>NC_052612.1:42764782-43998775 GCF_016545825.1 Eucalyptus grandis | reverse complement strand
GCACTGTATTCTTTGTTCTGGTAGTCCATTTTGTTGGAAGGAACCTTGTCCTTACCACTGCCATGATTTTGAGAAGTTCCTGAAAGAAAGAAGTGGGACCACTGAGCTACGACAAGACTATGAAATTTTCCGATCATAAGGAGTATGGATGCAGACACTGCTTCAGTCCTTGTTTTGGCCATAATTACAGAAGCAGTGAGACCAGGATAGTAAAGAGCACATGTATTGGTAATATCCTGAAGGGACTCCCATCTAAGTCAATTCTCATAGCAGAAAATTGTATTTAATGTGATGCAGGAGAGCTATGTCAGTTCTTACATATTTGTAAACCTCAATTGTTTTTATTTGCTTTTGCGAGAACAGGTGGAGATGCAATGTAGGTGTATTTTGGCAAATAGTCAAACAAAAAGAATAATCCGTGTCTTACCCTCCACCTTCTCAGCTTCTCTTGTGATCCCATCCATCAGCAATTCTTCAGGTTGGCAGTTCTCTGTCCTGCTCGTCATTGCCAGAGTAGCACAATTTTCTCCTGAGGGACCAAGCCCCTGGATTTTAACACAAGCAAACGAGGAGAACATCTTGCTTTGTCTTATAGACAATTTCAGTGAATCTGAAGGATCAACTGAAATATCCTTGCTAAGATGAGAAACCATGAGTGTTGAACCACCTGGAAAGCATAATGCTTTTCGAATGTCAGCCTTGATTGGAAGCCTGCGAGCTCTACCCTTGCTGTCAACCTCTGCAACTGATACAAAGCCCTGCAACGTTGATCAACCATCAGAAAGGAATCTAATGGTGAGAACTAAATAATTCCTATCTAAAATCTTTGAAAAATGCCTCCTCTGTGACATATTTAGTAGTAATATGGAAAATATAGATACTTAGATGAGATTTCTTTGATGTAATGACTATATAGGGCAGATAACAAATTGAGAAATGGAGGGAAAAAATTAACTAACACGACCATGCGATGCTCTTCAGTACCATTAGAAAAAAGTTTCAAAATTACCATCTTAAACCAAAACTCTTCAGATTCCTTGTCTCCCCAGCAAAATATTGCACAGATACCAACACTCTGAAGTCTATTTCTCAGTTCCGTGAACAAGAGGCGGCCTATGCCCTGAAAAAAGGGAGAAAAGTAAGTAATAAATAAATGCAGTTCAAGATTAGCTCTGTTAACTATACTTTAGCTCAAAATGTTAGATGCTGTTTATATAATTAATCCTGAATAGAAAAATGCAGTTGTTCAAATTTTAGAATGCGTTTGTCTGTAGAAATTACAAGCATATGGCAGTAGCATAAACAATAAGAGATGGCATCACAAGGAGAAAGGGCACTTTCATAATTACTTAAGCTTTCCTTTTTGTCCTTAAATGGCAATTTATTTACGAAGAGCTAGCCTAAATTGAGTGAATATGGTTTACAAGGAACAAAATGCTAAGTTCTGGACATACACTTGAAATTACTTCACATAATCATGAATATCAACGAAGAATTCTAGATTTCTAGGATTAAGGACTAATTTATCACATTTGACTGGCTCTCATAATTGTGAAATGTGTTGGCTTTTTAGTTTTCAGCACATTCCCAGAAATAAAGAAACTATTTTTGAGGTCATAGGCAGCACCACATTTAGTGAAAGAACAGGAGACAGGACCAGAGTGACAGCATCCCCCATATCAAGCTACGTTCATGAAATTGAGGCAATAAGACAAAATGAGATAAAAATTAACCTTATGTTGGTAAATTGCACTAACAGCGGCAAGAGGGATTTCAGCATAATTTGTGTCGGCAGGCACTATTTGATAAGTAATTGCAGCCAAAACCTGCGTGAATGAGATGAGAGTAGTTATTAATTAGTACAGCCAAGTTAATTTTGTGTCTCTGGGCATCTCATTTCTTCATCAAACTGTTGAATGCATTGGCATGACCAAGAAGTATAATATAGCACTATCAAAGAAAAACTTCATCATGTCTCAAAGATTGTAGATCGACATCAGAACAAAATCAATCAACAAAGACTGAGAGACATCTGCCAACCTGAAGACTCTTGAGGTTGTACAGTGCCTAGGGGTTTATAGCAAGGTTATGGTGTCCATAGACCTTTCCCCTATGTACATATAGTGGAAAGGGAAGGGTGGAAGGATGATTAATAACCTTGTATACTTCAGAATCCTAATATTGCTTTACAAAATACGCATGCAATAGACTGGTGGAACACCATATCAAATTATAATGATTTGGTAGAATAAAAGAGTTCGTGACACAAATGACAGAGTTGCAGAGTGTTGCAGAGTCTATCATGGTGCACAGTAGATGGGCCTTCCAGGTAGAACATTCTTATCAATCCAATGACTGTGATCTAAAGCTGTAATTCAAGCAACGAAGCATCACTAATGACTGCACTGCATGTGAGAAATGGCTGGAGCATTCTATGGATACCAGACTTTGAGTGTGAATCTCAAGAATTTCCAGCAGGCAGATTACATTTTGCAAAATATGGCTTCCAAAAGTATGAATATATATAGAAAGCTAAACATTTTCTTCTATAGCAGTCTGGTTTCTGCTGAGCAGCAAGTGGTGTGGAAGAATATTAGCATAAGGCTGATAAATGAAATGGCCAACAGTCAGATGATTGCCCATTAACCATATTATCATCTGTTGGTTGGCCATGTAGATCAGGATTAGGCCATTATGTCCACATTACCATTGCATGACCCACAAATTTGGTGCCAAGTGCCAACTCCACACGGAAACCAAATCAACCACTATCGCATACATGTGCTGCAGCTCAAGGTAGATTCTTAGCAGGACGCCATGGCATCATGCAGGGTGTAAAAATAATTTTTTTGAAGAGAAGGTAAACGCTGTGACTACCTCCTCAAGACCGTCCAAAGATTTTCTTTTCAAAATCAGTGTGCGGTATTTCCTGCAGTAAATACAAAGATAAGGTCATAACTGATGATAGTAGTTTATTGAAAACCCCAAAAATAAAAAATGAAGAGTCATTGGTTCAATAAAAAGTGCAGTATCTGAAATTCTAATAGGAATAAAGAATGGAAAAACCGTCAAATTTAGCTACGGTTAGAATGAGATCAAGAAACGGAAAAGGAAAAGCACCATACCCGTTGGCTACGCATCGCTCAAGGAACATCGACTCCTTCCCTGTGTTAGCAGCATAATTCATTGCAGGCAGTTCTTTTGAATACAGTTTTAGCACTTCCTGCGTGCATATATGCTCTTAGTTAGGTCTAGTGAAATGATCCAATAGGACTGATCAATATAGTGCTGCTGGAAACTGATTAAAAACCATATGATCAGATATGCTGAACAAGGAATTGTAAGAAATTAGCACCCGAATTAGCACCCAAATGATGCATCCGGTCCAATGACACATAGAGGCCAAAGAAAAAGAAGAGACCTGAATCAGTGATTTGCAACGGGAATCAGCATCTTTCGGATTAACCAAGACGAAATAGTATTCATCGCCTGAGAACACGAGCTCCTTGCCTGAGCCAAAACATGTTCAGAAAAGTAAACAAAATGTCAGACGAGCCGGTTATGCCTAGCCGAGCATATGGAGAAGGGGACGGCGCTAGTTCACCTTTACATTCCGCGAGCCTATTTCCATCGTCGCTGGCCCTACTCCCATCTCCTTTCACTGCCAAAATCACCATTCAGAACGATCGTGTGCAAAACAATAATCAGCGAGCGTTTGAAGGTAATTAACTAGGCGTGTCGTGCGGGCGTGAACACGATCGCACCAGAGAGAGAGAGAAAAAAAAAAAAAGAGCAAGCGCGCGCGAACGAACGAACGGAGACGCGACACGCATTCCGACCTCCCGCGATTCATCGGTACCTGCGATCTTGATCTGCGCCTTCCTGGAGACGGATATGCTGAGGCAGTTCGGGTCGGATTCCAGCGCGAACTTCTTGGATTCGATCGTCACTTCGCAATCGCCTGCGAGGAAGACGACACGGGGAAAAAAAAAAAAACTCAGCTCGATTGACGCCGGGGAGTCGTCGTCGGAGAAGTAGATAGTGAGAGGGCGAGGTTGAGGCAGTCGGGGTTCCAGATGGCTCACCGATGGCGATCGGAGATGGAGGAGCCGGAGTTCCGGCCGGCGTCGTCGCCATGAGAGAGATGCGAACGGAGCTTCTGGAGTTTCCACGGCGCTGCTGGCGTCGTCGTTTGGGCTTCGCAAAGTGTGTCGAGCAAGTCATTTAAGCGGGCGGGAAAACGATCATTTCAGACGCGCTCGCGCGATCTTTTGTTGTACTTGCTTGAAATGATGGCGTGGGAAGCCCTGGACTTTTCCGATATTTGTGATATCGCCCTTGGACTTCTCTTCTTTTTGCAATCAAATCCCCGAACTATATGTCTGTTTATTCACCTTCGTCCCTCCATCAATAAAGACTCGATTGAGGTGGCTGTTTAGTGCCTCGTGAGCACCTTACGTGGCGCCTACATAATCACCGGAGATGTAAAAAAAAAAAATATATATATATAGAAAAAAAATCACGATCCTAGAGAGAGGGGAAGATGAAGGAGTGATTGGGGGTGGCAATACTACTTAGCCATTAGTTTGGGTCCACTGAGGTAACAATCGACAATTGGGCACTAGCTAGCCACCACCTAATCACCGTAGACACAGCTGCAAGGAATCCAGTATGTGGTCAATTTGAGATTGAGGATGCACATTTCAACATGTTTAGACAGTGAATTATCATATAGTTTGTGGCGTAATGTCATTTTAATGTATTAAGGTTTCAAGTTGGACTTGGAAGTACACTTTCTTCTTGGGGAATAGCACCACACAGTGAAATAAAAGTTGATATTCGATTTTTATAAAATTGAGTCCCATGGCATTTTAGACAAGAAGTAACATGCATAATGAAGAAGTGCTCTATAGGAAGGTATATGTAGGAACTAAAAAGATAAATTTATAATTTTTTTTTTTGTCAGTTCCACTCTATTCCTACACTACACTCACTCTCAGATTTTTACTCTACCTCTTGCAGGGTGTAGGAATCGAAACCCACTTATGAAACTTACGCGTCACCATCACATCCCCTAAAAAGATGGAGATTTGAATCCCTCACATTTCCCTTCCATGTAGGAATAGTGGCCACTGGGGCGAATCTCAGTGGTTGATAAACCCATAAATAGAATGTAACGGCTCTTAAGTAATTTATATTCAAATTACAATTTACAACTACATTTTCACGATTTTAGGTTCCATAATCACCTTCCATGATTATATGCCTACCTTATTCGTAAGTGATTACAATTTAAGTTGTGAATGGACTCGAATGTATTTTTAATGATTTTAGACTCCATAATCACTATTTATGATTGCATCTATCAATCTTATGTGCAAGCCATTTATGACTTTTCAATCGTCAATAGATCTAATTGTCAATCGACTTCTTTATTGTCTTCAATTTCCACTTCAACACTTATCTAAATTCATCCTAGCGTTAGTCGTTAACCCAATTATTATCATACATCAATGATCGTACTGTGGTCATTAGGCTCCTCTGTTGTCAACAACCCTTCGATAGTTTAACCACTTAACATCAAACTCTTGTATTGGGCATTGATGAGCTTCTCTACTATCGACAATTTGTCAATTGTATAATCGTTTAACAAAAATAATAGCCTAGATAAAGCGAAAAGTATAATATTTTTGTTCCAAAACTTTTTTTCTATTCTAGACTTGTTTTTAGAACATAAATTCATTTGATAAAATCATTTCATTTTATTTATTTATGGAATAGATTTTTACTTCATAAATAGGTTTGGAACTTCTTGTTTTTCTATTTCTATAATATAAATAAAAAATAAAAACCCTTATTATTATTCATCCTCGCTACTAGCTAATTGTCCATCCGTCTCTGTCTGCCTTTACCACTCCTTGGCTATCACCTATCATTGCCGCTGGTCGCCACAGCCGATTGTCGACCGCTACCATTGTTGCTCGTCATTGCTAGTCATCGGTTGTCAGCCTGCTAGCAATCGTTGACTATCGCCGTTATCAATCATCGTTGTCGGGAGATAAAAAATTTGTATCATTAATAAACGAATTTCTATTTCAAGAATAAAAGTTTTATGTTGTTACTAAATGCTTATTTTTACTTAAAAACTCATGAAAAATTAGGAATATAAATTTTTTTTTCTCTTATAGAAATTAATTTCAGACTAAAAAATGATTATTATTCGTGTTCTAAGTCATTATGTCAAGAAAAGAATGTAAATAAATGAATGGAGAAATTAATGGGGCAAAATCGAGATATTTTTTACATACGAGGGAGAAAAAGGGAGATTTTAAAGGGCAAATAAAAGGCCAAATGAGATGAAATTGATCGATGGATAAACCAGGTGTATAATAGTACAAAGCATAAACAAATTAAACGAAAAATCATCAACGAAGTCACGCTCTGTAATCTGTATCCGCGGCACCAAGCTCCATCGCCGCCGGGGCCTGACGAAAATGGCGGCGACGGCGCTACCTTCGCCGCCTCTCTCTCGAATACCGATCGCACTCAAGGCTCTCAACGGCAACGTCGTTGCGGCATTCCCGGCAACGACGAGAAGGCGACCTCGTCTCTTCTCAAGTAAGTCCATTTTCTTCCGCCCCTCGTCGAATTTCCACCGATTACGAGTAGAAGGAGGGGAAGAAGAAGAGGATATCATGACCCGTGCGTAGATGAAGGAACGCCGCTGTCATGCTCAGGCGGCGACAAAGGCGAGAGCTTTTCGCTCGTGGCTTCGGCTGCGAAGAACCATTCGGCGGCGGGAACGACCAAGAAAGGCGAGGGCAAGGCTGCGCGTAGGAAGAGCGGTAGGAGTCCTCCGGTTCTGAGCGAAGGGAGGGACGAGGATGAGGAGCGCGGGCAGATTTGTCCCGGGTGCGGAGTCTTCATGCAGGACGAGGACCCCGGCCTTCCCGGGTATTACCAGAAGCGGAAGGTCAGCGAGGGAGAAGCGTCGGGAGATGAGGATGAGGATGGGGATGATGATGGTGTCGTGGAGGACCTTTTTGAAGAAGAAATTGGGGAGCTTGCGGATGTTGCCGAGGGTCGAGTAGGGATAGATGGTGAGGTGGGAGGTGAGTTTGATTGGGAGAGTGATGAGTGGGAGGAAAAGTTTTTGGGGGAAGGCGATTCGGAGGATTTGGAAGTCGATGGTTTCACACCTGCTGGAGTTGGGTATGGCAACATCACAGAGGAGATTGTGGAGCGACGAGAGCAGAAGAAGAAAGAGAAGTTGTCGAAAGCTGAAAGAAAGAGATTGGCTAGAGAGGCTCAGAAGGAGGTAGAGAAGGTCACTGTGTGCGCTCGATGCCATTCGTTGAGGAACTACGGGCATGTGAAAAACCAAGCAGCAGAGAACTTGATACCCGATTTCGATTTCGATAGGCTAATCACCACCCGTTTGATGAAGCCCACCGGAAACGCAAATTCTACCGTCGTGGTTATGGTGGTTGATTGTGTTGATTTCGATGGGTCTTTCCCAAAAAGAGCAGCAAAGACCTTGTTTGAGGCACTGGAAGGAACTAAAAATGACCTGAAGCTTAATAAGAAGTTGCCCAAGCTTGTTCTTGTGGCTACAAAGGTGGATCTGCTCCCGTCTCAAATTTCGCCCTCAAGGCTAGATAGTTGGGTCCGGCACCGTGCTAAGGCAGGAGGAGCACCAAAGCTAAGCGGGGTTTATATGGTTAGTTCTCGTAAGGATTTGGGAGTGAGGAATTTGTTGGCATTCATCAAGGAACTGGCAGGTCCAAGAGGAAATGTGTGGGTAGTAGGGGCACAAAATGCTGGAAAATCTACTCTAATTAATGTTACGGCAAAGAAGGAAGGAGCGAAAATCTCAAAACTGACGGAAGCTCCCATTCCTGGGACGACACTAGGTATTTTGAGGATTAGAGGGATTCTGTCAGCCAAGGCAAAGATGTTCGACACACCAGGGCTTCTTCATCCATACTTGATGTCTATGAGACTGAACAGGGATGAGCAGAAAATGATCGAAATAAGAAAAGAACTACAACCTCGGACTTACAGAGTGAAGGCAAGCTTCTCACCGACAAATTCTTTTACATAATTTTTCATCGATAGTGATACCATATCATGATAAACGGTTCGATATATTCCTCTCTACCACTGACATGGGGCAAAGAATTGAACCTGACGTGCTTAAGATTCTGTGCACTAGCATTACCTTTTAAAGGTATAAATTGTCTCTTTATAGCTAACGTTGTGATTAAAGGATCTCAAAAAACATGTTTATTGAGATGAGTTTTTTCCCTCTTCCCCTAGAAGCATTATAGATGGCTCTGGCAGAAAGCCGGAGGATATGTGCCCATATAGACTTTTAATAATTCACACTACACGGATGTTGGGCATTTCTAAACTTTGTGTAGGTACATTCCTGCAATGGTAGCGTGATTCAGTTGTGCCATAGGGTCTAATTCTTTCTTGTGCTTTTATAGGCTGGGCAGGCTGTGCATGTTGGTGGCTTAGCGAGATTAGACCTTAATCAAGCTTCTGTAGAGACAATTTATGTCACAATCTGCGCATCTCCAAGCGTCTCTCTACATTTAGGGAAAATTGAAAATGCTGAAGAGATTTGGAGAAACCATGTTGGCATAAGGTTGCAGGTAAGTGCTTGCCCAATTTTCTGTAAGCTTTACTACGAGTAACATGGGGTTCCTAGTTAATCAATAAAAAAGATGGAGTTCCTAGTCTGGCTTATATATATATATATTGTTGTTCTGGTTTGATACTGTATATGTGTATTTCCGTGCTTGTTTCCCACTTAGTCATAATGAGCATATTGTAGCTGAAAATGCCCAAGCTTGTCCTTAGCTGTTCAGTTTCTCTCCACATACATTCTGTGTCCGTAAGTTCTGGAGCTGAAAGAACATTTCAAATTTGAGATGTAATCATATCTGCAGGTGTCTGTTTTAGCTTATTGAGTCTCAATGTTCCTTCGTGTTTCCTTTTCTCATGGGAAGGTGCACTTTAAAACTTGACCAATTAAGATCTGAAATGTTGGCGAATTTTGTGATGGGTGTGTCCACATGGTCACCTGACAAAATGAATTTGTCCGAACTAAATTCAGTGTTTCTTGTGACAATGATTCTGAGTTCTCTTTTTTTTCTCAGCCTCCAGTTGGAAAAGAAAGAGCCTCTGAATTAGGCAAATGGGAGGAAAGGGAAATGAAAGTTTCCGGGACCAGTTGGGATGTGAATAGTTTGGACATCGCAATAGCTGGACTGGGTTGGTTTTCTATAGGTCTCAAGGGCGAAGCAACCCTTTCACTGTGGACATACAACGGCATTGAAGTTACTTTACGAGAACCTTTGGTTCTAGATCGGGCTCCTTTCCTTGAAAGACCTGGGTTCTGGCTGCCGAAAGCTATATCTGATGCCATTGGCAATCAAAACAAACTTGAATCCAAGAGAAAGAAGGAACTCCAAGAGGAGACTGATGATTTGCTTTCTCAGGTCTCTGTTTGAAGCATGAACTCCCTTTTGACGACCTCATTGAGCATTAAGGTCTGCGGCAGAGGTTACAGGCCACGGAGAAAGATGCAGCCTTTTTGAGCCGAGTGCTTGGTTCATGCACCCATAGGCAGCTTGCACTTTTTGTTCGCTTTTTTTCAAACACCAATTTTGGATTCAGGAAGTAGGGGAGGTGCAAATGGATCAGTGTGAGGACCGTTGCTGCTACAACGACGTCCGAATGTCATCAATTGTTAGATGATTGTAGAACGATTCAAGCTAAATGTACAACTAGTTTTCTATTCAAGGGGTTGAATAAAGTGCATATGTTGATATTATTCATGAGGCGTGCTGCTGTCGAAGTCTTGCTTTGCTCGGTGGCATGATCTACTTCCTGAGACAGCATTACTTCAACTACCGTCCCATTTTTTACTCCGTTATAGTTCTAGTTGTGTCTTAATCTGCTCGAGGTCAACATTGTTTCTGCGGAGGTACGATAACGGGGAAAATAACAGGTAGGTGGCGCTTTGGTGGGGGATAACAACGTCCAATCTTATAATTGTCGATGCAAAAATTAAGACAAATGGCTGACCCTCTGGTTTACATCCATAATTTTTTGAGAATGTTATGGGATGTAATGCTTGGCAAAATCCCAGGTAAGTACATTATCAGTGTCAAAACTTGTGTACGGTGCTTACTTTTGTACCAAAAAATTCTGTTGGATCATTTAAGTGCCAAATCAATTAATTGCGTGCCTTTTATATTTAAAAAAAAAAAAAATTGCAATGGCCTTAAACGACATTGTTTTTATCTTCCTCAAGAAATGACGTTGTTTTACCGTTATACATGAACATCCCTCACAAAAATGATGCCGTATAACTCATGGGGATTGAAATTAGGTTTTTGTTCGCTCGGCCACCATCGTTCGCCTGCCAGGTGAGCAATGAGAGTCTGAGATTGTTGCTCAAGCAAGAAGTGGCAGAAAGAATAGGAGACAAGGGCAGAGAAGGAGGAGAAAGATGAGGGGTCGAAGGTGCTGTCGGTGCACTGCAAAGGCGAAGGAGGAGAAGGAAGAAGAGCCACTGTTGCTCAGCCTCCATTATAATTGCTCGACCAGGTGAGCAAGGAGAGACTGAGATTGTTGCTCAAGTAAAAAGTGGCAGGAAGAATAGGAGGCAAGGGCAAGGGCAGAGGAGGAGGAAGAAGATGAGGGGTCAAAGGTGCCGTCGGTGCACTGCAAGGGCGGAGGAAGAGGAAGAAGAGAGGTCGAAGGTGCCGTTGGTGTGTTGTGAGGGCAGTAGAGGAGGAAGAAGAGGAGTCGAAGGTGCGATTGGAGGAGGAAGAAGAGGGGTCAGGTGCCACTAGTTTGTTGTGAGGGCAGGGGAGGAGGAGGAAGAAGAGGAGTCGAAGGTGCGACTAGTGCACTGTTGGTGGTGGTGGTGGTCTTCGACAAGAAGAAGAGGACATGCCTTTCTCTCTTTCAATTTGAGGATAAAGTTTCACCTTGATAAAAGGGGATTTAAAGTTTCAACTTGATAAAAAGACACCAAACGACGTCGTTTTACGATGTCAGATTTTCAGTCAATCTAATGGAAGTTGACATTAAAATGATTGTTTTTCAATTTTTATTTTTATTTTTTGTTAAGGAACCCGTGAGTTAATAAATGAGCAAACCCTGAAAAAGTGACTGGAGGACTTATATCACCACAATACTACAGATAAGAATCCTACTCGTGATGGGGAAGAAAGCTCAAGCTACCTTCGTCCAACTGCACCGCTGAAGTTGATGGTGTATTTCAAAAAATTTCACAAATCCGATAGAAACTTTTGGTGCTTCGTCGCAAAGAGCCCGAGCCAACTGCACCACTGAGAGTGATGGTGTTTTTCAAAATATTTCACAAATCTGATAGAAACTTTTGGCAACAAAGTGAACATCGTTGACAAGTTTTGATAATGTACTTATCCCAAAATCACCATAACATTCTGTTGCCACTTCTGTTGTCAAAGAGTGACGAAGTCCCCAAACTGGCCACCCACGATACTATTGAAATGTCCCTTTGCGAAACTACAGCTATATACGATGAAACAGACGACGGATACTCAACTGTGGTAGGCTGAACAAGGAGATTTCTCTTTTCTTTTTCTAGTTGATTATACACTTTGATTTTTACATTTTCACAAAGTGCCTTTGGTTAAGAAAGGAAAATACATGGCAGATGCCAGATGGTCAAGGGCCGCATAAAGTGACCTTGCTCTACAAAAAGAACTACAGGAAACAGGTAAAAAACCTACCCCAGTGGGGCATGCAAGCCTACGCTGAAGAACTATCCTCAGAGGGAACTTCAGCGAGGCTGCTGGATGAAGCGGGGGCTGCATTTTGCATTCACATTCTTGGCTGGCTTCTCTGCATATTTTGCCGATTCTTTTTTGTCCATTGGCGTTCAACGTCCAAAGACTTCAAAAAGTCTGCATTCTGCTTCATTGCGCCCATATCTAAAAGGCCTGCTATTTTGGAGAAAACAACAACAAAAACCGTCATTCATTAGGAGTCCTACATAACCAAAGAAAACTCAACAAGTTTAAGCAAACATGCCCTATTTTGCAAGTATGACATTCTCATAAAGCTGTAGAGCTCCTTAAAACTACATCAAATTTATATTTGTTTATTCCGGTCTTGGATTAGAGATGATATAGATTAGTATGGAAAGATCTTTTCGCTTGCTTTGGTCCCATGCTTCTCAGACACTGGGCATAAGCTCATTTTGCCTGATAGGAGAGAGATGGAGTTATAATGAGAAAAGTTACAAACAGTGAATGTTCTCACAGCAAGGACTTAAAAGGAATCTAGCAGTATACCTTTTCCATTTGTTCCATCGAATGCTGGGGCAGACAAATCGTTCCCCTCAGACTCAGTAAATCGGATGAACTCCTCGAACTGGGAATCCATTAAGGAAAAATCTTCAGCATTGAGATCAAAGGTATCTGGAAGCAAATCTGCCACATCGCTGCCGTGAAGTTCATCCTCGAAGTCCACATTGTCATCTAGCCCTTCAGGATGTTCGCTGAGCCAATAATCACGATACCACGTAGAGGTCGTAACCAGCTGCCACCACTCTGGGGAGAAATCCTCAACCTGGCGAACAGCAGCGGGGATGAATAGAGGGGCATCTGGGTTCAACGTTGACCTTCCTCCTGAAACAAGCGCCATCTTCGAAATAACTTGCCTCTAGCAACTTCTTATCTGTTCCCCAAATGTCAAAGAAAGAATCAGGAGTCAGCATCAGATGCATCATACAATAAACAAACTACAATGACATTAAACAAATTATGCACCACATATCCCTGCTCTGCTGCTAAGTCAGCAGATCATCAGCATATAGAGGATAAGGAACAGGAACATAAACACAATTGCAGACAAGAGAAAATGATTTAGAGTGAATAAGCCGACTGCGGATTTTTTTTTTTTTTTTTTTTTGGTGAAAACCGACTGCTGAGTGTTCAATCAGTCAAAAACCCCAAAATCAACAGCCAAGAGCTAGATCAGTGCACACGGCAGAAAATAATAGCTGTAAGTTGTCTTTCCAGAGACCCAAACAACTAGCACAATACCGTCCTACCTACGAGATCCTTTTCTTTCCTTGTTCTACCATTTCATCAGGATATAAAAAAACGAACTTTTCCAAATTCTACCAACAACAAACATAAGACCAGATTTGTTCTTCCGGATAACTATTTTTGTCAACGCAAGACCTGGGAAAAACTGGTTCGTTAGTACCAACATCCTCTATTAAAGCTACTAAAAAAACCCTCAAAAACGGCCCCGATGATCATATTTCACTGCGATCTCGAAGTGATCCTCGGCGTTCGAGCGCTCCACGTCGCTATCAACCTCGACCGCAACACAGATCCGTCTCTAAGCCCTCTCAGGCCCTAATCTACTCACGAACACGAAGACACAACCTTTACCGTACAGACCAACCACGAGGAGCTCACACGAGCGCGATCAGCGCGAGTTCGCCGCAGATCGAAGCGAACGAGCCGCAAGACGATCGAACTGCGCAGCAGACGAATTCGAGCACATCACCGACGAAATCGGGGGGCAAAAGCCGACCCAGCCAGCTCCCACTTTCTCGGATTCGAACGAGTCGGCGGAAATCAGCAAAATGTGGACTCGATTCGACCACGATCTGCGAGTTCCACGCGCGATCGAGCCCGCGGAGAAGATCGGAAGCGAGAGGCCAGGAATCGTACCTTGAACGACGGCGAAATATCTCCTCCGAGAGAGAGAACGGGATTTTGCAGGGTCGGGTCGGACCGGAGGGCGGGGCGTAGCGTACGTGGCGTGGTGAGGAGCGCCTGGGTGGGGGGTATATATAGACTCGGACGGGGGTTTTCGTGGGGGGTGGGGGGAGGTTCGGGGAAACCGGACCTGCCCACTGTATGGCGTGGCCGCCAGGAGGATCCCGGTCACGAGCCGGTAGTCGGTGGAGAAACCGTGTCTCTTTTCTTTGGTTTCTCTTTTTTGGTCAGGAAGAAACCGCGTTTTGGGAGGCCCTGTTTTGTTGACCTTCGGAAGAGGACGATAACGTAGTAGTCGTAGAACAGTGTCGGTTCGTGATGAAATAGTTTTTCATTTTGACGGCAGGAGAAAAGAAAGAGAAAAGGGCAAAATAAATAAATAAAAGAGGAAGAGAGATGAAGGCACATTTGGTTTTACTTCCGAGCTTCGAGTAGTCATAAAATTTCCTGGTGGAATTTAATTTTCATGGTAGCTATTTTTCTGTTTATATATTAAGTTATTTTTCTCGACGCAAATGGACTTTACTTAAGTTTTCTTAGCTTCAGTAACCGTTCATCCCTCCATTTTCTTAGCGTTTCAAAGCACACGACAAAAAATATCTTCATAAAAAAAAATCGAGTTAGGCCATTGCTAGTGATACCTAATGGATTTGTAGATTGGAAAAAAAAAAAATTGGCAAAGACAACAAACATCTAAGTTCCATTGTAATTTGTGAGCTTTCAAAGTTGGAGCTGAAGTGTAATTACAGGAAAGTTCATATGAGCGATATGTTACTTTTCAAAGTTTAAGCCCTTCTTTTTAGACTCTGGGTCTGCATAAGTCTATTCCGTGCTAACTATTTAAATCATATGAGTTTCGCGTGAATTTATAGGATCTAATAACTCATGTTGAGTGGGCCAATGTAGATCTAGAGTATCTAATGTTTTTTCGCAAAGGTGGAGAAGTGAGCTATTATCTCTTTCTCATGTTAGGATACGTGTTATCCAAATTCCATGAGAGAACTATGAAATATGCTTTGCTTCGTTTGAAGATTGAGGGGACTACCTAAGTAGTTCAATGACCATTCATCAGTGCCTCACCCAAAAACATGTATTGCTTCGTTTGGCCGATCAAGAAGCGTCTTACAACCTAGAATGTTAGGTCTTAAGTTCATAATGCATTCAAGTGGTCTTACGTCTCATAGTACCAAATAATCTTACATTTCTCACATCATGTTTACTAACTAACTGATGTTGCATGACAAGTCAACTAATCATCTAGTTATTTTTTCAGGTAGAAAATAAGTGAAATAATGTAATAACAATCACTAATTTTGATGCTTGGTGCATGTGCACTTAACATATAAGGCGGGGCCATTTTGATCTGACGAGTGAGATCATTTGTGCTCATGTGCATTGCTATCACTCAACAACAAGCCATCGATTGACATCAAACCTCAACTCAACTGCATAGCAACAGTCAATTAGCAATGATAAGGGATAAAAATTATGAAAAAAACCATAAAAATCCCTAAATTATTGACACATTTATCTTAAAATATTTTTTTTTACACACAAAATCCCAAACCTATACACACCCGATGTATTTATCTAGAACTTTTTTTCATAACATAAAAAACTCAAAACTTGTACTTACGTAATACAATACAAATTTATGGTTTCGATATAAATACGTCACGTGTGTATAAGTTTATAATTATTTGTATAAAATTTTTAGGATAAATGTGTTATGATGAGTATAGTTAAAAAACTTTTGTAATTTTTTTTTAAATTATTAATTTTTGTGCATCGAGAGGGAAAACCGCAGCTCTAACTCCTTCATCTCGAGCAACCTGCACGAGTAAAATGTCGGACTCGGAGCAGCCGCCCAAGCGTCACCTTTAGGAAGAGAACGAGGAAGCAGCTGCACGCGCTCGGTCGGAAGCCCCGTCGCGACTCTCACATGCGAGAAATAGCCGAATATTAGTTCGATATTTGAATTAGGTGGGCCCAATCTATAATTCTTTTGGGGGCCAAATTTGGTATTTCGTAAAACGAGCGACCCCCCCCAGCAAATTCACCACATGCACCTCATGATTGACTTGACCTCCACCTGCCTTCCTCGTTGTTATCCTTCCCGGAGGATCAGGTATTCTTTTTTTTTTCACTAGAAAACAAGCATGGCAATGTCATTATGCATCTTGATTGAAGCACATGGTAAACGAATTCCACTAAAAGTGCATGGCAATTTTTGCAAACTCTTTTATTGGGTTCTGATAACCTATTGGGTAAATCCATGACCGGTCTCGAATCTTGGGAAAATTTCTATAGTGTCCAAGAGTGGTCCTGTAATTGAGAATTTAAGTCCTCTCAAAAACTCAGTTATGATTAAAACGAGTCGAGATACGAATGAGATTCGATTTGCTTTCGTTGCAGCACCTATTGAGCATCACATGTCGCAATTCAAGTTGTGATCGCTTCAAGCGAAGTTTTCAAATTTGTTGAAAAAAATGCAATCGAGTTATAAATCTTGCAAAAAGTACAATTAAATCGAGTCTTAAAATATTCAAAAATTGGAATAAAGTCCTAAAACTTATGATGAAAGTGTAATCAAGTCCTGAAATTTAAAAAAAAAATACAATTAACAAAATGACTTGATTTGATAAATTTTTAATAAGTTTTATGATTTAATAGCACTTTTTGAAAGTTTTATGACTCAACAAATTTTCGTGATAAGTTTTACAACTTAATTATATTTTTAAAAATTTTAAAATTAAAAAATGTACTTTCATCTTAAGTTTTAGTGCTTTGATGCCCTCATCTTAATTTTTTATTATTAAAAGAAAATGGAGATGGGGGAGGAGAATGCGATGCTATGGCAAATCCAATTAGGGGCGGCCACTCAAAGCCTCCGCCTAATCCCGGGGGATGCGCGAATGCAACACATGGGGTGTTGGGTAGGTCAGTCGGGTCGGACAGCGACCCCCAGCATCGTCCAATCTCCGATTTCCAGCATAACACACCCGTTGCAATCATGTCAGTGGCAATCATCAGGATCACCTAATGGGCCTCCACTAATCCTTAATTAAATTTGAATATTAATCTAACAAGTTGATTAAGTACGCCTAATCACGACAACCTCAGTTGATGCTCCACGACTTGTCTTCATCACTTTTGGGGATTAATTTTTTCTAGCAAAAAGGTGAGTTCTGTGTCCCGATGGCTATTGGCTAGTGGACGAAAATCGGCACATTGACGCCTTTTTTTCACCTTTTTCTTTTTGCTATTTTATATCTATCGAAAGTATTAAGATTTATTGTGAAACTATATTTAAATTATAAACCTTTCAAAAAGTGTAATTAATGAAAATTTAATTTGATTATTTTGATAAGTTTTATGATTTGATTATAATTTTTATCAAGCGAAGCTTATTTTAATGCTGATTTTTTATTCCCTAATCACATAACTAAAACGAAAAATGCCCCGCAGCTGTAGTAGACTTTTTAGTGCTTTGCTCTGTCTTGATGGTGGCAATGGCACCAAGGATTGTCATCATTATTCGTTATATTTTAATCAGAAAAATATGAAAAACACGACATCCTCTCGTTCATTCGCTCCATCAATGACTCCAATGTCGCCGTCGTGAGGTTGTCATTATTTCCGATGAGTCATGAACATCATTACTTCCGATGAGTCGAGGTCAATTGATCGATACTTTTGTATTAGGAGTCGAGTCAGATAAAATGACGTAACTTATGTTAATCTATAGTATATAGTTGATTAGCGACATGCTCTTTTTGGATAATCTCCAAATTTTTTGTTGCCCTGTGGGCCGTGGCTCCGCTTTATCTTTCCCAAGGTTATTCAATGGGATTGTGATTATCCAGCTGGCTTCATGATTTGTTAGATGCTTCGCTTTAGAGGATTTATTGGCTGTATTTAACCTATCTATACTGAAGAAAGGAAATCTTTTTACCAGCCAATTTGTAATTAATTCTTCCCCCGGTGACGACCATAAAGGCAATTTAATCTTGATAACTGACCCAAAAAAAAAAAAAAAAATCTTGATAGACTTGTTTTTTAAGTCGCATGTTTGGACATTTTTATCTTTTAATTTTGGACTTTTATATATTTATTTTGAACGTACGTGTCATTTGTATTCCTATTTCATGCTCTTGAATTTTTATCATTTTTATTTTTATTTTATTTATTTATTTTTTTGTCTTTGGAGGAGCAGAACTGCAGTAAACATTGCGCCAGTAAATGTAACTTAGCGATTACACTTAATACACCTTAGCGCCTCCTTAGGTTTTGAACCCTCCAACTTTGTCCTGAAAATTAGCAAGGTCTTATCTAGCGTAGCCACCGTGACCGATGATTTTTATTATTCCTCACAAAATGTAAGTTTTCATAAATAAAACTAGTTGCCAAATGATTGCATCTCTATAAAGGCATTTACTGTTTTTCTTTTTCTTCTAAGAGGACGATGATCGAGATGATTTAAAAGAGGACAATGAGTGATCGGATGGGCGAGATGGCTCAATTAAGGTGTCCCTTCCCGACCAAAAAAAAAGAGGGACAGCATTGCCGGATGATACGGGCTGACACAAGAAAGATGAAGGTCTTTTTGGGAGGGAAGTTTGTAACGACTCGAAGTTCCATACGTAATCATAGAGAACATGGTAAGCGGTTTGTTATAGATATCACTAAATACCACTCCTGGATAGTTTGCTCAAAAGTACTATTTGAGGGTGACAGGTCCAAGCCGAGATACGATGTGGGATAAGATAGTTTACTCCTCGGCCTATGTCTTGCCATCTTTACTAAGGGAATGTGATGCCCGACAAAGGTACGAGGTCCGAAGTCGCATTCGCAAAGCGGAAACTTCGACGAATTTTTCTTACGTCTGTGGAAAATTCGTCGAGCGACCAGGAAGATGTCCTAATCCTAAAGACTCCACCGCAACAAACAAGAAGAACCGATAAAAAGCTTTTGAGTTGTTTATGTAGTTATGCTTTTCTTTTCCTTTAATCTCGGGCATCTACGACTCCGTGTCTGGAAACACCAAAGCCTCCGCTTCAATTGTCATTCTCTTTTCTTTCTTTTTTTTAGTTAAGTGGCTCACGACGACTGTTTTTTTTTTTTTTTTTTTTAGGTAACTGAGGACTCTACCACGGATCTCCTGTGCTCGAACGGCTTCTGAAGCCCGGGCTCCTATACTTCGAAGAAGACTAGCCCAGCAATCCACCGCTATGGCCCTCACTTAAATCGTTAGTAACTACGGATTTCGAACTCTTGACTTTTACGATGAGGGAGGGACTCTCAATCAATGTAGCTACTCATGACGACTGTTTACCCTCACAAAAGTTAAAATTCAAATTAATGACCGCTTATATTGAAGAAATTAGAGAAAAAATAACCAAAAATCCAATATATACTCCTCATGATGCGTTTTCTTTTTCTTAGGATATAAAAAATGTAAAATTTGTATATACGTGACACATTTGTCTCTCTTGAAAGCTGGTAAGATGATTTTTCAGCCAAAATAAAGTTTTTTTTTTATTTCATTTAAGTCACGTGAGCGTTATATAATTTTAACAATGCTCATTAAAGGAAGGTGAGTATGTCATGTAGGTATAAATTTAGAGTTTTCAGTATCATGAAAAAAAGTTTGAGGGGGTGCAGGGGGACTAACAAAAACCAAGACGAATTTCCTCTAGATTCTCGTAACAAGACGGCCCAACTTAGAAGTTGAGTGGAGGCCCACTACAAGCGAACGGCCCAGAGCCGCGGTGTCACGGTCGCAGAAGCTCCACTCCCATGGGCCTCTGCGCGCAGGACCCATCACTCGGCCCAAGCCCACCACCTCGAAAAAACCTCCCGTTCTCTCTCCGTCGTCTCTCAACGTCTCCTTCGCGAGCTGCTCTCCGGTGTCCATGCGAGATCCGCCATCCCGACCTCGAAGATCGCCTCCCGCCGTTCTGCTCTCGCGCTCGCGTCGCGCTCGTACCAGGGCGGTTGGATAAGTTCGGAAGCTTCGATTCCATCGCTCGTTCGTCTGATTTCGCGGTCGCCGTCGAAGATTCCGCACGAGATTACTC
Organism: Eucalyptus grandis; assembly: GCF_016545825.1. Lineage (NCBI taxonomy): Eukaryota > Viridiplantae > Streptophyta > Magnoliopsida > Myrtales > Myrtaceae > Eucalyptus > Eucalyptus grandis. Next base: position 43,978,890 of record NC_052612.1, on the reverse strand, counting down.
GCGAGGCGCGCGGGCATTACCTCGATTTCTCTCCTAGAGGACGATCGCAACTCGAGAGCAAGTGAGTTTCTTCCGTCTCGACTCGCGAGCTGCTCTACATTGAATGTCGTTTGACGATTGCGTCCGAAATTACTGCGTGCTAATCGTCCGTGATATCTCGCCATTGGTTTTAGCAGTTCACGTGGGACGATCGTATTGCTGATGCGGATGGTATCGAATGTCGATTGTTGTTTGAGGGCAGCAGCTCTTCGATCCTTTCCCGTGATTGTGATAGTAGATAATCGCAACCAGAGCCGAATGTCGATTCCCAAAATTCACATTTCACAAAGTGAAACACGTTTCTCATTGCGGTTAAAGTAAAAACACCAGCTGCATTAAGCCCATTTGGGGTTTTAGAGCTCGAACATGGATATGTGCGCCCTTTGCTTGAAAAGTCGTTTTTAGCTATCAGTTTGCTTATTTGCTTCAGTGGAGATCTAGGTTTACGCTCCATCAGTTGGGATTCATGAGAATGCCTGAGTTTTTCGTTCTAGTTATTTGTTGGAATTTAAGCAGATTTCGAGCCTTTCCAACTGCACAAAGTAACTGTGACGCCCTTGTAACTCATGCGGAACTTCTCTGACTGTTCGCAGGGGACGATGTCGTGGTCATGACTTGAAAAATGAGAAGGCATTTGAGAATTTGGTGGCCCAAGCAGCACCTTTTAACTCAACCATCATCACATGAGGTCTTGTTTGGGTGGTTTGTCTCATCCTCTCCAGCTTCTGTGGATATTGTAATCGCTCTTGCCATTAATGAGACCTTCCTGTCTCATTTGTCGTCTGGTCTTGAGGTAAAAAACTACAAATTTCGTGGGTTGTCAATTTGCTGCTAGAGTGATCAAGCTTTTGTCATGATTGGCTTTAATTCTCTTTCTTTTGAAGATTTTGGTGCACTTTATTGGTGCTACTCTCATCTTTTGCTTTAATATCTTTTGCCTAGTCATGCATAAATTTCTACGTTGGGCTCCATTTCAGCAATGTATTGCCATGGAGAAAATTATGTGAAAAAAATGTAATGTGTGCACAAGCTATCAAAAGACACTGGGATGCTTATCTTATAGCTGGATGAGTGGAGATTAAATTCGTACTTGTTTTAAATTTCTTTCACAAGAAGCAATCCTTCCAAGTTCTACTCAGTTGCTTAAAAGAAATAGTTGAGAGTAGTCACCCTGCAGTTGCCCCTTGCAAGATCTTGACTTTTGTACTTTTTGGTGAGAAAAGACGGTTTAAACTACCCCAAAGATTTTGTATATATTCAGATTAGCATTAGAAGTTAGTCGGGTAAGCTTCTTGGCATTTGCTTCAGTTGCAGGATGTGCCCTGGGGCAGGCTTCACAAGTTTTCATCTCATTAAGCTTTTGGTATCTACTCTTTAGGCTTCTATGCTATTTTCTCTGGCAAAGTTTAAAGCAATTGTTCTTGCAAATTTTTCCTTGCTCTACTTGGCAGAACAGATGCGCCTCATTTTAAACATTTATAATCTGCTACAGGAAAATCTTCAAGACACAAATAGGGAAATGCCAGTAAATTTAAAGGATAAATCTGCATTCTGTGTATTGGGTCTGTATGCTGCTGACCCAAGTAATGGCAGCAAAATGAAAGGGGATCAAGGCTGTGGCTGCTACAGGATAACCGAACCACTCAAATCATGTAGGCAACTTGCTGTAGGAAGCAATAGCTGGATCCAGCTAACGCATAATTCTTGCTCAGGCTATCAGGGAGACAACTTATGGCTCCCTGAAGTGCATCATATTCACTGGAAAGGGGAAGTAGTATATCACTGCGATGTGCACGTATGTAAGTTATGGTTACTTCCACTTCTGCTTCCGGTTTAAAGCATTTTATCGATGTTCCATCACTTAAATTTATTCTGAAAAATCTCTAGGTTATAGTTTACGAAACTCCAACACATGGAGCACACCATTTCTCTCTAAGTTATTCACATTATCCTGGGCAAGTTAAAGTTCCTACGAAGAAGCCCAAGTGGATTGAAGAGCTTCATCAAAAACACGCTCAAGTTGACCTGGTAATCTAATAGCTGACTTCAATACTGCAGCCCGGCCATCAGCCTTTTGTTAACTGGTTTCTATGTCCTTAAATGTAGAGTACAGCAATTCTCGCAATCAACAGTTCTAGAGCTGCTTCTGCTACATTAAACTCAAAGACATGTTCTGGGCCAGAACGATCTGTCTCTCAGTCATCCCTTATTTCGATGTATTCTCTTCTTACTATTGTTTCTTTAAACCCATTTCCTTTTCCTGATTTCTGATGACATGAACTTTGGACTTCCAGGTTTTATGCCTTCATATGGCATGCATTGGCCATATTGGCAGCTTCGTTATTCACTCTTTTCTACAGCATTATCCAGTATTCTCATCACTTTATGAGGTGGGGATCACAGTCGTGGATGTACAAAGTATCTTCAAGGGTGTTCCTGACCACATGGTCTAACATCAAAATTAGGTCTTGTCAATATCTATATTGGCCTGTCTTGCTGCAGAATAGTGACCTCAGGTAATAAAAGACTCCTTGAATGATTACTTTTCCACTTATTAAGAGTTTCAACTAAGATGATGCATAAATTGTTTTTATTTTGACAGAGTCTGTTTAACTTCCAATACTTCTGTTACACTGGACTTTTTCTTGAAAGTTCAGGGCAGAAATGATCTCGATGCTTTTACTAAAAGCCCCGCTCCACGGAGAATGCTTTTCCATTTTTACTCATTTATAGAAGATCTTAGGGACAACTTGTGGATCGGTCAGTTGTCGTGCATAAGTGAATGATCTCAAGCTTCATCTCATTGAGCAAATTGCTTTAAACTTTTTAGTCGATAACAATTTAGAAGGTCTTGTGCTGGCAGTTCTTCCTTTACTTTCTTTCTTTGTGGTTCTGTTCCCTCTTCCTGGGATGTGGTTCGGGTAGATAATGTTTATACCTACTCTAGATGTAGTGGTTGATGATATTGTCTTCTTTGTAATATCGTTGACTTTGGAATCACTGGATAATACTTTTTAGGACTTGGGGTAGTTTCTCACCTTAATCGTGATCCTCCTCTTGTAGGTGTCAATCCAATGTAGAGTACGCTGAGAAAGCCGCATTGCGGAAGCATTCCATGTGGTCAAATATAGCCATTGATATTCTCCTCGGAAACTTGATTGGTTTGTCATTACTATATCATGCGGAAATGGTTAGCTTGTGGTTTCTGAATTCTGTGGAGGGCCTAAATAATTATCTGCGCATGGGATCAGTGTGGTTAATGGGAGTCCCTGCAGGATTTAAATTGAATACAGAATTAGCAGCCATTCTTGGCACAACGTCTCTTAACGTCATACAAATTTGGTCTACCCTTTGGGTTTTTGTGGGATTCTTTCTGATGAATATGGTCAGAGGTATCGCTATAATGGGGATGCTTTTTGGGGCTACCGTTATTGCCGCACTGATGGTAGACATGATTGGGGCAGCAACTTTACACGTATCAGCTCTACATTCGTTGATAGCCTGTCTTTATGCTTCACAGACGCAGGCATTGGCTGCTTTATGGCGCCTATTTAGGTAATACTTTCTATTTTCTTCTTTAGTGTAATAAATCATTTATATGTAAGAGAAAAATTACTGCAACATGTATCGGCAGCTTTTGTGTCAACAGTGTGTGCAGTTGACATTTCATTTTTGGAGTTAATTTTGCCTTAGCTGTCAATCAAGTGGTGGGTGGCTGTTATGCTCCTGCTATACTTTATCGCCTGTTGGAATAAGTCAAGTTCCGGCCTGTAGCTTACATGTTGCTCTGATGTGAGCATCCAACGTTCTACAAGATGTCATCTCCATTTATACTAAACACAGTTACTGAATGATGCTGTTTGATTCTATTGTCTGGACAATCTCTACTGCATTGCTTCTTTCTTTCTGAAGTTGGCATGTTTCTCTGCCAATCAAGCTCTTTGTTGCCTCCATTTTTTTTCTTCTCCAGTCTTGTGGAATATAATCAAAATTGTCCGTGTCATAGTCAAGTATTTGGGAAGTTTCTGGGACTTTCATATACATAAAGGTCCTTTGCCTGTTTGGCTTTTGAATGATGGATGTTTTGTTCCCTCATGCAACATATAATCTTAATCTACTTATATATTAATTAGTGCTTGAAATGACATCTCTTTTAATTCATGACCAAGTGTTGAGGGAGGGGGAGCTTATGGTGGAACCTATAAAGATGCTCTTGCATGAAAGTTACCTAGTTTTCTATCCACTGTATTGAATCCTGAAATCGCTCCTAATCTTCATGATCCTGCTGGCTGCAGCTCCTTCCACAATTTACGATATTTACTTGATGTGGATGTTTTGCTGCTTTAAGCAATTTGTTGATACCGTTTTTCTGATATTGATATCTAAATAATTTCCTTAGACACTTATGACAAAATTTTCATGAAGACATCTACCAGCCCTTTATTTAACCTCATCAGTGCTAATATTTCAACAGGAAGATAATCTTTTTCAAAAAGTGAGGAAGAGAACTTGTTTATTGGTTATGAATGTGCTTATGGTATAAACTGGTGTGATCCATCTTGTGAGCTAGGTCTCAATTTCTTTATTTCAGTTTTAGTGGGAATCTTATGAACTATTTGGTGCCTTCTCGAGGCTTTTGGACAAACTAAAATGATTCTTTCATTTTAATTTTGGGATGTTAATCATTACATTTCTATTGTTGTCTTGGATTGTTGATGGTGTCTCTGAATTTTCTGCAGGGGTCAAAAGTTGAATCCTCTTCGCTTGAGATTAGATAGCTACGATTACACTGTCGAGCAACATGTTGTTGGATCTCTTCTGTTTACTCCCCTTCTACTTCTGTTGCCAACAACCTGTGTCTTTTATATATTCTTCACCATTGTGAATACTTCTATCAGAGTTACTCATGTGCTAATTGAAGTTTTTATATCTATTATCCATGAGACACCTTATGTCAAAGTTCTTCTTTGGTTGGTGAGACCAACCAGACTTCCTGCTGGGATATGGTTTGAAATTGTTTCCTGTAAATATAATGGAGTACATCCGATGGAAAGATCTATTTGTGATGGCAATGGCATAAATCCAGATTTTGACAATGCACCAAGGAAAACGGAGAAATACAAAAGGTCTACTGCCCTGGTTTCATTTCTACGCATCAGTGTTCCAAGCATTGGTAAATTCTCAGATCCTCGTGACATTCATTTCTTCAATGTGTCAATAGTAACTGTAAATCAATACCTATGGGATAATTTGTTGCAGGACAAATAATCTTACCTCATTACAAGAAAGTTTTTACTGGTGTCTCTGCATCACTCTTTGCAGAGTCTGCTTATGGAATTCTCACAGGCAAAAGGTCGGTAGGATGCTGTCCTCTATTAACTTGATTAATGCTGTTACAGGTGAAATTTGATGCAATCTCTCTCTCTCTCTCTCACAGGATTTCATATGGTCCAGTTTCTCATCCTCCATCAACTCTGCCATGGATGCACATACCGATTAAGGAGTACTGGCAACTCTGCCATAAATCAATTCTTTCACACATGGGAGACTGAAGATTTTTTTGTCTTGGCTTTTTAATTCTAGCTGACCTCACTGACGGCCCATTTTTTCCCCATATCACTAAGAGCAACTCACTGCTTGCTTATTGATCGCTTGAATGCCACGAGTACTTTGGCAGCCTCTCGCTCCTTTTGGGCTGGCTCCTGGCTAGGCAGACTTTTGTAGATTTAGCTTGCCATTTTTTCATGTTTAAGGTTAATTTTCGGTTGTCCTACATTGGCATATTCAATCAGAAAGCACAATTTTATTATGGTCAGAATTGTGTCACCACTCTGTGTGCTGAACTGATTTTGGGGCTTTTAAAGGAATGGTTTTAAAGGAATGCTTTGATACTAACAAGATACAGTCACATCCTCCTGGTTTATTCAGTATCATCTTTTGGCTTCACAAAGCTTCATTCTACGATGGTGTGGCTAGAGTAAGATAGATATTTATATTTCTTGTTCTTGACCGAACAAGATCCTATGAAGTATTTAGTTCAGCTTAGAGAAATGATAATTCTTATGGCATGTGAAGTTAACTGGACTTATGCAATCCAGTTCTAGGTCGCCCTATTAAACTGATCTTGGGCTACATGAATGACCATCTAAGTTTTTGTTATTTGTTCAATTTATTCCTTCAAATTTCTTTTTGTGCAATCAATCCTTTTATTAGAAGCCTTTTTTTTTTGGTCGAATATCAGAAGCCATTAGTAACCCCGTATTCGTGTGGCATACTGAGGGGCCAAGGAAAGCGTCGCCTCAGCTGCGTTGAGGTGATTGTAATGCAGTTCGAGACTGAAATGATCACTAGCAAGAATCGCAAATGAGGATCTCGACCCTTCCAGAAAAGAGGGCAAACTAATCATAACGCAATTGCCATTCAGCATGGAATCGCGGAAGAGTGTTCGGGTGCGTCTATGATGCCCGGGCTCTCGATGTTGAGGGCCGTTGTAAGTCCGTGAATTTCATGGTAGTTCAAAACAAATGCTTTGTAAATAGCTATTTTGTATGATATCCCTCCTTATTTAAATGGCACGACGATCTCTTCTGCAATTAGAGTCAGTAAACCGAGGAAATATGCTCGCATGATCAGAAATCTTTCCCCCGCAATGCTCCTGACACCATCCCTCCCTCCCTCCCTCCCTTCCTCTCTCCCTCTCTCTCTCTCTCTGTGAAGTCACAGACACAGATTTCCAAGATTCAGAAACGAAAGATGGAGACAAGAAGAAGTACAAAATAGAAAATGTAGGAAGCAGCAGAAAGTCACGGGATTCCATTTATCCAGGGAACACGGAACATTGAATGAAAGCTCCACAAGTGAAAAAAAAGTACATGGCCACGGATTGCCACCTCCCTGCATGTCGAGAGAGCGGGGGTTGGACCTCATGACAGGTGAGTGTATGGTTGCCACTTGCTTCTATCTCATTTCACATTCTGTTGTTGGGATGTGGTAGTTATCCGTTGGCCTCGAACCCGAGACAGAGAATATTTGTCATGTAATGCAGAAATCACGTAATATGCTATTTGCGCATAGTGTCCCATATTATGAAATGAGCATTTTTTTTTTGTGCTTAATAATTCAATTATTTATTTAATTGATAATTTCACGTCAGCATATCACGTGATATAAGCATTACGTGATGAGATTTTTTCTGATTAATAAGCCCATGCAACAGCCGAAAAGACATACATGTGACTGTTACCATGTGATTATGGGCCCCACCTTTCGTTTTCAAACAACCCTATTTCACATGGGTGGGAATCGGATTGATCATGGGGAAGCCTTGGGAAGGGACCAACTCTAGGAACCTGACAAAACTTGGCCTCCCCTAGCTTGAAAAGAATCCATCTTGGCCTGCCATTGATTCTAATGAATTTCAAATGACTCTTTATCAGGTACACAACATACTTAGCATCATAATGAACTTAATAAGGGGTCATAACTATTTTATCTTGTTTTGAGCGTTCACTTTACATGGCATGAATACAAATTAAAATGTTCAGTTAGCCTCTCTCAAATGCACGAGCTAACGAGATAGAAGAATTCCCTAATCTGAATTTCGTGGTTCCAGTGCATTAATTCTCACGGTATCGAACTTGAATACTTTAAACTAAGTTTTCCAGAATCATAATTCCAGTGCGCCAAGCAAAAAAGTCGACTAGAAGCATGCGAATCGACCATGCTAACATCAAGAGAGCAGATTTCTTGATCAAGCACACGTCGAAAGGAGTGTCCGAATCTCTTGATTAGTTTATCGTCATGTCATTCACCTATATGCCAAAGAGAAAGCCAAAGACTGGGAAATCATTGAGGGTGAATCCCACGATACGAGCTGGCTCCATTTTCACTTTCCTTGCAGCTTGGCCTGTTTGTTCTTTCTGGGAGATAGAGGACAAGAACCAGCAACAACGAGGCATCAACTTCTTGCTACTAAACAAACACTATTAGCTTGGTATCATCAACGCCATCATGGTTCATGCAAAAGGACACATCACATTCTAAATTAGTGACAGAATCTCCCAAGCTGTTCTTATATAAAGAAACTCTTAACATTCTCAATTTCCAGCCAAGTCTCTCTATCTTTCTCTCTCTCACAGACACACACACAACCAGGAAAAATATGGCAAGAACCCTTAGCATTGCTGTACTGTCCCTCTTCCTGATGCTCCTTCTACTACCAGAAAACCATGTGAGCTTCAGCTTTATCGAGCACTCCCTGATCATCCCTAACACCAATTCTGGCGTCAACTCGTTTGTGCATGTGCATCAACGCTCGCATTCTCACCACTTCATTTTTTCTTTTCCTGGTGATCATGAAGCATGCATTCACACAAGACATACACATGTATAGTCGAACGGACACTTACAGGCTTGTTAGAGCGTGCTTAACTTTTTGAAGAACTTTTACACAGTTTCATTAGACGGCCAGCTTGGTGCACAGTGCATAGCACGGTGATGAACCGTTGAGTTGAATATAACGTGTAGGATCGATTATGTATCAAAGATATATCGATTATTTCAGAAATCACTACATGGCAAGGTTTGAGAAAAAGAAACAAATGAACCCCGTTGCATTTCTTGCGAATCGACTAAATTATTCAGTTTCTGTGTTTCCAGGCGACGATTACGGAGGCTCCGTCGCCACAACCCCAGGCTGCTCCAGGCAATCTCCCCTCGGTGCGATAATTGTTGTTATATGATTGCCTTTTCTTTTTCTATCTTGAATATTGAATTCTGATATAAATTCCTCTCTTGATTTCTTCTTCTTCTTCTTCTTCTTCTTCTTATTTTTCTTTCAGTATGGCGCCAGAGAAGGCAGTCTGAAGCCCCAAGGTAAGAGATTACACACAATCTCGCCGTAAAATGGAACTGAACGTACAACTAGTGATGAGACACTATCTATTATAAGCAAGAATTCGAAAGATGAACTACACATCGAGTTTTTTAAAGGTTCCTGTTACTAACAATCAACTGATCATCTTAAAAATAGAGTGCGGACCGAGGTGCACGGGGAGGTGCTCGAAGACGCAGTACAAGAAGCCATGCATGTTCTTCTGCCAAAAATGCTGCGCCAAGTGCTTGTGTGTGCCTCCAGGCACCTACGGCAACAAGCAACTCTGCCCTTGCTACAACAACTGGAAGACCAAGCGCGGCGGCCCCAAATGCCCCTGATCTCTCTTCCCTTTTCAATCTCATTTACGGCAATCGCACGAGCCCATTTGACGCCGCACGGTAACCGTGTTGTGAAGTGTTGTAGGTCCTTGACTGGTTGGGACAGCTCTCTCGGAAGCTGCTGCGAGAACTATTGTGGAGGAGCTGTCTACTGTATTATTTCTACTTTTTTTATGTCACTCTCCCGGTTGATTCCGTGGGGTTTATTTTTTTACTACTTTTAATATATCAGAGTGGTCATTCAATCTCCCTTGATTAACCACGATGCCAAGAAAGCTCGGAAATGAATTAATTACTTTCAATAGTATTTTTGGTGATACTAGTCCCGAGACGTGCATATCATGACAGAGAATGTATTTCTTATGTCAATTAAACCAAGCTACGGTAGCCTCTGGAAAAACAAGCCCTTCGAAAGTAACAGAGTTTTGAAAAGCGGGTGACGTAAAATCGACTGAAATGCACGTCGATGCAGATAATGCGATGAGCCGGTCGTGCCCCTCTGGCCATGTAACGGGCGCATAAAGTACTTTCTCCTCGAGACGAGGAACATGCATCAAAGATGGACCTGGTGGGCTTCTTGGCCCAACCTCAATTCTTTCTGGAGGTTGCGCATTTCCGTCCGTTTCGCTTTGATCATTCGGCTTCTGCTAGAGACACAGCAGTATCGACAGTCCATGCTCATTTTCCGTCGCTTTAGATGCCATCCATTGGGGTCCGGGATTGTGCGTGATCCGTGCAGCTGCAGGCAACGCTTCCCGGACAAGCTCGAGTCTTGTCACTAGCTGTGCGTTTGGAAAACTGAGTAATCAACGGTCCTACTCAATCGGCAAGCTTGAATAGGACACGGACCACTTTCCAATGCATCGGTCTGGTGGTTGGAGGGAGCCTGCGTTTCCTAGGCCTAAACAAAGAAAACGAAAAGACAATCCGTTGGACCTAACGACCAAGCCTGTCCCTTCCTAGCCAAAGAAAAAAAAAATCATCAGTCAGGCAATTAAGTGCCAACTACCGCGATACATCAGCATATACATAGCTTGAAATTGAATGTGTGGCCATCTCTTGCTGTGCAAATTGTGGAAAAAGAGCTAACTTAAGAACTATTAAAATGAGTAAAAACCTATTTGTTAACTTATATTTGATAAGCTAAATTGTTATATGAATTAGTTATATTCAATAAATGGGTTTACACCTAACTTTATATGTTATAAATGAGTTTAATATGGGTGTTAATTGTGTTACAATTAGATCCAATTCACTTTTATGACTCTCTTTTCACTCTCCTTCTCTTCCACACTCATCAGGCACTCCATGTTTTCACCTTAGTTGGGGAATGAGTCAGGGGCGATTGGTATTGGGTGGTAGCTTTCAAAACTAGAACTTAGAATCTACTCCGTTATAATTGGTTCCCAGTTTTTGGACCTTGGAACCTATTTTGTTTGCCAAAAACCGGTTCTGAAACTTATCTTATTTTTTTGGTCTGATTTCAAGGTCTATCGAAAACTTGTTTTATCTTTCTTTTTTAGAACTTTTTTTGTTTATTATTTACAGTAAAATTATATGAGGTTATGAGTAACAAAATGATTTAAAGTTTAAGATGAATAACATAAATCCCTATCTACCAGGAACAACAACTCATTAGATGAATATGTTGTCATGTATAATTATAAACAATAAAAAATTCAAATACGTAATATAATCCATACAAAAATTTAGGAGAAGAGGAAAGACTAAAGAGGAGTTCCGAGGAACAATAAATGATGAATGGGTCCCAAAGTTAGAATTTAGAGAAAAAAGAAATTAGGACTTTGGCTTTTTAGCTTATAAAACCGGTTTTGAAACCGGTCAAAATTCGGTTTGGTACCTAGACCTATTTTTCAAGCAGTCTATCGATTCCTAGCTAGAATCGATTTAGTTGCGCACTCTTGGTATGAGCTTTTCCAAATTGGATTAAATATAAAAGAAGTCGAGTTGAGAGACAATTATTAATCAGCAAAAGTACACCCTAAGTGCCAAAATTTGACATGAAATGACACTTAAGTGTCAAAAGTTAGGAAAGTGATACTAAACTGCTATTTTTTTTTTGAAAAATGGGACCCTTGAGTGCCACTTTTGGTGAATCTTGTCAGAAATCTGATGTGTTAATTTTTTTTTATTAATTTTGCTCACCTATGTGGCTCGCTAGAGAGTTGACTCAGCAAAGAAATGAAAAAATGACGTCATTTGCACGTATTTGAATTTTAATATAAAAATTTAATTAAATTAATTTATTGATTCTTTTTAAAGGGAAGAGAGTTGCTGGCGGCTAAGGGCTGTGCCCTCACCATCGTCGCCTGCAATCTCCATCCCTCTCTCTCTCTCTCTTTCTCTCTTGCGTTTTTGTTTTTTGTTTTGTTTTTAAATAAATTTAGTTTTAAATTTAATTTAATTAATCTTTATTAATTATTTACCTACGTCAGCGTGCAAAATGACATTGTTTTGCATTTACCTCGCTTGAAAATCGCCACGCAAGTATTTTGGTTGGATTTTCTTACTGTTGGCATGTAAGCGATCAATTTTGCTCCGATTTTAGCACTTAAGTATTACTTTCCTAATTTTTGGCATTTAAGTGTCATTTCATACCAAATTTTGGCACTTCATGTGTCCGACACTCATTATTCATCATTGGATTTGTATTATATGAAAATGAGTTAAAATGGGTTGAATACGTCAACTTGGATAGAACTATATTCGACTTAGCCCGACCCTACTTATTTGATAGATCTTCTAATTCATGAGGATCAGGTCTTCAAAAAGAAAGTATCCGATCCCTCGAGAACTTTTGGGATGTATCCTTACGCACCATATCACATACTCTTGCCCATCTTGAATCTCGAGATTGGAAAAGATTTTATACGAAATTTAGAACCAACCTGCACAATATCGGTCATTAATTTTTGGGATCGAGGAAAGACCTTATTGAGCTTGGAATCAAGGACCAAACTTACCAATGAGTTCGATCAGATTCTAGAGTTAACTTAAGACCAATTGATGATTTTTTTTGTTTCATTTTTTTGTATTTTTAAAATACAAACTTACAATTTCAAATTACATATCCATCGACAATGCAACGTTGTGCAACTAAACTATAAATACTAATACATGTTCAACAAATTTAAGATAAGACAACAATAGAAATTTCACATATGCTAAAAGTAAGAAATCATAAAAACGATTAAGACCGCTCATAGAGATATGAGATAAAATGAGAAGTTCTTATAATTATCTATCAATAATACTCATAACACCATATGCAAAAACGTTGTAATAAATTGTCAGAGTTAATTCGAATTGAATTGATTCTAAATTTCTAAGATCAAGAACCAATCCACATGGTGTGGATATAGAGATTTCAAAATCAAGAACTAATCCACTTTTTGTAGGACCTGAACCGGGAGGGTTAGGCCACTCCAGGATCGATTCTCATTCCTCTTATGCAAGACTGTCCATATAGCCAGACTGACACGTGCGAGAGAACGAACTACAGGCACCGAAAACTTTCAATGATTCGTGGACTTTTGGGGAACATAAAATTAGGAAAGTAGGAGGCTCGTAAACGTCGCTTTCAACGTGGAGGCGGCACTCTAATAAGTTGCTGCCAAACCCTGTTGAATCCATCAGTCGTAGCCCACACAGCGAGACCTTGCCGCCTTTAACATGTGAATAACGTCTATTAGGAAGAGCGTTCAGCGTTTGTTAAGGCAGGTAAAGCGCAGATTTGCCTGAAATTCAAACCGCATATTCCTTCACCAAGTCATTATTCCTTGATGGGTCTCCATTCTCTGCTTGCTCCCCAAGCAGAGAATAACGTCTATTAGGAATCCATCAGTCGTAGCCCACACAGCGAGACCTTGCCGCCTTTAACATGTGAATAACGTCTATTAGGAAGAGCGTTCAGCGTTTGTTAAGGCAGGTAAAGCGCAGATTTGCCTGAAATTCAAACCGCATATTCCTTCACCAAGTCATTATTCCTTGATGGGTCTCCATTCTCTGCTTGCTCCCCAAGCAGTCCTTCGCCTGCACGCATCCAAACAGGAATAATTCCCTCGTGGTTGGACTTCGCTTTGGCCCTTCATTTTTGCCCAGTCGAACTTGGCTTTCGACCAAAAAAAAAAAAAAAAAAAAAAAAAAAAAGAAAAAAACTCGGCTTTTGACGGCAGGAGAAGATCCCCAGGAAGTGGGAAAAGAATACGACAAAGAATAAACAGAGAGAGAATAGAATCGCTAGAGAAGAGAAACTGCTTATCAGAGACGGATTCAAACGCGTATTTCCAGCCATGCTTTTGTGTCGTGCTTCCTCAGAAATATGGTCACGTTCTTATAATTTGTTAACACACCGATTGTCTTCTTCATTTTTGTTTTTGCTTTCGTCGAATATGATTTTTTCCACGTTAGGTTTCAGCATCCGTGCCTCTTAGAACAACGAAAAGATCAAGCACTGCGTTCTTCCATCTTCCAATTCAATATAAACAAGACAGAAAAGAAAGAATATTGGGAGGTGCAGAAAAACAGAGCAAGTCAACTGACCCCACGGAATTGTACCATAGCTGGAGGAACATCTTTCTGATGATTAGTCTCTTGAATTCACCCAGCAAAAGAGAAATCCTGCGAACATCGCTATATAAAGTTTCGAAATTGATGAACGGGAATCCAATTTTTATACATAATTTAGGATATTTTACAGAAACAGAGTCGCGCGGTGCTCTGCTTTACATATCAAACACCTGCCGATATACATTATTCAGCCAAAAATAGGAAATCTTCCGCCGATCTTCATACGAAACGAATAAAACGGGGAGCGCTAAGCAAGATCGTTGCTCTGACTCTGGGTACCCTTCCTCTCCTTCTTGTTGCTCAAGACGATCGAAGCCGAAGCCGAAGCCGAATTCGGGGCGCTGCGAAGGGCCAAGTTCTTGGGCTGCCGCTCGAGATCCTCTTCCTCCGCGTCTCTTTTCGGCGTCCGGAGAGAGACCAGGTTCTTGTTGGCGGCCGCCGCCGCCGCGGCTTTGCTGGGACGCGGGTAGTAGAAGTCGGTGGGAAAGTAACTGTACTGGAGGCCCGCCATTCGAAGGGCCGGAGCAAGGATCAAGAAGCAAGAAGCAAGAAGCAAGGATCAAGAAGCAAGGAGCAAGAAGCAAGGAGCAAGAAGCAAGGAGCGTCAGCAAGGAGGAGGAGGAGAAGATTCTGCGATTAAGAAGGGGAGGGAGTGCCGTCAGCCAAGGGGGGGTTTGTTGATGCAGGTAGACACGTGAAGAATGGGCAATTTATAGAGAGCGAGCGAGGCGGAGATCGAGAGACGGATGGAGTGAAGAAGGGTCGGTGGGACGTGAGGCTCAAGCCATTGAAGCGCGTTCCACCTTTTACTGCGTGCTTTTCGTGGCCGTTGGTTTGGTGATAACCAGTTGCCCGAAAAGTCTATTCACTATCATAAACATATCGTATAGACCATAAAGATCGAGTACTTGAGAATCATTGATCATGTGGACTCCAGCGTAGTAGGAATCGGGTGGATGGGGCGCATGTGGAAATGCCTGTTCGAGGTTTTGCTAGGGAAATTTCTTTCTAGGTAAGTATGTACTAGTTGTCCGAGGATTTACGAAAAGAGGAGCTGTTAGGTAAAGAGAGTAGGACTACTTTGTAATCATAGTACATGTTCCTGGAGAGACGATATTATGATCTTAGTTATGAATTTTCCTTGGAAGGCTATCATAGTGACTTGTAGGCAAGCATATGTGAATGTTCAACTTCGACATATATGTCGCACCACACATATCGGCCCCATTTGCTACGGTTTTGGAGACATGTCCTTGAGAAAATGCAAAAATCTTTGGGATAAATGGGTTTTTTGGAATGCAAATATTGGTAAATTGTAATTTTAAAGTGTATTAGGAAATAATTTTGACTTAAGTATTGTTTAGTAAAAAATACATTTTATAAAGGATTTTTGCTATTTTTTTTTAAAATTTCAAATTATTTTTGATGGAGCTTAACTATTGTGGGCCAAAACAACTGTAGGACACATCACCTTGAGGTCACGTGACCTCAGGCGGTGGTCGTCAAGGTCACATGAATCGTGCGGACCGCAAGTAGATAAATAATGAATAGGGTCAAGACTTGCATTTTGAGAATGTTCATTCTCAAAAGACTTTTGGACTTGCCTTGCGCTAAAAGCCTTGCATAACCCAAACTTGTGAAAAAAACGAACCAATCGCTATTTATATTTATTTAAGGGGCCTTAGAGCCGCAAAACTCATATGAAATATTGAGCCAAACAAACTAGACCTCAGAAATTGGATATACACAAAGTAACCACGTGGAACATATGATCAAACATTGAAATGTAAGTAGGGTATGGCGGATAAAATAAATATAAGGAAGGATGTCTTGATTTGAATTCGTGACTTGTGCTCGAGTATCATGTTTAACAAGTCGTTTTTGGGAAACGAGCCAAGAATCTGTGTGTGTCAATACAACGTGTTCCTCGATAAACACTCGTCACAATAATTATGTGACAAACTTGCGTTAACTAGAGCATGAAGTTAATTCATCCACATCCCTGTGCTTATGGCGAGAAACCCATGTTGGCATAACAAAAATAGGAAGATTCGATTTGTAAGAACAAAATACAAGAGAAAAATATTTATCACATGTACGATGATTCTAAAAAACCCTAGGAGGGAAAGAACTGAAATTTTATGAGAGGTCTTTCGTCAATCAAGATTGCACGAGATCTTCACAGATTACGATCCGACTTGTTCCTAGAATCCACGACGACCGCCTCGAGACGGCGACGTACCTCGCCAATCTGGTGCGGGGAAAGCGCCAGGGCCTTGGAAGGAAGATTTCCAAGAGGCTTCTTGCTCTCACCCTTCATGTCCGAATCGACAGTGGCCGCTGCCGCCACCTCCGCCGCCGCCTCCTCCTCTGTCTTGTTATCGGGGTTGTCATCGCGAGAGCTAGGGACCACGCGGGGATTGACATCGACATTGACGTTGCCGTCTGCAGCGTTGGTCCCGGCGACGGGCTTCGGACGAGGGTAGTAGAAGTCGGTGGGGAAGAAGTAGTATTGAAGGCCAGCCATGAAAGCTGCGATCGATGTTGGACTGTAGTTTCTCGTGTGTGCCGTGTGGTTTTTTTGGGGCTTTTCGGAGACGGCGGCGGAGTTTATAGGGACGAAACAGGCGGAATACGTGACTTGGCTTCCACGTTCGTACGTCAATCAGTGCGGCGTTGCGCATATTGACTTGTAATATTGGGTTTCCATATATGAAGTACTAGGAAAGACAAGCTTCCTATTCTGAAATTACTTCTGCCCGTGCCTTGTTTCGCAAAATAGAAGTTTCTAGGTCGAAAATACAAATCAGTCGGCTCGTTTCAAGATCCTGTGGGTGCAGAATTAAGGGCTTTGAATTTGATGCATTAAGTTCATCTCAACTTGGTGTGTTTTTATTAATTTTCCATGTTCGCTTGATGCGAGTTTCTTGATAAATGGTACGAATAGATGACAGATATCTCTGGGGAGAACAAAATTAAAATTGATTTATTAGAAATCTTCATACATTATAACAAGAAACTCATATGTTGTCTAAATTACGAAATATCATGTTACTTCTATTAATAAAATCTACATTCCATTCTAAAATTGGACGTGCTTAACCCTTGAAAATTAGAATTGGTCTATTGGAAATCTATATAAATCGTATCGAGAAATCCGTATATTGTCTAGATCTTCAAAATGAATGAATTTCATTAACAATACTACTAGGGGTGGAAAATTATTTTATTATTAAGACTCTATGTTTATCTTCTTTATTGGACCAGGTTACGAATGACAGGCTCGATAGCTTCTTCAATCCAAGTATCCAATTCCCCAAATATCACTTTTGATGGGCCATGGCCCAGATAATGTAATGCCAAATTTTCCTCGTATCTACTGTCTACTGGTCTGGGCTCAATAGCTTCGAAACAACACTCGCATTTTCTGCTGCTTCTCTGCTTTATTAAGGGTTTATAACAGAAGTTATAACAATTATTTTGTCATTTTTCTCTTTATTTTCTAGTGTCATTACTTGTATGAAAAGTCTCTCAAACAATGACCACCGTGAAAGTAGAGCACACTGGATAATAAAAAAAAAAAAATTGTTACTGAGTTGTATAATGTATGTAAGATCGATTCAAAAATATCTTGAGCCAGTGCTCATGTTTCATTTTCCACGCTTTCGTAAGTACTTTTTATTCGGATGAGCTGACTTATAAAAATAAGTGGACATCTTCACTTGTCAAAATAGATGATAAACTTATTTTTAAATCATATATGACCGGTTGAGTTATTATATGGATTAATTATATTTAATAAATTGGTCATGAATTTGAAATTAATTTAGAATTCATCACTTTAAAGCGTTTCAACTGAATAACAAAGGGTAATTTCGTCTCCTTAGTAAAAATCGGATGGATGTAATTGTAGGGGGTTGAAACTATCACGTCCCATTTCATAAGATGTGGCGCACAGGAATATATACAATCCACACAGAATTCGAAAAAAGAAGAAGGAAAATACACAAATCCCTCCCTCTCCTCCCGGGGTAAATCGCCACCCATTTTCGGTTTATTTACAGTTATGCTCGCCATGTCGTCTTTGTTGAATTCTGTCTCTTCTTCGGCGAAAACTTTGAGATCGGACCCTCGCTTACATCATTAAACTTTTTCCCGACACGGAGCCGCAACATCGGGGACATCATTGTCAAGCGTCGCATGCCATAAATGGAAAGCTCCCAGATTTAACCGCTCTTTGACTCGCAGCGCACGCCAGAAAGAAAAAAAAAGGGAGAGTCCCTTTCGTCATCCGCAGTGCTTTCTTCTTTTCTTCCCGCTTCCGCTCCCCCTTTGGATTGAATCGCCGGGATGGGGGAGGAGCTTTCCAGTTTTGTCGACTTCAATCCATCCAAAGTCGTCGCCCCACGTCTCTGCCTATTCGACTCTACGTCACTCCCATAATGTTTATCTCTTCCTTCACCGTTCCCGAGATTCTGCATCTTCCCCACCGATGCCAACCCCATCCCTTCTCTGCCACTCCGCATTTTAAAAAGACTTTATTTATTTATTTTTGCATTTGCCTCGGAGGGTGCTGATCTGGGTTCTTGCGGATCGGTTCGATAGCTGGTTGGGATCTTGGATGCGGATGGCATTGATCCTGGATGCTGGGTCCTGAAGGTTTCGAGCGTTTTGAGGTCAGATTGGCTCGTGGTTCCGTTCTTGTTTGGGCTTTAACGAATTTGCGAACTACGTTTCTTTCTGTTACGAGTTCCTCCTACGTATAAAGAAAGCTTGTTGATATTGCCTTTTGTTTGCTATCTTCGTGTGGTCTTAGGTTGAGGTTTGATTAGTTGGCGATTATAGGTTAGGAATGAAATCTAATTTGGTCGCTTGGTTCCCGTTTTGGTCTCATTAAGATTCTGTAAGAAGCGCGAGTTCGCAAATTTCTCCTTTTTGAAGTTTTTCCCCCTCTCCTCTATAAGAAGAGAAATCTATTTCTCAGGAAAGCCGCCACCTTTCCCTGCACAACTGAGCCATTTGGAGAATTACGAAACTATTCCCGTTCCGTTCATTTGGCAAGTTTAGTTCGACATATCAGGAAATAGAGGGTTTAGAGTTTATGCGTTGAGGCATGGATATAAGCAATGAGGCGACTGTCGATCGGTTCTCCATCGGCCCTTCAACAATCATGGGGCGAACGATTGCTTTTAGGATTCTGTTCTGTAAATCCCTGTTCCATCTGCAACACGAAATCTTGCGTGTACTTTTGGCTTACTACCATAGGATAAGAGCCATGGTGGCCCCAGTGTTTTCTTGGTTGCATCCAAGAAATCCGCAAGGAATCCTAGCGATGGTGACCATAGTTGCTTTCTTGTTGAAACGGTACACCAATGTAAAAGTGAGGGCCGAAATGGCCTACCGGAGGAAGTTTTGGAGGAATATGATGAGAACCGCGCTGACCTACGAGGAGTGGGCTCATGCTGCGAAGATGCTTGATAAGGAGACGCCACGGATGAATGATTGTGACCTTTATGATGAAGAACTGGTGAGGAATAAGCTTCAAGAGCTCCGCCATCGTCGCCAGGAGGGATCTATGCGAGATATCATCTTTTGCATGAGAGCCGATCTAGTGAGAAATCTTGGCAACATGTGCAATCCCGAGCTTCACAAAGGGAGGCTTCAAGTGCCGAAGCTCATAAAGGACTACATCGATGAGGTGTCGACACAGTTAAGAATGGTGTGCGAATCAGATTCTGAAGAGCTCTCTTTGGAAGAGAAGCTTTCTTTCATGCACGAAACTAGGCATGCCTTTGGCAGGACGGCTTTGCTTTTGAGTGGAGGAGCGTCCCTCGGAGCATTTCACATTGGCGTGGTGAAAACGTTGGTGGAGCACAAGCTTTTACCTAGAATAATTGCAGGCTCCAGTGTTGGATCCGTCATGTGCGCCGTCGTTGCAACTAGGTCTTGGCCTGAGCTCCAGAGTTTCTTTGAGGATTCTTTGCACTCGTTGCAGTTCTTCGATCAATTAGGTGGCATTTTTACAGTTGTGAAAAGGGTTATGACACAAGGAGCCGTTCATGAGATCAGACACTTGCAATGGATGTTGAGGCACCTCACCAGCAATCTTACGTTTCAAGAAGCATATGACATGACTGGACGAGTTCTTGGGATAACGGTGTGCTCGCCAAGGAAGCATGAGCCCCCTAGATGCCTCAATTACTTGACTTCGCCTCACGTGGTGATATGGAGTGCAGTGACCGCCTCTTGTGCCTTCCCTGGTCTTTTTGAAGCTCAGGAACTAATGGCGAAGGATCGGAGCGGAGAAATTGTTCCATACCATCCGCCATTTAATTTAGAACCAGAGGAGGGTTCAGGCCCATCTATGCGTCGGTGGAGGGATGGTAGCTTGGAGATTGATTTGCCAATGATGCAGCTGAAAGAGCTGTTCAACGTCAATCATTTCATCGTCAGTCAGGCAAACCCTCATATTGCACCACTTTTAAGGCTCAAGGAACTTGTTAGAGCTTATGGAGGAAACTTTGCAGCCAAGGTATGTCTCCATGGGGTGCAACATGCATCCTGTGGTGTTCTTATCTGAACTCCTCTTCTCGATTTGGATCACAGTGCTTGTGTTATTTGTTGCTTGAGTTGCTTGTGCAGATTGATATGTTCTTTTTCCGACCATTATCAGGGGACACTGCATTCCTTTATCTTCGTCCTCTGGGGGCATGCCGGCATATGCATACCTCACCTAATTGTGGACGCTTAAGTTTAGTAGTCGGTCGACAGATTCACTAAAAGTGGCACATCAATTCCTAATCTTTTGAGTGATGTGTTCAGTTTGTGTCAGTAGTAAATAATAGAGCTGCAGACATGCCATTTCAAACGTCATGTTTCATTGTAAAAATCTACTGCTTTACTAGTTTTACTGAATATAATCTGTGCTTCACCTCCTAACAATCAGGACCTTTTGAGCTTGAGCATGTTTTCTCAGCCTGACTTGATGCGCTCATGTTTGCTTATCAAAGTTAGTCTGTCCTAAGATGAAAATGACATGCCATGGTTGGTTGTGCAGCTTGCTCACCTTGCTGAGATGGAGGTAAAACATAGATGCAACCAGGTCCTGGAACTTGGTTTTCCTCTGGGAGGAATAGCCCAGCTGTTTGCTCAAGATTGGGAGGGTGATGTCACGGTTGTTATGCCTGCAACACTTGCTCAGGTATGTGCCTACTGTTGGTATTGTTGAGGTCCTGCATTCTGTGCAGAAGCTCTTTAAGTGTTTGGAAATTTTTAACCAGATGTAACAGCATATCATTGTATCGTAACATGGGTCCTTAATTCTTCTGGAAGTATTACATATTTTTAGCTATAGTGGGTTGGTGAGTGGTTGCTCATTCTTATTCCTCTCCTTATGGCCAGTACTCAAAGATGCTACAAAATCCATCTGTTGTGGAACTGCAAAAGGCGGTCAATCAGGGGAGGAGGTGCACTTGGGAGAAGCTCTCGGCCATAAAAGCCAATTGTGGCATTGAACTTGCTCTTGATGAATGTGTTGCGGTCCTAAACCACATGCGCAGGCTCAAAAGAAGCGCCGAGAGAGCAGCAGCTGCTTCTTCTCACGGTTTAGCCAACCCAGTCAGGTTCAATGCTTCTAGGAGAATCCCTTCATGGAATTGCCTTGCTCGAGAAAACTCAACAGGATCCCTGGAGGAATATATCCTCAATGATGTGACTTCCTCCTTACATCCTCAGGGAAGTGGTTTTCATGCATCAGGAGGATTGTCAGGCAGAAATATACTGGCTCACAGGCATGACGGAAGCGACAGCGAATCGGAGAATGTTGATTTGAATTCGTGGACGAGGTCAGGTGGCCCATTGATGAGGACTGCATCAGCAAATAAGTTCATCGATTATGTCCAGAATTTGGACATTGACTTTGAACTGAAGATGTTGCCAAGTCCAAATTCCATCAATGCTCAGATGGGAAGAGACCCATTTGTCCAAACCTCGCGGGTGACCACACCAGACCGGAGTTCAGAGGGAATGGAGTTTGACCAGAGGGATCTAGGGACTAGAAACAGCTCGAGCATAACAGTCAATGAAGGTGATCTTTTACAGGCAGAAAGGGTTCCTGATGGGTTCGTGCTCAACGTCGTGCGAAGGGAGGATCTGGCATCGCCAAATAGAAGTGGGGACTGCAGTTGCGAAGTCCCTGAATGCTTGCAACTGGATTCGCCGGAGAAGGAGATGGATGTGAGTTCGGCATCCGAATCTAGCGATGACGATACAAACGGTGAAAGCGGCTCAAATCTTACTACTCTAGATGGCAATAACATCTCAGGTCATGCTGATGATGCAAATTACAGAAATGAACAGATCCATGCAGATGGAGCGTCTTCACGACCTCAATGAGTGGACTCTGAGTCTCATTTCTCGTTTGCATATGCTGCTCACCAATCAAAGCCAACTTGAACAGTTGAGGTTGCATAGGAATTTCCTCATGCTGTTTTTGCTTTTCGGCATTAGAGTGAGTCGAGTTGCATAATAGGTGGTGCAATCTGCGGTCGAGAAGTCAGTAACTCCGAATTTTTTTCTGTTCTTGAATTAGAAATTGCTCCTCTCTCTTGCTCATGAGGTAGCTTGTTAAAAATTAGGAATGTTTAGTGGTATGCACATTTTGTCATTTTGATTCAAGTCATTCAATATCACCTGCCGTCATGTTTAGGATTTCATGCTCATGTTGAGAGAGCTTAGATGATGCATCTGGATAATTATGAGAGTTCATCACGATGATGTTACCAGAAGTGAGCCATCATTTTACTGATAAGGCGGATGAAGGGGGTTCCATGTGAAATGATACCACACTTGACCGCGTTTTTTTGACTGTTTTCTGTATATTTTATGATCTAACTGAAGGCTGCGATGCAGAAATTCGAAGTATATGGACAAAAATTTCTCACGGGGCATGTCTAATCTGCATGAGACTGAATAGATAAATGATTATCTCACCTTTTCACACAGTGGCCGGTGCTGCTGCTTCAACTTCTAGCGTGCAAGTAGCTATGAATTAAGCCATTAATCGGTAATCTCAGCTTCACGAGTGGGAAGGCTCTGATGATCAAACACGCCTACTCGGATCATTTTCAAGCTGTCGTCATTATGGATTCATGCGATGTCTAAGTAACTGTCGTCTAATGCGTGCGATGTATACATATATGCATATCTTGTCTCTACGTTTCCCTTTACCTGAGCATCAGCGGGATACGTCGTAGAGAGCATTACATAGAGAGCGACCCATCAATACATAATCTTTGAGGGTACGAAGATACTGCTAGAGATACGAATGCCGTCGCATACAATGAGCTCAGCACAGGGCGGGACCGCACTTTTATTTTATTTTTTATATACGGTTCGGTTGCAGAAAAGGGTGGTTCTCCATGCCGACTTGGGAGTATCTGGAAAGGAGAGGGCCTTTTCTGAGTGCGGAATGGTGAGCCATATCGTGCAGATTCACAGGACCAAGTCCAAGGGAGGGACAGCTTTTTCTGTGGGAAATGTCCAAATCGCCTCGTTTGGAGGTTGCGCACTAGCTCCAAGCAAAATCCCCATCTACCAGCTAGTATCTGAAAACGACCGTGAAAAAGAATGGACACCAATCCGTCAATCAATCATGCTACCTCTTTTTCGAATGGGAATTCCTTGAGTGGGCCCGTCTGTGGCTCCAACCAGTGCTGTAGCCTGTCTTAGCTTACAGCACGGGCAATCGATAAGATACGGTACCTGGCTAAACTGGTTTTAATCGACGAAATTACTTACACGCTTAAAGTGATCGACTGGTTTTTCGCGCTTTACAGCTTTCGGAGAAGGACAAACGCATTTATTTAATGATGGGTTTTGCTTTCACGGATCTCGGATTGCAAGACGGGTTTCGCCCCTCGTTTGACTCTACATGAACTTTCATTGTTTCGTGCTCCGTGCATACTTTAAACTTTGTCGAACTTGGTACTGTGAACAGTTGTCACATTAGACTTTGGCTTGACTTACTGCAGCTATGGTGAAAAAATATCTCGATTCTAGTCAAGTAAAGAATTCGAACACGACAAGTCAGTACTAGATCAGAGATGAGCATATGGGCCTGTGAGTGACACCTGGCTTATGTCGTTTAGGCCGTGTGTACGAAGAACTTTGAGCAGTAGTCGGCTTACAAAATATCAAGTTGAAACGTATAATTTGAGTTCTTGCTCAAAAAAAGAGAAAGAAAAAAGAAACGTATAATTTGAGTTAAACTCCACAACGATCTTGATGACTTCAAAATTAGGATCGAGACTAGGTTGACCAGCTGTTCTTGCTCATACAATGAGTGAGAAAACGAAGGAAGGACGTAAATTTCTTAATTATCTTGTTTAGATAGAGTTTCAAATCATATATATTTTTTTTTTTTTTTTTTTTTGTAATCGAGGATTCGTCAGAGCCTTCTTTCACTTACGCTAATCAGGGTCACGTGGTCCGCCGGTGCCCGGTGGCACCGTCGGATCTCGCTGTTACTATTTAGATGACTATATCTTGGAGGAAGCTGGTTTAGCAATCCACTTACTTAAATCGTGATAGTAATGCGGGAATTCGAACTCTTGACCGCATCGAAGTAGGAGAGAACAAATAGCAATGCAGCTGCTCATGGGTGGATCGAATCATATAGTTTTGCATTTCAATTTTTACTCAGAACCAAAACGGGTCTCGAGTTCCATTTTTTGCATCCTCCCTCACCAACTAATGCATTTCTCTTTTACGTCAGGGACTTCCGTCATTCTACTAACATTCGCTGACGTCAAAATATAACCAACCAAAAAACAGTCATAAAGAATAAGATTTGCCATTGTAGCCATGTTTCTTGAAAATCACTTGCTCATACTCGAGATTCTAAACTTGAACGTACATTTTACTTCTCTTCAAAAAAAAAAAAAAAAAAAATACAGAGAAAATCGATTCATCTACAATCCTATGAAATAGACAATGTGCATATATTATGTCGCAATAGCTACACATCCACGATGCACGGGCTTTGTCCTCTACGTATACCAGTATACCAGTAACTCTATGCTGATAATTTCCATCATCGAATCGATAACTTCGGTAGAAAATCGAGCAAAAGGGTCATGAGATTCTAGACAAATCCATGAAAAACGGGCACTTCAGAAGAAAAAGAAGAAGACGAAGAATAGTAGTTTAAGACTTTAAGTTAGTATCAAATGTCTGTGGGCCGAAACTTTTCGGCGTGCGGTTTCCTGTCGGCGACAGGAGGCGAAGGTTTTGAGGGCGTCGCGCTGTTCAGCACCTTCAAAATTCCCAAGCGACGCTGTTCGGAACGTGCGTTCGCTTTGAACGGTTTAAACCACCCTTTGTCGTCTCTTTTCCTCTTTGCTTTTCCATTCTCGCTTTCTCTTGTTTCCTGTTATTCTAGAAAGACGACCTCGTCTTATGTCGTTTCAAACAAGTACAATGCTGTCGTAGCTTTAGGGAAATTAAATAGTACTTAATCGAAGAAATTAAAGGGGCAGGTTAATTGTGCACATCCGAATATAATAATTAGAAAAGTTTCGAGAGAATGCATGTGTATTAGGCTCGTTTATTTATATCAACGCACGTCTTTTGTTCGTCTCGATTGAAGAAGATCTACCGTATTTTTTATACGATTAGGGTTTTTTTTTTTTCCAAAAAAGAAATTATATTGAAGTTTGCTCTCTATTTTATTAGTATTGGTAATAAAACTCCGATGGTCCATACAGCGACGTGGTGTTTGCACAGAATTCGAAATCCACGTGAACACGTCCTCCATTCTATGGCAAATGTGCACCTTCTGGGGTTGGGACGCGTATTGAAGTTGATTCGTGATTGTCCAACCACACTAACCTGAGCATTTTCAAGGCTTGAATCGTGCTCATCCATCGCCCAGTAGACAAACTAAGCGTGGAAGATTAGAGCATAGACATGGTGTCGTGTTGACGGGATTTTCGCTAGTGCCTATCGCGTCGGCCTGCGAGTTCTATAGGAGATATTGCAATCTTCAAGACGGCATCGCGAAACATCCTTCTCGGAATTTTCCAACTCTTTTTTTACGTCCCCGCAACGTCATGTAACCCGATGTCTCCATCAATCTCAAGAAATGTTCCTGTTTACGAAGTGGACGGCGTCGTAGATTTATCATAAGGAGGTGCACAGATAATGATTTTCGACCACAAGTGATCGGGTCGATGAACTAGACGTGCACAACCCCACCACCACCGAGCAGACGAAAAATGGAGAAATTGGACCCGTCGACATTGCCACTAATGTCCTTTCGATAAAACTTGAAGAGCACCTTGGAAGATGCTTGGAATATGCACACGTATTCAACAGGGGGTTTTCACCAAAAATATCAGGTGGATTAGTAGCCTCTTGGCTTAGCCTAATGTCAACTCATTCACCTTACTCGCCTTCAACCCCATCCCTTACTAATCCTATAATGACCCGATTTTACGAGAGATGGAGTGCGGCTTCACCTCGAAAATGGTGAAGGAGATAAAATGAATCGAATCCTACATCATATGAAGACGGTGAGGTAATGTACTATATAAAGAGTAGCATCAGTCTTAATAAACAATGAGGCCTTTTTTGAGCGAAATCCATAAGAACAAAATCATGAGGACATGGAGTAGATGAGTCATGTAACCAAAAGCGGACCATATACTTGGTAAGTGGGGTAGAGGTCGGTTCTTACGAATCTGATCCAATCTCATTCTAATTCATGTGAAATCATATGAGCTCGATAGTATTGAAACACGCGAGACTCGTACTCCCACATTCTGTAATTAATTTATTGAGAAATCTCACATAGCATCATCATGTCATCGAGTGAAAAAAAGTTTAGTGAGATTTATTACTATACACGGCATACATGTTATTTCAACGCTCACACGACGGTATTCTCGATCACAAATAATATATTGTTGTGATTACAAAGATAAGAATGAAAAGGAATTTAAAAGAAAAATGGATCAATTTATTCCAAGTTGGTGGGCAAATCTAGAAGTCTAGTCCATGTGAATCATGCCATCTTTGGATTCTTTATTTCCACTCCTTGAAGCTTAACGCGAGGAATCAATGTATCTTTGTTGCTTAGAACACCCATGATAAAGAATTAGATTCATGCTACAAACATGCGTTCCCTGAAATTGAAATTGGATCTCCCATTCTTTTCTCTCTCTTTTTTTTTTTTACCTTTTAAACCATCTACTTAAAATATAAAGAATTTCGTGACACAGAAAAACTCAAATAGAGTCTATCTATCTAGCCTTTATTATTTTCTAGAAGACGAGGGACTCTTAATTATCGACTTCGATTGGCTCTATCAACCATGGCATTTTACTATCTAAAAGATTAACATGTTGTGAAAAATCACGACACAGAGTATCTTATCTCTTCTATTGAATTAACCAGTATGATTCACACACACATATATACATACATACTTATATATATATATATCATTTTCCTATTCCTCCTCTAATTTTTATAATTATTATTTTTGGTTTTGACAAATTTCCTTATTCTTTCTACCTAGAAAGGCATGCCAATTATTTGGGTCAGCAAAGTCCAAACACCCACCTCTTCATCCAAATCATTGTCTGGCAACCATGAGGAAATCAGATTCCTGAGGATTCCTCAAGAGCCCTTTCCTTTTTGGGTAATTTTCCAATCTGAATTCACAATTCTGCTTAGAAGGGCGCTGGCAACCATAGTGTCTTCTCAAGGGCATCCCATCCCGTGTGGCAAAAACATCCGAAGCCACTTTCCAGGTGGCAACCGACGCCGAGAAGCGTCGCTTTCGCGGTGAAAGCAAGAAAGCAGGCAACCACCTTGCTCGCATTTTAATGAACACCTTCGAACATTGCAGAAGTTATTTTATGCCGGGGCATGATAGCGAAATGCGATGTAATTGAGCAATAGAAAATAAAAGCAAAATGTATGTTTGTATGTATCGAATCAACTGTGACGAGATTGATAACACGTATATAATGATAATTAATTGGCGATATCCGTGGTTCGAAGTGTTTTCCTCCTAATGTCGGAGGCCAAACCAATCATTGGAGTCGTCTATCGTGAATCACTACAAGTTTTGTCTAACCATAAAGAGAGAGAAAAATGAAAAACTCATAAACAAATTATTACAGTGATGCATTTTCAACGTACAATCGATTTATATATTTTTATGATCATTAGTCCGCAGCAAAAGGGTAATGAAAAAATATAATTTGCATTATATCGGCATTTTTCATACCATTTTTTAATTAATATCCTAATGTGGAACGTACCTAATAAGTATTGCGGACACTTGTTAATGTAAATAAATGAAAATTAAGTAGGTGCTTAAAGTCCAACTGTCCCACTACGAAAAGGAATAGAAAAAAAAAAAAAAAAGAGAGATAAAATTTACTAATACCCAAATTGGAGTTTTTTTTTTGTCCTTCCAGGGTGGGGCCCAGGGCAGTATTCACATCCTATAAATACCTCTCAGAAATTATCTACACGAAGCTTCGCGGAAGCTGCTGCCATTGCAGTCTCCGGACTCCCCACTCCATCATTTAAGCACCTCCACCTTCCTACCACTTTCCACCACCGCTCTCTCTTTTCTCCACTCTCTCTCTCTCTCTCTCCTCAACTACCGTCGCATTCACTTTCTCTCTCTAGCTCTAGCTCGCCATGAGGCTCGTCAAGATCACCTCCAAGGCGCTCAAGCTCAGCCCTAAGCACCTCTTCGGGTCCCGGAAGGGCCGATCCGTCGCGTCCCGCTCCGAAACGCCTTCCTTCGGCGCCGCCTCGTCGTCCTCCTCCTCCTCGGACGAATCCTCCTCCTCCGTCCTCAAGGGCGAGTCCCTGACCCCGACCAGCGTCCTCGGCCGCGGCGGCGGCGGCGGCGGCGGCGGCGGGGGCGGGGTCTGGGCCGGCAGCAACCTCGAGCTCGCCCGCGCGTTCGGGCTCATCGACCGGGACGGCGACGGGATCCTCTCGCGGAAGGAGCTCGAGGCCCTGCTCAGCCGGCTCGGCAGCCGGGACGAGGTGGCGGTGATGCTGAGCGAGGTGGGGTGCCACGGCGAGGGGGAGGACGCCGCCGTGAGCATCGAGGAGCTGCTGAGCCGGGTGGGTCCGGCGTGCGGGCCGGCCTGCGACGACGCCGAGCTGCGGGAGACGTTCGAGTTCTTCGACGCGGACCACGACGGGAAAATCACGGCGGAGGAGCTCCTCGGGGTGTTCGCGGCGTTCGGGGACGAGCGGTGCACGCTCGAGGAGTGCCGCCGCATGATCTCGGAGGTGGACAAGAACGGGGACGGGTTCGTGTGCTTCGAGGACTTCACTCGGATGATGGAGCTGCCGAGATGATGATGACGATCGTAGTCATCACCGTCGCGATCCAATGCATCATATTATAGAGTCGATAAGGATCTGAAGTCAGTCAGTCAGTCGGTCGGTATTTCCTGCTACTGATGATCGTACCGTACGCCGTTGTTATTTTTGCCTTCTTCTTTTACGTGCTTTTTCTTCCCCTCTTTTAAAATGATGTCGACGGAACTCGGTCGGGTGGCGAGGGTTGAGATCTTTGGGTAAGGAAGAGATCAACGGCCAGGATTGTTTTGTGATGGGAGGATCTGTAATTTTTGTGTCTCTCTCACTGCCGTACATACGCGAGTGAACTTAAAAATGGAACTTGGGACTCTTGTTTTCTCTGTGTTTTGGGTTCTTTATATCCGGATGCGATTTTCTACGACCCCATTTGCTCGACTTGATGATTGAATCTCCATTCTCGGGCATTAAATTTAGGACTAGATACGATTCCTCGGATCTATCGAAGGTCGCTCGCTCGCTCGCTCGCTCGATCGAATCTGTCGGCGACCCAGATCTGCAGGGTTCATCTGCGATCCCAACATGCTATCCGAAGTACGTTCGTTGGGGATAAGGGGAACCATTTATCAACAACGTGAGGAGGAGCTTAAATGTGGTCCAATCGAGTTCCCAAATCGGATGTATTCTTCATTTTCTTTTAATTTTGTTTTTACCCGGTCGATTATTGCCACGGTCCTAAGTCAAACTCTCAAATGGGTTTCCTAATTCGGAAGGCCGGTTGAAAGTCTCGGGCACACTCTTCTAGATTCAGGACACTTTTCTCTTCCTGCCATTCTTGAAAAAATCTTTCCCCATTCCGACGGGGAAGATCGCCGGGGAAGAAGAGGTCGCCTCTCCGGCGATCTTCCGAAAGCTGTTCTTCTTCCGTTGAGACGAGACGATTAAATCACGCCTTGAAAGTCTGTTGCCAGTGTTCTTGCAGCAAAAGTGACAATTCATGGTCTTACATCCTTTTCACCTCCATGATTGAAACTTGTGGGCTGTGTTCCATCGGGACGCGAGGGACATGTCCTTGTTTCCACGCCATGTACGACAGTCGCGAAAAGCTGTAAAGAGTAGGACCGCTTTCCGTCTTCTCTCTCCGTCCATGGAGAAAACAAGTCGCATGCGCGCATAAAGCTTCAACTCCCACTGCATCCCGCTGCAAGCGGCACTGTTCCAAAATCCGGGAGTATTGACTGAACCTGTTGGTTTTTGGAACAGTGCCGTTAGGCATGTTCAGCCAGCAGAGGGTATTTCACCCTCACCCATTCACGCCGGGCGAGCATAGGGATTGGTTACCCATGCCAGCCCAGTCGTAGCCTAGATTGCTCCAGACGTGGTGTTTATCTTCACCACAATGAACCTCCCTAATTTCCAGTCGATGTTTTTATCAGCCGACTGAGAGGCTGGGGAAGGCAAGTACGGGAGCACTCACCCCTGAGCGGTTCTCCTGCCTTTACCTTCCGTGAGAAGTTTAAGGACTTGTGTAGGTTTGAAATGAGTTTTTGGTGACTCAGAAACTCCCATACAGCCGACGGCGAAAACTCGGGGCGACCCGAGCGGATCCACCTCTCTTGGATCACGGTGAGTCGCACAAGCGACCGCGAGGATTTGATGCAAACTACGCGACCACCAATGGGGTGGATAGTATAAAGTAAACATTTTAATACATGGGAACTGGAATAAAAGACGAAAGGAGCTGCTGCTTTCTTTGAATACTCGAGAATATAAAAGGCGTCTAGTTGAAATCGCTAAAAATATGAACGGAGCCAAGGTATGAAATCTCGATCTTTCTCCTAACAAAAGAGGTCGCCATGAAGCGCCGAATGAGCAGTGTATGCTCGTCCAGCTTTCAGATAAGCATATACGCTTTTGAACACATCGATTTTATACCGTTATCCCTTGGCACCCCGCTTTGTCTGCTTACTTTTTTGGCGTTCGACCTTTTATTTGGCGATTCGTCGTGCGCTCAAGGTGCGATATGTTTTGTACTTTACGACTTGGGTCGAAGGATTAGAATAGGCAGAGATTCGATAATATTATCATCGGGGGACGACGTTGTCAGTTCAGCTTTGAGGTAATGACATCAAGTTAGGTGGTAAGGTTTTGCCTTTTCTTCTTAACAAATTCAGTAGCCTTGCCATTATAGCAGCATTTTTCAACCAAAAAGCATATCTCCAGCACGTTCGTAGCGCAATATGGCCTCAGACTTAACACGCCACGACCGGAGGAAGTCATCGAAAACAGGCGGTTGGCGGGAAGCGAGCGGAGCGCGCCAAGCACCCTTTTCTTCTTTAATTAATAGTTAATAGCGACGGGCTTACGACTAACCCGATACATAAGAAATTCAGAAGAGGAGACCGATGAGGGGAGCATCGAACATGCATCCCAACACAAGTCCCACGCAACGCGACGCAGCAACAGTTGTTTTCTTCTTCGCTTTGGGATTATAATGGGACCCACGCCAAGTGCGCAAACCATTACTTTTTACACCTCTAAAATAATAGCAATCGTTGATCCATTGGGTCGATAAGTTTGTCGGGACAAGATAAAAAGACTAGTCAATCTGAGAAAACCGGGACGGGCGGTGGACATTTCCAACTTCTCGTTTTTGGCGTATACGACTGCGTACGAGCGCGAGCTCTCGTGCAATGCGGATCTCTCTTTTAATATTGAAGCCTGGGGAGACTTATCTTAAGCTTTTCGAACTTTCCTGGAAACTTCGTGGGTTGTTGTCCAAGTGAGAAAAAATGTGTCGTGGGGGGGTCGGACTTTTGTGGTTGCGAATCGGACGACGACGCGATGGTCAATTGCACGCTCGAGCAGTTAAGTTAGCACTTGCAACGTGTGGTGCCTTTTGAGTTTTGACGTACGATCTTTACCTAAGATTCAATAAATCCATCAAGCCGGTCCATTAATAAATCCTATCAGTTGGGACCATTGGACACGATGAGCGTGGGACGAATCAAATTTTCCAATCTGAATGATTTTGATGGCGTATGCGAATTCATTAGTGGATGACCACGTGGAAGAGACGGATTCGAGCACTTTACTTTTTTGATTTTCTCATCGTACGTGAATATAAGGCCCACTTAGAAATAATCGAAATAAGATATCTTCACATTTCATTTCATAATTTTTCTCTTAGGATATTCTTTGGTGCTACTAGTCAAGTAAATCATTGTGAAAGAGTGACTCCATGGTATTTACAATTCACATCGATCTCTAGT
This sequence comes from Eucalyptus grandis, assembly GCF_016545825.1. NCBI lineage: Eukaryota > Viridiplantae > Streptophyta > Magnoliopsida > Myrtales > Myrtaceae > Eucalyptus > Eucalyptus grandis. Next base: position 43,946,419 of record NC_052612.1, on the reverse strand, counting down.
GTCTGATTGAGCTATCCGAGAAAATAATGATTTTAGCGAAAGAAGAGAAGAAACTCGCATTTGTTTTATGTATTTAAGGCATTACATGTCATGTTCGATCAAAACTCGAATTGATGTGAGACAGGTGCACAGTGATAGGGTTGCAAAGTCTGACAGAGGAAAATATTATTTAAGCGCAAAACTTTTACTAGTAATGACATATATGTAATCTCGTGTTAAAGTAGAGAAGAGAGTTTTAACTACTATTAATGGCATATATGTAATTTATGGCCTATACTCTTGCTCTAAATTGGGGCAATATAATTTGTAACTGTAATGCCAAAACTTGTTACTGATATTGATGGTGGAGAGATTGTCTAGTGGTGATTTTTTCTCTATTATAAAAGGGTTTTTTCATGTAAAAATTCGCTTATTTTCTTCTCTATTTTCTTTCCAAAGATTCACGTTCCTAACACATAGAGCATATCAGATAACGCTTACACTCGTGCGGAGGACAAATTTCATGTTATCAAAGAGTTCGTTATTGGAACTTAAGGGGGCAGGAAGCGCACGCACATGTTGAATTTGGTTTGGGCATGTCTACGAACTACTGCAATTTGCTGTTCGTGTGAATGATATGGTAGCGAAGGATCTTGCTGGATTGGGAACATGACTGATGATCCCTCGATTGAAAACTCAGTCCCATCCACTTCGTCTGGTCGGATCAAGCCCAGCACGAATTTAACCGGAGCAACTGTTTGTTCTGTTCGACCCTGATGGCCTCAAGGACAACAGGCCCCAAAGCCGTAGTAGACCAGAGGCTAGAATAGCTGATTTCCAGATTTGATCAAATCTGGTAAGCATATTCAATTAGGTCCGTGTCATCATTTCTTATTTATTCTTCTGGTCAAGTAATAATCTTTTAACCCAAACTCCCGCCCTGGATAGGAGTTCCAATCCACTTATAAAAGCACACAAATTACTATCCACTTAATAATACATGTTCAATCTAATTCCTTCTCGTTACTCATCCTATTTGAAATTGAGTCATTGCACTTCCCAGCTGTTCATTAGTAAAATCATGCTCTTGTAAGGACGGTGTTGACTTCAAGCTTGTGCAAACGATCATGTATGTGGATTCCCCTTAACTACCAAAAGTACTTAATTTAACGTGAAGAAATCGAGTGACCTATGACCTTTATCACATTTCACACATCATTCCTCAAATCTTCCTACCCCACAAACCATTTCAAGAGATGCTTTACTATGTCAATTCAAATAACCAAAATAGTAGGAAATGCCCAATCCAATTTTACACAACAAATGTACTCTAAATACCATTTTTTTTAATAATAATTATATCGTGAAGTGAGTTGATGTTTGACCCAAAAAAAGAGTCTCTTAGTAGAGTCTTAGTCGAGATTTGTCGTTGAGGAAGTTTTGCATTTGGTTAATGTTTCTTTGATAAGATTGCGAATTTAGGTGATGGTGCCTTTATTTCCTATAAATTTACCACGTATTTTTTTTCTTGAAAACTTTTGTATATGTTATTGTCGCGGTCGATCGATCAACTCTCGATCAACTCTCGATTCACCCGTGCGGCCTTAAAGTTTTACCCCTAAGCAGCCTTTCACACTCGACTCACAACGAACTTCAGAGAGAGAAACACTTGATGAGAGAAGCTCCGGATTTTCATATATGTTGTGAATGAGTTACAATGAGGAGGACACCCTTTATATACAAATATAAGGCAAACCCATCCGTAGATCTCCCTTAGATCTAACGGTGGAGATTGCACCTCCCCATCTACCAACTACCGGCATTCATTGCCACAATTACCAGCTACTCGCATTTATATCGTATGCCTACAAATATGGTATCACCCGCCCTAGGAGAATACTCAGACATCTCGGGAACATAGGTCGAGGGTCATCACGTGTTACGCCTCGTGCCATGGAAACCTCTTGGACATGCTAACTTTCGGGCCGTGACATTCTCCCCCACCTAATCGGGCGACGCCCTCGTCGCGTCTTCGGCATGGAAATCTTCTATCTCTTTCTTGAACTGCCAAAGACTCTCCTCGGGCTCCCAATCAGCTTCGCTCTTCGGAAGACCTTTCCATCGGATCAAATATTCGCGCTGGCCGCACACACCTCTTCCGTATGACTCGATCCGCCAAGATGCTCTCGACTTCTCGATCATACGAGGTCTTTGCCCCGAGCGGTGCTCGTTGTGACTTCCCTCGATCCGGGTCTTCCTCATCAATTTGAAAAGGTTTAAGCATACTTACGTGGAACACCGGATGCACTTTGAGCTTTGGTGGTAGCTCCAGTTTGTATGCGACCTTTCCAACCCGTTGTAGCACTCGAAATGGACCTTCTATCAACGGATCAACCCCTTGTGCACGTCCTTGTATCGAAGGACCACATGCAGCTTGGCCAACACTTGGTCTCCAACTTGGAACTCCACGTGCCGTCGCTTCTTGTCCGCCCATTTCTTCATGCGTTTGGAGGCTTTGTGTAGACACGCCGGGCCAAGTCCGCTCTTCTTGCATGTTCTTGGCGAACTTGTACGCGGGGCGGGCTACTCCCGGTAACCAAGCAATGGTGCTCGGGGTGTTCGGTTGTTTGCCCGCTGCAACCTCGAACGGACTCTCGGCCGGTTGACTCGCTCCGTCGCAAGTTGTAGAGAACCGGGCTACGTCGATTAACTTCGCCCAATTCACTTGCGTCGTGCTCACGTAGTGCGGAGGTAGATCTCCAAGAGTGCATTGACCCGCTCCATCGACCGTCGGTTTGGGGATGCGGGCTCTGTTGACATGTTCAGCTCCGACCCCAAAGAACTTGAACAATTCGGACCGTAAACGCCCCGTGAAGAAGGATCCCGATCACTCACGATCGTTCTTGGCACTCCCAGCACTTCACTACGTGCTTCATGAACAACTTGGCCGCCTCTTCGGCCGGGCAATCCCCTTTGTCGCGGCACAAAGGTTGCATACTTTGAAAACCGGTCGACCACCACCATTAGAGTCCGGCACCCTTCGGACTTCGGTAGGTTGACGGTGAAGTCCATGGAAATGCTTTCCCATGGACGAGTTGGGACGGGAAGTGGCTCCGGCCAAGCCGGGCGACGTTGCTCCAGCTTGTCTTGTTGGCAAACCGAGACAAGTCTTCTGCCATACGCCTCCACGTCGTCGCGCATTTGTGGCCAATAGTACCGATCTTCGACGAGGCCAACGTGCGGTGGATCCCAGGATGACCCGCCCACTTCGGATCGTGGCACTCGCGCAAGATTTCCTTAGCTTCCCATAGAAAGGCACATACAACCGCCTTCCCTTGGTGTAGAGGAGCTCGTCCTCACACCAAAACTGTGAGTCTTACCTTCCTTGGTGTACCCAATGAGAGCTCGGCCTCTTGGATCATGTTTGCCCCTTCTTTGATGCGCTCGACCCAAGTGGCGGCTCGGTCGACTCACCGTGAGGCTCATCAGCTCCGTCCTTCGACTCAACGCGTCTACTACGGAGTTGGCCTTCCCCGGCTTGTACTCCAGCGCGTAGTCGAACTCCGCCAGAAAATCCTGCCATCGAGCTTGCTTCGGACTCCACTTCTTTTGGCCCGAGTAGCTCGTGGCTACGTTATCCGTCTTCACGACGAACTTCGATCCCGGGAGATAGTGTCTCCACGTCGGAGGCAATGGACCACCGCGGTCATCTCCTTCTCTTGAACGGTATACCGTCGCTCGGTATCGTTCAGCATCGAGACTCGAACGCCACCGGATGGCCATCTTGCATAAGGACACCTCCTATGGCATAATCCGATGCGTCGGTCTCCCCCACCTCATATGGCTTGGTGTGGTCGGGTAAACACCGGCTCCTCGGTCATGGCCGTCTTCAATCGGTCGAAGGCTCTTTGGCATCGATCCGTCCACTCCCACGCCCTCTCTTTCTTGATGCAGGTCCGTGAGTGGCACGGTGATGCTCGAGTAGCTCGCACGAACCGTCGGTAGTAGTTGGTGAGGCCCAAGAACGACCTCAACGCAGGTACCTTCGTCGGTGGCTCCCATTCGACAATCGATTGAATCTTCGCCTTGTCCATCCGCACACGTTCACCCCGACAATGTGCCCCAAGAACGGAACTTCTTTTTGTGCAAAGGCACACTTCGCGCTTGACGAAAACACTCGTTCGCGCGCAAGACTTGGAAGACTTGCCTTAGATGTTCGACATATCTCCCAACGTTCAGCTATAAATCACAATGTCGTCTAGATAAACCACTACAAACCTATCTAGGAAATGGTGGAGTACCTTGTTCATCATTGTGCAGAAAGTGGCCGGAGCGTTGGTCAAGCCGAACGGCATCACTGTGAACTCGTAGGGATCCATACCGCGTTACGCAGTCGCTGTTTGACTCGTCCCCTTGCCGATCCGAACTTGGTAGTATCCCGATCGAAGATCCAGCTTGGTGAACCACCGAGCTCCCCAAGTTGATCAAAGAGACCCAATGAGCGGGATCGGGTATTTGTTCTTCACGGTCGCTTGTTGGGCACATTGGTCGATGCACATCGGAGTGACCCATCGTGCTTCTTTGGAACAGACCTAAGTGGGCACTTAGAAGCAGGGCTTTTGACGGCCGTATGTAGCCGGCATCGAGCAGCTCCTTGAGTTGCCTCCTCAACTCTTCCAACTCGGGTGGGCATACGGTAAGGTGGCAGGGCGGTCGAGTTGTGAGCACAAGCTCGATCCCGGTGATCCACCTCCCTTTTTGGGCGGTAGCTTCTTCGGCAGCTTTCCGAAGGCATGACGTCCTGAACGAGTCGAGGACTTGGGTTGCTTCCGTCTGGGACTTTCTTTCCTTTACCTGTGTCCTCAATCTTCAAGGCCGCCGAGGAAGGTCACCTCTCCCTTCCTTGCTCCTTTGGTGAGTCGTATATGAGAACATCTTCCGATCACGCTCCGACTCACGATGGACCAGAATCATGCATTGGCTACTCTTGTCCAACACGCATATACATTCCGCAAAGGGAACTACAACAGCATGGATCCTATCTAGGAATTTAATTCCAACGACAAGATCGTAGTCGTCAAGTGGAATTACCTCTAGAGTTTCCTTGCCTTTCCATGATCCGAGTTGTAGCTCCACGTCCCTTGCAACCCCGATCGCAGGGACTTCCTTTGAATTGACGGTCTTGAGCCAACGGCTCCCTTCTCAACCCGTAGGTTAAGTTTCTTCGCGGCCTCCTCTCGAGATGAAGATGTCGGATGCTCCCGTGTCCACCCAGCGCACTCATAGTAGTCACTCCGATCTTCACGTACGCGAACATCAAACCCTTAGGTTCTTTGGCCTTCTTGGCCTTGATCGTGCTAAAGGGCGCAACGATCCCAACCGCTTCCTCCCTAGGCTCGTCCTCTTTGCAAAGAGCAGCCAATGGCTTTGTTCGGGCAATCCCACGCCATGTGCGGACCGTCGCATAAAAGAAACAAATATATGAGCGTACCTTCCCTTGCCCACCTTTTTGTCCGCATTAGCCCGGTGAGGATGAGGACCATTCGGCGGTCTAGCCCGTCCGGCGATTGTTGAATCTACCCGATCTCCCCCCCACAGTGCTGTCCCTTGGACGGGTGTCCGCTGGGGATGTGGAAGGCGACGCCTGTACTCCTGACCACTCGGCTACGGTCATGGCCGTAGTGAGGTCTCCCACGTTATGCCGCTTTAACTCTTGCTTCGTCCATGGCTTGAGTCCACCCATGAACGGGTGAAACGCTTCGACTTCATTCATCGAGGGGATTTGGAGTAGCAACTCCGGTAACCGCTTGATGTAGTCGCGCACACCGCTCTTCGCTCGAGACGTTGGCTCGTCCACGAGCCTCCTCTTCCGCGTGGCGAAATAGTTCCGCTGAACTCCTCGACAAAACCATTCCGAGGGTCGTGATAGGATTCCTACACCACATGTCCGACCGACGACGCCACCACAACAATGCACTATCGGCTAAATACATCGATGCAAAGGTGTTACCCGCAGTCCGGTCGTCGTTGATTCCCATGGCTTCGGAAGTATCGCCTTCCATGTACCACAGAAAGGAAGTTGTCCACGTCCTGGCCACCCGCGAGCCTCGGAATTCTTTTGGCTTTGGTGTGTGTCCACGTGGACCTTGCACCGTGATGACACCGTTCATGCGTGCAGCTTTGTGCTTCCGCGAGCTTGCCCGTAAGCTTCTCGCAATCTCGCGCACATGGCCGCCATTGCAGCCTCAAGGGTTCATACCGTTGTGTGAGTTCCTCCTGTAAGAGTCCCCAGCAACTCGTGGCGGAGTTCTCCCATGCCGGTCTTGAGCTCTTGCACTTCCGCAACCAGCTCCTTCCGGCGTCAACTCCGTCCACTACCAGGTTAGGTCATCGGCGATCCTTGGACATCAGGAGACGAACAACTCTTAGCTTCATCATCCGTTGTGCAAGATCCCCCATAGGCTCTTGACACCACGGTTCTTTCTTCCATCGGACACCGCCCTTCTCGGCGTTCCGCCCACGATCAGCCTTGATGCGTCACCAAGACCAACGCCTCATCGATCGTGGATCAGCCATTGCACTTGCGCGCTTGGATCGCCGTCAGCTTTGATACCACTTGTCACGGGCGATCGATCAACTCGATCAACTCCCGATTCACCCGTGCGGCCTTAAGGTTTTACCCTAAAGCAGCCTTTCACACTCGACTCACAACGAACTTCCTAGAGAGAGAAACACTTGATGAGAGAGAAGCGGATTTTCATATATGTTGTGAATGAGTTACAATGAGGGAGGACACCCCTTTATATACAAGTATAAGGGCAAAACCCTATCCCGTAGATCTCCTTAGATCTAACTGGAGATTGCACCTCCCCATCTACCAACTACCGCACCATTGCCAATTACCAGCTACTCGCATTTATATCGTATGCCTACAAATACGGTATCACCCGCCCCAGGAGAATACTGTACATCTCGGGAACATAGGTCGAGGGTCATCACGTGTTACGCCCGTGCCATGGAAACCTCTTTTTTTGGACATGCTAACTTTCGGGCGTGACATTTATTATGATATAAGATAAGCATGGATGTCATTGTATTTAAAGGAAAAGTGCTAGTGCTTGAGCATTTGTTTTATGAAATGGGACGGGACATTGACTACATTTTCATTGCTAGGGTTTTGCATTATGATCTACGCTGCTTTTCATATTTAAAGCATTGTGAACTTAGTTTGATCATTGCTTTCTAAAATGAATTGAAAATGTGAATCGCTATTCGGAAATATTATATGATTTGGATTGTCAACTCTCATGATAAAGTAAGTTAGATAATTCACGCGGTTGATTAAAAGTGGTATTGTTGGACTCGGTGCTTTGTTGTTTTGTTGAACCTTGAGTTGGGTAGCGGGTATTTAGTATACATATTGCATTTTAGGAGGAAAAACATCAAAGTATCAAAATTTGGCACAATGGGATACTTAGGGGGTGCATGATAACCAAAATTTATGTTCCGTAAATAGTTTCTCTGTTAGATTTTGTTTTTGAAGAGAAATCCGTTTGATAAACCTATTCAGTTTTTCTATTTCTAAATAGATTTCTATTTTAGAATAGATTTCTATTCTAGAAATAGGTTTGGAAAGAGAAATAAAAAATTAAAGTTTTCTACTTCTCTATTCGGAATAAAATCGGTAATAAAAATTCTTCTCATTGTTCGTCAATCGGTCTTTCATTTATTGCTGCTGACCACAATCTGTCGGTCTCTCATTGCCGCCGCCGCCGACCGCCGTCTGTCGTTGCCGCCGCCAACGCCGCCGCCTCCGCCGGCCGCCACCGCCGTTGCCGCCGCCGTTCCCGCTGCTCTCGCCAGCTAACGCTGCCCACTGCCGCCGCTGCCGCTGGATAGCCGATCACGGCCCCGCTCGCCCGCCGTTGGTTGTTGGCGCTTGCCGCCGCCGGCTAAGCCGGTCGCCCATCGCCGGTCGCGGTCGTCCATCCTACCGATGCGGTCTACCGCCGTTCGAAGGAAGAAATTTTGTGTCATTATCAAACGAATTTCTATTTTTAGAGTAGAAATTTTGTGTTATTATCAAATGGTTATTTTTGCTTAGAAATTCTTCTAGAAACAAAAATAGAAAAATCTATTTTTGTTCCAGAAACTATTTTTGGAACAAAATAGTTGTTATGCACCCCCTTAAGTGCCAAAACTTACGAAAGTGGTACTTAAGTGCCACTTTTTATGAAAAATGAAACACTTGAGTATCATATCCGGCGAATCCCGCCAAAGTCCCATGTGACAATTTTTTACTAATTTTTTCACTTACGTGGCTCATTAGAAGGCTGACTAGGTAATATACACAAAAATGAAGTCGTTTTGGTATAATTCAAATTTAATATAAAAATTAATTAATTAATTAATTTAAATTAATTTTATTTTATTAAAAAAAAGAGAAGGAAGAAGGTGCTCGGGCGGCGAGGGCTCAGCCCTCGCGTCGCCGCCTCCCCACCCGTTGTCGGAAGGTGGGGGAGGGTTGGCCGAGGCCACCAAGCTCAGTTGGGGTCGGCGACCCCAACCGAGCCTATCACGAGGGTCGCTGGCCTTGCTCAGCGGGCAAGGGCCGCTTGCCCATTGTCGGCCGGTCCAGCTGAGGTCCACCGGCCCTCGGCCAAACTCGGTGGCCAGGCCGACCCTCCCCCACCTTCCCAGCACGACGGGAGGTGGCGGCACGGCGAGAGCTAAGCCTCAACCGCCGGTTGCCTTCCTCCTCCTCCTGTTTTGTATTTTTGTTTTTTGTTGTAATAATAATAATAATAATAATAATAATAATAATAATAATAATAATAATAATAATAATAATAATAATAATAATAATAATAATAATAATAATAATAATAATAATAATAATAATAATAATAATAATAATAATAATAATAATAATAATAATAATAATTTGTTTTAATTTTAATTTAATTAATTTTTATATTAATTATTTACCACGTTAGCACCAAAACAACGTTGTTTTGTCACCATTTAGCTATATCGCCGTGTAAAATGACGTTGTTTTTGCACTAAGCTCATCGGAAATCGCTACGTCGGCATTTGACCGAGATTTTCTGCCGTTTAATCCCATCCATTTGCTTTGATTTTGGCACTTAAATGTCACTTTTCTAAGTTTTAAGACTTAAGTGTCATTTGCGCTAAATTTTGGCACTCTAGTATCCTTGTGTCCATTTTAGGATATTGCGTGTGAGCCAAGCCACCGGCTAATTATAGGTGGAACCTATATCAAGGGGAAACTTGTCACGAGGCTTGCCATGAAAATAAATGTGGCTGTATTGTATGACAATGGGCGAGAGATTAGTAGTTTTCTCGGGTCGGAAACTTGAGCTTAGTTTTTTTTTTTGTTCGGAAAAATAAGAGCTTAGTTAATGAACTTGACAATCGAATTCCATTTTTGTTTTGCTATCTTGTGAGCACATATTTAGATTTATTGCTACAAATGCGCTTTTTTTGGCTCTATAAGTTTTGTTTATTGTTTTTTAAAGAAAGTGATGTTGACAAAGTGTGCATAATAGGCGTTGGATCCCCTGATGAGTATAGTATCACTCATTTAGCTGTGTTTGTTTATTCCTTTCCCTTAACATTCAGGTTCCTTGCCCCGTGATGCTTAGGAGGATCAATTAGACATAGTGAGTTTACGGTTGTCACTCGATTGTGTAGTTGTTTTCATTTTTATGGAGATATTTGGCTTGAGGACATGCTTTTGTGTAAATTCTGTGCTTTGAGACGTTTTGACCAGCTTATTTGGCCTCTGTTATGTATGGTTGCTCCGAGACTTCGGGGTGTTTGAGGTTCAACTTTGGGAAATGCCTTTGCATTTCCCAAGTATCTTTAAGAAAATGGGCATTTTGTGAATGCTAAAGTGTTTGGGAACCCTTTTATTTTGTGCATTTCACAAAGGAGCTTTGAGCTGAAAAGAAAAAAGGAAAAAAAGAAAAGGAGAAAGGGAGAAGGAGATGTGGGAACGTTCGAGGCAGCCGAGCCGGTGGGGGAGGCGGTGGCTGTGGTGGGGGAGGCGGCGGTGGCTATGGTGGGGAGGCGACCGGTGGCCTGGTGGTGGGAGGTGGGTCGCGCGACCCACGCACCGCCGTCGCGAGTCGCGACCTCGGGGCGTTACCGGGTCGCGCGACCCACGCACCGGTTGTCTTGCCCAGGTGTGGCTTCCCTCAGGCGACGCCGCCAGGGCCCAGCTGCTCGCCACGCACCGCCGTCGCAGTGGGTCGCGCGGCGGGCGTCGGCACGCCCGGACGCGCAGCGCGACACGCGACGGCGGTGGCGTGGAGACCAGATCGTGCGGTGCTCGGCCCGTCCGCGTGGGTCGCGCGACCGGGCGACGCCGCCGAGGCCGCGACCCACGCGGCGATGGTGCGTGGCGACGGCGGGCTTGGCGACGGCGTGGCGGCGACGGCGGCGCTTGGCGACGGCGGTGCATGGCGACCGGGATCCCGGCCACTGAAAGCACCGTCACTGTCGCGTGGGTCGCGCGACCTAAGCGACGTCGCCCGAGGCTGCGACCCACGCGACGGCGGTACAGTCAGTGGTCGTGGGCAATCGGCCTAAAGCCCCGCCACTGAAAGCTCCGCCCGGCTAAGCTTCACTTTCGTTGAAGAAATAAGTTCAACGAGGAAGACGATGAACGATGAGATTTGAGGGTATAATAGGAAACGTAATTATCGGGCCGAGGGCAATATTGGAAAGAAAAATTCATTAATCCCCTCTTCAGCATTCGAGAAAATGCTGAAAGCCCAAAGCACGTGGGACTCCTTTGGGCTTTCAAGATTCTGCACTAGCATTCCAAATGCTAGCATTCCCCCAAGTATGGCTCCAAATGCCGAACCAAACAGTTGAAATTTTCCCCAGGGGCTGAGCTCGAAAGCCCTTGGGAATGTTGAACCAAACAGCCCCTTCGTACTCCTCCTAAAATAGTTTTTGCGACCCTATTCCCCTATGTGAACCTAGGGTGAGAAATGTGACCATGGAAGATAACTTTATTGCATAGCACTCAGCCCACGGCGGGGTTTCACTGAAGCCATAATAAAAATAAAGGAAAACAACGGAATTTGTGGTGCATCACAACTTAGTCAGTTAGGTTATGTCCTTGCCGTGATAGTTTCTACCATTATAAGTTTATGACATTTCTCGGTGGCTGGTGTCTTTTAGCAAATAGCATAGTAAATCTCTCTCATGACATATTAAGTTCCAAGTAAACCTCTCTCATGACATATTAAGTTCCACCTCCAACTCTTATTTTTTGTAAAAGCTTGATCCGTGTAAAATGAGTTATATTGTTACATCAAAAGTGAGTTGCCTAGGTCTGATAATTCTTTGAGACCGAGAGATGAAGAGGAGAAATCCCTACTACTGGGGTACCAAGTTGGAAGTTGATATGATGGAATCTGATACTCTTTGAGCGGCGATACTCCTCCTATCTCTCCTTGATGCTGGCCTTCAAAGGGAGAAAGAACACTAAAAATGTTAAAAGTTGTATACGGCGCTCACTTTAGTGGCCAAAGGTTTTAGTCGATCATCTAAGTGCCAAATTGGAGAAAAAATGATCACTTTGATGCCATCGGCGAGAGATTCCAACTAAATTGATTACGTGGCTTTTATTAAAAAAAGAAGTTGATGTAACAAAAATTTAAAAATGCATTCAATGTAGAATAGCATAAATGATGTTGTTTTTTGTCCTCCTTAAGAAGTGCAGCTGTTTGCCATCATACATGGATTGAAATTAGGTTCTTAGCCCGCAATCCTGCCCGGCGGCTGACCGTAGCTTGCTCGCCCACCATCACTTGCCCACTTGTCACTTAGTCGCCATCACTCAACCACTGTCATAGTTGCTTGACCAAGTGAGCGACTGATGAGGTCGTTCATGGCGTGTGTGCCCTCTTTGTCAGGTGCCCATCCCTTAGCTTGAACGGGTGCTTGGAGCTATTGTTTTTGGGCTTGGGCCGCTGTGAGAAGGTGGGAATGACCAGAACGACGGAGGTGTCGGTCGTTTCAGGGCTTGGGGATAAGGGGGTCGAAGGTGGAGAGAGCAAAAGAAGAAGAGGTGAGGGGGAGACGAGGGAGGGCACATATGGAGATGGTGGCTTGGACTCCCGTCAGAGGCAGCGAGTGGGTCTTTTTGAAGGGGAAGGAGGAGGATAGGAGCTTGGGCTTGTTGACGAACTGTAGGCAGAGCGGTGCTAGTGTTGGTGCTTGTGTTGTTCTTTAGGAAGAAGACGAGGAGAAGCCCATGCCCGACGAGTTCGATCGTTGCTCCCGCCTCTTGCTCATCACTAGTATGCCCATTTGCTTGCCTTCTACCCCCTCTCTTTATTGGTCTTTCAATTGGGGATTTAGGGTTCTTACTTAGGGGAAAGAGTCAAACAACGTCGTTTGTTGTTTGGATACTTGACTGTACTTTCCGGTGAGCCACATCGGCTTCAAAACTTAATAAAAAAGTGCTATGTCGGATTACGGCCAATCAGTTTGGCGTTGACACTTTGAAAATGATCATTTTCTAAGCTTTTGATACTTAAGTGATCCAAAATAAACTTTAAGAGTAAAGCGTTGTACACAACTTTAGAACTTACCTGCCTTCAAGTATTTGAATTACTTGCGCCACGGATGATCGTTCTCTGGGACTGGATGTACACAAAAAGAGCCAGCCTAATCACTTTTTCTATCTCCCCCTGCCCATCCTCGGACTGCAGATGGGGATCGACTCGAGTCTCCAAACGACGCTCTACCATAAGCCCCTTTACCCTATCGGGTAACATTATCACTTGCTCGTTTGCACGCGCTGTGTAAATGCGCTTTTGTCCTGTCACGAGTTGCGAAGTTACCCCAAATGCAAAGACGTCGGTTTTTGCCGAGAATTTGCCTCCATCGCATATTCTGGCGCCATATATCCATACGGCCACATATCCTATTCGTGAAATAGGAATTTGAATCTTCACTGCGGGATGCCACTTCAGATTCATTCTCGGAAGTACAGGTGCCTCCTCGATGCCATCCACCAAGTATCCACCGTGCTTGCGATTGGTGAACTTGACCATCTCAAAGTCCCCAATGCGAAGCTCAAATTCCTCATCCAACATAATTTTGAAGTTTGATATCTAGGTGCAAATGTTCAGATCATGCAGATGGACAGTCCCCTCGCAGCTCCCAGGGCTATTTTTCTGCGGGTAAGCCGGTCCAGCGGGGGTCGTATCTTGGGCCGTTTGCTCAAGCAGCGTCCGCACTTTCATTGAACATCAAAGGGGGACACAAGCAATAAGTCTATGCATTTTTATGTTCTGCAAAATCGACCATGGGAAGCATATCGTGACGTGGAGGTATGATGCTATCAACCGTTACTTCTCTTTCAAACTCTCTTATACCCAGAGCGCTGCCTCTTCCGGGCATCTTTGATTGCCACTAGAGAGTCATCAGCTAATTGACCTGTATAGACATCGCCAAATCCACCTCTGCCTAAAAGTTCCGTGTGGCTGAAATTTGGGGGGTAGCCACCGCCAACTTCTCCAGAGTAAACTCTTCGAGCTGTCTTTGGCGAAATTCTGGACGGACATCAAAATTGATACTATGAAATGGCGTCTCTGCGTATCGGTCTTGAATCTCATCATCATGAAATTCAGAGGCTGGGGCTTTCAAGACAAGAGAAGCACCAGCAGCAACAGGTCCTCTGACAATAGTTTTGGTGAGAGTGCAAGTGTATTCTTAGGGTTGACAGAGTGTCACTGAGGGAGACGATGATGGAGTAGGGGAAAGCCTGGTTGAAATCATCGGGATCTTGGGCAAGTCCGAAGGTGGCAAATTTTAACACCATTTTCCTTCCTGTTCCCTTTCTCTAGAGGCCGAACCTGAGTTGCTTCATCACGAGCTTAACAAATGAATGTGTGCTGTGAGAGATTGCTGTGCCCCTTCCTCTTGTCGGTGAGAGCTGTTATAGAAAAGTTTTAAGAACCAACGGAAGTTTAACAGAGAAAAACTGCAGAGGAAGGTGTCATTGATATGGAAGTCTTAAAACCAGCTCAGAAGTCTTAACAGAGGAAACTGCCATGGCAGCTTTCAAGAGCAGTGCGAATGGTTTGCGAGCACTTAGTTCAGAGAAGACTTTTAGGAGTTCCTCATAATATCAATATGATGGTTGACTCGACATGAATCTTCCCAGCATTGAAGTCGTGGAAAATTGGTGGTTGGGGGGGAGCGAACGGAGGGGGAAGAATACGAATAACAAATTTTTTTAATTATAGTTAACGCCATTAAAATTCTAAATTATGCCTAATAGGTTCAATATTCTCAAGGTTTTTTTTTGCTATCAAATACCTCTTAAATATGTCTACATCAACACCAATATTCAAAAACGCCATGAAAAATTTAGGGTATTAATGTCACAGAAAATAAAATAGATATTTTCAACCACGCCGTACATATTTAGAGATTTTAATGATATAAAGAAAAAGTTTATTATGTGCTTGGTATCTTCCCCACGGACACAAAACCGGATAGCAACATCCACCATGCATACAATGGAGACGCACAATACAACATAACCACCTGTTGCATTGGGTTAATAATAGCTCCTTCAGCCTCCTTCAAACCTCTCCTTACTAAGCCGATTGAGCTGTCCAAGAAAATTTCGAATTTAGTGAATGGAGAGAATGAACTCACATGTTTCATGTACTCAAGGCATTACACTTGTTATTTTTGATCAAAACTCGAATGGTTGTGACACAAGTGCCCGGTAATGGAATTGTGGGAGTATGATAAAGGAAAATAATATTAAAGTATAAGAACTTTTTACTAATGGCATATATGTAATTTCTCTCATAACTATGTATGTCTCAGACTTCTACTTTTACATTTGGACAACATCATTTGTTATTGTAACGTTGAAATTTATTACGTTGATACTAATATTGATAGTGGAGAGATTATCTAGTGTGGCACTTGGTCTTTCCCTATTTTGAAAGGATTTTCCACGTAAAACTTCACTTGTTTTTTCTTCTTTATTTTTCTCCTCCTTGGGCGTTCGCGGTGCTAGGGGGATGAGCAGTGCACCATCGAGTAGTGCCGGATCGATCGAATCTCCATTCACTTGTTTTATTATTTGCTCGACTTGATGATTGACTCACTCCATTTTGCGGGCACGAAATTTAGGACTGGAAACGATTCCTCGGATCGATCGAAGCTCGCTCACTCGATCCAATCTGTCAGCGACCCAGATCTGCAGTGTTGATCTGCGATCCCAACATGCTTTCGAAGTACGTTTCGTTGGAGATGAGGGGAAGCATTCATCAACGACGTGGGAGGGGCTTATGTGTGGCCCAACCGAGTTCCCAAATCGGATGTATTCTTAATTTTCTTTTTTTACCCGGTCGATTATTGTCATGGTCTAAGTCAAACTCTCAAATCGGTTTCCTAATTCGGAAGGCCGGCTGAATTTTCCAGCACATTCTTTCTAGATTCAGGACACTTTTTCTCTTCCTGCCATTCTTGAGAAAAAAATCTTTCCCCATTCCGACGGGGAAGATCGCCGGCCGGCGATCTTACGAAACTGTTCTTGTTCCATGGAGACGGAGACGATTAAATCACGCCTTAGAACCAAATGAATGCTGTCTTCTGCCAACGAAATTGACAATTCATGTTCTTACATCCTTTTCTCACCTCCATGATTGAAACTTGTGGGCTGTGTTCCATTAAGACGTGAGGGACATGTCCTTGTTTCCATGTCGCAGAAAGCTGTAAAGCGCAGTACAGCTTTCCGTCTTTTCTCTCCGGTTCAGAATAAAATGAAATGGTTGAATCTTAACATGATTTTGATGTTATTGAATCTCAACTGTAGTTTAGACTTTAAAACAGGGATGAAACTTGGTGCGTGAGATTTATAGTTTAGCTCAATATTATGATTGATTAAATACATTGTTTACTAGCCTTAAATTGCTATGGGCAGGTTATTGATTATTTGCCTAAGATGTATATATGTTGAGTTCAGACTTGAGTATGTCCTTAAATTGCTTTTGTTTGGGTCTCATGCAAACCTCAGCATCATTGGACATTAAACACATAAAGGGTAGAATTAGGTATGGGGCTCGATAAAGATACCACACCAAATTGGGAGGTTGGGTTGTATGAGTATCGGCACATTAAAATAATAAATGTAGTTTTGTTAGCAACCAATAATATAAATGTTGAGAAGGTGGGGCGGCCCTCAGTGGGTGTCACGAAACACCTGCTTCTTGATGAAGAATCCTGTACAAACCCCAGTTGAATTCAAATTTAAAAATGAAAAACAAAAGATAGTATATTTAAAGTAATCTTTATATTCGACAAATAATATAGATAAGGATAAAGATAAAATACCTTGCATTGGCCTGTGCCTCTATGGTCGATTTGAATTGGGATCAAACTTCAGTGGACGTCCGATTAGCTGAACGAGACGAGATATGAACGGGACGAGATGGATTTCAAGTTCCTCAGCGACGTGTCCGGGCAGCTGTACATTCTCCAAACCAATCTATTTGCTGACTAGTTCGACAACCACGAAGAGTGGATTTACCTGCGGGTTAATAAATTCGCGAAAAATCTGATCATCCGTGAAAGAATGGATGGAAACCTCTTTGCAGTTTCTTTATGGATTCGATCCCGACTTAGACGTACCGAAACCACGCGGACAAGTGGGTGGACGTTCCCTAGGTGGCAACAGATGGGTGTCAAAGCCACCCTAGGGGATGGCGACATCTTGGGAACACGAGGGAAGCGTGACATGGTCGATTGGTCGAAGGGCCCTTCGTGGCCTCGTTCGGGGACTACAAGATTGGCGCCTGTGTCTGGAAGGGCAACCCGAGGTTTTGCAGGGCGGAGAGCCCCACAAACTGGTGGAACAACGAGGAGGTGGTTCCAATGGGTTAGGAGACATCACATGATATATGACTATTGTCAGGACAATGCAAGGTTCTTAAACAACCTGCCCAAGGAGTGCTCTCTTCCCAAATATTAAATTAGCTGATCCATAACACATCATCTCCAATTCTTTCACCTCATTTTCTTCTTTCCTTCCACATTTGATTCAATTGTGCCGCCGAATATTTATGAAACTGGTTTGCCGGAGCACATAGCATGTGGTTATCGCACCCTAAGGTTTTCGGTACGTACGTGATCTTCTGAGTTTGATATTATATGAATAAGTGATTTCTAGTGTATGATTGATAAATAATTCTTTTGTTATATTTTCGATAGTGCAAATGTTTTCTCTTTTTAGAGCGAATCAGCTTCAGTTGGAATATATTAATCTTAATTGGGCTCGATATATTGGGTGAGCTATGCTTGAACTTGTCGAGGACTCGATCATACTGGAAGAAACATGATGAGCGGGCAAAAGCTAGACCAAGCCTTCCAATTGGGCCAACATTATGGCCTAGTCCAGCCTATCAAATAAAAAAATAATAATAACTATGCAGGCTGGGCGGGCCTAGATCGGGCTTTAGATTGAAAGGCCCTTGTCCAGGATTCAAGATCATGCCCAACCAAAAAATGAATGCAATTTAGGAGGAATCAATGAAAGGACATCAATTCAAATTCTTGAATTTTCAAGTTGATAGAGATGTTTAGAGAGATAAAAAATTCACACTACATGTTTTGATTGAACACATTCCATTTTGGATTATTCCCATTAAAAAATAAGATTCAATAAGGATTCAAGTTCTCACCTCCATCAGTAGTACGTCCACTTCTTTTGGCATGGGCCAGAATTTGGTGGGATCAAATCTACTCAAAAGTGATACTAGAATTCCTCGGGATATTTGTAGCCCCCGTGTTCTTGCAATCGTGGGAATTTGCCCCTTATATCTATATCAGTATTAACATGGCATTTTGAAATTAGTTCTAATGTTCTCTCTTACGTGGACTCTAGCCTAATTCTCGCTAGAATCTTTAGTCATGTTCTCTTACGGGACTAGGTGGTGCCTATCTCAAAGGAAAAAAAAAATCCAGCAAATGCGGGAGAATTGCAATATATCCCTTAGATTTTCATATCATTACAAATTGCCTCTTAATTTTAGAAAATTTGCAATGTAACCCATGATCTTCTAAAGCCATTGCAAAGTGCCCGATATATTGATTGTCAAATAAAACAAGTAATTTAGATTAAGTAGAAATTGAAAATTTAATGAAAAATGACACATATTTTGGTCGATGAGTACTAAAATCATTTTCCTAATGGACCCTTAGTTTCCGTTTGTTAACGTTTCTAGTTTTCTATTTTTCTGTTATTTTGTTCTCTGGAATAAAAAAATAATAGAAATCTGTTTGATAACGTTAGTTAATTTTTCTATTCCCTAGAATAGAAAATGGCTAGAGAATAGATTTAGAGTATGAGCAAGAAGTAGAAAAAAAAAAAAAACTAATTCCTATTCCCAGGAACAAAAACGAGAAACGGCTTCTTTTTTTTTAGAGAAAACCCTGAAATTGCCTCTCGTCTCTTTTTCACTCTTAAACCTGAAGGTTGCCTTTCATTTCTTCTCAGCTCACCTTCGCCTTTGTCCAGTCAACTCTCTCCAGTCGTGTCGCCTCTGTCCGATTGCCTCTGCTCATTCTCGCCTCTCTCCGCATTACTTCTCTCGTGCTACTCTCGCCTTGAATCCAGGTTTCTCGCTTTAATTCTTTCTTGTTGTAAGTTTCGATTCTTACTTCTCGAAGTTGAATCCTTTGTCCAGTCGTCTCTCTCCGGTGGAGTTGCCTCTGGTTGTGTTTCCTCTGTTCGATCGCCTCTGTTCGTGCTCACCTCTCTCTCCATTGCTTCTCTCGTGTTTGTCTCACATTGAATCCAGGTTTCTCGCTTCAATTCCTTCTCATTGTACATTTAATAGTTGTGACTCACAATTCTTGAACTTGAATGGCTGCGTTCTGCATACGGATTTGCTCTGCTCCTTTGGGAATTTGAAACCCTAGTGTCGATTGTGTTTAAAGTGGTTCTCCAACGTGATTGTGTTTACCGATTGCTTCTGCATAGACTAAGGTTGAAATTGATAGAATTTGCTTCGAAAGTGAAAGTACATTCAAAGGAAAACTTGGAAGACTTTGGCATAGCATGAGCTTGTCTTCTTCCTTTTTGTTCTTTTTCTTCTGTATACTCTTGGATTTTCCTCCCTAGATATTGAATTTTTGGTACACCATCTCTTGTCAATCGGCTCCACTTTTTCATGAGCTTCTTAACTTCCATGATTTATTAACAACCCGGACAATATGCGTTTTAGTATTTTCTCAATGAATCAGTCTTCAGTCATTTAGTCATCTTTTGCTGTGAGGAAAAAGAAAAACCAATTGCTAAATGATAAATATTGTTTTATGGATCTTGAAGTGGAGGGTTTGGAAATTATCGAATAAGGTTACTACTGGAGCTTTGCACATGTGCAGACATGTTTGAGAAAAGTATCCTGACCTATATGTATTATGTCATTTGCTGGGTCTTTGTAAAGATGTTAATGCTATTCAACTGTCGAATTTGATAAGATCTAGGTGTGACTTACATATGACCCAAACATTTTCTACAATTCAGATTCAATTTATTACATATCCCCAACTCATAATAATTTCTATATTATAAGACTTATTTGTGGGGTGATAGACTAATACAGGATGCGCATCCAACCGTTCAATGGCAAGTGGGGATGTAAGGGCGTGCCCTTCGCATTCATGCCAATTGCAGAACCGTAAAGGTAGCTGCATAAAATAAAAAACGCAAATTATATGGTTTCAATGCATGGATTCATTAAAGAACAATTGGATGATAACTTAATTGAGACAAAAGAGAAGTACATGTACATGTCAGATAGCTTAATTTAAGGAAAATGGCAGAGACACTAAGAATGATTTATAGATTTTATCTTTTTTATGGAAGATTGATTTATTAAGCAATATGTTGCCTCCATTTATGTATCCATTGCCCGTTGAGATCGTGTCACTTGTCTGACTTATTTTAAATATTACCACACCAATGGGCAATAGTGACCACTAGAGGTGGCAAATGGGTGGGTCGGGTCGGGTATGGGTTGGGTCGAAAATGGGTCGACCCATATTTGACCCATTTAACCCGTTTTGACCCATATTCTTATAGTGTAAATCTTATGACTCATATCTGACCTGACCCATACCCGACTCATACCCGACCCATATTATCGAAACACATTTATATTTAACTCAATTTATTTACTTAAATAAAAACTTCACACCAAATTTAAAAAGTAAATAAAATAAAAATATGAAAAACCTTTTAATCCCAAATTTAAAAAGTAAATAAATAAAAAATGTGAAAAACCTTTAAATTAAAATACTTTTGAAGAACTCTTAATAAGAGAAAGTTTGATGAGCTAATAATTGATATGAAAATAATATTTGTTTAAAACAAATCTTCTTGAATGCAAGAATACATAGCCTCTTAATCCTAATTGTTTTTTATTTTGGTTGATTTATTGATTTTAGTTCATCAAGTTATAAATTACATTATGATGTTTTGAATTTCTATTTATCAATCTAAATAGCATCGAGTCTAAAAGTACTTTTCCAGTATGTATATGGATATCTATCTACCAAATATCATTAAAAAAATTGACTTTTTATTATTTTAAAACTTTTTGAAATTATTGTTATTATTATTTATTTTATTTTCTTATTTTCTTATTTCTCTTTTCTTTCTTTTTTTCTCCTCCTTCTCCATTGTTACTCCGTCGACGGTGACCGGCCAAGCCGTAGTCCGGCGAGATCAAGGCCGCCGTGCGGGCGAGCCCGAGCCGCCGAGCTTCGTCGCGGTCGGTGAGCTCGGGGCTCGGCCGATCCGGGCGAGTCCGAGCTCCGTCGCAGCCGGCGAGCTCGGGGCTCGGCCGATCCAGCGAGTCCGAGCTCCGTCGCGGCCGGCGAGCTCGCGGCTCGCAGATCCAGCGACCCCGAGCTCGGCCATGGCGGCGAGCTCGCGGCTCCCTCGATCCGAGACGAGCCCGAGCTCGTCGCGGCCGGCGAGCTCGCGGCTCGCTCGACGGAGCTAGCTCGAGCTCCGTCGCGGTTGGCGAGCTCGCGGCTCGCCGATCTAGGCGACCCCGAGCTCGGCCATGGCCGGCGAGCTCGCGGCTCGCTCGATCCGGGCGAGCCCGAGCCCGTCGCGGCCGGCGAGCTCGCGGCTCACTCGACACGGGCGAGCTCGAGCTCCGTCGCGGCTGGTGAGCTCACGGCTCGCCAGATCCAGGCGAGCCCGAGCTCGCCCATGGCCGGCGAGCTCGCGACTCGCTCGATCCAGGCTCGCCCGAGCTCGGTCGCGGCCGGCGAGCTCACGGCTCGCCCGAGCTCCGTCAAGGCAAGCTGCGGCGGCGAGTGGTGGAGGCGAGCGGAGGAGCGCTGGAGGCGAGCAGCAGAGGTGGGTCGAACGTCATTGAATCACTAAGATGATTTTACGTTTTAAGTTTTGAAAATGGGTCGAAAATGGGTCAGAACGTGTGACCCATTTTCTGACCCATATAAAACTGAATTTAAAGTGGGTCGAATGTGGGTTATGGCCCATTACAACTTCATAACCCACATTTGACCCATTTATAAAAAATATGGGTGCAAAATGGGTCCATGACCCATTTTGCCACCTCTAGTGACCACTTGCCCGCTGAGGGAGACGGATCCAGATACCACTTCCTCTAGACTTGGAGTGGAGGGATTGAGTCTCTAGAGAAGGAGGATGCACCTCCAGATCTGGACGCTTGCCGCAACCTTGATAGCATCAAGGCCTCAAGGGCCGAATAGGGCTCATTGACGTCTCAAAGGCAGCCATTGCAAGGAGTTGGAGAGGGGAAAAGTATTTTAGAAGTGTCAAAGGTTATATACGACGCTCATTTTAATGCTAATTTTATTTTTTTCAAATAACTCAAGTGTCACTTTTAAAAAAGTAAAATGATCATTTAAATATCAATTCCGATCTCGAATGCCAGAAATTTAGTATGGTAATATTTTTATATTTTTTCTACTGACGTGGCTCATCGGTGGTCTGACTTAGCATAAAAAGCTCAAAACGACTTCATTTAACAAGTTTCACTTGCCTGCATGACCCAAAACGACTTTGTCCAACAAGAAAAATCAATTTCTTGCTGAACAATCGACGGAAAGGGGATGAATGGGGAAAAGGGAGCACAGCAGGGAATTTCTCTCTGGCTTCTTATCTGGGAAATTCATCAAAGCCACCTCAAAATCCGCCGTTAATGAAGCCGATTCATTGAAAAACCCGACTACAAACTAGAGGCTCGGTTGGATCCAATCTCGGCGAGTTCAAATTGCGGTTGGTGTTGCCTCCTTCACCGGCCAAGTCCCTCGAGGCGGTTTCTAGAGCCAATTTTGTTCCGATCTACCTAGCAATCGCGTCCGGCAACTTTCCTTTCACAGGATACGCCCAAGCTCGTTTTCCCCTGTTTTGTCGAATCGATGGAATGGGGCTCACTGGCCCCAGCTTCGCGCGTTCTGAGCCTGCTCATTCCTTTCTCTGTGTATTCCTAGTGCTGATTTCTGGTTATGGTTGGTTCTGGCATGAATTTGAGCGCCTGAATGCTTTCTGGTTGTTGTACCCTTAGGTGTTCGATGAAATGTCTGTGAGAGGTTCGCGCGCTTGTTCTTGGTTTTCTGTCCAACCTGGGCATTCATTGATTGCTGGACGTGCTTCATGGCTTTCTAATTCGATGAAACCAAGCGATCTTGACTGAACAGGACTCCTTTCATAGATCTGAACCATCTCGTTCCTTGCCTGGACCATATCATTCATCGATTCTTGGCGTCGTTTGTTGAGGTTGTGGCGCAGCTCGGAGGTTTGGGCGGTGATGGGTGAGCCTCGATGAAGTTGTGGTCGAGGAGTCCATCTACAACGTGAAGTAGTGAGGGTGCACAAGGGAGAAAAGAGAAGAAAAAAAAAAGAAAAAAAGAAAAGAAAAATGACGTGGAGGGAGATGAGAAATGTACACATGGAAATGCCATGTAGACTTTTTTTTTTTTTAAATGCCAGCTCATATTGAAATTTTATTTACAAATGTCACATATATATTTTAGTCAAAATTTCTCTCCGGAGACATAATTAAGTAATCGTTTTTTATTAGATTTGATATTTAAGTATTCGACAAAAAAAATTGACATTAAAGTGAGTGCTATACAAAATTTTTGGTATCTTTGATGTATTTCTCCTATGAGAGGATAGTGACGTATTGTTTTAAGGTGGGGGATGCTGGAGATCGTAAGTCTAGTTGAAGATGGACAGTTGATCTTAAAAAACGAAGATGGATACGATGACGAGTTGTGGTGGCTTTTGAATGGTGTAGAGAGAGAGAGAGAAAGACCTGTTTGTTCATCACACTTGGACAAAGTTTTTTAGATCCCCTAATAATTTAATTTCATGCACTAATCTCAATGTCTTTAGCATTACTCCAAATAACGTCTAACATTATACTTTAATTACTGCATCAAACTTGCTGAAACTTCAAACTTTGCTAAAGCCTTTTACTTTACTTCCATTTGAGGAATGAAAGAACATGCAAAACCAATTACCTAGATGCCGCATTTACTAATTTTATCATTTCTTGATCAGTCTGGATTTTAACGCAAAGTTGAACTGTCCAAAGGAGATGTCCCGGATAAGTTCATCGCACACAATGAGTTGAAGCCCTGAAAATCTCCATGTTTTTTTTTTTTTCTATAAATAGCCTAATGATCACCAAAAATATCACCTTGAACCAACATCAGCTAATTCCTTGAGCATCATGAATTCTCTGACCATCATCATCTCTCTTGTTTTCATTTCTCTCTTTCAGCCTAGTCATGCCCAAAACTCACCCCAAGACTATCTTGACTCTCATAATGTCGCTCGGAAGCAAGTTGGTGTGGCGAATGTGACATGGGACAACGCCCTTGCTACCTACGCCCAAAGCTACGCAAATCAACGGGTCGGCGACTGCAGCCTTGTGCACTCCAATGGGCCCTACGGCGAGAACCTTGCCAAGGGCACTAGCACATTCACTGGCACCTATGCCGTTAGCTTGTGGGTCGCAGAGAAGCAAAACTACAATTACAACACCAACACTTGCTCGAGCGGGTGTGACTGCTTGCACTACACTCAGATGGTTTGGCGTGACTCGGTCCGAGTCGGGTGCGCTAGGGTTCAGTGTAACAACGGGTGGTGGTACGTTGTGTGCAACTATGATCCTCCAGGCAACTATGAAGGAGAACTTCCATACTAGGAAAGTCTTTTAGAGTGACAAGCTTACTTATGACCTATTATTATACGCATCATAGGGTATTATATAAAAGTAAAGGAAAAATAAAAGCGACTAGCTTAATATGACTTATGAGCTAGTTTAGGAAAATATAGATGTATAACATGTTGCTCATAAGAGCAACTTAAATAGATTATTACAAGCAAAGTAGCAATATTTTGCTACTGTTTGCAATGGCTTTGGCAGATTCAAAGTGTTCTTGATCATCAAGTGGTTATATATACCTTTGTAAGTGTTCCTTCGGCTTTTATGCTTCACGATATAAGAGAAAGGGCTTTTTACGTGTGGCGATTCATGGATGTGCCAATGGTTTGAAGTTAAATATCCCATATTAGATTACTTCCCTTTTTCAATTGCACAATACACAATTCAATATTCTCACTATCTGACTCCATATCAACATTATATTGTTCCTATTTTGATCTCAATCCATGTTGATATTGATCCTGATGCCGAACTTGAGCTTCTTGACAGCATTCTATTACAAGTTGTCGTATGCTATTGACAGTTGATCAGCAGTTTAGTATATATCTCATGGACATATTTGCCTAATATAGCCTATGTTGTCCATATTGCGAGATAGTTTTTGTTTGCTCCGTACTTTACTCACTATGCCGTCGCGTTATGTATTTTATACCACATCTAAGGCATTGTATTTTATCGCCTTCACTATCACTATTCATGTCTCTTGGATGTAGATCCATTGTAACGTTAATTTACTTATCTGCTGTCTCCACCACCAGATCAAAACATGAGTCTGTTATTAATTTTATACCTCACCCAATCACTCCTCAAAATCCCAACACCGCTCTCTCTTCTCCTCCCCATCTTTTTCCCTCCTTATGGAGCCCACCCCACAACCACGCGAGGCTTGTGTCATTTGAGGGCGAGGGAGAGGGCGGAGGCAGCGGAGGGAGGAGGAGGAGGGAAGTTGGTCTTGGCATTCGAGCCGCGGAGGCTGGCAGCGGCATCGTCATTGGCGAGAGCAGCCTCCTCGGGGTGCTGAAGGTGCCGAGTCGGAGCGGCATCTTCTTCAAGGGGTCACGTATCTCCACCACATGGTGGCCTCACGGCCTCTTTGCAGACAACGCCATACTGGCCCTCCTAAGGCGGCGACGGCGGTGACAGCAGTGGCGACGGTGATGAGGTTAATGACGAGGAAGGTGTATATTAAGAAAAAGGAGGGTGGGACACACTTGCGGTCCACGCCCGTGATCTTCTGCTGGGACGACAACGCCGTTAGTTTTGTAACACAAAGCACAATCAAAAGTACAAAACATCGCCAAAAGAAGCGCGAGATCCACCTCAAAAGCTGAGATTCTGGCAGTTCAACCACGTGTAGCTATCTCTCTCCCTCTCTCATTTAAGGGCGACCATGATGACATGATGGAGAAAGTGGCGAGACGTGGAGGAGGCAGCGGTAATGGTAGGTGGCCACAATGGGCGGAGATGGTGGCAAATTGTGAAGAAAGAGAGAGAGAGAGTTGGTTGACTGGGAAGACTTGACAGGATTATTAGACAATGTGATAACCCATCGACAAGTGCAATAAATATGTGTCTGCGTTTCCTTTTTGATCTTGTCTCATTTATGTGTTTGTCAACTCTATATCTCTATTGATAAAAAAGAAGAAGAAAAACTCTGTAATTCGATCACATGGCAAAGAAAAAAAGATAAAGAGAAGGAGGCTTGGAGAGGAGGTAGGGGCCACACACGGTGGCCGCCGGTGTCAGCAACATGACGGCAACATAATTTCGTTGGCATAGCAACGTTGACAGTTGGCCTTGAGCTCATGATCTTGTGATGAGGTTGCCTCCCCTTCCTTGTCTTTGGATTTGATCAAGCTTGGTCTCCAATTGACTACGGGCTCTCAGTTAAGTGTGACATTAAGAGTTGGCCATGAGCTCATGACCTCACAGTGAGGTCACGTTCTAGTACACAAGCAAGCACGGAGAGAGAGAGAAAGGCGAGGATAATGGCCTAATCATGGTAATTAAGAAATGCATCAATCCACAGTGGCTTTAGAAATGAGCAAATTCATCAAATTTTACATAATTACTTGGTGGAAATAGGTAAACATAACTCCATACATCCACTTCTGTTTTCTTTCTTTTCGACCCCCCAGGCGACTGTCTTCTTTTCCTTTTCTCCTTATTACTCTTCTCTATTCCTTTTCCTTTCACCTCTTCGCTGTTTCCTTTGAGCACGCCCAGAACACCCGAAGGTTTGCTTCCCGATTCCATGTCTACAACGCACTCGCACGTTGGCTTTTCACCAGCGCGCGATGCTACGCAAAGACGGACTGAGATTTGCTGGAGCTTCTTCTCAGACGCAGATCCACAAAGACATCAGAAATGAAGAGAATATGGCAAATAAGCAAATTCATCAAATTTTACATGATTACTTGGTGGAAATACGTAAACTTGACTCCATACATCCACTTCTGTTTCCTTTCTTTTTTATTTTATAATATTGTCACCCCTCCCTCTTCTGTTTTCTTTCTTTTCGACCCCCATGGCGACTGTCTTCTTTTCCTTTTCTCCTGATTACTCTTCTCTATTCATTTTTATTTCACCAGCGCGCGATGCTACGCAAGCAAGGTGCGGTTCCATGTCTCGCGATGGCCCCGACCTCTTCAAATCTTCAGGCCGTGAAATCCGACGAGCTGAGATATTTGCTGGAGCTTCTTCTCAGACGCAGATCACCTGTGACGACGTCTTTGGCTGTTCTTGGCCAAAGACGGACTCCGAGGGATGTACGTCATTGCTCTGTTTTATTCAGTTGAATCCGAGATTTGTTATTAAGGTTATGAGTGAAAGTAGAATGATGATTGCGGATCTGTTAGTAGTTTAAATACGTTCTGATGTCATTGAAATCGTCTATATCGGAATTGACTCTTTGATTATGACTCTGTGTTCTAATTTTTGAACTGACCATCAAACATTCGTGAAAACGCCTGAACGAATTCGGAATACGATTTTGAGCAGCGTTCTTATGCTTTAGTGTCTGGAATGATTGTTGCATGATGTACATGTTCGACTCACTTACAGCTCCTCTGTTTCCGGTGATTTTGGACTACGGCCAAGATCTCCACATGCCATGACTACTTGAATTGTTGTTCAAATCCATCCAAATATGTTGTCTCTGATTCTGATGTTATGCCAAGTATAGATTCGTGAGCAAAGCATGTCGACTTACATATACCCAAGGGTTTTGGCATCTGACGGATTATATTCAACGGATTGAGATTATGCTCGCTGGTTGTGAATTCTCTTGCTTGGCTGATTGGTGCTGTGGTCTTAATTTGGTATTTGCTTTAACGATGCTTAACAATTTTGTACTTATGAATTCGATTACACTCGTGAATTTCCTTTGAGCTGTTGCGTGGGCTAATCGAGGATTTCTCAATTGCGCTGATTGCTATTCGTCATAGTGGCCGGGGAAGCTTTCATATTGATATGATAGGATAGAAAATTTCTCAAGAGGCAGATGCGCATATTGGCTTGCATCATAATGCGATTTTGTTCGGAAGGTAGAACCGTTTGTCATGCAAAATACATGGACTGGTGAATTCTGACTGGGGTAAATAGGAGAGATGTCTTACTCTTGAATCTATTGGGAGCCCGGAAGGTCCTACTTTGGATGGATTAGTTCTTTGCCATGAACTAACATCAAAAAGCCTGAGGAAAAACAGAGAGCAGTGAGGTGCTTGGGAAGTGCTTGTGCATGTATATGTGTAAATGAGTGAAGAGTAAAGAAGTGAGTATGTTTTACCTAAATCTTCACAGTGACATGCTAACATCTTCTCTGTTTGCTATTCATGCTTTGAGATTGTAAAGAATTTCGGTCCTCATTTAATCAGTGGGTACATTGGTCGTTG
This sequence comes from Eucalyptus grandis, assembly GCF_016545825.1. NCBI lineage: Eukaryota > Viridiplantae > Streptophyta > Magnoliopsida > Myrtales > Myrtaceae > Eucalyptus > Eucalyptus grandis. The sequence continues at coordinate 43,918,236 of NC_052612.1, read as the reverse complement.
TCCATTCTTGCACATGAGTCCTATATGAAACTAAATCAATACTGAAGTATGTTTGCCAAATTCAAGTGGAACCGTGTTGATTCTGCTGTTCATATGCTTATTGTTGGATCAAACTTGTTATCCTCTTCTTGTTGGATTAGACTTGTCATCCTTTCTGCTAGTGCTTACAAATGTTATGTTTAAAGGACATGTCTCCCTTGTGAATGAACAGTGGAGTCTGCTGAAATCCGCTGAATATGCTGCCGAGAGCTTGTCTCTCAAAATAGAAGCTCAGGAAGGTCGCTGACTGCACTTGACAAGGTTGCAATCATAATTATGGACTCTGTATCCTTCTTTCTGCATTTAGCTGTCTTCATCACATGCGTTTCTTCTTTTCTGTCCACCGTTCACATCTTTGTTGTTGCTATGTTTCAAGGCCCTGCAAGGACGAAATCGAAGTTATCCATCACTGGGTGAAACTCCTACTCTTTCCGTATCTGCATTGCTTTCAACTTGAAAGGTTCGAGTACGGGGATATCCATGTAAATTTGGTGAGGAAAGATCAATTCAGTACAGGTGAATCCTTCTTTGGCCTATTCTCTCTCTCTCTCTCTCTCTCTCTCTTCTGTTGCTATCCTGAGTAGGTATTACGATGTATTTGTATATAGAAAGCTTGAGGTGTTGTATCTTTCTAATTCCCCCTAAAAAGAAGGAAGTAGCCATAGTTCTTTGGGGAATTATTGATTGCTTTAGGGGAATCAATGTCTCGCGATTTGTGAAACTAAGTTTTTAGTAGGGTTTGCTTAACATTTGCTTTTCTTCAGTCCTACCAAAACCCCTCTGGTGTGTGATGAAGCTACATCAGTACGATCTCTTACCTCAGCATGATGATTTAGGAGATTGTTATGGTGAATTGGTGATGATTTTTCAATGAATAACCATGTTGCTGTGCCTTGAACTTGCTGTCATCACCATTCCTTTGCTGGTCACCTCTTTTGGGTGTAGATTGAATTGATCTGAAGCCTATCCAAAGTGTTGTTCTAATTACCCGTGATGTTGATGATTTCTTCATCATTGAGCATGTTTGTTACCAATTGCTCCGTCTGAGGTAATACTGAAATTCACGGAGTATCTCAGTGAAAATTTGATTCAGAGGAGGGACCGAGAATAAGATAAGAAAACGAATATAATAAAATAAAAAATTCTGGAAAATAAAACTGGAAATCGGTTGGAAAAATAGGCATTTATTAGGTTGTTATATTTTAGTATTAGAATTAGCTAGTTTTGGAAAATATGGATGCATGACACGTTGCGCATAAAAGCAACTTAAGCAGATTATTACTAGCAATTTAGAAGTAATCTGCAACTGCTTGAAATGGCTTTGGCAGATTTCAAGTACTCTTGCTCTTTCAAATTTTATGCTCCAGGCCACTAGAGGAAGGGCACATGTGATGATTGTTAGCTAGTTGTTGGCTAATTGTAAGCTAATTGTAAGCTAATTGCAGGAGAGCACTGTTTTCTTTTTTGATTTACCATAGGATGTGGTCATCCTCCCATTACTTTGTTAACAAATATAGCCAAGGCCACTTATCTCAACTGTCTCCACTATATTGACCAAAAAAGTTAAAAAAACAGAAAAGTTTATAATCTATCAAACAAACTTGCGAGAGCAATTTCAACCTCAAACTTTCATAGAAAAATTCTGCAAAGACATGTTGATTGTTATGATGAATTTCAATCGTTAGGTAATGTTCAAGATTATGTGATGTAATGCAGATTGTAATTGGTTTCAATTTGTTCTGGTTTTATCGTTAATTCCTATGTTAGTTAATTTCTTCATTAGATTGCTTCCCTATTTGTGTTTATTTTTCTGGATATAAGTACCCATATAATGTAAAACATTATTCAATAAAGCAACGCACAATTCAATATTTCCTCACATACTGACTTGGTATTATAGCTAGATTGTTCCTGTTTTGATCTCAATCCATGAAGCCTACAGCCCCCCTGATATTGTTGATCTTAATGCCAAACTTGAGCTTGTTGATGGCATGCTATTGTAAGACGTCACACTTCATTGACAGTTGGTCAATAATGTAGTATATCTTTTATGGTAACTCACTCTAACATAGCCTAGATCGACCATGCTATGAGTCAGTTTATGATTGATTTTCATTTTCCCAATTATGCCATCATGTTACCTATTTTATACTAGATCCAGGGCATTGTATTTTATGTCCTTCACCGTCCCTATTTATGTCTCTTGGATGTAGATCCATTGTATGCATTGGTTTATTATTTTCTGTCTCTAACACAAGATCAAAACACAAGTCTCTCTTCTTGATTTTACAGCTTACCCAATCACTCCTCAAAATCCCAACACCAATCTCTCTTCTTCTCCCCATCTTTCTCCCCCCTTATCGAGCTCCCACAACCACACATGGCTTGTGTCATTGACATGCCGCTAGTGCCATCATCATTCTTGACCTTCCTCACTCCGCCATTCAATGCTGGTGCCTATGAAGGGTCATGCCATGCTCCATTTGCTCTCTCTCCCCTATTGCTTCAATGTTAGTCGGCATCCTTGCTTTTGTGTAGCTATTTCTCTCCCTCTCTTGGATAAAGACAAATGAGCTCATTTGAACATCAAGTTTATGCCTTTGGCGGGACTCAAGACCTCGCGTTGAGCTCCCCTCATCATTTACAATTACTTTGTCAACAATGACCAAATCAAAAGGTCATCTCAAGATTTGGGGATGCCACATCCATCTGCCTGTCCATTGAGATTGAGGTGAGATCTCAAAGGCCATGGCCAGATCAGGTCATCAATGGTGGTGCCGAGACCTTATAGAGATTTGGTGGTGAGAGAAGAGACAGAGTGAGGGAGAGAGTGTTTTCGGTTTGCAAATAGAGAAAACAAAGATGGTCGTGGATGACACGACGGAGATAACAGCGAGATGTGGAGGAGTGACGGTGCTGACAAGTGGCCATAACGGCTGGAGACGGTGGCTAATGGTGAAGAATGAGAGGGTTGATTGAGTAGGAAGACTTGACAAAAATTATTAGACAGTGTGATGAGCACACTAAGAAGTGCAACAAATATAGGTCCATGTTTCCTTTTTGATCTTGTCTTGTTTATGTGTTTGTCAACTTTGTATCTCCATTAAATGACATGGCAATGAAAAAAAGGAGGTTTGAAGAGTGCCCGAGTGTCAAGTTTATGCCTTTGGTGGGTCTCAAGACCTCGCTTTGAGCTCCTCTCGTCATCTACAATCAAGTTGTCGACGATGATGAGATCAAAAGGCCATCTCAAGGTTTGGGGATGCCTCCTAAATCTAGCCTGTCCATTGAGATTTCCATGAGATCTTAAAGGCCATAATGGGTAAATTAGGTCATCAATGGTGGTTTGGAGACCTTAGAAATTTGGCGGTGAGAGAAGAGACAGTGAAAGAGAGAGTGTTTTGGGTCAGCAAATAGAGAAAGCAATGATGGTCATGGATGACATGAAGGAGAAAGTTGTGAGACGTGGAGGAGGCAACCATGATAATAGGTGGCTGCAATGGCCGGAGACGGTGGCTAATGGTGAAGAAAGAGAGAGGGTTGGTTGAGTGGGAAGACTTGATGAGGATAATTAGACATTGTAGTAAGCACACCGACAAGTGCAACAAATATGCATCCATGTTCCCTTTTCGATCATGTTCCATTTATGTCTTTGTTAACTCTCTATCTCTATCGACCAAAAAAAAAAAGTCTGTAATTTGATGCCATAGCAAAGAAAAAAGATAAAAGAAAAGGAGGTTTGGAGAGGAGGTAGGGGGGTCTCACATGATGGCTGTTGGCATTGGCAACATGACCACAACATAATTTCATCGGCAACATCGCCCAAATTCAATCAAGCATGGCTTCCAATTGATAGTGAGGTCACTCTCAACAGCAACATCGAGAGTTAACCTTGACCCCATGATCTTGTGATAAGGTTGCCTCCCTCTCCTTGCCTTTGGATTTGATCAAGCTTGATCTCCAATTGACCGTGGGCTCTCGTTTAAGCACGACATTAAGAGTTGGCCTTGAGCTCGTGACCTCACGGTGAGGTCACATTCTAATACACAAGCATGCGCAGAGAGAGGTAAGGGCAATGGCCCAACCATGATAATTAAGCAATGCATCGATCCACATTGGCATCGGAAATGAAGAGAACCAGGCAAATAAGCAAATTCATCAAATTTTACATGATTACTTGGTGGAAATAGGTGGACTTAACTCCATACATCCACTTTCCACGATTATAAAATGCAATTATAAAAAAACACACATAATAAGTATGGGTAGGTAGACTAGCTAGGGAGACATTCATGTAACTTTGCTAGCACTACATTTGCACGATGATTTTCTCTACTAGTGAAAAAGTTCCAAGACGAAATGAGAAAACCGATTTAGCTACATACCTATCATCCTCTCTTTGGCTTCGTAACTCACCTTGATCAAGTGTAATTTCCTTATTGCCTCAGTCATGCCCATCCATTCCGGCGGTGATTCCATCGAACATGCGACTCCAACTTCGAATACAGAGATAATGCAATCTCTGATTTTCATCTCTTGTTGTTGATCACCAGCTTCACTCAAAAGCCTTAAGTCTATAATGTCCATTGCTCGATTCGGAAGAGCCATTCGGACAAAGTTGTGGAGGTTAAGATGGTGCCCAAAGGCCTCTTCAGTGGGTCTCTTTCCTGTGAACATCTCCAATAATAGAATGCCGTAACTGTATGCATCCCCAAGTGTGGAAACCTTGTGTCCCATGCCATACTCTGAAAATTTCATCAAGACATTAATAGGAACAAACATACACTTTTTCTTGAAGTCAATTGTTTAGAAAAAGCTTCTAAGTCACATGGGATTTTGCTTGATGTCCATTTGCAAGAGCTTGCCAAAGAAAATTGTGAAGGATCGCGCCTATCACACCCAACATAGAGAGATGGCTTGCAAGTCCTCACTCACTTCACAATCAGGCCCGCTATGCATGGCAGAGGCCAAGGGATCCTCTGCTGGAGCAAGGCAGAGGGTCCAAAGCCCCCAACTGGTTTTTTGCTTTCATTTCTCTATGTTTAATTTTCATTTAGTTTACTGTATATGGCTGATGTTTAGCGCCTATTGTGTGAACTCTTATAAAATGCATTAACCATTGAGAAATGCATCAACAGTAGAGAAAGATGATTTTAGAATTCATAAAGTGCACCAAAGGTCAGTTAACAACATATAAACTCTTCTTCTCCAAAACAACTAGGTGTGACCAAAGTTGTCACATGTTTGCTATGCAAATTGCCTAAACATCAAAAGTGGCTTTGTCCCTTAGTAGGATACGGGTGAAAATTGAAAAAGAAGAAAATATGTTGGGTGAAGGCCTTGGCAGAAGTCTATGTGTTAATTGAATTTGAATAGTTGGTTTTTTTAACTGGAAACATATGGGATCCAAGTGAGGCTCATCATTTTCATGATACAAATTATGTTTAATACCTATACCACACTTTCTTTTATGCAAGATGAGAAGAAAATGCCAAGACAAACAGGCAAAAAATGAACACAGTGGGGGGAAAAGAAGAGACGTAGAGTGATTTGTTGACGGTGATGGATTTATACTTGTAAATGCATAAATTTGTCTTAATATGCTCTGACCAATAAGTTTAGGGAAAGTGATAGTTGGGTAGAGCCCATCGTGTTGTCAACTAGTTTATCCTCCAACGGTTTCTGGCATAAATGTCATGTCATCTAATATATTTTTCTAATATTAAATTATTGGTCATGAAAGGGTCTGCTGTAAAGGAAAAATTACTTATTGTTAAGACCTTAAGTCATAACATTCCAAAAGAGATTCGCAATCTGTGTTAATGGCATGAACTTTATATCAGACAAAATATGAATTAATATGCTTAATCTATTTATTCACATGGATTCACAAGTTTTGTCTAAAAATTTACGATGGTTTATTCTCATCTTAATTTAAAATATGATTAGGGCAAGCTACTATTAATCTTTTCATACAAAAAGATACGTATTTCTTTTTATGCGGAAGCTATTAATACTGGAAAGAGGAATTGAGTTGTGAGAAAGAGGTGTTAGAGCATACGAATCATAACATAACGTCAAAAATAATTGTTTAGTTAAACTTTTGGCACTCACATATTACTATCGCAATCAAATAAAAACTAATCAAGAAAATATGACAGTTTCATACCAGGAGGCACATAGCCAATGGATCCTCTGACTGCGGTTGAAGTTGAACTACCCTGGTCTTGAACTCCTATGACTTTGGTAGACACCGTTGAAATGATCTTTGCAAGCCCGAAATCTCCAACTCGAACCATCATGTCGTTGTCCAGAAGCACATTACTCGGCTTCAGATCTCCATGGACGATGGCTAGATAGCAACCCTTGTGAAGATATTCCATCGCGGTAGCTATGTCGATGGCGATGTTTAATCTTTGCACTAGTCTCAAATTTCTCGATTCGCTACGCTCGTCATCTCGTCCTATAGTTCCAAGGTGGAGCCACTCCTCCAAGCTCTCATTAGCCATGAACTCATATATTAGAGCTTTGAAGTCATTGCCACAAAAGTCCACGCTCAAACAGACACTTAGTATCTTCACGAGGTTTCGGTGTCTAATGGTTCCTAGAGTTTGACATTCGGAGATAAAGCTCCTTGAAGCACCTCTTTGCATTAGATTGAGCACCTTTATCGCCACCGTGGCACCACCATCAAGAATCCCCTTATAAACCGTGCCATATCTCCCTTTACCAATTAAATTGGTCTCAGAGAATCTATTAGTCGCTCTCAGGAGTTCTTCATAAGAAATCCTTAAGAATTGGTTCTCGAAAAAGATAATGAAGTGGAGGCAATGGTTGTCGTTTGCTTCTTTTTGTGGTAAAAGATAGACAGACATAGGAGCAACAAAGCTAAACATGACAAACTACCAGCTACCACATATATTACTATAGCCTTGGTTGAAGAAGACTTCTTAGAGCTTGATGATTTGCAAAGAGGAAGCTTCAGACTAGGAACACCTCCACAGAGTTCCGTATTTCCATAAATCGATACAGAACTTGCATTAAGAAAAACTCCACCCTCTGGAACTTGTCCTTCTAGTTGATTGAAGGACAAATTCAAGTACTCGAGTAGTGAAAGCCCTGCGAGAAATCTCGGGATTGGACCAGAAAAGTTATTATTGGAAAGGTCCAGCTCCTATAGACCCCGTAATGGACGTAAAGCTTCGGGGATTTGACCATGAAAAGAATTAGCTTCTAAGTGAAGTAGTTCCAATACCAAGCACTCGCTGATGGACGTTGGAATAAAGCCAGTCAATCTGTTGTGAGACAAATCTAATATGCCAAGATTCTTTAAAGATCCAACTTGCAATGGAAGAGATCCACTTAAATTGTTATTTGCTATACTAAGGACGATTGTCAAGGAAGAAAGACTTAGGATTTCGACAGGAGCTGAGCCAATTAGGTTATTGTTCGAAAGATCAAGCCCAATTAGTTGCTTGCAATTGTCGAGACTTTGCGGTATGTAGCCTTGGAAAATGTTGAAGGAAAGGTCAAGGAGATTTAACAATGTAATGTTACCAATTGAAGACGGTATCTCTCCAGTCAACATGTTGCCAGCCAAAACAAGTTGTTGCAACTTGTAAAGTCCTCCGATGGAATCGGAAATGCGACTGATTAAAAAATTATTCGATAAACCCAACGCAGACAGGTTGAAGAGATTTCCAATGGCTGAAGGAAGAGTTCCCTGGATCTGATTTTCTAGCATATCAATTCGGTGAATGCTGGTGGAGAGATTGCAGAAGGATTTCGGCAACGATCCGTGAATCAAGTTCCCTCGCACCGCAATAGCATTTAAGTTGGAACAATTAACTAAAGAAGAAATAAAACTCAAGTCATCCTGCAGGTGGTTATAACAAAATGAAATGAAATAAAGGCCCTTTAGCCTTCCCAGATTTTTCGGTATTGGCCCATGGAAATTGTTGTGGTCAAGGTAAAGCTCTCTAAGACCTGTGGTATTCGTTAACGTTGATGGAATCATCCCGGTGAACAAGTTATCGGTGGTGCTAAGGAAATAGAGAGAAGGAGAAGTGGTGCCAACATCATTGAGAAAGCTTCCCCACAACTGGTTATAAGCAACACTGAATATAGTAATGTCAGAGAAGTTTAAAATCCCTGCTGGAACCTCACCGATTAGTTTGTTGGAAGATAGTTGGAAAAGTATCAATCTCTCGAGTCTGGACAATTCCTCGGGTATTTCTCCGCTTAACGCATTATTTGCCAGGGAGAGTTGTCGTAGCAGCAAGAGGTTTCCAATCGAATGAGGAATAGGACCTACAAGACTGTTCGTAGACAAGCCCAAGAGTTTAAGTCTTGTTAAAGAACCAAGATCAGAATGAATTCCCCCCACAAGTCGGTTATCTACGAGATTCAGGATCTCGAGGTTCGAGCAGCGGGAAAGATTGGAGGGTATTAGCCCACCAAATGAGTTGTTACTAAGATAAAGAACACGAAGCCGAAGCAAGTTGCCGATCTGTGGTGGGATTTCACCATGAAAGCTATTGTTTTGCAGAATTATAACCCTCAGAAAAGAGAGGTTACCTACATAAGGCGATAGGAAGCCTTTCAAGCCTTGTGATCTTAGGACAAGGGATGTGACCCTCCCAGGATGTCTTTTTCTGCACAAAACACCTTGCCACTCACAATGATGAGTAGAATCATTCCAAGAGCTCAAGACTCCAAGTGGGTCTTCATGTATTGCGTTTTTGAAGAAGGCTAACGCTACCCGATCCGTTTGGTTTTGCGAGTATGCTCTGCAAATTGTGATTGAGCTCCACCTCCACAAGATAATAGAGTTCAAGATAATAGAGTTGAGAATAAGAAACAATTGTTTCCCCATCTTGTCCAGTGATCGACTTTTGAGTCTGAGCTGAATTTATAAACCTCCGCTCTATGCACAAATCAATTATTGACTAATTCCATCATTGGAAGTTCCGTAAGCTTTCTCTCTCTTGAAGACTGAAGACCGAAGACTGAATAAATTATTGTGAAATAATGTGGAAACTAACCAAATTTTGTAATTAATTAATGCAACACCAGAAAAATAAACGAGAGACAGTGAAGAACTCTTGAGAATTCTGTGGTTCGGTTTGAAAATCAATACCTCTGCAACTGGAAGAGTAAGCAACTATAATTCACTGATAATCAGAGAATCATAGAGTTATAATTACTTGCAAGTTCAAGTGATTTCCACGCACACTTTGATTACATCTAAACTAACAGTGTTTATTAATAGAACAACTCATTATGCGACTGACGTCACAAAATCCACCGTTTTTAGAACTTCGTGTGAACATAGACAGCGTCACTGGTACGTCCCCTTTTTTTTCTTGGCTAAAGAGAGAGTCCTCTCGTGCGGGTATATAAAATAGAGACTTCAGCAATACGTCTTCTTCGGGATATTAGATAAGGCCAAAACCGTACGCTTTGAGCTGAGTCCGATTAATGTTTGCTCCGTCCGTTAAATTTGGATATTTATCTTCAATGGAACCAAACCTTCAATACATATAATAGTTAAGTAGCATCACCCAACAAATCAAAATTTGATGCTGATTATCAGGGAATATCATATTTTAAACAAATCAAAATCCTTTAAATGAGTTGGGTCTCGTATCTAGTTTAAACTCAAACCATAATTTAACATCTGGTGCCTCATATTTCCCATCAATTTAGTAAAGATTGGGAAGAGGAACGGGATAGGGACATGTCACTATCCCAACAGAAAATGCATGTAACTGATGATAGTTACCCCACAGGAAAAATGAAAAAAGAGAAATGGAACACACTGACGCATATAACAATAAAATAAGAGGAAGATTAATGAAATTCGGGACATGTATGTTATTCCGGCGTGCATGCCTTTTTCTCTTTTAGTCCTTTAATGAAACTGCTTGATGGTCCCCAAATATCGTTAGCCTTCATCTTAAGGCTTTACAGTCTCGAGAAAGCTTTCTTATCCATAGGATTTGAATAACAAATGGAGAGCATACTTGTTGGACCAACTTTCTTATATGATCAAAATTGGAATTTTATCCTTCCAACATCACTAGACCTAGAAGAGAAAGATTTGTAATAACATCAAGGAGAACAGAGCGGAGGTTTGGGAATATTTCTCTTCTTCCGACTTTGCCTTTTATTCAAACGTTACCTTGCCTCGTATAGCTTATGTTAAGGGTTATACATGCATTTTCATTACCAGTATGGCCTAGAAGTATAGCCAATAAAGCATATTACAGATAGCATGGAATATTAGAGGGCTGACAAAATTTCCTTTAATTTTTTTGCCATAAAATTTCCTTTAATCAAACTTGCCCAATTTTTCACTTTCCCCCCTTTTACAAACTAATGCGGATTCCGCTCTTATTTGACAACATGCCGCACAGCACATAGTGCCACATTTCATTTACCAAGAAACTCTAGTAAAGTCTCAATACATGTAGTGCTACTCTTATTTTAACGTCTTGCTTGCTTTCAATTTTACAAAAAAAATAAGAAAAAAGAAATGTCAAATACTAAGATTGTTTTATGAATTTGACGTGACATATTGTTATTATTTATCAAATATGACTTATAGTCCACTCATAGTCTGCTATGCGGTTTAGTATATTAATATTAATATATAGCATAGCATCATCTAATAGGAAACGCCATAAAAGAAGTTGAGAGTAATAATAAAGAAGAAAGGGAGACAAAGCCAAATAAAGGACAAATAGTGCTTCATGTTCCCCGTCTACTACGGGAGGATTAAGAAGTCCATGGAGATGAAGACTGAACATTCCATCGAATGCATTTTATTATGTTCTTCTCGTTGCTGGCCCAGCTCATTATTACATCCAGTGTCTTCAATCGATCTCACTCAATTAAAAACACGCTCGACTATATTTACAAATTACAAATATTCTCTCCAAACGGCAAGTTCACGAGACTTTATTTATTAGGGGAAAAATTCAGATAGAAGAGCTCCTTACAAGTTGTTATGTACTACCGAAATTCTAGCTACAATCTATCTACAAACAAGGTACTACTGTGTCGGAGCCAGAGTTCCAACGAAGGAAGGAGGCCCAAATTTTCAATGTATTCACACTTCCAATATGTTTATCATTTAGTGTTATTACATGGAGAAAAATGCCGTCTGACAAGGAAAGTGCTGTGGTTTTGAGTGAGGACATTGGGCAAATCTCCTTCCTGGGGTTCTTTTCACCTTAGGTCTTGAAAGAAGATCTACAAGGATGTTCTCCTCTAATGAATTTGGTTTCAAAAGAGTATTTTGGAAGCCATTGTACCCATCAAACAAGTTGAGGATGAAAAACTATTTTGGCTTTAAATTTCACCAACTGGGGAAAGGATGAATTTTTGTTTTGACAAAGAAATGATAAACAATCAAATGGAATTCAATTTCCGAAGGCCAGTGAGGGTCAATCTTGTCAAAGGCTAGTGAAGTCGGCCTCGTCAAAGACGAAGACTGACCCTCATTGGCCTTTGGCAAGGGTGAGCCTCGCCCAATCCAAGCGAGGTTGCCCTTGGCCAGATCCCAGTGAGGCTGCCCCTAACCGGTGGCCTTTGGTTGGTCACCCTACCTCGTCCCTAGCAAGATCTCGGCAAGGTTGAGTCTCATCGGTCATGGCCTCTAGCCGATCGTCGGAGGCTGGGCGACCGGCCAAAGGAAGAAAAGGAGAAAAATGAAAGAGAAAAATAATTAAAAACATAAAAAATTTTGAAAAAACATTAAAAAATTAATAAATTTGGTCCTTGTCGGCACTAACCGTATCACGTAAAATGGTTAGCATCCACATCAGTGAATTCCAGCCAAAAGTAGCCAGATAGACTCAATTAGCAAAATGTTGAAAGGTTTATGAGTCCATTGACAAAATTGAAAAGTTTAGGAATAAATTGGTAAAAGTGCAATGAGTTCAGTACTTTTTGGACAATTTTCCCGAAGAAAGTCTACTTTGATCTCAAACAAGCAAGAAAAGCCCTTTCTATGTTTTGTCAAGGCTAAACTGCAATCAAATGTTAATGCTAACGAGCAAGAAAACAAATGAGCTAACGCATAACGGCTTTTGCACAAGTTGCTTTCAAGACGGAGTTTGCTGGGTAGTGAAGTGGTCCGTGAAGGTTAAATCACACTTGTGTTAAGCAAGCAGAACCCTCCTAAAATTGCTATCGTAAGCAGTATAGTTTGATATCGAGCCTTTGACCAACTCAACAACCTCCCAAAATTATTAACCCGTCATTTAATTTTCCCAAATAAAATGGCAACATGCCATTAAATTGCTGATAATGAATTGACCACATAATTTGGGTAACAAGGCAGTGTATTGATCATATGGTATACAGTGGCACCAGTGAAGAGAACTGTTCAGAAAGCAAATTCTTCAAATTTTACATGGTTAAATGGCTGACAGACATCCACCTTGTATGATATGTAAATACGGGTAGGTGGATTACTTAGAGCATATCCATGCCACTGTGAAAGAGTTCTAAAATAAAGCGACAAATTTACTTTCCTACATGCCTATATGTCACTCTCTGGTTTCGTAACTCGGCTTGATCAAATATAATTCCTTGATTGCCTCGGTCACATCCATCCGGTCTTGCGGTGATTTCATTGAGCATGAGACTCCAATTTCTAACATGGAAATCGTGCAATCTCGGATCCTAATCTCCTGATGTTGATCACCAGCTTCACTTAAAAGCCTCAAGTCTACGACATCCATCAATCAGTTGGGAAGAGCCATTTGGACAAAGCTATGCAGGTAAAAATGGGCCCAAAGTCCTCCGCAGTTAGGCTCTTTCTGGTGAACACCTCCAACAACAAAATGCCGTAACTGTATGCATCCCCAACTGTTAATCCTTGTGTCTAGTGCTACACTCCGAAAATTTTCATGAAGGCACTAAATAGGAATACACGATGTACTTTTTTCTTATAAATAATTATATAGAAATAATTCCAAAATCACATGGGATTTTGTTCTTCAAAAGAGTTTTTCACCAGGCTCGCCGTGCGTGGTAGGGGTTGTGAGACCCTGCATTCGTTTTTTTCTTTGAAAGATTGTTCAAATCTCATTGTTTCCTTTTTTGAAAGGCAAATATTTTCCACAAATTTCTTTTTGAATGGAAAAGTCATCCAAAATTTTTTTTTTTTAAAATTTGTTTTTCTGTTCGAATGAAATGGGTTTTGGAATCTTTTCAATCTAGAAATGTGAAAGCAAAAGTCACTTTTACAACAGCAAACGTAATATATTTTTTAATTTCTATAATCATGGTGGGAGGTGCGAGTGTCGTGATCTTTATCATTATTGAAGCAAAAATCATTTTTATAATTCTCGAGTGCGGTACATCGTGCCATTAGTCCAATGCTTTTCTTGCTCGAGTGATCAAAAGAGCATTTGGGATTTTCCCTTGGCCCCTCAATGAAAGGAGATTGCGTACCGTGCACTTGGATTCAAGAAAACTAAAAGTGATTTTCACATTAGAATGGTCTGATTGATTTGCTGATGCTTTGGATCATTCTGGGAAAAGTAATCTGACCTCTTCGCTCTGTTTAATACAACAAACTACCCATGGTACCGACGAGGGGACAATGAGACTAGAGAGCCTATTTTTTTGGGGAAAAAAGTATAGTTTAATATATTTACCCAAATTTTTTTTGGATTTTTTCGTTTTTATGAAATAAAATTATTTTGGCCCTCAAAATTCTTTTTGTTATATGTTTATTTGCAAGGGGTGCAAAAATTTAGAGACTTTTGGGACGAAAGTTCTAAGATAATTGACAGTCCTAACAAACTATTGAACTTGTTTATGAGAAATATTCTGATTAGGAAACCTCAAGAGTTCTTGGTCAATGTGTTCATCGAGGTAGTATGTCCATTGGACTCATGTGAGTCCAATTAAGTTTAGATTATGTAAGTACCATGTGGAAATTAACCACCCCAATTAAGAACTAATTGACATGAACCCACTGCATTTCCTCAACATATGAAGTGTCTAGAGATGTAATGTTTTAGTGGGCATAGTGATACAAGTATTTCAAGAGTAATGTCAAAGGTACTTTACTAGAAAGTTCTTACTAACTGACAAGGCGGCTGTGTGGCTTGCGACATACCATCAAATTGGTGTGAAGTCGGCGACCAAACTGACGATTATATTAAAAAGGAAAATAAACATGAATGGGGTAGGATCAATTAGGGATAAGTGCATTGGATGTTCTAAAATTTATCACGAAAGTGCAATTTAGTTCTAAAGCTTTCGAAATGTGTAACTGAGTCCTAAAACTTGGTAACAAAGTGCAATTGAATCCTAAGACTTTTAAAAAGTGCAGACATGTTTTAAAACTTATATTTTCCCCTTTTTTACAAATATTATTTCTATTTTGATTCCACACTTAACTGATCACACGGGGATAGCACGCCATTTAATTTAGTAAAGTCTTAGTACGTGTAGTGTTATTCATATTTTAAGGTTTGGTTTGTTTTCACTTTGACCACAGAAACAAGAAAGAGAACGTCCAACACTTAGACTGTTTTATATATTTGGTATAGTAAGTAATGTGGCATATTATTATTAAATATGGTTTATTGTCCATTTATAGTTTGCAATGTAGCACAGTTTAATAATATTTACTTGGTCAATATGAACACAAAGATCAAATCATTACATGACCAATCAACTAACTTTTTGTATAATAACTTTCTTTTTTCTCCTTTTCCAAAAGGCCAAGATTTTCCACATAATCTCTTTTTGAATGAAAAAGTCACCCAACAATTTCTTTTTTCTGGTCGAATGAAATGGATTTTGGGCATCTTTTCAATCTAGAAATGTGAAAGCAAAACTCACTTTTATTATAGAAAAAGTTTTTATTTTTAATTTCTTTAATCGTGGTGTGATGCGCGAGTGTCGGGATCTTTATCATTATTGAAACAAAAATCATTTTTATAGTTCTTGAGCGCGGTGCGCATCATGCAACTAGTCCAATACTTTTCCTGCTCAAGTCATCAAAGCCATTGGGAACTTCCTTTGGCCCCTCAAAAGAAATGTACATGAGTCATGTCGTGAAAAGAGATTGCGTCCCGTGCACTTGGATTCAAGAAAATTACAATTGATTTTTGCATTAAAATATTCTAATTGATTCGCTAAAGCTCTGGATCATTCTGTGAAAAGCAATCTGACCTCTTTGTCACTGTTTAATACAACGCACTATCCATGGTACCAATGAGGAGAAGAGAGACTAGAGAGCCTATTTTTTGGGAAAAAATTATAGTTTAATATTTTTAGTGGATTTTTGTTTCATTTTTTATGAATTAAAAATAGATTAGTTATTATATTTTGGGCCTCAAAAGTCATTTTTTATATGTTAATGTTATAAATTACTTAAGAGTTTATTCAAGTGTTTGGAGTAATTTTTAAACATCTTCTATTATTAATTATTAATCTTTTGATTATGATCATATTTTTTAGTTTTAATGTATAATTTGACCAGTTCGATCCACATTAGTCCTGAGATCCCGGAGATGCTAAAGCTGAAGGTGCGGATTGGCTCGAAAAAGAATAAGGAGGAATCCTAAATTTCAGCCTCGGCCACTTCAAACCTGAAAAAGTCGGCCGTATGATCTAGGCCAAATTGTTCTTTAGATCTTCTTCTTTTTTCCACCCCTAGAACTAAATGTTATGTGGGACAAAGTCCTACACCTCGGGAGCTATTTCTTGAAGCTTGTAAAGAGGCAAAGTGCTAAATGGTGAAAAGCATGTCGTGAATCCATGGGGCCATCTCTAGATTTGTTGGATTGTCTATATGGAAGGCATCATCGAATTTCTTCAACGATTGTCAGACAAACTTGAATGGCAACTCCTAATGATGGTTGAGAGCACTGTGTAATTTTGAGAAGAAATTATGGTGGAATAGAAAACTAAATTTCTTTTAATTGATCTTGCTCAATTTATCTCTTTCCCTCTTTTGACAATCTCCATTCTAATCCTAATTCCACACTTATTTGATGACATGGGTACCTATCCGTTGTCTCCAACACCAAACCAAGACACGATTCTCTCTTTATTAATTTCACTCCTTACACCATTACTTCTCAAAATCCCAACACCAATCTCTCTCTCTCTCTCTCTCTCTCTCTCTCTCTCTCTCTCTCTCTTTCTCTCTCTCTCTCTCTCTAAGGGTGGCTGAGCTGCCTAAACGTCAATTTCATGCCTCTGGCTGGTCTCAAGACCTCGCATCAAGCTCCCCTAGTCATACGATTAAGTTGTCGACAGTGATGAGGTTAGAGGGTCGTCTCCAGATCTAGGGACGCCTGCCCCTTATCTGGCCTGTCCACTAAGATCTTGGTGAGATCTCAAGGCCATGGCCAGATCAGGTCATCAAAGGTAGTGCCGAGACCTCACAGAGATTTGGTGGTGAGGGAAGAGAGAGAGTGAGGGAGAGTGTTGGGTCAGCAAATAGAGAGAGCAAAGATGGTTGTGGATGACACGAAGGAGAAAGCGGCGAGACGTGGGGGAGCCGACTGTGATGACAATTGGCTGCAACGGCCAGAGACAATGGCTAATGGTGAAGAAAGAGACGGGGTTGGTTGAGTGGGAAGACTTGACAAGGATAATTAGACAATGTGATAAGCACATTGACAAGTGCAACATATATGCATCCATGTTCCCTTTTTTGATCTTGTCCCATTTATGCCTTTGTTAACACTATATCTCTATCAACCAAAAAAAAGTAAAAATAAAAACTTTGTAATTTGATGACATAGCAAATAAAAAGATAAAAGAAAAGGAGGTCTGGAGAAGAGGTATGGGTCACACACGGTGGCAGCTGGTGTCGGCAACATGACCACAACATAATTTTGATGGTAACGTCACCCAAATTTGATCAAGCATGGTTTCCAATTGACAGTGAGTTCACTCTCAATGGCGACATTAAGAGTAGGCCTTGAGTTCATGATCTTCTAATGAGGTTGCCTCCCTCTCCTTGTTTTTGTATTTGATCAAGCTTGGTCTCCAATTGACCGCGGGCTCTTAGTTAAGCATGACATTAAGAGTTGACCTTGAGCTTGTGACCTCACAGTGAGGTCACATATTAGTACACAAGCGTGCAGAGAGAGAGGGGCAAGGGCAATGACCCAGCCATGGTAATTAAGCAATGCATCAATCCACAATGGCATCAGAAATGAAGAGAACCGAACAAATAAGAAAATTCATCAACTTTTACACGGTTACTTGGTATAAATAGATAGACTTTAACTCCATACATCCACTTTCTATGATTATTAAATATAGATATTGGTGTAATTATAAAAAAATTACACATAATGGGTGTGGGTAGGCAGGCTAGTGAGGGAGACGTTCATGTCAATTTGCTAGCGCTACCTTTGCAAGATGATTTTCTCTACTAGTGAAGGAGTTCCAATATGAAATGAGAAAATTGATTTAACTACATACCTATCCTCCTCTCTTTGGCTTCGTAACTTGCCTTGATCAAGTGTAATTTCCTGATCGCCTCAGTCATATCCATCCGATCCGGCGGTGATTCCATCGAACATGCAACTCCAACTTCGAATATGGAGAAAATGCAATCTCTGATTTTGATCTCCTGTTGTCGATCACCAGCTTCACTCAAAAGGCTTAAGTCTACGATGTCCATTGCCCGATCTGGAAGAGCCGTTCGGACGAAGTTGTGGAGGTTAAGATGGTGCCCAAAGGCCTCTTCGGTGGGTCTTTTGCCAGTGAACATCTCCAATAATAGAATGCCGTAACTATATGCATCTCCAAGTGTGGAAACCTTGTGTCCCATGCCATACTCTGCAAATTTCATCAAGACATTAGATAGGAATGAATAGACACTTTTTCTTGAATTAATTGTATAGAAAAAGTTCCTAAATCACATGGGATTTTGCTTGATGTCTATTTGCAAGAGCTTGCCAAGGATAGTTGTGAGGGCTCGCACCAATCGCTACCAACATAAGGCGATGCCTTGCAAGCCCTCACTAACTTCTCTGTCGGGCTTGCCATGCGCGGCAGAAGCCAATGGATCGTCTGCCAGAGCAAGGCAAAGGGTCCCAAAGCCCCTACTGGTTTTTAGCTTTCATTTCTCCCTATTTAATTTTTGTTTAGTTTTCTGTACATGGCTGATGTCTAGTGCCTGTCGTACGAACTCTTATAAAGTGCATCAATCGTTGAGAAGTGCATCAACAGAAGAGAAATGAGATATTAGAATATATAAAGTGCACCAAAGATCAATTAACAACATAATAACTCTTCTTCTCCAAAACTACTAAGTGCAACCAAAGTTGTCGTATGTTTGCAACACAAATTGCCTAAACATCAAGAGTGGCTTTGTCCTCTAGTAAGGTACGGGTGAAAACAGGAAAAAGAAGAAAATATGTTAGATGAAGGCCTTGGTAGAAGTTTATGTGTTAACTAAATTTGAATCGCCGGTTTTTTGAGTGGAAACATGTGAGATCCACGTGGGGCTTGTCATTTTCATGATCCAGATTTTGTTTGATACCTATACCACACTTTCTTTTATGCAAAGACGAGAAGAAAAATTGCCTAGAAGAACAGGCAAAAAACGAACACAGTGGGGGAAAAAGAAGAGACTTAGAGTGATTTGTCGACGGTGATGGATTTATACTTGTCAATGCATAAATTTGTCTTAATATGCTCTAACCAAGAAGTTTAGGGAAAGTGAAAGTTGGATAGAGTTCATCATGTTGTCAATTAGTGTATCCTCCAATAATTTCTAGCGTAAATGTCATGTCATCTAATATATCTTTCAAATATTAAATTATAGGTCATGAAAGGGTCTGCCATGAAGGAAAAATTATTTATTGTCAAGACCTTAAGTCATAACATACCAAAAGAGAATCGCAATCCATTTTAGTGGCATGAACGTTATGTGAGACAAAATACTTATTATAGAAAGAAAATATTTATATGAGATGACTCAATATGCTTAATCTATTTGTTCGCATGGATTCACAAGTTTTGTCCAAACATTTTCCACTCATTGGTCAAAATTACAATGGTTCATTCTCATCTTAGTTTCAAATACGATTAGGACAAGCTACTAGTAATCTTTTTGTACAAAAAGATATGTATTTTCTTTTTCTGTGGATGCTATTAATAGGGGAAAGAGAAATTGAGCTGTGAGAAAGAGGTGTCCAAGCATACAAAACATAACATAACGTCAAGAATCATTGTTTATTCAAACTTTTGGCACTCTCATGTTACTATCGCAATCAAATAACAAATAATCGAGAAAATATGACAATTTCATACCAGGCGGCACATAGCCAATGGATCCTCTGACTGCGGTTGAAGTTGAACTACCCTGGTCTTGAACTCCTGTGGCTTCGACACACACTGTTGAAATGATCTTTGCAAGCCCAAAATCTCCAACTCGAGCCACCATGTCATTGTCCAAAAGCACATTACTTGGCTTCAAATCTCCATGAACGATTGCTGGATAACAACCCTTGTGGAGATATTCGATCGCAGTAGCTATGTCAATGGCGATGTTTAACCTCTGCACTAGGCTCAAATTTCTTGATTCATTACACTCATCATCTCGTCCCATAGTCCCAAGGTGCAGCCACTCCTCCAAGCTCTCATTAGCCATGAACTCATATATTAGAGCTTTGAAGTCATTGCCACGAAAGTCCACGCCCGAACAGACACTTAGTATCTTCACGAGGTTTCGGTGTCTAATGGTTCCTAGAGTTCGACATTCGGAGATAAAACTCCTCAAAGCACCTCTTTGCATTAGATTGAGCACCTTTATTGCCACCGTGGCACCGCCATCAAGAATCCCCTTAAAAACCGTGCCGTATCTCCCTTTACCAATCGAATTGGTCTCGGAGAATCTATTAGTCACTCTTAGGAGTTCTTCATAAGAAATCCTCAAGAATTGGTTCTCGAAAGATAATGAAGTGGAGGCAATGGTTGTCGTCTGCTTCTTTTTGTGGTAAAAGATAGACAGACATAGGAGCAACAAAGCTAAACATAACAAACTGCCAGCTACCCCATATATTACTCTAGCCTTGGTTGAAGAAGACTTCTTAGAGCTTGATGATTTGCAAAGAGGTAGCTTCAGACTGGGAACACCTCCACAGAGTTTCGTATTTCCATAAATCGATACAGAACTTGCATTAAGAAAAACTCCAAGCTCTGGAACTCGTCCTTCTAGTTGATTGAAGGATAAATTCAAGTACTCGAGTAGTGGGAGCTCTGCGAGAAAGCTTGGGATTGGACCAAAAAAATTATTATTGGAAAGGTCCAGCTCTTGTAGACCCCGTAATGGACGTAAAGCTTCGGGGATTTGACCATGAAATGAATTAGCTTCTAAGTGAAGTCGCTCCAATACCAAGCACTCACTGATGGATGCCGGGATTAAGCCAGTCAGTCTATTGTAAGACAGATCTAATTTGCCAAGGTTCTTTAAAGATCCAACTTGCAATGGAAGAGATCCGCTTAAATTATTATTTGCTAGACTCAACGTGATCGACAAGGAAGAAAGGCCCACGATTTCGGCAAGAACTGAGCCAGTTAGGTTATTATTCGAAAGATCAAGCTCAATTAGTTGCTTACAGTTGCGAAGACTTTGCGGTATGTAGCCTTGGAAAATGTTGGAGGAAAGGTCAAGGCGACCTAATGACGTAATGTTACCAATCGAAGATGGTATCTCTCTAGTAAACATGTTACCGCTTAAAAGAAGTCGCTCCAAGTTGGAAAGTATTCCGATGGAATGAGGAATGCGATCAGTTAGATTATTATTGCTCAAATCCAAGGCAAACAAGTTGAAGAGATTTTCGAGGGCTAAGGGAATAGATCCTTGGATCTGATTGTTTGACAAAGCAATTTCCTTCATGCTGGTGGAGAGATTGGAGAAGGATCTTGGCAATGATCCGTGAATTAAGTTCCCTTCCACCCCGAGAGTTTTTAAGTTGGAACAATTAGCTAAAGAAGAAATAAAACTCAAGTCATTCTGCAACTGGTTTGAACCCAATGCAATCACATAAAGGCCCTTTAGCCTTCCCAGATTTTTCGGTATTGGCCCATGGAAATTGTTGTTCAAAAGTACAAGATATTCAAGACCTGTGGCATTCGTTAACGTTGATGGAATCATCCCGGTGAACAAGTTATAGCTGGCAACAAAGTAGCAGAGAGAAGGAGAAGTGATGCCGACATCATTGAGAAAACTTCCCTGCAACTGGTTATGACTAACACTGAATACATGAAGGTTAGAGATGTTTAAAATCCCTGTTGGAACCTCACCGGTTAGATTGTTGGAACGTAGTTGGAAAAGTGTCAATCTCTTGAGTTTGGACAATTCCTTGGGTATTTCTCCGCTCAACTCATTTATTGCCAGGGAGAGCTCTTGTAGCTGCGAGAGGTTTCCAATCCAATGAGGAATAGGACCTCCAAGACTGTTCTTAGACAAGAGCAATTGTTTAAGTCTTGTTAAAGAACCAAGATCGAAATGAATTCCCCACACAAGTTGGTTATCTATGAGATTCAGGATTTCAAGGTTCAAGCAGTGGGAAAGATTGGAGGGTATTGGCCCGCCAAATGAGTTGTTACTAAGATCGAGATTACGGAGCCGAAACAAGTTGCCGATCTGTGGTTGGATTTCGCCACGGAAGCTGTTGTTCTGTAAAACCATGACCCTTAGGAAAGAGAGGTTACCTATATGAGCAGATAGGAAGCCTTCCAAGCCTTGCGATCTTAGGACTAGGGACGTGACCCTCCCAGGATGCCTTTTGCTGCAGAATACACCTTGCCACTCACAATGATGGGTAGAATCATTCCAAGAGCTCAAGACTCCGAACGGGTCTTCATGTATTGCATTTTTGAAGGAGGCTAACGCAAGCCGATCTGTTTGGTTTTGTGAGTATGATCCGGAGATTGTGATTGAGCTCCACCACCACAAGAGAACAAAGTTGAGAATAAGAAATAGTTGTTTCCCCATCTCGTCCAGTGATCCACTGATCCACTTTCAGTCTGAGATGAATTTATAAACCTTTACTCTGCTTACAAATCAATTATTGACTAACTCCATCATGGGAAGTTCTGTGAACTTTCTCTCTCCTGAAGACCGAAGACCGAAGACCGAAGACTTGTGAAATAATATGGAAACTAACCAAATTTTGTAATTAATGAATTAATGCAAAATTACCAGATAAATAAATGAGCAATAATAAAGAACTTCTGAGATTTACATGATTCGGTCTAAAAATCGATATTTACGCAACTGGAAGAGCAAGCAGCTATAATCCACCGATACTCGGAGAACCATAGAGTTACAATTACTCGCAAGTTCGAGTGTCTTCCATGCCTTGATTAAATCTAAACTCATCGACTCACGTCACAAAATCCACCGTTTTCAAAACTCCGTGCGATCAAAGAAAGCGTTACTGGTGCGTCCCCTTTTTTTCTTCGCTAAAGAGAGTCCTCTTGTGCGGGGATATAAAATAGAGACTTCAGCAGTACGTCTTCTTCAGGATATTAGAAAAGGCCTAAAACTGGACGCGTTGAGTGGAGTGCGACTAATGTTTGCTCCCTCGGTTAAACTTGGATATTTATCTTCAACGGAACCAAACCTTCAATACATTTAATAGTTAAGTAGCACCACCCAACAAATCAAAATATGATACTGATTAAAAAGGAACACCATATTTTGAACAAATCAGAATCCTTTAAATGAGTTGGGTCTCGTACCAAGTTCAAACTCAAGCCATAATTTAATAACCGGTGCCTCATATTTCCCATCAATCTAATAACGATTGGGAAGAGGAAGAGGATACAAACACGTAACTTATTTCAACATAAACGGCATGTAATTGACGACAATTACCCCATTGGAAAAATAAAAAAAGTGAAATGGAATATGCTAACAACGCATATAACCGTAAAAAAAAAGAGGAAGACTAATGAAATTTGGGACATGTATGTTATCCTAGCATGCATGCCCTTTCCTCTTTTAGTCCTTAAATGAAACTGCTTGGTGGTCTCCAAAATATCATTAGCCTTCAATTAAAGGCTTCATGGCCTTGGAAAAGCTTTCTCATCCGTAGGATTTGAATAACAAATAGAGAGCAGACTTGTTGAACCAACTCATCTTATATGATCAAAATTGCAATTTTATCCTTCCAATGTCACTAGACCTAGAAGAGAAAGATTTGTAAGAAATCAAGGAGAACAGAGCAGGGGTTTGGGGATATTTCCCTTCTTCCGACTTTGCCTTTTATTCAAACGTCACCTCGCCTCATATTGCTGATGTTAAGGGTAATACAAGCATTTTCATTACCAGTATGGCCAAGAAGTATAGCCAACAAAGCATATTACACATTGCACGGAATATTAGAGGGCTGACAAAATTTCCTTTAATTTTTTTGCCACAAAATTTCCTTTAATTGAACTTGCCCCATTTATCACTTCTCCCCATTTTACAAAATATCGCTGATTCCACTCTTATTTAACGACACACCGCACATGCCGCACAGCACATAGTGTCCCATTTCATTTACCAACAAACTCTAGTAAAGTCTCAGTTTATGTAGTGTTACTCTTATTTTAAAGTCTTGCTTGCTCTCAATTTTACAATAAAAATAAGAAAAAAAAAATGTTAGATGGTAAGATTGTTTGATGAATTTGACGTGACATATTGTTATTAGTTGTCGAATATGACTTATAGTTCACTTAGAGTCTAGTATTCGGTTTAGTATACTAATATTAATTGTTAAATTATGTCTCGAGTTTGAATTCATATATGATATTCGATACGTACAAAACGATATACATGCCAAAACGAGAAAGAACGTCCGCAAAGCTTTTAAGGAGAAATGGCGTGTGATAGGAGCCGAGAGGATCCCGCCCTCGATCTGCACTTCACGTTGGAAATGAAGGCTACAATCCATTGGATTCTTCTCATTTGTCGGCACGAAATAAGGCTTATGGGTTGATCGTCCGAATTTCTTCTACGTCATTAAATGCATGCAAATGGCCATGTGCATGCATGCTCGTAGAAAAAGTTGGTCAGCACTTGCTGCCTCAGAAGCCTATCATGTAGGCGCCGAACTCTCTCCCTCTTCTTGGTCATCTTTTGTGAACTTCTTTCGTCTTGTCGTGGATAAATGAGGGAAGGCAGAAGCTATTCTTCTTCTGTCAGGGCATGATGGTCATACGCTCACACACGCTATCATTAATTGCACGGAGGCGCATGCTTTGAAGATCGGCACGGTGTTGACATTTGTGGAGTACAATTTTTGTTTTGTTTCCTTCCCTTCCATCGATTAAAGGAGAAGACGTCCGGAGCTCGAGAAGCAGCAAAAATAAAGAGCTCGAGAGAGAGACGTGAGCTCAGAGAGGTTTGTGCAGAGTTGAGTCCATTGAGCTGAGTTGTTAAACACCGTGTATATTGGGTATAAAGTAGGTTTGAAAAACACTTGAATATATAAATGATCGTAATATTGTAATTCTCTGATTTATAGTGGATTATTTGTTGGCTCTCCCTGTGGACGTTAGTTATGATATTCGGATCGAATTACGTAAATTTCTGGTATCCTTTTTTATTATTATTATTATTGTTCTTCATTTTATTTCTGACAATTTCTATAACTCCCGACATAATTACAAAATTACGATCCGCTTCCACTGTGCCGTCGATTCAAACATTAATATATAACATAGCATCATCTAATAGGAAACGCCATAAAAAAAAGTTGGGAGTAATAACAAAGAAGGATAGGGGGAGTCTTAAATGTCATGTCGGACCTCTTTGAACATGAAAATGTTGGCCATCTGATCTAAGCCAACTCATTGCTTAGATTTTTTTTTTTTTCCCTCAGCTCTAGAACTAAGTATCACTTGGGACAAAGTCCCACCCTTGGGAGTTATTTCTTGAATCTTGTAAAGGCAAAGTGCTATATGCATCTTTGGATTGCTTCAATGATTGTTAGTCAAATTTGAATGGAGGCTCCCAGTAACGCGTGAGAGCACTTTGTGCAATTTTGAGAAGAAATGATGGTGGAATAGAAAAGTAAATTTGCTTAAATTGATCTTGCTCAATTTATCTCTTTTCTCATTTTCACAAACTCCATAGTAATACTGATTCCACACTTATTTGGTGACATAGGTGCATACCACACTACACACCATTTCATTTAGAACATTCGAGTAAAGTCTTAGTACACGTAGTGGTGTCATTCATTTATCAATGTCTCACTAGTTTTCACGTTTACAACCAAAACAAGAAAAAGAAATGTCAAAAACACTAAGAATGTTTCATAAATTTGGTGTAATAAGTGACATGGCATATTGTCATTAATTATCGAATACGGCTTATTATTTGCTTTTGATCTGCCATGTTGGTATATCAATACTAATCTATAAGATAGGATTGTCCAATAGGACACTCCTTTATAAAGTTGAGGGGAGAAAAAGCAATACCAATATTGGTGCCTCGTATTCCATGAAGTCCATGGAGATGAAGACCAAAGACTGAAGAATGAACAAATTGGTGCCTTATAATTCACCGTCAATCACAAGAGGATTGAGTACGAATGAAGCTTTCATATCCTTGACAAAAAGTGCCTCCGTCGATTATTTATATGAACATGAGACTCATTAAAAGGTGAAGTTAATTTGAAACTCTTTTCTCTCGTTCCACAAAATTCCTTTTACATCTGTCATGTCTTTGGTAAACGTTTTCTCCCTTGCTTTTGATTGTTTCTTTTGGCTTTTCACACGAAATTAGTTTAAAGTCCAAGTCAATAATAAGTCAGGCACCAAAAGCTGAAACATCAAGCTCAAGTAGTCAAGCTTGATGCAATCTCAATTTTTTTAACTCATGTTTGTAGGAAAGCGCGTTCCAAAAATATTATATCTATGAGTAATATATTTATTTTTGGTTGCGATTAAAAATTTGATGATAACTTCTGAAAATATTATATGGTGCCTTCTTGATTGAGGTTAAAGAAATGCTAAATGTACTAGGAACATGCATTAAATCCTCTTTATCAAATGATTTGTGAAGTTTCCATTGGTCGATTGAATGAAACCCACAAGCTTGTTTTGAGTCCTCACACTTGTATTTCCCATTCAAATTATCTCCTAATGTATTATCGCATCGTTCTTTTTTAATTAACTTTTAATGCAATTACTTGCTAGTTGAGCTCACCCCTAGCCCTAGGATGGAGGGAATAAGGGGCGCCTGGTCCCAATCCCCGCGTTAATTATGGTCAAAAGGCCTCGTCCTATCCCATTCTTAGACCTGGTAGTTGCAATTTCATATGACACAAACACTCCATGAGATAAAACATCAAATATAGGGGAAAACATATATATATGAATTTGACTTGATCAGATACACTTCATTAGACCTGATCACTTTTGAACAAATAAAAAAATTAGACCACCGAAAATATTATTTGGTGCCCTCTTAATTGAGGTTATAGAAATGCAAATGTATTAACAATTTGCATTAAATCCGGGTAAATTACCTAAAAAGTCATATATATATATATAGTGTTTTTACCAATTCAGTTCTAAACATTTCAATTATACCGATTGAGTACTAAACATTTCTACCTTTTATTTTTGTGAATCTTTTAATTAGTTTTTTTCTTTATTTTTTTTTTTCATTTTCTTCATACTCTTCTTTTTCTTTTCCATATAGTGGCTAGTGAGGCTCGCTGGCCACTAGGTGAGGCTTGAGGATTGCGGGTGAGGTGGCTTGGCCTAAATCTGGGTGAGGCTAGCCTCACCATGGCCTTGCTAATTGCGGGGAAAGGCGGCCTCCTTCATGGTTGCAAGGCCATGGCCACCTTCACCTACAACCTCCAAGCCTTTTTACGACCGCCTCAAATCAAAATTGAAGTGTGGCAGCAAGGCTCAATCAAGAACAACAACCATTAGTACACATAGAGAGAGGAAGGGTGGGGTGGGGGGGAAGGGACCATGAGGTGCCTCATGAAGGCCTGGGAGCCATAGGCAAGGGTAGCCTTGCTAGCCCGTTCTAAGGTGCCCATGGCCTCCCCAATCACATGCGAGACCATTTTTGCTCGCAGCTAGTGAGGCCATGGCAAGGCTGCCCTTGCCCAATGGTTAGCAAGGGCTTCGTGACCCTTGTTGGCCACTATGGGAAAAAGACAAAGAAGAGTAGGAACAAAATGAATAAAATAAAAAAAATAAAAAATTCCAAGAGAAATAAAATATTATTTAAAAATTGTCACATTAGCGTTAGCCAGACGATTTGTGCCAATCGGCATCTACGTCAACGCCAACAGGCCAAAATTGGCCGAATGCACTAAACTAGTACAAATGCAAAAAAGAAGAAGATTGAATTGTAAAAAAAAATAATAATAAAGATTTATTATTAAATTGACACAACTACAATAGATATAAGACTTTTTGGATAATGATGGACTTATCTAGTCAATTGACACCTCATCAATTACGTGAGGATTGACAAGTCCATGGAGACGAAGACCAAACATTCCATAAAACATTCCACCCTCAAATTATCCCCAACCACCACGCTATTTCCCAAATAATGATGGACATATCTAATCAAGTGATACCTCGTCAATTAAGTGAGGATTGACAAGTTCATGGAGACGAAGACCGAACATTCCATCAAATGTGTTATCAATATGTCCACCCTCAAATTATCCCCAACCACCACGCTATTTCCCAAATAATGATGGACATATCTAATCAATTGATACCTTGTCAATTACGTGAGGATTGACAAGTCCATGGAGACGAAGACCGAATATTCCATCAAATGTGTTATCAATATGTCCACCCTCAAATTATGCCCAACCACCACCCTATTTCCCAAATAATGATGGACTTATCTAGTCAATTGATACCCCGTCAATTACGTGAGGATTGACAAGTCCATGGAGACGAAGACCGAATATTCCATCAAATGTGTTACCAATATGTCCACCCTCAAATTATGCCCAACCACCACCCTATTTCCCAAATAATGATGGACATATCTAGTCAATTGATACCCCTTCAATTACGTGAGGATTGACAAGTCCATGGAGACGAAGACCGAATATTCCATCAAATGTGTTACCAATATGTCCACCCTCAAATGCCCAACCACCACGCTATTTCAACCTCTATTATTGCGTTTCATAATCAACTCTCCAATTTTGGTTAAAGATAAGTTGTTCAAAATAATCTTCACAAAGTCTGCGAAAAATCACTTTTCGTGATAATATAACCTAGTTTTAAAAGGTCGCACTTAATACGTATCCACCCATTAATACGATTAGAGCTTTTCAAAAACATAAGTATTGATCAGACCTAAAATATCATATTTCTTTCTGTCAATTTGGTTCACCTATGCGTGACTTAATCTTGCATGACGAAAATGAGAGATATTATGATGAGGTGGACGTCACTTAAGATAAGAATAATGCGGAAGTGATTGTGGAAAAGGAAAAGAGAAATAAAGGTATTGAAAAATTTGAACTTTATAAGGATGATCAAACAAAATTTCGTTTTGAAGACTATCTACATACAACTGCTAAATGATTCAAGATTTTCAATTTCATACTATATTATTTATAATGAACTATTTTGATATGTCTTTGGGGTCACATGATAAATCTCTATCTTCTTGGGTTTAAGTTCAGCGTGAACGTTAACTCTAGTGAAGGCGAAGTTAATAAAAATTATATAAATATGGTGAAGTAGTAAAGAACAACGTGAAAAAAGTATAATTACAATGCATTTCGGTATACCAATTTATAAATCATTCGAATAGTTTCAACGTTGGTCAGACAAACTTTAATGGCAGTTGGAAATAATGCTTGAAGATTTTTGTGTAATTTTGAGAAGAGATGATGGCGAAATAAAAAACTAAATTTCTTTTAAATGATTTTGCCCCAATTATGTTTTTTTTTTCCTTTTTACAAAGATTATTCCTATGTTGATTCTACACATAATTGATTACATGGCGCAAGCCACATAGCTCGCTATTTACTGTAGGAAACGCGAGTAAAGTCTTAATACCTGTAGTGTTATTCATATTTCCAACGTTTGGCTTGTTTTCACTTCTACCACAGAAACAAGAAAGAGAACATTAAAACTGTTTTATACATTTGGCATAATAAGTTATGTGGCATATTGTTATAAATTATTGAATATGGCTTATTGTCCATTTATAGTTTGCCAAGTAGCATAGCACATAAATTTATATATAACATAGCATTGTCGATTAAGAAACATCCTAAATAGTTTAGGGAAGAAAAAGTAATATTTAAGGTAATAACAAAGAAGAAAGTCGGGATAACACAAAATAATTAACAAAACCGAAGGGTCCATATAAAGGACAAGTTGGTGCCTCATATTAACAATGATGATGTGATGTGCGAGGATTCTGATATTTATTTGACGGAAAAGATTATAAAAAATCTCAAACTTTGCCAAAAATGACAAATTTGCCCCATTTTTTTTTTGTGATACGAAAAATCCCAAACTTTGCTAACCATAACACATTTACCGCATCAATGGCATTTTTGTCTTATTTTTTCTATTTTTCCTTTCTATTTTTCTTTTTTTTTCCATTTTCTCTTCCCTTCGCCATGGCCGGCGGAGGGAAGCCAGACTTAGGCGAGGGCGGCTCTTGGTTGCGTTAGGCGAGGGTCGCCCTTGCTTGGGCTAGCTAGGGCCGCCCTCACCAACGTTGGGCACCGGCGAGGGCAGGCTGCCCTCGCCAGATTGGGTGAGGGAGGCCCTGCCTGACCCAATCAAGGCTCGTCAAAGCCTTTTTGGCCATTATAAGGAGAATAAACCCAAGGAGGAAGAAGAGAAAAAAGAAAAATAAAAGGGAAAGGAAAAAGAAAAAATTAATACAAAAATTAGAAAAAAATAAAAATTATTTAAAAATTACAAGCCTCTCCAGCCACTATAGAGAGAAGAAACCCAAGGAGAAAGAAGAAACAAAAAAGAAAAGGAAAAGAAAAAGAAAAATTTAATGCAAAAATTAGAAAAAAATTAAAAATTATTTAAAAATTACAATATCAGCGTTCACTGACTGGAATCCATGTCGGCATCAGTCAATCAAAATTGGTACTTTTTGTTTTTTCTTACGTTCATATGCTCAATTGAAAACTTAAACAAAGGCTCGATCGTTTTCCCACCACAAAAAAGATCCGACAAATTCCTTTCCTGACGCTCAATCTAAAATAATTACTTCATAGGTGAAATCACATGGCAATCAAGTTTTGAGAACGTACACAACGCGTCTTCTTCTCTGTAAAGGAGGAGAACTGGCCCACCCGAGACAAAGAATTGTGAGTTATGTGCTTGTCGCTTCCAAGGAAGCAATTGCAGAGAGCGACAAATGAGGAGGAGACTGGCTGTCTGAATCGCAGGGCCCTTGGATCCGCCGACGTACTGCGTGTGGACGGGAAAGTCGGTCCTCAGCTTCCAAAGGAAGCCACACGCCCAAGAGAGAGAAGGCTTATGCAGTAAGCTTGGTGAGGAGGACAACTTCAACGTGTGGATCAGCGTTTCGTTCCCAAGTTTCTTCAGTACGGCTCCCTTTATGTCGCTTCATTTTGACTTCTGCGCGCACATGATAGACTCAGTGAAATCATACAACGGTTAGACTCCGTCAATTTCCCGGAAGATACTACCTTTCTCAAAAAATATTTTTTAAAGAGTTATTTTTCAAAAAATGATAATTTTTTTTAATATTCAGCTTAAATTTGAAAATAAATTAGAAAATATTTTCCACCAAGGAGGAAGAAGAGAAAAAGAAAAAGAAATAAGGGGCATCTATTCCCAATCCCCAAGTCAATTATGATCAAGGGAGAAAAGTACCAATTTTTTTTTTTTTAAAATTTATGACATTGGTACCAATTTAGTATAAATATTTCGATTTAATCAATTTAGTTATAAGTTTCTTCACTTTAGTACCAATTCAATTTTTCCGGCTAATTTTAGCTGGCTGGTATTAATGTAGATGCTAACCAATGCTAGCCATACAAGGCAATTTTTTTTTTTTTTTTTTTTAATTTTTTTTTTTTTTTTTTTTTTCTTTTTCTTTTTCTTTTCTCTTCTTCCTCTTCAGATTCCTTCTCCCTGCGGTGGTTGGCAAGGCTCCGACAAGGCTCATTGGCCACTAGGTGAGGGTTGCAAAGCCCTCACCTGCCATCAATGAGGGTTGCGAGCCTCATCCAACATTGCCCAAGGTCGTGAATGAGGCAACCCGGGAGGGCTTTGCCGCCATCGCCTAATGGTGGGTGAAGGCTTCGCAACCATCACCCAATGGCTGGCGAGGCTCATCGGAGCCTAGCCAGCCACTATAGGGAGAAGATACGTAAGGATGAAGAAGAGAAAAAAGAAAAAAAATTAATACAAAAATTCGAAAAAATATAAATAATTGAAAAATTATTACATCAACGTTAACCAAACGATTGACACCGGCTAACATCCACTTCAGAATAGGCCAGTCAAAATTGGCCGAAAGAGCTGAATTTGTATAAATGTAGAAAAGTTTATGACTAAATTGATCTAATTAAAATGTTTAAAATTGAATTAATATTTAGAACTTTTTATGTACTTTTTGCCTTTTCTTACGTTCATATGCTCAATTGAAAAATTAAACCCTGGCTTGGTCGTTTTCCCACCACAAAAAATCTGATAAATTACTCTCATGAAGCTCAATCTAAAATAATTACTTCAAAGGGGAAATCATATGGAAATCAAGTTTTGAGAACGTATGCAACGCGTCTTCTTCTCTGTAAAGGAAGAGAACTCGCCCGACCGAGACAAAGAATTGTGAGTTATGTGCTTGTCACTTCCGAGGAAGCAGTTACAGAGGGCGGGAAATGAGGAGTATACCCTGGCTGTCTGAATCGCAGAGCCCTTGGATCTGCCGACGTACTGCGTGTGGACAGGAAAGTCGGTCCCCAGCTTCTAAAGGAAGCCACACCCCAACAGAGAGAAGGCTTATGCTGTAAGCTTGGCGAGGAGGATAACTTCAACGTGTGGATCAGGGTTTCGTTCCGGAGTTTCTTCAGTACGGTCCCTATTATGTCAATTCATTTTGACATTTGCGCGCACATGATAGACTCTATGAAATCACACAATTGTTAGTACCGTCAGTTTCAAGGAAGATGTCACGTTTTTAAAATATATTTTTAAAAACGTTATTTTCTAAAAAAATTGATAATTTTTTTTTTATATTCAGCTCAAATTTGAAAATAAATTTGAAAATATTTTCTGCCATTTAATATATGATTTGATTTTTTGAGGAAAATTACTAAAAGAATTTAAAAATTTTAATTATTTTTCTTTTCATTCTTTCATTTTTCTCATTTTTCTCTTTTTCTTCTTTCTCTACCGATTGCCAACCACGATGATAGTCAACGACTGGTCACAAGCAACCTCAAGCCTCACCTGAGGTGGCCAAAGCCTCATTGACCTCTAGCAATCTTAGGTGGCCTTGAGCAAGCTTGGGCCTCCTCAGATTTAGCAAGGCTTGACCTCATTGGAATCTAGCAAGGTTTGAGTTCTCCTATAGCCAATCGTGGACTCACGTTGTGGCCCTCGACCGGCTAAAGAAGAAGAAAAAAAAATAACAATTAAAAATAATTAAAAACTCAACTTTTTCAAAAAAATAAAAACAGATGAAAAGATATTTTAAAAAAAAAAAAAAGTGCTTGGTGTAGAAGTGAAAGAAAGGAGATGGAAAATGTCTTCCACTTTCTGAAAAGCGAAAAATATTTTCCCCATTTTTAAAGTTGTTTCTTCCATTAGCATCTTAACTAATTTGTTTCCCGTGAACCGAACGTTGAATTATCCGGTAAAGGTTTTTGTGGAAGTTGGTTTCCGTAAAATGAACGGAATCTAGTGTTTGTACGAAACTTCGTGAATAAATAAGATTGGACGTCAGAGTTTTTCTATTTGAGAATTACTGAAAATACAAGGAGATATCATGATCGCACCATTCCTCTCCTACATGTTTAGATTGACAAAAAGAGCATGTCGTTTTCCAATAAGTTGACACATGTTGGGTTATACTTGAAATTTAGCGCAAAACACTATATATTGAAGTTTAAAAGGTTGGAGAACAACATGCATCATTATTTATATCTGAAACGTGTGACAGAAATCCGTCAAGGATTGAATGGAGTATCATAAATCGAACTTGGAATTTCTTGATTCTATTTTAGCTTGAAGTATAATAAGTATATAATTTATTGAAACAGGTTGTTCTAAAAATTAGCATTAATTTCCCCACTTTGAGATCCATATTTAGTGAAGGTCCTTAGTCGATGGTCAAGAATGTCCCTAGAAAAGCGAGAAGGCATGTACATAATCAGGGATCCGATCACTCTAATGTTAGGTAAACGAGTTTTTGGTGCTGGGTAGTGAGACGGGTTTGAGGTCAATTGCTAAATCAGTACATTATTTAACACTAGTTTGGTGTTTTATTATTGGAACACTGATTTTGGAATGTGATATGTATATAAAACAATGTTTTATGAAGGTTGACGATGATCTGTAATGACTAACGACTAAACATCATAAATTTGGATTTTTTTTAATGACAAAGTTTTATAAAGTCGTTGACATCTAAGTTTTCATGGATAGATCGTTATTGCAATTCTTTAAAAATAAAAAATTAGGGACCAAGTTCGCTGATAAGTCTAGAATTCAACCCCTAACCAAAAATTGATTGATTTTGCAGCATCTTGGACCGTATTTCATTTCTCTGCATTCGAAAACTAGAAGCATCATAGTAAAAAAAAAAAATTGATCATGAATATTATATAAATAAAAATAGGAATCAAATTAACCGATAACGGTGAAATTCGATCCCTCAAAAACCACCGACCCCACCAGATTTTGCATTCATTTCATTGCATCTAGTGATTAGAGACAAGGTAATTTTTAATACCTCAGGCCCCACAACAGAAGATTTGGAGCGACGGAACTCTTAAGGCCCTCAAAGCTCGAAGGAACTCCTGGCACCACTGTGCCCCACTAAGTCTCGTCACCTTGACCTTACATTGGCCATGAAATCAGACTAAACAAAAGGTCAAAATTTGGCTAGATTGAAAGGAAGTAGCGGCTGCAATTGAAATCTAAAACAAATGAGTTACTTCAAGCTAGTGGGGCAACTGCTATGTCAGCGTTCATTGGCCACACATCAGCATCGCAAGGGTAAAACTGATCGGATGGACTAAATTGATATTAATGTGAAAAAATTTAGGACAAAATTGGTCTAATTAAAAGGTTTATAACTGAATTGATATCAATGCCATAAGTTTATGATTTTTAAGTACTTTTTCCATGGTCAAGGGACCTATTCCATCCTTTATTAGGGCTGGTAGTGGCGCTTGCATATGACCCGGACGCTAGAAAATCGGACACAGAGGAAAACATATCTGAAAATGACGTGACGAGATACACTTAATTAGACCTTATCACTGAACAAGTTTGGTTCGAGCTTTTATGGGCCATGTCCAAACCCAATCCAGCGGGTTTTGACAAGTACCAAGCTCACTCACTTGAATTCATTGGCCCAATCACATGGGGAATGTCTTGCTTTTTAAAGCAAAAAAAGCTGAGCTAAAAAATAGATAAAATGGAAACATAATTAGATAATAATTCCATAATTTTTTGGTCTTGAACTTTAATTGTGTCATGAAATACTTTTCTTCTTCTGTTTTAAGCCTCACTTTCACTTTCGCTTTCAATATTTACCAAGTTTGTATTTTGAGGTAGATAAACTAAAATAAATATTTTATCGATGTAATTTTTAATAAATTAATAGGCGAACTAAGCCGAGCCTCAAAGCCATTGCTTAGGCCTAGGCCACTCACCAACAAGGCCCTAGAATGCATTGCTTGAGCCCGCCGAAAAGCGCAAAATTTTCAATCAAACCTCTCATTTTATCGGAATACCTGCAAATCGTCAAACTTATAATCAAGTCTACGATTAATTTATAACATCAATTGACACTTTTTTCCTAAGTCGATCACTAAAATTTTTTAACCAAAGTTGTAGATGATGTGTTTTGATGTTAATACAAATTAATAAGAACTAAAATGGGAGTGTCCTAGGGCACGGCCGACAAAGATGACAGTAAATTATTGACCTAATGGAACTTATAATGAAGTAGCTTTATGCAATTTCAGGAATAATGTCACAGTTAAACTTCTTGCTTTAGGGCACAACCGATGAAGACCCGCCGTTTCAGGAATAACATCACAATCGATTGCAGAAAATATTACATGCAATTCCTCATTTTGGCTTTAGTGACAAAAGAATAGACACAAAGGTGTGGATCAAAAGCAAGATATTAGCTCAAATCTGTACGTTACTCGTATAAATAATCTCATGTTTGGGTTGCTCGTTTGATGTCTTGATCCATGTCTTATATGATTATTGAGGTCAGTCGGATATTCCATAGGTTGGAATTTGCGGTTCCTCATCATATTTAGAAGAAAAGAAGGGAAGAAAAAGAATATGCAATAGAATTTAAAAGACGAAATATTGGAGGCATAGGACACGTAAATTGCAGGCGTGGGATTGCAATTTGTTTAGTCGCCAAAATGCCGGAGATAGATGCCGCCTAGCATTTCATATATGTTATAAAACATCAATGGCATAACTTCCTTATTATTAAGGGAGAAGAAACAAGAGAGCGGGGTGAGAGACCCTGCAATGTCACTTCTTATACTTCTATCCACTCGAGAAGAAAAGCTTGAAATACTAGCTACCATTAAATAGGGGAGTATAATAACTTTTCACGTGTAGGGAGGTACCATGATGTCAAAACCACTGCAAGGTGAGGGAGCTTAGCTCAAGTCTAATAACCGACTGCTCACCTCCCACACCTCCCACTTCTGGTTGTCAGGCTTGAGCAAAGCTCCGCTCAACCTAACATTTCAAATATGTTACAAAATATCAACGGCAAAAATGTCTTAATAGCAAAAAAAAAAAAAAAAAAAAAAAAAAAGGAAAATTCTTTGCTCGCGGGAATGAAGAAAAGTCAACGATGGGACAAGCAGCATCGCCGGATGCATTTGATGGTTTTTGTTATCTTTCTCTTATATTTTTCCTGCTTTGTTTGGTCCTCCTTACTTGCGGAAAATAGTCCACGTGATAATGATGATAATGATAATATCTCCCATCCGAAAATAATAACTATATCTAATGTATGTGTCGCTATCTCCCCAAAGCGGATGTATCACCTAGGGATTTGGCTAATAAATTATTAAGTTTAAAGTTAACTCAAGTTCTCTCAAATCCATATTAATTTGAGACTTAGGATTTAAGTTCTAACAAGTAAATAATTTATAATTAGAAGTTGCCATTAATCTATTTCCGGTTGATTGATTAGAAACCCAAATAATAGAAACCCAAATAAAGTGATAGGAGAATTACTTTACTTCTATGAAATATAAAATGTGGGCATGAGTATTTGATTATCCTAGATTTCTGTAATGCCCTTTCAATACATTTTCTCTTTTATTTCAGAAAAATGTATTGTAAGCAGATTGTATTGCTTTTACTTCACTCACATGCGAGGTGATCAAGCAAATGTGCAGCCATTATTTAACACTCAACAATCAAAGTATTAAATAAATTGCAAGGAAATGGAAGAATTACTCACCTTGAAGCTACTAAAGCATATGTAGTTAGTTAGAAAATGACATTAGCAACCTAAATATGATTTCTCATTAACATGCAATTTCCCTCAAATGTTTTTTTTAAAACTTGTTTAATGAAGATAATGCGTTATGCAATGCATTCTACTAATCTAACGTGACATATGACATAACTTATTTAAATATCCTAATTCTAATGATGATTAAGTATATTATTCTAGCACGACACAAAATTTCCTAAGTATACAAACCTAAACGTGCACTTTTTAATGACAGGCAAAATTGACATGCACTCCTAATTAAACTAGTCTACATAACATGCAATTTAATTAGATGAACCTCGACATATAATTTCTGAAATAAATAAACTTAACATGCAATTTAATTAGATGAACCTCGACATATAATTTCTGAAATAAATAAACTTAACATGCAAACTTTTATGACAGGTGATTTTTTAATTAAATGACCAAAACATATAGATCAGTACATGACATGCAAGCAATGACGTGACATATATGATGATATGACATACGGTGTGGCACAATGACACCACATACAATGACATAGCAAATGACATCACATACAATGAATGACATGGTAAGATGATACACAACACGGTGCACGTGACACGTAGTAATGACATAGTGGCAATGATGTAGGCATGATGCAATTAATCTACATGATATGCATGTGATTTTTTATTTAAATTTGAAATTATAAAATAATCAAAATAAACATGCAGACCCTAAAAAATAATCTACTTTAATTGTATATAATATTTTTCGATTTTTTAGATAAAAAATAAAAATCAAATCAAATAAAATCAAGCAATGGAAAACATCTATCACCCAAGATATCATCCATACCCATCTAAATTTGGAAATAAGTAAAATCAACCAATTTTATATTGGGCATGAGATTAGATTGGTGGGTTTTTCACATGATCGTGAGTCGTATTTGGACCATAAAATTAGACTTTTTTTTTTTTTTTATGACCCAGAAACCCTATATAGTGGCAGCCGACCAAGCAAACCTAGGGGGACGCTAGCTAAGGACCCACCACCCCAACATCCCGTGTAAGACACCAAGTGCCGCCACTAGGTTTCGAACTCCTCACCTTTGGGTAAGGATCAGCGAAGTTCTTATCCAACGGAGCCACTGCGGCCAGTGGTATAAAATCAGACTATTGATCATTGCATATTGTAAAATTAAGAAATTATCCTAATTCACGAATACTTGAAAAATCTTTTGTTTATGGCATATCTTAAAGACGTCTAATTAAGATCACAATATATTTAAATTAGGTAATTAATAATTCAAATTTGGATAGGATTTGTCACCTAATTTGAAGATATGGTTCCAACTTGAACAGCGGCGGGTTTGAACGGTGGTTGCGTGGCTGTTCACAACGATAGACGGTGTGACCGGCGGCGGGTGTCTCGGGTCACGGCTTTGGACAACCGCGGTGATGCTTACTGGTGGTGATTCGCAATGATGGAGATGCACAAGGCCAGCAATATGCAAGAAGAATAATAGCAGAGCAACCTGGATAACAATGACACTCAGAACTCGCCGAGCATGACAACATCAAAATTTCATTTTTTGTTATCTCTTTCTCGGGCGTATTCTGTACGTGACCAATGTGAGTGGATCTCTCTCTGTTCCCGATTTCCTCCCCTCAGGTGTCGAATGTTGGTCAAGCGTAAGGAATCACGTGAACAGGTAGTGGCTCAAAGCTTAGAGGAACTCGAACACCGCCTTGAAATTCTTCGGAACGGCTCAAAGCTTTGTCGTGGTAAAGGTCGTGGCTTTTCCGTGCAACAAGGATCGGGTCTCTGTGGCTCACTGACAACCACAGCAGGCGGTTGATTGGCAATAAAAGCGTCATCGGGACTCCACGGGACAGCAGCAGATCGGTGGTGAGCTTAAGCAGCAGTAGCTCGGGCGCATGGTGTTCGGGCGATGAGGAGTAGCGGCTCGTTGTTGTCATGCAGTGGCGGGTTTGGCATTGTCACGCTCAGAAAAACAGCGAGCAGCAGCAGCAGCGACGACGGTGATGACACAGCGGAGAGTGTGGCCGAGACAACTCTCTATACCTTTCCTCTCCCTCTGTTGTCTATTCCTTGCCTGTGTCGGACTGGAAAAAGAGACCCCGCCAAAGGAAGAAACTAAATTTCTTTCCTCCTTCCAATCACGTCTGTTCGGTCAAGACACAATCTCCTTACTTTCATTTTGTTTTCCTTCCTTTCTGCTCACGCCTACTGAGGATTGAAGACCTCTTTTCTTGCGTTGGTGTTTCTTTTATTAACCAAAATATATGTTGCCTAAAGAGTGACACCAAATATATCCCCCACATGCATCATTCCCTTTTATTTTCCAATATTACTCATCTGAAACCTTCCTTTCTGCCACGAGCATGGACGCGTCAAAACGAGACATATCACTCTATATATGTATATGCCCACGATCATGAATATTATATATAAAAAAAAACAATAGGAATCAAATTAACCGATAACGGTGAAATTCGATCCCTCAAAAAACACCGACCCCACCAGATTTTGCATTCATTTCATTGCATCTGGTGATTAGAGACAAGGTAATTTTTAATACCTCAGGCCCCACAACAGAAGATTTGGAGTGACGGAACTCTTAAGGCCCTCAAAGCTCGAAGGAACTCCTGGCGCCACTGTGGCCCACTAAGTCTCGTCACCTTAACCTTACATTGGCCATGAAATCGGACTAAACAAAAGGTCAAAATTTGGCTAAATTGAAAGGAAGTAGCAGCTGCAATTGAAATCCAAAACAAAGGAGTTCCTTCGAGCTAGTGGGGCAATTGCCATGTCAGCATTCATTGGCCACACATCAGCATCGCAAGGGTAAAATTGATCGGATTGACTAAATTTATATTAATGTGAAAAAGTTTAGAACTAAATTGATCTAATTAAAAAGTTTATAACTGAATTGATATCAATGCCATAAGTTTATGACTTTTAAGTACTTTTTACATGGTCAACGGACCTATTCCATCCTTTCTTAGGGCTGGTAGTGGCGCTTTCATATGACACGAACACTAAATCATCGGATACAGAGGAAAACATACCTGAAAATGGTGTGACAAGATACACTTAATTAGACCTTATCACTGAACAAGTTTGGTTCGAGCTTTTATGGGCCATGTCCAAACCCAATCCAGTGGGTTTTGACAAGTACCAAGCTCACTCACTTGAATTCATTGGCTCAATCACATGGGGAATGTCTTGCTTTTTAAAGCAAAAAAGCTGAGCTAAAAATAGATAAATTGGAAACATAATTAGATAATAATTCCATAATTTTTTGGTATTGTACTTTAATTGTGTTATGAAATACTTTTCTTCTTCTGTTTTAAGCCTTACTTCCACTTTCACTTTCAATATTTACCAAGTTTGTATTTTGAGGTAGATAAACTAAAATAAATATTTTATCGATGTAATTTTTAATAAATTAATGGGCGAACTAAGCCAAGCCTCAAAGCCATTGCTTAGGCCTAGGGCACTCACTAACAAGGCCCTAGAATGCATTGCTTGAGCCCGCCGAAAAGCGCAAAATTTTCAGTCAAACCTCCCATTTTATAGGAATACCTGCAAGTTGTCAAACTTATGATCATGTTTACGATTAATTTATAACATCAATTGACACTTTTTTCTTAAGTCAATCACTAAATTTTTTTAACCAAAGTTGTAGATGATGTGTTTTGATGTTAATACAAATTAATAAGAACTAAAACGGGAGTGTCCTAGGGCACGACTGACAAAGACGACAGTAACTTATTGACCTAATGGAACTTATAATAAAGTGGCTTTATGCAATTTCAGGAATAATGTCACAATTAAACTTCTTGCTTTAGGGCACGACCGATGGAGACCCGCCATTTCAGGAAAAAACATTACAATCGATTGCAGAAAAGGTTACATGCAATTCCTCATTTTGGCTTAGTGACAAAAGAATAGACCCAAAGGTGTGGATCAAAAGCAAGACATTAGCTCAAATCCGTAAGTTACTAGTATAAATAATCTCATGTTCGGGTTGCTTGTTTGATGTCTTGATCCATGTCTTATCTGATTATTGAGGTTAGTCAGATATTCTATAGATTGGAATTTGCGGTTCCTCATCATATTTAGACGAAAAGAAGGGAAGAAAAAGAATATGCAATAGAATTTAAAAGACGAAATATTGGAGGCATAGGACACGTAGATTGCAGGCATGGGATTGCAATTTGTTTGGTTGCCAAAATGCCGGAGATAGATGCCGCCTAGCATTTCAAATATGTTATAAAACATCAACGGCACAACTTCCTTATTATTAAGGGAGAAGAAACAGGAAAGTGGGGTGAGAGACCCTGCAATGTCACATCTTGTATTCCTATCCACCCAAGAAGAAAAGCTTGGGTTAGAATCAAGGGGTCTATTGGTGGTAAGATAGACTATGTGTTAATATTTTGATACTAGCTACCATCAAATAGGGGATTATAATAACTTTTCGCGTCCAGGGGAGGTACGGTGATGTCAAAACCACCGCAAGGTGAGGAAGCTTAGCTCAAGCCTAATAACCGACTGCTCACCTCCCACTTCTGGTTGTCAGGCTTGAACAAAAATGTCAACGGAAAAAATGTCTTAAAAGAGAGAGAGAGAGAGAGAGAGAGAAGTCAACGATGGGACAAGCAGCATCGCCGGATGCATTTGGTGGTTTTTGTTATCTTTCTCTTATTCTTTTCCTGCTTTGTTTGGTCCTCCTTAATTGCGGAAAATAGTCCATGCGATACTGATGATAATGATAATATCTCCCATCGGAAAATAATAACTATATCTAACTTATGTGTCGCGACCTCCCCAAAGTGGGTGCATCACCTAGGGATAGGGGTGTGCAACGGAAACTGCCCGAACTAGGACCAGACCGGACTTAACTGGACCGGCCGGTTTTGGGCGGTTCCCACGGTCGGCGGTCCGGTTCTCGATTCCAAAGTGGGAATCGGACCAACCAGACTGATTGGACTAGACGAAATTTTTTATATATAATTTATATACATATAATATATAAACACATATAGTATATGAATATTATATATGAAACTTGTTGCAATCGGAATTGCAATTAAGGTAACAACCTCTTATGTGGTCAAGAGACCACCAAAGCTCTTAAAAAACTTATTTGTTAGTTTTATCTTCTCCTCGATTGGGATAAGGCTCTAGGAGTTCCTCATGCTCACTCTCTCTCTTGCTCCCCTCACTTGCAAATGACAAGGCACTTCAAGTCTCAAAGAGTCTAACATCGACTAAATATTCAAAGTATAGAAGAGAGATTGTCTATAAAATCTAAGCCAAGCACAAATTATACTCAAATTGTTCATGGCTTTTATACTTAAAATTAAGAGTGAAACCTAAGCCAAGCACAGATTATACTCAAATTGTTCATGGCTTTTATGCTTAAAATTAAGAGTGAAACACATAAATTATGATTAATATTCACACAAGTGAAGTTTGAATATTTTGCATGTGAAAACATGTGTGAGTAGTTTTATTAGATTGTCCGGGAACCGAATTGGATTGATCAGTCCGAAGCATGATTGTTCTTTAATGAATGGTCGTTATTTAGTGAAAAAAGAAAGTGCCGATCCTATTGGACCGAACCGGACTGGACCAGAACCAATGGTCCGGTCCACAGTTCCCAAAATTGGGAACCGGTTTTCCCAGTCCAGTTCCCGGTTCCACCTTGGAACCGAACCGAACCGGGAACCGATCACCCCTATCTAGGGATTTGGCTAATAAATTATTAAGCTTAAAGTTAACTCAAGCTCCATCATATCCATATTAATTTACGACTTAGGGTTTAAGTTCTTAACAAGTAAATAATTTATAAGTAGAAGTTGCCATTAATCTATTTTCGGTTGATTAATTAGAAACCCAAATAAAGTGACGGGAGAATTACTTTAGTTCTATGAACTAGAAATTGTGGGTACGAGTATTTGATTACCCTAGATTTCTGTAATGCCCTTTCGATACATTTTCTCTTCTATTTCAGAAAAATATATCATAGGCAGTTTGTATTGATTGTAATTCACTCACATGCGAAGCAAGTGTGCAACCATTATTTAACACTCAACAATCAAAGCATTAGATAAATTGCAAGGAAATTGAAAAATTACTCATCTTGAAGCTACGAAAGTATATGTAGTTAGTTAGAAAATGACATTAGCAACCTAATATGATTTCTGATTAACATGCAATTTCTCTCAAATGTTTTTTTTAAACTTGTTTAATCAAGATAATGCTTTATGCAATGCATTCTACTAATCTAACATGACATGTGACATAACTTATTTAAATATCCTAATTCTAATGACGATTAAATATATTATTCTAGCGTGACACAATATTTCCTAAGTATACAAACCTAAACATGCAACTTTTTAATGATAGGCAAAATCGACATTCGGTCCTAATTAAACTAGTCTACATAACATGCAATTTAATTAGATGAACCTCGACATAGAATTTCCGAAATAAATAAACTTAACATGCAAAATTTTATGACAGGTGATTTTTTAATTAAATGACCAAAACATATAGATCAGTACATGACATGCAAGCAATGACGTGACATATATGATGATATGACATATGGTGTGGCACAATGACACCGCATACAATGACATAGCAAATGAAATCGCATACGATGACATGGTAAGATGACACACAACACGATGCACGTGACATGTAGTAATGACATAGTGGCGATGATGTAGGCATGATGCAATTAATCTACATGATATGCATGTGA
The DNA here is from genome assembly GCF_016545825.1 of Eucalyptus grandis. Lineage (NCBI taxonomy): Eukaryota > Viridiplantae > Streptophyta > Magnoliopsida > Myrtales > Myrtaceae > Eucalyptus > Eucalyptus grandis. The sequence continues at coordinate 43,874,692 of NC_052612.1, read as the reverse complement.
TTTTTTATTTAAATTTGAAATTATAAAATAATCAAAATAAACATGCAGACCCTAAAAAATATCTACTTTAATTGTATCTAATCTTTTTCGATTTTTTAGATAAAAAATAAAAATAAAATCAAGCAATTTGGAAATAAGTAAAATCAAATAAAATCAAGCAATGGAAAGCATCTATCACTCAAGATATGATCCATACCCATCTAAATTTGGAAATAAGTAAAATCAACCAATTGTATATTGGGCATGAGATTAGATTGGCCAGTTTTTCACATGATCGCGAGTCGTATTTGGACCATAAAATCAGACTATTGATCATTGCATATTGTAAAATTAAGAAATTATCCTAATTCACAAATACTTGAAAAATCTTTTGTTTATGGCATATCTTCAAGACGTCTAATTAAGATCACAATATATTCCAATTAGGTAATTAATAATTCAAATTTAGATAGGATTTGTCACCTAATTTGAAGATATGGTTTCCAACTTGAACAGCGGCGGGTTTGAACGGTGGTTGCACGAGAAGAATAATAGCACGGCAACCTGGATAACAATGACACTCAGAACTCGCAGAGCATGACATCAAAATCTCCCTTTTTGTTATCTCTTTCTCGGGCGTATTCTGTACGTGACCAATGTGAGTGGATCTGTCTTTGTTCCCGATTTCCTCCCCTCATGTGTCGAATGTTGGTCAAGCGTAAGGAATCACGTGAACAGGTAGTGGCTCAAAGCTTAGAGGAACTCGAACACCGCCTTGAAATTCTTCGGAACGGCTCAAAGGTTTGTCGTGGTAAAGGTTGTGGCTTTTCCGTGCAGCAAGGATCGGGTCTCCCTGGCTCACTGACAACCACAGCAGGCAGTTGATCGGCAACAACAGCGTCGTCGGGACTCCATGGGACAGCAGCAGATCGGTGGTGAGCTTAAGCAGCAGTAGCTCAGGCGCATGGTGTTCGAGCGATGAGGAGCAGCGGCTCGTTGTTGTCATGCAGCGGCAGGTTTGGCATTGTCATGCTCAGCAAAACAGCGAGCAGCAGCACCGACGACGGTGATGACACAGCGGAGAGTGTGGCCGAGACAACTCTCTATACATTTCCTCTCCCTCTATTGTCTATTCCTTGCCTGTGTCGGAATGGAAAAAGAGACCCCGCCAAAGGAAGAAACAAAATTTCTTTCCTCCTTCCAATCACGTCTGGTACGGTCAAGACACAATCTTCTCACTTTCATTTTGTTTTCCTTCCTTTCTGCTCACTTCTACTGAGGATTGAAGACCTCTTTTCTTGCGTTTGTGTTTCTTTTATTAACCAAAATATATGTTGCCTAAAGAGTGACACCAAATATATCCCCCACATGCATCATTCCATTTTATTTTTCAATATTGCTCATCTGAAACCTTCCTTTCTGCCACGAGCATGGACGCGTCAAAACGAGACATATAGCTATATATGTATATGCCCATGTCCGCTGATTCTGCCTTAGCACACTTTCCTCTTATTTTTCTATCTTTATTTCCCTTAAATTGCATGAATATACAGAAGAGATAAAATTAGATTAACCACCATTTCATTCTTTTTTTTTTTTTTTTTTTGGTAAGGTAAGAATATATTGAAAGACAAAGGACAAATGTACACAAGCGGCACCAAAACTTACACTCTCACTGCGTGCAAAAGAGTGGAAGGGAACCGCGCAAAAGCCTCAAGAGGCAAGGAAAGAAAGAACGCAGTAAACAAACAACACAACACAACCACCAGAAACAACCACCGGACTCAAAGGACGCCAGGGAATCCGGGAGCCAGACACCCGCACATGAGAACCGAGCAAGATCCAAAGATAACACCCAAGGGGTTACGTGAAGATACTAGGGTCGAGATTCCAACCCCTTTGAAGATGCCGATTCCTTGGATTGTCAGGAACATCCTTGTAGGTAATTGCTTTATCTTTAACCATCTTTATGTGAAGATACTAGGGTCGAGATTCCAACCCCTTTGAAGATGCCGATTCCTTGGATTGTCAGGAACATCCTTGTAGGTAATTGCTTTATCTTTAACCATCTTTATCAAATGATTCTTCAAAGCGGGGATATCAAGAGATTCCCCACGGAAAATCATGGCATTTCTCTTCTTCCAAATTAGGTAGCAAAGAGCTCCAAAGGAATAGCGGGATAGCCTATGAAAGAAGTCCTTACCCGCAAGGAATTTCATAGCCCAAGCAAGGTTTTCCGCCCAAGTACCGTTCCTCCAAGGCAAATTGCACCTAGTTGCCCAAAAGTAGATAATGGTAGTTGAGATATTGCAATCAAAGTACAAATGGTTAGTCGAGTCTGGCTGAGTATTACAAAAAGTGCAAGCTGAGTACTCAATCCTTCCATATGAGAGGAGAAGGGACTGCGTAGGCAAGCGGTCTTTAGTAATAAGCCACAAAAGGAATTGAAACCGAGGGGCAACATCCTTATCCCACACAAAAAGAGTCCAAGGTGCTTTGGCTTTAGAAGTTCTGATGACGTTCCAAGCAGAAGCAACGGAGAAGGCCCCCGAGGAATCTTGACGCCACACAAAACGATCGTTATCAACCGAATGAGGAGGAAGCGAGAAACCATAATCCTCTAACCGAGACTTACAGGATCTACCAGCATAAGAATATAAAAAAGCCACAGTAGCCTTTGTAGGAACGTCAGGGTCCAACAAAAACGATTGAGGAACTTGTAGATGAAGAGGGCCACAAGGCAACCAGCTATCGAACCACAATGATGTAGATCGGCCGTCTCCGACCTTCCATTCAAAGGATTGTCTACAACAGCCCCGAAGATGAAGGATCTTCTTCCAATTCCAGGAACAAACCGAAGGCTGAGTGGCAACCCGGAAGTTATGCTTCTTTAAAAAGTTGGAGTGTATCCATCGGCACCACAGCGATTCCTTATTCGTAAAGAGGATCCAAATAAATTTCAGCATTGAGGCTTTGTTACAGTCCTTGATAGACCGAATCCCCAAGCCCCCTTCCTCCTTAGGCAAACAAACTTCCGCCCATGAGACTTTGGCACCTCCCTTATCCAAGGAGGTGCCTTTCTAAAGAAATCTACGAAGAATGCTTTCAATACCCAAGATAACCGAAGAGGGCAAAGTGAATACACTAGCCTAAAAAGTCTGAATAGCATGAAGCACTGACCTTATGAGCTGAAGTCTTCCAGCAAAAGAAAGGAACCTGTGGGACCAGGAGCGGGCTCTCGCGGTAATGCGATCAATTAACTGGGTACAATCAGCCTTAGTCAACCTCTTAGAGATGATCGGCACTCCAAGATATCAAATCGGAAGTTTACCTTCCTGAAAGCCAAATTCTTGGAGGATTCTATTGCACAAAGCAGATCACCTCCCGAAAGAAAGATGTCACTCTTATTTTTGTTGGGGATAAGACCACTCCATGAAGAGAAGATGTCGAGGCTTCTTTTAAGGATCACAGCCGATTTCCAATCTGCTTGGCAAAAAAGGAACACATCGTCTGCAAAAAACAGATGAGTGAGCTTGGGAGACTTACATCTCCAATAATATTTGAACTCTTTAGCCGAAGACCTTTGGTTCAAAATTCCTGAGAAGATTTCCATGATCAACGTGAATAGATAAGGTGACATTGGGTTGCCCTGCCTAAGGCCTCTGCCTCCAGGGAAGAAACCATGAAGCTCCCCATTAATAGAGATAGAGAATCTGGGTGTGCGTACACAAGCCATGATCCGGCTAATAATCCACAGAGGAAACCGGAAGGCAGTAAGGGTAAGCTCTAGGAAATCCCAGTCAATAGTGTCATAGGCCTTGCGAAAATCCACTTTGACTGCACATCTTGGGAGGTATGGGTCTAAGTGGAAGCCTGCAAATAGCTCTTGAGCCAATAAGATATTATCCCTTATTCTTCTACCCTTCACAAACGCATTCTGGGATGGACTAACAATATCCTGAAGTACAGGCGCAATTCTATTGGCCAAAATCTTGGTGATAAGTTTGTAAATAGTGTTGCAGCAAGCAATCGGTCTGAAGTCGTTAACTTCACAAGCATTCGGCACCTTGGGAATTAAAGTTAGGATGGTCGCATTGACTTCTTTAAGAAGAGAACCTACTGAAAAGAAATCTTTCACAGCCTCTGTAACTAAAGAGCCCACGATACCCCAGTTACTTTTAAAGAATTCTACTGTAAAACCATCTGGACCGGGGGCTTTTCCCTTTGCAAGTGAGAACAAGGTCCTCTTGATTTCCAAATCAGAGACAGGCAAAGCTAGGGCACATACCTGGCTATCAGATAACGGCTTTCGAATGAGAGAAGTAAGCTCTTGAATATCTGGCTTTGCTAAGCCAACTCTAGGAGCAAGCAGATCCGAAAAGAAAGATAGAAAAACTTGAGGCACCAAATCAGGATCCGAAATCACCGTACCTGCAGTGTCCTTGACAGAGAGGATACGGTTATTGAGATGTCTAGCTTTAACACAGTTGTGGAAGAATTTTGTGTTGCGATCTCCTTCCTTCAGCCATCTAATCCTTGATTTTTGCTTAAAGAACGATTCCTCTTGACCACGAAGGTCTATAAAAGCACGGCACCAAATCATTCTTTCTTTTGTTTCTTTTCGTTGGCCAAATTTTCCTCCTATGCTCTTAAATTATTACTGTAAGAATAATATCAATCTTTTTCAAATTAAACCAATCTTCCAACACTCCTCAAAAGTTAATTTTCAGCCATTAAAGAATGACGGGCTTTGCCACATTCTCTTTCACCTCAGACTTATTCCAACTCGTTAAATTCAAGCAAAGAACCATTGATTCAAACCCATCCATTACCGATCTAATGCAAATATAATAATAAAAAAATATAAACTAAATAACAAATGCTCCTAAAGTTTATATGCAATTTAACTTAATATCTTTTTTCAGGGGACTAGGTCAATTCCTAATTTACTATGCAATATTACTAAATGGGATGTTAAAATTTAGGTATCAACAATATGTACTAAACTGAATTTAAATCATCAAATTTGATGAGTGCAATGGGAGACCTGCAAACATGGAACGGACCGTTTTCAATAATATGGCTCAATTTAGTGTCGATGCCACGCTCATTTGATAGTTTCTCCCCTTACAATTTCATTATCTGCTTTACATCCTTTATCTCTGTTTTTAATTAAGGAAAAATTATGTAAGCCCTCTAAATTTTGGAAGTGACATGCACTTTGTTATGAACTTTTAAACGTTGATCCTAAACTTTCACTTTGTTATGTCCTCAGAACTTTGTCTGATTTTGCGTTAACCACTGACTTGAGAACTCAAGAGACAACATAAACAGATTGATAGTTTGGGGACAAATACATGCCCCTCTATCCCCTTAGTTCGAACAGATTGCATAAATTCTCCTTAAAGCTATGTATGTTTTTTTCATGATTCATGAGGATTTGAAAACCATGAACTTTACGCCTGAAATTTAAGATAACCATAACGATAGATGATGCGAAGAATTGGTTTTTCTCTCATATACTTATAATTTTACAATGCACTATAACGGTCTAGTAGGAATTTTTTTTTTTTTTTGTCTATTTTCAGATCTGATGATCAGGTGTCGAAAACTCTAGATTTTCACCCATGCTCCCATTGTGTGAGGCCTAGAGAATACAAAGTACGAACGTGACATGGCTGAAATATTTTGTCACGTATGTTTAACAAGAAGTCCATGTTTGATTCAACCATCCCGAGAGATTGGACCTAATTACGTACACCAATGATGGTAATTATCATGCAATAGCTGGTTGAATAACACGTGAGGTAGTTAGATGTGTACATATGAAACATTAAAGTGTTTCGCATTAATCTTTTTGGTCCATATCAAACATTTTGCATCTAAAAGTTATCGAATCAAAAAGTTTATTAAACATTTTGCATCTAAAAGTTAGAGCATCATATGAATAATGCTCTAATCACTTGAGCTTTGTCTAAAGTCTTGTCTAGCGGACGAGCATGGTAGGCATATAAAAGAAAACTACTAATAAGTTGTCTCATTAATTAAGTGGGTTTATTTTGAGCGCGGTCGATTCTGTCTTCTAAAAAAGGAAGGTTATTACATGCATGGCGGGAGGAAGAGGTAGTTCTTGCTCGATCTATGGTATTAGCCCGGGTTGAGGTTGTAAGAGGCTGTCAATTGGAGGGAGGGAGATGATGGTCGTCATTGTGGTAGCCAGCGGTAGACTTCATTTCCTTGTCTTTTTATTTTAATAACTACGTTAGGATATCGGGGGATTTGTTTCAATTTTTTAGTGGTTATCCACTTAGATAAATAATATGTAGTAGTTTCCTATTAGTTTATCTATATCCTGTCTTAAACTTGGAATTTCATTAGGCCTTTTTAGACATAAATATAAAGTATGTTCTCTCGTAATTTACATAAAAAAAATTTATCAATTATTTTACATCAAAAAATTTCATTGAAGCAGATTGAATGTAATGTTAAAATACGAAGGACGAAGATGATTATTAATTTTTTTAACATGCATGCAGTTCTGCTGAACGTAAGAACCATGATTTGCCAATAAAATGAATAAACATTGTCATCTTCCACCAGAATTTGTTAATGGTTCGGACTTGAACTCTTTTTTTATTTTTCTATTTTCCAGATGAAAAACTTGTATTATGCCGTCCCAACAGTCAAGATTTCTAGAGCTTTCGCAATACTTTCCCAAATTATAGGTTAATCATTTTATCCACTTAGTCATATACAACAAACTCATATCGATTCCAACAATTGACTTCACAAGTGTAAAACTTATAAATCAGAATTCATTGACCGCAAATTTTGGCGTGTTCTCGTGTCTTAATTTTTTAAACATCATAATTTGAGACAACTTGAAAATTTATCGTAGGTGCTTATATCCAAGTACATAAAATCCTCAGGGATGACTTTTCCAACTGTGACAAGTCTATATCAATAAATAACATAACGCTGTCTAATAGGAAACACTTTTAAAGGTTCCATATAATTATGGGACTTGTTCCGTCAATTAAACAAAGTGGTTTTCCTCCATCATATCCTATTGACTTCATTAAGCAGTGATGGACTTGTTTAGTCTATTTATACATCGTTAATTATGTGCGGATTAACAAGTCCATAGAGACAAAAGACTCACCATTCTATCAAATGAGTAATCAATATATACACTATCCATATGTCCAGCCGCCACGCTATTCTAATAGCTATTAAATAGTATTTCATAATTCATACTTATGTCCCCAATTTTAGTTTAAAGATAAATCGTTCACAATCATGAGGTTTTGGACGCCACCTACATATAAGCTTAGCCGGGAATAGTTTTTATAATTGGTGGACCCATGGGATGCTCTTAATTTACATGTGGCTCATGACTAATCAATGCAATGATCCACCGCTAAAGAGGCTAGTGCAGCATTCAGTTTGTGTTTCTTGAATTAGATAGAAATGTTGATTGATTGAGTTTATGGATTTTAATGTCTTTAAGTATTTGTAAATTGTATATCATATTCTTCATGTAAATCGGATTTGATGTGTTAATATGCATTCATCATGTGTGAAATGGAATAACAAGTATGAACTAAGTAGGAGTAAGCATGGATCGAGAGGGCTAGCTTCAATGCTTTTTTGGCTCTAAGCCGGTTTAGGGCTAGCTTGATTTTCCTTTAAAAAGATTGGTTATTATTTTGGGCCCAAAAAATTACTTTGTTTTATATATTGACTTTGTTGAAGTGTGTTGACACCTAAATTTTGGCTACCCGTTTAGTCATTTATCGCATTAAGAAATTATGGATTAATTTTAACCCCTAAAAAATATTAATTAATTGCATAGCATTTAGTTGTAGGTGCATTTATTTTTTATTTGCATTTACTGGACCGATGGCGGATTGGTCGATTAGTGGTTTTGGGTTTTAAATTAACAGGCTGGACTAAGCCCATGAAGAATACAAATTGGCCCGAGCCCGTTTTCTAAAATTAAGATTTGAAATAAGGATTTTTGGAATTTAAGAAAATCGGATTGCAATCTTATCTTTAAAAATCAGTAGAAGATATTCGGGAGATAAGGAAAAGGATTTTTGTGATCGTAAGGGTTATAAGCAATTTTCATAAGAGATGAAATATTTACAAAAGATTGCATTTTGTTTTCCTTATATAAGGAGTGCACGGAAAAAGTTAAAAGGGGGGGCCTTTTCTACGTTTCTCTTGGTCGAAAGAAAAAGAACAGAAGAGGTCTTTCCCTAGGTTTCTTTTTCCTTCATAAAAAGGCTGAAAAGGAAAAGTAAAAGTGTGCACAGAGAGGTACAGGGAGAGCAGAGGAGAGAGGAAGAAAAGGGAAAAAAAAACAAAATCTACCGTTTCTCCTCATATTAAATTGCATGTTGCATGTCATTTTAGTTGAAATAATTTTGTACATCATTGCATTGCATTTTGTACGTCATTGCATTGCATTGCACGTCATTAGAATTAAATCATTTTGGTTAATTTAGATTGCATATTTAACAATTGCATGTTCATTAAGAGATCATAAATTTTTTAATTTTATTCATATAGTTTAGGACATGTTGCCATGCCATATCATTTCATATTATATTAAAAGCATTGCATTGCATTGCATATGGATTATAGCCTCGTTAAAAAGTGAAAACAAAAAAAGAAATTGCGTGTTAATTAGAAATCATATCTAGGGTTGTTGATGTGGATTTTAATTTAACACTGCAGATGCTTTCGTTGCTTTGAGGTAAGTCATGCATTATTTAATTGCTTTCTTGGGTGTTAAATTGGTGGTTTGCGCACCTGTATGATAACCTCACATGTTAGGGAGATAGTTTAAAATCAATTCAAGTTGCCTGCAAAACATTTTTTTCAAAATAAAGGAAATGGTACCGAAAGGGCGTTAGAGAAATCTAACGTAATCAAGTCACCATACCCATAGTCTATGGTTCATAGGAGTAAAGTGAATCTCTCATTACTTTACTTGGGTTTCTAATCGACTCACCAAAAAATATATTAGTGGCGACTCCTGATTGAAAATCAATTGCATGTTAAGAACTTGAACCTAAAGTTGCGAATTGGTATGGGCTTGAGAGAGTCCGAGTTAAATCTAGGCTTAACAATCCATTAACCAAACCCTAGGTAGTTCACATCCGAAAAATTGGGTCGTGACAAAGTGCTTTAAGTATACTTTCTACTATTTCTTTTTATATTTTTATTTAATATATATTTTAAATTTTAATTTATAGTAATTGTTCAGGCCAATCCAGGCCAGAGATGTTAAAGCCTAAAATGGTCCTTGAAATCACGGCACTGACCTATTTGAGCTCGAAAATTCAGGCTAGCCTAGTCCAAGCGAACTCAAGCTTTTAGTCTTTGTAGCTCATCTGTAAAACTAATTGCCATGTATAACAAAGTGTTACCTCATGGGAGCCACTTTTTGAAACTCACAAGGGTAAAGTGCTATGTGGAAGGAACCAGATCTTGAATCTATGAGGGTCAGCTCTAGAATCTTTTATGTTTGACCGCTTGGTTACATTAGTGGGACTAATTCTATAATATGTTTGATGTACTATTATAGGACTTATGATCCCTAGAAGAGATGGTAGATTACTTGGTTGGTGATTTGCTTATGTAATAGTGAGGCCAACTCACTAACAAGTTTGCTGGCTGGAACTATAATATCCTAATATTTTGACACCTAGTGATATGTCAATGTCCATTCAAGATGTTATTCAATTGTGATAAAAGGAATATATCTGTTGGGATTTGGCATAAGAAGGCTTGTTTTTTGGGTTGCACCATGTGGATATAATGTTTAGTGGACATTTGGAAAGTACCTCATGTTCACATAAATTATGTAAATGCCGAAGAAATAAAAGTGTATCTATAAATTAAATAATATATAACAATTTTATATGGTTTATTTGATTCCTAGAAATTGGCCGACCAAGAGCCATGTATGAAAATATATTAGTCCATCATATCTTTGATTCCTAGAGAGTGGATACCATGTGTGGATGAAGTTTGGAGGGAAGTCTAATTAATTTCAGGGTGTTTTAAGTGGTTTTTCATGAGATATAGCTGGTGTCCAGATTTTCCAGATTTGAAATTGGACAAATTGTGATTGAGTTTTCTTGATTTTACTTAAGATTGATCCTCAATACGTTGACGTATAAATAGTGGGGTTATTCTCATATGTTTTCTCAAGAAAAAACTCGTTTGAATGTCTAAATTAGTATAATAGACATAGAGGTTGTGATATTAAATCTGTTCTTGAAATACTATATATAAACCTGGCGTGTTCAGAATAAAATGAAATGGTTGAATCTTAACATGATTTTGATGTTATTGAATCTCAACTTTAGTTTAGACTTTAAAACAGGGGAATGGATGAACCTCAATTGTAAGATTTATAGTTTAGCTCAATATTATGATTGATTAAATACATTGTTTTACTAGCCTTAAATTGCTATGGGCAGGTTATTGATTATTTGCCACAGATGTATATATGTTGAGTTCAGACTTGAGTAGGTCCTTAAATTGCTCCATTTGGGTCTCGTGCAAACCTCAGCATCCTTGGACATAAAACACATAGAGGGTAGAGTTAGGTATGGAGCTCGATAAAGATACCACACCAAATTTGGGAAGCTGGGTTGTACGGGTATTGGCACATTAAAGTAATAAATGCAGTTTTGTTAGCAACCAATGATATAAGTGTTGAGAAGGTGGGGCGGTCCTCAGTGGGTGTCACAATACACCTGCTTCTTGATGAAGAATCCTGTACAAACCCCAGTTGAATTCAAATTTAAAAACGAAAAATAAAAAATAGTATATTTAAAGTAATCTTTATATTCGACAAATAATACAAATAAGGTTAAAGATAAAATACCTTGCATTGGCTTGTGTCTCCATGGTTGATTTGGATTGGGATCAAACTTCAGTGGATGTCCGATTAGCTGAACGGGACGAGATAGACTTCGAGTTCCTCAGCGACGTGTCCGGGCAGCCTTACATTCTCCAAACCAATGTATTTGCTGACTAGTTCGACAACCGCGAAGAGCGGATTTACCTGCGGGTTAATAAATGCGTGAAAAATCTGATCATCCGTGAAATAATGGATGGAAAACTCTTTGCAGTTTCTTTATGGATTCGATCCCGACTTGGACGTACCGAAACCACGCGGACAAGTGGGTGGGCGTTCCCTAAGTGGCAACAGATGGGTGTCAAAGCCACCCTAGGGGATGGCGACATCTGGGGGACACGAGGTAAGCGTGACATGGTCGATTGGTCGAAGGGCCCTTCGTGGCCTCGTTCGGGGACTACAAGATTGGCGCCTGTGTCTGGAAGGGCAATCCGAGGTTTTGCAGGCCGAGAGCCCAGAAACTGGTGGAACAACGAGGAGGTGGTTCAAATGGGTCAGGAGACAATGCAAGGTTCCAAAACAACCTGCCCAAGGAGTGCTCTCTTCCCAAATACTAAACTAGCTGATCCATAACACATCATCTCCAATTCTTTCATCTCATTTTCTTCTTTCCTTCCACATTTGATTCAATGTGCCGCCGAAATATTTATGAAACTGGTTTGCCAGAGCACATAGCATGTGGTTATTGCACCCTAAGATTTTCGGCACGTACGTGATCCTTTGAGTTTGATATTATATGAATTAGTGATTTTCAGTGTATGATTGATAAATAATTCTTTTGTTATATTTTGGACAGTGCAAATGTTCTCTTTTTAGAGTGAATCAGCTTCAGTTGGAATATTTTAATCTTAATTAGGCTCGATATATTGGGTGAGCTATGCTTGAACTTGTCGAGGACTCGATCATACTGGAAGAAACATGATGAGCGGGCAAGAGCTAGACCGAGCCTTCCAATTGGGCCAACATTATGGCCCAGTCCAGCCTATCAAATAAAAAAAAATCCAGCAAATGCGGGAGAATTGCAATATATCCCTTAGATTTTCATATCATTACAAATTGCCTCCTAATTTTAGAAAATTTGCAATGTAACCCATGATCTTCTAAAGCCGTTGCAAAGTGCCCGATATATTGATTGTCAAATAAAACAAGTAATTTAGATTAAGTAGAAATTGAAAATTTAATGAAAAATGACACATATTTTGGTCGATGAGTACTCAAATCATTTTCCTAATGGACCCTTAGTTTCCATTTGTTAACATTTCTAGTTTTCTATTTTTCTGTTATTTTGTTCTCCGGAATAAAAAAATAATAGAAATCTGTTTGATAACGTTAATTAATTTTTCTATTTCCTAGAATAAAAAATGGCTAGAGAATAGATTTAGAGTATGAGCAAGAAGTAAAAAAATAAAAAAAATAAAAACCTAATTCCTATTCCCAGGAACAAAAACAAGAAACTGCTTCTTTTTTAGAGAAAACCCTGAAATTGCCTCTCGTCTCTTTTTCACTCTTAAACCTGAAGGTTGCCTTTCATTTCTTCTCAGCTCACCTTCGCCTTTGTCCAGTCAACTCTCTCCAGTCGTGTCGCCTCTGTCTGATTGCCTCTGCTCATTCTCGCCTCTCTCCGCATTACTTCTCTCGTGCTACTCTCGCCTTGAATCCAGGTTTCTCGCTTTAATTCCTTCTTGTTGTACATTTTCTAGTTTTGATTCTTACTTCTCGAACTTGAATCCTTTGTCCAGTCGCCTCTCTCCGGTCGAGTTGCCTTTGTTGTGTTGCCTCTGTTCGATCGCCTCTATTCATGCTCACCTCTCTCTCCGTTGCTTCTGTCGTGCTTGTCTTGCATTGAATCCAGGTTTCTTGCTTCAATTCCTTCTCATTGTACATTTAATAGTTGTGATTCTCAATTCTTGAAGTTGAATGGCTGCGTTCTGCACACGGATTTGCTCTGCTCCTTTGGAAATTTGAAATCCTAGTGTCGATTGTGTTTAAAGTGGTTCTCCAACGTGATTGTGAAAGTACATTCAAAGGAAAACTTGGAAGACTTTGGCATAGCATGAACTTGTCTTCTTCCTTTTTGTTCTTTTTCTTCTGTATACTCTTGGATTTTCCTCCCTAGATATTGATTTTTTTGGTACACCATCTCTTGTCAATCGGCTCCACTTTTTCATGAGCTTCTTAACTTCCATGATTTATTAACAACCCGGATAATATGCGTTTTAGTATTTTCTCAATGAATCAGTCTTCATTCATTTAGTCATCTTTTGCTGTGAGGAAAAAAGAAAAAACCAATTGCTAAATGATAAATATTGTTTTATGGATCTTGAAGTGGAGGGTTTGGAAATTATCGAATAAGGTTACTACTGGAGCTTTGCACATGTGCAGACATGTTTGAGAAAAGTATCCTGACCTATATGTATTATGTCATTTGCTGGGTCTTTGTAAAGATGTTAATGCTATTCAACTGTCGAATTTGATAAGATCTAGGTGTGACTTACATATGACCCAAACATTTTCTACAATTCAGATTCAATTTATTACATATCCCCAACTCATAATAATTTCTATATTATAAGACTTATTTATGGGGTGATAGACTAATACAGGATGCACATCCAACCGTTCAATGGCAAGTGGGGATGTGAGGGCGTGCCCTTCGCATCCATGCCAATTACAGAACCGTAAAGGTAGCTGCATAAAATAAAAAACGCAAATTATACGGTTTTCATGCGTGGATTCATCAAAGAACAATTGGATGATAACTTAATTGAGACAAAAGAGAAGTACATGTACATGTCAGATAGCTTAAATTAAGGAAAATGGCAGAGACACTAAGAATGATTTATAAATTTTATCTTTTTTATGGAAGATTGATTTATTAAGCAATATGTTGCCTCCATTTATGTATACATCGCCTGTCGCTATTACGAGATCATGTCACTTGTCTAACTTATTTTAAATATTACCACACCAATGAGCAATGGGTGGCCACCTGCCCGGTGAGGACGACGGATCCAGATCCCACTTCCTCTAGACTTGGAGTGGAGGGATTGAGTCTCTAGCTAAGGAGGATGCACCTCTAGATCTGGACGCTTGCCGCAACCTTGATAGCATCAAGGCCTCAAGGGCCGGTTAGGGCTCGTTGACATCTCAACGGCAGCCATTGCAAGGAGTGAGAGAGGGGAAAAATTTAGTAGAAGTGTCAAAAGTTGTGTGTAATGCTAATTTTGGTGTCAATTTTTTTTCCAAATCACTCAATTGTCACTTTTTTAAAAAATAAAATGATCATTTAAGTATCAATTCCGATCTCGAGTGCCGGAAATTTGGTATGGCAATATTTTGATTTTTTATCTACTGACGTGGCTCGCCAGCAGTTTGACTTAGGATAAAAAGCTCAAGACAACTTCATTTAACAAGTTTCACTCTCCTGCATGACCCAAAACGACTTTGTCCAACAAGAAAAATCAATTTCTTGCTGAACAATCGACGGAAAGGGGATGAACGGGGAAAAAGGGAGTACATCAGGGAATTTCTCTCTGGCTTCTTATCTGGATTCATCAAAGCCACCTCAAAATCCGCCGTTAATGAAGCTGATTCATTGAAAAACCCGACTACAAACTAGAGGCTCGGTTGGATCCATTCTCGGCGAGTTCAAATTGCGGTTGGTGTTGCCTCCTTCACCGGCCAAGTCCCTCGAGGCGGTTTCTAGAGCCAATTTTGTTCCGATCTACCTAGCAATCGCGTCCGGCAACTTTCCTTTCGCAGGATACGCCCAAGCTCGTTTTCCCCTATTTTGTCGAATCGATGGAATGGGGCTCGCCGGCCCCAGTTTCGCGCGTTCTGAGCCTGCTCATTCCTTTCTCTGTGTATTCCTAGTGTTTTTTTTTCTGGTTATGGTTGGTTCTGGCATGAATTTGCACGCCTGAATGCTTTCTGGTTGTTGTACCCTTAGGTGTTCGATGAAATGTCTGGGAGAAGTTCGCGCGCTTGTTCTTGGTTTTCTGTCCAACCTGGGCATTCATTGATTGCTGGACGTGCTTCATGGCTTTCTAATTCGATGAAACCAAGCGATCTTGACTGAACAAGACTCCTTTCACAGATCTGAACCATCTCGTTCCTTGCCTGGACCATATCATCCATCGATTCTTGGCGTCGTTTGTTGAGATTGTGGCGCAGCTCGGAGGTTTGGACGGTGATGGGTGAGCCTCGATGAAGTTGTGGTTGACGAGTCCATTTACAACGTGAAGTAGTGAGGGTGCACAAGGGAGAAAAGAGAAGGAAAAAAAAATAGAAAAACAGGAAAAAAATTGACGTGGAGGGAGATGAGGAGAAATGTACACATGGAAATGCCACGTAGACTTTTTTTTTAAATGCCAGCTCATATTAAAATTTTATTCATAAATGCCATGTATATATTTTAGTCAGAATTTCTCTCCGGAGACATAATTAAGTAATCGTTTTTCATTAAATTTGGTACTTAAGTATCCGGTGAAAATTTTTGATATTAAAGTGAGTGCTACACATAATTTTTGATATCTCGGATATATTTCTCCTATGGGAGGATAGTGACGTATTGTTTTAAGGTGGGGGACGCTGGAGATTGTAAATTTAGTTGAAGATGGACAGTGGATCTTCAAAAACGAAGATGGATACGATGACGAGTTGGTGGTGGCTTTTGATTGGCGTAGAGAGAGAGACCTGTTTGTTCATCACACTTGGACAAAGTTTTTTAGATCCCATAATAATTTAATTTCATGCACTAATCTCAATGTCTTTAGCATTACTCCAAATAACGTCTAACATTATACTTTAATTACTGCATCAAACTTGCTGAAACTTCAAACTTTGCTAAAGCCTTTTACTTTACTTCCATTTGAGGAAAGAAAGAACATGCAAAACCAATTACCTAGATGCCGCATTTACTAATTTTATCATTTCTTGATCAGTCTGGATTTTAACGCAAAGTTGAACTGTCCAAAAGGAGATGTTCCGGATAAGTTCATCGCACACAATGAGTTGAAGCCCTGAAAATCTCCATGTTTTTTTTTTTTTTTTTTCTATAAATAGCCTAATGATCACCAAAAATGTCACCTTGAACCAACATCAGCTAATTCCTTGAGCATCATGAATTCTCGACCATCATCATCTCTCTTGTTTTCATTTCTCTCTTTCAACCTAGTCATGCCCAAAACTCACCCCAAGACTATCTTGACTCTCATAATGTCGCTCGGAAGCAAGTTGGTGTGGCGAATGTGACATGGGACAACGCCCTTGCTACCTACGCCCAAAGCTACGCAAATCAACGGGTCGGCGACTGCAGCCTTGTGCACTCCAATGGGCCCTACGGCGAGAACCTTGCCAAGGGCACTAGCACATTCACCAGCACCTATGCCGTTAGCTTGTGGGTCGCAGAGAAGCAAAACTACAAGTACAACACCAACACTTGCTCGAGCGGGTGCGACTGCTTGCACTACACTCAGATGGTTTGGCGTGACTCGGTCCGAGTCGGGTGCGCTAGGGTTCAGTGTAACAACGGGTGGTGGTACGTTGTGTGCAACTATGATCCTCCAGGCAACTATGAAGGAGAACTTCCATACTAGGAAAGTCTTTTAGAGTGACAAGCTTACTTATGACCTATTATTATACGCATCATAGGGTATTATATAAAAAGTAAAGGACAAATAAAAGCGACTAGCTTAATATGACTTATGAGCTAGTTTAGGAAAATATGGATGTATAACATGTTGCTCATAAGAGCAACTTAAATAGATTATTACAAGCAAAGTAGCAATATTTCGCTACTGTTTGCAATGGCTTTGGCAGATTCAAAGTGTTCTTGATCATCAACTGGTTATATATACCTTTGTAAGTGTTCCTTCGGCTTTTATGCTTCGCGATATAAGAGAAAGGGCTTTTTACGTGTGGCGATTCATGGATGTGCCAATGGTTTGGAGTTAAATATCCCATATTAGATTACTTCCCTTTTTCAATTGCACAATACACAATTCAATATTCTCACTATCTGACTCCATATTGTTCCTATTTTGATCTCAATCCATGTTGATATTGATCCTGATGCCGAACTTGAGCTTCTTGACAGCATTCTATTACAAGTTGTCGTATGCTATTTGTGATTGATCAGCAGTTTAGTATATATCTCATGGACATTTGCCTAATATAGCCTATGTTGTCCATATTGCGAGATAGTTTTTGTTTGCTCCGTACTTTACTCACTATGCCGTCGCGTTATGTATTTTATACCACATCTAAGGCATTGTATTTTATCGCCTTCACTATCACTATTCATGTCTCTTTGTTAGGGAAATCCCTTATGATGTTTTGAAGATAACAAAATAAATCAAAGGCTACTAACATGTTTGATGGTTGAGTAATAGACCATGCAGATAATAAAACATGTAGAGGATATTATCAAAGTCCGAAGACTGCCGACTCAAGACTCAAAGTCTGAAGACTCAAAGTCCCGAAGTTAGACTCAAGACTCAAAGTTCGAAGACTCAAGACGGACTTTAGTGTCAAAGTCTGTTCTACATCAGAAGTTTGTTCACTCTGACAAATTCCAGACTGAACGTGAATGATGAACCAGAAGACTAAATCTATGCTGAAGCTGAACTGGGTACAAACCCAGATTGTAAAGTCTACAGACCCAGATTGTAAAGTCTACAGACCCAGATTGTAAAGTCTAAAGACTCAGATTGTAAAGTCTATGGCTATCAGACTTTACATCCAAATTCGATGAATCGTAACTCAAGCCCAATCATACAACGGCTAGTGATCTGGTTTGGATTCCACATCAAGATTGATTTGATTGATTCAATCTAATTGATTGATGATTGGATCTTGAAGACAAGAACTTTCTAAACGAAGAAGCTTTACTTATGGAAACCAAGATTTCGTTTGTATGGGCGATCGGAATCAATTTGGAATTTTACCTTTGTCACTCAACGGCTACCAAATCTTCTAGATACAGAGCTGTCCAATGGGTATATTGGAAGACGATTCTCCGGGATGCTGTCCAACGGTAGTTTGGAAGTGGAGGAGTATTTAAGAAGATGAAGGACCGATGAGCAAGTAAGAGACGGAGCGTAGAGTTTATAATTCCAAAGTCGAGCGACTTTAGATCATATACTTGTCTCTTGAGAGCTTAAACGTTTGTAATCGTGAGAGAAATACCAAGAGAGTGACTTAGTGAGATAGTGTGATCTACTAAGTGTTTGCACTCGAAGTTGTAATCTCTTGTTGATTGCATAGTGGAATCCAGCCAAGAAGGCTGTTATCGTGGGAGAGTGGACGTAGGCTTGGATTAAGCCGAACCACTATAAATCTCGTGTTTTTATTCTCTTCCCTAACTCCTTTATTTTGTCCATACTAGCACTCTCAATTGGTATCAGAGCCAAGTGCTCGGTTTATAAAAGTGTTTTTACTTTTGAGCTAAAGATTCTTTATGGCTAGTATGTTGGCACCAGGACTTATGGAAGGGCAAAGCAACACAAGGCCACCATATTTTGATGGAAAGGAATATGACGTATGGAAGAACAAAATGAAAGCATTCCTAAGATCCAGAGATCTCTTACAATGGGATGTTGTGGAAAGAGGAATCAACCCCATCGCTCCTATGTCTCGGATGGAGATGTCCAAAAGAGAAGCGCTTGATGCGAAAGCAATTTTTTCTTTATATTGCGCTTTATCTCTTACTGAATATAATAGAATCTCTTCATGTGAAACAGCAAAAGAAGTTTGGGATAAACTTCATGTTACATATGAAGGGACCGATTGTGTAAAAGAGACAAAAGTAAACTTCTTGCTCGGCAAATATGAATCCTTCAAGATGAAGCAAGGAGAGTCAATTGGAGATATGTTTAATCGTTTTACAGAAATTGTAAACGGTTTGGCATATCAAGGTCATCCAATTTCTTCCCCAATGAAGGTCAACAAACTCTTGCGATCTCTCTCAAAAGATTGGAATCATGTCAAGACCTCAATCCGGGAGACTCAAAGGATTATGCCACTCTCCGTTGATGAATTAATCGGCACTCTTCAATCCTATGAAGTGGAGCAACTCAACGATGAAGATCCCGAAGGTAAGAAGTCCATTGCTTTAATATCTAATGCTGTTTTTGATGAAACAGACTCAGAAAATGACATGGACGATGAAGAATTAGCCTTTATGGTCAAGAAATTCAAAAAGCTGAGTAGAAAAGGAAGGAACTTCGATGGAAGAAGTCAATACAAGCATAATGACTAGAAAAGAATAATAAAAGAAGACGATGAACAAGGAAATCTATGCTTGATGGCACATTCAGAATCTGAGTCTAACTCAGACACAGACTCAGAAACAGAGTCTCATTCAGAACCAGACTCAGAATCCGATGAGGAAATCAAGGGGAGAAATCAAATCCAAAAGAAAAGGAAAAGAATCGTGATCATCTCAAAAAGGCAACAAATTGAGGGGGAGCTTTGATCAATTATGGAAAAATCTTTTTGATTGATCGTGATCTTATTATGGATGGAAGGAAAGGTAATTGTGTCAGAATTTATTCTACAAAATCCGGTTAGTGCATCTCTTATTACCTTTTGTCATTAACAAATCTCATATTGATATTATCATGACAAAAATGGTACGTGAATTTTATGATGCATCCGTGATTTTTATTGGATATTTGCTGATATGATCGAAGATAGCTATATTGCATATCTTTAATATTCGATAAAAGCTTATTTTTCGAAATTGTGATTCATGCAAGATATTTGTTATCATTCTTTACGTGAATCCATCATTATCGCTTTTTGATTATGACAAAAAGGGGGAGAAGTTATGAATATGCATATGTGCTAATTGGTTAATATTATATTATCTATGGCATAATATTGAGCTGCGATTATTTTCTATATATTATTATGCTCAATTTATTTGCTATCTTCTAATATCCTTTGATTTAAATTAAAAGCATGTTTACAAATCTGCATATTCAGAGATTGTTTTGTCATCATCAAAAAAGGGGGAGATTGTTAGGGAAATCCCTTATGATGTTTTAAAGATGACAAAATAAATCAAAGGCTACTAACATGTTTGATGGTTGAGTAATAGACCATGTAGATAATAGAACATGTAGAGGATATTATCAAAGTCTGAAGACTGTCAGACTCAAGACTCAAAGTCTAAAGACTGTCAGACTCGAGACTCAAAGTCTGAAGAATGCCAGACTCAAGACTCAAAGTCTGAAGACTGCTAGACTCAAGACTCAAAGTCTGAAGACTACCAGACTTTAGTGTCAAAGTCTGTTCTACATCAGAAGTCTGTTCACTCTGACAAATTCCAGACTGAACGTGAATGATGAACCAGAAGACTGAATCTATGCTGAAGCTGAACTGGGTACAAACCCATATTGTAAAGTCTACAGACAGATTGTAAAGTCTACAGACCCAGATTGTAAAGTCTACAGACCCAGATTGTAAAGTCTAAAGACTCAGATTGTAAAGTCTATGGCTATCAGACTTTACATCCAGATTCGATGAATCGTAACTCAAGCCCAATCATACAACGGCTAGTGATCTGGTTTGGATTTCACATCAAGATTGATTTGATTGATTCAATCTAATTGATTGATGATTGGATCTTGAAGACAAGAACTTTCTAAACGAAGAAGCTTTACTTATGGAAACCAATATTTCGTTTGTATGGGCGATCGGAATCAATTTGGAATTTTACCTTTGTCACTCAACGGCTACCAAATCTTCTAGATACAGAGCTGTCCAATGGGTATATTGGAAGACGATTCTCCGGGATGCTGTCCAACGGTAGTTTGGAAGTGGAGGAGTATTTAAGAAGATGAAGGACCGATGAGCAAGTAAGAGACGGAGCGTAGAGTTTATAATTCCAAAGTCTGAGCGACTTTAGATCATATACTTGTCTCTTGAGAGCTTAAACGTTTGTAATCGTGAGAGAAATACCAAGAGAGTGACTTAGTGAGATAGTGTGATCTACTAAGTGTTTGCACTCGAAGTTGTAATCTCTTGTTGATTGCATAGTGGAATCCAGCCAAGAAGGCTGTTATCGTGGGAGAGTGGACGTAGGCTTGGATTAAGCCGAACCACTATAAATCTCGTGTTTTTATTCTCTTTCCTAACTCCTTTATTTTGTTCATACTAGCACTCTCACTCTTGGATGTAGATCCATTGTAACGTTAATTTACTTATCTGCTGTCTCCACCACCAGATCAAACCATGAGTCTGTTATTAATTTTATACCTCACCCAATCACTCCTCAAAATCCCAACACCGCTCTCTCTTCTCCTCCCCATCTTTTTCCCTCCTTATGGAGCCCACCCCACAACCACGCGAGGCTTGTGTCATTTGAGGGCGAGGGAGAGGGCGGAGGCAGCGGAGGGAGGAGGAGGAGGAAGTTGGTCTTGGCATTCGAGCCGCGGAGGCTGCCAGCGGCATCGTCATTGGCGAGAGCAGCCTCCTCGGGGTGCTGAAGGTGCCGAGTCGGAGCGGCATCTTCTTCAAGGGGTCACGTATCTCCAACACATGGTGGCCTCACGGCCTCTTTGCAGACAACGCCATACTGGCCCTCCTAAGGCGGCGACGGCGGTGACAGCAGTGGCGACGGTGATGAGGTTAATGACGAGGAAGGTGTATATTAAGAAAAAGGAGGGTGGGACACACTTGCGGTCCACGCCCGTGATCTTCTGCTGGGACGACAACGCCGTTAGTTTTGTAACACAAAGCACAATCAAAAGTACAAAACATCGCCAAAAGAAGCGCGAGATCCACCTCAAAAGCTGAGATTCTGGCAGTTCAACCACGTGTAGCTATCTCTCTCCCTCTCTCATTTAAGGGCGACCATGATGACATGATGGAGAAAGTGGCGAGACGTGGAGGAGGCAGCGGTAATGATAGGTGGCCACAATGGGCGGAGATGGTGGCAAATTGTGAAGAAAGAGAGAGAGAGTTGGTTGACTGGGAAGACTTGACAGGATTATTAGACAATGTGATAACCCATCGACAAGTGCAATAAATATGTGTCTGCGTTTCCTTTTTGATCTTGTCTCATTTATGTGTTTGTCAACTCTATATCTCTATTGATAAAAAGAAGAAGAAAAACTCTGTAATTCGATCACATGGCAAAGAAAAAAAAAGATAAAAGAAAAGGAGGCTTGGAGAGGAGGTAGGGGCCACACACGGTGGCCGCCGGTGACACCCAACATTATTAACATAATTTAGTTGGCATAGCAACGTTGACAGTTGGCCTTGAGCTCATGATCTTGTGATGAGGTTGCCTCCCTTTCCTTGTCTTTGGATTTGATCAAGCTTGGTCTCCAATTGACTACGGGCTCTCAGTTAAGTGTGACATTAAGAGTTGGCCATGAGATCATGACCTCCTCACAGTGAGGCCACCTTCTAGTACACAAGCAAGCACGGAGAGAAAGAAAGGTGAGGGCAATGGCCTAGTTATGGTAATTAAGCAATGCATCGATCCACAGTGGCATCAGAAATGAAGAGAATAGGACAAATAAGCAAATTCATCAAATTTTACATAATTACTTGGTGGAAATAGGTAAACATAACTCCATACATCCACTTCTGTTTTCTTTCTTTTCGACCCCCCCTGCGAATGTCTTCTTTTCCTTTTCTCCTTATTACTCTTCTCTATTCCTTTTTCTTTCAGCCTCATCGCTGTTTCCTTTGAGCACGCCCAGAACGCCCGAAGGTTTGCTTCCCGATTCCATGTCTACAACACACTCGCACGTTGACTTTTCCACCAGCGCGCGATGCTACGCAACCAGTGTGCAGTTCCATGTCTCGTGATGGCCCCGACCTCTTCAAATCTTCAGGCCGTGAAGTCCGACGAGCTGAGAGATTTGCTGGAGCTTCTTCTCAGACGCAGATCACCTGTGACGACGTCTTCGGCTGTTCTTGGCCAAAGACGGACTCTGAGGGATGTACGTCATTGCTCTGTTTTATTCAGTTGAATCCGAGATTTGTTATTGAGGTCATGAGTGAAAGTAGAGTGGTGATTGTGGATCTGTTAGTAGTTTAAATATGTTCTGGTGTCATTGAAGTTGTCTATATCGGAATTGACTCTTCGATTATGACTCCGTTCTAATTTTTGAACTGACCACCAAATATTCGCTAAATGCCTGAACGAATTCAGAATACGATTTTGAGAAGCGTTCTTATGCTTTAGTGTCTGGAATGATTGTTGCGTAACGTACATGTTCGACTCACTTACAGCTCCTCTGTTTCCAGTGATTTTGGACTATGGCCAAGATCTCCATGTGCCATGACTACTTGAATTGTTGTTCAAATCCATCCAAATATGTTGTCTCTGATTCTGATGTTATGCCAAGTATAGATTCGTGTTAATCATATATCTAGATTAGCAAATCATGTTGACTTACGTATACCCAAGGGTTTTAGCATCTGACGGATTGTATTCACTGGATTGAGAATATGCTCACTGGTTGTGTATTCTTTTGCTCGGCTGATTGGTGTTGTGGTCTCAATTTGGTATTTGCTTTAATGATGCTTAATAATTATGCACTTGCGAATTTGATTACACTCGTGAATTTCCTTTGAGCTGTTGTGTGGGCTAATCGAGGATTTCTCAATTGCGTTGATTGCTATTCGTCATAGTGGCTGGGGAAGCTTTCATATTGATATGATAGGATAATTTCTCAAGAGCCAGATGCGCCTATTGGCTTGCATCATAATGCGATTTTTCGTCCGGAAGGTAAATCCGTTTGTCGTGCAAAATACATGGACTGGTGAATTCTGAGTGGGGTAAATAGGAGAGATGTCTTACTCTTGAATCTATAGAGAAACTGGAAGGTCCAACCTTGGATGGATTAGTTCTTGGACATGAACTAACATAAAAAAAGCCTGAGGAAAAACAGAAAGCAGTGAGGTGCTTGGGAAGTGCTTGTGCATGTATGTGTGTTAATGAGTGAAGAGTAAAGAAGTGAGTATCTTTTAGCTAAATCTTCACAGTGCCATGCTAACATCTTCTCTGTTTGCTATTCATGCTTTCAGATTGTAAAGAATTTCGGTCCTCAGTTAATCGGTGGTACATTGGTCGTTGTCCTTTCTTGCACATGGAGTCCTATATGAAACTAAATCGATACTGAAGTATGTTTGCCAAATTCAAGTGGAACCGTGTTGATTCTGTTGTTCATATGCTTATTGTTGGTTTAAACTTGTTATACTCTTTTTGTTGGATTAGACTTGTCGTCTTTTTCTACAATGTTATGTTTACTGGACACGTCTCCCTTGTGAATGAGCAATGGTTTTCGCTGAAATCTGCTGAATATGCTGCCGAGAGCTTATCTCTCAAGATAGAAGTTCAGAGAAGCTTGTTGACTGGACTTGACGAGGCCACGATCATTAATATGGAGTCTCTATCTTCTCTCTGCTTTTCGTTGTCTCTATTACATGTGTTTTTTCTTTTCTGTCTGTCATTCACATCTTTGTTATTGCTGTGTTTCAAGGCCCTGGGAGGATGAAGTCGAAGTTGGACAGCACTGGGAGAAACTCTAGCTCTTTCCATATCCGCATTGCTCTTGACTTGAAAGGTTTGAGTACGGGTATATGCACGTAAATTTGGTGAGGAAAGATCAATTCAGTACAGGTGAATCCTTCTTTCCTATTCTCTCTCTCTCTCTCCTCATTTTCTCTTTTTGCTTTTCTTGCGAATTTGAAACCAAGTTTTTAGTAGGCTTTGCTTAACAGTTACCTCAGCACCTTTATGGATACAGAAACTCATTCGATTGATTGAAGCCAGGGATTAAACAAAGTTTTGATTTGCTATTAAATCATATTTGCAGTGTGTGTTTTGTATTCTGCTTTGCAGCCTGGACGTTTATTCATCTAGCCGATACTTGCATGTACTTTTCATAAAATTAGTGAGCAATGAATGGGCGTTAAGAACACATGTCAATTTTGAAAGAAATAGAACCTTTGGCATATTTGACCATGGTGGAATGAAATTTGGATTTGCTGGCTTATCTAATTGGAGTTCAATTTGGACTTCTTGTGATGTCATTTTTATCATTTAAACCTGTATGATGATTTAGGAGATTGTTAGGTGAATTGGTGAAATTTTTTCGACAAATAACCATTTTGCTGTGCCTTGAACTCGCTGGATATGGGCTGTCATCACCATTCCTTTGCTGGTCACTCTCTTTTGGGTGTAGATTGAATTGATCCAAAGGCCATCCAAGTGTTGTTCTAGTTACCCGCGATGTGGTGTTTTTATTTTCATAATTTCTTAATCACTGGGCATGTTTGTTACCAATTGCTTTGACTGAAGTGATGCTGAAATTCATGGAGTATCTGAGTGAAGATTTGATTCAGAGGAGGGATCGAGAATAAGATAAGAAAACGAAAATAATTCTGGAAAATAAAAATGGGAAATTGGTTAGAAAAATAGGCCTTGATTAGGTTGTTAGATTTTAGTATTAGAAATAGCTAGTTTTGAAAAATATTTGTGCTTAAAAGCAACTTAAGCAGATTAGCAATATTCTGCGACTGCTTGAAATGGCTTTGGCAGATTTCAACTACTCTTGCTCTTTCGACTTTTATGCTATATGCTACTAGAGGAAGGGCTCATGTGATGATTGTTAGGTAGTTGTTGGCTAATCGTAAGCTAATTGCAGGAGAGCGCTGTTTTCCTTTTTGATTTACCATAGGACGTGGTCATCCTTCCATTGCTTTGTTTATAATATAGCCAGGGCCACTTATCTCAACAGTCGACTATATTGACCAAAAAAGTGAAAAAAAAAAAAAAAGTTTCTAAGCTATAGAACAAATTTGCGAGAGTAATTACAACCTCAAACTTTCATAGAGAAATTCTTAGAAGCACTTGTTTATTGTTATGATGAATTACAATCGTTAGGAAATGTGCAAGTTTATGTGACTTTGTGTGGATTGTAATTGGTCATAATTGATTCCGGTGTTTTTATTAAATCCTGATTGAGCTTACTTCTCGTTTTGTGTTTATTGTTCTGGATACAAGTGCCTGTAAAATGTAATACATTGTTCATTAAAGCAATACACAATTCAACATTTTCTCACTATATTGTTCTTGTTTTGATCTCAATCCAGGAAGTCTACCGCCCCCTGATATTGGTGATCTTAATGCCAAACTTGAGCTTCTTGATGGCACGCTATTGTAAGACCTCGTAGTCTATTGACAGTTGGCTAGTAATGTAGCCTAAAATAGCCTAGGCCGTTCATATTATGAATTAGTCTATGTTTGCTTTGTGTTTTTGTGACTATGCCGTCTGGTTACATATTTTATGCTAGATCTAAGGCATTGTATTTTATGGCCTTCACCATCCCTATTTATGTCCCTTGGATGCAGATCCATTGTACCATTTATGTACCTATCCGTTGTCTCCAACACCAAACCAAGACACGATTCTCTCTTATTAATTTCACCGCATCAAGCTCCCCTAGTCATTACGATTAAGTTGTCGACAGTGATGAGGTTAGAGGGTCGTCTCCAGATCTGAGGACGCCTCCCCCTTATCTGGCCCGTCCACTAAGATCTTGGTGAGATCTCAAGGCCATGGCCAGATCAGGTCATCAATGGTTGTGCCGAGACCTCACAGAGATTTGGTGGTGAGGGAAGAGAGAGAGTGAGGGAGAGTGTTGGGTCAGCAAATACAGAGAGCAAAGATGGTTGTGGATGACACAAAGGAGAAAGTGGCGAGACGTGGGGGAGGCGACTGTGATGACAATTGGCCGCAACGGCCAGAGACGGTGGCTGATGGTGAAAAAAGAGATGGGGTTGGTTGAGTGGGAAGACTTGATGAGGAAAATTAGACAATGTAATAAGCACATTGACAAGTGCAACATATATGCATCCGTGTTTCCTTTTTGATCTTGTCCCATTTATGCCTTTGTTAACTCTATATCTCTATCCTTGCTAAAAAAAACTATATATCTCTATCAACCAAAAAAAAAAGTAAAAATAAAAACTCTGTAATTCGATGACATAGCAAATAAAAAAGATAAAAGAAAAGGAGGTTTGGAGAGAAGGTAGGAGCCACACGTAGTGGCAGCCGGTGTTGGCAACACGACCACAACATAATTTCGGTGGTAATGTCGCCCAAATTTGATCAAGCATGGTTTCCAATTGATAGTGAGGTCACTCTCAATGGCGACATTAAGAGTTGGCCGTGAACTCATGATCTTGTGATGAGGTTGCCTCCTTCTCCTTGTCTTTGGATTTGATCAAGCTTGGTCTCCAATTGACAGCGGGCTCTCGGTTAAGCATGACATTAAGAGTTGACCTTGAGCTTGTGACCTCACAGTGAGGTCACATATTAGTACACAAGCGTGCGGAGAGAGAGGGGCAAGGGCAATGACCCAGCCATGGAAATTAGGTAATGCATCAATCCACAATGGCATTAGAAATGAAGAGAACCGGGCAAATAAGCAAATTCATCAACTTTTACACGGTTACTTGGTGGAAATAGATAGACTTAACTCCATACATCCACTTTCTATGATTATTAAATATAGATATTGGTGTAATTATAAAAAAAACACATAATGGGTATGGGTAGGCAGGCTAGTGAGGGAGACATTCATGTCAATTTGCTAGCACTGCCTTTACACAATGATTTTCTCTACTAGTGAAGGAGTTCCAAGATGAAATGAGAAAACTGATTTAGCTACATACCTATCCTCCTCTCTTTGGCTTCATAACTCGCCTTTATCAAGTGTAATTTCCTGATCGCCTCAGTCATATCCATCCGATCCAGCGGTGATTCCATCGAACATGCGACTCCAACTTCAAATACAAAGAAAATGCAATCTCTGATCTTGATCTCCTGTTGTCGATCACCAGCTTCACTCAAAAGGCTTAAGTCTATGATGTCCATTGCCTGATCCGGAAGAGCCGTTTGGACGAAGTTGTGGAGGTTAAGATGGTGCCCAAAGGCCTCTTCAGTGGGTCTTTTTCGAGTGAACATCTCCAATAATAGAATGCCATAACTATATGCATCCCCAAGTGTGGAAACCTTGTGTCCCATGCCATACTCTGCAAATTTCATCAAGACATTAAATAGGAATGAATAGACACTTTTTTCTTGAATTAATTGTATAGAAAAAGTTCCTAAATCACATGGGATTTTGCTTGATGTCTATTTGCAAGAGCTTGCCAAGGACAGTTGTGAGGGCTCGCACCAATCGCTACCAACATAAGGCGATGCCTTGCAAGCCCTCACTGACTTCCCTGTCGGGCTTGCCATGCGCGGCAGAAGCCAATGGATCGTCTGCCAGAGCAAGGCAAAGGGTCCCAAAGCCCCTTCTGGTTTTTTGCTTTCATTTCTCCCTGTTTAATTTTTGTTTAGTTTTCTGTACATGGCTGATGTCTAGTGCCTGTCGTACGAACTCTTATAAAGTGCATCAACCGTTGAGAAATGCATCAACAGTAGAGAAATGAGATTTTAGAATAAGTAAAGTGCACCAAAGATCAGCTAACAACATATGAACTCTTCTTCTCCAAAACTACTAAGTGCACCCAAAGTTGTCGTATGTTTGCAACACAAATTGCCTAAACATCAAGAGTGGCTTTGTCCTCTAGTAAGGTACGGGTGAAAACAGGAAAAGAAGAAAATATGTTAGATGAAGGCCTTGGTAGAAGTTTATGTGTTAACTAAATTTGAATCGCCGGTTTTTTGAGTGGAAACATGTGAGATCCACGTGGGGCTTGTTATTTTCATGATCTAGATTTTGTTTAATACCTATACCACACTTTCTTTTATGCAAAGACGAGAAGAAATTGCCTAGAAGAACAGGCAAAAAACAAACACGGTGGGGGAAAAAGAAGAGACTTAGAGTGATTTGTCGATGGTGATGGATTTATACTTGTAAATGCGTAAATTTGTCTTAATATGCTCTAACCAAGAAGTTTAGGGAAAGTGAAAGTTGGATAGAGCTCATCATGTTGTCAATTAGTGTATCCTCCAATAATTTCTAGCATAAATGTCATGTCATCTAATATACCTTTCAAATATTAAATTATAGGTCATGAAAGGGTCTGCCATGAAGGAAAAATTACTTATTGTCAAGACCTTAAGTCATGACATACCTAAAGAGAATCGCAATCCGTTTTAGTGGCATGAACGTTATGTGAGACAAAATACTTATTATAGAAAGAAAATATAAATATGAGATGACGCAATATGCTTAATCTATTTGTTCTCATGGATTCACAAGTTTTGTCCAAACATTTTCCACTCATTGGTCAAAATTACAATTGTTCATTCTCATCTTAGTTTCAAATACGATTAGGACAAGCTACTAGTAATCTTTTTGTACAAAAAGATATGTATTTTCTTTTTCTGCGGATGCTATTAATAGGGGAAAGAGAAATTGAGATGTGAGAAAGAGGTGTCTTAGCATACAAAACATAACATAACGTCAAGAATCATTGTTTATTCAAACTTTTGGCACTCTCATATTACTATCGCAATCAAATAACAAATAATCGAGAAAATATGACAATTTCATACCAGGAGGCACATAGCCAATGGATCCTCTGACTGCGGTTGAAGTTGAACTACCTTGGTCTTGAACTCCTGTGGCTTCGACACACACTGTTGAAATGATCTTTGCAAGCCCAAAATCTCCAACTCGAGCCACCATGTCATTGTCCAAAAGCACATTACTTGGCTTCAAATCTCCATGAACAATTGCTGGATAACAACCCTTGTGGAGATATTCGATCGCAGTAGCTATGTCGATGGCGATGTTTAACCTCTGCACTAGGCTCAAATTTCTTGATTCATTACACTCATCATCTCGTCCCATAGTCCCAAGGTGCAGCCACTCCTCCAAGCTCTCATTAGCCATGAACTCATATATTAGAGCTTTGAAGTCATTGCCACGAAAGTCCACGCCCGAACAGACACTTAATATCTTCACGAGGTTTCGGTGTCTAATGGTTCCTAGAGTTCGACATTCGGAGATAAAACTCCTCAAAGCACCTCTTTGCATTAGATTGAGCACCTTTATTGCCACCATGGCACCGCCATCAAGAATCCCCTTAAAAACCGTGCCGTATCTCCCTTTACCAATCGAATTGGTCTCAGAGAATCTATTAGTCACTCTCAGGAGTTCTTCATAAGAAATCCTCAAGAATTGGTTCTCAAAAGATAATGAAGTGGAGGCATGGTTGTCGTCTCTGCTTCTTTTTGTGGTAAAAGATAGATAGACATAGGAGCAACAAAGCTAAACATAACAAACTGCCAGCTACCCCATATATTACTCTAGCCTTGGTTGAAGAAGACTTCTTAGAGCTTGATGATTTGCAAAGAGGTAGCTTTAGACGGGAACACCTCCACGAGTTTCGTATTTCCATAAATCGATACAGAACTTGCATTAAGAAAAACTCCCGCTCTAGAACTCGTCCTTCTAGTTGATTGAAGGATAAATTCAAGTACTCGAGTAGTGGAGCTCTGCGAGAAAGCTTGGGATTGGACCAAAAAATTATTATTGGAAAGGTCCAGCTCTTGTAGACCCCGTAATGGACGTAAAGCTTCAGGGATTTGACCATGAAATGAATTAGCTTCTAAGTGAAGTCGCTCCAATACCAAGCACTCACTGATGGATGCCGGGATTAAGCCGGTCAGTCTATTGTAAGACAGATCTAATTTGCCAAGGTTCTTTAAAGATCCAACTTGCAATGGAAGAGATCCGCTTAAATTATTATTTGCTAAACTCAACGCGATCGACAAGGAAGAAAGGCCCACGATTTCGGCAGGAACTAAGCCAATTAGGTCATTATTCGAAAGATCAAGCTCAATTAGTTGCTTACAGTTGCCAAGACTTTGCGGTATGTAGCCTTGGAAAATGTTGGAGGAAAGGTCAAGGTGACCTAATGACGTAATGTTACCAATCGAAGATGCTATCTCTCTAGTAAACATGTTACCACTTAAAAGAAGTTACTCCAAGTTGGAAAGTGTTCCGATGGAATGAGGAATGCAATCGGTTAGAGAATTATGGCTCAAATCCAAGACAGACAAGTTGAAGAGATTTCCGAGGGCTAAGGGAATAGATCCTTCGATCTGATTGCCTGACAAATAAATTTCCTTCATGCTGGTGGAGAGATTGGAGAAGGAGCTTGGCAATGATCCGTGAATTAAGTTCCAGTCCACCGCGAGAGTTTTTAAGTTGGAACAATTAGCTAAAGAAGAAATAAAACTCAAGTCATCCTGCAAGTGGTTATAAGCCAATGTAATTACGTAAAGGCCCTTTAGCCTTCCTAGATTTTTCGGTATTGGCCCATGGAAATTGTTGTTCAAAAGTACAAGCTTTTTAAGACCTGTGGCATTCGTTAACGTTGACGGAATCATCCCGGTGAACAAGTTATAGCTGGCGCCAAGGAAGTAGAGAGAAGGAGAAGTGATGCCGACATCATTGAGAAAACTTCCCCGCAACTGGTTATGACTAACACTGAATACCTCAATGTCAGAGACGTTTAAAATCCCTGTTGGAACCTCACCGGTTAGTTTGTTGGAAAATAGTTGGAAAAGTGTCAATCTCTTGAGTTTGGACAATTCCTTGGGTATTTCTCCGCTCAACTCATTTATTGCCAGGGAGAGCTTTTGTAGCTGTGAGACGTTTCCAATCCAACGAGGAATAGGACCTACAAGATTGTTCTTAGACAAGAGCAATTGTTTAAGTCTTGTTAAAGAACCAAGATCGAAATGAATTCCCCCCTCAAGTTGGTTATCTATGAGATTCAGGATCTCGAGGTTCAAGCAGTGGGAAAGATTGGAGGGTATTGGCCCACCAAATGAGTTGTTACTAAGATCGAGATTACGGAGCCGAAACAAGTTGCCGATCTGTGGTTGGATTTCGCCATGGAAGCTGTTGTTCTGTAAAACCATGACCCTTAGGAAAGAGAGGTTACCTATATGAGGAGACAGGAAGCCTCCCAAGCCTTGTGATCTTAGGACCAAGGATGTGACCCTCCCAAGATGCCTTTTGCTGCACAAAACACCTTGCCACTCACAATGATGGGTAGAATCATTCCAAGAGCTCAAGACTCCGAACGGGTCTTCATGTATTGCATCTTTGAAGGAGGCTAATGCAAGCCGATCTGTTTGGTTTTGCGAGTATGATCCGGAGATTGTGATTGAGCTCCACCACCACAAGAGAACAAAGTTGAGAATAAGAAATAGTTGTTTCCCCATCTCGTCCAGTGATCCACTGATCCACTTTCAGTCTGAGCTGAATTTATAAACTTTTACTCTGCTCACAAATCAATTATTGACTAACTCCATCATGGGAAGTTCTGTGAACTTTCTCTCTCCTGAAGACCGAAGACTTGTGAAATAATATGGAAACTAACCAAATTTTGTAATTAATGAATTAATGCGAAATTACAGAGAAATAAATGAGAAATAATAAAGAACTTCTGAGATTTACATGATTCGGTCTAAAAATCGATATTTACGCAACTGGAAGAGCAAGCAGCTATAATCCACCGATACTCGGAGAACCATAGAGTTACAATTACTCGCAAGTTCGAGTGTCTTCTATGCCTTGATTACATCTAAACTCATCGACTCACGTCACAAAATCCACTGTTTTCAAAACTCCGTGCGATCAAAGAAAGCGTTACTGGTGCGTCCCCTTTTTTTCTTCGCTAAAGAGAGTCCTCTCGTGCGGGGATATAAAATAGAGACTTCAGCAGTACGTCTTCTTCAGGATATTAGAAAAGGCCTAAAACTGGACGCGTTGAGTGGAGTGCGACTAATGTTTGCTCCCTCGGTTAAACTTGGATATTTATCTTCAACAGAACCAAACCTTCAATACATTTAATAGTTAAGTAGCACCGCCCAACAAATCAAAATATGATATTGATTAAAAAGGAACACCATATTTTGAACAAATCAGAATCCTTTAAATGAGTTGGGTCTCGTACCAAGTTCAAACTCAAGCCATAATATAATAACCGGTGCCTCATATTTCCCATCAATCTAATAACGATTGGGAAGAAGAAGAGGATACAAACATGTAACTTATTTCAACATAAATGGCATGTAATTGACGACAATTACCCCATTGGAAAAATAAAAAAAGTGAAATGGAATATGCTAACAACGCATATAACCGTAAAAAAAGAGGAAGACTAATGAAATTTGGGACATGTATGTTATCCTAGCATGCATGCCCTTTCCTTGTTTAGTCCTTAAATGAAACTGCTTGGTGGTCTCCAAAATATCATTAGCCTTCAATCAAAGGCTTCATGGCCTTGGAAAAGCTTTCTCATCCGTAGGATTTGAATAACAAATAGAGAGCAGACTTGTTGAACCAACTCATCTTATATGATCAAAATTGCAATTTTATCCTTCCAATGTCACTAGACCTAGAAGAGAAAGATTTGTAAGAAAACAAGGAGAACAGAGCAGAGGTTTGGGGATATTTCCCTTCTTCCGACTTTGCCTTTTATTCAAACGTCACCTCGCCTCATATTGCTGATGTTAAGGGTAATACATGCATTTTCATTACCAGTATGGCCAAGAAGTATAGCCAACAAAGCATATTACACATTGCACGGAATATTAGAGGGCTGACAAAATTTCCTTTAATTTTTTTGCCACAAAATTTCCTTTAATTGAACTTGCCTCATTTATCACTTCTCCCCATTTTACAAAATAACGCTGATTCCACTCTTATTTGACGACACGCCGCACATGCCGCACAGCACATAGTGTCCCATTTCATTTACTGACAAACTCTAGTAAAGTCTCAGTTTATGTAGTGTTACTCTTATTTTAAAGTCTTGCTTGCTCTCAATTTTACAATAAAAATAAGAAAAAAAAAATGTTAGAAGGTAAGATTGTTTGATGAATTTGACGTGACATATTGTTATTAGTTATCGAAACTCAGAGTCTAGTATTTGGTTTAGTATATTAATATTAATTGTTAAATTATATCTCGAGTTTGAATTCATATACGATACCCGATACGTACAAAACGATATACATGCCAAAACGAGAAAGAACGTCCACAAAGCTTTTAAGGAGAAATGGCGTGTGATAGGAGCCGAGAGGATACCGCTTTCGATCTGCGCTTCACGTTGGAAATGAAGACTACAATCCATGGGATTCTTCTCATTTGTCAGCACGAAATAAGGCTTATGGGTTGATCGTCTGAATTTCTTCTACGTCATTAAATGCATGCACATGGCCATGTGCATGCTTTCTCGTAGAAAAAGTTGGTCAGCACTTGCTGCCTCAGAAGCCTATCATGTAGGCGCCGAACTCTCTCCCTCTTCTTGGTCATCTTTTGTGAACTTCTTTCGTCTTGTTGTGGATAAATGAGGAAAGGCAGAAGCTATTCTTCTTCACGCTCACACATGCTATCATTAATTGCACGGAGGCGCATTAAAGATCGGCATGGTGTTGACATTTGTGGAGTACAATTTTTGTTTTGTGTCCTTCCCTTCCATCGATTAAAGGAGAAGACGTCTGGAGCTCGAGAAGCAGCAAAAATAAAGAGCTCGAAAGAGAGACGTGAGCTCAGACAGGTTTGTGCAGAGTTGAGTCCATTGAGCTGAGTTGTTAAACACCGTGTGTGTCGGATATAAAGTAGGACTGGAAAACACTTAAATATATAAATAATTGTAATATTATAATTCTCCGATTTATAGTGAAATTATTTTGCTGGCTCTCCCTGTGGATATAAGTTCTGATATTCGGATCGAATCACGTAAATTTCTGGTATCATTTTTTTTTTATTGTTCCTCGTTTTATTTCTGACGATTTCTATAACTCCCGACATAATTACAAAATTACGATCCACTTCCACTATGCTGTCGATTCAAACATTAATATATAGCATAGCATCATCTAATAGGAAACACCATAAAAAAGTTGGGAGTAATAACAAAGAAGGATAGGGGGAGTCCTAAATGTCATGTCAGACCTCTTTGAACATGAAAATGTTGGCCATCTGATCTAAGCCAACTCATTGCATAGATCTTTTTTTTTCCTCAGCTCTAGAACTAAGTATCACTTGGGACAAAGTCCCACCCCTTGGGAGTTATTTCTTGAATCTTGTAAAGGCAAAGTGCTAAATGCATCTTTGGATTGCTTCAATGATTGTTAGTCAAATTTGAATAGAGGCTCCCAGTAATGCGTGAGAGCACTTTGTGCAATTTTGAGAAGAAATGATGGAGGAATAGAAAAGTAAATTTCCTTAAATTGATCTTGCTCAATTTATCTCTTTTCTCGTTTTCACAAACTCCATAATAATGCTGATTCCACACTTATTTGGTGACATAGGTGCATACCACACTACACACCATTTCATTTAGAACATCCGAGTAAAGTCTTAGTACATGTAGTGGTGTCATTCATTTATCAACGCCTCACTAGTTTTCACGTTTACAACCAAAACAAGAAAAAGAAATGTCAAAAACACTAAGAATGTTTCATAAATTTGGTGTAATAAGTGACATGGTATATTGTCATTAATTATCGAATATGGCTTATTATTCGCTTTTGATCTGCCATGTGGTTTGTATATCAATACTAATCTATAAGATAGGATTGTCCAATAGGACACTCCTTTATAAAGTTGAGGGGAGAAAAAGCAATATCAATATTGGTGCCTCGTATTCTATGAAGTCCATGGAGTGAAGACCAAAGACTGAAGAATGAACAAATTGGTGCCTTATAATTCACCGTCAATCACGAGAGGATTGAGTACGAACGAAGCTTTCATATCCTTGACAAAAAGTGCCTCCGTCAATTATTTATATGAACATGAGACTCATTAAAAGGTGAAGTTAATTTGAAACTCTTTTTTCTCATTCCACAAAATTCATTTTACATCTGTCATGTCTTTGGTAAAAGTTTTCTCCCTTGCTTTTGATTGTTTCTTTTGGCTTTTCACACGAAATTGGTTTAAAGTCCAAGTCAATTATAAGTCAGGCACCAAAAGCTGAAACATCAAGCTCAAGTAGTCAAGCTTGATGCAATCTCAATTTTTTTAACTCATGTTTGTAGGAAAGCGCGTTCCAAAAATATTATATCTATGAGTAATATATTTATTTTTGGTTGCGATTAAAAATTTGATGATAACTTCTGAAAATATTATATGGTGCCTTCTTGATTGAGGTTAAAGAAATGCTAAATGTACTAGGAATATGCATTAAATCCTCTTTATCAAATGATTTGTGAAGTTTCCATTGGTCGATTGAATGAAACCCACAAGCTTGTTTTGAGTCCTCACACTTGTATTTCCCATTCAAATTATCTCCTAATGTATTATCGCATCGTTCTTTTTTAATTAACTTTTAATGCAATTACTTGCTAGTTGAGCTCACCCCTAGCCCTAGGATGGAGGGAATAAGGGGCGCCTGGTCCCAATCCCCGCGTCAATTATGGTCAAAAGGCCTCATCCTATCCCATTCTTAGAGCTGGTAGTTGCAATTTCATATGATACGAACGCTCCATGAGATAAAACATCAAATATAGGGGAAAACATATATATCTGACTTTGACTTGATTAGATACACTTCATTAGACTTGATCACTTTTGAACAAATAAAAAAATTAGACCACCGAAAATATTATTTGATGCCCTCTTAATTGAGGTTATAGAAATGCCAAATGTATTAACAATTTGCATTAAATCCGGGTAAATTACCTAAAAAGTCATATATATTGTGTTTCTACCAATTCAGTTCTAAACATTTCAATTATACCGATTGAGTACTAAACATTTCTAACTTTTATTTTTTTGAATCTTTTAATTAGTTTTTTTCTTTATTTTTTTTTTCATTTTCTTCATACTCTTCTTTTCGTTTCCACGCAGTGGCTAGTGAGGCTCGCTGGCCACTAGGTGAGGCTTGAGGACTGCGGGTGAGGCGGCTTGGCCTAAATCTAGGTGAGGCTAGCCTCACCATGGCCTTGCCGATTACGGGCAAAGACGGCCTCCTCCATGGCTGCAAGGCTGGCCACCTTCACCTACAACCTCCAAGCCTTTTTACGACTGCCTCAAATCAAAATTGAAGTGTGGCAGCAAGGCTCAATCAAGAACAACAACCATTGGTATACAGAGAGAGAGGAACCAAGGGGGAGGGGGAGGGACCATGAGGTGCCTCACGAAGGCCTAGGAGCCATAGGCAAGGGTAGCCTTGCTAGCCCGTTCGAAGGTGGCCATGGCCTCCCCAATCACGTGCGAGACCTTTTTTGCTCACAGCTGGTGAGGCCATGGCAAGGCTGCCCTTGCCCAATGGTTAGCAAGGGCTTCATGACCCTCGTTGGCCACTATGGGAAAAAGACAAAGAAGAGTAGGAACAAAATGAAAAAATAAATAAAAAATAAAAAATTCCAAGATAAATAAAATATTATTTAAAAATTTTCACATTAGTGTTAGCCAAACGATTTGTGCCAATCGGCATCTACGTCAACGCCAACAGGCCAAAATTGGCCGAATGCACTGAACTAGTACAAATGCAAAAAAAAAAAAAAAAAAAAAAAGACTGAATTTTTAAAAAATAAATAAATAAAGGTTTATGATTAAATTGACACAATTATAATAGATATAAGACTTTTTGGATAATGATGGACTTATCTAGTCAATTGATACCTCATCAATTACGTGAGGATTGACAAGTCCATGGAGACGAAGACCAAACATTCCATAAAACATTCCACCCTCAAATTATCCCCAACCACCACGCTATTTCCCAAATAATGATGGACATATCTAATCAACTGATACCTCATCAATTATGTGAGGATTTACAAGTTCATATAGACGAAGACCGAACATTCCATCAAATGTGTTATCAATATGTCCACCCTCAAATTATCCCCAACCACCACGCTATTTCCCAAATAATGATGGACATATCTAATCAATTGATACATCGTCAATTACGTGAGGATTGACAAGTCCATGGAGACGAAGACCGAATATTCCATCAAATGTGTTATCAATATGTCCACCCTCAAATTATGCCCAACCACCACGCTATTTCCCAAATAATGATGGACTTATCTAGTCAATTGATACCCGTCAATTACGTGAGGATTGACAAGTCCATGGAGACGAAGACCGAATATTCCATCATATATGTGTTATCAATATGTCCACCCTCAAATTATGCCCAACCACCACGCTATTTCAACCTCTATTATTGCGTTTCATAATCAACTCTCCAATTTTGGTTAAAGATAAGTTGTTCAAAATAATCTTCACAAAGTCTGCGAAAAATCACTTTTCGTGATAATATAACCTAGTTTTAAAAGGTCGCACTTAATACGTATCCACCCATTAATACGATTAGAGCTTTTCAAAAACATAAGTATGGATCAGACCTAAAATATCATATTTCTTTCTGTCAATTTGGTTCACCTATGCGTGACTTAATCTTGCATGACGAAAATGAGAGATATTATGATGAGGCGGACGTCACTTAAGATAAGAATAATGCGGAAGTGATTGTAGAAAAGGAAAAAAGAAATAAAGGTATTGAAGAAATTTGAACTTTATAAGGATGATCAAACCAAATTTCGTTTTGAAGACCATCTACATACAACTGCTAAATGATTCAAGATTTTCAATTTCATACTATATTATTTATAATAAACTATTTTGATATGTCTTTGGGGTCACATGATAAAGCTCTATATTCTTGGGTTTAAGTTCAGCGTGAACGTTAACTGTAGTGAAGGCGAAGTTAATAAAAATTATATAAATATGGGTGAAATAGTAAAGATCAACGTGAAAATACTATAATTACAATGCATTTCGGTATAACAATTTAAAAACCATTCGAATGGTTTCAACGTTGGTGAGACAAACTTTAATGGCAGTTAGAAATAATGCTTGAGAAGATTTTTGTGTAATTTTGAGAAGAGATGATGGCGAAATGAAAAACTAAATTTCTTTTAAATGGTCTTGCCTCAATTATGTTTTTTCCTTTTTACAAAAGATTATTCCTATGTTTACTCTACACATAATTGATTACATGGCGCACGCCACATAGCTCGCTATTTACTGTAGGAAACGCGAGTAAAGTCTTAATACCTGTAGTGTTATTCATATTTCCAAAGTTTGGCTTGTTTTCACTTCTACCGCAGAAACAAGAAAGAGAAATGTCCAACATTAAAACTGTTTTATACATTTGGTATAATAAGTTATGTGGCATATTGTTATGAATTATTGAATATGGCTTATTGTCCATTTATAGTTTGCCAAGTAGCATAGCACATAAATTTATATATAACATAGCATTGTCGATTAAGAAACATACTAAAAAGTTTAGGGAAGAAAAAGTAATAATTAAGGTAATAACAAAGAAGAAAGTGGGGATAACACAAAATAATTAACAAAACCGAAGGGTCCATATAAAGGACAAGTTGGTGCCTCATATTAACAATGACCCTCCTCCGGATGACCTCTAGAAAAATTAATAAAACCCTCATTTAATGATTTAATGATATTTACTCTGTAAATATGAACACAAAGATTAAATCATTATCACAAATTAATTAACCTTTTCAGTATATTAATATTCTTTTTCTCCCAAAAGGGAAAGATTTTTCACAAAATCTCTTTTTGAATGGGAAAGTCATCCAACAAATTTTCCCCCTGGTCGAATGATATGGGTTTTGGCATCTTTTCAATCTAGAAATGGAAAAGCAAAGCAAAAGTACTTTAAGTTTAATTTCTTTAATCATGATGCGATTTACAAGGTTTCTATATTTATTTGAAGGAAAAGATCATCAAAAATCTCAAATTTGGCCAAAAATGATAAATTTATCCCCAACTTTTTTTTTTGGTGATATGAAAAATTCCAAACTTTATTAACCATAACATATTTACCGCATCAATGTAATTTTTGTCTTATTTTTTCTGTTTTTCATTTCTTTCTTTTTTTCTTTCTCTCTTCCCTCCGCCATGGCTGGCGGAGGGAAGCCAGACTTAGGCGAGGGCGGCTCTCGGTTGCGTCAAGCGAGGGTCGCCCTCGCCTGGGCTGGCTAGGGCCGCCCTCACCAACGTTGGGTGCCGGCGAGGGCAAGCTACCCTCGCCAGATCGGGTGAGGGAGGCCCTGCTTGACCCAACCGAGGCTCGTCGAAGCCTTGCTGGCCATTGTAAGGAGAATAAACCCAAGGAGGAAGAAGAGAAAAAAGAAAATTTTAAGACAAAAATTAGAAAAAAAATTAAAATTATTTAAAAATTACCATATCAGCGTTCACTGACTGGAATCCATGTCGGCATCAACCAATCAAAATTTGTACTTTTTTCCTTTTCTTACGTTCATATGCTCAATTGAAAAATTAAACCCTGGCTTGGTCGTTTTCCCACCACAAAAAATCTGATAAATTACTCTCATGAAGCTCAATCTAAAATAATTACTTCAAAGGGGAAATCATATGGTAATCAAGTTTTTGAGAACGTATGCAACGCGTCTTCTTCTCTGTAAAGGAGGAGAACTGGCCCACCCGAGACAAAGAATTGTGAGTTATGTGCTTGTCGCTTCCTTCGGAAGCAGCTGCAGAGGGCGGGAAATGAGGAGGATACTGGCTGTCTGAATCGCAGGGCCCTTGGATCCGCCGACGTACTGCGTGTGGACAGGAAAGTCGGTCCCCAGCTTCTAAAGGAAGCCACACGCCCAACAGAGAGAAGGCTTAGGGCCTGTTTGGTAACCATCCAAACAGTGCCAAATTCTGATTCTTTGTTCCCGGAATTAGTTTCGGCCTAGAATCGCATTTGGTAAATTTTTGTTTAGGGAACAGTTGGGAACGAGAATCAAGAATAAAAAAGTTGATTCTTGTTCCGAAAACGAATTTGAGAATCAAAATCAATAAATTTTCTTCTTCCCTTCGGCCATCTCGCGACTGCCATCCACCATCGCCCGCCACCGTCCGCCGTCCGCCACCGCCGTCCGCCGCCACCGCCGGCCGCCGGCGGTCCGGCGAGCTCGCCGGAGGCAAGCCCAGCCACCGGCGAGCTCGCCGGTGGCCAAGCTGGCCTCGCCGGGACTAGGCGGGGCCGGGCGAGCCTCGCGACGCCCGGCCCCACCGGTGGCGGACGAGGCTCGCCCGGCCCGCCGGTGGCCAGCGGCCTCGCCCAACCCCGACGAGGTCGGCTGGCCACGGTGGGGCTCGACCGAGCCAGATCCGGCTCGGCCGAGCCTCGGCGGGGCTAGGCGAGCCTCGCCCGGCTGTCGGCGAGGCTCGGCCGACGAGGGCCCGCCTCGCCGAGGGCGGCGACGCTCGGTGAGGTCGCCACGAAGAAGAAGAAGAAGATGAGAAAAAGAAAAGAAAAGAAAAGGAAAAAAAGGAAAATGAAAAGAAAAAAATGAAAAAATGAAAAAAAGAAAAGAAAACAAAGGAAAAAATTATTTAAAAATTAAAATAAATTTATTTGGAACAGAATTAATGAACACGATACCAAACGCAATTCTATTCCAGAATCAGAAATTTTGGACAATTACCAAACGGCTTAAAATGCTTAGAATCAGTTCCCGGGAACAGAATCAAAAAGAATCAATTCGATCGAATCGGCTCAGGGAACAATCGTTACCAAACACGCCCTTATACCGTAAGCCCGGGCGAGGAGGATAACTTCAACGTGTGGATCGGGGTTTCGTTCGGAGTTTCTTCAGTACGGTCCCTATTATGTCAATTCATTTTGACATTTGCGCGCACATGATAGACTCTATGAAATCACACAATGGTTAGTACCGTCAATTTCAAGGAAGATGTCACGTTTTTAAAATACATTTTTAAAAACGTTATTTTCTAAAAAAATTGACAATA
Organism: Eucalyptus grandis; assembly: GCF_016545825.1. Taxonomy (NCBI): domain Eukaryota; kingdom Viridiplantae; phylum Streptophyta; class Magnoliopsida; order Myrtales; family Myrtaceae; genus Eucalyptus; species Eucalyptus grandis. The sequence goes on along the minus strand of NC_052612.1, from coordinate 43,832,949 downwards.
TTTTTTTTTATATTCAGCTCAAATTTGAAAATAAATTAGAAAATATTTTGCGCCATTTAATATATGATTTGATTTTTGAGGAAAATTACTAAAAGAATTTAAATATTTTAATTATTTTTCTTTTCATTATTTCATTTTTCTCATTTTTTTCTTTTTCTTCTTTCTCTACCGATTGCCAACCATGGTGATAGTCAACGACTGGTCACAAGCAACCTCAAGCCTCACCTGAGGTGGCCAGAGCCTCATTGACCTCTAGCGATTTTAGGTGGCCTTGAGCAAGCTTGGGCCTCCTCAGATTTAGCAAGGCTCGACCTCATTGGAATCTAGCAAGGTTTGAGCTCTACTATAGCCAATTGTGGACTCACGTTGTGGCCCTCGACCGGCTAAAGAAGAAGAAGAAAAAAATTAAAAATAATTAAAAACTCAACTTTTTCAAAAAAAAATAAAAACAAATGAAAAGATATTTGGTAAAAAAAAAAAAAAAGTGCTTGGTGTAGAAGTGAAAGAAAGGAGATGGAAAATGTCTTCCACTTTCTGAAAAGCGAAAAATATTTTCCCCATTTTTAAAGTTGTTTCTTCCATTAGCGTCTTAACTAATTTATTTCCCGCGAACTGAACACTGAATTATCCAGGAAAGGTTTTCGTGGAAGTTGTTTTCCGTAAAATGAACTGAGTCTTAGTGTTTGTATGAAACTTCATGAATAAATAAGATTGGACGTCTGAGTTTTTCTATTTGAGAATTACTGAAAATACGAGATATCATGATCGCACCATTCCTCTCCTACATGTTTAGATTGACAAAAGGAGCATGTCGTTTTCCAATAAGTTGACACATGTTGGGTTATACTTGAAATTTAGCGCAAAACACTATATATTGAAGTTTAAAAGGTTGGAGAACAACATGCATCATTATTTATATCTGAAACGTGTGACGGAAATCCGTCAGGGATTGAATGGAGTATCATAAATCGAACTTGGAATTTCTTGATTCTATTTTAGCTTGAGGTATAATAAGTATATAATTTACTGAAACAGGTTGTTCTAAAAATTAGCATTAATTTCCCCACTTTGAGATCCATATTTAGTGAAGGTCCTTAGTCGATGGTCAAGAATGTCCCTAGAAAAGCAAGAAGGCATGTACATAATCAGGGATCCGATCACTCTAATGTTAGGTAAACGAGTTTTTGGTGCTGGGTAGTGAGACGGGTTTGAGGTCAATTGCTAAATCAGTACATTATTTAACACTAGTTTGGTGTTTTATTATTGGAACACTAATTTTGGAATGTGATATGTATATAAAACAATGTTTTATGAAGGTTGACGATGATCTGTAATGACTAACGACTAAACATCATAAATTTGGAATTTTTTTTAATGACAAAGTTTTATAAAGTTGTTGACATCTAAGTTTTCATGGATAGATCGTTATTGCAATTCTTTTAAAAAAATAAAATTAGGGACCAAGTTCGCTGATAAGGCTAGAATTCAACCCCTAACCAAAAATTGATTGATTTTGCAGCATCTTGGACCGTATTTCATTTCTCTGCATTCGAAAACTAGAAGCATCATAGTAAAAAAAAAAATTATTGATCATGAATATTATATAAAAAAAAAAAATAGGAATCAAATTAACCGATAACGGTGAAATTCGATCCCTCAAAAACCACCGACCCCACCAGATTTTGCATTCATTTCATTGCATCTAGTGATTAGAGACAAGGTAATTTTTAATACCTCAGGCCCCACAACAGAAGATTTGGAGCGACGGAACTCTTAAGGCCCTCAAAGCTCGAAGGAACTCCTGGCACCATTGTGCCCCACTAAGTCTCGTCACCTTGACCTTACATTGGCCATGAAATCGGACTAAACAAAAGGTCAAAATTTGGCTAAATTGAAAGGAAGTAGCGGCTGCAATTGAAACGAAACAAAGGAGTTCCTTCGAGCTAGTGGGGCAATTGCCATGTTAGCGTTCATCGGCCACACATCAGCATCGCAAGGGTAAAATTGATCGGATGGACTAAATTAACATTAATGTGAAAACGTTTAAAATTAAATTGGTCTAATTAAAAGATTTATAACTGAATTGATATTGATGCCATAAATTTATGACTTTATGATCAAGGGACCTATTCCATTCTTTCTTAGGGCTGGTAGTGGCACTTTCATATGACACGAACGCTAAAACATCGGATACGGAGGAAAACACATCTGGAAATGATGTGACAAGATACACTTAATTTGACCTTTTCACTGAACAAGTTTGGTTTGAGCTTTTAAGGGCCATGTCCAAACCCAATCCAGCTGGTTTTGACAAGTGCCAAGCTCACTCACTTGAATTCATTGGCCCAATCACATGGGGAATGTCTTGCTTTTTAAAGCAAAAAAGCTGAGCTAAAAAATAGATAAAATGGAAACATAATTAGATAATAATTCCATAATTTTTTGGTATTGTACTTTAATTGTGCCATGAAATACTTTTCTTCTTCTGTTTTAAGCCTCACTTTCACTTTCAATATTTACCAAGTTTGTATTTTGAGGTAGATAAACTAAAATAAATATTTTATCGATGTAATTTTTAATAAATTAATGGGCGAACTAAGCCGAGCCTCAAAGTCATTGCTTAGGCCTAGGCCACTCACCAACAAGGCCCTAGAATGCATTGCTTGAGCCCGCCGAAAAGCGCAAAATTTTCAATCAAACCTCCCATTTTATCGGAATACCTGCAAATCGTCAAACTTATAATCAAGTCTACGATTAATTTATAACATCAATTGACACTTTTTTCCTAAGTCGATCACTAAAATTTTTTAACCAAAGTTGTAGATGATGTGTTTTGATGTTAATACAAATTAATAAGAACTAAAACGGGAGTGTCCTAGGGCACGACCGACAAAGATGACAGTAAATTATTGACCTAATGGAACTTATAATGAAGTAGCTTTATGCAATTTCAGGAATAATGTCACAGTTAAACTTCTTGCTTTAGGGCACGACCGATGAAGACCCGCCATTTCAGGAATAACATCACAATCAATTGCAGAAAATATTACATGCAATTCCTCATTTTGGCTTAGTGACAAAAGAATAGACACAAAGGTGTGGATCAAAAGCAAGATATTAGCTCAAATATGTACGTTACTCGTATAAATAATCTCATGTTTGGGTTGCTCATTTGATGTCTTGATCCATGTCTTATATGATTATTGAGGTTAGTCGGATATTCTATAGATTGGAATTTGCGGTTCCTCATCATATTTAGAAGAAAAGAAGGGAAGAAAAAGAATATGCAATAGAATTTAAAAGACGAAATATTGGAGGCAATTAGCGAAATTAGATAAAGTAGACGTGGTCTACTAATTTTGGAAGTGCTTCGGGAATTTTCCCGACCCTTTGTGGGCTCCAATTAGGCTTTTTCGGGCTAAGTGGATATTTTTAGAAATATTTAATTATTAATTTTCGACTCCCCCACCGAATTAAATTAAATAATTATTTATTTTCTGAAATTTCAACCGCCCGCCGCTCGCCGCCGTGAGATGGCCCGGGACCTCCCCGAGGAATATTGTGCTGATGACCGTGGTGAAGTTTCCGTTTAGTTAATCGGGCTTTATTTTGAGTCTAAATTTGAATTTTTAATATTAATTATTTAATTTTTGAAATTAATTATTTAATTAATTATTTTTCGGAAATTAAGATTTTGATGACGTGGTCTACTAATTAGAAATCTCGTCCGGACCCTTTGTGGGATCGTCGTCGGGCCTAAGTGATATTTTTAGTATTTAATTATTAATTTTCGAATTAAATTAAATAATTATTTATTTATTTGAATAGCTGACCACGTTGTATGGAATTGAATATTTAATTGTGATATTTTATGAAATCTCGTGCTGATTACCTAAATTGATTGGAATCGATTGAGATTGAATTATCGATTGGTGAATGGCCAAGTATGTTTATTCAGCATTTATAATGCTTTGTTGAGTTAATTTAATTATTTGATTGAGTATTGATTGGTGAATGGCCAAGTATGTTTATTCGGCATTTATAATGTTGTGTTGAGTTGATTTAATTATTTGATTGAGAAATCGTTGGGCATTGGTTGTCGATATTGAAAGTGAATTGGTAAACACTACAAAGAGGACACGTGGCTCGGTGAATTGGAATGTCACTGGAAAATGCACGTGAGTTCGGTGGTTGAATATGTCACCTTGGCGAAAAAGGTCGCTGAGAGAATGCACGTGGCTCGGAGACTCGGTATGTCGTCTGGAGAATGCGCGTGGCTCGGTGACGGGTTTGGCATCTAAAAGGACACGTGGTCTCGGCGAATTGATGCATCGCTTTGGTGAGATGCACCTTAGAGAATGCGTGGGTCGGCGTTCCGGAATGGCATCTAAAAGGGCACGTGGTCTCGGCGACTTGATGCATCGCTTTGGTGAAATGCACACGAGAGAATGCACGTGGGCCGGGCATCTAAAAGGGCACGTGGTCTCGGTGACTTGATGCATCACTTTGGCGAAAAGGTCGCCGAGAGAATGCACGTGGGCCCAAGGTTCGAGGCACGTGGACTCGGAGACTTGGAATGTCGTCCTAGAGAATGCACGTGGCCTCGCTTTTAGATACTCCTCTGTGGAAGTGATTTGTTTGACATGTAATCGACTAGGTCGATGCTTTGATTTGATGTGAATTGATTGGTGAATGGGAACGAGTGAGTGGTCTTGTTGGAATATAATCGACTAGGTCGATTTGATCGATCTTCGATCGGTGATATGATTGCAGGTGCCTATTATGAATTGTGCGACTTGCGAGGTGGGATCGGAGGCCAAGGTAAGTCCTCTCGCCCCTGTGCGTGTTTAGGCAGCCTTTAGTATAATAGTTTACTAATCGGGCTTAGTGGGGTAGAACTCGGCGGACGTAGTCTCATCCGGTTTGGAAACCATTTCGGGACCCGTCGAAGAGGCTGTGGAGGAGGAATCGAGAAGGAGAACTCGGAGGTGAGATGCGAAGAGAAGGATTTTTGGAAGAAGGAGATAATCCAGAGGGGCCTTGAGTATGGCGGATGGGGTGAGAGTCTATCTTCTTTTGAGAATTCATTTTGATGTGAATAGTTATGAAGTGATTTATGGTTTGTATAAAAGTTTGGTTATAGATTTCAATATGAAAAATATAGCCTGCTTTTCTATCCCATCGTTTTATTGTCTGGGGATTTTAACTGCTTCCGCATGTGCTTAATAAAAGAAAGGGGCGGCGATACATTGTCCAGGATATCGCATTATAAAATCGACCAAGGGAGAAGGATGTGTGCGTGCGAGGATCGGGCGTGACATCCGGTTTAAGTGGTATCGAGCCGAGGTTGAAGATTGGAGTGATAAGGAGCGTTGACCATGGGATAGTTAGTAGGAAAGGCCTTTAAATTCACAGCTGATGCATGTCTGTGCTAGCCGAATGCTAGAATTGTTTGTTGTGTGTGGATCGCTCATCTTCTAATCCGGTGTGGATTTGGAAGACGGGTTTCGGTGTAAAAGGCGAACCATGAGCGAGCGAGAGCTGAGAACTCTAGTGAGAGGACAATGTCCTTTGTGACTCGGGATAATGCACCGACAAAGGTCGGCACCCGAGGTGGTTGTGGCGAGTGTTGGCTGCGGCCGGCTCGTGTGTAAGAGTACCACGCGAGTTGGTACTAGTGTAGCGCGTCGAATGATCCTAAGTCGATAGGATCGTTCGATGCTAGTGTTCCTTGGGGCTGGATGAGCTAGTAAGCTCGGGATCAAGCCATTGTTGTTGTTGTATTATCCAACCGTTGTTGTCACCTTGCATCGAGATCAGTGGAGATGTGATCCAGAGCGAGTCATTGCATTCGAGCGAGTATAGATCCGATTCGGCGAGAAATGGAAATCGGTGGGGGAAAAGGCGAGGTTGAGAGAAAATATTATATTCCACTCACGAGGAAGGATGGAGTAGTCAAGTTGCACTTAGGAGTCAAATAGATCAGGTTGTTTCTGGATGTGATAATGGAGATCGGTCTTACGTCCTTCCTAAGATGTGAAATTGTTTGGAGTATAGCCAACAGGGATATCTGGTCAGGAGTGATCCTAGCAGAATGATGGGCAACCAGAAAGAGTGCATGCTTTCGCCTAATAGAAGATAAAAGATGCACCATATAGGTGTCGAATTGTAGAAGGAAGTATGGATAAATCCGAGTGTCAGTATGACTAGAACATGTTGTGATGATGACTAGCATGGCCATCAAGTGAAGGATTGTCGGTGGAAGTCCAAGGTAGCATAGGCATAGCTCTTTGCGGCGAACGCCACTAGGATGGCGAAAGGAATGGGAGTAGAATTGATCTTGCACCGATTAGAGAAAGAATGTGTTGGAAGTGATCTCATCAGTATCGTAGGCGAGTTTTGTCTTGAGTTGGTTGAACTTAAATTGTTGACATAAAAGTGAAAGAGAATGAATTACTAGCAATAGTTGTGCTTGACTAGTTCTTTGAAGTGTGAGTTTGATGCCACATGAATAGTGTGGGCTCATGGAGCATCTAGTGATAATGAATCACGATCATGGAGTAAGCCAGTTTAGTCCATTAAGCATGTGAAAGTGTCAAGGTTATGGGAAGTCGAAAAGAATCTTCAATTTCATTAATATCGTTGGCTAAAGACAATCCGTTTGTTAGACGGAGGTTGCCAAGATTGATTTGACAACTGTAGTGGATATGTCAGTTGAGAAATAGAATGATAAGAAGGCGGCCGTGATACAGAAAATTTCTAAGATGGTTCCAAAGGAATTGCTTGGGTTACCACCAGAAAGAGAGATTGAAATTGCAATTGAGATAGCATCGGGATAGAGCCACTCTCGAAGGCTTCTTACCGGTTGTTGTTGCCCGAATTGGTAGAATTGAAGATGCGAGATGTGAAGATTGATGAATGAGGAATTCGTGTATATCGTGCATCACTTTTGGGAAACATCAGTTTTGTTTGTGAGAAGAAGAAAGATGGTTTATTGCAAGTGTGTATCAACTATCGTCAACTCGATTAGGTGAAGATCAAGGACAAGTGTTCTTTGCCAAAGATCCATGAATGGTGTGACTAGTTATAAAGAGTATCGATGTTTTAAAGGTCGACTTGAGATTATGAAGTCATTAGTTACGAACCGGGAAGGAGGTTGTACGAAAGCAGTGTTCGTACTTGATATGGTCTTTACGAGAGTATTGTAAGATCGTTTGGGTTGGTGAACACTCCAGTTGCCGTCATGGATATGATGTACAGAGTGTTCAAGGAATATCTGGATCAGTTTGTGATAGTGTTCATTGATGCAATCTTGGTCTATTCGAGAAGTAATGAAGAATATAAGAATCATCTGAGATTAGTGCTCCAGACCTTAAGAACTCATCGGTTTGTATGCTAAGTTTAGCAAATGCGAGTTTTGGTTGACTCGTGTTGCGTTCTTAGGTCATGTGATTTCAGGAGAAGGAATCTCTGTCGACCCAGGAGCAAGATAGAAGCCGTGATCAATTGGCCGAGGCCGACATCGGTGTTAGAGGTCGAAGTTTTAAGGGTTAACGGAGTTATTACGGACGGTTTGTGGAAAGGTTCTCATCGATAGCGTCGCCTTTGACAAAGCTCTGAAGGAAGAAGAGAAATTTGCATGGTCGGACAAGTGCGGCGTAGTTTCCAAGAGGGCGAAGGAAAAGGCGACTCACTTTGTCTTGACGATTCCATCGGTCTGGAGGATTCGAGATCTATAGTGATGCGTTATTCGGCGGTGGGTTGCGTGCTAATGCAACATGGCGGAGGTGTGGCATACGCTTCCCGGGCGGTTGAGACCTCATGAATTGAATTACCGACGCATGACTTAGAACTCGTGACCATCATATTTGCGTTGAAGATTTGGAGGCATTACTTGTGTGGAGAGAAGTTTGGATCTTCCTGAGACCATCGAGTCTCAAGTATTTGTTCTCTCGAAGGAGTTGAACATGAGACAACGCCGATGGATGGAATTGTTGAAAGACTACGATTGTGATATTCTATATCACACAGGAAAGCGAACAAGGTCGCCGTGCATTAGTCGGAAGTCTTCAATAGCGCAAATCTTGATTAAAGAGTGGAACTTGATCGAGAGAGCTCGGGATTCGGGAATTCAAATTCGAGGTGGCCACCTCTCGAGTCTTATGGCCACCCTCGGGAACTGACCAGGATGTCAAGTCAAAATCAAGCAACTTCAACCAAACAGATCTGGACATATAGAAAATTCTTCAAAAGGATGCGACAAAGAAAAGTGATTTTCAAGTTTCGATGATGGAAGTGCGAGGCTTCGTGGACGTTTGGTTGTATCGATGATGTAGAGCTTAGAAAAGAAATTTTATCGAAGCACATCGTAGCAATTACGGCATTCATCTTGGAAGCACTAAGATGTATCGGAATTTGCGTCAACATGCGGTGGTCAAGTATGAAGGCGGACATCGCCAAGCATGTGGCCAAGTGTTTGACTTGTCGGCAAGTAAAAGCCCGCATTGCAAGCGGGAGGATTTACGCAACCTCTCGCGATCCCAGTGGAAATGAGAGTATATCACGATGGACTTCATTTGGACTACCAAGGAGTCGAGAGGGGAATGATTCGATATGGGTAGTAGTCGACGAGGTTGACAAAGTCGGCTCACTTCATTGCGGTTCGAAAGGACTGAACGGATAGACACGCGGACTGTATGCGCGTCGGGTGGTTCGTAAGCATGGAGTGCCGATTACGATAACATCGATAGAGACCGAGATTTCCGCTTGCTTTTGGAAGAGCTTGCGGAGTGCTTTAGGTACAAAGCTTGATACGGTCTGGCATACCATCCTCGGACGGATGGCCGGTACGAAAGGGCAATTTAGACTCTTGAAAACATGCGAGAGCGTGTGTAATAGACTTCAAGGAAGTTGGGAATATCGGCTTCATCTGGTGGGTCGCTGCAAGAACGACAGGTTATCGCGAGCATCAAGATGGCTCCATTTGAGCGTTGTATGGCGGAGCTTGCGAACTTCGGTGTGTTGGGATGAAGTCGGAGAAAGGAAGATAACGAGGCCCAGAGTTGGTTCAACAATCGGTAGATGCCGTGGCGTGATCGAGAGGCAGTTGAAGACGGCGCGGAGCGGGCGGAAAAGTTATGCGGATAAGCGTCGAAGGTCTTTGGAATTCCAAGTTGGTGATCACGTTTTTCTGAAAGTGTCACCAATGAGGGGAACTTTGCGCTTTGGTAAGAAAGGTAAAGGCGAGTCCGAGGTACGTAGGTCCGTTTGAGATTCTTGAAAGAATCGGAACCTAGCGTATCGTCTTGCGTTGCGCCAAGATTGGCGCAAGTGCATGACGTCTTTCACGTGTTGAGGTTAAGGAAGTGCGAGCGACCCGACCCACGTGTTCAATTTCGAGGTGGACGTGGATGACCGTGTGTCATACGTGGAAAGCCCGGCTCAGATTGTCGATCGCAAAGAGCAAGTTACGCGTACAAAGACCATTCCGTTGGTCAAAGTGGTGCAGCAACACCACGGTATTGAAGGAGCGACTTGGGAGGCGAAGAGTCGATGAGACAATTATACCCCCGCCTTTTTGAGCAAAGTGTGTAAGGGTTTAAATTTCGAGGCGAAATTTTTATAAGAGGAAGAGTTGTGACATCACGAAATTCGACCCCATTTCGATAAAGTGAAATGTGCATATCGTCGGCGTGCCTATGGTCCTTTTTCTGCGGCGATCACTCACGAGTTAGCTAACCTATTGGGTGAGGCCGTTAAGGGATATAACCGCGGTAAAATCCCTAAAAGCTACCTAATTGGTTGGATTGGACTAAAATCGCGCCGGTCGATTTTAATCATGAAATTTAATTCGGTTTTGGGAATCGAATATTTGGACGTGTTACAATTCATTTTTAGGACCGTCTCATCGTCTATCAATTTATTGTCGAGTCAGAAGTTTCAAGAAAGAAATTATCGGAGGAAGATTTGAAGACCAAAAGAAAATAGAAAGTGAAAGGGAAGAGAAAAAGAAAAGAAATAAGAGAAGTATTATTATTTGAATTCTTTTCTCTCTCTCCCTTTCTTTCTTTTCTCTCTATCTTCTCTCTCCTCCCCCTTTTCCCTTCCCCTTCGTGCGACTCCCCCACCGCCCACCTTTTCTCTCTCTTCCCTTTGACTAGTCCAAGCTTATCTTCTCTCTTCTCTCTCCTCTCTCTTCTTTCTTCCCCCTCACGACAGAACCAGCTTTTCTTCTCCTTCTTTTCTTCGCGTGCGAACCGGGAGCTCGGAGATCGCAGCTCGCGAGAACCGCCCGCCCTTCGCCGCCGTGCACCGCCGGCTCAGTTCCCTCGCACCGGGCGACCTCCCGCGAACCGGCCTGTTCGGCTCGGTTTCGCCCGACCCGGCCCGTCAGGCCACCTCCGGCCACCGCCTAGCCTCATAGGACCTCCCGGCGTTCCCCTCGTCTTCCGCCGGCCTTCCCTCGCCGTTTTGGCCGCCCGGATCTGCTCCGACCAGCCATGGGCGAAACCCACGAAATGGGTTTCCACTGGTTCGGGCCGTTTTGGCCGTTTCCGCCGAACCAGCGGTGCTTTGGGAAGAATCGTTCCTCGCGTCGCCGCCGTCGGATTGATCCGATTTGCGGGCGATTTGGTGAGTAATCTCACTAATCCAGGATTAGTTGGCTAATTATGCTTAAGGTTGTTTAGATTTAATTAATTATGTTTAGGTTGTTAGATTAGAATAAATTAGCAATTATTAGTCAATTGTGATGCGCTTTAAATAATTTGATTGCGCAATTAGCAAGTAGACGTGGTCTACTAATTATTGGAAGTGCTTCGGGAATTTTCCCGACCCTTTGTGGGCTCCAATTAGGCTTTTCGGGCCTAAGTGGATATTTTTAGTATTTAATTATTAATTTTCGGAATTAAATTAAATAATTATTTATTTTCTGAAATTTCAACTGAGATGGCCGGGACCGGAATATTGTGCTGATGACCGTGGTGAAGTCCGTTTAGTTAATCGGGCTTTATTTTGAGCTAAATTGAATTTTAATATTAATTATTTAATTTTCGAAATTAATTATTTAATTAATTATTTTTCGGAAATTAAGATTTTGATGGCCGACGACCGAAATCTCGTGCTGATCGTCGTGGTGCAGTCCGTTTATTTATTTGAGCTCCACGTTGTATGGAATTGAATAAATTGTGATATTTTAGGGATTTACCCTAAATTGATTGGAATCGATTGAGATTGAATTATCGATTGGTGAATGGCCAAGTATGTTTATTCAGCATTTATAATGCTTTGTTGAGTTAATTTAATTATTTGATTGAGTATTGATTGGTGAATGGCCAAGTATGTTTATTCAGCATTTATAATGTTGTGTTGAGTTGATTTAATTATTTGATTGAGAAATCGTTGGGCATTGGTTGTCGATATTGAAAGTGAATTGGTAACCACTACAAAGAGGACACGTGGCTCGGTGAATTGGAATGTCACCTGGAAAATGCACGTGAGTTCGGTGGTTGAATATGTCACCTTGGCGAAAAGGTCGCCGAGAGAATGCACGTGGCTCGGAGACTCGGTATGTCGTCTGGAGAATGCACGTGGCTCGGTGACAGGATTTGGCATCTAAAAGGACACGTGGTCTCGGCGAATTGATGCATCGCTTTGGTGAGATGCACCTTAGAGAATGCACGTGGGTCCAGCATTCGGAATGGCATCTAAAAGGGCACGTGGTCTCGGCGACTTGATGCATCGCTTTGGTGAAATGCACCTGAGAGAATGCACGTGGGCCCGGGCATCTAAAAGGGCACGTGGTCTCGGTGACTTGATGCATCACTTTGGCGAAAAGGTCGCCTGAGAGAATGCACGTGGGCCCAAGGTTCGAGGCACGTGGACTCGGAGACTTGGAATGTCGTCCTAGAGAATGCACGTGGCCTCGCTTTTAGATACTCCTCTGTGGAGAGTGATTTGTTTGACATGTAATCGACTAGGTCGATGCTTTGATTTGATGTGAATTGATTGACTGAATGGGAATGACCGTGAGTGGTCTTGTTGGAATATAATCGACTAGGTCGATTTGATCGATGCTTCGATCGGTGATATGATTGCTTGGGTGCCTATTATGAATTGTACTGACTTGCGGGTGGGATCGAGAGGCCAAGGTAAGTCCTCTGCCCTGTGCGTGTTTAGGCAGCCTTTAGTATAATAGTTTACTAATCGGGCTTAGTGGGGTAGAACTCGCTGAGACGTAGTCTCATCCCAGTTTGGGGAAACCATTTCAGGACCCCGCTGAAGAGCTGTGGAGGAGGAATCCGAGAAGGAGAACTCGGAGGTGAGATCTGAAGAGAAGGATTTTTGGAAGAAGGAGATAATCCCGAGAGGGGCCTTGAGTATGGCCTGGATGGGCTGAGAGTCTATCTTCTTTTGAGAATTCATTTTGATGTGAATAGTTATGAAGTGATTTATGGTTTGTATAAAAGTTTGGTTATAGATTTCAATATGAAAAATATAGCCTGCTTTTCTATCCCATCGTTTTATTGTCTGGGGATTTTAACTGCTTCCGCATGTGCTTAATAAAAAGAAAGGGCGGCGATACATTGTCCTGGGATATCGCATTATAAAATCGACCAAGGGAGAAGGATGTGTGCGTGCCCGAGGATCGGGGCGTGACACATAGGACACGTAGATTGCAGGCATGGGATTGCAATTTGTTTAGTCGCCAAAAGATGCTGCCTAGCATTTCATATATGTTATAAAACATCAATGGCATAACTTCCTTATTATTAAGGGAGAAGAAACAAGAAAGCGGGGTGAGAGAGCCTGCAATGTCAACTCTTATACTCCTATCCACTCAAGAAGAAAAGCTTGAAATACTAGCTACCATTAAATAACTTTTCACGTGTAGGGAGGTACGATGATGTCAAAACCACTGCAAGGTGAGGGAGCTTAGCTCAAGTCTAAGAACCGACTGCTCACCTGACTTCTGGTTGTCAGGCTTGAGCAAAGCTCCGCTCAACCTAACATTTCAAATATGTTACAAAATATCAACGGCAAAAATGTCTTAATAGCAAAAAAAAAAAAAAAAAAAAAAAAAAAAAAAAGGGGAAAATTCTTTGCTCGCGGGAATGAAGAAAAGTCAACGATGGGACAAGCAGCATCGCCGGATGCATTTGATGGTTTTTGTTATCTTTCTCTTATATTTTTCCTGCTTTGTTTGGTCCTCCTTACTTGCGGAAAATAGTCCACGTGACAATGATGATAATGATAATATCTCCCATCCGAAAATAATAACTATATCTAATGTATGTGTCGTGATCTCCCCAAAGCGGATGTATCACCTAGGGATTTGGCTAATAAATTATTAAGTTTAAAGTTAACTCAAGCTCTTTCAAACCCATATTAATTTGCGACTTAGGGTTTAGTTCTAACAAGTGAATAATTTATAATTAGAAGTTGCCATTAATCTATTTTCCGGTTGATTGATTAGAAACCCAAATAAAGTGATAGGAGAATTACTTTACTTCTATGAAATATAAAATGTGGGTACGAGTATTTGATTATCCTAGATTTCTGTAATGCCCTTTTGATATATTTACTCTTTTATTTCAGAAAAATGTATCATAAGCAGATTGTATTGCTTTTAATTCACTCACATGCGAGGTGATCAAGCAAATGTGCAGCCATTATTTATCACTCAACAATCAAAGCATTAAATAAATTGCAAGGAAATGGAAGAATTACTCACCTTGAAGCTACTAAAGCATATGTAGTTAGTTAGAAAATGACATTAGCAACCTAAATATAATTTTTCATTAACATGCAATTTCCCTCAAATGTTTTTTTTTTTGAAAACTTGTTTAATGACGGTAATGCATTATGCAATGCATTCTACTAATCTAACGTGACATATGACATAACTTATTTAAATATCCTAATTCTAATGATGATTAAATATATTATTCTAGCACGACACAAAATTTCCTAAGTATACAAACCTAAACATGCACTTTTTAATGACAGGCAAAATCGACATGCACTCCTAATTAAACTAGTCTACATAACATGCAATTTAATTAGATGAACCTCGACATAGAATTTCTGAAATAAATAAACTTAACATGCAAAATTTTATGACAGGTGATTTTTTAATTAAATTTCTTCCTTTTTCTACTTCTTCTTCCAAGTGCAGGATAACCCCAAGGGGTTGTGCGTTTTTTTCTACCAATGACCAAAACATATAGATCAGTACATGACATGCAAGCAATGACGTGACATATATGATGATATGACATACGGTGTGGCACAATGACACCGCATACAATGACATAGAAAATGACATCGCATATGATGAATGATATGGTAAGATGACACACAACACGATGCACGTGTGACACGTAGTAATGACATAGTGGCAATGATGTAGGCATGATGCAATTAATCTACATGATATGCATGTGATTTTTTATTTAAATTTGAAATTATAAAATAATCAAAATAAACATGCAGACCCTAAAAAATAATCTACTTTAATTGTATCTAATCTTTTTTCGATTTTTTAGATAAAAAATAAAAATCAAATCAAATCAAATCAAATCTATCACCCAATATATCATCCATACCCATCTAAGTTTGGAAATAAGTAAAATCAACCAATTTTATATTGGGCATGAGATTAGATTGGCGGGTTTTTCACATGATCATGAGTCGTATTTGGACCATAAAATTAGACTTTTTTTTTTTTTTTTTTTTTGATAACCCAAGAACCCGTATAGCGGCAGCCGACCGAGCAAACCTGGGGGACGCTAGCGAAGGACCCACCACCCCGACATCCCGCATAAGACACCAAGTGCCGCCACTAGGTTTCGAACTCCTCACCTTTGGGTAAGGATCAACGAAGTTCTTATCTAACGGAGCCACCACGGCCGGTGGTATAAAATCAGACTATTGATCATTGCATATTGTAAAATTAAGAAATTATCCTAATTCACGAATACTTGAAAAATCTTTTGTTTATGGCATATCTTAAAGACGTCTAATTAAGATCACAATATATTCAAATTAGGTAATTAATAATTCAAACTTGGATAGGATTTGTCACCTAATTTGAAGATATGGTTCCAACTTGAACAGCCGCGGGTTTGAACGGTGGTTGCGTGGCTGTTCACAACGATAGACGGTGTGACCGGCGGCGGGTGTCTTGGGTCACGGCTTTGGACAACGGCGGTGATGCTTAC
The DNA here is from genome assembly GCF_016545825.1 of Eucalyptus grandis. Classification (NCBI taxonomy): domain Eukaryota; kingdom Viridiplantae; phylum Streptophyta; class Magnoliopsida; order Myrtales; family Myrtaceae; genus Eucalyptus; species Eucalyptus grandis. The sequence continues at coordinate 43,817,728 of NC_052612.1, read as the reverse complement.
TGGTGGTGATTCGCAATGATGGAGATGCACAAGGCCAGCAATCTGCAAGAAGAATAATAGCAGAGCAACCTGGATAACAATGACACTCAGAACTCGCCGAGCATGACAACATCAAAATTTCCTTTTTTGTTATCTCTTTCTCGGGCGTATTCTGTACGTGACCAATGTGAGTGGATCTCTCTCTGTTCCCGATTTCCTCCCCTCAGGTGTCGAATGTTGGTCAAGCGTAAGGAATCACGTGAACAAGTAGTGGCTCAAAGCTTAGAGGAACTCGAACACCGCCTTGAAATTCTTCGGAACGGCTCAAAGCTTTGTCGTGGTAAAGGTCGTGGCTTTTCCGTGCAACAAGAATCGGGTCTCTGTGGCTCACTGATAACCACAGCTGGCGGTTGATTGGCAATAAAAGCGTCATCGGGACTCCACGGGACAGCAGCAGATCGGTGGTGAGCTTAAGCAGCAGTAGCTCGGGCGCATGGTGTTCGGGCGATGAGGAGTAGCGGCTCGTTGTTGTCATGCAGTGGCGGGTTTGGCATTGTCACGCTCAGCAAAACAGCGAGCAGCAGCAGCGACGACAGTGATGACACAGCGGAGAGTGTGGCCGAGACAACTCTCTATACCTTTCCTCTCCCTCTGTTGTCTATTCCTTGCCTGTGTCGGACTGGAAAAAGAGACCCCGCCAAAGGAAGAAACAAAATTTCTTTCCTCCTTCCAATCACGTCTGTTCGGTCAAGACACAATCTCCTTACTTTCATTTTGTTTTCCTTCCTTTCTGCTCACGGCTACTGAGGATTGAAGACCTCTTTTCTTGCGTTGGTGTTTCTTTTATTAACCAAAATATATGTTGCCTAAAGAGTGACACCAAATATATCCCCCACACGGATCATTCCCTTTTATTTTCCAATATTACTCATCTGAAACCTTGCTTTCTGCCACGAGCATGGACGCGTCAAAACGAGACATATCACTCAATATATATATGCCCATGTTGGCTGATTCTGCCGTAGCGCACTTTCCTCTTATTTTCTATCTTTATTTCCTTCATATTGCATGAATATAAAATTAGATTAACCGCAACTTCATTCTTTCTTTTGGTTGGCCAAATTTTCCTTCTATGCTCTTAAATGAATATTGTAAGAATAATATCAATATTTTTTTAAAAAAAACCAAGCTTCCAACACTCCTCATAAGTTAATTTTCAGCCATTAAAGAATGACAGGCTTTTCCACATTCTCTTTCACCGCGGGCTTAGTCCAACTCGTTAAATTAAAGTAAAGAACCATTTATTCAAGCCATTCATCACCAATCCAATGCAAATGCAATAATAAAAAATATAAACTAAATAATAAATGCTCCTAAATTTTATATGCAATTTATCTTAATATTTTTGTTAGGGGTCAAGATCGATTCCTAATTTACTAAGCAATGAATTACTAAATGGGATGCCAAAATTTAGGTATCAACATTATGTACTAAACTGAATTTAAATCATCAAATTTGATAAGTGCAACAAGAGTCCTACAAACATGGGACCCACCATTTTCAATAATATGGCTCAATTTAGTCATTTTATAGTTTCTCCCCTTACAATTTCATTATCTGCTTTACATCCTTTATCTCTGTTTTTAATTAAGGAAAAATTATGAAAGCCCTCTAATTTTGGAAGTGACATGCATTTTGTTATGAACTTTTTAAACGTCGATCCTAAACTTTCACTTTGTTATGTCCTCAGAACTTTGTCTGATTTTACATTAACCACTGACTTGAGAACTCAAGAGACAACATAAACAGATTGATAGTTTGGGGACAAATACATGCCCCTCTATCCTCTTAATTCGAAAAGATGCATAAATTCTCCTTAAAGCTATGTATGTTTTTTTTAATGACTCATGAGGATTTAAAAACCATGAACTTTACGCCTGAAATTTAAGATAACCATAACGATAGATGATGCAAAGAATTGGTTTTTTTTCTCCTATACTTATAATTTTACAATGCACTATAACGGTCTGGTAGGGTTTTTTTTTTTTTTTGGGTCTATTTTCAGATTTGATGATCGGGTGTCGAAAACTTTAGATTTTCACCCAAGCTCCCATTGTGTGAGGCCTAGACAATACAAAGTGCGAACCTGACATGGCTGAAATATTTTGTCACGTATGTTTAACAAGAACTCCATGCTTGATTCAACCATCCTGAGAGATTGGACTAATTACGTACATCAATGATGGTTATAACACGTGAGGTAGTTAGATGTGTACATATGAAACATTAAAGTGTTTCGCATTAATCTTTTTGGTCCATATCAAACATTTTGCATCTAAAAGTTAGCGCATCTAAAAGTTAGAGCATCATATGAATAATGCTCTAATCACTTGAGCTTTGTCTAAAGTCTCGTCTAGCGGACGAGCATGGTAGGCATATAAAAGATAACTCGTAATAAGTTGTCTCATTAATTAAGTGGGTTTATTTTGAGCACGGTCGATTCTGTCTTCTAAAAAAGGAAGGTTATTACATGCATGGCGGGAGGAAGAGGTAGTTCTTGCTCGATCAATGGTATTAGCCTGGATTGAGGTTGTAAGAGGCTGTCGATTGGAGGGAGGGAGATGATGGTCGTCATAGTGGTAGCCAGTGGTAGACTTCATTTCCTTGTCTTTTTATTTTAATAACTACGTTAGGATATTGGGGGATTTGTTTCAATTTTTTAGTAGTTATCCACTTAGATATATAATATGTAGTAGTTTCCTATTAGTTTATCTATATCCTGTCTTAAACTTGGAATTTCATTAGGTTTTTTTAGACATAAATATAAATTATGTTCTCTCGTAATTTACATCAAAAAATTTATCAATTATTTTACATCAAATTTTTTTATTGAAGCAGATTGAATGTAATGTTAAAATACGAAGGAGGAAGATGATTATTAGTTTTTTAACGTGCATGCAGTTCTGCTGATGAACGTAAGAACCATGATTTGCCAATAAAATGAATAAACATTGTCATCTTCCACCAGAATTTGTTAATGGTTCGGACTTGAACTCATTTTTTATTTTTCTATTTTCCAGATGAAAGTTTCAGACTTGTATTATGCCGTCCCAACAGTCAAGATTTCTAGAGCTTTCGCAATACTTTCCCAAATTATAGGTTAATCATTTTATCCACTTAGTCATATACAACAAACTCATATCGATTCCAACAATTGACTTCACAAGTGTAAAACTTATAAATCAGATTTCATTGACGCAAATTTTGGCGTGTTCTCGTGTCTTAATTTTTTAAACATCATAATTTGAGACGGCATGAAAATTTATCGTAGGTGGTTATGTCCAAGTACATAAAATCCTCAGGGATGAATTTTCCAACTGTGACGAGTCTATATCAATAAATAACATAACACTGTCTAATAGGAAACACTTTTAAAGGTTCCATATAATGATGGGACTTGTTCCGTCAATTAAACAAAGTGGTTTTCCTCCATCATATCCTATTGACTTCATTAACCAGTGATGGACTTGTTTAGTCTATTTATACATCGTCAATTATGTGAGGATTAACAAGTCCATAGAGACAAAAGACTCACCATTCTGTCAAATGAGTAATCAATATATACACTATCCATATGTCCAGCCGCCACGCTATTCTAATAGCTATTAAGTAGTATTTCATAATTCATACTTATGTCCCCAATTTTAGTTTAAAGATAAGTCGTTCACAATCATGAGGTTTTGGACGCCACCTACATATAAGCTTAGTCGGGAATAGTTTTTATAATTGGTGGACCCATGGGACGCTCTGAATTTACATGTGGCTCATGACTAATCAATGCATTGATCCACTGCTAAAGAGGCTAGTGCAGCATTCAGTTTCTGTTTCTTGAATTAGATAGAAATGTTGATTGATCGAGTTTATGGATTTTAATGTCTTAAGTATTTGTAAATTGTATATCATATTCTTCATGTAAATTGGATCTCATGTGTTAATATGCATTCATCATGTGTGAAATGGAATAGCAAGTATGAACTAAGTAGGAGTAAGCACGGATCAAGAGGGCTAGCTTCAATGCTTTTTTGGCTCTAAGCCGGTTTAGGCCTAGCTTGATTTTCCTTTAAAAAGATTGGTTATTATTTTGGGCCTAAAAAATTACTTTGTTTTATATATTGACTTTGTTGAAGTGCTTTAAGTACAAATAATGTACTTTCTACTATTTCTTTTTATATTTTTATTTAATATATATTTTAAATTTTAATTTAAAGTAATTGTTCGGGCCAATCCAGGCCAGAGATGTTAAAGCCTAAAATGGTCCTTGAAATCACGGCACTGACCTATTTGAGCTCGAAAATTCAGGCTAGCCTAGTCCAGGTGAACTCAAGCTTTCAGTCTTTGTAGCTCACCTGTAAAACTAAGTGCCATGTATAACAAAGTGTTACCTCAGGGGAGCCACTTTTTGAACCTTGCGAGGGTAAAGTGCTACGTGGAAGGAACCACATCTTGAATCTATGAGGGTCAGCTCTAGAATCTTTTATGTTCGACTGCTTGGTTATATCAGTGGGACTAATTCTATAATATGTTTGATGTACTATTATAGGATTTATGATCCCTAGAAGAGATGATAGATTACTTGGTTGGTGATTTGCTTATGTAATAGTGAGGCCAACTCACTAACAAGTTTGCTGGCTGGAACTATAATATCCTAATATTTTGACACCTAGTGATATGTCAATGTCCATTCAAGATGTTATTCAATTCTGATAAAAGGAATATATCTGTTGCGATTTGGCATAAGAAGGCTTATTTTTCGGGTTGCACCATGTAGATATAATGTTTAGTGAACTTTTGGAAAGTACCTCATATTCACATAAATTATGTAAATGCCGAAGAAATAAAAGTGTATCTATAAATTAAATAATATATAACAATTTTATATGGTTTATTTGATTCCTAGAAATTGGCCGACCAAGAGCCATGTATGAAAATATATTAGTCCATCATATCTTTGATTCCTAGAGAGTGGATGCTATGTGTGGATGAAGTTTGGAGGGAAGTCTAATTAATTTCAGGGTGTTTTAAGTGGTTTTTCATGAGATATAGCTGGTGTCCAGATTCTCCAGATTTGAAATTGGACAAATTGTGATTGAGTTTTCTTGATTTTACTTAAGATTGATCCTCAATACGTTTACATATAAGTAGTGGGGTTATTCTCATATGTTTTCTCAAGAAAAAACTAGTTTGAATGTCTAAATTAGTATAATAGACATAGAGGTTGTGATATTAAATCTGTTCTTGAAATACTAGATATAAAGCTGGCGTGTTCAGAATAAAATGAAATGGTTGAATCTTAACATGATTTTGATGTCATTGAATCTCAACTTTAGTTTAGACTTTAAAACAGGGGAATGGATGAACCTTAATTGTAAGATTTATAGTTTAGCTCAATATTATGATTGATTAATACATTGTTTACTAGCCTTAAATTGCTATGGGCAGGTTATTGATTATTTGCTTAAGATGTATATATGTTGAGTTCAGAATTGAGTAGGTCCTTAAATTGCTCCGTTTCGGTCTCATGCAGACCTCAGCATCCTTGGGAAGTTGGGTTGTACGGGTATTGGCACATTAAAATAATAAATGCAGTTTTGTTAGCAACCAATAATATAAATGTTGAGAAGGTGGGGCGGCCCTCAATGGGTGTCGCAAAACACCTGCTTATTGATGAAGAATCCTGTACAAACCCCATTTGAATTCAAATTTAAACAAAAAACAAAAGATAGTATATTTAAAGTAATCTTTATGTTCGACAAATAATATAGATAAGGATAAAGATAAAATACCTTACATTGGCCTGTGCCTCTATGGTTGATTTGAATTGGGATCAAAGGTCAGTGGACGTCCGATTAGCTGAAAGGGACGAGATAGATTTCAAGTTCCTCAGCGACGTGTCCGGGCAGCTGTACATTCTCCAAACCAATCTATTTGCTGACTAGTTCGACAACCACGAAAGAATGGATGGAAACCTCTTTGCAGTTTCTTTATGGATTCGATCCCGACTTAGACGTACCGAAACCACGCGGACAAGTGGGTGGGCGTTCCCTAGGTGAAAACAGATGGGTGTCAAAGCCACCCTAGGGGATGGCGACATCTGGGGGACACGAGGTAAGCGTGACATGGTCGATTGGTCAAAGGGCCCTTCGTGACCTCGTTCGGGGACTACAAGATCGGCGCCTGCGTCTAGAAGGGCAATCCGAGGTTTTGCAGGGCGGAGAACCCCCACAAACTGGTGGAACAACGAGGTTTTGCAGGGCGGAGAGCCCCACAAACTGGTGGAACAACGAGGAGGTGGTTCAAATGGGTCAGGAGACATCACATGATATATGAGTATTGCCAGGTCAATGCAAGGTTCCAAAACAACCTGCCCAAGGAGTGCTCTCTTCCCAAATACTAAACTAGCTGATCCATAACACATCATCTCCAATTCTTTTATCTCATTTTCTTCTTTCCTTCCACATTTGATTCAATCATGCCACTGACATATTTATGAAACTGGTTTGCTGGAGTACATAGCGTATGGTTATCACATCTTAAGGTTTTTGGCACGTTCGTGATCCTCTGAATTTGATGTTATATGAATCAGCGATTTCTAGTGTATGATTGATCGATAATTTTTTCCTTCCACATTTGATTCAATCGTGCCGCCGACATATTTATGAAATTGGTTTGCCGGAGTACATAGCGTGTGGTTATCGCATCCTAAGGTTTTCGGCACGTTCGTGATCCTCCTGAATTTGATGTTATATGAATCAGTGATTTCTAGTGTATGATTGATCGATAATTTTTTTGTTATATTTTTGATAGTGCAAATGTTTTCTCTTTTTAGAGCAAATTAGCTTCAATTGGAATATGCTAATCTTAATTAGGCTCGATATGTGAGGTGAGCTATGCTTGGACTTGTCGAGGACTCGATTATACAGGAAGAAACATGATGAGCGGGTAAAAGCTAGACAGAGCCTTCTGATTGGGCCAACATTATGGCCCAGTCCAGCCCATCAAGAGAAACAATATAATAACTATGCAAGCTGGGCGGGCTTAGATCGGGCCTTCGAGTGAAAGGCCCTTGTCCAGGATTCAAGATCATGCGCAACCAAAAAAATAAATAAAAAATCGGACCCTAAGTAGGGGAACATTGCACGTGGCAAATAACCAAATTCCAATTAAAGTGAAATCCTTAGGATAAATTAATGCAATTTGGGAGGAATCAATGAAAGGACATCAATTCAAATTCTTGAATTTTCGAGTTGACAAAGATGTTTAGAGAGATCAAGAATTCAAACTACATGTTTTGATTGAACACCTTCCATTTTGGATTTTCCCTTTTTTTTTGAATGAAAATACGATTACTATTGATTACTTAACCAAGTTTGGAGGAAATACATCAAGAGCATTGGCACATAATAAGTCAAATAGAGCAGGCGGGGGGTTAGCTAACCAATTAGATGGAAGCCACACTGATCTACATGCTTTGGGAAGTCAATCAGTTGATCTATTAGAATCCTTGCTACAATGGGCCAGAGAAAGGCCCAAAAACTCCTTCATTTTGTCTTGGTCCGATCCATAATGTTCTACAATTCGCAACTGATGTCATCGAAGACCTAATCCCTTGCACGAGCTGGAGGCAGTCAGACTGTACTTCCAAAGTGAGAGTAGTTCGGTTGGAGAAGAACTCTAGGATTTCGAGAAGGGCAAGGGCTTCCGCTTGTTCCGTCGAGGAAGCCATGACCAGTTTGGTGAAGCCATTGACAAGTCGACCCTTGAAGTCTCGGCAGATGCAGGCGACAGCTCCCTTGTTTTTGTCCGCTCCTTTGCTCTCCTCAGAATCTGATTCAGCTTCATCGTTGATGGCAAAGGAAGTGTCAATGTTGATTTTTAGCAAATCTAGAGTCAGGGGTTGCCATCGGTGAGATTGGGTTGCTCTGTTCTTCTCTCCTTTTGGTTTTCGGTTCCATGTAGTGAAGCTTTTGTGCAAAGTGGCAACCTTGAATAGTGCTTGTTGCGGGTGCAAGGGACGGTGGCCGAAAATAAACTGATTCCAGTCCTTCCAGATGCTCCAAAGGGTAGCAACGGTTTGGTCGAAATTGATGGCGCTTCTTGGGTTTGCTTTTACTTTATGCAGCCACTCATCAAGCCGAGTTAATCCAACTCTAGAAATTTTGATTTTCAAGGGAGATGCTCTCCATATCTGAGCTATCCAAGAGCAAAGCAATAGAGTGTGCTCGATGGTTTTGGCTTCCTGTTTGCATATAGGGCATAACGGGTCAGGTACCATTTTTTTCCTGTACAAGTTGTTCATTGTGGGTAAAGCATTTTGACATGCATTATATAGAAATAGTTTAACTTTGAGGAGAGTTCCAGAATGCCATATGTATTTCCAGAGATTTGGATTTGTTTGATGAGATGAAGTTGCTGTTGTTGTATGTGTGCTGGTTGAACTTTCTCTAGTGGTGAAATAACTGCTTTTTTCTGTATGTGACCCTAATTTGTTCTTCGTCTAGACCAACTTATCTTCTGCAGTAGGCAGTCCAATAGGGGTTGCAAGTATTTCCTTCACTCTTTGATCATCAAACATCGATTTTATCATTAATACATTCCATTTTCCAGTCCCTTGCTCAATTAAATCAGCCACTTGAACTGGCTCACATTTTGTTGCTGGGCCACCAATAGGTCCGCTCTTCAACCATTTATCCTCCATAATCGAAATTTCCTTTCCATTCCCAACTGAGTACATAATATGCGGAGATATAGAGTCTCCTCCCATTAGAATACTTTGCCACCCCCACGAAGGGTCGGGACCCTTTTCCAGCTTTCCAAAACTCATACTGTGGATAATACAGACCCTTCATTACTTGGCTTAAAAGAGACTGAGGATGCTGTGAAATATGCCAAGCTTGTTTCCCTAGCATAGCTTTATTAAAGGCAATTAAATCTTTGAAGCCAAGGCCCCCCTCATCCTTCCCGAGTTTCAGATTTTCCCATTTTTTCCAATGAACCTCAGCAGTTTTATTACTATTTCGCCACCAGAAATTAGCAACTTTCATCTCAATAGCTTTACAGATTGAAATAGGGATTTTAAAGATGGACATGGCATATTGAGGAATGACTTGTACCACTGATTTTATCGATATTCCCTTCTCCACTTTTGATAACAAGTTCTCCTTTCAACTTTCCAACTTCATGTTGACTCTGGCAAGAATCCAAGTGAACATATCTTTCTTTGAAGTCCCCCAATCTGAAGGAATCCCTAAGTATTTCTCAGTTCTCAATTTCTGGAACTCTTAATTCTGAAGCCATGTTCCTCCTCAAGTTAATTGGACAACATTTGCAATATATTCCTAATTTGTTGAGTAATGGCTTGACCTGATGCAAAACAATATTGGTGAAGGATGGCCGCCAGATTTTGACATTCCAATATTGTTCAATTAAGAAAGAAAATGGAATCATCCGCAAATAGCAAATGTGATAGAGTAGGGCAGCTGCTATTCATCTTAATTCCTCAAAGTGTGCCATCAGATACTGCTTGTTTCATCAAGTTAGATAGAACATTAGCCACTATAATAAAAAGATAGGGGGATAATGGATCACCTTGACGAATCCCATGTGTTAGCTTGAAGAAAGGCAGAAGTTCCCCATTAAAATTGATGCTGAATGACACCATTGAAACACACTACATCACCCATTGTACCCACTGATCACAAAATCCCATCTTAATTAAGGAAATCTCATTCAATTTGATCATACGCCTTATGCATATCTAGCTTTAGAACAGCTTGGAACTTCCTTTTCCTATCGCAAGTTCGCAATCTGTGAAGAGCTTCTTACACTATCAAGATGTTATCTTGTATTTGCATTCCCCCCACAAAAGCACTTTGTTCTTCAACAATGAGATTTGGTAGCAAATGTTTGAGTCTGTTGGTCATTACTTTAGAAATGATTTTATAGATAAAGTTGCACAAGTTGATCGGGCGAAATTGTTCAAGCTTTTCTAGGTTTGGGATTTTTGGAATAAGGGTTATTTGTGTTATGTTCATATTAGGGTTTAGGTATCTAGTAGTGAAAAAATTATGTATTTCCCTGAAAAATATATTGACATATATCCGGCCAATGATTTCTGTAGAAAAGTCCGTGAAGCCCATCTGGTCCTAGAGCTTCAGTAGCTCCTAATTTTTGCATAGCAATAGTTATCTCCTCCAAAGTGACCGATCCTACCAACTGTTGGTTCATGGTTTCATCCACCGAGGTTGGAATATGTTGTAGAATGGGCTGCATATCGCGAGGCCCCACTTACTCATAGAACTTTTTGAAGTATTTCTCCGTCATCTCCTTCAAAGGATGGTCCTCTTTAACCCAAACATCTTCTGCATTCTTTAGCAAAGATATTCTATTTCTGGTTCTTCTCTAAATAGCTATGGCATGGAAAAATTTTTTTTTTCTATCCCCCCATTTTAACTAGCTAATTCTGGACCGCATTCCCTAATACATCTCCTCTTGTCACCACAATTGTTCTATTTCTTTGGTTATTTTCTTTGCTGCCTCACTCTCTTGAGAGACTCCCGTGCTATTCATCGCACCTTGTAGTTCATTTTTCAGCCATTCAATCCTCAACTTAGCAATAGAAAATTTGTTTTTGCTCCACTTCAACAGCTTATGTGCCACAACGTGCAGTTTCTCCATCACGTTTAGTCATTGAGAGTTGGATTCAGCCCAAGTTTCCTTGACTAGCTATGCACATTCCTCATCCTCTGACTAGAAAGCTTCATATTTAAATCTCTTCACCCTCTGTTTCTTCTGTGGATTTAGTGATAATATAATAGGGTTGTGATCATATCCTATAGTTGGTAATGCTGTACATTCAGCAGTGGGATATGCAATTCTCCATTCTGAATTACATAGAGCTCTATCAAGGTGCTTTTTGACCAAATGATCTCCTTTTGTGCTATTTGTCCAGCTAAAAGCACATCCTTTACACTCCAAATCCATTAAGGAACAATGGTGCAGAAAGTCTCTAAAAGCTGTGAGCTGATAATTTTCTACTCTTTTTTTACCTACCTTTTCCAAGTGATATAAAATTTCATTAAAATCTCCTAAGCACAACCGGGGTAGGTGATAATGTAGACTTTCTCTGTGGATAGCCTGCCATAACATTACTCTCCTGAAATTCATTTGGAGCATGTAGAAATGTAATGTGCATTCCTTGTTTGGTTTCTTTAATTTGACATTGAGCATTAATAACATTATCCGAGAAAGAGTCAATAGATAATAGAACCTGATCATCCCAGAAGATGGCTAAACCCCCTGCAATTCCTTATGGATTCACTAAGAAGCTATTCTGAAATTCAGCCTCCTCCTTAAACATAGCACCTTTTGCTCTTGATTTTTCATTTCCATAATGAAGATAATACTGGGCCTTTCCAGAGTCACTAAGACTCTCAAAGCTTGAATTGTCAAGGGTGTGCCCAACTCCTAACAATTCTAGCTTAAAATCTTCATGGATAACCTAGTGGCTTATTAGAGCTAGCCACCAAAGCCCACTGATTTGACTTCTCTACCACTTGAATGGGGGTCTCTACCAGCTGTGTATTTTCTAAGGTTGGTGCCTTTGATGTTTGAGCACCATAAGAGCATAATCTTTTTTTCTTTTTTGGAGGATGAGACCTTGATACCTTTGGATTTGTGCTAAGTTCTCTTGCATTTTCGCTTCCGCTTCCTTTAATTGTTCCTCGTAGAGCACCATAGTAGATTCCTCATCTAAGCAGCAACTTCCTCTCTTCTGCGGGCCTTTCTCTTCCATAAGTACTAGTGATAGAGAAGGAGGAGGATGGCTGTACTCCTTTTGAGTTGGGTTTTCTGTATTGTTTTGCCCACCAATAAATAATATTTGTTTCATCTTTTGATCTTGCAACTATTTCTCTTTTTCAGGAATTGAAGAGAAAGGGGACTCGGGCACACTCTCATCTTCTTCTTGCAGGATATCTTGTTTTCCATAGAAAATTTTCCCGTATCGACTTAGTTCCCGTGCTTCTGCTCTTAACCAATGCCCAAATCTTCTTGGTAAGTCCCCTGCAATCCTTGAATTCTCATAAGGTATTTCTTTACAAAATGTGGCATAATGCCCAACTTTACCGCAAGAATAACAATAGTGCGGAAGCCTCTCGTATTTGAAATCTATCCATAGCCTCTTGCTGTCCAAATTTACAATAACTCCAGTCTTGAGATGATTTTCCAGATTTAGCTTTACTTTTGCCTTGCCAATCTTGTAATTACTATTCCCTTTTGCTTCTAATTTCACATCTATTACTTCTCCAAGCTTTGATGTAATATCCCGGACAACTCCATTCGTAACTCTCCCAAAGGGAAGGCCAAAGAATTGCACCCAAAATGCACAGTGATTAAATTCATAGCAAATCTCAGGGGTGTCAAGGTCACATTGCTGTAAAACTAATACATTACTAGAAAATGACCATGGCCCAGAATCTAAAACTCTCTGTTTCAGCTTCCGACTAGAAAGAAAAGGAGACATAGCCAGGCTCTATCAATGCACAAGTAAAATTCTCAGTCCTCCAAGCTCTTTTCATAGTGTTTACAAAAGCTGTAAAGTTCACGTTCGGCTTAGAGAAAAGCTTCTCGGACAAAGTTTTTCAACATTCTATCAGATTCTCTTCAGAAATGTCTCCCGTAACATTAACCACATCTTCTTTGGATCATAGCTTACCCAAACTCTTGCAGAGGGCCACCAACCTCCTTTCTTCCTCGTACTGATCTGCCATCTATTGTTCTCCAGGAAATAAGGACAAACAGGAAAATGCAAGCTGCGCCCTTTTGAATATGATTTACCTTCGCACAAGCTGGCCTAAGTATTTTGGGACCAGATGATATGGGAAACAAGTCTAATATGGATGAAGGGAGCTCTTAGTCAGTGGTGGGGTGAAGAGAGATGAACTGCGCCAGAGGGATGGTGATTCTGGGTTTCTCGAATGGGATTGTCGCTCGTATGAGGTTGACCATCACAATGAGAAGGGAGGGGAGATGATGGGTGTTAGGGTTTCTCTCGCAGACGAAGGGGAGGGTGACATTCCACTCGAAAGGAAGGTGGCCATCATGATGGGAAGGAAGGAGAGATGATGGGTTTTAGGGTTTTTCTCTGACATTGAAATCTAAATCGGAGGTGAAGGAAAGGGTTAGTGGTGGATGGATTAGGGTTTGCCATTGGGGCTAAAGTAAAACCTACCCTGAAGGTGGAAGAACACTACCCAGGTGGTAGAGAGAAATCTCCATTGTTGGATAGGATTCAATAAGGATTTGAGTTCTCACCTCCATTAGTAGTATGTCTGCTTCTTTTGGCATGGGCCGGAATTTGGTGGGATCAAGTCTATTCTAAAAGCGATACTAGAATTCCTCGGGATATTTGTGGCCCCTGTGTTCTGGCAATTGTGGCAATTTGCCCCTTATATCTATCTCAATATTAACATGGCATTTTGAAATTAGTTCTAATGTTCTCTCTTGCGTGGACTCTAGCCAAATTCTCGTTAGAAACTTTAGTCATGTTCTCTTACGTGACTAGGTGGTGCCTAGGAAAAAAATTTCCAGCAAATGCGGGAGAATTACAATATATCCCCTAGATTTTCATATCATTACAAATTGCCTCCTAATTTTAGAAAATTTTCAATGTAACCCATGATCTTCTAAAGCCATTCCAAAGTGCCCAATATATTGATTGTCAAATAAAACAACTGATTTAGATTAAGGAGAAATTGAGAATTTAATATAAAATTACACAAATTTCGGTCAATGAGAAATTACTCAAATCATTTTCCTAATGGACTGATTTTCTGTTAATATTTCTATTTTTCTATTTTTCTGTTTTTTATTCTCCAGAATAGAAAAATAATAGAAATCTATTTGGTAACATTAGTTAATTTTATTTATTTTCTAGAATAGAAAAGTGGCTGGGGAATAGATTGGAATAGATTTAGAGCAGGAGCAAGAAAAAAAAAAAAAAAAAACCTAATCCTAATTCTTATTCCTAGGAACAAAAACAAGAAATGGCTTCTTTTTTTTAGAGAAAACCCTAAAATTGCCTCTCGTCTCTTTTCACTCTTAAGCCCAAAGGTTGCCTCTTGTCTCTTCTCAGCTCACCTTCACCTTTGTCCAGTCAACTCTCTCCAGTCGTGTTGCCTCTGTCCGATTGCCTCTGCTCATGCTCCCCTCTCTCTGCGTTACTTCTCTCGTTCTACTCTCGCCTTGAATTCAGGTTTCTCGCTTTGATTCCTTCTTGTTGTACATTTTCTAGTTTTGATTCTTACTTCTCGAAGTTGAATCCTTTGTCCAGTTGCCTCTCTCCGGTCGAGTTGCCTTTGGTTGTGTTGCCTTTGTTCGATTGCCTCTGTTCGTGCTCACCTCTCTCTCCATTGCTTCTCTCGTGCTTGTCTCACATTGAATCCAGGTTTCTCGCGTCAATTCCTTCTCCTTGTACATTTAATAGTTGTGATTCTCAATTCTTGAAGTTGAATGGCTCCGTTCTGCATACGGATTTGCTCTGCTCCTTTGGGAATTTGAAACCCTAGTGTCGATTGTGTTTAAAGTGGTTCTCCAACGTGATTGTGAAAGTACATTCAAAGGAAAACTTGGAAGACTTTGGCATAGCATGAACTTGTCTTCTTCTTTTTTGTTCTTTTTCTTCTGTATACTCTTGGATTTTCCTCCCTAGATATTGAATTTTTTGGTACACCATCTCTTGTCAATCGGCTCCACTTTTTCATGAGCTTCTTAACTTCCATGATTTATTAACACCCCGGACAATATGCGTTTTAGTATTTTCTCAATGAATCAGTCTTCATTCATTTTGTCATCTTTTGCTGTGAGGAGAAAAAAAAACCAATTGCTAAATGATAAATATTGTTTTATGGATCTTGAAGTGGAAGGTTTGGAAATTAACGAATAAAGTTACTACTGCAGCTTTGGACATGTGCATACATGTTTGAGAAAAGTATCCTGATCTTTATGTATTATGTCATTTGCTGGGTCTCTGTAAAGATGTTAATGCTATTCAACTGTCGAATTTGATAAGATCTAGGTGTGACTTACATATGACCCAAACATTTTCTACAATTCAGATTCAATTTATTACATATCCCCAACTCATAATAATTTCTATATTATAAGACTTATTTATGGGGTGATAGACTAATACAGGATGCACATCCAACCGTCCAATGGCAAGTGGGGATGTGAGGGCGTGCCCTTTGCATCCATGCCAATTGCAGAACCGTAAAGGTAGCTGCATAAAATAAAAAACACAAATTATATGGTTTTCATGCGTGGATTCATCAAAGAACAATTGGATGATAACTTAATTGAGACAAAAGAGAAGTACATGTACATGTCAGATAGCTTAAATTAAGGAAAATGGTAGAGACACTAAGAATGTTTTATAAATTTTATCTTTTTATGGAAGATTGATTTATTAAGCAATATGTTTGCCTCCATTTATGTATACATCGCCTGTCACTAATACGAGATCATGTCACTTGTCTAACTTATTTTAAATATAACCACACCAATGGGCAATGGTGACCACTTGCCCGCTGAGGACGACGGATCCGGATCCCACTTCCTCTAGACTTGGAGCGGAGGGATTGAGACTCTAGCTAATGGGTTGCACCTCCAAATCTGGATGCTTGCCTCAACCTTGATAGCATCAAGGCCTCAAGGGCCGGTTAGGGCTCATTGGAGTCTCAACGGTAGTCATTGCAAGGAGTGGGAGGGGAGAAAAGTACATTAAAAGTGTCAAAAGTTGTGTACGACATTTTTGGTGTCAATTTTTTTTTTCAAATCACTTAAGTGTCACTTTACAAAAATAAAAATAAAACGATCATTTAAGAATCAATTCTGATCTTGAACGCTGGAAATTTGGTATGGCAATATTTTGATATTTTTTCTACTGGTATGGCTCGCCGGTGGTTTGACTTAGCATAAAAAGCTCAAAATGATTTCATTTAACAAGTTTCACTCGCCTGCATGACCCAAAACGACTTTGTCCAACAATAAAATCAATTTCTTGCTGAACAATCGACGGAAAGGGGATGAATGGGGAAAAGGGAGCATAGCAGGGAATTTCTCTCTGGCTTCTTATCTGGGAAATTCATCAAAGCCACCTCAAAATCCACCATTAATGAAGCCGATTCATTGAAAAACCCGACCAACAACTAGAGGTTCAGTTGGATCCATTCTCGGCGAGTTCAAATTACGGTTGGTGTTGCCTCCTTCACCAGCCAAGTCCCTCGAGGCGGTTTCTAGAGCCAATTTTGTTCCGATCTACCTAGCAATCGTGTCCGGCAACTTTCCTTTCCCAGGATACGCCCAAGCTCGTTTTCCCCTGTTTTGTCGAATCGATGGAATGGGGCTCGCCGGCCCCATTTCGTGCGTTCCGAGCCTGCTCATTCCTTTCTCTGTGTATTCCTAGTGTTGTTTTCTGGTTATGGTTGGTTGTGGCATGAATTTGAGCGCCTGAGTGCTTTCTGGTTGTTGTACCCTTAGGAGTTCGATGAAATGTCTGTGAGAGGCTTGTTCTTGGTTTTCTGTCCAACCTGGGTATTCATTGATTGCTAGATGTGCTTCATGGCTTTCTAATTCGATGAAACCAAGCGATCTTGACTGAACAAGACTCCTTTCATAGATCTGAACCATCTCGTTCCTTGCCTGGACCATATCATTCATCGATTCTTGGCATCGTTTGTTGAGGTTGTGGCGCAGCTCGGAGGTTTGGGCGGTGATGGGTGAGCCTCGATGAAGTTGTGGTTGAGGAGTCCATTTACAACATGAAGTAGTGAGGGTGCACAAGTAGGGATGTAAATGGGTTGGGTCGGGTCGGGTCGGGTCGGGTTGGGTTTTGATGTTACCCGACCCAACCCGAAACATAAGGGTCGCATACTGTGACCCAACCCGACCCGACCCGAAACACATTAGACTCACATCAGAAATTCGGGTCGGGTCGGGTTTATGTGTTTTCACTCTCTTTTTTTTTTCACCTCCCTTTTTTCTATTTGTTCCATTTAAAATGTAATTATTTTTAAAATGGGTTCTACACCAATAAATTGGATTTTCTTTTTTCTATTTGTTCCATTTAAAATGTAATTATTTAATAATTACCCCCAATATGAGTTGCGCTTAGTCATTTTTTTTTAATTTATTTATAGTTTTTCTGCGTCTTTGTAAAGTAATTTTTCAGCTTGACGTGCTTGATCACGTTATAATACCCTGTCAACTTAAATGTCGTGCCTTTATTCAATCTGTAGCACAGAACAGTGAAGCACTGTCTTGTGGAGAATTTTGAATATGACGAGAGTCCATAAGGTAGATTGTCATATGCTGATACTCGTTATCAAAGTCTACTACAGAATTCACACATAAAGGTGATGAATTGAGAAGGAACGGAGAAAATGTTTCCCTTGAGAGAATTATCAATTGAAAGATAAGTGTCCAATTCAACCATTATGGAGAGCTCTATCAATATGTCACAACATGTGAACTAGAGATTGTGACCACATAGAATAATATGCCTGTTTTGGACTTCTGAACGGCGCTTCTCTAGCAAGTCCAAGTGACAAAAATGACTTAAAAGTTAGATGTTTATACAGTTCAACTGCTGCAGACAGTGAATGTCCGAATGATGCAGCCGGCATCTTGGACACACCTCAATCTTCAGATAGTGTCTCACATAGTGACGCATGTCATGAAGCAAGGTGTTATATGGCAAGGCCGCACCTTCTAACTGCTTTCAGCCGTTCCTCAAAGTCAAGGTCGGTAGAAGTACTTTTTCTATAGTTCCCATCGAACCTGAAACTTACACCGGGTGCCTCTACAAGAAAAGTTCCACATAAGAGTAATGATGCACAATCAATGGCAGAAACATTTCCTACCTAAGTCATGTAAATACAAGCAAAAAGAAGAAAAAAATAACTCTAAAGAATACAACACGAATGGGCCTTCTGCTAGAGATGAAGAAAACAAATGAAATCAAAACAAATTGTGTCTTGAAATGCATTACCTAAGAACTCAATGGAGAAGAAACGAAAGACAAAAAGACAATGTGGTGTCACGAACATCCAATTTAAACACGGTGAACCATGAGCGACACCTAGGCATTGACATAACACCAGCAAATACTCAAAGACACACAAGCTGAGACTTCACTAGTGCAGCAGGTGATGCTACCCACCTTAAAAAAAAAAAAAAGGACTGGAGAACTCTAGCTAATATCTCAAATTTAAAAACACTCCCAAAGCAGATAGAGTTTTGTGTTGGGCATGCACTAGTTTTAGCTTTTCTATAAGTAATTTGCTGAGTTCAAATAGGATGGGTTTCCTAGTAGGACAATGCCTGCCCAATCAATCATTTATTCCAAGCAACTTCTAGGAACAATAAATTTGATATCGCTTAACTACTTTATGCACAATTTATGCAGAGGAAGAGATGTAAGAACCTATTTGCATATATGGGTCCAGGATTTCTCGTATCAATAGCTTATATTGATCCTAGAAACTATAAGATATCATTCAAAGATTTTTTGTCCATCAAGACCTACTCTTAACAGGCGAGCGAGTCGTTCATCACTCAAAACTTCAGATGTTGCCAAAAGATATTGTTAGGAGTGCAAAAAAAGAAATAGGACTTACACAAGTTGCATATTATGAAATACTAACCTCTAATACATCAATCATCGAGAGAAATCAACATCGAGCTAGACTCCGTGGTTGTATTTGGCAATTCTACAATAAATTCATGACAAAAATGAGAACACGGACATATGCATTAAAATAAAGAAAAGTATAAATATTCTACAAACATTTTTATTCACCCGACTAAAAGATTTCAATGTCTTCTAAGTTCTCCTCAATTGAATGTAAAAGTGGCGCAGATCGTAACCAATCTTGAGCACATATAAGAGCTTCCGCCATGGTTGGGGTCAAGGAACTACGAAACACATCGAACACACGACCTCCCGTACTAAATGCTGCCTCTAATGCTACAGTCGAGATGGGCACGGCCAAGATATCTCGAGCAACAGTAGAAAGTATAGGATATCTCGATGAATTTCCTTTCCACCAATTCAAGATATCAAATTCAAAGTTATAATGTTTGCATGCTTCCTCCAAGTACTTGTCCAGTTATGATTTTTCATCTAAATATTGTTGTCCAGTTTGGCTAAAATACATTTCAGTTATAATATCAGCACCAACCACTAGAGACCTTGACATGCTTACCATCCTTGTGCTCTTTAGCCTCAAGTTGCTTTGAGGGCATACACCCGTGCGATATTGCTCAAACAATAATGTCAAAGATGTTATCATTTTCTCCTGTAAAGTTTCTGCCTCATTGCTTTCATAAACATGACTAATCATCCACTTCACATAGTCTCACTTATGTCGTGGGTCAAGTACGCAAGCAATGAATAAAGGGAGATTTATGTTGTTTACATTGCCAAAATTCTTACGGAATTTCATTTTCATTCTTTGAGCCATTTCTCACAAGTTTGGTCATTATCTCCACATTATCTCTCAATCATTATATAAATCCCGTACACGTCATTCGCCATATTATTGCTAGTGACATAAGAAGAAAGAACAACTTTAAAAAGGAAGAAAGTGACGTGCATAATTCCAATCCTCACTAGTGGGTAACCCTTTCCCCTTGGAAAGCTCTTGGGCATATTTGCTATTCCGAAGTTTCATATTGCTAAAAGCTCGTTCAAATTTCAAAGCTGATTCCAACATCAAATATGTTGAGTTCCAACGAGTTTCCACATCCAAACATACAAGACTCTTCAACTCGATATTCTCTAACTCAACAAAACTCTTGAACTTTCTTAGCCTGCTAGGGGAAGATCTCACATAACGTACGGCTGAATGTATTCTAGCAATTGAATCGTTTATGTCTTTTAACCCTCTCTAACAATCAAACTTAATATATGGGCATAACACCTCACATGGAATAACTCCCTCTTAATAACAGAGAGTTCCAAGAGTTAAGTATTTTTTTTTTCAGGTATTGAACTCCCAAGTCATTCGAGCTAGCATTATCTACAGTGATAGAAAAAACACTATGGATCCCCCAATTAGTCAAACATTTCTTAATTGATTTTCCTATTATCTCAGTAGAATGACTTGAGATCTGACAAAAATTTAATATCTTCTTCTGCAATTTTCAATCAGCATCAACAAAATGAGTAGTTAGACACATATAACTTAAGTTTTGACAAGATGTCCATGTGTCAGTTGTTAGACATACTCTGGGAGATGTTTCAGAGAAATATTTCTTCAATTTGCTTCTTTCCTCCATGTATAAATCATAACAATCATGCATCGATGTGTTGCGTGACGGGATTAAGAATTTTGGTTGAATTCTATTCACAAATCGATGAAATCCCTCATGCTCTACCAACTTAAAAGGCAACTCACTAAAAATAAACATAATCACTAATTCTTTTCTGCTAGAATCTTGATCAAATTTCCAAGGACCTGATGAACTACCACCCCAACTACTTGACTCGAGACGCCTTTTTGCCTTTTTCCAACGTCTGCATATGGATATTCCTTACATCTAGCTAGATGATGATGCATTGAGCTAGTCCCTTGCCCACTAGCACAACCAAAAAGGGCGCTACAATATCAACACTCAGCCTTTTCTTGACCAGGAATCTTTTTAAAATGCTCCCCACATTGTAGATCTCCTTATTCTATTTGTGACATTAGAACCCCTGCTGAAGATATCTAGCAATCCTTCTATTTATAACACTTAAGAGCCTACAAATTATTATTTCAATAATTTATAGTAAGTCATCAACATTAGGAAGGCATAAAAAAAATCTCGTCACGCAATAATTTCAGTTTACAAAAATAAAAGGGAAAAAAACCAGTATGATGACTAAGCAGACTCACCTATATTAATAAGAGCAAAGTTTCTGAAAAACCAAACGCCAATAAGATTTGGTAACAGCTGAAACTATCAAGTAGTGCCTACAGCCACAAGACAAAAGAGAGATGATGTATAAAAGCTGATGGAATACCCTGCATATAAGTATAAAATAGTATAGAAGAAAAATAGTACCTGCGCCTATATGTCCATTATGTGGTTTGGAACCGGAGACGATAGAACACACATTTCTTCTATGCCCTTGGATCACACAGCTATGGACTGAGCCATCCTTGCAAGTTGAAGTGAATCGAGTAGGCTTGACCCGCTTTGATGAATGGTTATACAAAGTACACACAAGCTCTAGAACATCTCAAGAATTTGAACTACTTGCGAATGTACTTTGGTGCATATGGAAGGATCAAAATCATCATATTTTTAGGAAAAGTCCTCTCAAT
Source organism: Eucalyptus grandis (assembly GCF_016545825.1). Lineage (NCBI taxonomy): Eukaryota > Viridiplantae > Streptophyta > Magnoliopsida > Myrtales > Myrtaceae > Eucalyptus > Eucalyptus grandis. The sequence goes on along the minus strand of NC_052612.1, from coordinate 43,796,321 downwards.
TTCCATCACACTCTTTTTAGAGCCATTACCTCACAAGACAGCTTTGCCACTTGGAATCCCAAATTGAAAAACCAGAAGAAAGAAGCCGACTTACACAACAAATGGCAACCCCCGAAACCCGGTGTTCTCAAAATCAACATAGATGCATCCTTCGGGCCTACTTGCACAGAAAGATCACAGTTAAACTCAAATCAAGAGGTCTCATGGTACAGTAAAGAAGATCTTTCAGCATCAACCTCGGAACCAAAATCAACAAGCGAAGAATTTCAAGACTCGTCTCCCAACTCATATACCTCCTTCTCCCCAACACTTGATGTCTCATGGACGGAAATTGAAGATGACCAGCTCCACCTGCATGGAAACATACAATTGGCTAGCTCTACTCACAACCCAGAGGCCTCAGCCATATCGCCAACAATGACTAACTCGGATGTTGGTAAACGGGTGATGATAGAACGGCCACACAAAATGGTATCTGAGGAGATTCAAATTCCCACGGGCCTAGCTACTACAAAGAAGAAGCAAGGTGAAAACAACAATAAATATGCCTTATCTCTACCCCATGGGTTGCCCAGAAGAAATAATCAGTCAACAATTAGAAAGCAAGACCCAAAAAGTGTGCACTCTGACACAGAACTAAAATCATATAGCAGCTACAATGCAGAGCAAAGGGTGAGGCCAGATTTGAAGTCGAAAGAAAGAGAAGAAGCGAAAAATCAGCAAAGCAACCCAGATCTGAACAGAAAAGAGACTGGTGGAATCTCAGGTAACTTGCAGCGACATCTCCCTCCAAACGAAGCTGCGTTGCGACCCAACAGGGATGGCGTGACAGATGTTTCTTCCAAATACAAACAAAAGAACAAATATTCGCTGGTTCTGTCCAGCATTCTTGAAATAGGTGAGGATGCCGTAGAGTGGGAAGAAACCGAAATCGCCTCTGTGCCTTGCACGCCTGACAATGGAGACAGGGGGAAAACAACCAAGATAAAAGAAAACTCTGAAGTTAGCCAAGAACAGAGATCGACCTCAGAGCAAAATAGGGAGGAATATGCCTCTTTTACCGGATCTCAAACTCGACTTTCCCCCGTCACAGCAGCTGTAGCTTGTGTTTGCAGGGATGATTTGGGAAGAATTATTGATGGTTTTACTAAATCTGTGGAGGTTAGAACGGCCGAGCAAGCGGAGGTAATGGCTCTGATTGAAACTCTAGATTTTATCTCCTTGAAGCTGGCCCTCAATAGAACTGAAAAAGAAATAATTATACACTCTGACTGCAGCACAGTGGTAAAGGGGATCCACTCTTCAGAGACTATTAGTTGGGAAATACAACCACTTTTGGACCGGGTAAAACAGAAACTGGAAAAAATGTCAGGTCTTACAATAGCTCATTGTAATCGATCGACGAATAAGGTAGCGGACTGGTTAGCGAAAGCACATCAATTGGGTTGTCTTACTGAGAATTGGGTTAATTACCCACCCTTAGCCCTTTTGGATCTTTTGTGCGTTGATGCTAGTGTTGTACTTGGTAAAAACATTTCCTACTAATGCATCGTTGTCTGCTCGTTCAAAAAAAAAAAAAAAAAAAAGTATAAAAGCGAAATTCTCAGAGATAGCTTTCTGCTGTTTTTATTTTTTATTTTTGAAGCATCAAAGTTACCACCCAGTGTACTTTAAAAAATAACAAGACTACTTAGGTTCTAATTGCTAATAACCTCCACTTAACAAGTTGCCCACCACCACATTAGAAGACAAAATGATCATCGTTATGGAGGTTAAGGTTTCTCTTTCCAAATCTGATATAGAAACACAGTCCATATCAACTTACATTTATAGATGCCGACTGCCATAGGAGAAAGATACATAATGGAACAAAAAACAAGATAATTGCTCCAATAATAAGAATTTCTGTTAATTCTCATAGTTCACAAGGAAACCCATTTTAGTGGGAACACAAAAGTTCAATTGAAGCGATGAGTGGAAAGACATTCTTACACATGAACCAGAATGTAAAGCAATTTTTTTTTTTTTTTTTTCTAACAAATAACTCATAAAAAGACAGCACAAGAGGTTCAAAGATCAGCCATATTTAACATCTAAATCAGTGGTGAAAGAATATGCCTTTATGGGAATGACCATCTTTTCATGGGAAGGTTTTCAATTTCCGCAACACCATGCAAATTATAGAATTGGAAACTTAAAAAGCATATCTAGAAGAACTTGCAAGACTAGTGTGATTAAAAAAATTACAATGGACAATTTGTTTATGATGGATGGAATCCTTTCAAGATACAGAGTAGTGTATCAACAAAGAGATAAGAGTATTTTCAATTATGCACATCTATTTTAAGAATTTTTAAGGAAGACTGTAAAAGAAATGTGTTTAATAACATATCTCTAGTCGTAGCCTCTATATCATTTCATAATTTGTTTTTTCCTCTCTTCTTATTGGATATTTAGATCTTGTGATTTACCAAGTGATTTTAGAGCTTTTAGATTGTACTTTTTTTTTTTGTTGAAGATCTGAAATTGTTCTCTCTTCCCGTGGTTTTTTCCCATTTTAGGTTTTCTACGTAAACCTTGCGTCTCGTGTGATCTCAATTTTCTTTCATTCTTTGCTATTTGTTCTTAGATTGGTGTAACTTCGATTGGTGTTTTTCCGCAACAAGGTCTTAATGGGTTTTAAAATAAAAGGCCTAAAAAAGATAGGCTTTAATGGTTCTACTATACCCCATTTAAGAAATAGGTAGGCTCGGCCCACCCCCTTCTTTGATACTCCCTTCTCTTCGAGTTCGATCGATCATCGTTCCATGCCTCACATCAGGCCATTCTTTCTATTATTGGGTTTCTACCCTTTTCGTACATACCTCAGATCTCGCCTCCAAGTCCAAAAGCAATCGTCTCGAAATCTATAGGACCAATTTGGGTGACAAGTCTTTTCAGTTTGATTGATCATTGTTCGGCCTTTTTAAGTCTTGAGAAGCTCCTCAATTTGAGCTATAATTTCTCATGTTTTTTATTCTGATTGTACCTGTCTCACGACCTGCTATAGCAACCCTTTCATGTGCTTAGTCAGTAAAGCGGCACTTAGAATTCGATAACTTTTTGCTGAATCTTTTGCTATAGACATGGTTGCCAATTTCGAATCGAAGCACATTATTGCACCTAGGAGGTTACTACCATGCTAAGGGTTGTGATGTAGCCTTGTTATTAGGAGCTGTGACCAATGAATGTATATGCGTTATATTTATAAGTTTTAGCATTTTCAATATACTTATCATATCTAAGAATTAATAATTTGTTGTTTGGGTGAAAATTGACCTAGCTTCGTTTTGTCAATTATGTCGGTTGGACTTATAATGTCATGCACCTCTAGCATTATCTTCGAAACAAAGCAATTTGAACTCAATTTACCGTATAAACATGGTTTTTTTTTTTTTTCTCTCTCTTTTGTGGGGTTCACTTTCATATTTCCTTTCCCGTGTGATGGTACATACGTGACATGCCCCGCTGTGATAGATTGTACATTCAATGACGTTAACGAGTACCAAACAAGTAGTTGAGGGGTGATGAATTTATCCAATAAGTTGAAGATGGACGAACTGACTACGAGATTGACAGATTTCGGTGTGGCCGTGATTGTGAGTGGTTATGATAGCGTCGTCAATAACTACAGAAATGATGAAGAACCAGATAAGATTGGTTGAATTCACTCATGATGCGACCAATGACGTTATCTTCGAGGCGTAGAATATTTTGGGTAGAGTGCAGACCCTTCCATCTCAATCTACATCAGTTCGGTGATAAAAAGGGAAATAATTACTGGCTTTGGGTTATAGAAAAATAGCGCACGCAGGCCTAGCGTCCATCTACATCAGTTAGGTGATAAAAAGGGAAAATTACTGGCTTTGGTTTATAGAAAAATAGAGCATGCATCCCTAGCGTTGAAAACCCATGTACACAGACGGCTCCATGTCACCTCGATTTCATCGATGAGCTCTGCCACGCCACCCTTGCTGTCGTTGCCGCCGCCAACAACGCAGCTCCCTTTCTCTTGGCCGCCCACAGTTGACGAAAACTCTGACACCACCACAGCACCACTTTCGGCCGCCCATTGCATGGGACCATGGCGTGTCATAATTGCTCTCTCTCTCTCGGCCGCCCATTGCATGGGACCATGGTGTGTCATAATTGCTCTCTCTCTCTCTCTCTCTCTCTCTCTCTCTTTCTCACATAGTGACCAAACTTGTTTCGGCTCAGCTCTTTATAACTCAAATCAAACCGATCTAACTAGCAAACAAAAATTTGTTTTCTTGTTACCCAAACTAAAAGACCCAAAATTTTTCAGGTCAGATCGGTTAGGGTTTCTGTTTAGTTTTGCCACCCATGCTGTCTACTTAAGATTATAATTATTTTCACCATCTAAAGTTAATGATTTATAAGGTCAATCATGTAAAAAATTTCACCACCAATGCATGCTATAATTGCTCATTGATTATTTGCAAGTGGCGTTATTCTTTGGGAAGAGAGAGAGAGAGTCGCCAACAAAATCAACTAAACTAAACTGCAAAATGACATCAGCTCGATTAAGATTGAGATTTGGCTTCTCCCAGAACTTTTCTAGTCTACTCTATAATAACTAAGAGAGATTTTGTGGGGAAAAAAAACTGCGATTCAATGGCCTTTGAATCTACAAAGTAGATTTCTGTTTGGTTTGACACCCACCCATGCTATCTACTCAGGATTATAATTGTTTTCACCATCTAAAGTTAATGATTTATAAGGTCAATCATGTAAAAAATTTCACCGCTAGTGCATGCTACAATTGCTCATTGATTATTTGCATGTGGCGTTATTCTTTGGAAAGAGAGAGAGAGAGTCTCCAACACAACCAACTAAACTAAACTACAAAGTATCATCAGCTCGATTAAGATTGAGATTTGGCTTATCTTAGAACTTTCCTAATTTACTCTTTAATAACTAAGGGAGACTTTGTGGGGAAAAAAAACTGCGATTCAACGGCCTTTGAATCTACAAAAATAGATTTATGTTTGGTTTTGACACCCACTCATGCTATCTACTCAGGATTATAATTATTTTCACCATATAAAGTTAATGATTTATAAGGTCAATTACGTAAAGATTTCACCACTAGTGCATGTCATAATTGCCTATTATTGATTATTTGCAAGCCGCGTTGTTCTTTTGTTGGGGGACGGCGGTGGGTGGAGGAGACGCACAACAAAATCAACTAAAAATAAACTACAAATCACATCAGCTCAATTAAGATTGAGATTTGGCTTCCAGAACTTTCAAGAACATTGATTTTTCTGTTGTTCTTTACTCTATAATAACTATTGAGACAGACTTTTCCTCATTGATTATTTGCAAGTGGCGTTGTTCTTTGGAGGGGAGAGAGAGAGAGAGAGAGACGCCAACAAAATCAACTAAAATAAATTACAAAATGACATCAGCTCAATTAAGATTGAGATTTGGCTTCTCCAGAACTTTTCTGGTTTACAAAATCTATAATAACTAAGAGAGACTTTGTGGACAAAAACTGCGATTGAATGACCTTTAATCTACAAAAATAGATCGACCCCTGAAAGGCATCAATTTTTCCTACGCCGTAAAGCACTTGCCTAATTATTAGAGTGCACGCCAACGCTAGCCCCAATCGTAAAACACCCAAAATACTGTTGGCTCCATGAGATTTTCTTAGGAAAAGAAAAGGAAATTGAACCATTCCACAAATAAAATAACCTTTAAGAAGAGTGATCTTAAACAACGAGAGGGAACAAATGATAATAACAAAAATGTAAAAACAAGAGGTCGAAATTAATATTGATTATCCCATTCAATATAATTAATTATAAGCGTAAGTAATAAGGTGCACCAAGACTGAATTACAAAAACCGATTTATAGATGACAAGGAAGATATCTATCGAGTGCTGAACACATTCAACTTATTTAGAAATTCCACTTGTAGTCTGCCACGCGAACTCATAAACTAAATTTCGCACACCGCTCTAGCAATATTGGAACCATAAACAAGCTTTCTTGAAGATTTCTTGAAATTGCATCAACTTAAACTTGGAGACACTCTTGGAAGGTGTTCATGGCTGAAAATGGCAAACTCAACACCACCACGACGTCCTTCTTATTTCTCCATCCCCTCATAAACAGGCAGGACTTAGCCGGCAGGCTACCGGTCCCAAACTGCCTCGGCTCCCCATCCGAAGTCTGAGCTGCCATAATCCAGCTTCGTCCAAGAACTTATTAGTAGCGTGCCCAGGGCGAACTCTTCAAATCCATACTTGTCCAAATAGTCGATCCTTGACCGCGCATAGTCTTCATTCACCCGCTCGATCGCCTCGGCTATTCTCTCCGCAGTGGAAGAGATCGGCTCATCAAACAGCTCTCCCGTGTTGCAAAGACAGCATGGGAAGACCACGGCATTTCCAAAGAAACCATCAGGAATGGGAGGGCTTAGCTTAGACCTGAAATCAACCGGAATAGTGAGCATTGTTTGTTGGTGCGGTTTCATCTTGAGGGGGCCATGCTTCGAGCTCGCCACACCAGGGCTGTGAGTGCTACGAAGCTGGTGATGCTGCGCTTCACCTGTTGTTTATGAGGACTAGATGTCATCAGACTTCGGAAACACCACTCTAGCGACCAAAAAATAAGATAAATTGTGAGAAGTCCCTATTTCATCGCTAGAATTTCTTGCGACCATATTTTCACCGCCATTTTCTTTTAGATGCACTCATTGTCTGAAAGTTATATTAAATAACTTTGAATGTCATTTTGATGCACGTGGGATTACTTTAAATTCTTGGGTAAATAATTGTGACTTGGTAAGCGCTCCTACAATAAGTAATGAAGGACCGACCAACGTTTACTTTTTTGGCAAATCATTCCGAATTTATCCTCGTGTGGTTAATATATGTCGTTGTCGATTGCCAGACATTATTAGAAGTCAACATTACCTGTCCGCAAGCTGTTGCCATTTTCTTAACTGTTGCCAGCTTCTCAGAGTCAAAGTGGAATGATCTGCACACGTTTTGCTCCTTCTCGTAGAGAGCTGTCATATTTGATACATCACTTATTTGAACAAAGTCATCGTAGGGACCGCAAATTTGATGAGGCATCCTTGGCTTTAGAATAGTTCTGTCGTGACAAGGGACCACCGATAAGGGCTTGCCTCTTGCAATTTCAGACCAAGAATTGATGAATTTTATCGCCGAGATACCATCGGACATACAATGATTGAGAGCTATCCCCAGAATGAGACCTCCATTCTTTAACTTGGTTACCTGTTTTTACTCCAAGTTAATAAATTAGACATTAGATTAGAATTCGCAAATTGTAAGAATGATTGTGAAGTGTTTTCAAGAATTGCTAAGTGCATAAACTATTGTTCACCTGTGCAGTTAGAAGGGGGCAGTTTCCGGCATATTTTTGTGTTGTAGGATCTTTGTAAACAAGCTTTCCTAAAACATCAGGATGAAGAATTGACATATCGCCAAGACTGTCAAGGTCACAGTCGGCCACAGCCTCCACAAATAGCACTCCTGGTCTCTTTTGGCAATCGACAATCAAATTCCCCTCGGTGCTTCTAGCTGATCTCCCTACAAGTGTATATTAATGAACCAAAACTTTGGACAGAGCTTGTTTAATCACATCTACAGCATTCTCGTTGCTTCTTTCGAAACAATAGACGGTCGACACAACTATGTGAGCCACCTGATCAATGCTAGTTAAGAAAAGGAAACCTCCGGGCGTTTCATGTTCTGGATGCACGGCGACAGGGATGGATTTTTCTACCGTTAGGGCACTGCCATTCACGACTTTGGGTGTCTCCACAGGCGATGGCATATCTCAGACTTTATTTTAATGTCCAACTTTTCCCTGAGAAAAATGTGTTACAGAGTTCAAATGAAGCTATTAGATGGCGGAGCACGACATGCACATGTTAAGGCTATATTATACTGAACTACTAAAAATTATACATGCAAGCAAAGCGGGATAGTCTAGCATGTTTCATCTCACATGTAAACACCACTTGAGTTGTTTGAAGAAAGAACCATGAGAAGTTAGAACAGTGAAGAAGATAAAATCGTACAATCTTAGGTGAGAAAGGTTATGATAAACCTAGTCGACCGAATCGGGAAAAAGGCTGCATACCTTCAAGAGCTTGAAAGAAAGAGAGAGATTAACGAGAGAAAGAGATCGTTCAACACTTGAATTATAGGGTGGTACGACTGAAGTGCCCGCGGAGACGCTACTTAAATAGACCCAGAATTTCTGTTCAATTTGGAAAGTTGTGGTTCGGTAGATAGCATTTATCGATCCAGAAATTTTCGTGATTTTTTAAAGATTTTGAACCAATCAGCTTTTTGATTGTTTAGATGGCGTTGACCATCACATGCATTTTCTGTCTATTTGATCACTGCATTTATGGCATATCCCCCATGCACTGGCGAAAATGCCGCAATTTTCAGAGGTTAGGTTACCAAACAATAAAAAAAATAGAAAACAGGGCTTGGCAGAACGTTGACCTTCGCCTGTCATTTCTGTCAATTATGAACTCTTAACATGTTATTATTTAACGTACCCCTCTTGTATCATTCGCAAAGAGAAGCGCTTGAACTTTCTCTTATTGGGTATTCCAATACCTGGATTTATCTTTCTTGTACAATTGAATACCATGGATGTACGGTGGTGGTTCAATGACTGACTTCTTTTCTTCGCTTCCTTTGCCTTTGGTGGTCGCTCCGCGTTGCAAAAGGTTTATGTTGCTCCGCAATTGGATTCAAACTCAGAAATACGATGTTTAAGCAAGCCCGGTACGAGGAAAAGAAGTACTTTTGTCAGCATGTAATATATCCCAGTATGGACAATCAAGTTAGTTATATTTTAATAGAGAGATGGTGTGTCACGCCCCGAATTTCGGGCATGCACACATCCCTCTGTGATCGATTAAAATTTGCAACGTTCTCAGGACATGTCACCGACCCATTCATTTCATGCACATGCGGAAGCGAACTGATAATCACCCAACCAATAATCAAACACAGGAATAGTAAAAGTAGGATAGCAATTTTCACAAACCACACTTTATAAACAAACCAAGTTAACCCTACAAGTTCATATATAGAAGATTTGACTCAAAAAGAGGTCCTAAATGACCTATACCCTGAACCCCTCTAACTCCAGCATTGGGTCCTCCATAACACCATCTGGGATGTCGATGTCCATAGGGTGAGCTACCTCTCCATCTTCAGTATAGACGGTAGGTCCGTCAAAACCCTGCAATGAACCCTCCCGAACCCCGTTAGGCTTGTTAAGAAACCATGCCTTGAAGCGATGAGGTACCAAGTGAAGGAGGCCCTCATCGACCCAAATTGTGATCACCACTAAATCACATAGCTGAGGCGGTGCAGGCGGCTGGTGGCAAACGACAAGGCGAATGCCAAGACTGGAAAACAAACAGAGCTCGGCTGGACGGCTGGTCGGTTCTATGTTGCAACAAGGGAGTGGAAATGAAGAAGAAATGAGGAAGAAGAAGGCAAAAGCTGCTAGTCGGTTGAGGGAGAAGGCATGCACAAGGAGGGAGAGAGGGAAGAAGGAGGGGAAGGGAGTCAAACTTGCAATCAATGGGGGAGACAAGGGAAATATCCCACACGCTCAAGTGCCAAAGCCTCAAAAAGTCTTCAGCCAATAAATCAAGCCTTCCTCCAATGACTATTTTCCTCTCATTTCTTCACAAACAAACTTATTTTGGTGGCTAAGAATTCCTTCAAGGCAGCCCATACGAATTTCCCTTGTTTTGTCCTTTTTGCCAAAATTGATTTTCTGCAAAAATCTCGAACTTGACGAAAATTCGCTGAAAGATGAGAAGACATCCTAAAAATAAATCGTGACACGCTTGAACGTCCGATTCCCGAAATCAAATTCAATTTCGTGGTTAAAATCAACCGAATGTGATTTTAGTACAACCTAACCTACCGAGTAGGTTTTAGAGATTTTAGCGTGTTTGACTCGTGGTCGACAATTTTCAATCCACGTTTGTGCATTTCCGACTCATAGACAACCCTCAGTTGTCGTAAAAATCACAAGGTTTCAATTACGGGTACCGAGTATAATATCAATATAAAATTGGGTTAATGCTGTTTGACGCGAATTTCACAATCACGCGGAATCACTCACAATTCAATAACGTGATTCCGTCGAATTGACATATATCCAATCACAATTCAATTATAACGGTATTGTATTGACTCATACCGATTATTATAGTCAAGCAATCGATTTTCGATCGAATTCTCAAGTCTATCGCGTTTATATCCCTTAACAACTTCACATAATAGGTTAGTCAACAAAATGCCAATTTTATGTTATCGAGATGGAGTCGAATTTCAGGATGTCACATGGTGTGTTAATAAATAATGTGTTTTTGCATTTGTAGTTTAGTTAATTTTGAGGAAAAGATAGTCCAAAAAGTCCTAAACTTATTGCACTTTGGCCAAGTCAACCCTAAACATTCAATTTTTCCAATTGAATTCTAAAATTTGTTAACATTTAAGCAATTGAATCAATATCTCCGATTTTAGCTAGAAATCACTAGCGACTAATTAAGTGAGTGATGACACGTAATGTAAATCTTGCATTCAACGCTTTCTAATGTCAAACGACGATAGGTACAACGAAGAGTGCTGGTAGAAATGCCCTAGATTTTCACAATGTTTAGTGCCTGTTCTGAGAGAATGGGAACTTGCTGCGTACCATAATAGTAAAATGAGTAAAAGCAAAAGCAAACCATGGTCATAATTAAACGGTGAACATATAAGCAGCAGTTTTTAGGCTTATCCAAAAAAAAGAAAAAAGAAAAAAAAAATAGCATTATTGGAATGATAAGTGAGCTCTCTTGGAGGTGTTCAATCTGTGGCAATGAGTTTATATACGAACCAACTCTTCAAACGTGTTCATGGCCGAGAGTGGCAAACCCAACGCCACCACAGTGCCCTTCTTATTCTTACTCGTCCCTCATAAACAAGCAGAGATTCAATGGCGGGTTGCCGGTGCCGAGCTGCCTTGGCCCTCCCCATCCGAAGTCTATGCAGCTATAATCCAGCCTCAACCATGAACTTATCAACAGTGAGCTCACTGAGTAAGGATCATAATGATACATGTCGAAGAAGTCGATTGATGACCGCACGTAGTCCTCAGTCACCCTCTCGATTGCCTTATTTATTTTTCCCGTAGCGGAAGAGATCGGCTGGTCGATCAACTCTCCGGCTGTGCAAAGACAGGAAGGTGCGAGTAAGGCATTCCCAAAATATCCTTCGGGCACCGATGTTCTTAGCTTCAATCGGAAATCGAACGCTATGAGAAGTTTCGATAGTTGGTGCGGTTTCATCTTGAGTGCCATGCTTCGAGCCCGCCATACTAAAGCCGCGAGCGCGACAAAGTTGGAGCAGCTGCTCATTTCCTGTCCACCGGTGGTTATCATCTTCTTTAGGGTCTCCAGCTTGTCAGCGTCAAAGTGGAAAGATTTATATACGATTTGCTCTCTCTCAAATGAGGCCGTGATGTCTGATACGTCACTCACGCGAACAAAGTCGTCATAAGGACCTCTGATCTGAGGTGGCACCCTTGACTTCAAAATGGTTCTATCATGATAAGGGATAAGGGATAATGATTTGCCCCTTGCTAACTCAGCCCATGAGTTCATGAAATTAATTGCGCCAACACCGTCGACCATGCAGTGGTGAATTGCCATTCCTAAAGTGAAACCTCCACATTTAAACTTTGTTACCTGTTTACACAGCCTCAACAGTTACTAATACAAAAATGTAACTTATATGGATAAGTTCTTGCATGGCCATTTTTCATGGATCGATGGCATGCTCCTTGCATCCAAATAACCGTTGAATCTGATGAGTCTAAATGTTACCGAATTCAACAATGTTGGAGGCAGACCCAAAGCAATCGCCCCTAGTTTATGTCATAACATCACATCATTTCCACAAAACAGGCCCTAGCAAGATCAGACTAATGAGATTTCTTATAGAAGGGACAATCCATGAGGTAATTTAATGGTGATAAGTCATTATCGATAGTTACTGTTTTAAACGGAAAGGTATCAAGTGTATGGAATAGTTACGAACTTGTTGTAAGACTTGAAAGTTATCATGATAAATTAGAAATATGATTATGAACTGTATTTCATTGCTAGTATATCGGTAGTTATTGTTCTATTAGAAAAAAGTTGGAAAAATTACCAAAAAAGTTATAAACATATTACAATTATGTCAATTCAGTCATAAACTAATTTTTTTTGCAAATTGAGTCATAAACCATTTTGCAATTATGCTGCTTCAGTCCATCTAGCCAAAAATGGCCAATTGATTCGGCAACAATTTTTTAAAAATATTTTATTTTTGAATTATTTTTTGAATTATTTTTTATCTTTTTCCTCTCTTTTTTTCGTTCTCTTTTTCTCCTCCCTCCTCCTCCCTCATTTGGCTCCGCCAACTAGCTAAAGGGGAGGGCTGTACAATTGTTGTACTAAGGCGATCGGGCGAGCTCACCTCATCGTTGCTGGGTTTGGCAAGGCGAGCCCTGCTAGATCTAGCAAGTTGCTAGGCAAGGACTCACCTTGCCGTCGCTAGGCGAGGGCAAGCTCACCTAGCCACCGGCGAGGTGAGCCCCGCCAAGTTTGACAAGGGAGGCCTCGCTATCGTTGGGTTTGGCAAGGCGAGCCCCCATCAAATTTGGCGAGCTCATCCTCGCCCAACAATCACAAGGCAAGCCCTCACCAAACCCAACAATGACAAGGTGAACCCTTGCCAGATCCGGCAAGGGCTTGTCCCACCAGTGATTGGGCAAGCTTGCCTAGCCACCTCAGTTCGGCAATTAGCCAACCCTCCCTTTGGTTGGCCCATTACCAAGGCCAAAGGAAGGAGGGAGGAGAAAAAATATATAAATAAAAATTAATAAAATAATTTGAAAAATAAGATATTATTAAAAAAATTATGGCCGGCACCGAGTATCGGTCGGTAAATTTTGGCCAAATAAACTAAACTAGCATAAGTACAAAGGTTTAGGACTTAACTGGTCAAAAAATAAATTTAAGATTGAATTAGTACAATTACAATAGGTTTAGGGTTTTTTTGGTAATTTTCTCGAAAAATGTTTCACACACATCAAGAAAATACTAGTTACCATACTAACATGTTGATGCTTGAACTTTCTACATAAAAAGGTTGCTAAACACACCAAAGAGAAGTTACTCATTGTAAAACTAACAGGTTAAATTTACTTTTAGATTATGCAAAGTTATGGAGAAATTTCTATTTATAACTGGTGGACTTTTTTCATATGAAAATTCATCAACAACACTGAGAAAGTTACGCATTTATTATAAATAAATAGTTAGGTTAAATTTACTTATTGAGTACGCAAAGTTATGAAGAAATTTCTAGTTTATAATAAGTTCACTTTTCCACAATGAAAATTCATCAACAACATTGAGAAAGTCACGCATATATTATAAATAAATAGTCACTCTATCATGAACTAGATTAAGGATGCATGTGAAACTTGACATTTTCTATGTTAGAAAGCACTCCAAAGCTTAAATTATTAAGTGGAGACAGACCACATGTATGTAAAAAAACATATAAAACCCGTTAACAGGGAATGTGGGATAATATTTTAACAATCTAATTCCGTGCGAAACTAAGGCTATCAAAACAAAGTCACCGTTACAATGGACGAAAAAAGCCAAAGAATATAGAATGTAAAGGGCTGTCAATTATGACCAGCAAAGAGAGAAAGAAATTGTTCACCTGTACCGTTAAAAGGGTCCATCTTCCAGCATATTTTCAGTAGGGTCTCTGTAAACAAGCTTTCCTGCAAGATCAGGATCAATAATTTGTATACTGCCCAGGTTTTCGATACGACAATCAGCCGATGCCTCCACAAATTGGACTCCTAACTTCTTTTCGCAATCGACAGTCAACTTCCCTTGAGAGTCTTTAGCTAACCTGCCTGCAAGCGGATAGTAATAAACCAGAACTTTGGACAAAGCATGCTTGATCACACCCGCCACATTCGCATCACTCCTATCGAAAGCATAAACAGTCGATATGATGGTCAAAGCCGCAATATCAATGCTACTCAAGAAGATGGAACTCCCCGGCGTGTCTTGTTCCGGTAGGACCGTATGGGGGACGGATCTTTCTATTGTCAGGACATCGTTTGCAGTGGTGTTGAAGGCGTCCATCAGAGCAGTTCCGGAGCTCTATATCCTGCTCGTGCTTGGAAAAGAATAGGTCTGGAAGTTCAAACAAAATCGTCAGATGGAGGGATCCTATCTAGAAAGCAAGTGTTATTGCAGCTTCACAGCATGTGTGGTTAAATGTAGGAAAACCACGAACATATCGCGAGAGATATTGGAGAGGAACGTACCAGATTGGCTTCTCTTCTCGGATGTTGGGAAGTGGAAGTTCCTTTGGGCGGTTTAAATAGACCCGGAGCTTCTGTTTACAAGTGGATTGATATGAGAGTCTTTTGGTGGGTCGAGCCCGCACATTTGGGATGGCCCAGAAAGTCTAGGTCTTTGTAAATTGTAAGAAAGAGCATGTTGACCTTCCCCTTCCCTTACGTGTGCACAAATTGCACATCACTCGCCCACGTCTTGCGAACCAATTTTTGGGCTAAGGATAATCTTTCTCTCCATCCGCCTTTTTTTTTTTTTTGGATTCGACATTGACCTCCACACAAGCCAATCGGTGAAGGTACACATGGCATTTCGGGCAGGCATTGTTGGCATAAAATAAGATAGTAGCAATTAACATGCCGTTCCCGTGGGGAAAAAAATTCATATAATTCACTAAAACAGAGAAAAAAATTCCCATGTTACCATCGGATTTGTTGGCCATAAGTATGTGCAATGGAGAATTCGAGATGGTCATAGCATCCTGGCTTTGACATTGGGTGATTGACGTTGACTTTTCCCCGAACCACGTCTCATGCATTTCATAAAAATTTGGGATCGAATTTGTCCAAAACTATAGAATTTGACGCCTTTTAAAAATTCGACATTGAATTGTCTTGTATTCATATTCTATAACACATTTTTTTGCATTTAGCGTTGAAGATATCCCTTGAATTTGCGCCGATAAAGAAATATTGTACCGGTAAGAAGTCTCATAATTTGAGTAAGTTAATAATTTGAGTTGATTTCCTATTTCGATCCAATGCTTTTCTATGTAAGAAGCAGGTCTTCTTGGTGAAAAGTATCCAAGAAACTGCTTTTCCATGAATTATATTAATCTGAGAATATTGAAGCCATTTAAATCTTGTAGGTAAGACTTGTAAATTCCTTTGTAAGATTGAAAGGTTGTTTAACAAGGAATCGTAGGGTTAAACCTGTGAGTTAGAATTATGGGTTACTCTATCCATGGACATAAGTTATACCGATTGAACCCTGTAAATTTATTGTCCAATCTATTTCCTTGTTCTATTTATTTATTGTTTGATTTCTTATTTTCCAGTACATTCCAAAATGAACATATTTGATGAGAATGGTGTATCAACATCAAATATCAACAAAACCACCGTACATCTTATCCTTAAAGAATGACCAAATGCGGCAACTTTCAAGGACCATTTCACGTTTTTCCTATCTAGTTGTCTGATACAACACTAAGAAAATACGAGAAAATCGTGATCGATTCTCAAATATATGCGAGAGAAACAGAGTAAAAATATAATTAGAGGGAAGCCGCCAATATCTAATCTAAGGAAATGAGAATTCCAATTGAGAATGTTTACTCCCTCTGTAGAGACCATGTCGAACAAGAAAATAGAAATGGAGACTATGTTCGGTTTTCCTCCCGACGGTGTTGGAGAACACTTTCCTCCTCCTTTACTTGATTAGCGGACCACAAAAAGTTTGCCATAGGTTCAAATTTGAATTTTGTCGCCTTAGATGAAGGGAACGAAATTTTTTTATCTCGAACCTATTGTCGTGTTTACTTCGTCACCCTTGCCTAAGGTGACAAAATTTTCATCACCGCCTTAGATACCAAAGACAGAAATTGTCGCCCTTGATAAACTTCTTGTCCCATTAGTTTTATCTTTTGGACTACGTGGAGCTAATACTTTATTTTTGTTGTTTTATTTATTGTCATTTGATTATGATTAATCTTTGCAATCTTGATATTTGAAGATCAGGTTATAAAGTTTGAAAATTCATTATTTCACTGTGTCAAAGATGATATGCTCGACAAATAATCTCATTACTTCAAATCAGATAACATATTCAATGACATTTTTACAAGGTGTAAAAAAAAGGGTCTAGCTAAATCGAAGCCCTCTTAGCGTGTTTGCTTCTCCACTCGTCGATCCCAAACCTGTATAAACACTTGGCTGCAGTAAATGACATAAAGAATAATTATATGACTTTTGATCAATAATTTTGCATGCTTAAATATCAAACCGAACGAACGAACACCTAAACAATATTTTAAGTCAAATGCAGAGCAAGGTGACTGCAATGGCGGGTTCGAGTCGATTAGCTTGCATTGGATGTGCGCCCCAATGGAGACATCAGTGGAGCGGTGAGGCTGAGCGCTGGAAACTGCACGGACATGACGGCATGGTGGAGCGGAATGCAGCGGCCATGGTGGAGCGGAATGGTGGTGCAGCGGCCATGGTTGAACAAGTAGAGAGAGGAAAAGGGGAGAGAGAAGGGCGGGCCTATTCTTGGTGATGTGTTTGAGAGTTGCATGTGAATTTTTACTGCAAGAACTGTAACCCACCAAACAAGAAAAATAAGAGTTACTTGATACGCAAGGATACGAAAGGAAAAGATTATGACTTACTCTGGACACCTAGCGATGTGGCAAACTCTGTTCATCACTTCGAAATCGCATTTGATGTGCCCGGACTTAGTGTGCCGAGCATTTATCACTCAAGTTGGACCAGCTTCTTGAAAGTTTCCATGGCCAAAAGTGGCAGACCAAACACCACCACAATGGCCTTCCTCTCACTCCCATCCGCCATGAATAGACAACCTCCCGGCAGGTCACCGGTGCCAAAAGTCCTTGGCTTTCCCCATCCAAAGTCCGTGAAGCCATAATCAAACCTTTGCCATGAGGCCAACACTAGCAAGGTCAATGAGAGAAGGTCGAAAAATTGATACACGTCCAAGGAGTCTATCCACGACCACACGTAGTCCTTGTTCACCCTCTCATTTGCCTCCTGTAGTCTCCCCGCAGTGACAGAGATTGGCTCATCAATCAACTCCCCTGCAGTGCAGAGACAACAAGCTTCAACGACAGCATTCCCGATGTATCTGGGCATTGGCAGTTTCATCTTAGACCAGAAATCAACAGGAAAAAGAAGCTTTAACGGTTGGTGTGGTTTCATCTTGAGTGCAATGGTTGGAGCCTGCCATACTAGGGCTGCAAGTGCTACGAAGTTGGAGCAGCTGCTTAAGATCTGTTGTTCACATTGAATCGTGAGTGTTTTTGATTTATAGAAGTAAATCTGTAATCGATGTTTATGAAATAACAGGATTATGTATATTTTGGCAATGAATGTTTAAATAGATGAAATTCTTGCGGAATTGATTGTGAGTGATCTTCCAATAAGCTACGGGGGATCGATGTACTCTTTACTCGTTTGCAGCAACTTTAGTATCTTGTATCTTCATAATGTGTGTATGAAGTGCCACCACTCCATTCCCTCAGGACCAAATTTAGCCAATAATAAAGGACAACATTATACGTGTAGCAAAGAAGAATGCAGCATCTACCTGTCCATCGGTTGTCGCCATTTTTTAAGGGTTGCCAACTTATCATTGTGGAAGTGAAAAGATTTTCACACCATTTGCTCTAACTCCACTGGAGAAGTCCGAAACCCTATCTCAATCCCTCCCGATCTGTTCCTTAATACCACACCCTCCCTTGTCCCTTTCCGACTTCCTCAAACCTAATTCCCTTCCTCAATTGACTTTATCATCTTCCTCATGAACCATGGCAAGCATCATAATGCTGATACATCCCCTACCAAGTGAGCCACATCAAGGACAACATGTTCAACATAGCTAGACCACAAGCAAGCGATATGAAGACTCAAACACTGCGTTTGTTCCATCCATGATAGAAAATTCAACCCGAAAGTTTAAGTGATCCCAGTAAAAGGAAGACTATGCCTATAAGTTCCATTAAGAAACCTCAAACGCAAGTAAAATGGGAACGGGATACACCTCCCTTAGTGCTTACTCCTAAGCAACAAAGACTTCAACGTGTCTAGTCAAACGCAGAAATCCTATGAAAAGGTTTAGAGAGAGATTGGGGACGAACGTAACCTTAAATTGGATTGGCTTCTCTCTTCTGATCTTGGAGAGTTGAAGCTTCTGTGGGCTGTTTACCTGAAGTTTCTATTTATGGCGTGTTGGGAATGACTGATCCCCGGAAACGCGGATTCGACACCGAATCGAACCCCTAAATCAATGCGGAAGACGAAGCCCGGGAAAACACGCATCACCGATCGTAAAGCACACCACGGATTCGAGCGTACCTTGTTAGCCACAGATTAAACACCAAACGCCAATGGAGGAAGAGAATCCGGTCGAATCGATCCGATGAAGCCTTAAAGGGAAGAAATTGGAAGCCGTATGCCTACTGTCTTTTTGGGAGAGAAACGCGCGGAGAGAAAACGTAATTCTGATTCAACGTACGTTACTTTCTCTCTCTCTCTTCCCTTTATACCCCCTTCTTTCCACGGGCCTTATTCCCGTGGGCCGGGCTTCCTGGGCCCAACTTAGCCAGACGGGCCTTAAGCCCAATTACTAATTAAATAAATCCTTCATCTCCCACTCGCACATGGTGGTCCAAAACCAACATGGGCGGACAGGGCCTACTCAGCCCCATCAGAGAATAATCCATCATAGACTCTCTCTTAACATGATGGGCCGAACAGAATTCTCTTTACCTCTCTTCAACATTCATACCGGTGAATAATCCGTGCGACCAGCATACTTTGAGAGCTCGTTGCTATACATCTGTTAGGAATATATAGCAGCTCAATAATGGGCGTCACATTCCGAGTAGATTTAGTATGCAGTACCCTAGATCGATCGATCACATTTATATCTCTTAATCTCTTTTAAACATGATATATATATTGTATTCACAATTACAATTATCACAAAGACAATCATAATTGGTCGACCAGTGAACACAAAAACTACAATGTGATTCTCCAAAATCGATCTTCCTCTTTCCTTCAAACTCTCAATTTCAGTTCAGCTTGCTTTTCTAGAAATGTCCCATTAGATCGAATCAAACACATGACCATTGGCAACATCCTAAGATAGCAAACACTAAATAGAAATCTTGAGAATAAGTAAGAGTCATGAGGGGACAAGAAATTGAGGAACTCTTTTCCTCAAGAGTCTCACACGTCATAAAAGTTGAGATCAAACTTTTGCCACTCTTATTGGTCGTCTCATGCATACGTAGTATGAAATACGTATTACGGTATTAACTCCTTTCCCATGGAGCGTATGTCTACATTGTTCAATACCGTACAGATGATAGTTCAGACATACCCAATGTCTAACTTGAGTTCACGTATCTACTCATTCACAAAATTCATCAAAACTCACATCTGACATCTTAGACAGATAAAGTAAAATATGTGGGGTATTTTACTTTCGGACATCATAAGTATTATGTCCTCATCTTAACACTTAGTTAAGGCGACATGTGTATTTTAAGCCCGAGCTCTCGATTATCACCTAGATAATAAGCTTAAATACAGTCTCATCTCTATTTATCACACAGTAAATAGAGGCGATTACCCGTGTGAGTGGGCTAATCTCTTATCTGTCCGACATACTTCCTCAACTTAAAATAATGCACGAGCATTAGGATGCATAAAGATCACACAAAGATTCATAGGCATTAATTAATGAAAAACGAAATTTCATAAATGTGAACAACTCAGGGAAATTACAATCCAGTACATCAGACTCTACGCAATCCTAGAGATTTTACATGACCACAAAACACATCTCTAGGTATTGGCTTTGTCATTGGATCTGCTACCATTCTATGCGTAGATATGTACCGCAAGTTCACATCCTTTCGTGCAACCATATCTTTTACAAAGTTATACTTGGTATCTATATGTTTGGTCTTGCCATGATACTTTGGATCTTTGGTGTACGCTATAGCTGCTTGGCTATCATAGTTAACCAACAATTGATTTGCAGCTTTATCAATAACACCTAAATGATCCAAGAATCTCTTAAGCCAAACTCCTTCTTGTACCGCGCTGATAATGCCACGAACTCAGCTTCCATCGTGGATAAGGCTATGCACGTTTGCTTCTTACTACTCCATGATATGGCGCCATTGCTCGCAAGAAAGCAAATCCCGAGGTAGATTTTCTTTCATCTAAATCTCCTCCCCAATCAGCATCCGAGTAGCCTTCAAGTCGCAGATCCTTTCCTTGGTAATTCAACTTGTAATCAGCAGTTCCTTCGATACCTCGTATTCTCTTAACGGCCTTCCAATGTCTTGGACCTGGATTGGATTGGTATCTACTCACCATTCCAACTGCAAAACATATGTCGGGTCTTGTACACATCATAGCGTACATCAAGCTCCCAACAGCACTTGCATAAGGAACATGCTTCATTTGTTCCTTCTCTTGTGGAGTCCCTGGACATAGTCTGTGGCTCAACCCTTCACCTTTTGCAATAGGAGTGTCTATGGGTTTACAATCTTGCATACGAAATCGTTCAAGAACTTTGTTTATATAAGTTTCTTGCGAAAGAGACAACGATCTCTTCGAACGATCTCTTGAAATCTTAACTCCAAGAATGTATGCAGCCTCACCCATATCCTTCATCTCAAAGTTGGAAGACAACCAACTCTTGACAATCTTAACAAACTCCATATCGTTTCCAAGAATTAGTATATCATCAACGTATAATGATATGATCACAAATTGATCCTTGGATCTTTTGATATATACACAATGATCCTCATCAATCATTGTAAAATCATATGCCATTATGGCATTATGAAAACGTATATACCATTGTCTTGATGATCGCTTGAGGCCATATATCGATCTCAAAAGTCGACATACTTTTTCTTCTTGGCCTTTCACTATGAAACCAGCAGGTTGTTCCATATATATTTCTTCCTCTAATTCTCCATTGAGGAAAGCAGTCTTTACATCCATTTGATGTAACTCAAGATCCAGACTAGTCACTATTGCTAGAATTATGCGAATTGAGGTAAATCTGACTACAGGAGAAAACGTATCTTCATAATCAATTCCTTCCTGTTGATTATACCCCTTCGCCACAAGGCGAGCCTTATGCCTTTCTATTGAGCCATCAGCCTTTCGCTTTATTTTGAGAACCCATTTGTTCCCAATAGCTCTGCGTCCCTTTGGAAGATCAACCAGTTCCCAGACTTGGTTTGATTTCATTGACTCCATTTCCTCTTCCATTGCATTAATCCATTTTTCTTTGCTAGGGCATTTCAGAGCCTCATTTATATTTCTTGGCTCATCCTCATCTTGTGGAGCAACCATAAAAGTTTCCCCTTCAATGTCAAAACGTCGACGGGGAATACTTTGGTGACTTGTTCGCCGTATGGGAGATTGCACACTTTGCACATCATTTCCCATCATGCTCCCACTTGGATTAGGTAATGATGATATCGTCACTTCAATGGTTGCAATTGAGAATGAGTTGAATTCAATTCATCACTTCTCACATTACTCCCACTTGGACGAACTCCACTAACATCATTATCCTGATCCAAAGTCTCAAATAGGGAACAATCTTCCCCTATTTCGCCCTTCTTAGGAAACTCATCCTCTAAGAATGTGACATCTCGTGATTCAAACTCGTTATACTCCCACTTTCCTGCTCACCTATGAACACATACCCTTTTGAGTGTTCTGAGTATCTTATGAAAATACTCTTCTTTCCTCTCGGGGACCCAATTTCCCAAATTTGTGAGAGGACTCATGTGTAAAGGCAGCACAACCCCATGGCTTAAGAAAACTTAAGTCCGGTTTTCTACCTGTCCATAACTCATATGGAGTGGAAGTAACTGATTTGGAAGGCACTCGGTTAAGTATATAGGCAGCAGTTAACAACGCATCACTCCAAAAAGTGATAGGTAAGTTAGCATACGCCATCATAGACCTAACCATTTCCAGTAGGGTTCTGTTTCTTCTCTCTGCAACACCATTTTGTTGAGGAGTGTATGGAATAGATAACTGTCTTTCTATTCCTTTTTCATCACATAATTTTCTGAACTCATCGATAAATATTCTCGACCTCGATCGGATCTCAATGCTTTTATTTTCCTGTCTAATTGATTTTCCACCAGGTTCATGAACCTTTTGAAACAACTTATCGCTTCAGATTTATGAGAAATCAAATAGACATATCCAAATCGAGTATAATCATCAATAAAGGTGATGAAATAAACAGCCCCGTGCCTTCCTCTCACATTCATTGGACCACAGACATCAGTATGGATTAAATGCAAAGGAAATTCAGCTCTTTTTCCCTTTCCAAATGGTTTCCTTGTCGTTTTCCCTTCTAGGCAATGCTTACATATGGGCAAATCGACTTTTTCAATGTTGCCCAACAAGCCCTCTTTGGCTAGTCTATTCATACGCTGTTGGCCAATGTGGCCAAGTCTAGCATGCCACACATTCACATCATTATCATAGGTATTAGGAGACGTGATAAGGGAATAACAAACATTTGTGTTAACATAATCAACATCCAATACAATGAAACCATCCAGGAAATAACCACAACCATAGTAATTTGTATCTAAAAACAAATTCACACCTCTACTAAAGAAGTTCAAATTGAAACCTAATTTAACCAACACTAATACGTACACTAAATTCGATGAATCTCCGGAGCATACAAGACATCATGCAGGAATAGAGTGCGTCCACCACGCATATTTAGTTGGCATGTGCCAATTCCTTTCACTTCAGCTCTGGAGTTGTTTCCCACATAGATCCACTTAGTTCCAGTAGGTACTCGTCGGAATTCCACAAAGGATCCTCTATCCTTCGCTACATGGTCCGTCGCTCCTGAATCCACAGTCCACAAAGGATTAGACTCAGTTAAGAACACAGAACTCGACACAAAAGTAAAGTTCTGAAAAACACAAGGGGTGTTTACCTTCTTTGGCTCACGACAAGCCGCGAGCATAGTGACCCTTCCGGGTCACGTTGAAGCATTTCACCCTTGCCAAGCTTTTTCATGCGAGGACGCTTTCCTCTTCCATGTTGGTTAAATTTGGGTTTCTTCCTTGAAGGACCTGCTTCTTCCTTGCCTTTCCTTTATCAAACCAGCTAGGGCGCTTGCGCTTGGAGCCCGAAGCTCCATTTGAGCTAGAACTAGCATGATATAGTTCAGTATCTGGCTTAGACGCTAAGAGGCGGTCCTCTTCCAGCTCAAGATGGCGCACAGCATCCTCAAAAGTTTTGATAGACTCATTATGGGTCAGGTGCACCTTCATATGCTCCCAACTCTGAGGCAAGGAACGAATCACCGTTTGCACTCGCTGCTCATCTCGTGAGGACATGGCCAGCATCTTTCAGCTCAATTATCATGTTTGACATCTTTCTAAGATGTTGCTTCATGGTCCGACCATGAGGCTTCTTATAGGAGTCAAACCTAATAGTGAGTGTCTCGCCTAGTCACCGAAGTATGACCAAATCTAGCTGCCAATGCCTCCCACATTTCTTTGGCATTGTCGAAACGCCTAAACTCCCGCATGACATCATTTTCCATGCTGCTCAGCAACGTGATGCGAGCGAGAGAGTTCTTTCATTTCCAAGCAGCAAAAGCTTCTTTATCTCTTTTGTGCTGCGCAGTATTTCCATCTTCAGGTTCAACCATGGTCAGGTTAAGAGCTTCAAGTGCCTCTTGCTCTTCCAAAGACATATTGATTTTCATGTGCCATATCTCATAGTTGTCACCATTGAGCTTTTCACCTTTGTTCAGCTCGGCAACTATGCTCTTTGTGGCTGAAGCCATTGATCTGAACACATCAGACATATGCACGAATTATTAATGCCTATCATTTATGCATCCCTATTTGCATAGACCCATCATATTAATAAATAATTTTAAGTAAGGCTTCAGAATCAAAAGGTCACTACGTTTCCAATCATCCTCCAAAATCCTAACTTAAAACTATCATCAATATAATTGTCTTATGCAAAATCAATTCTATGAAGCTACAAAAACTTCTAAAACTACCCATAGCTAATTACCCACAAAGAACCAGCAATAAATGAAAGCAAGAGATAATTGAATTCCAATAAAACAATAATGCTTTCAATCAATACAACTAACATATCAGTTGTTACATCAATAACAATCGGGTAGTAAACAATACATTATATGTCCACAAAAACACACTTAACATACATCAGCCAATACAACTAACACATAGTCAGCACACGAACTGGGAAAGATCATCTTTTGTTCAATTTCTTGATCTTTTCCCTTGTAACAATACAGTAATATTCATTTACAAAATCTATCACAATTTTCTTATAGGAAGCAGCTCCGTTGACATCCCATATGCGATTCAACACATCTTGCCATTCAGTGGAAGAGTGCTTATGAAAAATCGCACCATCTCTCGATCGTGACATAGGACGACCATTCCATATGACCCGTTGAATTTTCCCGTTGACTTCAAGGACGTGATCAATTAAGTCACCACTCTCCCATCGATGATCGGCCGCCTCGCCTATCAACTTAGACAGCCTGACCTTTCCTTTTGTTCATCGGTCATCGCGCGAATAGGTGTGCGCAACCTAGGGGAGGCATTGTTCCTGCAACAAATGCAGAACAAATAAGGGATTACATATAATCCACATAGACTTAATTGAAAAAGAAACACATTCTTTTTTTTTTTTTTTTTTTTTGGTCAACGGTCAAGTCAAGTCAAGTCAACGGTCAACGGTGGTCAACGGTCAACGGTCTCGCTGGTCAACGGTCGTCGGTCGCCGGAGGTCGGACCGCCGGACCGGGACCGGACGGATCGGGCCGGTCGGGCGGTGGGCCGGCTCGCGCAACCGACGCACGTGCCGCGCGCGTGCGGGGGATGACGTCACGCAGACGTCATCCGCACATGCCTGCCACGTGCCTTGGTCTCCGGTAGGTCGGGTCGCCGGCCGGTGACCGTCCGGCGAAACGACGTCAGCGATGACGTCATCGGTGACGTCATCCGAACGGTTACCGACCGTTGGATGACGCCACGGTGACGCGTCATCACGTGACATCGCACGCGTCGGTCCGCGGACCGGCGCGTGTGGGCCGCCCCGGGCGGCGTGCACACGCCGGTTCGCGACCGGCGCGTGCGCCGCACGCGCTGGCCAATGCCAGCGCTCGGCGCTTGCCGCGCCCACGCGCAGCGCTTCCGGCCGCGTGTGGGCGCGTGTGGCGGCGCCCGGCGGCGGTCGACACATCGCCGGACTCGTCTCGACGTCGCGCTTCTTCCTATGCAATCAGAAAACAGTTTCGACATACGAAAGCATAGTAAAAAAAGCCGAAGAACGCTCGGGTGTCGGGATTTTTGTCCCAATCCGTACGGCCGAGAGTTTCTTCGCGAAATTTCAAACAAAAACATCAAATTGATCGGGAAAACGTGAACTAGGGCTCTGATACCAATGTTGGGAATGACTGATCCCCGGAAACGCGGATTCGACACCGAATCGAACCCCTAAATCAATGCGGAAGACGAAGCCCGGGAAAACACGCATCACCGATCGTAAAGCACACCACGGATTCGAGCGTACCTTGTTAGCCACAGATTAAACACCAAACGCCAATGGAGGAAGAGAATCCGGTCGAATCGATCCGATGAAGCCTTAAAGGGAAGAAATTGGAAGCCGTATGCCTACTGTCTTTTTGGGAGAGAAAACGCGCGGGAGAGAAAACGTAATTCTGATTCAACGTACGTTACTTTCTCTCTCTCTCTTCCCTTTTATACCCCCTTCTTTCCACGGGCCTTATTCCCGTAGGGGCCGGGCTTCCTGGGCCCAACTTAGCGACGGGCCTTAAGCCCAATTACTAATTAAATAAATCCTTCATGGCGTTTTAATATGAAAATTCTTGTAATATAACTTCCAAAAGTGTATGATCACTTGGATTGTCTTCTTGAAGTTGCAACTGGATATATTAACAATTTTAGTCTTATAATATTTCATAACATGTAATCTAGCTGGCTTTTAAAATGGCAGTATCTTTAATTACAATTTTCATTGTATAATAACACAAATAAGTAGATGACAAAAATGAGCATCTTCAATGCCAATCGACATCAGTAGATGAAAAAATATAGTATAATTTTAGATCACTGATATAAGAATAAAATACAAATAACTAGCCTTTAATTTTATTTAATAATAATAAATAAATAAATAACAGAGAGCATATACCGTTAATATAAAGAAAATTCCATATGAGCGCCTCTATCTACCCTTAATTTGGAAATTCTAACAATAGGCCGTTTGTGTATATCTTTTTTTCCACTGGAAGGGTATCATTAATTGGTGTGTGAGAGAGAGAAAGATATCATTAATCATTTGCAAATGGTGTTATTCTTTGGGGTTTGGGGGAGAGAGAGAGAGAGAGAGAGAGAGAGAGAGAGAGAGAGGGAGGGAGGGATGGAGATTCCAATTACGTTACTCCCCAAAGTCTAGAATCACTCGGATTAGCTTCAAGAACGCAAGGATACGAAAGGAAAAGTTTATGACTTGTTTTGGGTCCTTAGCGATATGGCAACCTCTGTTTATCACTTCGAAAACGCATTTGATATGCCCGGACTTGGTGTGCCGAGCATTTATCCCTCTAGTTGGACCAGCTTCTCGAAAGTGTTCATGGCCAAAAGTGGCAGACCCAACACCACCACAATGCCCTTCCTATCACTCCCATCCGCCATAAATAGACAACCTCCCGCAGGTCACCGGTGCCAAAAGTCCTTGGCTTTCCCCATCCAAAGTCCGTGGAGCCATAATCAAACCTTTGCCACGAAGCCAACGCTAGCGAGGTCAATGAGAGAAGGTCGAATTGATGCACGTCCAGGGAGTCTATCCACGACCGCACATAGTCCTCGTTCACCCTCTCAATTGCCTCCTGTATTCTCCCCACGGTGAAAGAGATTGGCTCATCAATCAACTCTCCTGCGGTGCAGAGACAGCAAGCTTCAACCACAGCATTCCCGATGTATCTGGGCATCGGCGGTTTCATCTTAGACCGGAAATCAACAGGAAAAAGAAGCTTTAACAGTTGGTGCGGTTTCATCTTGAGTGCGATGGTTCGAGCCCGCCACACTAGGGCTGCAAGTGCCTCGAAGTTGGAGCAGCTGCTTATGATCTGTTGTTCACATTGAATCGTGAGTGTTTTTATTTATGGAAGTAAATCTGTAATCGATGTTTATGAAATAATGGACTTATGTATATTTTTGCAATAAATGTTTAAATAGATAAAATTCTTGTGGAATTGATTGTGAGTGATCTTCCAATAAGCGATGGGGGATCGATGTACTCTTACTCATTTGCAACACAAATTAGTATCTTGTATCTTCATTATGTGGGTATGAAGTGCCACCACTCCATAAGACCAAATTTTGCTAATATTAAAGGACAACATTATACGTGTAGCAAAGAAGATTACAGCATCTACCTGTCCATCGGTTGTCGCCATTTTTTTAAGGGTCGCCAACTTCTCATTGTCGAAGTGAAAAGATCTCCACACAATTTGCTCTTCCTCGTACAGTGCTTTCAAGTCTGATACATCACTGACTTGAACAAAGCTGTCAGAAGTACCGGTGATTTGAGGAGGAGCCCTTGACTTCAGAATGGTTCTATTGTGACAAGGGATGAGGGATAAAGGTCTACCTCTTGCTATTTCAGCCCATGAGTTCATAAAATTCATTACCGAGGTACCATCGAACATGCAGTGATTAAAGGTGATTCCTACAGTGAAACCTTCACATCTAAACTTCGTTACCTGTTTAATTTGTCACCGTAGTTAGTAGTATCTTAAAATAAAATGCAACAAATGTAATGTAAATGGATAAATTCTTGCATGGCTGTTTTCGATGAATTATGTGTATATACCTTGTGTCGATTTGAAACATTGTGTCTGATAGGCCCCATGTTAAATCTACTGGGACCCAATGAATTCAACAGTAGTAGCTAGATGGATTTCAAAGTAGATGAACTAAGTTTTACATAATAATAGGGAAAAGTACCAAAAAAGTTCTAAACCCATTACATTGGTACCAATCCAATCATAAACTTTTTAATTAAACTAATTCAGTCATAAATATTTTCACATTAATACAAATTCAATCTATCTAACCAATTTTGGCCAACCGGTACTGATGTGGATGCCAGTCGGTGGTCAAACGCTAATATGGATGCCGATAGCCGAACGCTCGATGTGACGATTTTTAATAATTAAAAAAATCAAATTTTTCTTTTGTTTTTTTTTTTTTTTTCTTTTTCTTTTCTTTTCTCCCTTCTTTCTCTTTGGACTGTCCCCACGATGACCGGCGAGCCTCACCGGCCACTAAGCAAGGGTTGCGAAGCCCTCGCTCAGCCTCCCCCAAGGCCACGGGAGAGGTAGCTTCGCCCGAAGCTAACAAGGCCATGGCAGCCATCACGAGGCCAAAGGCTCGCCAACCACTAGGCAAAGACCGCAATGGCCTTGCTAGCCGTGGGCGAAATCGCTTTCGCCCGCGACCCTAGGTGAGGCCGAGCGAGGGCCGCGACTCTTGCCGAGACTTGCCACCCACCGCAAGGACAGTCAAGGAGGAAGAAGGGAGAAAAAAGGAAAAAAAAAAATTAATAAAAATTTTGAAAAGAAAATCATTAAAATTTGTCACATTAACGTTCAACCACTGGCTGGCGTCCAAATTAGCGTCAGCCAGCCAAAATTGGTCAGATGGACTGAATTGGTACAAATATAAAAAGGTTTAGGACTAAATCGGTTTAATTAAAAAGTTTAGAATTGTATTGGTATTAATGTAATAGGTTTATGACTTTTTTGGTACTTTTTCCTCATAATAATGTCTTAGCTTTTTATCAAAGAAATGTTAAAGAGACCTTAGCAATATGCGACTAATGAGATTTCTTACGCGAAGGATAAAATTCGTGGGGTATTTTAATTGTAAGAAGTAGTTATTGATTGTCAGTATCTATAAGAAGTCGTGACATGTATAGGTAATTACAAACTATTTATCAGACTTGAAAGTTATCCGAGTATGACGAAAATCACACGAATTTTATTGATTGTAAGTAAATTGCTGGTTATTATTTTACCAGGAAAAGAAAAGGCGCCTCGTTGAGAAAAAAAAACTAGTTTATACTTCAATCTTTTATGTAAAAAGAAGCTAACTACAATAGAGAAGTTACTTATTGCAAAAGTTGACAAGTCAAAGTCTCTATTATTGTAGAAAGCTGTTCTGATTATAGAAAGTAAAAGTGAAAATACTTGTTATAAATAAGACTTTTGATATATGATGAAAATTCATCAACTAAATTGAGGAAGTCATCAACTAATTAAAGATAGATAAATAAATAAATAAATAAGCTATCTCTAAGCTACCAAAACGGTCTCACCATTATAATAGACGGGAAAGCCAAATAAAATAGAATAGAGAAGAAAATTGTAAACCAATGGCAGAAGAGGACGAAAGAGATTGCTCTTAACCTGCGCTGTTAAAAGGGGTGCCACTTCTTGGATATTATCAGTAGAATCTCTATAAACAAGCTTCCGCAGAACATTACAATCGAGAAATCGCATGTCACCCAGATCTTCGATATCACAATTGGCCGATGCCTCCACAAATGGCACTCCTAGCTTCTTCTCGCAATCAACGGTCAACTTCCCTTGAGAGTTTTTAGCTAATCTCCCCGCTAGCGGATAGTAATGAATCAAAACTCTGGACAAAGCTTTCGTAATCACGTCTACCGTGCGGGCATCGCTCCTGCCGAAAGAATATACCATTGGCAGGTAAAAGGCAGACACTCGATCGATGTTACTTAAGAAAAGGGAACCCCCGGGTGTTTCTTGTTCTGGCAGGATGGCAACAGGGACGGATCTTTCTACTATTAGGGCATTGATCGTCGTGGTTTGGAAGGCCTCCATTGGAGAAGTCCGAAACTCTATCCTGCTAGAAAAATGGTGGGTTGGAAAGTTTTGAAAAAAAAAAGTCGTTTGGTGGAGGAAGGGGATCAATACGAGTTAATAATTAGCCCCACGCGCAAGCAAGGTGGAATCGAAGAAAACTTATGTCACGTGCAAATCCAAATGGAATCATTTCTGCTGGTTACGTTCAGCTAAAATTGATACAGATAACTTTCTAGATCATATATTTGCATTTGGGAGGATTATGGAAAAGAAGAGAGATTGTGGAGGCCTCCTTGAAGGTGCAAAACTTGATTAGGGATGGGACTAGCAAGTAGCGAAGTGAGAAAGCCAACCCTGGATGTCTCATCGCCTGTTGACCGACCAAGAGAGGCGCAAAGGCACATTTTTCTATCACTCCTCATAAAAGTGGGAGGATCCCGCCTTCGGTAGTCGGTTTAATAACCTAGATAACCAGTCCCTATCTCAATCCCTCCCCATCTGTTCCATAATACCACACCCTCCCTTGTCCCTTTCCAAATTCCTCAAGCCTAATTCCCTTCCTCCATTGACATTTCCTCATGAACCATGGCAGGCATCATAATGCTGATACATCCTCCTACCAAGGGAGCCACATCAAAGGCGACATGTTCAACATGAAGACTCGAACACGGGGTCTATTCCATCCATGGTAAAAAATTCAACCCGAAAGTTTAAGCAATCTCGGTAAAGGAAGACTATGCTTTAAATTCCATTAAGAAACCTCAAACGCAAGTAAAATGAAATACACCTCCCCTAGTAAGCAACAAAGACTTCAACGTGTCTTGTCAAACGCAGGAATTCTATGAAAAAGGTTTAGAGAGAGATTGGGGATGAACATACCCTTAAATTGGATTGGCTTCTCTCTTCCGATCTTGGAGAGTTGAAGTTCCTGCGAACCGTTTAAAAAGACCTGAAGTTTCTATTTATGGCGTTTTAATATGAAAATTCTCGCAATATAACCTCCAAAAGTGTATGATCTCTCGGATTGTCTTCTTGGAAGTTGCAACTGGATGTATTTATAAGTTTAATCTTATAATATTTCATAACATGTAATCTAGCTGGCCTTTAAAATGGCGGTATCTTCAATTACAATTTTCATTGTATAATAACACAAATGAGTTGATGACAAAAATGAGCATCTTCAATGCCAATCGACATCAGTAGATGACAAAATATAGTATAATTTTAGATCACTGATATAAGAATAAAATACAAATGACTAACCTTTAATTTTTATTTTTATTTTTAAAAAAAGAGCATATACCGTTAATATAAGAAAAATTTATATGAGTGCCTCTATCTACCCTTAATTTGGAAATTTTAACAATAGGCCGTTTGTGTATATCTTTTTTTCCACTGGAAGGTTATCATTAATTATTTGCAAGTAATGTTATTATTTGGTGTGTGTGAGAGAAAGATATCATTAATCATCCCACCCATGGGTAGTCGCATTGATATTCGTTCTCTTTTACTTCGATGTGGTCGAGAGTTCAAATCCTCACATTGCTAGCAATTTAAGTAAGGGCCCTGGCGGTAGGTTGATAAGCCAGCTTCCCCGAGGTGTAGTCGTTCGAATAGCTCCGGCGAGGTCTACCGATGCCACTGGACATCGGAGAGCTATGTGACCCAGAATAGCGTAAGCGAAAAGGGTGCTCAAGGCAAATCCTTAGTTATAAAAAAAAAAAAAAAAAAAAAAAAAAAAAAAAAAAAAAGATATCATTAATCATTTGCAAATGGTGTTATTCTTTGGGGTTTGGGGACCGGGGGGGGGAGAGAGAGAGAGAGAGAGAGATTCCAATTAGATAACTCCCCAAATTCTAGAATGACTCGGATTAGCTTCTTGGAAGTTAGCAAGTGCCTGCATTAAATAATCTTAATCGTACTACCCTGCATGGAACACGCATTTCATGTCAATTACTAGAAAATGGCTTTGCGTTGCACCGGGACAAGTCGCTCGGTACCCATCCATTTCCCTTCAATATTCTTCACATTTAAAAAAGAAAATGTCAGACATTGCCTAACCCACCAGTCTAGAATTGGGAGAAAAATCGAAGCAAAATTTAAGGCCGTATAGCTCAGATATAGTTTAATGACACTAGTAAGCTATCTTGTGTGCGAAAGAGACTACCAAGAAAGTGGCACCAATAGATATTGCAGAATTTGATGATGGGAGAGTATCAAGACTCGAGTAGATACAAAAGTTGACATAATCTTTATTGATATGTGAGAATCGTCAAGTGACACTGAGAGCATCTAGAATTTCTCTCTCCTCATACGTTTAGGAAAAAAGCATATTAATCTGCGCAAGGAAAATTGAGTGAAATCACGACATTTAGTTGAAAGAGACTATAATTACATGATATCTTCTTGAAGGATTTTTCTTTTGGAGAGGAAATTTACTCTTTTTGAATCCCAGACAACACATACGTTTGGGCTTTATGTGAACAGGACATAAAGCGACATCAAGAACCATGAACGAGAAAATTCAATAAATCCATGAGAGAGAGCTAGGAGGGGCTAAAACTATATTGTGAGTAATGAACAATTAATGAAATCGTTAACGAGAGGACTATCTAGCTAAAAGGTATATAAACTACACACGCCCAGACAAAGCAGCCGTGGAAGAAGATGCGAAGAACGCCAGCGGGTGTGTTCGGAGCTTTGAGAATCTTCCAACACGCCACGCCGCGGATTAACTTCTCCTCATTCGGGCAAGTCTGATCGTAGCTGAGGCCCGCTGCATCAGATGCATCCGTGGAGGGATACAGGATCAAGGCCAGGAACGCAAAGGTCGTTCCAGATCCGATAAATGTATAAACTGGCCATTCTTCTCCCGGTCCTCTCGTCTGAGTCGAGCCAGCTTTCTTGCTTGCAGAAACCCGGTAAACAAAGCAAATTCGAAGAGTGAAAGTGGTTCATCGATGCAGTCCTGTAGGTCTTTTTAGTGTACATATGACTCTGTAAAGTACTTTTCTCCAATGGACATGGAGAAATAGGAATAGCACTTTTACGTCCCGCACTTAGTATGCCAAAGTAAGCAGTTGACAATGTTGCGCTAGTGCGTTGCATAGATGATAGGTCGGTCCTACTCCTACTGCCATTGATGTATGAATGAACATTAGTTGTTCCCAAAAAATCAAATGACTTGATGAAAAACAGTGCGAGACGATTAAGATCCTGAAAATCAAATGCCTATCGACTACGTAAAGGGTCAAAAACGACATTCATGGGCTGGCTGAAAAGTTGAAAGTGCAACTTTCTGTTATTATCCTTCTCTTCTTCGCCCTCCGACCGTTTTGAAAGAATAGAAAGGTGCACGCCCGCACATGTTGAGAGAGAGAGAGAGAGAGCATCAAGCCAAGCTCTAAGCTTGACCACGCAAGCCAAATGGTGGAGGTCATCTCTACGCAGAAGGCATACTAGCCTGTGCAAAGACTATCGTCGCAATTGGGTATATGCCCGTGTTTTATTAAACCTAAGAAAATAAAAGATGTCCAGCCAAATCGCGGGGTTTCAGGGAATAAATAACTTCCAAGAAAGATGAAGTAGAGAGAACACGCTCCATATAACCATTAAACCCACAGCATTTTAAACATTAAGAAAACAGTCCCAAGGTCAATGACCACAGCTTAAGTAGCAACTGACATTCACAGCATCCCCAGAGGCCTAAAGCTGCTGCTTTATATGAATAACAGAGTTTTTGTACTCGCCTAATCCTTCCTACCGATCACACTTACTAGGCTACCCCCTTTATATGCCCATCCACCTCATATTCACTTGTGAGAGCCTCACCCTGATCACCATCCTTACGGGGCTCATCAACCTCGTCAAAGAAATCCTCACGGGTGTTGTCCGCTAGCATAAGGGCGACCAGCCAGAAGAGAGCCGAATCAAGGGACAGAAATGCTCCACCACCCAATAGACCAGTCTTGGCCGTGGGGCATTCGTAGCTGGGGTTCTTGTGAACATTGCGGACCTGGTGCAGCTGCTCGGTAATTGTCGGCCATAACAGCATCGCCGCTGCCAATCCCCCCACAAACCTGTGATAATTTGAAGAATATGACCATTAAAAGGAATAGGCAATGAATTGAAACTGATCATCTGAATGACTCCGTGAGCACACTGGTTAACCAAATATCACTAGTAGAAACGTTACAACTTTCGTAAATTTAGATCAATATTTGGAGTAAGGTCATGTCAACTAACTTGGTATTCAAATCATGTTTCATGTATTCCACAGAGAATAATCAGTCTTCAACAAGTGCCCATGCCAGTGCTACTAACAAACCCCTTATGAGAGCCCTCAAAAATTAACAAAATCCCCGTACTGATGGAACATTCACAAGGCGTATGAAACATTACATGTGAAGACCAAAAATTGCAAGAAGTTGATAAAGAACTGCAATGGTGTAAATCACAAATCTGAGATTCTGACCAGGCGGGTCATAATTGTTCTTTCAAATGAAACACATTTAAAAGCAGCGGAACTAATATGGTAGTTTCGGTCAGCAACTAGCCTGGACAGCAGAAGCATCTCTAAGAGAAAGAAGCCGCTATAAGATATAGGAGGCAGATTTGTACACCCTCAATTACAATTTCCCTCACTTTCCTAGGCATGTCTTAAATTGCAGAATAAAGGTCAGCTTGCACAATGAAATCCACTTCCTAGTTAATACTACCCCAGTACTATTGTGTCGTGGTTTCAATCAAAGTAGATCTATTACCAAACATTCAAAAGAATAGCCAGGCAAATTATACTGGTAAAAGTTACTTACAAGGCAATGTTGAAGAAGATGACGAAGCTAGTATTCCGGAAAAAAACTGATTGAGGGACGGACCTTCCCTTGTACGGGTAAAACAGAGACCAATAGCCCGCCACGGTGCACAACAAAAGGAATGCAAAGGACAAATACCCAAGAGCAACAGTGGGGTCAGACGGAAACTTGCAAATTACGACATCTTTACCGGTAATCACAGTTCCAGATGCAGGCTGTGGAATATACAGAGGACAAGAAGCATAGATAGAAATTAGGGGAAAAAAGGGAAAGTTAATCGACATATTAATTCCAGGAAAAAGTTGAAAACTGTGGATACAGGGATTATAAGATGTCTGAGTGCTATTACTTCCTTCTTGACGCAAAACATCATTGCAGAAACCAAGCAAACTTGATTAAAAAAAAACACATACCCCCTTATCTCTATCAAATTTAGGCAAGGAAAAATCATATGATTGCAACCAATCATATCGTGATAGTATATACTATAGTACCTATTTAAATTAGGACAATGGACAACCAAATTAGTATAACGGTAGCAGGAAATAGGACACTAGAAAGAAGATAATGTGATAAATTACTGTCCACCAAGAACAGTCAACCAAGAACAGAACAAAATCAACCATGTTGAGAACTATGAACATGACAAAAACAATTGAAGAAAAGTTCGAGGACCGTCCATGTCATTTTTCCTAGAAATAAATGATTGCAGGGCAATAAAACAATCAGACACTGGATGAGTCACCTTCTTATTCTCAGCAATCACTCCAAAGATGAAGGACAGCGTACCCAAAGTGCCCACAATCACCGCCGTCTGCTTCATCGAAACGCCCATTCTGCAGTCAACAGAACTGCAACATCAGCAATTGAACACCACATACTAATCTATCTCGCTCACAGGAAAAGATTTGAGGCACAAATTGCAAAAGATCTCGCACACTAGTCACCAGGAGGTTACAGATTTCGAGAGGGGCTTCACTTTCTGACATAGCCCAGCACACAAAATCCATCCCAGATAGCACCGTGAAAAGAAAGAAAAGATTTTGATAGGAATTCAAAGGACAAAAGCGAAAAAAACCTCGACAATTCAGCGAACCCATCATCCAATCCTCAGAGGAAAGAACTTGGGTCGATCAATTGAGAGCAAACCAAAACAAAGAACCCAAAAAAAACGAAAGATTTTGATAGGAATTCATAGAACAAAAAAAAAAAAAAAAAACTTCCATAATTCAGCGAACCCATCATCAAATCCTCAGAGGAAAGAACTTGGGTCGGTCAATTGAGAACAACCCAAAACAAAGAACCAACCCAAGAAAGGAACAGGACCCATCTCCGAATTCCAGAACCCAAGAAACCAACAGGAAATCCAAGCACAATTCGACAGCGTCGCGGGATCAACAAGCGCAATTCGAACGGGAACAGCCCAGATCAAAACCAAGAACAACAACGAAAGAGCCATCGGAGAGCAACAAACATCTCACCTTGATGGAAACAGCGGCGACCGGGATTGGATGCCGTCGCAAGCGAGATAGCGAGCGTGCGGGCGAGAGAGTATCGAACGACTGGGCAAGTCAACCGTGGAATCCCCGGGCCTAAATGCGGGGGGAGATTACGCAAGGCGGGCGGCAGTTTGACGTAAACGCCCCGCGGGGCGAGGCACGCGAGTACGGACAGATCCGCGGGATCGCGGGTAGATTCGGGATGCGCCGAGGGGCAAATCCGTAAAAGGGGATCTGGCCAGTTGGAATCTCTTCGGTATCCAATACAGCGCGAGGACGGCCGATCCCGCGCCTCCGCCCGCGCAGCCATTATCTTCCTTTTCAATTATTCATAAATCCGATCATTTTATTTATTACGATGGGGAATTTTATAAAGTTACCCCGGAATTACCATCGCTTATTGAAATTTACCTGCCACGGCCGCTCAATTAAAATTAATTTGGATCGGGTGAACAATGGAATTCTGCAGGAAGCCATATATCAAATAAATTTGTAGCAACTGTGGACACGGCCGCTATAAATTTCTTCTGAATAATCTCTTAAAGATAAGAAGATAAAAAGAAAAATTAATAGCGGTACTCATTTCGAAATTTATCTCCCTACATGATAAAGTAGATCATAAGATGGTTTCGATATAAAAATTTAATGGGACGATCACCGTGGTATGATATTAAATAAATAAAAAAGACAATCATAACTTTAGAAGTAAAAACGAATGTTAACGCTTCGAATTACAATTCATTATGTTTTTTATACCCACCAAATTTAAACTTTCAGTTTTAACTAGTTCTTTGCGCACGAGCCATGCACAACTACATAATATTGTAAATTCTATTTGTTAATTTCTGAACAATGTTGATGCCACTAATTGAAAGTAAGATATAATGGCGGTTATGCATTAAAAAAAAAAGTGGGTGGTTGCTGAGTAAATCGGTACTGTAATTGCACGGGCAAAATTCTAAATGATAAAGAGTGAAACAAAACGCATTTTTGGCCAGATTCATCCCTCAAATGAAGATCCAAATTTCAGAGATTCAATTTCTTTTTAGGTAAAAAAATTTTAGTATTTTTTTTTCCATTGTGTGCTCTATATTTAGTTAAAGGCAAAATTAGCCATTTGTAGAAATCTATAGCAAAGAAAATAATTATTTCCCCTTCTGCAAAAATCTACCCAACTAAGGTTAGAATGGATTGATAACACCTTAGTAGGATAGTAGGATCGAGAGGTTACTTCAAATTAAGCATCAGATAATTGTACAGCTGTACTCATTTTTCTTTCCTTCTTTCTTCTTTTTTTTTTTTTGGATTTTTGGGTTGGAAAAAAGGTGAAAGAGCACTCCCAGATGTGCACCCAATTAATTCAAAATTTAAAAAGATTTTTCATTAGTGAAAAACAATTAGGCAAAAAATCTGAAATATCAATGAACGATGAGTTAATAAAGTGGACACAGCGATCAAGTTAACTGAAGAGTCTCATTGATCATAATTTTGGATCTTTGTTTTTAAACTTTTATGATTATTTCCTTTTTCCCTTTTTTATTCAATTGGCACATCATATGCAATATACATCA
Organism: Eucalyptus grandis; assembly: GCF_016545825.1. Taxonomy (NCBI): domain Eukaryota; kingdom Viridiplantae; phylum Streptophyta; class Magnoliopsida; order Myrtales; family Myrtaceae; genus Eucalyptus; species Eucalyptus grandis. Next base: position 43,758,198 of record NC_052612.1, on the reverse strand, counting down.
TAGTAGTCAATTCATGCATTGTCCACCCCTTCAAAAACAAACAAAGAGAGACTCTCCTCCATAATTGACTTTGTCAGCTGATGTTTGGCTTCATCAAAATTGATTGGATGCTCTCGATATTTTTCTTCTACCAATCCCTGATTCCGTGAAGTACGGCGAAAACTATACAGAGATTACTAAATTTGCTGGCATGTACAAAGTCCAACGACAACGACGGTGGAGGGCAATTGACAAGGGCAAGAGGGTTTAAACAAAGAGCAAATCCTAACAAGATTTCATGTCGCTCCAAACACCGGATAGGATAAAAGTTATCCTATCCAGAGTTTTATCCAGCCCAACAAACACAGCCTAAGATGACAAACGGGATAAGAATAAATTGAATTGAGTATCAAACAGGGAGGAGCATTCCCAAAATATGTATCTGAAACCTACTATGAAACCTGCATTAACTCAAAAAGGTGCGCCTTTTGACACAACGGCTCATTGTAACTCTAAATATTAGGCATGCTCAACAAAATGGGTGACCTGCTGGAAAAGGTACACCAAATGGCAAAAACTATGAGGTTCAGTATGAGACGGGTTAAAGCAAACAATATCTCGAGTGAGTTATTAAATAATCCATTTGAGAAATCATGGCCATTACTTGAAAAATGCTTGTCACATCAAGCAGTCTGTTTGCTTCCAAGCACAAAGAAACGGAACGTGTTACCCGGTATGGTACTGATCAGTCCCAATGATCCTGAAGGCTGCTTCTGTTTTCATGTTTAGTCTGCTGTCTAGGATGGCTACTACTGTACTCGTATGATATTTCTCAGTCCCGTCACACTGCGGCTGCTTTCCAAGGGCTAACTTTAACATTTGGAGGAGTTGACATGCAATCTCAAGTTTTTACTTGATGATTCGTGAATGGATCATCAAGAAGATCATCAAGAAGAGGAAGAAGCATGAACTTTCTTGGATGGATGTCGGATGCTGCTTTTTGTCTGTTTCAAAATAGGATCGTCTCAGTGATCTTGTCCTTTTTCAGTTTTCAGTTTAATTACAATCACTTGAAGATGCGTACGAGAGAGTCAGGGCGGCAAATGGTCATCCAGTCAAAGCCGGCCAGAAAAGCTAGGATGGCAAAAAATTCTTTGTTTAATGCTTTTGTACAATCTGATGATTTGGCGAAAGATGACAGAGCAAAATAGAATAACACCAGAATCAAAGAAAGATGCCATCTCGTTGGGCGGCTAATCAAAGATAGTTTCACAAAGTTTATACTGCCCATCAATTTTTTTCACAGCCAACACTCCGATGAGAATGTGTCTTGGAAAGCTGCTAGAGAGAGGATATTGGATTTAACAGCGTTTCCTCATTGACAACTTTTTTACAATGTTGACATTTCCTAGTTGTACATGTATCTGACATGGACGGACTAAAAGGTCAGAAAGAATGTCCTTTTTGGACGTTTCAAATCGACTCGAAACCACTTATGCTTGAGAAATTGCCCGCCGAAGATGCTTTAGCGTTTTCTGATGGTTCAAGAATCCCATGAACCAGAAATCAAAATTATCTACAGTTACAATCTGTATGTACTTCTGCGATGGCTTCTCCACATTCTCTGTCTCATTTGCCATCTTTACCTTTCTAAGCGGAATCATCACCTGGAAAAGATATTCATAAAAGTCAATTAGAATGCAGTTCGACATAGCAATAGAGACTGGCAAATAGATAATTGACAGAACTATAGTGATTTTACAGCATGAGCGAAATTACCTTGTAATGGACTTTGGTTGTTTCTCCATCCGGGGAAACCAGTTTTATACATCTCTCGCTGCAAAAGGCCACTCTCTCAGTGGAGATAAAGAGGAGACCTCCTACAGGACCAATTGAAGTCGACAAATAGCATTGGAAGGTCTTCACTAGCCTTTCGCCATCTCCAACATTAAATAAGTCCATGAAAACCTTATCCATTCCTCCAAGTTGAAGAACCCTCGCTCCCATTCTCAACTTTCCTTGCACTGTTTTTGTAATCTCGGGACTCAGTCTCACTGCAGTTCCGTAACAAAACAATGTGAAAACCAGTTTAGCACATACGTCATAGGAACACTTTTGCACGAAATTGACCTCAAAAGATGCAATGTTTCTTGATCCTCCAAAATAAAGAGCCCTGAATTCTAGAAGAAAATAGCACCTATACCTATTAAGTGAATACCCAAAATTGTGGTCACTAGAAAAGAATTGTTAGTACCATGTTCTCGAACGCCACGTGCAAGAATATCTGCTTTCTTCCCGAGCTTGTTCATCCTATGAAGCACCAAATTCACCTTATCTGCAATATCGGAACCAGACAGGTCAGAATTCAGATCGATGCTTTGGAATTAAATGATTGTTGGAAAAAGAGAGCTGCTTTGATATTAACACCCACCTTTTTTCAACTTTCGTGATGATCCATCGAATGGACAGAACATCTTATCATATTGATAAGAATGCTCCGACGAAGGTGCCTCCAAGGACAGGGGAACTCCAATGACAAGACCCTGGAGTTGGTTTTTCATATTTGATGGTCTGATGACAAACTGCGTAGTATCTCTCAAAAAGGTGTTGGAAACAAGGAAGATGTGCTTACCCAGTATGATCAATCCTCTAAGTCCCGGAATGTATTTAAAGGGACAATGTCCAAGGGATATGCTGAATCATGACACTGTTTCAATCTAGTGTTGTATGAGTCAGGAATGGATCAGCAAGGAATAAAGGAGTAGAAGGGGACGCGTAAACGAAGCTTTCCAAGATGGCTGATCTGTCATCGCTTTTTGAAAAAATGCACTGTGATTGATTCATGATCACATCCTTTTGCGCATTCTTTAGAATTTTCTGACACTAAAAAGTGGATACCTGATGCAGGTTCTGGTTTGTTTTGCCCCCCAGACAACCGTGAGGACAATGTTAGACTAAGCAACCGTCCAAGCAACTAGGAATTTTGGCAAAAAATTGGAATCATTATTCCAAAAACTAAAAAAAAAAAACCTCCATCGTATCGATCGCCATTCATTATGGTTCAATTGCAAACATTGAAAGGATAAAATAATACTACATATGTATTAGCTGTAATGATTGGAGAATTGATTGATATATTGTGTTAAAATGTGCTGCTCATGAATGACAAGTTCTTTACGTCCTTATCGGTCCTTCATTTGTGGGTACTAGGTTCTTGACACTGTCCACTCCATGCAGCACTAAGATTTTTTTTAGTGGAAGGGCGTTTGATATATTTATGTTTTGGGATAAGTGCATTATAAATCTTAAAACTTATCATAAAAATGCAATTGAGTCCTAAAATTTTCAAAAAGTGCAATTGAGTCCCCAACCTTTCAAAAAGTGCAATTAAGTCCTAAAACTTGTCACAAAAATTCAATCAAGTCCTAAAACTTTCAAAAATATTCAATAAAATTTTAAAACTTGTCTCGAAAGTATAACGATATCCTAAAACTTTCACAAGGTGCAATCAATGGAATGACTTAGATTTAACCATTTTGATAAGTTTTAAGACTTGATTGCACATTTTGAAAGTTTTAGAACTTAATTATACTTTGTGACAAGTTTTAGGATTTAATTACAATTTTTAAAAGTTTTAGGACTTAATTGTATTTTCATGACAAATTTTAGAACTTCCAATGCACTTATTCCTTATGTTTTTATATCCATTTTGTAATTTAGGACAGGCTATTTGGATTAGATATCTAATTCGAACTTGTTTCTTGGGCAAATTGCTTTCCCGAAGTCAATGTCTTCGATAAGAAGTTATAAGATCGCAAGAAAGTCAAAAGTAAGCTAATCGATTGACATGAAATAAAATAAAGAAAAGAACAAAAGAAGAATCATCGCAAAGGAAAAGCTTTGAATTGATTAAGTGCTATTTGTTTGTGGCAGTGAACCTTCATGGTAAGCTTTTTCCCTCATCCTTAGGTGTGCATGAGTGTGCAAAAAGCCAAAGGACATTCCCAGATAAAAGTTGCTTCTCCTTCTTTTTCAATTCTAGATCTCATAATCACACCACAATATAGGATCTTACTGTTTTTGGGAAAGACTAAGGAGAACTGAATAATAGCCTTATCCGCTCCATCACATACAGGTCAAACTTCTTCCCCTTTCTTGGTGAGAGATGATGATCAAATGCTTGCTCTTTAAGTTTTCAACGCATTGTGCGGATTCGATTCATAAAGGATGCAAGTACTTCTCTATAGATTTGTTTATGAATTAAACAAAAATACGTATTTTTAGGTGCCACCTGAATGTTTATCCGCTTGGTGTATTCTGTACCTTCTACTCAAAATGCTTCTTTTGAAGGGCTGCCTCAATTTCGAAAACCATTTAAGTGGAGAAAATGCATAGAGTAACAGACATTGGCTGTCTTCCTGAAGTAGCCATTAAGGGGTTGTCAATTATTCTCACTGGTCCATGTTTGCACTCTGACAAAGAAGCGTCTGGGGACAGGATAGAAATTTCGATGAAAATATCCTGAAATTAGTTTCTCCTATATAATCCGCACCCTGAGTTTCTTCTGAATGATGGTCTGTGAAGAAATCCGTGTGGTGTCTCTTGAAAGAGGTTGGAAGCAACGAAGATGTGCTCACTCAGGATGATCAGTTCTCCACGTCCTGTGAGTGTATTTAAAGGGACACAGTATCATAGTCCAATGTAAACCCTGAGTCCTGACATTTTTAAATTTGGCGTCACGTGAGTCAGGAATGGATCAGCAAGAGGAATAAAAGACCTGAATAGAACAGGTAAAGGAAGCTTTCTAAGGTGGCTGATGTATCTTCAGTTTAGGAAAAGACACTGATTCATGATCACATCCTTTTGTATCTTCCATAGAATTTTCTGATACAGAAAAGCAGAATCTTAGTGCAGGCTCTGGTTTGGTATGCCTCAGAGACAACTGTTAGGATAACATTAGACTAAGTCCATCCGAGCATTTAGGAACTTTGCTAAATAGTGGAATCTGCTCGACAAGGAAAATTCTTTCGTATCATCCGCCATGCATTATGGTTCTAGTGCATACATTGAGATGATAATATAATACTGCCTTTGTATTAGCTGTAATATTGGAAAACTATCATATTCTATATTTAGATATAGAGCTCATGTATAATAATTTTTAATGTCCTCCACTGTTCATTAAGGTTCTCGGCATTGTCCTTTTCTTGCAGCTTTAAGATTTTTCTATAAAAACGTCTGTATGTCAATTTCAACTTGGAAAAACTTTTGCTCTGTGATATGAAAGTCCAACAAAATTGCACGATGCATAATTCGGGACAGGTTGACTTGAACTTGGTCCTCGGGTTAATTGGTCCAGAGATTAAAGTTATTTCCCTTTTTTCGAAATGAATGTCTTAGATAAGAAATCACAAGACCCCCGACCTGAAGGAGACATATATTGGTTAATTGATCAGCCTAGAATCCCAAATAAAGAGAATAGCAAAAGAACAAAGGAAGAATCATCACAAAGGCAAAGTTTTGCTTATCATGGCAAGCTTTTGCCCTCAGCCTTAGGTGGACATGAGCGTGCAAAGGCCACAAAGACCATTCACACTAACACCCAAAAAAGATGCTTCTCTTGCTTTTTCAATGCTCAACTCGGAATCAAACCAAACTGGAGGCTTTGATTGCTTGTGGGAAAGAGAATGGACACATCACAGCCTTATCAGCTCCATCACACGCATGTTGACCAAGTACTTTTTCCCTTTTGCTGGTGAGACATGTTGATCAAACGCGTGCGCTTTCTGGTCTCGACGCAGTACAAGGGATTTCATTAGGTCACTTCATGGAAGAATGAACTTTAATAGTCGCCATTGGAGTGGGCCACATAGAAACGAACTCTTGAACATGCATGTCATGCATTAAATGGCGTATGCACAAAAGCTTCCTTTTTCTACATTTTTTCCACAAATCCAATGAACAATGCACATAGTTTGGGCGGCACCTGAATATATTTAGAGGCCTAGTATGACATTGTGTACCTTCAATTAAAAATGCTTCTTTCCAGGGGCTGTTTATATTCCGAAAAGCATAATTTCAAGCAAATGCAAGAGTAACATTATCTATCTTCCCCCTATAGCTATTGAAGTGTCCTGAGTTATTCTTCCTGGTCCATGTTTACATTGCTGGTATCATCATACCTCGTTCTTTTAGCATGTTGCCCCTCCTCAACAGAGCCTTGACCAGGACAAGTCTCAAGATCAATAAGGCCTCTTTTCGCATTCACATTGCCCCAATTGTAGTCACTCTCTGCAATACCAACTTGACCATCTATCGTTTGAGTAATTGTCAACAGTGAAGTTCTACCATAAACAAATGTGTTGCCCAAACACGACTGATGACAATAAGGATAGATCCGATTCCCGAAATGAACACTGAGCTGCTTCAATTCAAATCCACCACCTAAATCTACAGTCAATTTTACCAGGTCCTCATATCCAAGCTGTTTGTTGATAATGAAAGGTGGCAAATGGAACATCCACATGTGATCTTCAAACATGACTGGTGTTAAGAGAACTACACAAAGTACTAGTGATGTCAAGAACAGAGAAAAGAAAGAAGACTTCAAGAACAGAGGAAGGAAAGAAGGCGAAGCTAATGGAAAACCAGTAAGTGCTATCAAGTACAAAGGAAAAAGAGAAAGCGTCGAGAACAAAGGAAGGAAAGAAGCTAACAAAAATAAAGGAAAGAAAGAAAGCAACAACAGAGATTATAGCACGTGTAAAACTGATTTACCATTGAGGAATCAGTATTTAGTTTTAAGTTTGTAAAGTCAAACTTTCTGTTCTTTTGCTTCAGTTAGTTAGTTGTTCTGTTAGCTAGTTGTTTTTCATTCTGTTGTCATTCTCCGGCTGATATAAAAACTGACGAGGAAAGAGTAAATGGGAAGTCGAGCTCTTTTGATGTAAGCGAGCATTCATTGAATAAAAGTACACTTTCTCTCTGCATCGTTTTTCATTTTTCTCCCTCTCGTTTTCACTTTCTGTTCTGTTCATCAAATCTCTTCAACTGGAATGGTTTCATAGGTCACAGCCTAATGAGTAAAGATGGAATCATTGCGCTTATTTATTATGGTGACTGTTGGGAATGGCTGTAGCTCCTAGGTGTCACTTTTGGATGAATAGATGATGCATACCGTGAAACCTTGTACGGCCTTGAAATGGAGGCATCTGAAAAGATAGCGAAGGACTCTCACTCTGATAGCTAAACCAATCGAGAATGTTGCTTCACTGTTAAAAAAAAAAAAAAAAAAAATTCGTGAGAGGAAAGTAGCGCGATAATACAATCGAGCATTCTAAAAGGTGAAAAATCATCTAAAAGTGTGCATGAACCACATCAGAGGAAGAGAGAGAGTGTGTGAACATGGAAAAGGAACTCTTTGAAGTTGTTTGATAAACTGTAGCACCACTCCATGTGTGCTGTTCCTGCGGATTGCAACTTGTCCAAGCCAAAAATCTCCTCTATATTGCTGCAATTAGTGAGAAATGACCTCAGTACATGGTGGAATTTGTATAAAGATAACATTTTTCAGCAACGTACAGTTAACTGCAGACACAGTGAATAAATTTGTCGGCATATCGGGAAGCAATTCAAGCTCCGCACAATCGTCCAATTTAAGGTTTTTGAGTTTCAAGAGACATCTGACTGTATCTGGTAAGCTGAAAATGTTGTTCTTTCTCAGGTCTAAGTCTTCCGGAAAGAGCAAGCTTCTGATATCCCTTGGGATTGCATCACCTGATAGATTGCCGTCCATCAATTTCAGTGATTTTAGTGAAGTTAACCCCGACAAAAACGTGATAAGCATACAATTTTTGTGCAGATCTTCCCTTCTCGTCACCATGGCCAAATGAATGAAGACAAGGAGCTAGGCATCAAAATCTTGCATCCGCATAAAGATAACTTTCCAGATTCTTTAAGCATAAAATGGACAAAGGGACTTGAGTAACAGCAGTTCCATCAGCAACAAACTTCATCAAAGACTCCATCTCTCTGAGATTTTCGGTTAACTTATCACTCTTTCAGCAACCTGCAATATTGAGGACTTTCAGGGACTTTACCCTGCAGATGCTTCCAGGAAATTTCCTGGGCTCTTCGCAGCCTTCAATATCCACCCGAACAAGTCTCTCTAATTTGCCAATGGACTGATGGATGCCTAGGAGCTTCATGCAATCTCATGGGGACGATTCCTTAAGATTGGGAAGCCTAAAAAAATCAGGAGTCTTTCTCCGGAATTGTGAATGACTGAGATCAAGGACTTTCAACTTTGACAGAAACTGTGACAAAGTAAATATTTAATATGAAGTTGCTAGTAAAGCATTTTGTCTCAGTTTAGGAGAAGAGTAAGCATACCACACCTAGTTATCTTTTCAAGCTACTTTAAGATTGCTATGTTGCATGTTGAGACAAACTAGGCATTCCATGTGAAAGTCGACCAGGATAAAACTTAAAGACCCCGATGAGAATGTTGTCTTGGAGAGCTGCTAGAGAGAGGATATTGGATTTAACAGCATTTCCTCATTGACAACTTTTTTTACAATGTTGACATGTCCCAATTGTACATATATCTGACACAGAAGAACTAAAGAGTTTTAAAAAAAAAAAAGTCCTTTTTGGACAATTCAAATCGACTTCAAACAGCCTATGCTTGAGAAATTGCCCACTGAAGATGCTTTAGTGTTTTCTGATAGTTCAAGAATCCCATGAACCAGAACTCAAAATTATCTACAGTTACAATCTGGATGTACTTCTGCAACGGCTTCTCCACGTTCTCTGTCTCATTTGCCATCTTTATCTTTCTAAGCGGGATCATCACCTGGAAAGATATTCAAAAAAGATTATTAGAATGCAGTTCAACATAGCAATGGAGACTGGCATATAGATTACTGACAGAAATATAGTGATTTTACAACATGAGAAAAGTTACCTTGTAATGGACTTTGGTTGTTTCTCCATCCGGAGAAACCAGTTTTATACATCTCTCACTGCAAAAGGCCACTCTCTCGGTGGAGATAAAGAGGAGACCTCCTATAGGACCGATTGAAGTTGACAGATAGCATTGGAAGGTCTTCATTAGCCTTTCGCCATCTCCAACATTAAATAAGTCCATGAACACCTTATCCATTCCTCCAAGTTGAAGAACTCTCGCCCCCATTCTCAATTTTCCTTTCACTGTTTTTGTAATCTTGGGACTTAGGCTCACTGCAGTTCCATAACAGAACGATGTGAAAACCAGTTTAGCACATATGTCCTATGAACATTTTTGCACTAAATTGACCTCAAAACATGTAATGTTTCTTGATCCTCCAAAATAAAGGACCCTGAATTCTACAAGAAAAAAGCACCTATACCTATTAAGTGAATACCGAAATTGTGGTCATAAGAAAAGAATTGTTAGTACCATGTTCTCGAACTCCACGTGCAAGAATATCTGCTTTCTTCCCGAGCTTGTTCATCCTATGAAGCACCAAATTTACCTTATCTGCAATGTCGGAACCAGACAGGTCAGAGTTCAGATCGATGCTTTGGAATGAAATGATTGTTGGAAAAAGAGAGCTGCTTTGATATTAACGCCCACCTTTTTTCAACTTTCGTGATCGACAGAACATTTTATCGTATTGATAAGAATGTTCAGATGAAGGTGCCTCCAAGGACAGTAAAGGAACTCCAATGACAAGACCCTGGCGTTGGTTTTTCATATCTGATGGTCTGATGATGAACTGTGGAGTATCTCTCAAAATGGTGTTGGAAACAAGGAAGATGTGCTTACCCAGTATGATCAATCTTCTGAGTCCTGGGAATGAATTTAAGGGGACAATGTCCAGGGGAAATGCTGAATCCCGACACTGTTTCAATCCAGTGTTGTATGAGTCAGGAATGGATCAGCAAGGAATAAAGGAGGAGAAGGGGACGCATAAAAGAAGCTTTCTAAGATGTCTGATGTGTCATCGCTTTTTGAAAAAATGCACTGTGATTGATTCATGATCACATCCTTCTGTGTATTCTCTAGAATTTTCTGATAATAAAAGGTGGATTCCTGATGCACCTTCAGGATTGTTATGCCCCACAGACAACTGCGAGGACAATGTTAGACTAACCAACTGTCCAAGCAATTAGAAATTTTGGCAAAAAATTGGAATGTGCGACAAAAACAAATAACAAAAAAACTTCGTATCAATCGTCATTCATTATGGTTCGATTGCATACATTGAAACGATAATATAATACTACATATATATTAGCTGTAATGATTGGAGAATTGACCGGTATATTCTGTGTTGAAATGTGCTGCTCATGTATAATAAGTCTTTACGGCCTTACTGGTCCTTCGTTTGTGGGTACTAGGCTCTTGACACAGTCTTCTCCATGCAGCACTTAGATTTTTCTATTGGAAGGGTGGTTGATTTCTTCATGTTTTTATGTCCACTTTGTAATTTAGGACAAATTATTTGGATTAGATATCAGATTCGAACTTGGTTCTTGGGCAAATTGCTTTCCCGAAATCAATGTCTCTAATAAGAAGTCACAAGACCGCTGACCCAAGAAAGTCAAAAGTTAGCTAATTGATCGACCTAAATGTAAAATGAAAAATAAAGGAAAAGAAAGAGAAAAAGAACACAGAAAGAATCATCACAAAGGAAAATCTTTGAATAGTTTGAAGTGCTATCTGTTTGGGGCGGTGAATTTTCATGGCAAGCTTTTGCCCTCATCCTTAGGTGTACATGGGTGTGCAAAAAGCCGAAGGCCACTCACATACAGGTTGAACTTTTTCCCTTTTCTTGGTGAGAGATGTTGATCAAACGCTTGCTCTTTAATTTTTCAACGCATTAGGAAAGTTCGATCCACAAAGGATGAAGATAGTGCAAGGATTTACTAGGTCGCTTCGTGGAAAAAGGAATTCAAACAATCATTATTGAAATGGGAGGCAAGCATCGTAACAAATTTTCAGACAACACGTATTTTTGGCAGCTTAATTTCAAGTACTTCTCTATAGATTTGCTTACGAATTAATCTAGAATACATATTTTTAGGCGCTGCTTTGATGTTTATAGGCTTGGCGTATTTTACCTTCTATTCAAAATGCTTCTTTTGAAGGGCTGTCTCAATTTCGAAAACCTTGAGTTGGAGAAAATGAATAGAGGAGTAACAGCTATTGTCAGTCTTCCCAAAATAGCAGTTGAAGTGCTGTCAATTATTCTCACTGGTCCATGTTTGCACTCCGACAAAGATGCGTCCAGGGACAGGACAGAAATTCCAATGACAATACCCTGAAATTGGTTTCTCCTATTTAATCCACAGCCTGAGTTTCTTGTGTATGATGGTCAGCGAAGAAATCCGTGCAGTGTCTCCTGCGAGAGGTCGGAAGCAACAAGGATGTGCTTGCTCAAGACATTCAATTTTCTTCACCTGTGAGTGTATTTAAAGGAACACAATATCAGAGTCCAATGTAAATCCTGAATCCTGATATTTTTAAATTTGGCGTTACGTGAGTTAGGAATGGATAAGCAAGAGGAATAAAAGACTTGAATAGAACACATAAAGGAAGCTTTCTAAGATGGCTGATGCATCTTCAGTCTAGGAAAAGACACTGGGATTGATTCATGATCACTTCCTTTTGTATCTTCTATAGAATTTTGCAAAACAGAAAAGTGGATTCTTAGTGCAGGCTCTGGTTTGGTATGCCTAGAGACAACTGTTAGGATAATATTAGACTAGGTGGCCGTCTGAGCATTTAGGAACTTTGGCAAATAATGGAATTTGCTTGACAAAGAAAATTCTTTCGTATCGTCCGTCGTGCATTATGGTTCTAGTGCATACATTGAGATGATAATATAATACTGCCTTTGTATTAGCTGTACTAATTGGAAAATGACCATCATATTATATGTTTAAATGTACAGCTCGTGTTATATTTTTTTATTGTCCTCCACTGTTCATTAAGGTTCTTGGCATTGTCCTTTTCTTGTAGCTTTAAGGTTTTTCCAAAAGAGGGTGGTGGATTTCTGTATGTCAATTTCAACCTGGAAAAACTTTTGCTCTGTGACACGAAAGTCCAACTAAATTGCACAATTCATAATTTAGGACAGGGTAACTTGAATTCGATCCTCAGGCTAATTGGTACAGAGTAATTTATGTCCTTTTTTCCAAAATGAATGTCTAAGATAAGAAATCACAAGATGCTTGTCTTGCCCCTGGAGGCTCTAATTGCTTGCGGGAAAGAGAATGGACCTGAAGGAGTCATATATTGGTTAACTGATCAGCCTGGAATCCCAAATAAAGAGTATCATCGTACCTCGTTCTTTCAGAATGCTGCCCCTCCTCGACAGAGCCTTGACCAGGACTAGCATCTAAGATCAAAAGCAAAAGAACAAAGGAAGAATCATCACAGGCAAAGTTTTGCTTATGTTTTCATAGGTCAAGCGTAATGTGTAAAGATTTGCCCTCAGCGTCTGCTAAAACAGCATTTTTCTCATTCACAAAACTTCTTACAGTGGACATGAGTTCTCTCTTCTTTTGTCATCTCAAATGGATTTGCGTGCTAAAAAAAGCCGCGATGTTGCTACCTTGTAATGGATTTTGGTTGGGCAACTTTTTCAGTGGAGATAAATAGGAGGCCTGCTGCAATGGGACTGGTTTTTAGAATATTCTTCCCAGAAAATCTTATTTCCCAAGGCCTGCAATAACACTCTAAACAGACAAAAGAAATCAAGCGACTTACATAGATACATCAACTTCTCTAATTTTTGAATATTCTTCCCGGAAAATCTTATTTCCCAAGGCCTGAAGCGACTTACGATACATCAACTTCTTTTGAAGAGGGCTTTTGGCAATGCAGGGTGATTCATCCTTCTCTTTGTCGTCACAGAGCCAATCAAAACCTGTCCTCTTCAGATGTACAAATGCGCTTCTCCATTCAACCAAACTTCTATTTTTTAAGAAAGAACCCAAGACTTCGAGAGCTAGGGGTTCTCCTTTACAATGACTTGCAATCTCTTTTGAAAGTTCAATGAATTCTTCTTTGGGATGAGAATCACTAAAGGCGTGCCAACTGAAAAGCTGAAAGGCATCATTGTCATCCAACTGCTCAACCATATAAATGCCCGCCCCATCTAAGTCCTGCAGTAAACCTTGATCTCTCGTTGTTATTATGATCCTACTGCCAGAACCAAACCAATGACGTTCTCTGACTAGTGCTTTTATTTGCACAGAATCCCTCACGTCGTCCAGCACAATCAGAACCCTTCGATTGCATAAAGCTCTCTTAATGGCACTAATTCCCATACGAATATTGCGTATTTTTATGTTTCGATGCTTCACAATGTCTGAAAGGAGTTGCTTTTGCAAGCTAATTAGATCCTTCAGTTGCCAGAAATCTCCACTCACGTTCGCAAGAAAACTTCTCCCTTCAAAGGCGTGAAAGAAACGGTTATAAACAGCTTCAGCTATTGTTGTCTTGCCAATTCCTTCTCTTCCACAGATTCCTATGAAGAGCACCTCATCCGAACCTAGGTATAGCAATGATTTTATCTTCTCTAATCGAGTTTCAAGTCCAACCCCAAACGTTGGTACATCCAGGTATGCGTCTGGCAGTTCTTGCAATACGTTGTTTACGATGTCTTCGATAAGTATAGCCTCATGCCTGTATGTCAAAACGGAATCAATGCAGAATACATCAGTAAAAGAAGGTAAAGGAGGTAAAATAAAACGGGCTGGGTTGATCTACGTCTCTCCAGCATCTAGGTAGCTAATGTCGCTCGTGAAAGTGCATAAGAAATGAATTACTAGATGTTAGTTCCGTCAAAGCTCAGCCAACGAAGAATTTTAATGAAGACCTTTGAGAAAGTTGAGCAAAATTACCCATCCACAACATTCTTCAGATCCCAGCCAGATAAATTTCCCGCTTTTGTAAGAGCTGTCTTCCACCTAATGGCTCTGTCCCTCTCTTCCTCCGAACACGCTTCATGTTCAGCAAATGCTTGTGCAAAACTACCGATCTGTTTCCGCACTTCTGAAGGATCCACGTCATAGAACACCGGAAGGACCAACTGCCCATGCATTTCCCTGGCCTCCATAATCTTCTCAAGCTCTTCGAGACACCACCTAGAATTGGCATAATTCGTCGAGAAAACAATGATCGCTATCCTTGACTCTTCTATAGCTTGTTCAAGTTCAGATGAGATCTTCTCTCCTCTTGGAAGAGCATCGTCATCTTTGAAAGCATTGATCCCTGCATCTTTTAAGGCGGAGTAAAGGTGGCTGGTGAATCCTTTCCGAGTATCTTTGCCTCTAAAGCTCAAGAACACATCATATCTCCATATACCTTGAGTGGAGGTACCAGAAGACGAACTACTCATTGCTGAAAAGCAAAACCAACGGATCGCTTTCCACTCAACTGCTCGTCTTCTTTTGTTTAATAGCTTCCCAAATCCTAGGAAATGCTCATTCTTTGTTGTGTTTGGTATTGATCATTGATAATGATCACTGTCATAGCCTGAATCGTACAGAAATGAGGGGTGATATGGCCATCTTTCCACTAGAAGGACGCAGCCTCTAACCATCCAAAAGTCCAGCTCCCAAAAGTCCCCATCGATGACGCTCACTATAATAGTCAGTAATCGAGGATGATTACTATCGCAACCACAGCTCAGTGAGCGATGCATATCAAGTCATATATGAGTTCTTCCATTTTAACAAAATTTATACTAATATGAAAAACTCATTTAAACTATCGTCACAATTCCATCATCAATGGTCTCGAATCAAAACACACATAGATGGAACCATTGACTAATCTACTCAATATCAAATCATAATCACGACATAATACCTAGTAAAAAGGCAACTAAGATTTCCCGCTTGGCAATGTCTCCACCTACGAAGCTGGTGGTTCCGCCCAAAAAGACCCAGCATGCATACCCAGAAACCTCTCACCAAATTCAATCATATTGGGTATGGACGACCATGCTCCAATACCAAAAATCCAATCCAGAAATTAATATCTTAAACCAAGTAATAACTTAACATAGATATCTACCATTTCTCAACCATTTTTCAAATCAATCATAAACTAATTGCAAAGCAGTCACATGTAGTATTTTCACAATACTTTGCATAACAAACTTTCCAATCATCTAAAAACAATCAAAGAGTAGTAAATGCTTCATCCAACTTTTATGCAACAAAAAATGTCATTCCATTATTAATACTACATAATCCGTAACATTTTCGGAACATGAATTTTACAAATTTAAAAAAGATATAATACCACTCACATCTCGAGGTTCTAGAGGTGGCTCCCACTTGATCACATCACTGTGTAGCACTTAGCTCTTAACCAACACATAATGATAATACAAAACTCTAAAGGTGGCTCTCGCGAAATTATATTATAGTGTACTACTTGGTCCTCAACCACAAGGCTCTAGAGGTAGCTCTCACAAAAAACACTTAGTCTCTAACCACCACATATCAATAGTACAAGACTTTATATATGGCTTTCATGAAATCACATTGTGTATAGTCCTTGATTATAATGCCCTATAGGTGGCACCCATGAAGTTACATTATCATATAGCACTTAATTTTTAACCAACACATATTAATAATATAGGGCTCTACAAGTGACTCACACGAAATTACATTATTATGTAGTCATTTACTATGCATATCACCTTAGTTTATCAACCTAAAAACACATAATCTTCCAAGAGTTATCTCATAAATAAATTGCACAAAATAGTACGCATAACCCTTCAAAAAAAAAGTTTATCAAACCATCCCACAATAATTCAAAGGCAGCAAACATTCTATCCAACCTTATACAACACAAATATATATAGGGAAGCCCGAAAACCAAACAGTACGTGCGATCCTATCGAATAAGCGAGAAATAACATTAAAATTGAGTAACACGCTACATTAACTATGAAACGGTTATACTACGCCTAAAGCTGATAAAATGACTTCCACACACTAACAAATCACATACTCAAAGCAATTATTCAAGCCGTTCGCAACATAGAGCTTGAATGCAAAACTTGATCATGCCATTACTCTCTCCATATAACCTCTTTCCATACATACTTATAATAGGAAACCCTTTCAATGTACTACAAAAATCCCGACTTGACTGTACCAAGCTCCAAATTTAGTGGACACACACTATTCATCTCATGCAGGGACTTCGACAATTTTGTTTCGGCAAACCCTAAGCTTAAATCAAGTTCCGTAAAATTCTACAGCTCCACAACACCCTAAACTATCATTTCTACATACATACACAACTCAATGACTCAAAAATCGGATTTCACGGCTCGAATTTTCCAAAATTCCGAATTTAAGCCCTAACCTCAAAAACTAATCCAATTGAAGGAACAAGAGGCGCAAGCACTTACTAGGTATTGCGTTACATCATTGATCATTGAGTCAGCTTTACTATCGGTGTGCACACATGAAATCCCCTTTCCTTTCTTCGTTCTTATTCTTCTTCTTTCTTTCTTTAACTTTCTCCCTCTTCTTCCCTCTCTTTTCTGGAACTGCTGGGCTCATATTAAAGAGTGAGCCTGCAATGCTACTTCTTTTTGCCTTTCAATTTGACTTTTCAACCCTCTTTCATCTTTTTTTGTAATAAAAGAAAAAAAAAAAAAGGTGGGCTCATTACTTCTTTGACTTGGTAACAAAATATTCTACTATCACAATCACAACCACAAGCAATTTTTTTTAGTTGGTCAACTACAAGTAGTTAATCATTGAGATTTGCCTCGGTAGCCACCGTTCCCACATATAAAGAGGAAGATGGTGCGATTCAAATTCCCACATTCTCAAAGAGTTATAATAGAGACGATTTAGTTTCATGTGTAGATTTCAATTCTCACACTTTGCAATGAGGCAAGACTTTAGTAATTCTGATCCCAAAGAAGAATTCATGGAACTTTCAAAAGAGATTGTAATTCATTTTGAGTCTCTCATAGAAGTTCTCTTCTTTTGTCATCTCGAATGGGTTTGCAACTTTTCAACTCCAAAAATGACTAGACTAGAAGCCATCTACTCCTGATGAATCGTCCTCCAAAGATGCTCCAGTGCTTTCTGATAATTGAAGAATCCTGTGAACCAGAAATCGGAGTCATCCACAGTAACAATTTTTATGTATTTGTGTGCCGGCCTCTCCATATTCTCCGCTTCGTTCACTGCCTTAATCTTTCTTATCGGTACCTTCAACTGAAAATACGCACAGCATTAAGATTGACCAAACTTTTGACAAGCACGTGACAACAGAGAATGCCGAACTGGTATTCGCGGAAAGAGAGTTTGACTTTTGCAGCTTGTGTAAAATTATCTTGTAATGCATTTTGGTTGATCTCCCATCTGGAGAAACCACATCGACAGATCTCTAACTCCAAAATGCAACTTTTTTCAGTGGAGATAAATAGGAGGCCCGCAGCAATAGGACTGGTTGAAGTCGACCGATAACATTCGAAAGACTCCATTAATTTTTCTCCGTCTTCCCAATTGAACGATTCCCGGAAAACTTTCTCTATGCCACCAAGCTGAAGAACTCTTGCCCCGAGACTCAATTTCCCCTTCACTGTTGCTATGATTCCGGGACTCAATCTCACTGCAGTTCCAGAAAAACGAAGCGACAACTGTTTTAGCATATCTTACAGAATTACTTTGAATAAGAGAATTGTACTCTGCTTTTTCTCTCCTTTCCTCTTTCCTTTGCACAGATTAATGGCTCTAGTTAATATGCATGACCGTGACTCATATATGCATCTCTTCAGTGACAACAAATGACAGAAATCTTGTCCTCTCGTGATTAATCTCTTACAAGTAAATGATCTAGCGCATTTCAAGCAGGCCATGATAGGACCATTGAGGATTGCCAGATCAATCGATGATTCAAATAAATCAAAGTGATTCTGGCAAACTGGAGCCACAGTATGGCGCACCCCATATAACAAAGACTATTGAATAAACTCATTTTTACATTGCATAGATGATTGAGCCAATATCAATGCAGGAAATGTATATGATGGTTTTCTTCTTTTCCATTACACCTGCTGAATCTCAATGAATGCAATAACACTCTAAGCAGACAAAAGAAATCATCTTACCATGCTCTCGGAAACCGTGTGCAATTACATCTGCATTCTTCCCAAGCATTTTTATCTTGTCATGCACGAACTTCACTCTATCTGTTATGTCAAAACCATCCAGGTTAGAAAACTTCTCTTGTTTCTGTATAGATGCCGGAATGAAACAAATGAAAAGAAAAAGGAGAAGTCATCTAATGAGATGAACAACTTCCTACTTTGTATTGAACTTTGCGATTCATTAACTGAGGAAGTTGTTTGATGATGTTGTCCAGAATGCTCGGATGGTTCTGCCTCCAGGTACATTGTCGAAGTTTCTATCTTGGGATCCCGCAGTTGGCTTTCCTTCTGCCTTGTTTTCTGCAGAGAAAAGGGGCAGCATTTTAGAAGGGGCCAGGAGCAAGGAAATTATGCTTACTCAGTGTGATGAGCTTTAGAGTTTATCTAGATCTTTAGTAAGAGCTCCTTCCTGTTAACATTATGTAAATTGCAATAGGTAAACATGCTTATTTCTTAGATCACAAAAGCATGAATCTCACTAATTCATAGACCAATCTTCGTGTCCTACACTCACCAATGTCGTCCCGATGTTGCTGGGGTTTTTAGAATATTCTTCCCGGGCAATCTCATTTCCCAAGGCCTAAAGCAACTTATGGTACATCAACTTCTTTTAACTGACATTTGCTAGGCACCTTCTCTGGCGAAAACTGTTTGCACCATAGCACTTTGAGAGACTGCAATGAAAGGGGCTTTTGGCAATGCGGGGTAATTTATCCTTCTCTGTCACTGCAGAGCGAATCAAAACCTGTCCTCTTCAGATGTACAAATGCTCTTCTCCATCCAAACAAACTTCTATTTTTAAAGAAACAAACCAAGACTTCCGAGCTGAGGGTTCTCCTTTACAATGACTTGCAATCTCTTTTGAAAGTTCCATGAATTCTTCTTTGGGATGAGAATCACTAAGGGCATGCCAACTGAAAAGTTGAAGGGCATTATCGTCATCCAACTACTCAACCATATAAGTGCCAACCCCATCTAAGTCCTGCAGTAAATTTTGACCTCTCCATGTTATTATGATCCTACTGCCAGAACCAAACCAATGACATTCTCTAGCTACTGCTTTTATTTGCACAGAATCCCTCACATCGTCCAGCAAAATAAAACCCTTTTCTTGCATAAAGTTCTCTTAACAACACTAATTCTCATACGAATATTGTGTATTTTTATGCATCTATGCTTCACAATGTCTGAAAGAAATTGCTCTTGCAAGCTAATCAGATCATTTGGTTGCCTCACATTCGAAAGATAACTTCTCCCTTCAAAGGCGTGAAAGAAACAGTCATAAACAGCTTCAGCTATTGTCATCTTGCCAATTCCTTCTCTTCCGCAGATTCCCATGAAGAGCACCTCATCCGAGCGTAGGTTTAGCAATGATTTTATTTTCTCTAATCGAGTTTCAAGTCCAACCCTGAATGGTGGAACATCCAGGTATGCGTATGGCAATTCTTGCAATACCTTGTTTACGATGACCTTGATGAGTATAGCCTCATGCCTGTATGTCAAAACGGAATTGATGCAGAATACATCAGTAAAACAAGGTAGAGGAACTAAAGTAAAGACGGGTTGGGTTGATCCATGTCTCTCCAGCATCAAGGTAGCCGATGCCGCTCGTGAAAGCGCATAAGAAATGAACTAGTAGTTGTTAGTTCCATCAAAGCTTAGTCAACAAAGAATTTTAATGAAGACCTCTGAAAAAGTTCAGCAAAATTACCCATTTGCAAAATCCTTCAGATCCCAGCCCGATAAATTTCCTGCTTTTGTAAGAGCTGTCCTCCACCTGTCGACTCTGTCCCTCTCTTCCTCGAAATAGGCTTCATGTTCAGCAAGTGCTCGGGCAAAACTACCAGTGTGTTTCCGCACTTCTAAAGGATTAACGTCAAAGAACACAGGAAGGACCAACCGTCCATGCATTTCCTTGACCTCCATTATCTTCTCAAGCTCTTCCAGACACCACCTCGAATCAGCATAATTCGTCGAGAAAACAATAATGGATATCCTCCACTCTTCTATAGCTTGCAAAAGTTTGGATGAGATCGTCTCTCCTCTTGGAAGAGCCTTGTCGTCTCTGAAAGCTTTGATTCCTGCATCTTCCAAGGCAGAGTAAAGGTGGCCGGTGAATCTTCTGCGAGTATCTTCTCCTCTAAAGCTCAAGAACACATCGTATGTCCACCGATTACAAGCAGAGGTACTCATTGCCAAAAAGCAAAACCGACGGCTCACTCTCTGCTCAGCTAATGGTATTCTTTGGTTCAATAGCTTACAAATCCTATGAAATGCTTATGCTTTGCCGTTGTTATATAGACGTCAAGTTTGATCCGCCGAACCAACCCGACCCAAGTTAATTATTTATAAGCTCTGCACATGAAAGTTTCAAACCCATGTTGCAGATTACGTTCCCGTGTTGAATCATTCATGCAAAGCCCTTGCTGCACGGAAGTTGGTTTAAAACTCCTTGTCGGAGTTCTTGGCCCGAAATCATAAAGTCCATCGTGGACTTCGAATAGGAAAAGTCCACCACGGTTCGGTCATCTCGGGTTTCGAGTTCGCGGTGTTCTTGACTCAGTCAACTCGGTGACTCGAGCTCTACTGAGTGAACTCTCCACCCAGAACGTCAGAACTCTCCATGTGTTTGTGGACGCATGGAAGAAAACCCAGTTCGGTTCATCTGAGCAAACGGAATCCGAAAAGCCTGAGAGAAGATTTTTAGGTTAGGTTCAGATGCAGGGGAAAACGAAAAAGAGAAGACAGCGAAGAAAAGCACGCAACTGGACGAGGCGTCGGAGACTCTTCTTCGCCGGAGCAGCAACCGTCGCCGGTGGAGCCAAGGCGAATGGAGGTAACCTCACCAATAACGCAGGAAATCCTTACATTCTTTTTTTCAAGGGTGAAAATAACAAACCGGCCATATTTTCAAAATTTTCATTCCTAATTTACAGACCAAATAGGATTTTCATCAAGAAAATCTCAAATAAGAACCAAATATCCCCATTTTCTCAAAAGATGACTTAGAGTGAAATCTATCTCAAATAATGTCCCAAAGTAGTCATTTAGTTTCAAAAAAGAATCTCACTTGTCGGTCGGCGCACTGATGCATTTTCTATGCGTATTCCGACGACCTAGTCTAGGGTATTTTTGTCCAAAAAATATTATCTTCTTTGTTTTCCTTCTCCCGTTCATCTTCTTCTTGATCTACCCAAGGTTGTCTTGTTCATCATCTTCTTCGTCAAAGATAGGCATTGTCTAAATCAAGGACATTGAAAGTGGGGAAGGGCCGGTCAAGGTCGTGGGACCGGCGTGGGTCGGCCTCACCTGAGGCCAGCTTGGGCTCAATGCCCAACACCGGCAGCAGAAGCGTTGGCAGCGAGCGAGGGCTTGCAGGCCCTCGCCTGCCCTTACCAATGGTCGGCGAGGTCGGCGAGCCCTTGCTGGTCTCGCCGAACTCGTTGAGGACAAAACCACCCTGCAATGGAGTCTTCTTCTTCCTCCTCCTCTTCATCTCCGCTTCCCTTGCACAGAGCGACCTGGATGTGCTCTTGAAGCTCAAAACCGCCATGGTCGAGCCTCCCTCCGCCGCCATCGGCGACTGGGTCGACTCCTCCTCCTCCTTCTCACCGCTGCCCTTTCCGCATTGCTTCTTCACCGAAGTCACATGCGACGTCGGCTCGTGGGTCGTCTCTCTCAACATCACATCCGTCGGCCTCTCGGGCTACATCCCACCCGAAATCGGCCTTCTCCGCGACCTCGTCAACCTCACGCTCGCCACCAACAACCTCACCGAGACCCTCCCGCCGGAGCTCAACAGCCCCACCTCCCTTCGATTCCTCAACCTCTCTAGGATCTTCCCCAGCAAAGTCTTGTGGGCAATAAGCCAGCTCGAAGAACTCCACTTGGGCAATGACAAGTTCACAAGGCCGCTGCCACTAGAGGTGGCGAGGCTCAAGAAGCTGAAGTGGCTCGATCTTGCCAATAATTACTTCATCGGTGAGATACTGGAGGTCTACTCGCAGATGGAGAAGATGAACAGGGAAAAGGAAAATGAAAAGAGAATATTTTTTGGAAGAAAATACTCTAATTAGATCGCCATAATATGCATCGAAATGCATCGGTCCACCGGCCGGCGAGTCGAGTCCTTTTTTGAGACTAAAAACTACTTCGGATCCTTATTTGAGACAAACTCCACTTTAGATCCCTTTTTGAGAAAATAAAGCCATTTCGAGTCTTTATTTGAGATTTTCCCAAATGAAAAATAATGAAATAGAAAAACTGTGAACAAACTGCAAATAAATTATAAACTTGCCATATCAACCCCTTGACCTGAATTCAAAGGAATTTAATCCCAAATCATAATTCGATGGACCCATATCCAAATATAGGAGAATGACACCAAAGATTCCTAAATTTTATCACAAGGTGCAGTATAGTCCCTAAATTTTATTTTAATATGCAATGTGATCTTTGAACATTTTACTTTTTTTACGGGAAAATATTTAATATTA
The DNA here is from genome assembly GCF_016545825.1 of Eucalyptus grandis. Taxonomy (NCBI): domain Eukaryota; kingdom Viridiplantae; phylum Streptophyta; class Magnoliopsida; order Myrtales; family Myrtaceae; genus Eucalyptus; species Eucalyptus grandis. Next base: position 43,735,532 of record NC_052612.1, on the reverse strand, counting down.
TCATTCAATTAATTTAATATCGGAGATAATATTGAATATTTTCATATAATTTTGAAACTAAATTATACATGTATTAAAAGTTCACGAACCACATTAGTTAAATTAAAAATTCATGGAACACATTGTATATTGAGTTAAGGTTCATAAATCACATTAAATAAATTTAAATATTATAGATCATATTATACATTGAACCAAAATTCATAAATTATTTTTATCATTTTCTTTTTAAATAAACACCATACGAATCCATTTTATAGACAAAATAGTCAATAGAACCACTAGAGAACAGGAAACCCAATTAAAAGAGCAATTTGTTAGTAGGATCGCAACTTTCAATCAAAGAAAAAGGAACAAACTAGAAATTATTATAAATTTGCGAAAATCCATATGTAATATGTATAAATATAATATATTTGCAATAACCCCGATCAATAATCAGTCATCAAAACGAAAAAACAAAAAGAAATATTAGATACGCTGGACCGACATCCGATTCCGAGATCGTTGACTCGGGTTTCGGTCAACAAACCGGAACCGACCCGAAAACACGATTCGAAGAGGAGCAGGGGCACCGTACGGATCAGAACAGGCTCGCGAACGGGAAAATAGGGGCGCTCTTGGTTCCTCCGCGGCCGTCGTCTCCGCCGGTGAGTTCCTCCCTCTCCCTCTCTCTCTCTCTCGAATCTTCTATTGAAGCTTTCTTCGCGGGAGCATCGTCTTCTTCCTCCGCCGTCTCAAAGTCCTGTTTCGATCCGCGACGGCTATTTTCCTGACCGCCGATTCTGTCGACTCCGCCGCCGCCGCCGTCGCCGTCGCCGTCGCGGACGGCTTCCGATCGCCCCGCGGGACGGGGATTGTGGCTCGTGAGTCCGAATTGATCGCGTCGTTTTCTATGTTCGGCAAAACGTTGACGAGCAGCAGTTAATCGCGTCCGGTCAACAGTGCGACGGTAGAAGAACCGAAAAAGGAGGAGGGAGGCATGTGAGGAAAGGATGAGGAACGAGATAGGGAAGCCGTTGATCGTGTTGATATGCGGGAGCCTGGTGTACTACCACTGCGCCTACCGGAACTCGAGCCTCCTCTCCCTCCTCTCCGACGTCCTCATCGTGCTGCTCTGCTCTCTCGCCATCCTCGGCCTCCTTTTCCGCCAGCTCAACATCTCGTATTCTCTCTCTCTCACACATCTTTTTTCGGCTTTCGTTTCCAAATTTCCGTTTCTCCTGTTATGGCTTTTCATTTTTGGGTAAAAAAATTGGATTTTTGGTGGGATCGATAGGGTGCCGGTGGACCCGCTGGAGTGGCAGATATCGCAGGACACGGCCAACAGCATCGTCGCCTGCCTCGCCAACACGGTCGGAGCCACCGAGTCCGTTCTCAGGGTTGCCGCCACTGGCCATGACAAGCGCTTGTTCGTTAAGGTCATTCGGTCGCTCCTATTGTAGATTAGAGGATCGCCGCTCTTTTATCGTGATGGGCCTAAGCTAGTGTGCATTTTTTGGTTTTCAGGTGATCGTTTGCCTTTACGTTTTGTCTGCTTTGGGGAGATTTCTCTCCGGCGTCACTGTTGCTTATGTCGGTATGTGCATTCTCACTGTCTCATCAATCTGCTTGTCCACGCACGTGTTTCCCATGAATCATTTGAGGAGTGGAGTAGATTTTAGTCCTCTCACCAGTATATGGCCTAGGGAGAAAATATGATCCTATGGCAGCCAGCATATTGAAGGATTGCCCCTTACAAACATATTTACTCAGTCTTTTTTTCCCTCGCTTAGATATAGCTCCTTGATGGCCTTATTTCCTTATTTTCTTTCTCTAGTGCTGTTTTGCTTGATTTATTAAAGCCCGCCTCCTGGTAGTATCCTGTCAAATGAACATCAATATGCCGTATCCGTTGTTGGACTGTAGCCGCATTAGAGCATTCTCCTTACACAGGACATCCTGTTGCACAAGGCTCCTGCAATTTAAGGATTGGATGTGTGGGGAGATCAGAAGTTAACCTTGCAATGAAAGAGCTTCTTCTCATGACTTAACACATGAAATTCAGCAACAAAGACTTTTCCATTTTGGTCCGTACCTAACCCGCCAAAGAGCTTCGCAGAAAATGACCAAAGACTTTCACCCCCAGTGGATAGTTCCTGTATACTTGTCAATATTTTCGGTTTCAGTGGAAGTTTAATACCTCAGACAGTCAAATGTTTGCTCAGCATCATAAGCTGTACTGTAGCAAAAGTTTTCCAAAACATAACAAAATCGAAAGTGTCAAAGTACAAAAGTCGATATTGGAGTTCTGAGGAGCGGTTATTCTAGCACAAATGGATGTTATCGATTGTGTTGGTTTTAGAGCATGCTTTTTAGAGGAAAAATTCCAAGAACTATTTTACAGCTATGCCTTCTTCTTCCCTCTTTGCCCTCATCAGTACGATGTACTTCTCGATATTCTTGGTTATTGGTGATGAAAGTTTACTGCCCTTTAGGACAATTATTTGTTAATGACAATTTTAGTAATTGTAGCACGGTAGACATCGTTGACTGTGCTGGTGTTAGGAAATGCTTTATGAACAAGAAGTTAGAGAACACTTTTCCTAGCACAATTTCTTCCTTTTCTTTTTTTTCAACTCACAGTTCTTGTGTACAAAGCCGGGCCACACGATCACTTCCTTGAATACTGTCAATATTCTCTGTCAGTTTTTCTTTCTAACAGTGTCGAAGCTGCAATTAATTGGGACTCTCTTATTTTATATGTTTGAAACAGGATTATGCTTGTTTTGTCTTTACATGTTCGCCGAAAGCTCGCCCTTGATCAGCACTTTCATTGCCCGATTCTGGAGAAGTGGTTCTGCTGAGCAGGATAGCACTTAGCCATTAAACCTTCTCGACCTATATCCAATTCTTGTTGTACCCACTTCTTGGAGCCTTAGTTTGTGACTGTACATGTGACTTTTTCCCTTCGGAGTGAGTGAATACTGTTTTCTCGGCTAATACACATGAAACTTTTAGGCGCAATTTTATGTTTGGTCATGAGTGCAACCAATCGATGCTAGTTTGAAGAGAAATTGTCAGCCTTTTGGATTCATATATATAAACTAGTTCTCTCCCTGTGAACTTTATGTTCTTTACGTTGATATAAAAGAGGGAACGTATGACCCTAGATATGACACCCCAGGTGGGGAGTTCATTAGATGGCTGCATAAATCCTGTTTCTATGATTGATCACACAGCTAAGAAGCTTTATAGGCAATAGGCAATTGTTTGTACTTGATGAATTCATCATTCCAACATGTTCCCATGTAGTCCTCTTGCTCCTTGGTGAATGTATGTTTCCACACACAATCCTCTATTGATGGTGATAAATGCTCCCTCAGGCTGATGCCCACAAGTGACATGCTTTGATCAGTGAATTTCAAAGGCCTTTTTTTAACATTAGGAGTGATATCGCAAGGTCAAATGATCGAAATTCCGAGGCGTGAAATCTTTTCTGGTTTCTCATCAATAATAAAGATGGGTCAGAAAACTTTGTTGGATATAACGAAACTGGATAAGCACAACCGGTGTACTATATAAGTAACTAAGGGAAAGTAGGATGAGATCAGGGAACTGATGCGGGAGGAGTAAATATGGAAGAGGAACATGATCACTCCTAGCTCTCAAGGTTGCTCTATTCTTCTGAATAAGAGAACAAACAAAGTTTACCCAACAGCGCCCCCCCCATTGATGTCTTTTTGGCCTCTTAGAAGACCCACTCAAAGAGTTCCAGACAAGAGTTTTCACAAACTTAAATCTCTCCAACTCCAATCAGTGAAGTATTAAGTAACCATTGGCTAAGTGAACATAACTGGCAAATTTCGACGATGAGCACCTTCGTTGGGGGCAGGTTGTAGGAAAAGAGGCCGGTCTTCATGTAGGTTGCCCACTGCGTATCCGATTCTTTTCATTACCAAGTAGGAAGACTACAATATCAGAGCCGCAAATATATCGAATGGGCTTAATTGTCAGTTCTTTCCCGTGGAAGAGAAAAATTCGACTGTTCAGAACATACCACAATAATCTCTTTCTTCCATTTCATGCAAAGGCCACAGCATAACAATCTGGACTAGCACCAGCCAAGAAACGGGAAAAGTTTGGTTCGCAAGTTCGTTATGATCAGCTTAATCATTAATACTATGATAATATCAGCATTTTGCATTTGTCTCGTTCAGTATATGAGAGACAACAGCACCACGGCTGGTGAATATCTACTGCTGAAGCAATTGCTTTGCCTTGCTCAACCAAACATTGTAACTGTCATCTGGAAAGAGAACAAAATGTCCCTGCAAAAGAAGTGGTCTGTCTGCTCACAATAACTTCATGAAGAGACGGACTATCCATTCGAGAAGATCAGAACGATGTGTTCATTTTGTTCTTCTCATCTGCGCCCAATCACTTCATGAAAAGCACAATGCAAGAATAGCCGCTAAATTTTCATGAACTCTGGACAGCTGCGTTTTATCTTGAATCCTTAGAAGCAGCTACGGAGGAAATACATCAAAACAGACTTGCACAAGTCTCATACTCCTCACAATCACCAAGTCATGTAATTTATGATCTTTCATTACAAGTGCCTTCCATAGAACGAGATTAAAGAATGAAAACCTTAAGGACACATGACAAATTCTATTCATTGCAGACGACGCAACCTGATTCAACTCTTACTTTTGACTCGCAGGATGGTCGGTTGCCAAAAGCATCAGAGCCTGAAACACCAAAATAACTGGCTGACAAACCCCACCTCAGCGAAGTTGAAACTATGGTGCCCGGCTCTTCAGAGCATTTCCAACTAGGCAGGGAACTGACCAGTGCTGAAGTTTACATGCTTCAAGTTTCTGTGGAGATAAATAAATATCATGTGCCAAAGTTTAACTTAATGGGTTTGCCAAGAATGCTTAATTACTGGCGAACGTGGAGCTGCCATTTTGAAACTTTGCCTTATTAGTTGTTTCCAGCCCCCTGTACAGTCGTAAGCAGCAGCAATCGAATATGTTTTCGTGAAAATTCATGAATACTCTATGGTCTAATCATTATCACAGCGGTAAGCATTAAGTGTACAACATTTGAGACAGCACAAAAATATACAATGCAGCTCAATCTTCTCGTGTTCCAAAGTTCCCAGTCCCGATCATCAAAGTTTTGAGCCCACAGTAGGGCGATGCACGCGCAGCAAGAGTAGCTCCAGGCAAATTGTTCTCCTTAAGGGCAACTAGCGTATCCCTAAAAAGATCCACCAGCAAAGTCCCAAGACAAATCCCTCGTTGTGATCCGTTCATATTGTTTCATAATTCCTGAACAGAGTGTCCTAACGCATTTTCGAATACTTATGTAATACAGTATGTTATGTAAGCGTTCAGATGAAGATGAATATTTTGAATTATGATGCATTCCCCCCCTGCTGCCCCGGCCCCGGGAGAGACCATAGCCAGGCCACAGACACAGGTTGGTGTACTAACTTACATAATACCAAACGGAATGGAAGAGCTTTCAGACGAATACTGTACTTAACCATTTTTCGGTTGACGCATTCGGTGAAGTATTCTGCTGGGTGGCGCGTAGCAGAGACTATAGCCGAGACCTGAAAGCCCTTTCGCAAAATTCTACCCCTTCATAGAAAAGTGACGAGACTAGAGTGGCTTTCGTTCTTCACTTCGATCAAGTGCAATCCGATTGATTCTCAAATCAAGGGAATGTTCCGCGTTTGCCATTGTCCGAGCATTCAATCCTCTACGTCACTGTTTGAGTGCCATTCATAGCATCAAAGCTTGGAGTTGCTTTTCTCTGCTTAGGAAAAAGCTGGTACTCAGACTATTTGAAGCTAGAGAAGAAGAAAATCAAACAGTGAATTTTGGGTGATGACGCGAAACGCTCATTCTAGGCTGAGCTACACTCGGGTTTTAATTTTGGTTGAAGAACTTGTTTATTACCATTGTTATTATACTTTAGAGAGTTGGGTTCATTCCCTGGGTTTGGGAAAAAAGTCAAAAATAAAAAAATATATATAGATATGAATCCCTCACCCAATTTTCAAATTTGAATGGAATATTTGGAAAAATTCATGCAAGATTCACCAGATTCTCTAAAATTACTCTCTGTTTACTGGTGTACATATAGGATTCAGTATTGCGGGAAGATCCAGCCTTGGAAAAACTATTGGGTCACTTGAGATGGCAGAGACAAGTGAAATTAGCACGGTTATCATGCATGACAAGCACGACACTGCTTAAAAATGCAAAGTAAGAACAGATTAATGAAGTTGATGCACTGAGCAATTCTATGATTTCAGTATGTGTTATTTTCAAATATGTTCTAACATCCATCTGTTTTCTAGTGAAAATATCAGCTCCAGCTCAACCCAGAGCTAAGTAGTTTTTGTGCAGCACCAGTAAATAACACTAAATTGAGAAAGAATGCATATGATGTACATATGTACGTATGTATATCAAATGAGAGAAGGATCATAGCCACGACGTCTACATATTCCCATGTTTGCCTCCTTTGAGGCGAAATCCACCACAGTACATCAAATTTCCCAAGGCAAGAGCAAGCAGATCATAATTCAAAATGCATTGCCATGAAGTCGCTTGATAATGCTAATCGCTACAACCCAAACACTTCTTTACAAATGACACTGCTGAAAAGAACCTTTCATGAACTACTTCTAGTACCACAGTGTGGGTCTAAACAAATGAACGACAGTACACTTTGACGCCCTGAAATGCCACATCTTTGCCATGCCGCTAGAGATTGATGTTATTCCTCCCACCACAACTTATTTGAAAGCAACAGAAATAATAGTTGTCTTTGCACCAAACCATCCTATTATCAGATCACATTCCATCATCCAACAGGAGCAAAAGCAGAGAACCTCAGCCAGTCTGATATTGTCCAGCTTAAGCTGCATCACCTGTGTGCCGATGCATGTGGCATTGGATAAGTCACGGAGCCCATATTGATTGGCGCACCAGGAACCACAGTGCCTTGTACTTGACCTCTAACGCCATATGCCATGTGTGGCGCAGTAGAGAGATTTACTGGAGTACCAACAGCAGAGACAAAAGGGCCACCCACCGGTTGTCCAATTGATGGAGGAGGACCTGAAACTGCAACACCTGACGTCACTGCTGGAGATTGAGGAGATTGTTTGTTAGATTTGCCAGAAGACACTCCTCCCGCAGAGCCATCTGTTTGATTTTGACCTGTAATAGGGCCTTGAGGTGCTGAAAGGTCTCCACTGCCTACGGTAGTGATATCATGAATGCTAGATCGCCTCCTATCTTTGTTAACAGAGCTCAGACGGATAAAATACTTCTGTGCATGGCTCGCAACTTGCGTAGGCGTCCTTGTGACAACAAAGTTCCGGGAAATACTTCGCCAATCGCCTTTCCCATATTTATCTAGGCCTAGAAGAAATAACCTGCTTCCAAAATGACACATACATGAAAACCCAAGGTTGAAATGTACGGGTCAAAAAAGGCATAGCATCAAACAATAACAATGTAATTGAAACAGTAACACCACCACATATTTAATCATCAGACAAATAGTTAAGATCAGCCTGCAACAAAACTGAAACTGGGAGGCAACAGCCATAAGTTGCAGTAAACTTGTTTATATGTCTGGCCTATCAAGGGCTTGAAACAATTAAGCGTGCATGTAAGATTGCATTCTATTTCCGTTTAGGGCCTCTAAACAAAACGAGCTGAATTTTCTGAGTCTATCATGATAAAAACTTTAAATCTGGATCATAACATAAACTAATAAAATGTTCAAGATTTTATATGCTCCCTTAGAAAGGTAGCTCATTGCCATTCACCATGCTTGCTGGCAACATGGCTGCTGGATAAGATAAAGATGTGGCTTTATACATAGTATCATCCTACTGAACCCAACCAACAAACCAGCTTAGCAATATTTTACAAGAAAATAAACCGTTTCATGCAAGCATCACAGATCTAAATCATAATGCTTTCACAAGCCCATCAATTAAGATAACATGGACAACTATTTCCTTGTAACCAACAAAGAAACATTAAGTCACTATAGCAGCTTTAGCTTACCACGTCCATAGGAATAACCTACTACACAAAAACGAAATTAATACCATCAGTGCAGTAAAGGCTATCACTTGACCTCTTCCTTTAATAATGTCAATTCTCAATTCCATTGATAAAGATATCAAGAAGCACAATTCCAAGCAACGAAATTCTCTTGCCTGAAAATGGAGCTCACGTGCCTTCTGAGGGTTACCGTCACTTCCCCGTCCATCAGCAGTGGCAGTATTCACCTCACAGATCATTGCCCATTGGCCCCACCAAGGTTGGTCTTTGGTATTTTATTTATGATTCCACTCAATGTTATCAGATGATGGATCAAGTCATGTTCAAGTTGAAGTAGCAATCCCTAGACCATTTTGACCTTACTTAATTCATCAAAAACCTCAAAGCCTAATTGAGCATGTGAACCGACCACCACATCACCAAGCCCTATTCCACTAAGTGGGGAGGGGATCCTGCTATATCGAGAGAACTTTATTGAAACATTCAGCAGTTTGAATCATGTTACTCAAATAGAACAATTGGCCAGTCTCCATTTAAGACTCAGACTGCCTTTTTTACTTTAACAAACAATTGCAGTTGATGAAAAAATGCCAAATGGCCGCAATATTACATTAGCAGCTCTATCACCAACATATTGTCAAAAAAAAATGAAAGCTAGATCGCATTAACTAGGCTTGACTGCAGCAGGCCAATGTCTAAACTGCAAAAAGACATCGTACTCCGTGGGGGCCTGCCAAGGTTTCTTGTGCAATATAAGCACTAACTGACAATTAAAGAGGGTCTAAACTGCACATTACTAAACTCAACCCAACAGATATGCCAGTGAACAGAAATGAAGCTTGATGAGAAATCAGCCACTAAACTGCGAGTCATTTCAGTATCCAAAACACAGATCAACCGAACAAAAGGAAGGGCAGCAAAAGCAAAATCACAGTGTCGTATATCAGCTCACGACCAATTAACTATTGCGCACATGTTACCTTCTTTCCCAAAATCACATGGTCAGATATACAAGAAGAAGACCCCACCTGTGTTCTTCCTCTGTCCAAGCAATCCCCTTCCTTCTCTCCTGATCCGACCTCGAGCCTTTCCCTCCCTGGTTTGACTCGCCGCTACCGCCGCCGCCCTTCTTCCCGCTCTCCTCCTCCCCTAAGTTACTGGCGGAGCCATCCGAGCAAGCCGAACTGTAGGACGGCAGAGGCACGCGGCCAGCCTCTATCCTATTGACATCTTCCACCAGGTCCTCGTAGTGGAGCTTAATCTCCTCTAGGGTTTTGCCGGGCACGTCGGATGCTACCTTCTCCCACCAATCCGGGGAGACCTCGAAGTGGGTAGCCAGGGCATTCTCGAACGCCTTGTCCTGTTCCTTACTCCACGAGGAACAACTAGGGCTCACTGCTTCATCGACAGTCATCAAAGCAAAACCCACACACCCTTCCCAACTCCGAACGACTTCACGCGACTCAGCAGCGCGACCAAATGAAACTCGACAGCAGATCTACGGAGCTATCGAACCAACCCCAATTTGATTCCCCCCCAATATCAAACTCCAAGACAGCGTCTTTATCCCCGAAACCCCTCGGGATTCGAATCCGCTAAATGCCCAACTACCGCTGCGGTCCGCAAGTTGCAGGGACGCCGCGAAATTATGAGCAGGAAGTGGGGGGAGAAGCCGACAAGCAAGCCCGGACAAAAGACTCGATTTTTTTCCTCCCCTTTTCCTCTTTAGCGTGAATGAAGAAAACCCAATTAGCGAGGCGAAGGGATTTTCTGAATTCCCGCTGAATCTGCTGGAATCATAGGGATCCGCTCCGAAATTCGGGAAATTGGACGCTTGCGCGAGTCGAGCCGAGTCGACGGCAAAAGCTCCTCGCCCTTTTTCCTTCGTCGTTGGGCTTTCGGCCGACCTATTGACGAATTGAAAAGGCAAAAAGCGCAGAAGAGCAGGAAGAAGAAGGAAGGTCGGCTTTCAGTCGATGGCGTTGGCGTGGCCCAAAAAAAATATCTCTGCAACCCATAAATATCCGTGACGCAGTAAAGGCGCGACCTCCGCCATCAATTAAAGCTCCTGTGGAAAGATTTTGACTGAGAGTTAAAAAAAAAATTCACAGCGGGAGAAGAGAGAGAGTGAACGAGCGTCCAAGGATGAACCGACAATGGAGGAAAATCGGCGGAAACCGCCTGACGACGAAAGTGGAAATCCTGCGAACGGATAGAAAGGGAAGGAGGGGAATTGCCAGCAAGGAGGATTACGATGTGACAGCCTGTGAGCATTTACTTCTCTTGCCTCCCCCCCCGGCGGATTTCAAAAAGGAGGAAACTTTCCGCCCCCTTGTTTTGGTTTCTTCCATTTTAGGGAAGGGGAAGACATGGTAAAAAGGGGTAATAGTAGATTCGGATTCTTATCGGATTTAGGAATTTCTCCTTTTGGGATCGCGAAATCCAGTCCCCCGGACATTGGCGATCCAGCTGCGGCTCGTGGTAAAAAAATGGTCTGAAAAAAGTCCTGGGAGATGGCTTCCCCAAACAGATGAAAGCCGGTCTGTTTGCTGGTGGTGGCAAGCCATGTTAGTGAGCCGTTCCGTGCAAGGATGACTCGTGAACGTGGGATCCCGGCACCTCCCGGTCTCACAAATGCAAATTCCGCCAATCTGAAGATGGCTCGTGGCTCCACTGTGACTGTGAGCGCCGCACACAACCAAACTCGACCCATAAAACTCTCCACCCATGATGCCCATCACTACTGTTCCCGAACATGACCACCCGAAAAGTCGCTAGGCATATGTTTGCATCACCTGCTAGGACATTCAAATGATGTGGCATAAAAAGAAAACTAAGACGTGTTTGGTAATATTTCTATTTTGGAGAATAATTTTTTAACATAAATAATTTATTTTTTTATTTTTGTTCCTAAAAATAATTTCTAAGTATAAGAACACGCGATAACGCAAAAAAAAAAAAAATACTCCAAGAATAGAAATGTATTTAGTAAATTTATACAATATTTGTTGTTTCTTTTAATTTTTAATATTTTATTATATTTTTTCCTTTTTTCTTTCTTTATTCTTTTTTTCTTTTTTTTTTATTTTTTATTTTTTCCTTCTTTTTTATTCTTTATTCTTTTTTTCCTTCTTTCTCTTTATAGGGGTCGCCAGCCATGGCTGACACTCACACGGGGGTGGCGAGCTCAACGAGCTCATGGGAGGAGCCTCACTAATGGCCTCGATAGCCATCTTTGCCGCCGACCTCACCTAAGCGACGCAAGGTTGGCCTCGCCCAGCCATGGTGAGGCTCGGGCCGATGAGCCTCGTCGTGGCTAGAAAAAGAAGAAGAACATGGCCATCAAGGCCATTGACAAGGCTCGACCTCACCTAAGTCACGGTGAGATTCGAGTCGACGAGCCTCGTCGTGGCTAGAAGAAGAAGAAGAAAGAGAAAAAAAAAATTATTTTTCGAAATTATTTCCGAAAATAAGAAATAACTTTTTTCTACCTTTTTATACTTTTCCAAGAACAAAAATTTTTTACCATTTCAATTCTTTTTTTATTTCTTGGAACAAAAAAACAGAAATTTTTGTTCCAAGGAACAAAAACAAAATTTGTCAAACAGGCCCTAATTCTTGCACACTAATAGCTAGGTTTCCAACTTTTAGAAACAGATATCTACTTGATGACCTATGCATAGAGAATGCCTTCTCCATGTTCTTCATGAAGTTACCAGTAGAATGAATGGAAACTTCTGATTGTCTTACAGGAGAAGGTTGGGCAACTTCTTCCTTGTGTTAGTCTCTTCAAGCGCTGCACAAACATACTCACGTGATGTGCCCTGATCATTACCAAAATCACCATCTACATGAAACGTACTCTTGAGAAGAGGAACGTCCCGTGCACTTTCAAATACCATACTTCTCAAAGTAAAGGCACTAATTTCTTGCCCATGCTGTGAGAAGAGGACAACCACTGACGCATAAGCAGCATCAATCTCCAGAATTTATCAGAGGCTTCCCATACATACATGCACAGTGAATGACCCGAATAGGATGACTGAATGATGACCACACTTTTGCATCTGGAACATTACAATCTACTCAGAAAAAAATCCATGCTCCTTCCCAAATTTGCTTATGTTTTGACACAATCAAAACATACAGGCTCCGGACAAACTAATCTAGTCTGGTTTAAAAGTCTACCAAACAATTACTTGACCGAGCCAAAATATGTGCATCAATTTGAGTTAAAACAAATAGGGATACAGATGGAACATACCGAGCGCACAATTTATTGCCTAAATAACAAAAGGTTCACAAAGCTTGGAAAAAAAAAATATCTGCCCATATCGCTGGCCACCAAAACATGTTAACGGTTCTGAATCATAGGTTCATAGGCTACTTGGCAAGCTCCAGCTGCTTGATATTTATAATCTGTTTTCCTGGGTTCAATCCCTTGGGGCAGGCTCGAGCACAATTCAATATAGTATGGCAACGGTAGAGCTTAAATTCATCATTAATCGCATCAAGCCGCTCCTTCGTAAATTCATCTCTGCTGTCCATGATCCACCTGCATTCACCAACAAAATGAAGGAATTGTTACTACCAAACATATCTATAGCAAAATTGAGAGTGATCTGAACTTCAAAGGAAGATGATGCATGGCAATCTCTCAAGCAAGCTTCGTCTTATCTGTGAAGCTAGCATTCTGTCTAAAAAGTTCTGATGTCGGGACTAACTAAATGTGAAAAAGCAGCTAACCAAACTATAAAACCAATCATTAAGGTCCAGATTTCGCAATGCATCAACAAGAAGCTAACACGTGGCTGGAAATCATGACCAAAGAGTAAAACCTTCAATTGCACTTTAGGCATCCAACCTTGAACAACAAGCGAGGTTAAGATTGATCAACAAAACCATCCAACACTAGCAAAACAGGAAATGGAGAGAAGAGGTTGATAACAAACAACTTCATATTAATAGTAAACTTAGTCATTGATAAATGCATCATAGTCTTAATGTTTACTCTCATGAATGCATCTAATCACTCTATAGAGAAAGACATACTGTGTACATGTGCATGCAACTAGCACACGTGGAATCCAGAAGGCATACTGTGCCCATGTGCATGCAACTAGCATGTGTGGAATCCAGATGCAGAGTTTGTGTGTGTGTGTGTCTGTCTGAGCATTGAGGGATGTTAAGATAGCACCCTGATCAAATAATTAGAAGTTGCGTGCTTTCAAGCAAATGTTCAACCCCTTCAATTCTGCATGAAGTTCCCCAGAAAACCATAACGGTATTAGAAGAGTCTGAATACACTAAGGCTCCCTCCATTAACATAATTAAACCACCTCAAACTTCCACTTTTACAGTTGAAACCATTCAAATTTAATTCATGAAAGATTCACTCCGAAGCCCCTTGTTTAAGAGTGTCAAAGTTAGTGAAAGAAAACCTCCTTGACTGGGTCCTTTTGCATACCAACATGTAACCAAGTCAGTATACTGTAAGCAGTGTTATCTCGCACAAGTTTAGAGGGGTTTCAAATCTTAAACTTTCCTCTTTAAATAATGTCATCTGTAGGCATTCAATCAGCCAAAAAAAGAAAAAAGAAAACTGAGGGACATGACAATAAGTGGTAATCTATGGGAAAGGAGGAGTATTCCAGGAGGCATTCCAAGGCTAATTTTAACATTTTCTGGCAAGATTTTGGCCCTACACAAACCAAAGATATTAGTTGCAGGGCTGTACGCATACAATTTAAAGGCCAGGGGTCAAACATTAAACATTCATCTCCAAGAATGTCAATGAATGCCCACTATTCAGAACCATGAGGGATCTAATCACTACAGTTAAAAGTTGAGGGCGTACTTTGAGATGGACAGATGCACCTTAGCCTTATAGAATGACCTGGAAGTTCAACCAAAATACAACGGAAAAGAAACTTCAAGACAGAATCTTTGCAGACTAACTTGGTCCCAATCCATTCATCGTCTACCTTTGGATGATGCAAGATCCTCAGGACATATAGCTAACGTGACCAACAAAAACACTACTTTCAACTTCTCAAACTCAAATGGATATAGTGATGATCAAAGGGGAAAAATTACCAATCTTTTAAAAACATTTGAGACTTTAAAGGACTAGCATACTGCCCTTTGAATATTATTTTTCATCTGGAGGTCAAAAGAAGAGTTCTTTTTATGGATTGACACTACCATTCCACAGATAATATCTGCCTCGGAACAAATAATGGTTCAAATAATTACAGACACAGAAAAAACTACTATTGCAAGATATCTACTCAAGAATTCAATTCTCATTCCGTTTCCTTCTTTAAGGGGAAAACTGAGCGCAAGCTCTTTATGACAAACTACCTTTGAAGTCGCAGATTTACAGTTAAACAAAGTGCCAAGTTAATCACCCTCTTTGCTCGCAATTCTCTCTCGTTACGACAGATGCTCTCTCAAGCTAAAAGCCAGAGCCTGAACAAAATCAAATAATTTCCCAACCCCAACGAAGCAAAAGTTCTATCCTAGATATACTTAAATGACAGAACATAGTAAACTGATAGACGAAAAACAAAAAACTAAGACAAAGCCCCAGCATAGTAAATGATTACCTGAATTACAATGCACCGTGCAAACAAAGATCAACCAGCCTTACCAATTTCTCGTCAGTATCAAAAATGACATCCACAACGCTGAAACAAAGAACCCAAATCCAACGGAATCGATTCAATTATAATTGAAAAGCAGCGATATACCTGTTGGCGTGAAGCAAAGCAGCCGGTCCCAAGTACGACTCAGGGTTCCACCAGTAACTGGGGCAAGAGGTGCTGCAGCAGGCGCACAATATGCACTCGTACATCCCGTCCAGCTTCGCCCGGTCCTTCTTGCTCTGCAGGATCTCCTTCCCGGGCTCGGATGGCGGGTTCTTCCGCTTCAGCCACGGCTCGATGCTCTTGTACTGGTTGTAGAAGTTGGTCATGTCGACGACGAGGTCCTTGATGACGAACATGTGCGGCAGCGGGGTGATGGTCGAGGCGTCGGCCCCATCGGGGATCTTGGTGAGGCAGGCGAGGCCGTTGCAGCCGTCGATGTTCATGGCGCAGGAGCCGCAGATGCCCTCGCGGCAGGAGCGGCGGAAGGTGAGGGAAGGATCGATCTCGTTCTTGATCTTGATGAGGGCGTCGAGCACCATGGGCCCGCACTCCTTGAGGTCGATCTGGTAGTCCTTGAGCTTCGGCTTCGAGGGGCTGTCCGGGGTCCACCGGTAGATCGAGAAGGTCTTGAGGCTGGTGGTGGGCTTGGCCTTGGGCTCGACCTGCTGCGCCTCGGCCTCGCTCGCGTGGCACCGGGCGAGGAGGAGGCGCGCCGCCGCCGACGACACCGCCGCCGCCGCCGCCGGCGACGGCATGGGCCCCCTCGAGATCGCGATCGCGCGCTTCAAGATTCCGGTCGCCATTGCTGCGCGCAGGGAGAAGGAGAGCTGAAGACGAAGAAGACGAAAGAGGGCGACGGATTGGTGGGCTTTTTCGAGGAAGAGCCTGCGAGGAAGGAGAAAGGTGAAATGACCGAAATGGATCGGCTCGAACGCCTGATAAAGGGGGCGATGGTAGGGGCAGTTCGGGGATTTCGCGGATGAGAGCTGGCCCGTTGTGCGGTGATTAATCGAGCACCGTGGATTGGCGGAGGATTTCTGGGGGAGGTGGTGACGTGGCGGATTCTGGACCGTCGGAGGGGCCGAATTTAGTGACGTGGCCATTTTTGGCAAATTTTGTCGTCGTCGAATTCGCTTTTGCTGCTGCTGCTGGGTTCGCGTGTCGACCATGGTCCTCCCCATGTGAGGCCATGAATGTTGCGAATCCTACTTTACAACGAAAGATTGAATTCACGGGTCCAGTTAATTAGGTCGTACTCTTTTGTCCTTAGGAAAAGGTTCATAAGCTTATTCTAGGTTATATGTCTAGTCTTGTTTGCCCATTCTTTTAAGAACACGAGACATGACCTATGACCATGTATTTTAGTGGTGACTTGTGATGCAGGAAGGCACATGTAATTAGTTAATTGATGGTAGAAATTTCCCTAACACCTCATAAAGAAGCACGCTCCAAGGCTTGATAGAGACCAAAGCCATCATCGGCACAGGTCCCATGCTCGAGCCTAAAAGAGCGAATGCTGTGTGCAGCATGCACATTTTATTTGTAGAAAAGCACCTCAAGAATACTAAATGAGTGGTGTTCTCTGATTTTGAATTTATACACGTAGCTATCGGATTTGGCTATTATACATTCACGTATTCAATCTTAATCTCCAAAGAAGAGATCATCAACACACATCAATACATGTGAGCTGGATCTATCCAAAAATCAGGCACCTTAAAAGAAATATAGATGAGATGATGGCTCACTGTTTGACTAATGCACAAAATAATAAAAAATATAACCCCATTAAAGTAGATTTTCTAATGTAACATGATTACGATGTTTTGCTCGTAACAAAATCATTCTCGAAAACACTTACAAAATATGTTCCGTTCTCCTGTTTTACAATAATAAGGTCTAATCTATTTCATTTTGAAAAAAAATGAAAATTGATTCGAATTATCTTTGGAACTCCTTACAAACAGGATTCTATATCTATGAAATGGAATATGATTAAAACTAGGAAATTTCCAACTTCATTAAAATTTATGTCGAATATTTCTCCAAAAGAACAACTAACTTTATTGATTTTCTTTTGTCGGGTTAAATCTCTATAAGATATTAAGATGCAACTCTAAAAATGAACTAAAGAACCAAAAAAAAAAAAAAACAGAAAATTTTCCAGATCTCTCTCCTCTTTCTCGAAACTTTCTCTCTCTAGAGCGGAAGAGTGATCCCGGCGGCATCCTGCAAAAACCTCCAGAAACGCGCAAATCGCACGCTCCCCAAGGCAAACCTCACTTCCCCATTTCGTCAAACACCTTCTGTCTCTCTCCAGATCCAAAACCCTCGCCGCCGCCGCCGACGCCGCCGATCTCCGACCGCCGATCTCCGATCTCCTCCGCATGGTCCCGGCGCTTCCCCTTTAGATGGGCAAGCTCTCCGTCGCCATCTACATTGCCGTCGCCGTCCTCGTCCTCCTCCTCGTCTCGCGCTCCCCGCGGTCCCCCGCCGGCCATGGCCGCGGCGGCCACCACCGCCGCCTGAAGCTCCGGTCCAACTTCACCTTCAAGCCCCCGCCGCCGCCGCCCGCCGCCGCCGCCCGCCACCACCACGAGCCGGTCCCGTTCGATCCGCTCGTGGCGGAGCTCGAGCGGCACAGGGAGGACAAGCAGTGGGAGAGGAGTACTTCGAGCACGCCCACCCGGAGGTGGTGCGCGCCGCGGAGCCGGCCCCGGGGAGGAGGCGCGGCCGGAGTGGGGGATTTCGTGGACGCCGAGGATTACTTGAACGACGAGGAGAGGTTCAATGTCACCAATAGGTCGGTTGGTGCTGTCTTTTGTTTGCTTTGTTTTGTCCTTTTGTGAAGTTCACATCACTTGCGTTTCCATTTTACTTGAAATGGGCTCTGTGAAGAAGCGCATGTTTCAGAAGTAGGTGGAACTGCAAGTTTGGTCTTTGTTTTTGTTGCAATGCTCGTGCAATCGGGGGTTATGGTGACATTACCATGACGACGATGAGGAGGCTGTCGGGGGTCCACCGGTAGATCGAGAAGGTCTTGAGGCTGGTGGAGGGCTTGGCCTTGGGCTCGACCGGCTGCGCCTGGGCCTCGCTCCCCTGGCGGCGGGCGATGAGGAGGCGCGCCGCCGACGACATGGGCCCCCTCGAGATCAGGATCGCTCGCTTCAAGATACCAGTCGCCATTGTTGCGCAGAGAGAGAGAGAGAGAGAGCGAGAGCGAGACGAGAAGACGATACGGAGCGACGGATTAGTGGCATTTTCGGGAAGAGCCTGCGGAGGTGGAGAAGGGTGAAATGACCAAAAACGGATCGTTTCCAACGCCTAATTAAAGTGACTAAGGTAGGGGCACTACGGGGACTTCGGAAATGAGCGCTGGCCCATGCTGCGGTGATTAATCGAGCACCGTGGATTGGCGGAGGATTTCCGCCCGGGGGGGTGGGGAGCTGGTGACGTGGCGGATTCTGGGCCGTCGGGAGAGCGGAATTCAGTGACGTGGCCATTTTTGGCAAATTGTCCTCGTCGAATTGGCTTTTGTTGCTGGGTTCGTGTGTCCACCGTGCGAGGGCACAGAAAAAGTTGGAAAAAAATTAAGAGTTAGACAGGTGGAAGTGCACAAGCCGCGTGAATTGATCGGCCAGGTTTTGATGTTAGCCACCCGACCCAAAGCATAAGGGCCACGTGCTTTGACCTGATTTGACCCGAAATACATAAGCCCTAAAATGAAACCAAATGAGTTGGGTCAGGTCCATTCTTTGGGTTTTTTGTTTTTCTTTTTTGGTGGGCTCCACCCACCTCTACTTCCAGGCAATTTTGATGAACATTTTCCACGTAAAAGGAAATTCAACAGTGAAGCATCGATTTGAAAAATCATCTGCCATCACAACCTTTAGAATCTCTTGCATACAAAAAGAATCTTTGGCATTATTTTCCAAACAATTGATTGCAGGAATTGCCCTTACTCTTCGATAATCAATGATAATTTCCAAAGGTTTGCAACAATGTAACATTGATAAAGCACGTTAAGGAAATTATATTTGCTACTAGAAACATAAGAGACAATGGTAATGCATCTTGTTTGGCCGGTGCAGCAATTTGATTCTTTAGGCCTCTTGAACCTCCTACAGTAATTATTCCACATTCTATAACAACCAAACTAATGTTGCTAGCCAAAATCACCTAGAGTGAGTGAATAGGTGATAATATAAAATTTTGACAAATTAATGCGGAATAGAACAAGTCAAGATAAAAATATGCACGAGGTACGGAATCTGTTATGCAACAAAACGAACTTTAAGAGCAACTTGCAAGTGTCCAATAGACTTTAGCAATAAACAATAAAGAGAATAAGGATTAGAGAAATTGAACACGAGGTTATAACGGTTCGGCTTAAATCAAGCCTATAGGTGCGTTTGGTTTAGCATTCCTAAAGAGCTTTCGGCCTTCAAAATCTCTTAGGGAAATACTAAACCGTTTGACAACTATTTTGAAGTAATTTTTAAGTGAGAACTAGCATTGAGAAGGCTGAAAGCCCAATGCTAATAGGGACTAGCATTGAGCTTTCAGTATTTTGCCAAATGTTGAAACTCATTTTTTCTTCCAAAACTACCCTCATATATTCTTCAAATTTCTAATTTTACCCTCATTATTATTTTTTTATTAAAAAAAGACCAAACCATTTGCCAAATCGGTGAAGCATTTGATTTGTTTTTTAAAATTATATATATGATTTTTTTAGCATTATTGTCAAAATATATATTTAAAGTTGCATACATTATTTTTTTTTTCAATTTTAAACAAATAAAAATTAAAAAACTCCGACAAAGGGTTTGGTCTTTTTTTAAATTATATATATGTATTTGATTTTTTTAACATTATTGTCAATTTTAAACAAATAAAAATTAAAAAATCAATATTACTCACCCAAAGGGCTTTTCAAATATGCTTTCTATTAAACAGTATTTCTCTCAAAATTGCTTCTCAAAGTATAATTTACCAAAAGTCCTTTATGCTAAACTACTTTGCATATTCATAATGGGCTTTTAAAATATTGAATTAAACACCCTCTACGTCCACTCTTCCACGCTAATGGCCTTTTGACTAGATTTCACTATATGATCAACAAGATATTACAATTTTGAGTGCAAACACTAAGTGGCATATTACCTTATCTTACTAAGTCATTCTTTTGATATTTTTCTTACGATGACAAACATTTAAGCACGCTAAAGACAAGCATATAATCGAAATTCACTTAAACTTTGAAATTATAAATTCTAGGCCTCATCTCTTATTTGGTCCTCAACACCATGGTCTCCTTATATACTCTCCCACTTTCAAAGTAGGGGAGTGAACGGCTTCTAGAGGATCGTCTTCCATTTTTGGTTGATGGATAGCACTGTATCAAGAAGATATGGTAACCAAAAAGTGACAAGGATAGAATCTCCATTTGATTCTGATTGTCCATATAATTAGGATTTTCGTTTTCATAAGTAAAGCTTCTTTAGTTTGGAAAGAGCTTGTCTTCAGGATTGATTCGTTAATCAATTATATCTTGGTGTAGAATCCAAACCAGATTTGCCAGCCATCGTAGAATCTAAGATAATTTCATTCTAGATAAATTTCCTTCTAGAGGAGCTGCACTGATTTCATTATGTATCAAATAAGTATCTATGGACTAAGAAAGTCAAGATGTGAAGAGAATGAGATCTTCTTCTCCGAATAAGAGTATCTTGGAAAATAAGAATTGAGTTATGTCTATATCTAACTTAGTTCCATCTGATTGATGTGGATTGTCTAAACATTTAAACTGAAGATTCTGCGAGACAATCAAAGTTGAATAGAAAGTTTTATCAACTTCAAAACTTATGGGAGTTTTCTTTAATAATTTTCCTCTCTTGGATGGTGACAAAACTTTTATGCAAATATATAGATTTTAAAGTAGAAACAAAGAAATAATATTATAGTTTGAACTCCCTAGCAAACATTTTCTAAATGAACTTGCAAAGCAATGATATATCTGCATATTTCTATCCCCCTTCTTGTCAGCAGCATAAAGGGAAATAAAAAGATAAGAGTCATAATAATATAATAAGGCAAACATAGTTCCAAATAAAGATAGGTTCTAAATAAGTTCCAAACACGAACAAAAATAGCAAATTAAAGTTCAAAACACAACAAACCAAATCCGAAAAGATTTTAAGATTCAAAAGGTAACAGGCTGAGAATAAGGAAAAAGTAGGATAGGTGGGATTAAGGCTTGTATAGTGATCGAACAAGTTGAAAGTGCTCTAAACTCTACATAGCTTCTTCTAGCTTGGACATACATTGGCCAAGAGCCTTATCAATCCTTGTCATGTTCTGTTCTACTTGGAGATGAACATTATGAAGATTGTCATCAAGGAAGATTGTAGTTTTTGAAAGTCAACTTCCATCGGATCAAAGATTTGTCATAGTTGTTCTTCAACCTTAGAATATGTTTGAACACTGACGTTAACAAATTCGGCAGAACAAGGATCCGCAATATCCTGTGACTCCTCTTGAGTTTGTGGAAGTCCTTCAAGATTTGCAATCGAGCCCTCTTGCTGGTACCTTTCATACACTTCCTCTGCATCCACTGGAGAACGACTCACCTGAGTCTGAGTGTCAGTCACCTCATGAGTTAAAGCTCCCTCCTTTTCTAGAGTTTTCTTAGTGTTGCAGTCTCGGTTTGGAGTGTGCTCAAAACTTAGTTTAACAGCTTTTGGTGCAATATGAAGAATGTCAGTTTTATCACTAGTCAGATCCTATTGCTCCATTGTTTGCCCGATACCTTCTCCTTCAATATGTTCTTCTACATGGCCTTCGCCTTTTTTTTGTGAACACTATCTGCATCTTCTTCCAGCTCCTCTTATGGATCTTCTTCATTGTCCTCTTTTTCTTCTTGCCTTTCACTAGACAATTCTTTCTTAGGGCTATCTTCTTATGTGATGTCCTCTCCGTCTATGTCCTTTAATATAATTGCAGGAAACTTTGATTTCTTTGAGGTCTTAGGGACAACAGATTTCCCCTTTCTTTTCTTTGCTAGGGTAGTAGCAGTGGTAGGTGTAGAAGAGCCCTTTTTCTTTCCATTCAAAACCCCTTGGATTTTTTTGAATTTCATCTTGGACACCATTTTCTCACCAATAAACATTACAGGAAGAGTTCTCGTGCTAATCTTAAAAAATTCAAAGATTCCAGTGACCAGTGCACCATGTGGAAGTTGTCCTTTTCCCTTAAGAATAGTTCTATACATATGTAGCAATATGGTGCAAGGTAAAGAAAAAAATCCTCATTGATGATGGCCCATGTCAGTTTAGCTTTAAACTTTGATATATCAGTCTTAGAAGATGCCTTTGGTCTTAAACAGTCGATGATAATCTTATGAACTAAATGTTTGTTGCAAATAGACTAGAGTATGGAATATTTGCGTTGGTTGTACCATCAGACACAGAACTCCCAAACAATGCTTTGTATGCATCTTTGCTAGAAATATCAATTGAGATATAGTCATAACTTTCCATACCCAGAATTTCACCCAGTTTTTTCACATCCATGTCATATACATCATCATACACAGTAAACTGAATGTGAGTTTAGATGATTATGACAAATTGGAATAGAAATAGGCTGTACGTTCTGGATAGACTCTAGATGATTATAGACAAAAAGTCTCTAGTTATAGCTTAGCAAACCGACTATAGAGATACTCCAATGCTGTCCGAAAAATCAAAATCTACTATCCTATGGTTCATTACTCCTCTACTCAACATCTAACCATAGTACTCTTTATGCTCTTTCGTTCTGAACAAATTTCCACTCAGATTTTCCACTATAGTAGCAATTCCCATTTTGACTTGAAAATCTCGAGCAAATCTATGATCGTCATCCTCTCTTCTTCCTTTCAATTGAGATTCAAAACCACTTTTAGTTTCTGAAACTATCAAGTCTCTAGTCTTTTCTTTCCCCTTGCTAGTAGATTTTCCTTGTTGTTCTACGACCAAATCAAGAGGCACTACTTGAAGGGGTACGGTAGTAATAGCGACAAGAAATTCCTCCTTTGTTTTAAAACCATTTTCTTGAAGGAAAGCTTTGATTATATCTTCAGGCGCATTACTCCTCTTGAGAAGGTTAAAAAACTTAAGTAGAGAATCATCCATCTTAAGCTTGTGAGGGGAAGTAGGGTTTGGAGAAACTGCTACATTACCCTAAAATGAGTCTTCGCCCTTATCTAATTCACCTTCTAAGGACCTAGTGAGATCGTAATGTGTAGGCCACTTTGTTTTCTTCAACCCTTGGTTTGCCAGATGAGAAGATCGACGAGTCTAGGAGGAGACGGACGTGAATTTGGATGATTTTAAGGACATTGTGTTTAGAATAGTTTTTGTAGAGAATAGTGAAAGGATGAGGAGGACGATATGACAGAGATTGTGCCTCTTAGGGTTTTTAAGGCAGATGAAAGGCTGCAATTTTTTAGATTAAAGAAGAAGAAAAACTGTTTTTGGCAATTTTATTTCAAAAAGCTGAGAAAATAGGAATGTAATATTTTTGAAAATGAATAAAAGGAAACATGAGCAAAATAAATCAAATTTAAAATATATTGAAGACATAGAGATCACATACCTAATGTGCTTATGTTAGAAGTTTGTTTGTAAAAACAAAGTAAGTATATGTTTCATTGTCCCACATAAGAAAAGTGGGAGGAAGTGGCCCAATTAATAAGTGAGGGTTTTTTTTTTAGTGTACCTAAAAAAATGATTGGGTGTGGGTTAGACCTCACCATATCTGCGTGTGAGTTATGCGCACTTAGCACTTTGCGCACATGTGATTTAATTAGCACTAATCCCTTTGTTATTTTTATTTATTTTATTTCTTTTGTATAGTTATCTTATTGACTTTAATCAATTCAAATGTTGTTTTTGTTTCTTGAGAATTTTCGGAAATTATTAAAAAAAATCGAAATTTTATTTATTAAAATAATAATAATAATAATTTTTAATTATTCCGAATTTTTGTTTGTGTCTTTTCAAGAGAATCTTTGGAAAAGATACTTGTTCAATTTGCAACATTTCTCGAAAGGTTGCATTTGTTCATTTTTTTAACTTTTTCCGAATGGACACATTTGTTCATCGAGGCAATTTTCGAAAGAATACGTCTGTTCATTTTTGCAATTTTTCATGAAGAGTTGCTATGTTTTTAAGATTGTTTTATATATACATGTCAGTTTTCAGAAGAACAGAGTGTGTGATTATTTTATCATTTCGAGCCTTTTTTTTTTAAAAAAAAACTATAGCCATCTTTTCAATTGTTTCCTAGAGAGACCTTAAAAAAAATACTAGAATTGCTATCTAGTATTCTTATTTTGAGATTTATTGTATCTTGGAGGATATTTGCCGATGACCATTAGTGTCACACCCCGAACCTCGAGCACGCACACATCCCTCGGTGATCGATAAAATTGCGATGTCTCAGGACATGTCGCCAACCCATTCATTTTATTGCACATGTGGAAACAAATAAACAAATCCCATGACAGTAAACAACATGTGATAGAAAAGCAGGAAAACGGATTCATAGACAAAACACGCTTTTATATACACGCTGAGTTATATACAAAGGTCAACAACCAAAAGCCTACTACAAAAGAAAGGGTCAACAAGCCAGCTAGGCACACGAATCCCCAACTGAAAACTCCGAGGTCTCTTGGGGTTCTGGGTCCACTACAACACCATCAGGAGATTAATTGTACCCTCGCCATGAGTGGCGTCTAGCACTGCAGCTGGGACCTCAAAACCCTGGAGGGGACTCACTTTGTATTCATTGAGCTCGCGGCGAAACCTCGCCCTAAATCGATGAGGTACCCTCCAAGGTAGGCCCTCATCGACCCAAACGGTGATCACTACGAGCTCATAGACCCGGACCCCGTGGCCCCCGAGAATAGGGAAATCAGTAACCAGCTTGGTAATCCTTCTAGGCTGACAAAAACGTTTAAGAGGAACCACCAACCATCTAAGGACCTGAAAAGAATTGAGCCCACAACAGGATGAGACAATATCTCAACAAGTTCACCCCTAAACTCCGACTAGGAAGGAAATACGTTTAGAGACATCCTAACCACACAACCATACAACCACACAACCATAGAGACTCACCTTGTCTCAGATCCTCCTTATATGTCAGCACAATTCATATTATAGACATGAGTAGCAATCAAGCTCAATCAATTGGAACGTCACATCTTATATTTCACACAGCCACATGGGTCCCGATTATAAAGCTAAATTGTTATGACATATCCTCATACCGTGCCACATAATTTTGTCTCATAATCTGGCATGTTTAACTCAATTAATCATGCGTTCCTAATTTTAATCTCGGCCCAATGGGCACGGCCTACTCAATGTTCGGCGGTCTTCTAGCGTAGCCAGGCATCGTCTCACTCCATTGAGCACGGCAACGTCTCTACTAGACGATAATCCCAAAGGAGTATTGGTCCAAAATCTACTACGACCGGCTTCCATTGTCCAGGGGCATTCCATATATGGGCAACATCCAACGTAAACGCTCACGACGAGTTCTCATAACCAACACAAGACCACTCAATTATGGCCAATGACACCGTGCATTGCACTCAAATGTCTCAATTAAGATAATGCACTTGGCCCATTTTCTTTGTATTAAAAACACCTGGTAAAAATAATCGTGTGTGGGTACATGGTCAGATTGAACTAGAAAAATTGATATCACATTATTTGATATAGTATTTAAAACTATTTTCGGTGTCAAAACCCGATATCCGGGATTTTCTAATTAAATACCAAAATTTAACAATCTTGGAATAAATAACCAAAATTTAACAATCTTGGAATAAATAACCAAAATTCCATTCACCACTCAATTTGCACAAATTAACATTCAATTGCAGAAACTAAGCACACCACTACAATCGGCATGAAATTCCGGTCACCAGTTATCTCGATAAAATTCCGAAAAATATTAAATAATTAAATAAATTACAAAAATAATTAAATAAATGCAATTAAATACCATAAATGCTAATTGAGGTGGTGCGATCTCGTCCGCCGAATCAAATCTAAATCAACGGATGTAATCCGAGGGCCTCAAGTATAAGAAAGGGCGCCATCCCCCTCATTTGTAACCATCCAACATTTCAGCAATATAAGGCTTCCTTTCTTACCAGAGCTCCTCTCTCTAAACTTTCTCTACGATTCAGGTGCACTAAGCAAGTTGTGCGATTGATCGAGTAAGCCTTTGATGAGCTGAGCGAGTTGTGCGATTGATCCCGAGTTGCCGCAAATCGATCGGCCCAATCGAGTAAGCCTTGGGTGTGCTGAGCGAGTTGTGCAATTGATCCCGAGTCGCCGCGAATCGATCGGCCCGTGACAATTAGGGGTGTGCAACCGGCCGGTCAACCGGTTCCGGATCGGCCACCCGAAAACAGGTCGGGAACCGGTTCCGGTTGAAACCGGTCCGGGAACCGGTTCCCAAATATCAGACCCTGTTTGAACGGTCCGGGAACCGGTTCCGAGGGATTACCCACCAGGGAACCGGATCGCCCGGACCGGTTTTGGAACCGGTTGGAGAACCGGTTTGGGAACCGGTTTGAAGCCCCCAAAACACACGAGCAAAAGAAAACCTAATCTGCTGTTTGTGTCTTTCTCTTCTCCTTTCCTTTATCTCTGCAGAAACGAAATCCCTAAATCGCGAAGCACCCAAGCACCGACGCCGCTCTGCCGCTCTCGTCAGTCGTCACCGCCCTCGCGCTCGCACCACCGCCGCCATTCCGCCGGTCATCTGAAGCTTTGCTGAGCCGCTGACCCCCGCCGAGCTCCACTGGTTTGCCCGCGAAGTCGCTGAGCCCCGCCGAGCTCGCACCTGAGCAGTGACGCCGCCTCCGTTCGATCGCCTCATCCCACCTGCTGCTGTTGCCTCGCCGACGCCCTTGATCGACAAATCTCCGTTCGATCGCCCCTCGCCGCGAAGTCGCTGACCCCCGCAAATCTCGCGTTCGCAAATCTCCCTGCTGCTGATCTACCGACGCCCGAACGACGCCCCCCCTGCTCTGCTCGCTGACACCAGCTGAAGCTGCGTCCCACCGAGCCCCTTGCTGCAGTACCTATTTGTCTCTCATCTTGTCACATTTGGTCAATACAGAAGCTATATTTAGAATATCGATTTTATGGTTAACAACAGCTTGTTGTTTTAAATCAGATTTGGGAGTGCTTCTGTTCTGTTTTCTGGGATCCAAGCCATTCTGAATCTCTGATTGTGCTGTCCATCAGGTAACATTAGTCATTTTGTATTATTTTTTTCACACTAGCATTATTTCTGTCCTTAAATCTGCATCCAACTGTTGCTGTCTTCCTTGATCTTGTCTGCATTCACAACACACTTTTAAGCATTTCATCAGCATCAATAGAGTTTACGGCAGGAAGAGCGTCCTGCTTATCAAGCTTCTTCATGACAGAATTGGCAGAGTTAATATCACTAGAGTTAAGCTCAGTGAAACGAGGGAGAGAAAACACTAGTGGGATTAGTTAGGGATAGGACGAGTCTCTTTGCTAATGATGATGATGATGATGAATTTCATCTGCCGTTCGATTGAGGTAATGGACTGTTGCTGCATCAACAGTTTTCTCAACCATTGCCCACCAAACTCCCAACCATTTTCGGTGAATGCACAGGATGTCCCTGACCATTACTAGCAACCTCAATCATGTAGAACTGTCGTAATCAGAGCTCCACAAGGACCCCCACTTTTATGCTCTCCTTGAGGAACACTGATGATAAACGACAGACTTGCTTTACAAACGTATCTATTCCAAGTCCCACATCATTTGAGAATCAATTCAATGGATAGGCTTCACAACACTAGCATCTTTTGCTTGTATTTCATGATCGAGATTCCCCCACGCTTGATGTTAAATTAGTTGTCGTCCATGAGTTTGAGGCATCGACCGACCTCCATGATCAGAGGCCAAAATGCAGATTTCTAATCGATGGGTGACAACTAGGCCCAAGGTCCCCTGCGATTTGTGAACTCCGCCGTGCTATTTACGTCCTGGGAGTACCGATAGTTGCAGGCACGAGGGCCTGGTTAGGTCTTGGGTACGATCCTTCTGAGGTACATTGTGAAACCCTCGACGTAGATAATTTATGTTTGGTGTGCAGATTGTAACAGTTCGAGTCCTCGAAGCGAGTTGCAGTTTTTCTAGTTGAATGATGAAAGATTGAGAAAGAAATGAAGAGAGAGGGAGGTCGCACGAATTTAAATGTAGATTAATGCTCTGCCTGTAATTGATACTTCTATCTACTTTTTATTTTTCTATGCTAATACCGGTATAATCTTCTTGCTTAGTGCTTACATGTATCTTTTGATTCATATTAATGGATTGATGTTGCAATTTCATGATCGGGGCAAATCATTTTTGTCAAGTAAAGGCATTTAAATACTTTTTGACTGATTTCAGGATGCAAATTCAGAAACTTCTTATTCATTTTAAACTGCTTAAGAAGAAAATAAATTCTTAAGCGTTTTTTTTCTGTTTCTTCAAAACCTCCTAACTGCTAAACCAAAGTTGCAGCGATTGCTTGATTCCTTAGCATTTGCTTGATGATTCAATTCCTTGTCAAGTGAAGTTAGTGGTCTATGTAACTTTCTGTAGTTGGTCTAGGTAACTTTTGGTACCTTTAAAGATTGCATCCAATTTCACTTGCCCAAAAAAGCAAAGAAAAAGATTGAATCCTGTTACACTGTGTTACCTGATTGGTTTGGGGAGTCTGAAACTTGAACACACTGTTGTTGACATTGATCTCCTAAAAAAGATGGGGTTGTATTGTCTTTTGCCTCTAGTTGTGGAGTTTTTTTTTAATGTGTACTGGATATATCAAAGAAGTAGCTACATTACTTATACTGTCCTCGTTGTATGAAGACATGAGAGCAGAGAAAATCTGCCAGACAATGCAAGTTTCTCCCAACTTTATGGTTTGTATATGCATATATGAAGCTATTTTTTTTTTGTGATAATTGCTCTTTCATGCATCCCTTCAAGATAAAGACTTTGTCAAATTGGTTATGAATGTTTTTTTTCAAGAGGAGTCTAAATTTTATACATGTTCCCAATGAGTTTGGTCGAAGGATGTACTTGGTTCGGCCTTTTTGTTTAAGCGGATAACTTATCTAGAATTGTTTTTCTAAGGTTAATTTTTATGCCAGGTCCAATTTTAGGTCAACCCCGTTCCTGACCGAAAAACAGTGGTGGGCCGAGAACAGGTCCAATGAAAACGGGGTAGGGAATGTGGTCCAAAAATGAGAACCGCGGGGTAGGAACGGGGTCCAGTGTCTAGACCCTACCCACCCTGGACCCGCTCACCCCTAGTGACAATTGCCTATTATTTTTGAAATGGCCATAGAAAGGGGAGTTGCAATTGCACTTCGTGATCTTTTGCTTATGCTGTTTCAATTTGGCCCTGTTTTTTATACCTTCTCTCTGGAAACAAAGGCGCATTATTATCGAAGAACTTTACTCCACGGAGGTGCAAAGTACAATGCTCTCAATTGCGGCTTGTAGTCAACTATAGAACTTATTAGCGCACTCATTTTGTTAAAGGATTGGATTTGAATTAGTGGTTTTGCTGATTGTGTACCATATTTTTGGTCATTCATATGGGGACAGTATTGTTAGTTTCTTGATCACATTGTTCTTCTGGCTCATGGCTGGGAGTTGGCTTTTAGCCCCTTTTCTATTTGATCCTTCTAGTTTCGATTGGTAGAATATTTGTGATGATTGGAAAGATTGGATTAAATGGATGAACAATCAAAACATGGTAAAGCCTAGACTTGAAATCAGTTGGCAAGTATGGCAAGTATGGTGGAAAGTGGAACAGCAGCATCTACGGAATACTAGTTGAGATAATATTGGCACTGCGATTTTTTGTATGTGTCTGGTGCATCACTTGGATATCGCAAAGCATATCAACTGGGTATATAATTCTTTTGTTCTTATTTCTTCCTATATCCACAATATAAATGTTTGTTCCTATTTCTTCCTATCTCAAAAGGGAATTAAATAAGAATAAGAAAGAGCGACATCATGGTGTTCATATTCCTCTTTGGCATATTTATCGGTCTATGGCATGTCATGGCTTATGATCTTCCTTATATTGTTTGTGATGATGGTAAGAATATATGATCTGTCATGTTCCAAAATTTCTTGTCAATGAATTAGTATAACAAGTTATATACCATACTGTATTTTTACTTTTATGAGCTTTGTTGTAATGAAACCAGAGGCTCGAGCTCGCCTGACGCCTGCGAGCTCGAGGCTCGCCTGGCTGGTCGCCGACCATTGCCGTGTCGGCGACCGGAGGAAGAAGAAAGAAAAAAAAAAAGAAAATTAAATAAAAAATAATTATAATTTCGGTATATATAAAAAAATATTTTTGTAAAATTAAAAAGAGAAGAGAGACTCTCTCTCTTAAGACCCACTTAAAAGTTAAAACCAAACCCATTTAAGACCCACTTAAAACCCACCTATCAAAGTAAACCCATATAACTACTTTTTGTCAAAAACAAGTGACCAATATATGACCCATTTGTGATTTAAATGGGTCATATATGGGTCTAAGACCCATTTTGACACCTCTACCAATAGCTCAAGCCTCTGGTTTCATTATAACAAAGCTCATAAAAGTAAAAATACATTATGGTATATAACTTGTTCTACTAATTCATTGACAAGAAATTTTGGAACAGGAAAGATCATATATTCTTACCATCATCACAAACAATATAAGGAAGATCATAAGCCATGACATGCCATAGACCGATAAATATGCCAAAAAGGAATATGAACACCATGATGTCGCTCTTTCTTATTCTTATTTAATTCCCTTTTGAGATAGGAAGAAATAGGAACAAACATTTATATTGTGGATATAGGAAGAAATAAGAACAAAAGAATTATATACCCAGTTGATATGCTTTGCAATGTCCAATTGATGCACCAGACACATACAAAAAATCGTAGTCCCAATATTATCTCAACTAGTATTCCGCAGATGCTGCTATTCCACTTCCCACCATACTTGCCAACTAATTTCAGGTCTAGGCTTTACCATGTTTTGATTGTTCATCCATTTAATCCAATCTTTTCAATCATTACAAATATTCTGCCAATCGAAACTAGAGGGATCAAATAGAAAAGGGGCTAAAAGCCAACTCCCAGCCATGAGCCAGAAGAACAATGTGATCAAGAAACTAACAATACTGTCCCTATATGAATGACCAAAAATATGGTACACAATCAGCAAAACCACTAATTCAAATCCAATCCTTTAACAAAATGAGTGCGCGAATAAGTTCTATAGTTGACTGCAAACCGCAATCGAGAGCATGTACTTTACACCTCTGTGGAGTAAAGTTCTTCGATAATAATGTGCATTTTGTTTCCAGAGAGTAGGTGTTAAAAACAGGGCCAAATTGAAACAACATAAGCAAAAGATCACGAAGTGCAATTAAAACTCCCCGGCCATTTCAAAAATAATAGGCAATTGTCACGGGCCGATCAATTCGCGGCGACTCGGGATCAATCGCTCAGCTCATCAAAGGCTTACTCGATCAATCGCAAAACTTGTTCAACGCACCTGAATCGTAATCGTAGAGAAAGTTTAGAGAAAGGAGCTCTGGTAAGAAAGGAAGCCTTATATTGCTGAAATGTTGGATGGTTACAAATGAGGGGATGGCGCCCCTTCTTATACTTGAGGCCCTCGGATTACATCCGTTGATTTAGATTTGATTCGGCGGACGAGATCGCACCGCCTCAACTACCGATAGAGACTTCTAGAACTTGGCGTATTGACAATTACGCCCGCCCCTTGGAAAATTCTGGAAGGAGACTTGTGGGAAGTCAAGCGAGCACAGAGGTCCACCGTGGCATTATCACGGCCCTTTAGCACCGGAACCTCTTGACCGTGACACAATCCTGTAAGAAATCCAAGCTGTAAAAGTGACAGGGAGCCAATAGCCATCAGGAGAGTCTTATCGTCTTTGAATCCTGGCTGAGTAATGAATTCCTTTTCAAGCCCACTAAGAAGTAAATAAAGACAGGCATAAAGGAAGACATATATTGCAAGCGAGGTAATCTGCCACAAAAAAACAAATAATAAGATAGTTCAGAATTGAGATATGCATAGAGAGAAAAATAAAACAATAGGAGGAGAAGGCCGACTTACCAAAAAACTGATGTAAAAGCCAACGGTGGTGAAATAAAATGATAACATTCTAAAGAAATCAAAAAGACATCCAAGTCGATACACATCTCTACTCAAAGTCTACTCTCCATTTCCACTTGCAATTTTAGCTTCAAACATGGAGATCTGATTAAAACCGTCTTTGCCTTTTCCTACTTGTATGTATTCATGATGGGTTATACTACACTCACGAGGTATAGAACTGAATCCTGCAAGAGAGAAAAATTAAATATAAATATACATGTAAAGCTAAAGTCAATTAGTTATAATAGGCAATTGCAAGGACCCATATACCCGCGAATATGTCTTCAGTCAAATTGATGGTCTTTGAAGCCTTACTGACACCACAGTAAGGTGAAATAGCCAATCAAAGACATCAGGATGACCATAATGGAAACGAACCCTACATGACAAGCAAGAAAATTAGCAAACAAAATATTCATGGGTTATTCATGATTATGCCATTATTTACATAGAGTAATCCTAAGTCTACATGAGTTATATATCAAGTAAAATATATTCAAGCGCCGTTTGAACTTTTATTGGCCGAAACATCTAACCAGATTTTCTATCATCAAATTGTTGAAAAGTTACAAAAACGAGTAACTTACTTAAGAGGATAGGCCAAGAGCCTTTGGCCGATAGTCACAAAGCTTGTTTCTTGAGTTGACATAAACCAAGCAAGAGACAAAACACTGCAGCAAATTGTAAACAACTTTCAGCATTGCAGTATGTATTATCAACAACACCAAATAAGACATTGCAATTTCAGCAAATCTCACCTTCCAGTGAAAATGTACTCTCGAAGTTCAAGAATTGTCGGACACCTCACATCGTCATGCAATTTGAGAAATTCTTCCAGCAAATTCTTCATTTTTAGTGCTTCTTCCATGTAATTATCCTAAGGAAAAAGGAGGATATGAAGTAAGCACAAGGAATGGGCAATATTTTTGCTTTCTTTTTTCAATAAGTAAAATGAATGATACCTAGTTCATATCAATTGTTTGCAAGGCTTCTCCACGAGTAAATATAATGGTATGATTCTGATTTTTTTTTCCTTCTAGATCCCGAAAGCTTTATCCTAAGTATTTTTTTTTTCTTTTTTGGCCAACAATGTAAGCAGCATAAAGATCAAGGACAGCACAAAAATGGTAACATATTGTCAATCATCCAAAAAAGCAACAATCAACAATTACTGCTTTTTTCTAGAAGCAAGCATAACATCCACGATAGGAAGAATATATAACTACACTAAAGCCCTTTTAACGCTTGCAATCCTTTTAATGTAGCCTAACTCACAATTGATAGAGGAGTCCAACCCAAAGGCATGGCTATGAATCCCCCGTTAGATTACTCCCTCCTACCATTTTTTTCCCTAGCTAACTACATTTTCATTTTCTTTTCATTCCTCTTTTGTCTCTATTTCAATTTCCTTCCTTTGTTCACTTTAGAAACCTTAGATGCAAGAATTATACTTTATTTACACTCAAATTCTACAATGTATTATTGACACCTAAATTTTTGCATAAAAAATGTGTTAATTTTTACCCCAAAAAATAAAAATCGCATGGCATATAGTTTAGATACATTTATTTTTAATTTGCATTTATTTATTGGACCGACAGTGAGCGCAAGATTTTTCATATATTCCACTAAGATTTTTTTACATATTCAAGTAATATACACTAAGGGACATATTTTCGAGTAGAGATGAAATTTTCGGATGGAATATTTGAAAAATACAAAAGAAAATATCGCACGAGATATAACGATATATTAAGGGGAATTATGCACAATCAAAATTGGAAGCGAAATATTTCACCAAAATTTAATTATTTCCCCTATATAAAGTGTAAGCAAAACAGTACGTCGCAGATGGACTTACCCGCTTCACGGGGTGGTGGGTTCTTCCGTGAGTTTTAGAGTTTGTTCGTCAGCTGTCAGATAATTTAAAAAAAAAAAAAAAATCATGTACGAACAAAAAAGGAGGAAAATTCGAAAAAATTAGAGCAAAAAGTGAGGGCCTTCTTCGGTTTTAGGAGAGAAAGTGAGAAAAAGAGAGAAAAAGAAAAGGAAAAGAAGAGAAGTGACCGGTCTGTAGTGAGGAGAGAGAGGGGACCGGTGAGTGACGTGAGAGAGAGAAAAAAGAAAGGGAAAAACGTGACTGTTCATCTTCTTCAAGGTCCCCTTCGCTGGTCACAGCTGCTGACGGCTGCGCCCGCGCTGCTGCGGCTGCACCGCCGCGCCACCGCCGCTCCGCCAGTCGCCGGAGTTCCCCCCTCAGCCGCGAGCTCGCACTACTGTCTCGGTCCGCTGCCGCCGTCCCCCTCGCCGTGCCAGAGCCACCGCCGCAGCGACCTGCAGCAACCCGCGAAGCTGTCGCCATCCCGACTGCTGCCCGAGCCACCGGCCTCCGCTGTCCAAGCCGCGATCTGCTCGTTCCGTGAAGCCGCCGCTGCCTCACTGCTCCGCCCAAACTCCGTCGTCGCGCTCCTCCTCAACTGCAACCCGCGAGATCCCGACGAAGCCACTACTGCCCCTGCTCTGTCTGTGATCTGCTCAGCCCGACGCCTTCGCTGCCCGCGCTTCCGCCTCCCTTTGCCAGCACCCGACGCTTGCTGCTGCCGCGACGACCCGACACCACCCCTCACCCGCGAGCTCGCGTTTCCGCTTCTGCCCAGAAGCTGCGACGCCGTTGCTGGCCGCGTCTCCGCCTGAACGCCGACTCCGCAGTAGCTCACCGCACCCGCCGTCGTCCCTTGCAGCTCCACCCGAGCACCAGATCCACTCAGCAGCGCACTCGCCACCGTCCTCCTTCCGGCGACCCAGCGCCCGACGCCGCCGTTGCTGCTTCCCTCCCGGCGTCGCTGCTGTCTCGCCTGACCCCGAGCGACCCACCTGCTCCCGCGGCTCCGAGCGAACCCCTGCAGCGACTCTCCTCAACCGGTTCCCCCCGCGCCTGCTGTACCCTCGCCGGAGCTCCTCGCCGGCGACTCCCCTTGCCGGAGCTCCGAACCGGCGGCCAAGATTATTTTTTTTAAACAGAGAAAAAAATCAAATTAGGCATATTTGCTTTATTTTATTAGGCGAGTTTATTTTATTTTATTTCTTGTTTTTCATTTGAATTTTTTTTTTTTTTTTTTGGTAAAGTTCTCATTTGAAATCTTACTTAATTGAAAATTCTAACATACTACTTTATTCGCAATTTTTTATTACATCTATAAGGCTTAGATGGAATAATTAATCAAACAAGAATAAAATTAATATTTTGATTTTTAAGGTTTAAGATTAATTTATTGATTTTATTAACAAAAATATTATCTATTGATTGATAGTGTGATATTTTTTTATGATTTTGAATGATCTGTTTTGTTTTGATTGCTTTATTTATCTTAAAATATGTTTGAGTTAGACTATTGTATCCTTTAGGGTTTTTTTGCATATTTAGACTAAACATTTTATTTATTGTGAATTTTTTAAATAAAAAAAAAAAAAAAAACATAAATTTAAGATGTTAGATTTTTGTTTCATTAGCTTAAATCGCATGTTTAATTATGTGAGTTGATCATACGGATGCGCAAACCAATGGATTTTGAGTTATGGAGATTTAGTTACATTAGACTTCTTTAATGTCCTTTCGATACTATTTTTTTTTTTTTCAAAAATATTTTTGCAGACAATTTAGATTAATTTTAAATATATTTCTATATAGTTAATCAAAAGGGCACACACTTTCACTTTCCAACGTTTCAAGAGAAGCTTGAAGCTCCAAAGCTTTCCGGTAATACATCATGCCTCTTACTGTCATCAATAACATATAATAATCAATCGAATGACAAGAAATACATGTGCAGAGGATATGACAAGTGCACAAGTGAATCTTTCCTCTTCTATTTCTTTCCTCTTTTTGGTTTCGCTGCGAGGGGTACAGATATATTGTGAATAACACTTGAAGTCTCCATTTATAACCGTGATGGCCTTGTGTTCAGAGAATTGTCTTAAACCAGATGTCCAAAAAGACCCTTACAGCTGATGGAACTGATTTTTTCTTATACTCTTCTAACAAACTAAGCACACAGACTTATAGTCAATTGGTCACGGGTTGGAGATCCATCCTTCAGTTGGGTTCAAAAGAAGAAAATAGGAGAAGAAAAGAGATACTTAGTCATTTAACTTGATTAATAGAAAATGCATAAACAAGGTGGATGCGGCCTGTAATTTTTTAAAATAGTGCATGCAAAGTACATGCTCTACTGCAAGATACATCCAAAGCGCAAGTTTCTTTGTTTTCATAATTTCTTTTCAGGTATGATTAGGTGAATCTCCAATTTTTTCATTAGGTTTCATTGGTTGTTGTGTGTGTGTGTTGAGAGTATTTCACTGGTATGGGGTATATTTGTCTATTTCCTTTATTATTTTATGGGGATATGTTCAGAGAAGTTCTAAAACTTGTCAGAAAGTGCAATTGAGTCCTAAAACTTACAAAAAGTTCAATCAAGTCCTAAAACTTGTCAAATTGGTTCAATTGAGTTCTAAAGTTAATACCGTCAAGAAAGTTAACGGAAATTGCGACGTCATATTTTAAATGATTTTTTTATTTTTCAAATGGCTTTTTAAAATTATTTTTTATTCAAAATCTTTAAAAATTAGATTAAAAACTGAAAAGGAAAATCTAAATTCATTTAAAAAAGGAAAATCTAAATTCATTTAAAAAGGAAAATCTAAATTCATTTAAAAAAAAATAAAACTGTTCAAAAAAAAAAGGGCACTTAGGTGGACTTCGCCGCCGCCCATCGCGGAGGGGCCGGCGACGGTCGCCGGCCCCGGGCGGGGTGGCCGCCCTCGCCCGGGGAGGGCAACGGTCGCCGTCCCTCGCCCGGGCCGAGCGACCGTCGCCCGCCACGGGCGAGGCCTCGTCGGCCCTCGCTCGAGGCCGGCGAGCCTCGCCCAGGGCGGCGACACGGTCGCGGCCCTCACTCGGGGCCGGCGAGGGCCAGCCACCCCCGCCCGGGGCCGACGATCGCTCGGCCCCCTCCGGCCGATGGGCGGCGGGTGGGGGAGAAGAGGGTTGATTTTTTTAAACAATTTTAAAAATAACTTTTATAACTTTTATTTTTAATTTTTGGTGAAAATAAGATAAAATGAATAAATATAATTTTTTTAGTTTTTAATTTTTTTTTTTTTTAAATGAATAAAAAATCATTTAAAAAAATACACGTGGAAAATAAAAAAATAATTTAAATGACACATCAGCATTTTTAACGGAAAATGCTAACGGTGTTAACTTTAGAACTCAATTGAACTAACTTGACAAGTTTTAGAACTTGATTGAACTTTTTGTAAGTTTTAGGTATCAATTGCACTTTCGGACAAGTTTTAGGACTTTTGCTGAACATATCCCTTATTTTATGTATGGAGGCAATAAGGGTGATATTGTAATTTTGGCCTTTTGGATTTATTACATTTTTCAACAGTAGAGAGAGAGAGAGAGAGATATGTTCTAGTTAAGGTCTGGCTTCCATGTGATGCCCAAAGACAAAGTTGTTCTTGCAATTTTCAGATTGCCTGAGTTCCTCTTCACTATAATTCATCCATTCGTGAAAATGTTTCCATTCATCTGTAAAAGTTGGCCACAGATCTCAGAACAAGAAGATAACATGTCAAAAGAAAAATGTAAGTAGCATAAGAGCATAATAAACCTGGATATAAACTCTGCAAGTAAAAGAGGATTGAAGCACCATCCTCACTTTTCTTCTCCAAGTTTTGTAACGAGAAGGTGACATCCTCTTTGTAGTAAGGAGTCAAAACGCTGACATTGATTATTTCATTAATGACAATAAGAAAGCAGATTCAATTGATAACACGTAAAAGACATGCGCTTTATTTTCACAAAAGATTTTTTAAACCAAAATTCATGCATTGCTCATCTCTGATCGGTATTTGATCTTTGCATGAGTTGTGCATTAATGAATAGCTGAATTGCTGTCTCCTGAGTATGAAAATACAAAATACTACAATGGCATAAAGTTCCCATATCACCACTATTAACAACTGAGATCATATTCAATTTATAAAGGAGGAAAATGGTTTAAGTCTCTGGTACATCTACATTTACATGGATAATCAACTTACATGGACTTTTAATGCACCTAGTATTTGCTGCTGTCAACAGACTTAAACTAGTTATGCACAAATGTTTAGTCTCAAGTCCAATCTGCAGTAAAGCCCTGACTGATATGTGACGATTGAAAAAAAAAAAAAACTACTTGAAATGGCAACTACATGACCACAGAAAGAAAAGGTATTCGTTTATTCATTCACCAGGCTAAAATAAGTAGAGGAAGTGCAGGCTCCCAGAGATGGTTTTCAACATTATAAAAATGGAAGAAAAATCTCGAAATCATGGCTCATGCTTAGGTTGGGGCACTTGGCATTGGAATGAAGAAATAGGTTTAAGAGGCTTTAAACTGGTCTTTGAGAATAGGGACGGTAAATGGGAAGGGGCGGACAAGGGGTTGCACCCTCCATCCTGGCCCCACAATTACTGGAGGTGCCCCATCCCTGTTCCTTGCCCCGTGCGGGGCAAGTTTATATACCCCATCCTAACTCCACCAGTCTGCAGGTTTTTCCACGCAACCCATGGGTTTCACACTTTTTTTATCCAAAAAAAATTCTTACAATATCAAAGTCAACAATTCAAGAGTGCTTATAAATGGAAGCCTCCACAATTGAAAAAGAACGAAATGATACTACCGACAGTCAAACAATTCATTTAAGGAAGTCAGGACTAGGAATGTGCAAAATGAAGAATGGCGGAGTGGAGCAGGGATATCGAATGGGATGGGGCTGACCAAACCTATCCCCCTTGCCTTGCATGCGTGGCACGAAATTTTGCCCCATTTCCATTCCAAAACCCATGGATTGCGGGTTCCATCCACCTCATTCGGTGTGGAACAGTTCAGATATTTACTGGCCAGTGAAAATTGTCATCCCTATTCTAAAAGTTGACAATGTTGCTTCGACATTATTAGCATATTTAAATAAATAAACCATGCATTTATCTAAACAGCTTAAGCCTTTGGAACAATTAGCAGTGGTCTCACATAATCTCACATTGTATCAGAACTAAGAAATTCTGAGTTCAAATTTTTCTTGACCTCATTTACCTCCCCATTAAATATTTCCACACTTAGTACTAACCAAAAAGACCATATTAAGCGTGAGTGGAAGTGTTAGAATATTTAAATAAATAAGTCATGACGTCTTTAAATAGCTTAAGCTTTTAAAACAGTTGGTAATGATCTCATAAAATCTCACAAACAGCTTGTAACAATGAGATATCATTTAGTTGTTCTTGTGAGTATAGAAATTGCTAATTTAGGTTACCTCTTTTTTCCCTTTTGTATATTACCAGCATGCATAGGTTAAATGTTATTCCGTCTACGATTTACAGCACTACCTTCCTTAGAAACTTTTTAATTACTACCACCTTGAATGCCCAACTATTGGATATTCATATAAAAACCACACATGCTAACTCCTACAGAATGCTTAATCCCAGAGTAGAATCGCATCAAATCCAACGTTTTTTTTCTCTGAAAACTTTAAAAAACAGTAACTATGAAAACGGCCTTACGAAAAGGAAATCATATTGCAAACTTTCGGAGGAACTGGCATTCTCATAAATAATGAGTTGGAGAAGAAGGAATGGCGCCTTCTGGCCTCCGAGTTGGAAGGTACATCCGCGGCAGATTCCGTTGTGGTAAGCAACAAATAAAGCCGCTTAATCTGCAATCAGAATAATTAATTATACAGGTTATAGCAAGCTAGAAAATCCACAAAATACAATCAATTTCCTGCCAAAGAAAAGGGCACCTTCTCCTTCAAATCTTCTGCTTGTGGTTCAATAGGAAACCTAATAGACTGAGATGTAAATGCATCCATTCTGCTTAGCAGCTCATGTAGAGTAATTCCCTCATTCCCCGATCCACCATGCATTGATTCATTTACACTGCATCAAAAAAGTAAACTATGATCCACCATGAAATGTAATAGCCTCATCAGATGCTAACAGTACGGATATGCCATCATTTAGACTGCATTAAAAAAGTAAACGTAACAATGCGTTACCTCAAATAAATAAATTTACGTCATAAGGGTATCGCCGGAATCTAAACACATTCAAGATTGCACCAAGATGCCAGAACTGGATATATTAACTTGGTAAAGGTAAAAATGTATAGATTTTGCCGAAAGGTACAAAGAAGCCAACAAAGGGAAAAGACCACAACAAAAAACATGGCAACCTAATCAATCAAAAATAGAGAATGTAGATCCAGCTTTGTTGTAGTCTCCTATTCTTGGGCATGTCCGAAACATGCTTAAAAGTCATTGCCTTGTCTAACCTTAGTTGATATATGGCAACTTCAACAATATGTTGGATGAAATGATTGTCCAACCTTATTTGATATATGGCAACTTCAACAGTAAATTGGATGAAATGACCAACTTGATGCAGGTCCTCTGGCTTATTAGTCAACTGCAAATATATAAAATAAAAACAAGAAAATGATCATTAAATAGTCGACCCTAAATTAACCAAAAGAAAGGGAAAATACCAACAGAATACAATCATTACCAGACATTTGATGAGCCCAACAATGCTATCATACAGACTTGGAAGTGAACTCAAATTGAATTTACTTAACAGATTACCATCTTCTAAGCTTTTGTCAAGCTTAGAGAAGATCAATTGAATAATCCTGGGACACAGCATTGGAGACCATACAGGGCACGTTAGAACCAGTAGGCTTCAGTCATCTTACAGAGATTATAGCATAGGTGACAACAAATGTCGCAAACCAGACTTACTGTTTCACACTATCTCCTCGAACCAAAAAGTCAATGATGTTTCTTAAATGAGCATATCCTTCACGAAGAGCACAAGACATATAGTTGTCGGTCTCAATTATCTGTCTGAGTTCCTGCTCCTTACCATTGCTGTCTTTAGCCAGGTCTATTGCTGTAGCTATCTATAAAATATGAAAAGCAGATGTCAGGGAGGGGAACTTGAATACATAATGAGATATCAGTGGACCAACCTTGCTGCCTAGTAAAAATGGAGGCCACTGGATAATGTCTTCTTGTTCAGGATCAGCCCAACATGGAAGGAGCAGAAGTTTCATCTCCCTGGCAAAGCAACACAGAAGCAATTAAATATCAATTGCTAACATTAGTAAAATAGCAGCAAATATTAGATCAAAAAAAAAAAAAAGCAGCAAATAATCTGTTACTAGAAGAGATTGCGGCAAAGTCCAGCAGAAAAAATATTTAAGACAATAATAATAAGAAAAATATTCTAAGCAGCAAAGACCTATTGCTAATAAGATCTTCTTCTCTGAAGCTCTTAATTATTGCGTTCCATAATCGAACAAATCTTGCTTTATCTATTTTTGATAGGATCTGTCAGCAAAGTCAGATAAACAACATGAGTACTGCTGCTAAAGTCTCTCAGCTACCCAAATGAGGAATCATTTTAAATGGAAAAGAAAACCATGCTGAATTGCAGAAACCTCACCCTAGGATTACTTTGTGATGAGATCGCCTCTGATCCATCTGGCTCAGCCTTCTCTTTTCCAATTAAACGAGCATTGAAAATACCGGGCAAAGATTCAAAACAAGATCTAACCATTTCCAATGTTTGTATCTGAGGATTTTAAAAAACAAGGAAATGAAAGATGGAAGACAATTGTTAAAACCAAACGAAGAATTTCTCCGCAATGTTACCAACTGCAACTTAAGGAGGAAAAAAACGATAATGCTGAAAAAGAGGACTCCTGTTTAAGTCTTAGGCAACTCTATTTGGATGAATGTGTGGACATATGCAAATAAAGATTACCAGGTAATCAAGAAACGTGCAGATCCAGAAATGTCAAATGAAGACAAAAAATGCAATCCAAAAGAACAAAAACTACATCAATTCATAAGCCTTCAAAGATATAAAATTAACATCTTCTATGTATCTTTTGTGAATAAAATATGAGACCAAGAATTACAATTAACAACCATCTCTAGGCAAAGTGATAATAGGATGCAGGATAAGATGATATCTTGTTGGATGTAATTGGGCATTTATATTATGAAGTTTGAGAGATATGATAAAAATAAATGCAGTGGTTTTAGGTAACCTGAAGAAAAAATAAACAATAAATTGGAGAGAATGGTATTTTGGTCAGTCAATTGAAAAAGTGAGTGTCTTAGTCAAAATGGGGATGGAAATAGAGCCGCCCCAAAAAAGTTACATAAGACGAGCATGAGCAAACCCATAAGAACCACTTTTTGACATTTTCTGCTTACCTCTCCGAGCCGACGAGCAATACCATAAAGTGATCCAGCAGCAGTGGCGAAGCAGGTATACCATATATGAGTATCCAGAAAGTAGACCTAAAGAGAAAAGAGAGCGGTAGACACATAAGCTGAACCAGAGTTATGACAATATGCCCA
Source organism: Eucalyptus grandis (assembly GCF_016545825.1). Lineage (NCBI taxonomy): Eukaryota > Viridiplantae > Streptophyta > Magnoliopsida > Myrtales > Myrtaceae > Eucalyptus > Eucalyptus grandis. The sequence goes on along the minus strand of NC_052612.1, from coordinate 43,693,003 downwards.
AAGGAAAGTAGTATAGCCTATACCAGGACAATTGGAGCCCAGAGAGCAATCACAACACCAATATTGTCTTTTGCTGCAAAGTTAAGAAGCACACATAAATACAGATTCTCGATGCTTGTTAAGAAGGATTTACACAACATGCTAATATTCAGCTTCATTACCTCGTGCGAAGTATTCATGCAACTGGAATGTAGTCACCCGAACATTCATTATAGCTTTTGCAGCACCCACCGTAGGCTTTATCTGCTTCTCATTTAAAAAAGAAAAACATGCATTCTTAGGAATCTAAACAAGTAGCGGCCATTAAAATGAGTCGTGCATATTTTCTTGAGCTCTTAGGGAAAAAAAATCAAGAGTTTGCATTACAACACATGCAAACTCCATAAAATGCCATCGACTAACTTCACAGATTTTATCACAGGGTTTCAATGGCGAGAAAACATTTCCTGATTATTTCTTTACCCTAGATATACTTGCTAGGTACCACAGAAAGAGTTTAAAGACGGTAAAGTATTCAACATACCTCTAAGTAATAGCTCAACACCAACTTCGCAATTATGAGTAGTATCCAGAACATCGTGTAACTAACACAAAGGAGCCATAAAGTAAATGTCAGACTTTGGCGCAAAAAAAAGAGAGTATGTGCCAATTGTACGTCTTTCAGGAAATAAGTCTTACAAGAAGAGAGAGAGAGAGAGAGAGAGTTTTCGCACATTCCCCTTCCAACATAGAGGGGAGGCTGCAATTCAAGAGGTAACCATTACAGCCAGACATCCATAAATAACAAATAGGACCATACTTGATCCGTCATGTGCACAAGCAACTAGATTCTTGTTTCAGCATTTAATCACAAAATGAAAGAAGAAGGATAATCATACGCATACCTGTGACCACCATATGATTAGCTTCCCAATCTTACAAGGCAACCTCTCTAGGAATCGGCGGATGGAAGGGATGAGAAATAACAATGCAGCAAGCATATTTGGTAAGAGGTATATCACAACAGCTAAGATAAACAAGGAAGGTGACTTTGAACCGTTGCCAAACAAGCTTTTGATGGTTTGAGTGGATCCAGGAGGATTCTCCCAAGAATAAGCATATGTCACTGTGAGAATAATAACCCATGCAAAAGCTGAGGCGACCTTCAAGATATATCTTAGCTTTAGATAATTGGACATGCTCCGTCGTGCTTTCCAGGTGAGAATTACATCAAGCACAGCTGCACCAAAAAAGAAAAAGGGTTATTCTTCCATGTAAATATCCTGTAAGAGTTTTGAGTATAACAAAACCACATCCTATAAGCACTTAGTTACAGTTATAGCAGACTAAGGCTGGGAGAGCCCGCCTTAACCAAAAAGATTTAAAAAAACAGCAGTTGTCTACTTTAGCAGATGGACTTGTAAAAGATTCTAAGAAAGAGAACAAAGATAGAGGCTCCGCCTAAATTCAGTAATGTCTCGATAAGAAAATTGAAACTTGCACAACAGAAGCAAATTCTTCCCTCCTCATTGATAGTTCACGTTTCTTTTCCTTAATTGTGCAGGCAATTTCTGTACGTTAATTGGAGTTATCTAGGCTTCAATTTATTGCTACTTATCTTAACTTTCTAAAAAGCAGGTGTACTTTATAAATAAGCAGACACTTGATGTTCACATTTCCAAAACACTGCAATTGCTTCAATATTAAGTGTCAATTCAAGTACATATGCACACTAGATCATGAAATGATCTAAATTTAGTGATGTAAAAGTGTACATGTGTGCAGTGTGTACTTGGAAGAGGACAGACAAGGGTAGGATAGGGCACTTCAAGGGATATAGGCAAGGTTTTCATGGGACAAGGACAGTTTGATTAGTTTAACAAAATGGTTGTACAAGAGATGGAGGAGGTACATTCTTGTTCGATAGCATCACGTCGAGTTATGTTCTCTAATTTTGCTTTATTCAAAATATAAACGCTTCTTTCCACATGTTTTCACTTATTCTCATCAAGGTCAACTCAGGACCTTGCATCTTATCAAAAGTCATCCCAATTCCTTGTTAATATAAGTTTGCATTACACTTTTCATTATTTAAATTTCATGCGATAAGTTTCCTAGTAATACAGACGTGGATATTAAGGGTAAGTTCTTTTCTGATTTTCTTTTCCTGTCCAGGTAAGCATCCCGTGTAGCCCAAATTGCCACATCAGCAGCACCATGTCCGAATACCCACGCAACAGTTGATTGTCAAAGATTGAAAAGTTGCACTTGATTTAAAAGCAAAGAAGTTGTAGGATGAAGTTTAAGGAACAACGCAATACGACCAAAGTCGAACTTCATCCTTTAGCATTGTCCCCACAAAATAAGCTCTAATTCCATTTTTTCCTGGAGAAACCCCTAACAAGCACATCCAGTCTTCTACTAAAGCGTTAATACCTCTACATAATTGCGCCATAATTGCCATACTCGCCAGATGAATCAGCAGAATAAGCATTACCAAAGACTGCTCTTCCTATTCAAGAACTCGCACCATTTGTTGTAGTTCCTAAAAAGCTTCTCCCACACTTCTGTAAGTGCTTGATGATCCAACTAGCCAAGAAGACAAACAAGCATGTCAGCATACTAAAATCACGAAGGCCATAATCACGATTATGTAAATAAATACTATTACATTGCCAAGAATGACAGGCACTGCAATTGTTTGTAGAAATAATTACATTGCCTTCAATAAAGCAAGGAAGGAAGAGATATAGTCGTCCCAAGCCCAAGCCATGGAAAAAGGGACACGGGATGATAGCTCTCAATGCCAAAGACGGTAGAGACGTCTAAATGGTGCTTGCACTCCTTTGAACCCAATAAGAAGGATTCGTCAACCACAGAATCGGGTGGAACTTTAAGATCAATGGGTTTGCCATAGTTCAAAGCTTACCTTCGCAAGAAAGGCTTACTCGTTGTCAAAAAGTAAAAGAATAGAAGCAAGCATAAAGGGTGACACAAGAGCTGACTGGGCGGGGTCCCCTTATGACATTAGTCAGAAAAAAAAAAAGGTCAAGGAAGTGTGAGGCGCTCAAAACAAGCCCTCTCAACAAGAGGGTTTCTCACTAGAAGGATGGGCAGTTGATAGATATTCGATTGAACTAGTTACATCACTTAATTCTCCAGACAACATAATAGCAGATACGCAAATGATTAAAACCTCCCCTTCAAACCAATACGAAAACAATCCAGCAAAAAGACATCTCATACTGTAGTAATTTACTTGCAAAAGGACAAAATAGATGCATCTTCTAGGATTAATTGCGGGAAAGACACCTGGAGTAGCAGGTCGAGGTTTGGAAATTTCCGATTGTGCACATTTGCAAGCAGTAAAATCAAGTGTTCCCTTCGGTTTGCCACATTATCCTTCTGTAGATAGACAGCCCAAGGGCACAGAATTAGTCTGAATATAACTGCTTATCAGTTACAAAATATAACGAGAAATGAAAGCAAACTAACAGAAGAGTAAATGGAGGAAGTTGCTTAAGTCCCCATACCTGAAATGCGAACATTGCCTGAAGCCAATCAAGAATGTCTCCATCCTGCTTCTTTTCGCAGTCCTCTGGCCAGGGAAGGCCCTTTGTGTCACGGAGGACCACGACAGCAGCTTGGATCTACAAAGCAATTATATGCAGCGAGATTTTCATGTATTGCTAAAAAGTAAGGCCATAACATGCCATTTCAACGTATGGAAGGGAGGGGATGCAACCTCAGGATATTTCATGATTGGCTTATTCGCACTACCAGGATCCAGAGGGAGAATGTTGTAGGGAACGTAAATTTGCATTTTTTCGGCCACTTCATCCTGAATCTTCAAAATCTGTACAAACGTAAATGCAAACAGATATTACTTGCAGACGTGTTCTATGAAAAAGAAAGAAGAATTATTTTACCAAGTGGAATTGGCGATACAGCTCATTGCACCTGCTGTCAGCTAAGAGAAAATTTAGATAATATGACAAACATCTCATTCCAATCTACATACCCTCCCATCAGACAAGATATCCATCATGTAATAAGTTCAAGAAATATGCAAAGCTTTACCTCCGGATCAATGGATTGCTCCGGTGTAAAATGTTCCAACACCTCAAAAAGTGCATTAGCAGTTTGGTAAGCCATGATAAGCTGAGCACTGCATTTGAGACCATGTTAACTGCTGAAAAGAGGAAGGTAATAGCAAAGTTTCCCAACACATTATTTAAAGTAAGTCTATGGACATACCAATCAGCTTTACCAACATCCTTTTACAAAGTTTGAATGTATTCTTTATGATAACACAGATAAAATTGCCGCATTATAAGCGCATGGCCTGAGGTTGGATCATCTTCCTGGAAATCGATAGAAACATTTCAGAACTTCGTGAGAAAATAAGGTGCCTTAAAAAGGACCAAGCATGGAAAGAAAAAACATAAAAGATCAAAAAACAGTTTAACTTCCAAAACTTAGGTACGTATATAGTTCATCCATATGTTCTTTCTTAAAGAGAACAAAGAAACATGAAGCAAGTGGAGAATTACAGAGTCCTAGCTCTAAATGATTGACCTGTCATGGAAATAGTCCTCACTTGCAAGTATCAATCTATATAACACCGTAGACTCAAAATGCTAATCGAAAGAAATTGAAAGAAATCAAATAACTGAACTAAATTAGATCCATATTACAGCAATGAGCACTTTTTTTGCCAGACAGAGCACCAATTGCTCCTAATGGAGGAAGAGTGCATACCTTTTCAAGATGAACCAAAAGAGAAATCTTAAAATTAATAACAGCAGGGTACTCAGATTCACCAACCTACTTGCAAGTCTATTCATGAGCATAAAATCGACCTACATCATAACAGCCAGCAAATTTACATTAAGTGACATGATGATTCAAAACTATAAGTAATTACCTTAAAGAACTATACTCACAAAGATAAGCCGCTCTAGCATCGCTGCCGTGGACCACATTCGCCGCACGTAGAATCGGCTCGATATGCTCCGCCAGCGAATTCTATGACATCATGAATTTCCAATACTTTTTTCAATTGAATAAATCGGGCCTTTCATCAACACGTCTATAGTGTTATTCTCATAATCGATCACTCATCGGATAACTAGACTATCTAGGGAAGTCATTAAGTGATTTTAATGCAATGGACTTGAGAATTCGACCAGAAGTCGACTGCTCGACCGTGTTAGTTTACAAGAGTCATTACGGTATTGTTAAAATCGATCAAAGATCAAAAATAGGTCAATTTGACTAAGATGTGTGATCAAAGTATGGGTGATTCCACCTGATGGCAAAATTCTTGTCGAACGGCACCAGATCGATTTTATGTCATTTTGGGTACCCTATGCCCGTAATTGAAACCTTGAGATTTTCACGAATACCGAGAGTCGCCAATATGTTGAGTGGGTTCATTATGGCTCGAAAAAAATCGACCATGAGTCATTTATACTAAAAATCTCTTAAAATTACCCTAGTAATCTAGGTTACGCTAAAAACGCACATAATTGAAATTAATCGCAAATTTGAACCCGATTTCAAAAATTGAAAGTTCTGTAGTGTCACGATCTATTTTAGGAACATCAACTCTTCCTCTGAAAATTTTTTGGAGATTCCGAGATTTTTACGGAAAATCGTACGGACGTTGCGGAAAATTAACGGAAATTAGGATGGGCCAAATTAAAGGAAATTTAGATTTCTAAACCGAGCCTTTGAGTGTCAGGGACTTATAGAAAATTGTTCAAGATTTTTCTTCAACAAAATTGTTCTCAATTTGGATAATCGGAGAGGAAATTGAAGCCAAATTAGTGAGATTCGGAATTTTGGAAGGGACTATAATTTTGGCTTCAATGTAGATTTAATTGTGGCATTATCATCTAAGAAAGTAATATAGGGGACATGGCATTCAATGGGATTAAGCTTGTTGACTTCTTGTCTTGGCTTCTCTCCTGCACGCCTCCTCCACCGTCTCTTCGCTCGAGCAACTCCCCCGCTGGCTTCTGTTTTGTTTTCATTTCCCTTCCCATCGATCAGCCATCTTCAACGCTTGCTCTCCATCTTCTTTGTCCTTTAGCCGAATGACCACCAAAAACTCACGCAAGCAACCTCCACAGAATTTCTCCACCTTGCTGCCACGCCGAAGCAACTCCACCAACTCTTGTCACCAGCACACTCCTCCGATCAACAAACCCATGCACGAAGCCCCCCAACGTTGACCCTTGTTGCCCCCATCGACTTCCCCCTCTACCGCACGTTCTCTACGCCACTTTCACGCTGCAACTCCATCGAAGTCCCTCCTTGTTGACCCATCTTTATGCTTGCAAATTCAACTAAAGATTTCAGCAACCCCACATCCACGTTTCTTTTCCCTCAAACCGAAGCTGATCCTTCGCCGTTGATCTGCACCGTGCGGCCCACAACACACCGAAGACTCCAGTCGGTCTTCAAGTGTCAAGGCCCAATGGCGGGCTTTGCTGCTTCTTTGGCCGGCCCAATCCAGCGAATTCTCCAGCAAGCGAAGCCCCGCTGCAGCCCGTGATTTTCAATCCAAAAGCCCGAAGCAGCAGCCAGCTAGACCGCTCCAGCCCAACTTCACTACAGCATTTCGGCCCAGCATCTCCAGCAGTCTTCAACCCACGTGCAGTCCAACCCAGCAAGCCCATCTCAGCCCATTTTTTTAAGTTTGAAGTCAGCCCAAGAAGCAAGCTCAATCCAACTCCAATCTTCAGCAATTCAGCCCATCTTGGGCCCGCGAAGTAGGCCCAACCACAGCTAAAGCCCAAGCCCGAAGCCAAGCACACAAATTTATGTGGGCTTTCAAGGCCTTTGGGCCCAGCTAGAGTGTTTGTCAACGCCGCCAAAAATTCTAAATTTGACCACCGTCGCGGTGTTCCAGTCTTCACTTTGCACAAGTGAGTTTTGCTCACTAATCCTTGCTTAATTTGCTAATGATGCTTAAGGATTGATTAGATTTAATTAAGTGTAATTATGTAGTTAGATTAGCTTAGAGTAATTTAATTAGTGACTTAATGATGCATGTTAGGTGATTGATTAGTGTAATTAGCAAGTAGGGACATAATTTTATTTATTGAATGCATCTTGGGATTTTTCTTGATCCGTTCTGGCATCCAATTAGGCATTACAAGCCTAAATTGGATTTTTAGTATTTATTTATTAATTTTCGAAATTATTTATTTATTTATTTATTTTCCAGAAATTAGACAGGGATAGCCGACGATTGGAATTTTATGCTGATTGACGTGGCGCGGTCCGTTTATTTAATTGAGCTTTATTTTGTGCAGAGTTGAATTATCTGTAAATTTGGGAATTATTCCTGAATTAATTAATGTTGGTTATTAATTGAAAAATAATGGGCATCGATTGATAATGCCAAAATATTTTTAGTGGACTACAGAAAATGTGGGAGTTATGAAAAGAAAAATATTATATTTTGGCTAAGGCCAACTGTGTACTCACATACGATATTTTATCAGGTATGATAAAAGATAAGAAGAAATCCTGTGTGGCATGGCTCAGCGATTATTACATCGCTTTGGCATATAGGATGCCTTAGAGAATGCACATAAATTGTTGAATATATATCATGCCTGTGTGGTGATAATTGATCATACTTGTGTGGCGATAATCAATCATGCTTATGTGGCATAGAACGTACCTGTATGGCGTAGATTGTGCATGTGTGGTCGTATTTCTGTGTGTCGAATATCGTGCCCATATGGCTGAAAGTAATTGGAATTTTCTGAAAGAAAATGCACTTAATTGGTTTGTATTGGCTCTATGATTAAATATATCACCACGGAGAAATCGACGCCCGAGAGCATGCACATAAAGTGTTTATTGTACATCACCTTGGCAAAATCGGCGCCGGGGGAAAATGCATGGTTCGGTGACTAGGTATTACTAAAAATGTATAGTATGGTTGAGAGTGACCAAGAGATTGTCCGACTAACATGTAATTGACTAAGTCGATTTGATCGATGTTTCAATCCGTGATATTATGATTAGGTACCTATTTAAACTGTGCTAATTTGCAGTTGGGTACGTCCTCTGACCCGTGTGTGCATAGGCAGCCCGGATAGTGTATTAGTTTACAAATCAAGTCTTAGGGGTAAAAATCACTGAGACGTGATCTCAATAGTTATTGTATAACCATTTCAAAACCCTGATGAGGAGCCTAATGAATAAGAATCTGAGGAGGAGAACCTTGATAAGGAGAAAGATTTTGAAAAAGAAGGTAATCCAAAGAAGGATCTTGAGTACAACCCGGATGAGGACTGAGATCCCATCCCATTTTGTTTGAACCTTATGTTCTTGTAGATAGGTGTGAGATCAAACCTTTGTGAATGGTATGGTAAAATACTGTGGGTTGTGCTATGTATAAAAGTAAGGTTGTGAATTTCATTATGAAAAATTATGGCCCTACTTTTCTATCCCATTACTTTACTGTTTAGGGATTTATAATTGCTTCCGCATATGTTTATGAAAAGGAAAGGTTCGACAATACGTAATCCTGGGATATTGCATTTAAAATCGACAAAGGTAAGGGATGTGCGCGTACTTAAGAATTGGGGCGTGACAAATTCGACAAGACCTCACTCTCAAAAAAGCTGGACTCTCCGCAGTGGTCACCCCCTCCTCTCGACATTGAACATGAAAGCCCCATTTTCCAAGAAAAAATTCAAATATAGTCAGCCAAGCCCACGTGCAAATTTCAATAGTGCGAGGGAACATAATTGCAAGCAAGAGAGTGGCCAATCGATGTGAGAGCACGAGAGCAAGCGTGAGCGAGGCGTGACAATGCCATCTTTAAAGATCATTTTGCACCTTTATACTAATTATCCATCGGTCTCTATTGATGACAATGCCATCTTCTTTGCAAAAATGCTTATCCCGGAATCCTAAATTCTCACTTACTAGACCACTCAAAATAAACTAAAGATCAAACCATTGAAACCCTAAATAAGATGTTGAAATTCGCTTCTAATGAGAGGTAATTTGTCTTTTCAAAATGAGATATATTGTCGGCATGCAAATAGTATTTACCAAAATGAGATTTACTTTGGTATTTTTTTCTTAAACGTAGCATAAGGTTTTATTCCATAATATTCTTATGTAGCCTATTAAAAAAAAACAATAATTATTTTGGGATGCTATGTGAGTATCTAGTTTTTATTTGCCCATAATACAAGTTCCGCTAAGCTCGTAAAATGATGAATGACGAAAACCCTTTGTACAACCTTAAATTCCCTAGCCAACATGCAAGGGCATTTAGCAGCACTGCTTGTTATATCAACGTCCAATAATGACCCTTATCTGATCATATATGATAACGACAAAGAGTCTTGACCAATGCAAGACACCATTGATTAAACTAACTGCTCTAAAATGTAAGTCTTATGGTATGATACTAAATGGATAGGAGATCATTCAGCTACGAGTTTGTACATTCGGAAAAAAGTTGCATGTTTGGTCCTTGAATATTAACTCTAGAATATTTATCAGTGTAATCAATCTTCCATAAATCAAGAATTTCCTTATCTAATATGCTCGAATGGTGCTTTTAAGATACTCATTATAATGATCTTTGTGTGTGTATATAGTGATGTATAAAATAAGTGGATACTATCTACTTTAAAATCTAAATGTTTGCACTCTCTGTATAAGTTTAATTTCATGCTGATGATGTAGATAATGAAGCAGTCCCAAATACAAGCTTGCAAAAATCCTAGGCAAGATAGCCAAATTCCGTAAATTATTATGCTAATCTACAAATCGTTATTCCATGATTGGTGATTTCTTTAAAGAAACGAAGCAAATCCACGAGAGAGAGAGAGAGAGTGAGGAACTTACGAAGGGAAAGAGCAGTCAAGGAGAGCCTCAGTGAGCGAGGCGACTGAGGCGAGTAAGACGAGGCGAGGCGAACCGAGGTGAGATGAGCAAAAAAGAGGCACAAGGTGAGGCGAGACGGGCGTGAGGAGGTGAGAAAGGGAGAAACGTCTCGGATATAATTCCTCCCTATTGGGAATAACAAATTCCCTAAACGGATCCAATACTCAATCGAAACCCTAAAACGAACGCGGAAGACGAGCCCAGGAACACATGTATCACCGATCGAAAAGCACGTCCCGAACATACCTTATTTTCTACAGATTAAAACACCAACGTTGAAGTTCAAGGAAGAATCAGGATCTCGTTCTACTGAGCAGCGTACTGTTACAGATTAAAACACCAACTTGCAAGTCTTTTCATGAGCATAAAATCGACCTACATCATAAGATCCAACAAACTTACATTAAGTGACATGATGATTCAAAAATATAAGTAATTATCTTAAAGAACTGTACTCACAAAGATAAGCTACTCTAGCATCATTGCTGTGGACCACATTCGCCGCACGTAGAATCGGCTCGATATGCTCCGCTAGCAAATTCGGCAAGACCTCACTCTCAAAAAAGCTGGACTCTCCGCAGTGGTCACCCCTCCTCTCGACATTGAACCTAAAAGCCCCATTTTCCAAGAAAAAGTTCAAATATAGTCGGCCAAGCCCACCTGCAAATTTCGATAGTGCTAGGGAACAGAAGCGCAAGCAAGAGAGTGACCAATCAATGCGAGAGCACGAGAGCAAGCGTGAGTGAGGCGTGACAATACCATCTTTAAATATCATTTTGCACCTTTACACAAATTATCCATCAGTCTTTATCAATGACAATGCCATCTTCTTTGCAAAAATGCTTATCCTGGAATCTTAAATTCTCACTTCCTAGACCACTCAAAATAAACTAAAGATCAAACCATTGAAACCCTAAATAAGATGTTGAAATTTGCTTATAATGAGAGCTAATTTTTGTCTTTTCAAAGTGAGATATACTGTCGGCATGCAAATAGTATTTACCAAAATGAGATTTACTTTGGTATTTTTTTCTTAAACGTAGCATAAGGTTTTATTCCATAATATTCTTATGTAGCCTATTAAAAAAAACAATAATTATTTTGGGATGCTATGTGAGTATCTATTTTTTATTTGCCCATAATACAAGTTCCGCTAAGCTCGTAAAATGATGAATGATGAAAACCCTTTGTACAACCTTAAATTCCCTGGCCAACATGTGGGGGCATTTAGCAGCACTGCTTGTTATATCAACGTCCAATACTGACCCTTATCTGATCATATATGATAACGACAAAGAGTCTTGACCAATGCAAGACACCATTGATTAAACTAACTGCTCTAAAATGTAAGTCCTATGGTATGATACTCAATGGATAGGAGATCATTTGAGCTACGAGTTTGTATATTCGGAAAAAAGTTGCATGTTTGGTCCTCGAATATTAACTCTAGAATATTTATCCGTGTAATCAATCTTCCATAAATCAAGAATTTCCTTATCTAATATGCTCGAATGGTGCTTTTAAGATACTCATTATGATGATGTTTGTGTGTGTGTATATTGATGTATAAAATAAGTGAATACTATATACTTTAAAATCTAAATGTTTGCACTCTCTATATAAGTTTAATTTCATGCTGATGATGTAGATAATGAAGCAGTCTCAAATACAAGCTTGTAAAAATCCTAGGCAAGATAGCCAAATTCTGCAAATTATTATGCTAATCTACAAATCGTTATTCCATGAGTTATTCCATGATTGGTGATTTCTTTAAAGAAACGAAGCAAATCCACCAAAGAGAGAGAGGGCAAGGAACCTGCGAAGGGAAGAGCAGTCAAGGCGAGCCCTAGTGAGCAAGGCAAGGCGGGTGAACCGAGGTGAGGCGAGCTGAGGGGGCGAGGCGAGGCGAGGCGAGGCGAGGCGAACCGAGGTGAGACGAGCAAAAGAGCACGAGGCGGGCGAGTGAGGTGAGGCGAGGCTAGTGAGGGAGGCCGCTGAGGGAGGGTAGAGGAGGTGAGAAAGGGAGAACGTCTCGGATATAATTCCTCCCTATTGGGAATAACGAATTCCTTAAACGGATCCAATACTCAATCGAAACCCTAAAACAAACACGGAAGACGAGCTCAGGAACACATGTATCACCGATCGAAAAGCACGTCCCGAACATACCTTATTTTCTACAGATTAAAACACCAACGTTGAAGTTCGAGAAAGAATCATAATCTCGTTCTACTGAGCAACGTACTATTACAGATTAAAACACCAACTTGCAAGTCTTTTCATGAGCATAAAATCGACCTACATCATAACAACCAGCAAGCTTACATTAAGTGACATGATGATTCAAAAATATAAGTAATTATCTTAAAGAACTGTACTCACAAAGAAAAGCTGCTCTAACATCGCTGCTGTGGACCACATTCACCGCACGTAGAATTGGCTCGATATGCTCCGCTAGCAAATTCGGCAAGACCTCACTCTCAAAAAGCTGGACTTTCCGCAGTGGTCACCCCTCCTCTCGACATTGAACCTAAAAGCCCCATTTTCCAAGAAAAAGTTCAAATATAGTTGGCCAAGCCCACGTGCAAATTTCGATAGTGCTAGGGAACAGAAGCGCAAGCAAGAAAGTGATCAATCAATGCACAAGAGCAAGCGTGAGAACGTGAGCAAGCGTGAGCGAAGCGTGACAATACCATCTTTAAAGATCATTTTGCACCTTTACACAAATTATCCATCGGTCTCTATTGATGACAATGCCATCTTCTTTGTAAAAATACTTATTCCGGAATCCTAAATTCTCACTTCCTAAACCACTCAAAATAAACTAAAGATCAAACCATTGAAACCCTAAATAAGATGTTGAAATTTGCTTATAATGAGAGGCAATTTTTGTCTTTTCAAAGAGAGATATATCGTCGGTATGTGAATAGTATTTACCAAAATGATATTTACTTTGGTATTTTTTCTTAAACGAAGTATAAGGTTTTATTCCATAATATTCTTATGTAGCCTATTAAAAAAAACAATAATTATTATGGGATGCTACGCGAATATCTAGTTTTTATTTGTTCATGATACAAGTTCCGCTAAGCTCGTGAAATAATGAATGAAGAAAATCCTTTGTACAACCTTAAATTCCCTGGCCAACTTGCAAGGGTATCTAGCAACGCTATTTGTTATATCAACGTCTAATACTGATCCTTATCTGATCATATATGATAACGAACAGAGAGTCTTGATCAATGCAAGACACCATTGATTAAACTAAATGCTCTAAAATGTAAGTCATAGGGCATGGTACTCAATGGAAATGATATCATTTGAGCTACGAGCTTGTACATTCGGAAAAAGTTGCATGTTTGGTCCTCTAATATTAACTCTAGAATATTTAAATTAGAAAATACATGATTTTCCTCTCTCTCTCTTTTTCTCGCCAGTCAACACCGGTCAACGATGATTAACACGGGTCAACAGGTCAAAGGTCAAGGTCAACGTTTGAACTTACCAACGGGTCGAACGGGTCACGATGACGGTTGAGTTAGCGTGGAACATCACCATGACGTCAACTGCCAGCACATGCGACGCACATGCGCACTAACGTCATGATGACGTCAGCGGGCACGTGTCACGCACGTGCGTGGCTAACATCACCATGACGTCAACTGGCGCGTGCTGCTGTGCAGGCGCCAATGACCACGTGCGTGCGTGCGTTGCACGTGCCCGAGAGGGACCGTATCACACGAGTCAACGACCCTAGTTCATTTCGGCCGCACGTGGTTGTGCGTCTGGCGGCCTCCAGCGGCGATCCGCCACTTGTTTTTCTCATATCGATGAGAGCTTCGACCTACGCTATCAAAAACGAACTTCAATTTACAGAAAATAAAAAAAAAATAAAAATAATAATAAAAAGGAAGAACAGTACGGGTGTCGAGATTTTTTTCTGTCCCCGATCGACCGATGGCAATGTTTCACGAAAAATCAATCAAAAACAATTCATAAACATGAAAAGGGATCGAGAAACGTGAACTATGGCTTTGATACCAATGTTAGGAATAACGAATTCCCTAAACGGATCCGATACTCAATCGAACTCCTAAAACAAACGCGGAAGACGAGCCTAGGAACATATGTATCACCGATCAAAAAGCATGTCACGAAATCGAATGTACCTTATTTTCCACAGAGTAAAACACCAACGTTGATGTTCGAGAAAGAATCATAATTCCATTCTATCGAGCAGCGTACTGTTGCTATTAGGGGGAGAAAAACTTTGAAATGAAAAGACGTACGTTCTTTTTTGGGAGGGGGAGAAAGTGAAAACGTTCCTACGTAAAGGTACGTTCTCTTTTTCTTTTTGTCTCTTAAAACATCTCCTCGAAAAGACGTAACCCCTCAACGTAAAACGCATCTTCTAAAAGACGCAACTCTCAACATACCCTTTCATGTCTCAACCCTTCATACATGGTCCTTTAACCTGCGGGCCAGGTTCTTAGGCCCATCATGGGCAAATAGTCTACACATAGAAAATATGCAAAATACAAACAAGAATGTTATACCACAGCCATGTGTTCAGTCAGCATCTAGTGTCATTAGAAGAAAATGTTATCATTTCATACTACCTAGAAGACCAGCATCCACAAGTGTTTCTAGAATATAGAAGAATCAATAAAATCATATGAGAAATAAAGCACCTAGGAGGACAATTGAAATTGGCCAACCAACAAAAACCAAATAAACTGCCGATATCAGAAAAGAAGCATGAACATATTTTTTATGGTGTTCATGTTAGTTGAAAGACGACATGGAGCTGGCCAACATATTTTGAAGCTTCTAGCTAGCCAACTAAAACAAGATAAGTATGGCCAATGATAATAGTACTTGGACTTTAAGATAGAAGCAGGGTATTGGATGATCTCTTTGATGATTGCCAATAGCTCAAGGCTCCGGTTTCATTACAACAAAGCTCATAAAAGTAAAAATACAATATGGTATATAACTTGTTCAACTAATTCATTGACAAGAAATTTTGGAACAAACGGATCATATATTCTTACCATCATCACAAACAATATAAGGAAGATCATAAGTCATGACATGCCATAGACCGATAAATATGCCAAATAGGAATATGAACACCATGATGTCGCTCTTTCTTATTCTTATTTAATTCCCTTTTGAGATAGGAAGAAATATGAACAAACATTTATATTGTGGATATAGGAAGAAATAGGAACAAATGAATTATATACCCAGTTGATATGCTTTGCGATGTCCAAGTGATGCACCAGACACATACAAAAAATCGCAATGCCAATATTATCTCAACTAGTATTCCGCAGATGCTGTTGTTCCGTTTCCCACCATACTTGCCAATATTATCTCAACTAGTATTCCGCAATGTTACTGTTCCGCTTCCCACCATACTTGCCATACTTGCCAACTAATTTCAGGTCTAGGCTTTTGATTGTTCATCCATTTAATCCAATCTTTCCAATCATCACAAATATTCTGCCAATTGAAACTAGAATGATTAAATAGAAAATGGGCTAAAAGCCAACTCCTAGCCATGAGCCAGAAGAACAATGTGATCAAGAAACTAACAATACTGTCCCTATATGAATGGCCAAAAATATGGTACACAATCAACAAAACCACTAATTCAAATCCAATCCTTTAACAAAATGAGTGCGCGAATAAGTTCTATAGTTGACTGCAAACTGCAACCGAGAGCCCTCTACTTTGCACCTCCATGGAGTAAAGTTCTTCCATAATAATGCGCCTTTGTTTCCAGAGAGAAGGTGTAAAAAACAAGGCCAAATTGAAACAGCATAAGCAAAAGATCACGAAGTGCAATTGCAATTCCCCTTTCTATGGCCATTTCAAAAATAATAGGCAATTGTCATGGGCCAATCGATTCGCGGTGACTCGCGATCAATCGCACAACTCGCTCAGCGCACCCAAGGCTTACTCGATCGGGCCGATCGATTTGCGGCGACTCAGGATCAATCGCACAACTCACTCAACGCACCCAAGGCTTACTCGATCAATCGCACAACTCGTTACAATCTTTACTTCTCTATTATATTGCTCAATACATTCACGGATAATATTACTAATTTCGTTGGCTCTAATGGTTACCATGAGTATTTCTTAATTCTTTTTTGTACGAAAAAAAAAATAATGCCTACAATAGAAGGACTAATCAGTTATTTCTTTCATCGCCCCAAACATGCCAATATTAGCACTAATAGTACGTAAATGCAACTCATTGTTCAAACAACTATTCAGAGTTCCTTCACAACTCGCTCAGCACACCCAAGGCTTACTCGATCAATCGCACAACTCGCTCAGCGCACCCGGATCGTAGAGAAAGTTTAGAGAGAGGAGCTCTGATAAAAAAGGAAGCCTTATATTGCTAAAATGTTGGATGGTTACAAATAAGAGGGATGGCACCCCTTCTTATACTTGAGGCCCTCGGATTACATCCGTTGATTTAGATTTGATTCGGCGGACAAGATCGCACCGCCTCAACTACCGACAGAGACTTCTAGAACTTGACGTATTGACGATTACGCCCGCCCCTTGGAAAATTCTGGAAGGAGACTTGTGGGGAAGCCAATCGAGCATAGGAGGTCCACCGCGGCATTATCACGGCCCTTTAGCACCAGAACCTCTTGACCGTGACACAATCCTGTAAGAAATCCAAAATGTAAAAGTGACGGGGAGCTAATAGCCATCGGGAGAGTCTTACCGTCTTTGAATCCTGGCTGAGTACTAAATTCCTTTTCAAGCCCACTAAGAAGTAAATAAAGACGGGCATAAAGGAAGACATATATTGCAAGCAAAGTAATTTGCCACAAAAAAAAAAAAAAAAAAAAAAAACAGTTCAGAATTGAGATATGCAAAGAGAGAAAAATAAAACAATAGGAGGAGAATGCTGACTTACCAGAAAAATGATGTAAAAGCCAACGGTGGTGAAATAAAATGATAACGTTCTAAAGAAATCAAAAAGACATCCAAGTTGATACACATCTCTACTCAAAGTCTGCTCTCCATTTCCACTTGCAATTTTAGCTTCAAACATGGAGATCTGATTAAAATCATCTTTGCCTTTTCCTACTTGTATGTATTCATGATGGGTTATACTACACTCACGAAGTATAGAACTGAATCCTGCAAGAGAGAAAAATTAAATATAAACATACATGTAAAGCTAAAGCCAATTAGTTATAATAGGCAATTGCAAAGACCCATATACCCGCGAATATGTCTTCACTTAAATTGATGGTCTTTGAAGCCTTACTGACACCACAGTATGGTGAAACAGCAGATCAAAGACGTCAGATGACCATAATGGAAACGAACCATACATGACAAGCAAGAAAATTAGCAAACAAAATATTCATGGGTTATTCATAATTATGCCATTAGTTACATAGAGTAATCCTAAGTCTACATGAGTTATATATCATGTAAAATATATTCAAGCGTTGTTTGAGCTTTTATTGGCCAAAACATCTAACCAGATTTTCTATCATCAATCGTTGAAAAGTTACAAAAACGAGTAACTTACAAGGGTATTTAGCAGCACTGTTTGTTATATCAACGTCCAATACCGACCCTTATCTAATCATATATGATAACGAACAGAGAGTCTTGATCAATGCAAGACACCATTGATTAAACTAATTGCTCTAAAATGTAAGTCTTATGGTATGGTACTCAATGGAAATGATATCAGCTCGTACATTCGGAAAAAGGTTACATGTTTGATTCTCGAATATTAACTCTAGAATATTTAAATTGGAAAATACATAATTTTCTCTCTCTCTCTTTTTTCGCCAGTCAATACCGGTCAACGGTGATTAACGTAGGTCAACGGTCAAAGGTCAAAGTCAACGTGTCAACGGGTCGAACGGGTCGAATAGGTTGGGTCAGTTTGAACTTACCGGCCCTGCACGTGCGACGCACATGCGCACTGACGTCACAATGACGTCATCGGGCACGTGCCACGCACGTGCGTGGCTAACATCACCATGACGTCAACTGGCACGCCAACAACCACACGCGTGCGTCGCACATGCCTGGGACCGAAACGATGCTTGCGTCGCAAGCGCCCGAGGGGGACTGTATCGCACGCGTCAACGACCCCAGTTCGTTCCGGTTGCACATGGCTGCATGTCTAGCAGCCCCCGGCGGCGATCCGCCACTCATATCGATGAGAGCTTCGACCCTACACTATCAGAAACAAACTTCAATTTAAAGAAAATTTAAAAAAAAAAAAAAAACGAGGGGGAACAATACAAGTGTCTAGATTTTTTTCTGTCCCCGATCGACCGACAACAATGTTTCACGAAAAATCAATTAAAAAACAATTCATAAACATGAAAAGGGATCGAGAAACGTGAACTATGGCTCTGATACCAATGTTAGGAATAATGAATTCTCTAAACGGATCCGATACTCAATCGAACCCCTAAAACAAACGCGGAAGACGAGCCTAGGAATACATGTATCACCGATCAAAAAGCACGTAACAAAATTGAACGTACCTTATTTTCCACAAAGTAAAACACCAACATTGAAGTTCGAGGAAGAATCCCGATTCCATTCTACCGAGCAGCGTACTGTTGCTATTAAGGGGAGAAAAACTCTGAAATGAAAAGACGTACGTTCTTTTTTGGGAGGGAGAGAAAGTGAAAACGTTCCTACGTAAAGGTACGTTCTCTTTTTCTTTCTATCTCTTAAAACGTCTCCCCGAAAAGACGTAACCCCTCAACGTAAAACGCATCTTCCAAAAGACGCAACTCTCAACGTACCCTTTCATATCTCAACCCTTCATACATGGTCCTTTAACCTGCGGGCCGGGTTCTTAGGCCCATCATGGGCAGACAGGCCTACTTAGGCCCATCTACACATAGAAAAACCCATCACTCCCCTATAACATTGCTTGGACTTACAAGCTGCAACACCATCTACCACCACAGCCAAACAATCCCTAACACTAAACTCATCCTTAAAACATAGAAAATTGCAACACCATCTACCAAGAATTGTACTCACAAAGATAAGCCGCTCTAGCATCGCTGCCGTGGACCACATTCGCCGCACGTCGAATCGGCTCAATATGCTCCGCCAGCAAATTCGGCAAGACCTCACTTTCAAAGAAGCTGGACTCTCCGCAATGGTCACGTGCAAATTTCAATAGTGCGAGAGAACAGAAGCGCGAGCAAGAGAGTGACCAATCGATGCCAGACCACGAGAGCAAGCGTGAGCAATACGGCGTGACAATGTCATCTTTAAAGATCATTTTGCACCTTTACACTAATTATCCATTGGTCTCTATTGATGACAATGCCATCTTCTTTGCAAAAATGCTTATCCTGAAATCCTAAATTCTCACTTCCTAGACCACTCAAAATAAACTAAAGATCAAACCATTGAAACCGTAAATAAGATGTTGAAATCAGCTTATAATGAGAGGCAATTTTGGTCTTTTTAAAGTGAGATATATTGTCGGAATGGGAATACTATTTACCAAAATAAGATTTACTTTGGTAGTTTTTCTTAAACATAGCATAAGATTTTATTCCATAATATTATTCTTATGTAGCCTATAAAAAAAAAAGAATAATTATTTGTCCATGATACAAGTTCCGCTAAGCTCGTGAAATGATGAATGAAGAAAAAAAATCAATGACTAACTAGGAAATTTTAACTTCATTAAAGTTTATGTTGAATATTTCTTCAAGAGAGCAACTATTTTATTATTGAATTTTCTTTTATTAGATTAGATCTCTATAAGATGCGAGTCAAAATGATACGACGCAACTCCAAAATCGAACTAAAGAACAAAAATATAAAATAAATTTTCAACTTAGATTTCTTTCATTTCATTTCATGAAAAAAAATGACTAACTGAAAATTAATTTGAGTTGTATTTTTCGCAACTATTTTATTAGAATTTTCTATAACTATAAGATGTCATAATAAAACAAAAAAATCAATGACAAAAATATATAATAATTTTAGATTTCTTTCATTTCGAAAAAAAAATTAAAATTAAAGTTGTCTTTCAATTAAAGTGAAAAAATCAATGACTAACGAAATATTTCTTCATTAAAGTTTATGTCGAATATTTCTTCAAGAGAGCAACTATTTTATTATCGAATTTTCTTTTATTAGGTTAAATCTCTATAAGATGCGAGTCATAATAAAACGATGCAACTCCAAAATCGAACTAAAGAACAAAAAATATAAAATAAAATTTCAGATCTCTCTCTCTAAACTTTCTCTCTCTAGAGCGGCAAAGTGATCCAACTGCGCAAATCGCACGCTTCCCACTGTAAAATCCATCGAAAACCTCACTTCGAGATTTCGTCAAACACCTTCTCTCTCTAAATTCTCCATATCCAAAACCCTCACCGCCGATCTCCGATCTCCGATCTCCATGCATGGTCCCAGCGCCTCCCCTTTAGATGGGCAAGCTCTCCGTTGCCATCTACATTGCCGTCGCCGTCCTTCTCCTCCTCCTCGTCTCCCGCTCCCCACGGTCCCCCGCCGGCCATGGCTGCGGTGGCCACCACCGCCGCTTGAAGCTCCGGTCCAACTTCACCTTCAAGCCCCCCGCCGCCGCCGCCGCCCGCCACCACCACAAGCCGGTCCCGTTCAATCCGCTCGTGGCAGAGCTCAAGCGGCACAGGGAGGACAAGTAGTGGGGGAGGGAGCACTTCGAGCACGCCCACCCGGAGGTGGTGTGCGCCGCGGAGCCGGCCCCATGTGAGGCCACGAATTAAGTTACGAATCCTACTTTACAACGAAAGATTTAAATCACGGGTCCAGTTAATTAGGCCGTGCTCTTTTGTCCTTAGGATAAGGTTCAAAAGCTTATTCTAGGTCATATGTCTAGTCTTGTTTGCCCATTCTTTTAAGAACACAAGACACGACCTATGACCATGTATTTTAGTGGTGACTTTTGATGCAAGACAGCACATGTAATTAGTTAATTGATGGTAGAAATTTCCCTAACACCTCGTAAATAAGCACGCTCGGAGGTTGATAGAGACCTAAGCTATCATTGGCACGGGCCTCACACTTGAGCCTGAAAGAGCGAATGTTGTGTGCAGCATGCACATTTTATTTGTAAAAGCATCTCAAGAATACTAAATGAGTAGTGTGCTCTGATTTTGCATTCATACATGTAGTTATCGGATTCGGCTATTATACATACGCGTATTCAATCCTAATCTCCAAAGGAGAAATCATCAGCACACATCAATACATGTGAGCTAGATCTATCCAAAAATCACGCACCTTAAAAAAAAAATGTTGATGAAATAATGGCTCACTGTTTGACTATTGCACAAAATAATAAAAAAAATATAACCCCATTAAAGTAGATTTTCTAATGTAACATGATTATGATGTTTTGTTTGTAACAGAATTATTATCAGAAACGCTTACAAAATATATCCCCTTCTCCTATTTAAAAATAATCAAGTCTAATCTCTTTCATTTTAGAAAAAATGA
The DNA here is from genome assembly GCF_016545825.1 of Eucalyptus grandis. Classification (NCBI taxonomy): domain Eukaryota; kingdom Viridiplantae; phylum Streptophyta; class Magnoliopsida; order Myrtales; family Myrtaceae; genus Eucalyptus; species Eucalyptus grandis. Next base: position 43,671,562 of record NC_052612.1, on the reverse strand, counting down.
AAATTGATTTGAGTTATCTTTCGAACTCCTTAGCATCTATAACTATTAAATGGAATATATGATTAAAACTAGGAAATTTCCAACTCTATTGAAGTTTATGTCGAATATTTCTGAGGAGAACAACCAACTTTATTGATTTTTTGTTTTTTCGCTGGGTTAAATCTCTAATAAGACGCGAATCATAATGATACGATGCAACTCTAAAAATGAACTGAAGAACAAAAAAAAACCAAAAAAAGAAATATTTCCAGATCTCTCTCCTCTTTCTCGAAACTTTCTCTCTCTAGAGCGGAGGAGTGATCCCGGCGGCATCCTGCAAAAACCTCCAGAAACGCGCAAATCGCACGCTCCCCAAGGCAAACCTCACTTCCCCATTTCGTCAAACACCTTCTGTCTCTCTCCAGATCCAAAACCCTCGCCGCCGCCGCCGCCGCCGCCGCCGCCGCCGATCTCCGACCTCCGATCTCCGATCTCCTCCGCATGGTCCCGGCTCTTCCCCTTTAGATGGGCAAGCTCTCCGTCGCCATCTACATTGCCGTCGCCGTCCTCGTCCTCCTCCTCGTCTCCCGCTCCCCGCGGTCCCCCGCCGGCCATGGCCGCGGCGGCCACCACCGCCGCCTGAAGCTCCGGTCCAACTTCACCTTCAAGCCCCCCGCCGCCGCCGCCCGCCACCACCACGAGCCGGTCCCGTTCGATCCGCTCGTGGCGGAGCTCGAGCGGCACAGGGAGGACAAGCAGTGGGAGAGGGAGTACTTCGAGCACGCCCACCCGGAGGTGGTGCGCGCCGCGGAGCCGGCCCCCGGGGAGGAAGCGCAGCCGGAGTGGGGGGATTTCGTGGACGCCGAGGATTACTTGAACGACGAGGAGAGGTTCAATGTCACCAATAGGTCGGTTGGTGCTGTCTTTTGTTTGCTTTGTTTTGTCCTTTTGTGAAGTTCACATCACTTGCGTTTCCATTTTACTTGAAATGGGCTCTGTGAAGAAGCGCATGTTTCAGAAGTAGGTGGAACTGCAAGTTTGGTCTTTGTTTTTTGTTGCAATGCTCGTGCAATCGGGGGTTATGCTGAGATTACCATGACGATGATGATTTGAATTATGGGGTCTAGTTGATTGGGAGTGTTCTGTGGATTTAAGTACCTGGCAACTTCGGTGCTTTAAACTTAAGCTTTGATGCTTTACGGTGGTATTGAGGGGAATAGCGTAATTGGGCTCTTAGTGGTTTTCTCTTCTAGGGGATAGCTGCTCGATTCATTAAGAAGAGTACAGGATATGGTTGTTTATTCCATATGTCCAAGTAAGTGCAGATCGTTATTGGTGATGCCTGTTGTTACAAATATTTGTTACCTACTTTGAAATTGATGCAAAAGAGACACCGCAAAGGCTTCATGGAAATTCATTGATCGGTCAGTAGATGTTCCCACTTTTACATTCTTTTTAGCTGTGAAGCTGTAGAACTGGTTAGTTACTGACAACCCTTAGAAACCAGGCTTCATGAATTTCAGGCACCGAAGGTCCTTAGTAATTTTTTTGCATGTCCTATCGTTGAAGGGATGCTTCTTCACCTGTTCTACCATCTACTTTATATTCCTCTTTTTGTCTCCCTGTACTTTTTTCCTGGTTGCTGCTACTCTTTTCCGAATAATATTTGTCAAGACCGTTTGCTTCACATGATCTTGGCATCTGAAATCATCTTAGGGTAAACGCGCTAGCAGGCATGCGTGCATAACATATTCGTGATCTTTATTTTGGTCTGAGGTTGTGGAGATGTTAACTTGATGAATAGGCTGGTTTCACTATTTCCAAAGATTGATGTGGATCCACCAGATGGGTTCGTGACTGAGCATGAATTGACAGAGTGGAACTTGCAGCAGGCCGTGAGTGAGGTCATGCATAGGACTCAGAGAGAGATGGAGCTTCACGACAAGAACCGAGATGGTTATATCTCATTTGCAGAATATGAGCCACCTAGCTGGGTCCACAGTTCAGGTCAGTGTTCTATATTTTTCGCTTCTACTTGTCATCTAGTTGGAAGATCTTGATTAGAGACTAATTCTGTAGATGAAGACAATTGAACTTCTTCAAGATTCCAACTGAAACGTTATTTTGCCCAGTCCTATATAAAAGGTGAATCACATCAACATGTGAAGAAAAAGTGTAAAGCCTCATATGCTAAAATTTTCATCATTGAGCAGGAAAACCTAAATTAGCTTGCAGAACTACAAGCACTTGGTGGAAATTAGTAAGTATAGTAATCAAAACTATAAATTACAGAAAGATGTGGAGGTGTGGGAAGCCTTGTTGACAGTCAGGACATTTGCATGCTACTGAATTTACTCTTGCCTTTTTTTGAGATACCAAAGGCACTCTTGCCTTCATAAGTGAAGAAATCAAAATTAAATGACTGGGCTTCATACTTTCAAAACAGGATATGGGATTTTTGTTAATGCTTTCTCATGGAACTTTGCTCGCAATTTGAGGTCTTTCTGTAGAAACTAGGCCTTCATCTTTGCTGCATTTTGTTTATTCAGGTGTGACAAGTTGTTCAGTACTGCCTTGCAGATAACGATTCCTTTGCTTTTAATATGGGCTGGTGGAAAGAGGAGCATTTTAACGCATCAGATGCAGATGGAGATGGCCTACTCAATATTACGGAGTTCAATGAGTAAGCTATGAAACAGCATAATTTTAATTTACAATAGGAAATGAGTTAACTTTTTGCATATTTTGATCATTACAGCTTTCTCCACCCAGCTGACAGCAAAAATCCAAAGCTTCTCCAGTGGTTAAGCAAGGAGGAAGTAAGGTGAGATTAATTCCTAAATCATGCATTTAATTTTTCTTTCAAATTTTTCATACTAAATTTTATTCTCTCAAAAGTATCTTCTGAGTCTTCTGTTTACTGTTTTGATGTGGTTGCTGTATTTGATGTCATTACAAGGTTAGTTCTGTAATATAAGAAGGATAAATTCTGGATGGAGATCATATAATGTGGGCTCGAGCTTAGGTTTGTGTATAGTTTTACTTTGGCGAATGTCGGAACAGATACTATACTAGCGAATGTAACATTTATTGCCATCCTGACAAGCATAATCTTATTTGGAAAGATTTTCTCATAGAAATAGCAAACGTGCATTATCATGGATTTCTGATCCTTTGATAAGTTCTAGCCAAAAAACCAGTAATGGTTCTCTTATTGTGCACGTGACATGTCTTTCTCATCCAGGGACTTGCTACTTCTTTGTGTAGATCTAGTTTGGAAAAATTCCTTTTTTTCCCTTGTGCTTTCACCGCCTCTCTAATCAATTCCATGTTCTTTCAACTTTTTAGTCAAGCTCTTGTACTTATGCAAAATGTCTAATCAAGTTCTTTCGATACAAGATCTAGCCAAATCCAGCTGATGTGCAGTGAGGTTAGAAGATGTTGGAGTGTGATGTGGATTAAATATCGCCTCCGTGGACACCAATAGTGGATAATGAATTAGTGGAAACTTGAACAATCTATTCATTATCCACAATCCTGGCAGATGTCCACGTAGCCAATATTTTATTCACGTCACCCTCTTGCTTCCTTGATGGCCACATTAGTTAGATTTTGGTCAGATTTTGTTCCGAGGGAACTTGAGTGGACATTGTGTAAGTAGAAGGACTTGATTAAAAAAAGTGGATGTACAGGAGGAAAGGTACAAGGATAAATTGTAGAAATCATCCTTTTAGGTCTAGAATAAATTATGGGCACTTGATTACTAATTGCAAAAGGACCTCCTGAATTTTTTTATATTTTGTGAATGTGATTGAGTTGTAAATTACCCTTTGCCTGGATCACCTTATCAAGTTGTCTCACAGACCGGTTCTCACACTTTATGTTGTTATCATTTATGTTATGCACATTTATTTCTGAAAGGTTGTTTGTTAACCATGTTCTCTCACCTGTCTGTGGCTTTGACTGCAAGCTTGTGACCATTATTAGGCTGATTTCACAATTTGCTCTTCCACCCAGGGAAAGAGATTCTGATAAAGATGGGAAGGTCAACTTTAAAGAGTTCTTTCATGGGCTTTTTGACTTGGTAAGAAACTATGATGAAGAAAGCCATAACTCATCACATAATTCCGATGATTCAATGGAGGCTCCTGCCAGAGTACTGTTTAATCAGCTAGACAAAGATGGTGATGGGTACTCATTTTCTCCCGCCACATATTTCCTTGTTCTGTTATCGACTTGATCCTGCTTGGAAGAAATTGTTGTCTTATCAGCTTAAATTTACCTTTGCAGATACTTGTCAGATGTAGAACTGCTACCTGTCATTGGAAAGCTTCACCCTTCGGAGCGTTATTATGCCAAACAACAAGCAGATTACATCTTGTCACAGGTATTTCCAAGTGAAAAGTTTCTTGAATTGGCCTCACACATGTTTGCTTGTGTGAAGTAGGTAGTTGGAATTTGCTATTCGATCATGGGTCACAATAGTATCTTTTGAAGGATTGTCGATACTGTTTATCACATTTTATGGCAACCAATGGACTAGTGTCACTTGGGACAGTTGATCTCTATGCACCCTTTACATCCTTATATGCAACTGAAATTAAGAAAACTCATGGCTCTTAAGTCTCTTAAATTATTTTCCAATACCAAACAGAAAACAGGAAAGAGGAGTTGATGGGGATAATGTTTCTATTTCATCCTTTAGAAGTAACTTGCATATTATGCCGTGTCTGAATCTCTTGATCAGCAATGCCCCACTTTGGAAGCATGAGCAGCTGACAGTTGGGAGTGCCTCAATGTTTATTCCTCCTCTAGCACAATACACTTGTTTTCAGATACCCATCTTGCATTCATTTATGATTTATGAAGTTACAATGGCCCTGTTTCTGTGAGAATATGGAAATACCTATTCTAATCTTATACAGACTCCAAAACTCCGCCGATATCAGTGATTGTATCTCCCAGGAAGTGACCTCATGAAATGTTTTCTCTGACTGGAATTATTGGATGTCTTAATCTGTCCTTTCTTGATTTGGAAAGCGCACATGTATTACCATTAAAATATGATGGTACTGTTTCATTGATTGAGCTTGCTGGCATAATTCATTAAATTGGCTTTTATTTTTCCTTGTGGAGTGCTTCTCCGATTGATGCTAGTTACTTGTCAATGCAGGCAGATAATGACAAGGATGGGCATCTAACATTGACGGAGATGATTGACAACCCTTATGTATTTTACAGTGCCGTTTTCAATGATGATGAAGATGAGTATGATTACCATGACGAGTTCCGCTGATCTCATGGTAGGTTAGAGCAGTTATTCCCTTTTCCCCATATATTCAGTATTTGTGTCTTACGGCTTCAGACTTTAATTGTCAGTCCAGGACGTCTACAAATGCAAGAATTCATTTTACTCAATATGCCAAACAGTTCAGCGACGTTAATGACAGGTGTCATGCCAACTTGATTCTTGGGGTGAATATCTGCTTTCCTTGATCATTCCTTGATCATTTCAATTTTCTCTTGCAAATTATTTTGTCGTTCTCATGTTTTTTGCTTGTCATTGCAGGGATTGGTTCTTACCACAGAAAAAGTCTCTTGCAAAGTGTATTGTTGTGACGATATAAAGTTTCTAGTTAACATTTTGGTAGTGTTTTGATAATTGACTTATTTCCTTTTCCTTTTTTGTAATACAATTTGTTTGTCACGAAGTTGTAGCATCTTTCTTGAACCTGGAAGGAGCGACGGAGTAGATTGACTCTGGTAGAGTCCCAAATTGCAAATTCCTTAGCTTAGAACACATTTGTAACATTCCAAGCATATAGATTCGTCCCATTCCTTCAATAATTGAATGTAAAAAACTATATGTGCTCATGGAGATCCATTAGTTTCGTGTATTAGATTTTTGTGTTACGTACTGAAACGATCGCTGTTTATGTGGAAAACCATAGTTGCTTTCAATTACTAGATATATGGGCCAGTCATGGAGATGAACTTACAACCATTCCTCAACATGGGGTCTCCACTCCTGTTCTTATCAGATCAAATTATCATGAGCAAGTAGTGCTCCTTTCTCCTACAATTCTTCAATATCCCAAAGATAAAAGGTCCTGCCGGTGCTCTCAATCGAAGATGGACAGCAAAATCAAATTACCCGTCCTCGCAGATTGTAGGGCGTGAAATTAGATCCTTAGCGAAAGTTCAGCAAAAGCCCGAACCTTTTAAAACCAGCTCCCCGAAAGTTTGAGCACTTGACCATGCATCAATGCATCAGATTTTCTAGGTCCGAAATCAAATGGGCAGTATTATACAGATCGCCCTCGAAGGAGAGAAATTGCGAGGTCTGGTCCTGGCCTTGCAACTCTCGCTGTGCATTCAAGTAAGCATTTCTCGTGTATTTTCCCCCAAAGAATAGAAAAGAAATTCATTCCTCCAGGACCTCTCATCTAATGACGTATTGTTCCGCTGCTCTCGGTCCGCTGTTTTCGCAGTTTCAAAGGAACATTTTGCGTTCAAAAGGAGACCTAAAAAACAAGAGAAGTGACTGCATTTCCTCGGTTGTAAATGGCGATACTGAATCATCTATATTCCATATGGCTAAGCGTCCTTGTTAGGGATCGTGAGAGACTTTCCGAAGCCAGCCAGCATTTGACGGAAAGAGGTAATTACACTGTTAATTCAGGGAAATGTGGCTCCACTGCATAGCCACTTCTCTTGCAATAAGATCTTCCTTCATGCCTAGCTACCATTGCCTCATACTTGCACCAAATCACTTCTGTCAAATGGAGACTGAACACCAAATACCTCTAAGTTCAACTTTTCAGAAAGCGAAACTGTAGAACTCTTTTGAACATGAATCCCACTGCTCTACCTTCAATGGGTAAAATAGGTTCAAAGTTCATGAAACTAGCTGGTGTGGGTTTATCAACCTATGCTTAGTTTGAAATTGGATCCTTACAATTAAATAAACTACCAGAGAGAGACATACCATGATTTCACTTTCAGTCAAGTATCTCATGCACTTGTAGATAATCTGATGGACTCGACTTTGGTGCAGGACATTTGTGCATTCAGATGCTACAACCATACTAAAAAGAGGATTGGTAAAGTAAGAGCAAAAAATCAATTGTATAACATTTCCTAGCGTCAGACACTGATGTACATTATTCTCTCCAAACTCCAAGTCTACATCAACTTCAAAAACAACTAGGATTGCATGAAATTCGCTCATCACCCAAGAAAATTACTCGTGAGGGAAGGCTGCGAAAGAGACACCAAAATAAACACCTTGAAACTCAACGACTGCACAACTATGTGCTCTTATGAGATTATCCTTGCTGACATGATCGAACCGAAACTTCTCAGCAACACTTTCATGTTCTGCTAAGTGGCAGGTATCATAAGGCAGAATGAAGGTTGGAAGAGAGAAGCAGTGTCAACAGCCGAATGATAGAAGCCACAAGACATCGAGAAAAGAGTTGACAGCATACAAAACAAGCAAGACAAGCCCGCATTTTAGAGTTCCCTACGTTTTCTACATCATCCAAGCATAACGAATAACTCAAGTGAAAATTAGCAGCATAGCCAAATGTACTTCGTCCCATTTCCATGTAACCAAAGTACTACTGAACAGTACGGAAGACTTCGCTAGATCCAATCTTTGCTTTCCCTTATTGCCAATCTCAGGCAGATACTGTTATCGTTGCCAAATCGAACGATCCACGAACATCAAATGGTATCCTGTTCATTTTCTGAACAGCATTGATGAATTCAATGAACAGAAGCTTCTCGAGATGGCTTTCTCGTCCAAAATCGCCAACCTTGCGTTTAAATGCACTGGGAAACTCAGATAAATCTGGATGGAAAATTATTCTCCACTCTTATGATCTCATCTATAATTCGATGCATATCTTGTTGATCCATAAAAGGCGACACAAAACACTCCTTATTCTATTCTTACTCCACCCCCTCACAAGTCTAAATTTGCTCAAATGCCGGATTAAGTACACAACCTCACAGTGACATTCAATTTGAAACCCGAGAAAATATGCTTTTCTCACAATCTTACCCTAAACACAGAAATGGGGGCCATCTTCAATATAAGCGCGCAGGGAGAGAGTATTCAAGTGAAGCCACAGAAAGTATAACAAGGAGTGTATAAGGAGATTACACGCTATTTGCTCTTCCGCTTGTTCTTCTTCTGCTCCCTCTCGTCGTCACTGTCGTCGTCGTCGTCACTATCATCAATGTCGTTGGGACCATCGTCGTCATCCGAAGGCGGAGACGGATCGAGACGAGCGGCGTCCACCGCCCACTGAATGAGCTTCTCCACTTCATCCTCCTCCTTCAGATCATCATCCTCGCCGCCGCTCTTCAAACCACCATTCTCACGCCGATCGCGACCGTCGGCCGCCGCGCTAGGGCCGAAAGCCCCGGCAGCCGCAGCGGAGGACGTAGACGAAGAAGACGGAGACGAAGAATACAGCGATCCTCTGAGCGCGGCGAACCGAGCCGACAGATCGTCGCCCAGGACGGCCTTCAGCTCGTCATCGACCTGACGAGGAGATGGAGAAGGAGCCGAAGCAGGAGCAGAAGCCGGAGCCGAAGCCGGAGGCGGTGGGTGCGAAGGCGCGGCGGCGGGAGCGGAGGGGGGAGATTTGAGGGCGGTGAAGCGGCGGGAGAGATCGGGGTGGAGATCGGAGGAGGAGGAGCGGGCGATGTGGGAGTTGAGAGAGAGCTTCAAGAGGACGTCGTCCTGAGCCGCTCGCAGCAGCTCCTCCACCTCGTCAATGACGCCCTTCTCCTCTCTCTTGCTATTCCTCATTTCGTCTTCTCCACTCCCCGCATCGTCGGATTCGATATATATATATTATTAGAAAAGTCATTATCTGCTGACAAATTCGGAAAATTTACCATCACACCTTGCAAAAAATCACGTTTATTATGAATCAATCGAATGATCAAGCCATAATAAACACATTTGCATTGTCGAATAAATCCCTTGAACTTTTTTTTCAAAACAAATTCAACACGCTAGTAAAATGATGATAATATACGGAATAAATTTTCAGATTAGGAAAACCCAGCATGGCTACGACCCAACCCGACCGGACGATAATAATATGGCGAATGAATTTTGTCGTTAAGGACAACTATAGCACCACTACAAATTGGAAGAGATTAGAAATGAAGATCAAGTAAATAACCTAATACTATCATTATTAACCCAGTAATCTCATGTCCTAGACCAGTCTCGAGGTCCAATCCATATCATTTCCTCTTCCAAAACATGAAAATCACGGTTGGAATATATCCCCATCCTAGGTGGTCTTGGCTCAGATATCCAGCCAATTGCGTGTAAGCTACCATTCTAACTTGACCAGGTAAATCAAGCCGATCGAGAAATGGCGCGCTCCTCAGAATACAAATGCAAATTTTGTAATTGACTTGATCTATTAGATCGACTATCTAAAAGCTACACCAGCCATTCATCAAGTCAATACAACAAAGCTTCAAAGGTAAACTCCAGCCATTAATCTGCAGTATAAATACTCTTGAAGAGCTCTCGCTTCGCTAACAAAGATCAAACTTAAAAGTCGTAGCAAGTCGATAATTTGGCATGAAACATACCTAGCTTCCAACTAATGATAGCTACGGTTCCAAGACAAAAGAGAGCAAAAAGAATTAACCAGCTCCGAGCCGTCTGAATAATGTTCGAGCTGCTAAATTTAGCTAAACCATTTTGCTCGAGGATTGTACAACAAAACCTCTCCGATAATCGAAAGGAAAATCGACCCACAAACTTGAGGTTTGCAGCAGCAATAAGGGAAGGGAGAATTCATCACTAGCTCCATGCATCAAGTCTCACTGTCCGACTGTCAAGCCAAAACCGAATTTGTAGTCCTTCTTCTTATGATCCAACTGCAATACATTTACACAGCACGTTCCATATTCGTTATCTAGTCAAGACAGGGCATGGAAAATTGTCTGTCAAACTCATGCTTACTTACCTCCGCAGACAATATGAAGTTAAGACCCATATTCAATCGCTCTTCCAGAAACGCAGCAACACAGCCATTAGAATCAATCTTCCCTCTAAGCCGAGACTGTAACAACCAAAAGACAGGTAAGGAAAGCATTCCCAGGACACCTCCCAATAGGGATTCACATGGGCCATGAAATTAAACTGCAACAAAGATCAACTAACATGCTCTTGTGCCAAATGGGGAAATTTAAAGGTGCTTAATTTAGTTGCATGGATTTGCAATTCTATAGGATTGACACTTTCTTAAATTAGAATTAATAAATTTGGTGCCACTGTGCTGAACTTACTCAAATTTCATATTTTCGGTGCTATTTTAATTCAATTAAGTTTGCGTGAATTTTAAAATCCTAATTCAAAGCAATGAAAAATGCAAATGCAGAGGTCGCTATAGCAAATTGCGGCAGCAGTACTGTTGATAGCAGCAGTAGTAGAATAAAAAGTGATGTAGCAGTAGTGGTGCTGGCAATGGCGGCATTGCTGCTAGCAATGAAGGCACAGTAACAATAAAGATGGAACTTAAGGGACCTTTGGAAGATAGTAAGCATATGTAATGAACATAAGAAATTGGTGGCGACAGTTTTTCAATTCTTGCAGTCATAGACAACCCATACTAAGCTGTGTAAACATTGTAGTTGGTCATGCACAAGCTACACAATAGGAAGAGGATTGCCTAATAAGGCAGCAATGCATTCCACCCAAAAAAACAAATGAAACCCACTCCAAACACAAGTTGAATGTAAGTAAGGAAAGTTGATGGCTTCAATCATATCTTGCACAATGAAAAAACAATGAAAACATTTCACGTGTAAGTTCTACCTGTCTAAGGAGGTAATCATAACCCACACTTGCAGTTACATCTCTTGACATGTAGTTGTACATGAAGTCTGTCGCCAAAGAAACCTGATTAAGATGGAAAAAATCATAAGAAAACCCTCAATAACACTAATTTATGGAAAAAAATGGTATGGAAAGCCTAGCTACTTCACCTTTTCAGACACCTTTTGAACATAACTCAATGCAACCATTCCAGTGCTAGCAACTTGTCCTGTAGCGACCTGTATGCATTAGCAACGATGACAATGACCATGAGAATATCGCAAAGAACATCCAGAGAGGAAAAGTGCATGTACAAGCAATGCGAGTCGCAATACTCATGGTCTCGGTGACAGATAATAAATCACACTAAGAGAAATGTAAACTGCACCTATCAATGTGCTTGCCTTTTCGTTAAGCTTTTGGGAATCACTAAACAGATATTCAAGGAAATTTATAATCAAAACCAACTCCAACAATAAAATGAAGAAAACCAGGTACAAAAATCTCGAGACTAGTGTAATCTATATTCTATATAGACAAAAACATACCACAACAGAGGATATAAGTCAGAAAGAGAACAAGCTTTTACAAAGTGAACCTCACATCAAGGAAATGGATAAGAAATGCAATAGCTCCTATCATCTAGTAATTTAAGAAGGCTCTTGACCCTGATGACGAAGAGGGAGAATATAATATACATGGAAAAGGTCTTAACAAAGGTATGAAAACCTTCAGCTCATAGATCTGGACATTATAAATGCATTGCTTATCTTTGGAGAATGCACAAATAGCATGTACAGGAAAATCTTTATTAACAGATCAGCTTAGACGGAAGAACCTACACCAATAAGCCAAAAAGCACCATATATCTTACTTCTCTCCACACTCCATCGTGTGACAATCAATCTAAATATATCGTAAATAAGTGATCAATAGTTGAGAATTCAACCCAACAGTCCAACATAATATTTACGTTACGTTGAGCATCATGTCTCATAACCAGAGTGCTCATCCAGAATCACAATTCACCATGATGACGATGGAATGACACATCCAAAGATGTACATGAAACATCAAAATGGTGATATAATGACTGGAAACAGAGACCATATATGTTTTACAGTGTTCCAACTTCCAAAGGGCAAAATGCTGATAATGGAATTCCCTAAGTAAAGAGCAAACTTTAATCTGATGGACCAAAAAAGGGCAAAGAGCCAAGGTGCGCACCATTTTATCTGTGTTGAATCGAGCAGCATATCCAATACCAGACTTTCGATGCTGTCCAGCCCAAAACACTTCACCTCCCAAAGATAAATGAGGTGTCACACTCTGCAAGAAAAGATAGAGTGAAAATAGCCAATGAGAGCTACACCGTGGAGGATAAGAGAACCTCCACGTGAGAGGTGATAGCATTCTGCTGCCCCGAGTTAACAGATCTATAGCTGTTAATCAAAGAAAAACAAACCAAAATTTCATGAATTCATGACACTGAGATAAACTTTTGGCTTCTTTATGGAATGCAGCAACAAAGAAGAAACTTGTACAGGCAATCCTTGACAACATATCTAGTAAATGAGGCAGCATGTACCCATAATCACAATTGTTGTTGACATCTAAAGACTCAACTTTTCTTGAAATCACCAGACGTACAGAACTGTAACTTGTTGAGAAGTGGAAAGGAAAGATTGTCTGTGCACACTTATGAGACAAACTTTGACACCTGATTAGATTAGAGATCCTCATTACAAGATAGAGATGGTTCGTATTTTACAATCTTGATATTTTTGCAAATGCTTCCATCTATTATAAATATCATCGTTGATGGGCAAGAAACCCCCTCAAATAGCCAAATTTTTGCAAATGCTTCTTTATACATACGTAAAAAGCTGATTCCTTGAGTCTTAATATGCTAAGTTGCAAACTTGTACATTGTGAAAAGCTTCCATCAATGAGGGGAAAAAATAAATAAAAAGGGAGAGTTTTTACTAAGTTTCACAGACACCCAGTCATGACAAATGGATTCAGTTTTCACATTCTGGACCATGCAAAAAGAAATATTAAAGGCATAGCATGAATAGATATATCGTGTACCTGAATATAATTTGCTCCAAATAAGGCACCACTTCCTGCCTGAAACTGGGCTCTGTAATCACTTCCCTGTAAAAGTAACAGAAAAGAAGCTTAAGCAGGACATCAATAGAATAAAAGTGACAACACAACCGTTGTATAAATTAGAATTCGCAAGAGACATGAGTCCATCAGATTAAAGCTGAAGTTCACAAGTAAACCACCCCAAAGAATCTTTCTTGAGTTCTATGATGCAAGGGATCTCTAAGGTGCACTTCTCACTGTTTCTTGCAAAAGATAATACTATCTTAAACTCTCGTATAGATAACACTAGCGTGACAGCATATCTTCAACCTACACTAACAGAAAAGTCACACCTTCAACTATGACACTGCGCAAGGAGGAAATAGATGATAAAAATAACAAACTTGACCTTGTAATCAAAATTGAACATGCCGTGCGACATATGTGGCTCACCGGTAAGCTGCGAAAAAATTTATGGATTAATCATTCACAACATAAGAAACAATGTTTAAACCAAAACAAGAGGAGAAAGAAGAGAGAAATATGATCTAGTAAGAGTGTACCAGCCCATTAGCCTTGAAAGAAAAATTGTCGGTCAAATCCCACTTAGCTCTAGCATTTAATCTGCCGTCCGTTAAAAGCCTCCCAAATAGCATCAACTGTATTAAATTAAAATTAGTATGACACTCTTCAAACAAATATCGGGAGAGAGAGTAGCAGTAACAACAGCTACTAACACCACAGTATTAATACCATCATCCAGAAATCTGACAGAGAATGTCCATACCTTTGGGTCCATAAAATTAACGCCAAACTCATACTGGGCAGTGGGAATTTTGATAGTCTCAGTGGATTGAGAAGGAATTTCAGCAACTCCCATTGACACACTGATGGACAATGAGAGGTTAAAATGAGTATAGGCACGAGTAAAATGCTCAAATAAATATACAACCAAACCAAGTATATAAAGCAACCAAGCAAAATCTACCTGTGACTCAGAGCAAATTGTGGATTAAGTCCTTTGGTAAAATCGAACCTAAACCCCTCAAAAACGTCTGGCTTCAGAGACACTGTATAAAGTAAAATAAGATTAGTCAATGTACAAGAAGATATTGCCAGAACTTTCTTAAAGACCACACCCAATAATTATGCACCATCATCTGTAAAATTTTCCATTACCTGTAACCATCATGTTCTGGATGGATTAAGAATTGAATTAGACAGAACTGCTTGTTCTTCCTAACTGAAATTCCTAAATGCCAAGTTGACACAGGACCACAAAATGAATTATACAGAAGCCAAAGAACCTAGGGACATATTAAATCTACTCGAATCTTGTTGTTAGCAGTACATCACAACAATTAAAGATGATTATTTCTCCATACAAACATGTTGTCAGAAACCTCGCCAACCTACTCCTTATTCATTCTTGAATTGCAATATCTCCAATTCACAATAATCATTTGGTCGAATGCATGAATAAGAGTTGACATTAATAAATTCATTTGGCCAAATATGGAAAAACCCAAAGCAACAAGAGGAATCTCCGCTCGCCATAAAGAAACTATATTGGATTTTGATCACTTTTCGAAGAGAACTTGCAGTGCAGGTGAGGGGCAGGGTGGCCCTGCAGAGACAGTAACTTGGAAAAATTCTCTTAATCTTCTGAACCCATGCAGCTGAAAAGACAGCAGCATAGCTTTCTACCCTCCATGTCTTTCACCACTGGTCTAAGTCCAACAGCTATCACACAGAAAATCAAAAAAATAAAAACAAAAACATGCAAAAGTGAACTCTTCTTCAGATAATGCAGCAGACACGGCTTACCAAGGTCTTGTATCCAATAATATACTCGAAACACCTCGAAAGGAAGAAAATCCACTTCCCCTCCCACCTCTCGACTTTCTCAATCTCATGCCAGAATGGCCAACAACCCAAATGTTTCTCCATCTATCTTTACTAATGGGGGAGTACAGAACATGAAATGCCATTCGAGACAACAAAGAATACTTCATATTTAGAACACTGGATGCTTCAAACCCCCGACCAATTACGACCCTTTCGGCGAAATAGGGAAATGCCCATGGCGCAGCAGTCCAAACCAAACGAAATTTCACCATTTCTCCAACACAGGCTTAAAAACACGAGACCCATCAGCCAATCCAATCGCTATTCCCCACCCGCTACTGCTAAAAACCTAGACCAATCACGCCAGACCCATCCCCAACACAACAGCCCGCAACCACACATCCATCGACACTCATTGCTCGCCGGAACCTCAACAGCCGAACCCGAACTACGACGGAATCACGAATTGGAAAAAAGAAAAAGAAAAAGAAAAACGCGATTGGAGCTCAGTCATTGGTCGCGTGATCTGGAAACGGGACTCACTCATGGCTTCGCGGTGGATTTCCTCGTACGGGATAGGGCACGGGAGGTTCAAGTAGTCCACTTTCTCGGGAGCCACCTGCTCCGGCGCGGCGGCCGCGGCCGCCTTCGCCGCCGCCTCCTCGGGAGGGACCACACCAGCCATTGCTCGACGGCGACCCCTTCCCCTCCTCCTCCTCCTCCTCCTCCTCCTCCTCTTCGGCTCGGCTGCTCGGGGCGGCGACGCTTTCGGCGGGAGCGAGCGAGCGAGAGAGAGAGGGCGTGCGCTTCGCAAAGGGAGGAGCGACTGCTGCTGATTTCGATTTCACTTCCTCGTCATTTCGAGGGTTCAAGGAGGGTTTTACTTCTCGAGGTCGGAACGGGTCGTGATCGCATCCGACGGTCGTGATTTCGCTGAGCCCTGTCCTCGAGCGGGCCAGCCGGTGGGCCCCGCTAAAGTTCTTGGAGAAGTTGGGGGGTGGAAATTTTGGTTTTCACTATTGTAAAAAGTGTTGGGACAAATTCCTCTGCAGCAGCGCCATTGGAGCTTGGAGCTGAAGCAGCTTATAACGATTTATAGAATTTTGATTTTTCTAAGACCTAAGGTGCTAGGCTCCTTTAAGACAATTGTTGCCCGCCGCACAAATTATAACACTTCATAACACGACATGATTACAGCCCGTCATGATTGTACCGATAAGATACCCTACAGATGGATGATGCTTGCACTTAATGTGCTTTCCATTCTATTCATCTTGGTTTACATTTTACGAATGAGGTTTCAATCTTCAAGTAAAACGAGCTCAATATACAAAAGGGGCCTCACTCTTTCAGCACTTTTTTGTGACCCGAGGAATAGGGACAAATGCTTGCCCAATTGCATAAAGTCCTATAAAGCACCTCACAAGTCCAACGAATAAAAGCCTCAGGCATGTGTGTAATCCTGATTATGAGTAATTTGCACTTTTATGATGTAAACCATCACAGTGGCTGGCCAAGTGTCATTGGACTTTACTTCTATGTGATTTGGAGTTCCCTTCCGTTCACAATTTCTGATCCTCTTTTAGTCGTGTGAAATCTTATTTTAACTTGTGCTGATCGTGAGACAATTTTAGTCCTAACCCACTTGCACCGTAATAAAGACTCACTTTTATAAGAATATTTATGACCGAAATCTTACATTTTTACGAGGCATTCTACAATCTAACTCATTTGTGTTATATATGTTGGGTTATATGTTCCCTATGTGTTGCCAATAAATAAATAAATAAAAACCTAGATTGCACTTCTACTCAATTTTGTTAACCTATCTCTTCATGATTTTGTCATTTCGAGGAACTTCCCCATTATTTCGATACCTATATTTTGCTAAGTGTAAGACTTAGCATGTTAAATTCTCCTGTTTCATATCCATGTGTTTATGTATGACATAAATTTATAGCTAATCTAGATATTTCCAATAGTAAAATGGTTTACATGTGCAAAATTACGCTTCATCGTATTCTATATTGTTAAATTATGAAGGGGTCTTATTATATTCATGTACAAAAAAAAAAAAAATAACGAGGAGAAAGGAGAATGCAAAAACAAAAAGTAGATGGAAGTAACAAATAATAGAATCTATGATATATGGATATATTTATTTCAATTATCCTTTATTAATTTCAAAATCTACATTTTTATGACAAAATGCAATGTATCATTTATAAAGGAATCGAGGATAAATAAAGGGGGAAACGGATGTAGATAACTGACAAATGCGGACCTTACTTTTCTTCACATAATAACTACTCAAATAAATAAGTAGACAACTTTCCTTTTGTCTTTCCTTCAAAATCATTTCAATTTTTACATCCAAAATTCTTGACAAATAGAAAAAATAAATATCATCCAAATAGAGAAATGGCGCTTGCCTCTTTTGTTTCGATTATTTCCTAAAATATTGCCCTACTTTTCCTTTCCTTCTCGCTCTTTCCATTTCTTATTAGAACTTTGTCCTTTTTTGCTTATCTTTATTAATTTTTCAGTCCTTTATTAGGGCTGTGCTAAAGTCGAAGGTAATCTCTTTTTATTGGTTGGTTAAATTTTTAGAATATCGAGACAGGCAGATTAATACAGACATTTTTTTCCATGACAATGTGCGACTTTGCATTTTCAATAAATAAAAACTTTCACCAATTCCACCGTGATTTTGATCATTAAGTTTTCTCGTGATTATTTTGTCCACTTAATAAGTTAGGCAATGTTATGGTCATTTATGATGGAAAAATGGCTTGAGTCTATTTGATATTAACATGAAATAAATGAAGTTGATTTTGCAAATTGTATTTTTGAAAATAAATAATTATCTAACATTAGTGATGTGTTTGGTTCAACTTTTGGAAAAAAAAATCTTTGGGAAAATGTAAAAACCTTTAAGTTTAAAGAGGTTTTTCAAAATGCAAGTCATGTTTGGTAAATTGTAATTTTAAAATTTATTGGGAAATTAACTTTAATTTAAATGATATATGGAAAAATCACACTTTGTAAAATACTTTTATTTTTTTAAACTCAAAATTAGCAAAGGACTCAATGGTCGGTGAGCTTCCAACGAGCCTTCACTGGCATGGTTGCCTAAAAACAACTCAAGCGATTGTCACATGGGCCTCATCACTTGGGATCGTGGACCCTAAGCAACGGCCACCTGGAGGCAATTTTGACGACTACTTGAGGTTGATGACCTGAGTCCTTACCAATGACATTGCACGAGGTAGACATTTATGAAATTATGAAAATTTAGCAATGGCAAATTTGAATTAAAAAATATTTTTACATTTCAAAAATGTTCAAAACTCAAAGAACCTCCACAACTATCTTAGGCCAAAGGCATTTGAAAATACAATTGCATTTACTAAAATATCTCTAAAGAATCTGCTAAAAGCTTTTGCATCTGTCTAAGGGGGAAGAAGAATACCCCAATTGCCATGACTTGGCATGGGGGAACACATTAGTACCAACAATTCCAAAAGATTCATAAGTGTCACTTAAAAAGAAAAGAAAAATGGACACAGTGCCAACTTGACTTTAACAAAGTGTTGCTAAATATAGCCTTTTAAGGCCCCAAAGGGCTTTGACAAAGTGTTGTCGTATATAGCTTAAGTACTTTATGAAGGGAAAATATCACAAATGGTCTATGAACTTTTATTTAATGTTCAATTTCATCCATGAACTTTCGATTTACTCAATTTAGTCCATGAACTTTCATATAATGTTCAATTTCATCAATGAGCTTTCAATTTGCTCATTTTAGTCTCTGAACTTTCATTTAATGTTCCATCTAGTCCCTAATTATTTGAAAATTGACCAATTTACTTTTTTTAATACCAAACTGTTTTTTTATAAATAAAAAAAATACTAAACTAGGTTTTTTTTTTTGGTCGAAAAAATACCACATTTATGCAAAGTAATAAAGGTCAACATTTCTTTAATTTCTCCATATTAAAGACAAATGGAAAAAGGGACAATAATAATAAACAAAGGTGAATCTTGCATTTTGATTTCTTTTTTGTATATGCAAATTACTTGAATAATGTACAAAAGCCCATCGATCAATTTTTCCCTTTTTGGTGAAGTACATAAAAAAAATCGATTGATGGGCTTTTGTACATTATTCAAGTAATTTGCATATACAAAAAAGAAATCAAAATGCAAGATACACCTTTATTTATTATTATTGTCCCTTTTTCCATTTTTTTAATATTGAGAAATGAAATAAATATTGACCTTTATTACTTTGCATAAATGTGGTATTTTTTCAACCAAAAAAAAAAACCTAGTTTTATTTTTTTTATTTATAAAAAAACAGTTTGTATTTTAAAAAAGGAAAATTAGTGAATTTTCAAATAATTAAGGACTAGATGGAACATTAGATGAAAGTTGAGGAACCAAATTGAGCAAATCGAAAACTTATGGATGAAATTGAACATTATATGAAAGTTCATGGACAAAATTAAGCAAATCAAAAGTTCAAGGAAGAAATTGAACATTAAATAAAAGTTCAATGACCATTTGTGACATTTTCCCCTTTATGAATGAAAAATATTGTCATCAATCAATCCATCTAATCATCAAACAATAAATATTTGATGCATAACACTTTCCATTTTTTATTTTTTGGTCAAAAATCTAACATTTTTTTATTGAAAGATAGCAAAAAGTATAACATTTTTATTGGTTATTGATTGGGCGGACAAATGATTCGATTATTTGGAAACATTTATAAAACTATGACATCTAAAACATGGAAAATTATTTTAAAATTCATGAACTTATTATATTTGTACTAATTCAGTTATAAACCTTTCAATTTGACCAATTGACTCTTAAATCTTTGAATGGATTGCCAATATAATCAATTGGGAAAATGTCACAAATGGTCTATAAATTTTTATTTAATGTTCAATTTCAGCAATGAACTTTCGATTTGCTCAATTTGGTCCCTAAATTTTCATGTAATGTTCAATTTCATCCATAAGCTTTTGATTTGCTCAATTTAGTTCTGAACTTTCATCTAATGTTCTATCTAGTCCTTAACTATTTGAAAATTGACTAATTTCCCTTTTTTTTATAATACCAAACTGTTTTTTTATAAATAAAAATACCAAACTAGGTTTTTTTTTTTTTTGTCGAAAAAACACCACATTTATGCAAAGTAATAAAAAAGTCAATATTTCTTTCATTTCTCCATTTTAAAAACAAATGGAAAAGGGACAGTAATAATAAATAAATGTGAATCTTACATTTTGATTTCTTTTTTGTATATGCAAATTACTTGAATAATGTACAAAAGCCCATCAATCGATTTTTTTTTGGACTTCCAAAAAAAAATCGATTGATGGGCTTTTGTACATTATTCAAGTAATTTGCATATACAAAAAAGAAATCAAAATGCAAGATTCACCTTTGTTTATTATTACTATCCCTCTTTCCATTTGTTTTTAAAATGGAGAAAGGAAAGAAACATTGACCTTTATTACTTTGCATAAATGTGGTATTTTTTTGATAAAAAAAATCTAGTTTGGTATTTTTTTAATAAAAAAACAGTTTGGTATTAAAAAAAGAAATTGGTTAATTTTCAAATAGGTAGGGACTAGATGGAACATTAGATGAAAGTTGAGGACAAAATTAAGCAAATTGAAAAGCTCATGGATGAAATTAGAACATTATATAAAAGTTCAAGGACCAAATTAAGCAAATCGACAGTTTGGGGATAAAATTGAACATTAGATGAAAGTTCATGGGAACCATTTGTAACATTTTCCCTAATCAATACAACCAATTTTGTTGGAAATCACTAATTAGAATATCGAATAGTTTACAATGTTTAACTAATTCTTTTCAATTTTTCTTTCTTTTTTCCCCTTTTCTTCTTACCAATGGCAAGCCATTGGGCATCTTGCAAAAGGCAATGGCTGGCGAGGCTAATGGCCAATCTTGACAAAAAAAAAAGGAAAGAAAATGAAAGGAAAAAAAAGAAAAAAATTTATATATTTTTTAAATTTCTAAAAATTATTCACTTTAACGATGATTATGCCACATAGAAATGTCAATATTCACATAAGTGATTTCGGACCAAAAGCGATTGGATTGACTACATTGACAAATTGTCTAAATGTTTTAGAATAAATTGATAAAATTATAAAACTTATAACTGAATTGTCACAAGTAAAATAAATTTTGGACTTGATTATCTCCCACGAAAGCACCACATGCTTGGCATGAATTTAGTTGAGTTTAAGGGTGGATTTGATTCAACTTTGCAAAGAAGCTTTGGTTACAATGTAAATGTTGAGAGCCAAAGCAATTTAAATTGCATTTGGTAAAAACTCATTTGTAAAGTAACTTTGAATTTAAGTAGCGTTGGGTAAAAGCCCTTTTCGGGTTTGATGGCTACAATTTTTATTTTTTTATTAAAAAAATCTAACCCTCTACTATCGACAAAATGCTCAGGTTGTCAGTCGCCATCGACTAAGGTCACATGGCCTCAAGTAACGAGGGCCGCATAGGGTTGTGGGCAAGCCCAAGTGGCATCTTAGAAGTCACATGTCATTAGTGCCGGTGACCAACCACAAACCCTGAAAATAGTAAGGGTAAAATGGGAATATGAAAAGGTTAGCGATGGCAAGATGGAAAAAAAAAGTCTAGAAATGGCATTCTGCCCATTGGGCTCCGCCCAAAGCCGATGCTAGCTTTTTATGCTTTCAGTTTTTCAAATACTACTTTCCCTTGAAAATGATTGCCAAAAGAGTATTGCTAGGCTAGCAATATTGTAAACCAAGGGTCTGGTTCATAACACGTGTTAAGAAAGTACTGGTTTTTCTTTTAAGAAATAAATCTACCCGTACCATTCAAGCTGAAGATCTAAAGATGGAGACGTCACGTTTCATGTGAAAAACTTACGGTAGTATCACAACATTTCCCTTACTATAACTCTCAACACTTTCCAAGTCGACTTTGAATGTCGAACTAAATGCACCCTAAGTTCAATATCAGGCTCGTCCCGGTCTGTTTGACACGATTAACAAATGGTTTGCAGAAAAAAAAAATTCGACATATGTATAGGTTATATAATCCCAAAAACTGAGAGAATAGAAAATTCCTAGAAAAAAAGAGAAGAAAAGAAAACCCTACACAGTCCACTGTTGTAGTCCGTTAAAAAGCGCCACCGTCGGGAGTAAAAAACGACGCCGAGAAGAGAGAAATGTTTTCCGATCCCGGCTACAGTAACGGCTACTGCCGCCCCCAAGAGGGCGGCGCGGCGCCGGAGCACGGCGCCCTCCGGCCGCCCCACAGGGGCCGCGGGCGCCGGAGGGGACGGCGGGGCAGGTCGCACGACCCGGCCGATTCTCCCGCCTCCGGCGGCGCCCCTAGGGTTGCCGATTCCGAGCAGGGGGTGGAGCAGAAGCCTCCGCCCTGCACCGACTTCGACATGGCGTACTTCCACTCTTACGCCCACCTCGGCATTCACGAGGAGATGATCAAGGTACGGTTTTTTTTTCGCGTTTTTCTGTAGGCGTTCCGGCGCGTGGCGATCTTTGAGCTTACGCATTGGATGATTAGTTGTGCCGGAGTTTTTGATCAACTGGAAGTTTGAAATGGGCTTTTTCGTAAAGCGAATGCTTTCGCGTTTACTTACCTGCGTTGATGAATCGAGAAGAGATATAGAGGTACAAACAAGGTTCACCGTCTTTGATTGCTTAAATTCGAGCTCACGGTTTCATGTTGGATGATTATAGATTACGTTGGATGTTTGCTTCTGCACAGTAAAATGGTGTTGCCGAAATTTGGAGTGTCTAATGCCCCGGGGGGGGGGCGCTCTTCTATGGCCTGTTATGCTTCTAGGACTAGATTATTACCAGCAGAGGCTGGGGAAGGATCAATGAGCTGGCAGCCTATCTGAATGCAAGATAACTGAAAACGGAACTGTGGTTCCCTTGTATGGACTTGTGGGGTGTGGTTAAGCCTGCTTGTGGTTCCATATGTTTTGGTACGAGGGGAGGTAGACAAGAAGTGTCTTCTTGTATTATTTATAATGGATTATTCTATGCTAGACAGCTTATAATTGTCAGAAATTGATAAATTGGGATGAGCTTTAGAATTCTTTTAGTGTGAAAATTAAATGGCAAATTGGAGCCTTTGCTATAAAGAAGCAGACGCACCTTTGAACACCAAAAACTGAAAAGTTGATTGACACAGTTGTAGGATTATACTGGAGTAGGACTAAGTTTAAAAAGTAGTTTTTAATCTTGTGTTCTTTCAGGCATTATCAATTATGATATTCCTGATATTCCCTTTTTCTTTGGATAATTTTTCTAGAGAATAAATTGCTTGTAGGATTAAATTATTAAACAGAGAGCTGTTTCATTTTTGGTTATGTGTGTCAAAATGTTGATGGGCTGCAAATGAAACGAAGGTGAGAGTCTGAATCTAAAAGGTTAGTTTGACGAGCTTCACATTTGTATCTGGTGCAACTTGAAAGGAGTAGAAGAACCTTTGGGAGATGGGAGCTACCACTCTTCACATGAAATTCTTCTTTTTCTTTTTTCTTGTGGGTTTTCCTCTTAGAACCTTCTTTTCTAAATGCCCTTATCGTGGAAGTTTTACTCTGTTTCGTTTTAAGAATGTTTTTCCTAGATCCATGTTATTCATATTTCGGTTATTAGCACAGTGATGCTGATATTGAGGTTCTTGCTATAATTTTCTGTGTATTCTTAATGTTAAAGCTTTGCTGGTGGTTGTGATGATCGTGATAAATGCTTGTGAAATCATGATATGCTCATTCCTGATGAATGCTTATGAAGTCCGTTTGTTCATCTCTTTCTGGCCTGATGTTAAGCAGAATGCTCGGAGGGGTGGAAGGCATTATGTGCCAGTGTGGGAAGTTTTATTGATTGTGATTTATGGAGCTGTCTATAAGGAGCTAATTGAAAAAAGTATGTTCCAGTTTGTAATGGAGTTTCTCTTTTTCAGGATCGTGTCCGAACAGAGACTTATAGGACGGCGATAATGCGGCATCAGAGTTCTATTGCTGGCAAAGTAATTTCGATGTTCATTCTTAGCTTAGCTATAAGTCTATTCCAAAATTATTGGTTGCATTAACTGCATGTAGTATGTCCTAGTGTTCATATTCTTGCTTTTTGGATGTTTAGACTTGCTTTATGCACTTTGAGTTTGACGAAGTCGATGTTGTTTTGGGGTACTAAGGAATTCTTCGTTCTTTTTTAGCGGGGCAAATAAGGATGCTTGTTGATATGATGAAGAGCAATGGTATAATCAATATATGGAGCTGGAAGTATGGGATGGATAGCAAGAGATGTGACAGTCATATGTCTAGGTTGTACAAAATGCTGAATCACTTATATGTGTTCTTTTCGAAACTAGATTGTGATTTTTTAAACATTAATTCACTTACAAGATGAAAGAATCAATTTGGAATATGCAAATTATTGTAGAAAGAAATATTGAAGTTTTTCAAAGCCGACTGCACTTGCGGAGATTCGAAATTCTCACCATGAGGGGTGAATATACTCTCACAACCACTAAGCTAAGACCATCATTTGGTTGTAAAGTGAAAATTATTTATAATAAACTATTATGACAGACCAGTCCTGTTTGGTTTTTGGTTGTTCAGGCTTTAGAACTGACTCACCTTGGAACTGATCACCTAAAATGCAGATAAAATGGGCTCTAGTACTACAGAGTTACATGGGTGTGCAGCTATTTTTTAGTTTCAAAAGATAAAGATTGATACTCATCTTGAAGCTTTAAATGTAATTTTAGCATCATTCACTAATATAAGATTCAAAAGATACATACTGAAGTGAAAATCCATTGTGGTAAGTAGTTTTTTAAACCCTTTTAATTAAATTGCATAGTTAATGAACCCAACAAGTGCTTGTGTTCTTTGGTCCAGTATTGATGAATGGAGTAAGACGCCCACTTACTGCCTTTATGATCCCATGTCCCATTTTTGTTATTGTATTGGGTAAGTGTAACGATGGTGAAGTAAAAGGAAATGAGAAAGAAAGTCATGAGTTCATAGGTCTGATCACATGTCATTGGAATCTGCAGGAAGAGTAAATGCAAGTCTGTAAATGAGGAGCTAAGTCAATTTTTGCAAAAACAATAAAAGATGATCTTATTACTTGCATTATGTTTGGGAGAGTGAGGGAAAGAAAATTTAGTTTGTAATATAAAAGATTATAATTTTCCCTCCATTGTTCTCACAAAGATTTAAAAGTTTACCCACCTTCTACCCGAACTTTAATTCATCCCATTTTCCTTCGTTTCCCAAATATAGCATTAAGGCCTTTGTGTGTCAGAGAAATTTGAATGCTCTACCAGTTTTCCTGCACCTGCTGTGGTCGATAATTTTGTCCATCATTATAGAAATTTTGAACTCCCGTCATGATTTATATGTTTTTAAAGTGTCTTCATCGGTCAGTAGAGCTGCAAAATGATTGGGATAGATTGATTATCTTCTAGGCATGCAACTGGGTTTATTTTATACGATGTCTTGGTTGTCATAACTGTGTGTATCCTGGGCTAAAGTGATTTGGTGAATTAACAACAGTATGATGTTTCTCAGGGACATCCTGTTTTCAAAATGATAAAAGTAGATTTCAATCTAACAGTATACATTTTCAAATGATCATCTACTTGACCCTGAAACGTGTTTTCATTCTTTGAATAATTAATTCCAAATTTTATTTTGTCACTCCTTTGATCATAGTTGCATTGCAGGTTGTTGTTGATGTTGGTTGTGGGACAGGCATTCTCTCTATTTTTTGTGCCCAGGCTGGTGCCAAACGGGTAAACTTTTTGCTTATATTTGTTGTTAAATGAGGAGCATTTTGCTTGTGCTTGTCAATTGTTAATTTTTACCTTGTTACTGAAAGTTATTGCTAGACCATGTGATAATTACTGAAATTTGGTTTGCAAATTCTTCTCCCCTTCTCGCAACAAAGAGTCAATACCTCTCCAAACTGAAATTTTGGGGTCTGGAAAAGCCATTACTAGTTTGGGGTTTGTTTTGATTTGATTGATGATTGATCCTGTGAGATGTTATTACTGATGTGATATGGGCACCGATTGCTTTTTCTTCCTGAAATATATTGCCATCTTGCTTTCCTAAAAGAATAGCAAGCTTCTTCATTCATATGCTGAAGTTGAGTTCTTTCTTCTTTCTTCTTTTTTTTTTTTCCCTATGCTTCTGAAGTTCATTGAAAATATTTTGCCACTTAGAAGATTTCAAGTGATGATAAATTTTATATGGATGCTGAGCTGCTTGGATAAGTGTTGGAATGGGGAATATGTAGCATGATGCTAGGGACTGCATGGTGGCTGTTCTGGTTACCAATTTCATGGGAAGAGGTTTAAATAAGTTTAAATAAGCATTGACGATTGACTGATTACAAGTTACTTTTTTTTGTCCAAATGCTTTTTGGTAATGGGAAACCTGATCATTAAACCTTGTAATGCAGCATGAATTGTTGAAACTTTTCTATTTAAAGATTTTTACCTGTTGCCAGGAAATGCATACTTACTTTGGACTGTGCTTTGTTGGGTAGCTATCGGTATTTTTCCAACGGGTTTTCTTTTTGTGCAACTAGTTGATTATGTGTGGGTTAAATGAGAATTCATTATGACAACGATAGCAATAAACCCATAGATGACTGACAACAAATCCGTGAATATTACAGGTACCCAAAATTAGGAGACATATTAATGACTTAAAGAAAATAATAAATGATCATTTGGACAAGAGGCTTAATTTTATATTGAAGTTTGACAAGAAAGTCACCTAATGCACTGAAGCTCATTTTCCATCATTTAAAACTCTGGGAGAAAGGGCACTAAAGGTGATAATCTACAAAGATCTCTCTGTAAATCTTTAGAAGTTTTTGTCTATGACTTTTGTAAATCTTAGCCCTTTTCTTCTTAGGCAGGTGTGGAATACGAGATGGAAGATTAGATAATACTATCAATAACAACTGCGGTGAAGCTTCACTGGTGAAAAGGAATATTACATAATGATACTCAAGAAAGTTGGCTTTTGATTGGTCTTGTTTTGGATAGGCAGTAGGAGCTGGTAGTCGAAGCATCTCTTTGATTTTGTAATTCTCATCGTAAACATATGCAACCCTTAAATGGTAGAAAGACTATTTTGTTCAGAGAGACTGATAGTGCCAGAGATAGATATAAAAGCTCTATGACGAGCATTAAAACAGAAGGAAACTATTGCCAAGTTACCAAGAGTGTTGCCTAGTCAATCTGTGGTCACATCTGTCAAGTTTTGTGGACAGGATTACTTTGCCATGACATGTTAAATTATAATGTGCAACTCTCGTTTTTTTTTTTTTTTTTTTTTTTTTTGGGGGTGGGGGGGGGTCAGTTTTAGCGACCATATTCATATCAAGGTTAAAGGCTTTCTGACTTAGAAGCCATCGACTCATCGACTTCTTTCTATTCTTACTCTAAGATGCTGACTTTCCATATCACTTCTAGGATTGCTAGTGAGCAAATGAACCCCTAAACCTGTCCACATGGCTCTTAAATTGTAACTTTTCCTTTAAAATCCATACTACATAATGTAGTATGTCATGTTCCTTAGCAAGCATATACCAATTTATCATGTAAAAATTGCCAGTTCTCCCTTTCTTATTTTGTTTTCTCTTTCAACTTTTCTTTTGGGTGCTTCACAACTATGAGAATTAATCTCAAGATGCTGTATGATGGTCATAATCATCCACTATGTTTCTACTATAACAGGTTTATGCAGTGGATGCAAGCGACATTGCAGTGCAGGTACTCTAGTACAGTTTTGCCCATTTTCCTATTCCCTGTAGTTTTTTTGTCTTTATGGTGTTATTTGAAATCATTCACTGTATGAAATTCTTGTGTTAAAAAAAATCTGTAGGTTTTTCTTCCCACATTGATCCACAATCTCTCCCAATTTATATTTAATATAATCTTGTTATGTACATCAAAAAGCTTGAAAGTTCCAGAGAAAGTTTTGTTCCACCAGAAAATTGTTTCCTGGAACAAACAGATTCTTGCATAAATTGCTGTTTCATTTTAGCATATCAGTGGCCGGGTCCTAGTATTTTTTTTTTTTTTTTTGGGTCGGATAGGTCCTCTTAAATTGGTTCTACAAAAAGGGTCTGTTTCAGTGGGAGTCTTTGAGATGGGATGATAAATTTTCTCATATCTTCTCATAGACATTTTATAGCGAACAGCAAGCATTATTGGACTTAATAGATGCATCATCAACTGATAAGTGAATTTATGATGATCTAGATTGCTTTCATGTTTTTCTATTATGCAGGCAAATGAAGTTGTTAAAGCAAATAATTTGTCTGACACGGTAATAGTATTACATGGACGAGTTGAGGTAGGTAGGCTTCATCAGATGAGGCAATTCTCAAGTATTTTCTTTCTACTTGTCTTATCTATCTTATTTCCTCCCACTTGGCATTGGATATATTGGCAGCTTTTTACCTTTATTGAGCATTGGTGTTGACATATGAAAATAGACTATATTGAAGTGTGCTATCTCATGATGGAGTGGAATTTTTGTTTCAGTCTTACCTTCTCTATTAGTTTGAATTTGCTCCTATTAGTTGGTTGATCTCATTGGACAAAAACATTAGGTGGTCATAGATTTGAATCTTGAGAGTGCAGGAACTGAATTTTCAGCCTGCTCATGTTGAAGGGGGGGGCTTATGTCTAGTTGGCGCTTCGGTGGGGTCATGGTGATGGCCTGGCCCATATTAGGAAGACCTCTTAGGAGGTTATGTGGCTTTGATGTACTACGGTCTGGTGGGGACAATGCAATGTCAGACTTGGCGGACCCACAAGCCAAACATTCTGTGGTACAGTGGAATTTCTGTGGTAGTGCCCCAGGGAGAGAGCTATGCTGGTTGCCCCATTTTTCCCTTTTCTCTTCAAAAAGGAGAAGGAAAATAGTTAGAAGATAGCTATAAATGGAAGAGTTGGGTTAGGGTAGGTGGAAATTTCTGGTTATAGTCCCTGAATTGGTGAACTGAGAAATAAAATATGTAGTCATGTCAAAACTGCTTGGGATTAATATCTGACTTGCTTTTGGATGTAGACAGTGTACTTGCAAAAATAAAAGCAAACCGCGGAGATCGGCATGTTATTAAGATTGTCAATACTTGTTGGCGCCAAAATACTGTTCTCACATTTGATATGCTTGACAAAAAATTTTGCTTCTATGGAAACTTTGTGAAACTTTGTTGCTGTGATTGTGATATCTGCAGGATGTTGAGATCGATGAGGAGGTTGATGTGATAATCTCGGAGTGGATGGGGTACTTGCTTCTTTATGAGGTGTGGCTTTTTCCTTGTAATAATGAACCAGTACATGGTGGAGCTTTTGTTGCTAGATCTTAGCAATCATTTAACCTTTACATTCATCTTAGACACAAGTTTATGCTAAGTCAAGGCAATTGTTTCTTTTGCTATCTAACTTCTTTGAGGATTTCATTGTAGAGCATGTTGGGCAGTGTCATAACTGCAAGAGATTGCTGGCTAAAACCTAGATCTTAGCAATCATATAACCTTTACATTCATCTTAGACATGAGTTTATGCTATATTAAGGCAATTGTTTCTTTTGCTATCTTACTTCTTTGAGGATTTCATTGTAGAGCATGTTGGGCAGTGTGATAACTGCAAGAGATCGCTGGCTGAAACCTGGAGGCTTGATCCTTCCATCAAATGCGACGGTAAATCTCTCTCTCTCTCTCTCTGACACAAGCATGGAAGCTGCATGCAGAGGACACGTACAATATTTATATTTTAAGTTCCATTGAGCGGTGCCTTACCTGTTAACCCTGTGTAGAAAAAGGAGCGTTGAAAACAAAAATGAAGCTCATTTAAATAACTAAGGTTCGATGATGTCAAGTAGGTATGGTAAGCAAACAATTAGGTCCCTTCAGTCTCTTGCTTCTCTTCATCTGCATAACTGAACAATGGAAAGGGGAAACTTTTTGATGATCACTGGCTTCTTTTTCTACTTTGATTTCTTGCCAGGCCCAAGTTGTCATCCATGCCACTTCAGTTATACAAAAACTTCTAAGAGACCTTTTCATTCCACCACTTTAGCCGTGTTTTTTTTTTTCTTCTTTCTTTGTTTTCTTTTTTGCTTACATGAAAGAATCTATATGCTGAAACTTTTTCTTTCCCTGTCAGATTGTCTTAATTAAGCTCTAAAGCCGAAACACATCTCAATGTCCCACTCTTGACCTATACAGATTATCTCTAGATTCTCATTCAGTTGACAATTCAGTTAGTCTCTATAGGTTCATGGCATCTCAGTCGTCCTTTGTTTGGTCTTGTTATATGGGTTGGTGCATGTTGGTGTTGCTGACTGTGAAAATTATGGTTCTTTTACTTGCTGAAGAAAATTTTAGTCTTTGATCCCTCCATATTCCTCCTGATCATTCACAGACGTGATCAGTTGAAAATGCCCCTGTTTTATTTGATATTGAAGTGTATGTTCTATCGATGCTGATTTCTGGTTTATGTCACTGCAGTTGTATATGGCCCCTGTCACACATAGCGACCGGTATAGTGACAGCATTGATTTCTGGCGCAATGTGTATGGGATTGATAGTGAGTACTATTGATGTGGATTATACAGCTTTCTTATTTTTAATGAGTTAAAATATTGGCACTTCTTTGTTGGACCTTGATTGGAAAGGAGGATGGAAAAAAAAATTTGAAAAGGGGGAAATTTGTCATTAATTTTTAAGGTTTTTTTATTAGATCTTTTCTTTGCTTCTTATGCAAATTTGGCAATTTGGGAATTGGGTGAAAGTGTCTATGTTACATTTGCAAATGGTTCTCTTGTAAGATGCCATTGCACAACTTGTACTTGTCATGAACCGCACCTGTCTTCACTTTGAATGCTTATGCCAAATCGTATTCTTCTCCTTTTATTTGTCTAGGATTAGTAAGTTATTGCACTCCCAGTTGAAGTTAATGCGAGGTGAATGGAAGTAGTGTTCTGGTTGGGTCTATTGCATTTATGAGCTACTGTTAGTCCAACTTCATCTACAAGTGAGCTTATTCCAGGCCAATTGCATGATCGTAGCTTTTTATATTTTGCTTTATATCGGTTGAATATCATTACTGTTGAATTTGTTTTAATATTTTCAAAAGATAATATTTATTGCTGGTCAAGAATTTAACCATGATAGTTTTCTTGTTGTGATTGCAGTGTCTGCTATGTTGCCCTTAGCAAAACAATGTGCCTTCGAAGAGCCTTGTATAGAGACAATATCTGGTGAAAATGTTTTGACATGGCCACATGTGGTAAGACTCTGGAGTTAATTAAAAGTTGTACACTTCTTTGTGGTGTACAACAGGACAACATGCTGCTTCTCCTCTTTATCTCTCTCACTTTTAGCTTTTGCATCATCACCATGAGACTTTTTTAATTCCTTTCCTAAAAAATAATTAAACCGAGTTGCATCCAGAAGTTTGCAGTTATTTCAGTATTTGTACCATCTCCAGTCACACTCTTAATCTGCTTAACCAATGGCTTGCTTGCTGTTACTCGCGGCTCTCTCTCTCTCTCTCTCTCTCAAACACTAACCCAGAATCCCATGGTCTTTCCACCCGTGATTAAAGAAAGCTTTGCAACTTTTTACTAAGATTCAATACAGTTAAGTAAAATTTTATCTGTAGTTCTTAATTTCTCTGTCTAAACAAGCAAGATGCTTTCCAGATTGTTACAATTTGACGATAATTGGATGTTGTTGTATGCATAGTTTTTCTTCCTTCTATTTTGCTTATAAGTTGAAGGCTTTTCATGCATGCTTTCTGATAGCACTTATATCTGATGAGAATGACCTCTTCTTTGAATTGCACATCATGTTCTTGCATTTAAGATCTTTTTCATCTTTCAATATGGACAAAAGTGTACTTGAAAATTCTAACCTACTCTAGATTGCCAATACATTTATATTTAGCTTTGTCATTAGGATTACAATTCTACAGTTTTAGTTTGGATTTAGGTTTTCTCATTATTAAGTAAACAATTAGTATTAAAAGTATTCAAAAAAAAAAAAAAAAGTAGTATTAAAGAGTTCAGCTTATCCTTAAATTTATCTTGCAGCCGAATTGGATTGACGCTATTGGTAGTACACATGTATTTTTCTGTAGGCTTTTCTTTTGTAGACTTACCACTTCTTCACCTTCCTTTTAGGGGTTCTAAATGATGTTTGGTTTGTATCGGTAAACCCTTATTTTGCATTAGATAGGTAATGAAATTGGGATGAAGGCCTAC
Source organism: Eucalyptus grandis (assembly GCF_016545825.1). NCBI lineage: Eukaryota > Viridiplantae > Streptophyta > Magnoliopsida > Myrtales > Myrtaceae > Eucalyptus > Eucalyptus grandis. The sequence goes on along the minus strand of NC_052612.1, from coordinate 43,639,412 downwards.
GATGAAGTAAGACATAACTTAATAGTGTAAAGTTCTGACATGAAAGATAAACTGATAGAATCTGGCCTTTTGTTCTGATGAATGATATGCCCTTTGATTTGTTGACTACTTAACTCAATGGAGAAAATTGTATGCAAAAATAGGGAATCTACTCTCATTTTACTGCTAGGCTGCATCTGTTGTTACTATTCTCAGATTTCTATAAACGGTGTATTATCAAAAGGAAAATTTTCGATCTCTATAAGATTGAAGGTTCAACTAGAAAAAGGGACTGATGACCCACATTTGTCTGCTGTACATGGTCACAACTGATGTGTACTGAGGTTTTGACATGTCCTCTTTATAGAAGATACTAGCTAGCTAGTTTTGATATTGCAGGTAAAGCATGTGGACTGCTACACTGTTACACTTGGTGAACTAGAGTCAGTCACAACGAAATATAAGTTCAAGTCAATGATGCGAGGTATGCCCCCCTCTCTCTTTCCACATCCCACCCCCACTGTGGAAATTGTGTTCTATTACTTGATGTTTTATATATATGCTTTCTTGCTTTTCTTGTGATCTAAACTGAGAATTCTCAGTGTCAGGGTTTCCTTCAGGAAAAATTTAAAATGTCTAGGTCTCTTTTGATTTCTGTACCGAAATGTATATTGAACATGTTATGGTTTTTGTCTGAAATTACAGCAATTACTATCTTGCACTAGTTGTCTAGACTTAGCAAGTACTCTGTGTGCGTGCATGCGCTTGCGCTCAGTCTCATCCTAATATTGCCTTTGCCTACTTAGCTTCATCTTGTGATATCATCTCTACTATTCTAACTGATGATTTCTATTTGTCCTTGGTCATCAGCTCCATTGCATGGGTTCGCGTTTTGGTTTGATGTTGAATTTAATGGGCCTGCAACATCTCCCACCAGTAATCAAGTCTCATCATCATTTATAGAGTCCTCAAACAATCAGTCCACAGATGTCAGTCAGAGGAAAAAACGAGCTAATCCGAGTGAAGCATTAGTGCTTTCTACTGCACCAGAGGACCCACCAACCCATTGGCAACAGGTATCTGTAGCTTTATCCTTTTCTCAGTTGGTGGGCTTTTAATGCGGCTGATTCTTTGTCACATTAATGTTTTTCTTTTTATTCTTCTTTATAACTTCTATTTGGCATTTACATACGGTTTGCACTAAGGACATACACAAAATTAGTATACTTGTCTCTAGAAATACATTATGGGTCCTTTTTCTTGTAGCACGAACTTTCAGGAAAACTGGTTGTTTGACAGTAAGAATTACTTGTGGACGTTAATGATTGGATCGACCTTGTGGAATCTGCCTTGTATGACCACTTTATTTTTTTTGCTCTTGTTTTGGGTGGGGTAGTTTGGCATCCCATTAGAGAAAAAAGGGTTACGTCAGATGAATATTATCCTAAATATTCTCACTAGCTTGTCCATTGACACAGTAACATATAAGGACTGGAACGTTGATTTACCCCTATTGTTATAAGAGAACCCTATGTTTATCAAAGCTCTAGAATTGCTTAAAGTTTCCTTCTTTGTTGTTTAACTAGAAAGAGTAATTACAACTCCCAATAAGATGTTGTATGATAGCCATCATTAGAACAAGGTAACAATTGGTCATTACCAGTAGGTTACCGGATCTGGTGAGGGCACTGTCTTTCTCCTAATTTTGCTCAATGCCTTTATTGAATGAAAATTTGATGAAAACTTTAGTAATGTCACACAAAATGTGCTTTCAAGGTGGATGTTTTATAGACATTTGTTTGATGCAAGTTTTGCAGACTATGGTATACTTCTACGATCCAATAGACCTTGAGCAAGACCAACTCATTGACGGTTCTTTAACATTAACCCAAAGCAAAGAAAATCGTCGGTTCATGAATATTCACCTTGAATACACGTAAGTAGTGTGATATTTCCGTTTCATTCACCTTACTGCGTGTATAAGAAGAGGACTCATTGACCCAATCTGACTGAGTCGTCCTATTAGAAGCAAGTATTGACATTGCTAATATCTGTGCTCTTGCAGGTCAGGTGGGCGATCTTTTGTGAAAGAGTCTGTAATGCGATGACGTTTCTTGATTTCCTAGAGTTGGATTTTCTATCAGGCGAATGTATATCTCAAATTGAGGCTAACAGTGAGGTTTATGGACTTTCCAATTGTAGTGGGCATGTGGGGCTAACATAAGAGCGCGTATCATCTCTCTACGAGTTTATATATTCCTATTTTCCATCGGATTGTATCAGGTCTAAAATTATTTGTAGGACGGGAGAGAGAGTTCTTGCGGTGCTTGTTTGATGAATGCGTCTCTTGTGATGCCCCTTTATGGCCAAAAGACAGGTCATCGTCTGTCATATGGTGCTCCTGTGTCAGTGTTTGCATTATTTCAGCATGGGAACTTACTGAAAGATTAAAAGTGATTATAGAGGCTTTTCATGAAATTAGCCTTCTGTATCTGTTGTCGCCGATTAGTCTCTTTTCAGTTTAACTCGCTTTCCAACAGAGAACGGATTGTAATACAGCGCCTTGCGATGCTTAAAACTTGCACCCAGTGAGAGAGGGTCACCATGCTTCTATGGTCGTCTTCACATCAGTGAAAATCATGTGGACATGCATTGGGAGAAATCAAAATGAGAACGGTCTGGAAAGTTCTGCTGGGACCAGGTTATAGGAGACGCTCGAGTTAGGTAAAGGAAGAGATTTAATTGGAACTGTTCCTTGTCATGTCATCATTTGGAAGCTGCATTTCATGTTTCCTCACCAAATGAGGTTACGTCATCGATATCATTTCTAATCTAATCTAGATGGTGGTGGGCCCTACACAACCAACCTTCACACAATCTGGAAATAGTCGCCTCCATTCAACCCGAACTAATCTTTCTCTCTTCTTGAGACTCACCATTTACTTCGAACCACTTTGAAATTGCATGCTTTACTTTGAACCATATTGGGATTGAGTAGTCGACTAGCAACGGCATCAACTAAGTCATTCGATTAGCACACAAACATGCCTACAAACATGCCTATTTAAAACGTGAAGGAGAGTCCTAAGAAGGGCAAGAGGTGACCATACTTCTATCCTTGCAATCACCTACGATCTCTTAGTTTCAGTCGTGTTGGTCCTATCATGTATTGAGCTACATATTTGGGCGTTCAATTTTGATCCGAAATACTTTGGTTACAACAAAAGTTAAAAGAACAATTAATGCGTAGTTATCACTATCATCATTGTTCACACTAGCATGTCACTGTGCTTGCACATTTGGCACCTTTCCTGACCTCCGCCGCGCTAAATGTTCCATGCGCCTCCTCCACCATGGGCACTGGACTGCCACCAGACCACCATCACCGTACTACGTCTTCCATTGCTCATCCACACATCAGCTCCATCTTCACCACTCACTGAGACCGCTACCACCAACCTCAATTACACCAACAACCATGACGATCACACTTCTTTCTCCATGTCCACTGCTAGCGAATCACTCTCTCCTATTTACTACCACCTTAGCGAGCTAATCTTGAATTGATATCGTGCCCTTGTCTCCTCTTCAATTTAACTATGAGAAAAGAAAATCGTCGGTTGATTTTCAAATGATTTTCTTCGGATGTAAGCAAAAACTTGAGTTAGTCAAACTACACGACTCTTAACACAAATTTACTAGGTTCAGGAGCTTTGGATTCTTACAACTGCTTCTGGATACGTGATTTATGTCAGGGGGAGAGAAGTGGAGGTAGACAAGGTGAAATGACATACGTAAAATCCCCCAATTAAATGCTCGTAGGCATCTAAAGGTCAACAAGGGCGACGACTCCCACCAACCATGATTAGGGTTCTCATGGCGACTTTTTGAGGTAATAATTGCTCAATTATTAGGGCGTGTGCACTCTTTGAAACCCTAGTTTTTCTAGTGCCTTTTGTGACATTGCCACTCAACATCTTTTCCCAAATTTTATAACCAATCCATCTTCGGTTTGCCTTGTCGTACTTCTGCATGCTCAGCAACATCCTTTAATATCCAACATTATCATCATCTCCTTCCGACGCCCTCAGGTTTGTCCCTTTGGATTCGCATAATCTAAGCGATGTGAATGACAATCGCGCTTTGCAGACAAGAAAGTGGCGATTGAGGTATCCATACAATCTTTATCGTTTTCCACCTCAGAACATTTCTTAATGAAAAAGAGAAAGACGTCAAAATACACTAGCAATCAAGGAAGTTTCTGTAAAATGTCTGCCACATTCCTAGAACAAGTCACATATGTAACATCGAGTATATTGGGTAAGATCCTGACTGATCATGGTCGGAACTTCATGAGCCAAAGGAGTTCATTTTATGCTTTAAATAAGTCTCCATGATCCAAATGGGTTATTTGATTCTAGTGTATATGGAATTTGTTAGATCGAGTATACTTTCACTCAGAATCCTACCCAACTGATATCATTTTTCAGCTGCATTAGGTCCACGGATGAGTGAAAGTGATCGAAGTCACAATAATTCTCCGAGTTCCACTATCGGATGTCACACCATATATCGACAAGACATTTAGAGTCGTAAGCTTATCTGATCAATAATGCATCATAAGCTTCATTATACTTTAATCGTAATCATACTTTGCAAACGTGACTAACTTTTCTGAAGGTTTAACCAAAGAAAAGAAAAGTGAAGATAATTCAACGCAATTCTCCATTACGCAAATGATGAAGGAAAAGCAGGTATTGGAAATTGAGTCTGCCATAATATAGGAAATGACCTTCTTCACTTTGTGTAAGCAAGGACTTAACAAGAAACGTCGTTCAACTGCAATTTAAGAAACCGATTTCTCTTGTTTTCTTCTTCATATGCACGTATATATGACAGAATACGATTCCTCTATTATTGTATTACGTACAATGCATAAGACCAATTTCAGTGTATTATCTTCTTATTCCTTTTCGTCCCTAATGTAGTCCTTTACATTATAAAAAATTATTTTGTATACCAACCTCATAGGAGAATATACAAAACAAAGACTACCTCTCCATCTTTTGCTTCTTCTGGTATACTTCTTGCTTGTCTGCTTTTCTCGGATAAAACACAAATGATAACCAGTGAAAAAGATGAGGCATCCATATCTGAAAACCAAAGCATGATATCAAAGTTCCAAAATGGCCTGTTATAACTTTTCATCGGTCTAGAATCAAATGATGCTGGTAGCAATTTCCTTAAGACGCCAAAAACTATGAACCATCCCCTGATAAAGAGTGCACAGCAAAATAACTCTGGGGGAATGAACATAGATATCTATCTCGATCAGTATTATAGAAACTATTCCAATATTTTTTGGTTGCTTAGCATATTATGAATCTCTGAAGGCTCGATCCTCTTTTACAAAGAAAATAGGAGCTGATTTCAGAAGATATTTTTACTAGACAAAGTGCATGCGAATAAGCAATTCTTAGATTCATGACCCAAGTGCTTTCTCTCCTGCCTTATGCATGAGTCTGCATGAGCATGAGCATGAGCATGAGCATGAGAGAGAGAGAGAGAGAGAGAGAGAGAGAGAGAGATTAAAAAAACTAAAATGATATTATTAACGAGAAAGGCAACTTTTAGGTAGTAATAATGGTTCAATTATTCGGTGGGTCGTGCATATTCTGCGTACTTCCTAACCTCAATCCAATATTCTAATCTCAGGCTCAAACGTGACTTTCGCACTCACTCTTGCCAACTTTTATTTTTTATATCCTTGTTCTATTTAAAAACAAAGCTTTTGCGGGTTGGTCTTGTCTTCACCTACGCATTAGAATCTTCCATCATATCTACCGTATCTTGATCTCCTCACATCCTCAAATTTTCTTTCTTATCACATAAATACCAAACGAGATTATATGAATTAGGCTATATGAGTTTTCATTGCACAAAAATCATGAAAACTCCATCAAAATTCCTTCGACTCTACGCACTTTCTTTTTTATGCATGGAAAAAGCACAGCTCACGTGGGAAAAAAGAAGTAGCAAAATCAGAATTGAAGTTTGAATCACAAATATTTACATACATGATTGGCCGAATCGAGCCAAAGGGATGAGCTAAGCCTGCCTTTATCGCGTTAACCTATCAGGTAAATCACCACCGATATCTTTGCCTTTGAAATAATCTCCCACTCATCGACCAAAAAGGTGGACATGATTAAGTAATGTAGCCATACGTGTGCGAGCATTACATGTATATTTTCATTTTGTTTATGTCGACACCTACTTTAGTGAGCACTTCGTGTATGATTTATCAGCAAAAGAAGCACAACTTTTTCCCTTGACATAGTTTCGCCCCTCGAGAAGTATGAAAAAGCCGGCTACTGAGTTTTGAAAAGCAAGATCTGGCTTGTGGAGGCTACATCAAGATCTGGCTCGTGGAGGCTACATCACATTGATTTAAACATAAAGTTGTGAGGAATAGTTTAACATTAACTGTAGTTACACTGATTGCTCATGGAAACCCCCGAGGAGGTTGTAAAATAGAATAAGAAGAGAGAGGAGCATAGAAACTTTTAGAAGCCTTAGTCTTCGTTCTATTGGTTGGCTCAAAGTATTTTGTACTAAAAGCTAAGTATAGGGAGTAAAATAAATGTCTGCGAGCTATATAAAGATCGTGGACTAGCCTAGATGTGCAACTTCAGTAGGGGCCTTGTAATTGTGATCGCCAAAGAAGATGAAAGGTGAAGGGAGATCGAAATTATGTAAAGGTTTCAACTTATTTTGGCATTTATGTCACTTTGTTTTCTTAAATAAGCTTGATATTAGCCCTCTGGAAGATCACAAGACTGTGACTAGTCGTTTAGAAACTAAACTCAAAAGTTAAATTTGACCATTAAATACATGCGCGTATGTATATATGACCATGCGACATCCAAGCACGATTAGCTTAAGCATGTTGCAACAATGCAAAGAAGATAGGCATAGGAATATATAAAGGGTATCGAGTTAAATATTAAAATTGAACGTGCTTTTCTTCAAAAAGAAATTCATATCACCACACTCATAGGGTAGAATGAAACTATTGCGTTCATGCTCTCAATCATGTATCTAGACCATCTAGTTTAGGTTCTTTCACTAAAATTTCACGTGGAAGCTCCTCAGATCAACGGGCCATATGGATTCCGGATGCGTGCATGTGGTCCGGGCGATGATTCTCGTGATGACTCGGACCTTACTATTCAAACTTTCCAGTCCACTTGCATACTATGCTTCCTAGGTTATCTTCCACTCAAAATGCGGAGGAAAAGTAGATCTAATATATCCGGACGAGCGACTGAGAACACACTCGATGACAATCGAGACAAACAGGTTCAAGGGTTTCTAGCCAGCCTCGTGCATGGATGGACGTCGGCTGCTAGTTGTAACGAGGATTGATTCAAGAAATCGATGAGGATCAGGAAAACGACGGGAAATGCCTTCCCCGCAAGAAAAGGGTGGGAGCTTAGGACGAACGTGAAGGGGAGGGGAATGAGTTGGGCCATGTGGGGTGCAATGATTATGATTATGGAGGATGGTAAATTTTCATTGTCGTTGCATCACGCGTGACCCTTTTTAGCCCCACTCTTCAACAGTTACCATGTCCTTCTTGCAACTTATGCTCGCCCTTTTCTTAAATGGGATACCATGATTCGTTAATTTACCGTACGATCAACTTCCCCTATCTCAACCGATTAGTGAAACGATTAGCACTCATGTATCAAGAACCATGAGGTCGTGTATTCAATTCCCATTATCACAATTTCTCGGGTTTGAGTCCTAAGAAATTAAAAGTAAATTCCTGCTTTATGTGTAGGTATACATATCAATAATACATCAAAGCATAGAATATATATCTTCCCTTCTACCGACATATGTTCTCAATTAAATGGATTTTCTTATATATATATATATCAATATTACATCAAAGCATAGTGTTATTTGTAAAATAGTTTTGTCACTAATATTTTCTTTTCACCATCTAATCGTACAGTGTACCAAAAAGTGCCTCAATGAAATCTATCATGACTTTTTTCCCTTATTAAAGCCTGGCTTCACGTTATCTCCAAAAGAAGGGCGGGGGACAAGTAAAGTAAAATTTAAAACGGAAATTGGAAGAACATGAAGAGAGAAAAAAGAAAAAAGATTCCCCAAAAAAGAATAGAGTAAAAAGAAAATGTTGTTGTGCCGCCGGCGTTTTATAAAGGTAAACCTAATTAAAAAGAACAAAAATCAAGGTGTACACACGCAAACCCTCGTGTAGATAAACAAATACAAATCTTAATCACTTTATCAAAAGGCTAGGGGTCTAAGTAGAAAGATGGTGTCTTTATGGTTTGTATTTAGGTTCAAAAGAAAAGTTAGAGTGAGACGTGAAGTTTGATTTTTTTTGCTAATCTCTAATTACACGAGGGATTAGAGTTCAATTCGCTGTGTTCTTTGTGCTCTAAGCACCAACTTTCCAAATGGAAAGAGGCTTCCCCCATTCTCCATGGAACTCAGCCACCTTTCATCTTTATGTTTTAAAATCATCTTCTTTCCACTTTTAGAGAGAGAGAGAGAGAGAGTTTGTCCTTACTTGGAACAAGCACTAGTTGCCGCAATATTAAACCTAGGTCAAGTTGGAGAAAAGCATGCAAAATGGAACTGTTCCTTTTTTCTTAGAAAGTATCTAAAATGACAATACATTGTTGCAGATACTTGACCAAAAGAAAAGGTTCACTTTTGGTCACTATACAATGTATATAAGAGTAGGATATCATTTTATGATCTTGACAAGAATTCCGTATCTGTTGGTCTTTTATTAGAAGAGTCAATTTTTTTGAGATGGCTCAAGTACCACCAGAATTTATTAAGAAAAATTCAAATTTGACGCGACACTAATACAGTGAACTTGCAATTGACTAAAAATCTTAACGATGCGTAGCAAAACCAATAATATGACATGACATGTATTGGCAGCCCCACTTTTCCTTTGAAATAGGGAAAGGAAGATAAGTCCATCGATCATATTGTTGCATCACAGTGGCAGATGATAGTGGAATTGAAAAAGAAATAGGAATTTTTTTGGGTAAATACACAATTTGCATTGAGTAATTCTTATTTGGAGAATATATATTACGATAGAGAAAAAAGAAAAGGAAAAGAAAAAAAAGAAATATGTTAAGATGGAGAGTGATTATCGATGCATCAATAAGTTATTTGATTTGTCGAAAGTTAGGAATGATTTATGTGAAAGCTAATTAAAGGAAAATTGAAACTTTTCTACCTTTTGACGTATTAACTTTATGAGAGTACAAATTTGATTCATATGATGCAATCTACAACCCGTGATATATGCTTAAATTCAATCCATCATGGTACAAAATACATGCTTTAACATTTAGACATGCCATATAATTACACAAGATTGCTATAATTGAGCACTAATCATAGAAAAAGTTCATCTTTAATATCAGATGCAAGCAAATTCTCTTTATGTCATTGTTGATTACATTCATTGGTGACATAAACTTTCATCAGTAACTTTTTCAGCTTGAAACTACCCACTCAATCTTCTTCCAATCACTGCGGTTTCTGGTGATTCTCTGCAAATGGTTGAGTTCACATTGCAATGTAATATAATCAAATATCATAGACAGACTTTTCTTAGAAAAAGGGCAGAAGGAAGAAATATATATGCTCTCACCTATTCTATTGTAGTTGGTGGAAGAAGATTTATGTGAAAGCTAATTGAAAGAAGATTGAAACTTTTCTACCTTTCTACTTATTAACTTTATGACAGTACAAATTTGATTCGTATGATATAATCCACCCATAATATATGCTTAAATTCAATGCGTCGTGGCATGAAAAACACGCTTTAACGTTGAGACATGCCAAATACACAAGATGGCAATAATCGAGCACTAATCGTAGAAAAAAGTGGATGTTTAATATCAGATGCAGACAAATTCTCTTTATGTCATCGGTAACTTTTTCAGCTTGAATACCCACTCAATCTTCTTCGAATCACTGCATTTTCTGGTGATTCTCTGCAATTGGTTAAGTTCACATTGCAATGTAATATAATTAAATATCACAGACAGACTTTTCTTAGAACAAGGGCAGTATATGCTCTCGCCAATTCTATTGCTGTTGGTGGAAGCTTGTGAAATGATTCGCAGAACCTCATTTCATATCAATCTCTGTTTTGACCTTGCTTTTGCTATCACCGTCATCATCCCTCTTTACTTTCTAATCAAAGCGTTCCACAGCAAAAGAAAGTGCAGCATTTCTCACCCACAGAGAAAACGTCATAATTACAAGTGTGGAATATAATTATTATAAGTAGAGTTTGGTCAATGAAAATAATGGGCTGATGTAGCTAACACAAGGCTTGTTGATTAGGGTTTTTCATAGGATGCTTTTGGCTTTCTCGTGTTTCTCGATGGCTTTGTTATGTCTATGCGATAATTTCTCTCGTCAAGAAAAGAAAACCCAAAAGTGAAATTTACCATATAATAATAACAAGAAGATTAGATGGACGGTCCTTTTCTTTCATGGGTCGATCTTCTTGCTAATATTATCTCACCTATTTTAGCATTCAAAGGGACACATGGGGTCACTTTAGCACGCTATAGCACCAAACAGAATAGTACTCAAGAAGGGAAAGAAAAGCAATAGATTTGGTAGAGGAAGACATCACATTGAACTCGGGAGTTCCTATGTCAAGGTGTGAATGCGCACTATGTGGACAATGCACATATTAGACAAAGGAAAAGCATGTTTTTTTTTCCCCTTAAAAAAAAAAAAAAAAACAGAGAGAGGATAACAATGAGGGTGCTTAGACATAGCAGCTGGTCAAAGATTGCACGGTTTGTGCATTGAACGGTAATCATATCACCACCCAAAAGCAGGAGAAGAAATTCAATACCAAAAAAATGAAAGGAAAAAAAAAAAAAAAAACAGAGAGAAAGTGGAAATGACAAAAGTCGAACCACCCACCACGCAAGGGACACCCCCTCGAGCCCTTGTGAGATTTTCCTCAATCACTCCAAAGACAAGAGGCCAAAGAACAGAAACAGAAGAAGCAAAACCCCATCGCCTCAATTATTTTTCGAAAACCCCACGAACTTTAATGTCTCCTCAATCAAACCCGAATGGAATAAAACCCCCCTCCTCCCCCCCCTTCATTTCGCTCCTCAAGAGAAGTCCACCTAAAGACTACTTGTCTTTGAAAAACCTCTCCCGACCCCTCTCCTCTTATCATCAACCAGAACCCAAAAGGATGCAAACGACAAGCATGTCGCGAGCATCGCTAGCCCTCCTTGCGGCGGCGCTTCAGCTCCTGAGCGCCGCCGGAGGCGCCGCATCGTACCCGGACATCCAGCACCTGGACGTGCAGGAGGCCCTCGCGGCCACGAACGCCCTCCCTCCCAAGATAAACGAGTACCACGACTTCTTCAACAAACACGATCTGAGCGAGAGCGAGGGCGAGCATGGAGGCGGGTACAAGCTGAGTCTGTTTCACAGAGACAGATTACCTTCCGCCAGCTCCCACGGCGGCTCTCATTCCCGCCGTTTCCAGGACCGGATGAACCGGGACGCCTTGCGGGTCGCCGGGGTCCTCCGCCGATTGTCCGGCGACGTAGCCGTCCGCTCGGGCGGCGGGGCCGGCTACGAGGCGGTGGAGGACTTCGGGTCCGACGTGGTCTCCGGCATGGATCAGGGGAGCGGGGAGTACTTCGTGAGGATAGGAGTCGGGAGCCCGGCGAGGAGCCAGTACATGGTGATCGACTCCGGCAGCGACATTGTGTGGGTGCAGTGCCAGCCCTGCAACCAGTGCTACCGCCAGTCCGACCCGGTCTTCGACCCGTCCGCGTCCGCATCCTTCTCCGGCGTGCCGTGCGGCTCCACCGTCTGCGACCGGCTCGAGAATGCGGGCTGCCGCTCCGGCCGGTGCCACTACGAGGTTTCCTACGGCGACGGGTCCTACACCAAGGGCACCATGGCATTGGAGACCCTCACCTTCGGGCGGTACGTGGTCGGCAACGTGGCGATCGGGTGCGGCCACATGAACCGGGGCATGTTCATCGGCGCCGCCGGGCTGCTCGGCCTGGGGGGCGGTTCCATGTCCCTCGTGGGCCAGCTAAGCGGGGACACCGGCGGGGCCTTCAGCTACTGCCTGGTTACCCGGGGCAAAGCTGCCGCCGGGTCGTTGGAATTCGGGCGCAGGGCCATGCCTGTCGGCGCCGTGTGGGTCCCCCTGATCCATAACCCGCAGGCGGCGAGCTTCTACTATATCGGCCTCGCCGGCCTCGGCGTCGGCGGCATCCGGGTGCCCATATCCGAGGACACCTTCCGCCTCGATGAATTGGGAATGGAGGGGTCGTCATGGACACGGGCACCGCCGTGACCCGGTTCCCGGCGCCCGCTTACACAGCGTTCCGCGACGCTTTCCTAGCCCAGACGACGAACCTCCCGCGGGCCACGGGGGTGTCCATCTTCGATACCTGCTACAACCTGAATGGCTTCGTGACGGTGCGGGTCCCGACCGTCTCGTTCTACTTCTCGGGCGGGCCGATGCTAACGCTCCCGGCAACGAACTTCCTGATCCCGGTCGACGACGCCGGCACGTTCTGCTTCGCGTTCGCCCCGTCCTCCTCGGCGCTTTCCATCATTGGGAACATACAGCAAGAAGGGATACAAATTTCTATTGATGGAACCAATGTTGGTTTTGGTCCCAACACTTGCTGAGTAAATATGTAAAGTAAGTTATTGGGTGAATTTTGCTAGTCTTAGCCTTACTGTATTATTGGTAGAGTGAAGTATATAAGATGAGAAGTGGTGTACTAGCGTCTCCTTGTGGGGGCGTTTATGCAGTGGGTGTGAGCTAGAGATCGATATAGTGTAAAAGCAAAATTTAACTCCCACTTCACTAAAGTCAGAATTCTGTCTTTGCTTTTTCTTTAATTTCATCAGAGAGATAAAGAGAGAGCCAGTTAACACTGGGAGAAAATCTGCAGGCGGTCAAAGGAACCGTTTCAAAAGGTCGTTTACATTGGCGTTAGAGGATCCAAGAGGTCCCTTTTACCTCAAATGCGTAGTAGGAAAATGGTTCAGTCTCACTGCTGCTGTGGACGTGACCCTGAACGCTGTGTATGTTGCATTACCTTTCCTTTTTGTCTGTCATCCACGTAGACAGATTCCTCTCTCTCTCTCTCTCTCTCTCTGAAGGCTGCTGAGATTGAATGATGAGGGGAAGGGAGCCACCACCATGGTGGACATGTGAGGCCATCACTAGGGTTCCTGGTCTGCCCTTTGGTGTAACCTTAAGTTGGGAGTGCATTCAAGCGATCACTTTTGCAAAGTCATTTGCTTTTCCTTTTTCTCCCATAGATTGACATTAGAAGAACTTTTACCCTTTTCTTGGGGGGAGATTAGAGAGAGGAAAAAATAGGGAAAAAAAAGAAGAAGGAAAAAACATCATTAACATCTGAGTCTTTCAGACCCTCCCTCCCTCTCTCTCTCTGTGAAATGAGGTTGGAAAAAGCAACTGGAGGGACTCTGGTTTCAAATTGAATGCTCCAATCCCTGCGGTGTCAAGCAACTTTAGAGGCCCACAAAAGTAGGAAAATCAGGAGGTGAAACTGGTGAAAGGAAGGGAATCAAATAAAGCAATGTTGGGGTTTCGCCCAGAAATCAGGATCATCTTGCATATTCTTCGAGATAATTTCCCACCGTCAATCATCTTGTACGGCACAGTGTCAATTCCTGTCCACTCTTTTAATATTTTCTGAACCCCCTTTTACTGGGCTCTAGTCACATGCCCAATTTTTTAGGTCACTTTTCACCTTTCTTGAGGCAAGACAAGCAGACAAGCACAACTGGCTCAAGAGACGTTTTCCCCATTAGCCAACTCATAAGGCCAACATAGTCAAATGGGAACAAAATATGTTTGGCACACTTTAGTACCGTTCATAATATGTTTTGACATATTAGGATCCCGATCTCTTTTGACTTGTGCTCATTTTCTTAACCAGATGTACAAGAAACACGGCATTCAATCTGAAACCTCCTTGCCCTCTTCCAAAAGGTGCATCTATAAACATCAAGTGAGCCGTTCAGAGGACTTTTTTCTTTAAAAGGGGGACGTCATCGTTTTAGGTGGTCATACATTGTGGCTTTTGTCCGATTTGAGTAGATGAAAGAGTTCTCCCTCATCTCCTTAATTAGCCGTATGAAAAAACAAGTTTAAGCCAGTCAATTGCTTAAGACTGTTCTTATCCAATCAATCTAGATGTGTCAAGCGACCCAAAACAGAATCTTCCACATCAATGCATGCCCAGCGCATAAATTGTGTGGCATGCATTTAATAAACTTGCGCGCACTTGTCATCAGCAGTTAAAAATCAACAATGGTTAGGCACGAGCAAGGGATGTCTCTCTAGCCGTGTCTCTCGTTTCTCCCTCCCGCTCACTCGATTCAACATGGTACACCAGAGATTCGTGGTTGGAAAGGAGAATCGATAGAGAAGATCCTGAACTTACGCATCACAAACACTGACAGTAGCAGCCAACAGGAGCTAAGACCACATCAAAGACAGGCGACATGAACCTCAGAGGTTTGCTGAGAGAATATACAGAGAAGAAATAATTATATCATAAGCTCTAAAAGGGTCTAATCCTATGCTAATCTAGTTTGATCTACAACATAATATTTACATGTTAGCATGGCTGCTGCATCCACCACTGACAAAAATCCCCTTTGTCAAGCTAAAATTCAGGCATGGGCAATCTAGAGTTTACTGTCGATTTTCTTGTCAAAATACCGGCAGTAGGAGGTAATATGCACTCCGACAGATATTCAAAAATTCCTCGCTCCTCTGACTAATGAAAACTTATATCACTCCCTTGCTCTTCCCCAGAAGTTTCCAGAGTGAGAAGAGACTTACTTGAGCCAAAAAATGTGAGGGAAACAAATCTATAACATAAAGAGGTACTTGAGATCTTCAACTGTTAGACGAGTTGCAGTACCACCTCCTTGGTCTTCACCAAAAGCAGAAGCCACCATCTTTCTCTTTTCTTCCTGCAAATTACAGGAGCAAAATGAAGTATGTTAGCACGTTTAATATCCCATCACCAAATGGATTTTAAGGCCAGTAGAACAAACTATGCCAGATGATTATTAAAAAAAAAAAAAAAAAACCTCTTTCAGCATCTATTACTACGCATATGTTCCTTTGCATAACGATAAGTGATAAGGTGTGCTCTCTCATCACATAGTGATGGCTAATTAAAATGACCAGAACACATTTGATTAACAATTATGGGGGAGAATAGCAGACTTCATGGCAATTAACTGGCCATCAAATCTTTTATTGCAACTGACTGATGAAAATTATTTGTTTTTCGAGGAAACAGATAGTGACTGCACTGATGATAATTAGGTTCCTTGTCTAGAGAAAATGAACAATCACTGAATTGATGCTACTATAAATTAAAGACCGGGAAATGAACTTGCAAGATAATTACATTTTTTAAAACCTCAAAAGAACCTGTAAATGTCAGATTCAAGCCTAACAGAGCTTAGCCTAAAAGAGAGACCAAGCAGTACCTGGAGAGCCAAAATCCTATCTTCCACTGTATCCTTAATTGTGATTCGAGATACAGTAACTGGTCGAGTTTGTCCAATTCTATGAGCTCGATCGACAGCTTGATCTTCAGTGGTTGGATTCCACCAAAGATCCAAAAGAATAACATGACAAGCAGCAACCATGTTTAGACCAAGGTTTCCTGCTTTTAATGACATTAGCATAACGACTATCTGCAAGAAATTTCAAACATTCAGGTGTCAAGCTCAAAAAAAGGGGGGGGAAGACACAACGTGATTCTCTGGTGAAAACAAAACACACGACAAAAGATTTCCTGCTTAGCAGCATCAAGCTCCTATTACAGACATTTAACAGCATATTCTACTAATTACGATAAATATGCAGGGGTCTTTGGTCCAGTGCAGTTCTGTGAGAATATGCGTATCCAAAGCAAAACTGACAGGCATTGAGAGATGACTGAAATGTTCTCAGCTATAGCAGCCAAACCTCAGGATCGGTGTTAAAATCTTTCACAGCTTTGTCTCTTGCAGAAAGGGTCATTGTTCCATCAAGCCGTCTATAATTTATGCCAAAATGGATCAGATTTTGTTCAACCAAGTTTAACATACTCGTCCACTGAGAAAAGACAATTGCTTTAATTGGTCCTTCAGGAGGAGAACTTGAATAAACAGTTGTGTGCTTAACAGCTTTAACTCTGTATGTAGAATCCCCGGTGCCTGTATTTTCAAAAAGAGACTCATCGTCACAGCCCATGGGACCATGAAGCTCTGCATTTGCACTTTCTCCTCTGCATTGCGACTGTAGAATCTCAAGAAGAGCTTTGATTTTAGCCGAACTAAACTCATGCTCCATGATCAATGATTTGTCAGCTCGCTGTGAACTCGTCGAACCATTTTCAGAGTCACCGTAGATGCAACTTCTGAGGATAGCTTCTGAGAAAACAACATCTGGACCAAGAGGTTCTTTACATCTATGTGCAGGACATGTATTATCGTCACCAGTCAGATATTCAGACACACACTGGTAACAGAAAACATGGCCACAGCTAGTAACAACAGGGTGGTCCGGTGTATCCTGAAAAATACATAAAACTAAAACCATTAGACAGAGTACAATAAATCGATGCAGGAATATAGATTCCAAAATGTCAATCAAATGCAATAGATGACATATTCCATAGTTGAGATGTTAAATGATTTCTCTGGACTTGCAGATACACAAGCAAAAACAAATATGGCTGCAACACGATTAGTTAGACTGCATTGTGGAGTGCAGACAAAGTGATGAGCACAGGTGTGCATGCACACATGGTCACAAACACATCCAAGCACTTAAAAAAACACGTACATTGCAAGCAGTACATGTGGCCAAGGATGTCACTAGGTGATCCAGGAGATCTTTAAGTGTACTTCGAGATAATTTTTTTGCCGCTTGCACAGAAAAGTTTCCAACAGAGTCAGAACTGTATCCTTTGACAAGCAATGGATGGTCACAAGCCTGTCGCAGGCGCAAAAGCATCAGAAGGATATTTGCATAGTTCTGTTTTACAGTGCCAGCAGCAGCATATGCCTGCAATATAAAACTAGACAATTAGGAGCACATATAGCCCAGCATGAGAAAGAGGGACCACCATAAATTAATCAAAATACGACAGCATAATTTGTGGAGACTCAATTTGGAATATTACAGTGTACAAATGGACCGCAAGGTTTTGGTTAAAAGTTAATATATTGCTTACCTTACCAACAAAAAAAAAAAAAAAAAGGACCGCAAGTATGCAACATCTCCAAACTGCAAAATTTTGATCAATAGCATCACAATGACCACCATCTTGCCTAGGGCATCCTTGGTTTTGTTTCCCTTTTCGTCTTTTTTTCATTTTTTTTTTTTTTTTTTGGGCGGGGGGGGATGGGTTTGGTTTGGAGAGATGTTAGCACAACAGTTATCATGCCACATCAGACTTAAACTAGAGGTAACGTCACTTAAGAGTAAAAAAGCAATTCTACTTATCTAGATCCTGTCCAGAAGTACAGCAGTGACTAATAAATTATAAAATAATAATGCCCTGAAACTTTATATGCTTTATGGGATGTCAGACGTAATTTTCCCAAATATAGTCATTATGGTCCTCTGTGAATGATTTCTTTCTTTTAGGAGATGCATGGGTAAAGCCCGCTCATAAACGTAATCCACAGTTGCCAAAATACTTACCTAATGAAGAGGAGAAAGCAAAAAACAGATATGCTTAGAATCATACTCTTCTCCAGAGTCAATTTGTCTCTACCTGTCATTGGACGTACCAATCACCAAATTCTCTCTCTTAGAATTATGTGGATTCTTCACTGTGTAGAGTTGATCACAATATCTAACTAAAGCACCCACATCGAGATCACAAACAACACAGAGAAATGAGTTCTTTAATAACAAAGATAAAGGAACACAGAATTAGCAGAATTCTATCCAAAATGATATAGACAGAGACCATCTTACAAATAGTCTCAGTGGCAGCACAATATATGACTAGAAAAGGCTCTTTTAAATGACTCTGAATGGTACCAGTATTGCTAGCTTAATAACAATACACCATAATGCTAGTGAGAAAATTTCAGAAAGTCTGATCCTCACCTTGAATTGCACACGTGAATCATGCTCTAGTTGGGTGTAGAAATCCCTCTCTTCTTTTGAGAAATCCACCTTAGCCAAGTGTATTGTTTTTGGAGGCAATGTAATTATCGGCTCCCCATCAATCAATGTTCCTAGAATGTGAAAATAGCTCATCAGTTTCCTCAAATAAATTCATCATCCAAAATATCAAAGGGATAAATTATTTAAGGATGCACCAATGACAAGCAAAATTTATTTTAAATACTAATCAACAATTCCAGTCAAAGCATCCCAAGTGTTAAAGGTCTTTCACAATTAATGTGCAAAAAGGAAAGAGGAACCGCCACGTGGTGTATTTTGGTTTGCATGCCCCTTGTAGGAGGGAAATAACAACCATCAAATGCTAGATCTAGGATTTCTACAAATAAAATAAGCAATTGTACACATGCAGAAAGATACTCACCTTTTGTACGACGCAGCATTACAGCCCTAAGGACTGCTTGGAGCTTCTTGTAACCATGGAGCGAATTTCGCGATATAGGAATCTTTATGGTCATATAAAATGCTTTATATGCAGCATATGGTTCATACTTCAAGAATCTGAAGTAGCTATATAAATCATCAATTGCATTCTGTATGGGAGTTCCAGATAAGCACCATCTTCTTTTGGCTCGAAGGCTACAGCATGCTCTAGCAACTTGAGTCCTGTGATTTTTTATCGTCTGGGCTTCATCCAAAATAATCCTAAACCACCCTACTCTAGCAAGTGCACCACTGCTGCAATCAAAAGACGAACTATTAAACCCTTTTCTACCCTTCTTCCCTTTCTTACTAACATTGATAGCTTTTTTCCTCTTCTTATTAGCTGAAAACTCCGACGATAATCCATATGCTTCCCCATTTCTTTCTTCAGCATCATCCTCATCAACCAAAGGTTGTTTTGGTACTTCGATTGTTACAATAGCATATGTCGTGACAACTACGTCATAATTTGCCAGTTCAACAGGATCCTTTGTCCTGCTTCCTCCATGATAGATCAAAATCTTAAGCTTGGCTTCCTCTGCAACTTTCTCATCCAACTCCCTAGCCCATTGCCGGACAACACTGGCAGGACAAACAACCAATGTGCCTCCAGCAGGCCTCCGCTTACCGAATGCATTGGAGGAGGTACTCACTTCTGGAATAGGTTTTGAATCCTCGGATTCTGCAGGAACCTGGGATTTGTTCATAGCATCATTACCATTTTCTTCATCATCATCCAAATTCAGCGCTTCAGTTTTGGGATTGGGCATGTTTCCTGACTTTGATTTAGACTGTAGAAACCGTTGCATTTGTATAAGGGCAATCATAGAGATGGTCTTACCAAGGCCCTGCATCATCCGAACAGTTAATCTAGGATGAAATAAGGGGAATGGTTGACAAATATGTAGGCTGAAAGAATTGGCAGAAATCGACCTGATCATCAGCCAAAATTCCACCCAAACAGTGCAAACTTCTTGTTTCCTTTTGAAGCATCCATGCCAAGGCAATTTTCTACTAAGACAATAATTAGAGAAAATCCATATTTATCTCAGATAATGGAACAGGGATGGTATTTAGAAGCACCTGATGTCTTAAAAGAGATACAGACAAAAGACCATCCGGTAACTTAGCTTCAATTTTTGGTTGATTAAGATCCTGCGAGAGTTAAAATATCAGGCTCTGACACTCAAATGCATATATTCACCATCGATAACTAAACAGATTGCGCACTGACCCAAAAATTTAACTCACTGACCCAAAAATTTAACTCCCTTTTTTTATTTTAAACAAACTCGCATGTAATTCATAAAGTGAATAGAGCTAGTACATGGAAAAGTAAACCTAAAGGCTAGTGAGACGTTTAACACTAGATAGCCAAAAATATTAACAAACTCAAGCCCAGCAGGGATTGCTGTCCTATCAGTCACCAAGGTTAGTGGTTCTTGGCTTCTCGCAACTAAAAACTTAGCCTGCCAAAATTATACCAAGATCACTGTATACCATTTTGTCATTACTAATTACTACTCTGAAAAATTAAGCTGTCACCACGGCTTGAGGATAGCACACCTAAAATATCAAAATTCACTCCAAAACCGAAATGCCACATGTTGAAAAGTGTTGACAAGGAGAAACTGGCATCATAAGTCATCCAACATGTAGATTTTTATCAACTTGAAATTAACAGCAATAGTACCTCTAGTGCTGCTTGATAAATCAGTCTCTCATCATTTTTGGTCCTTTCATCACCAATCCCAGAATGAAAAATGGGATCACTTGGACCAGTAAACTGTGCAGCAGACACAGACTTCATGGGCATAATTGACGGTGGCAAAATCCTACTACTTTTGTTCTCAATCATGATAACTTCGTCATCAAAATTCCTGCTCCAAAGGTCTCTCATGTAGCCCTTGCTATCTGTCGAACTCGGCCGTGAAGAGTTTCCATGGATATCATTAATACGACAACCGTCCACACTCTCTTCAAAAAGGTTTTCCTTATTAATGTGCACATGTGGCTGTAAAGATGACGGAAGTGTTCTCTTCAAAGCCTGCTGTGATGAAAGTCTTTCATAATCACCAGTAGGGCTACTAGAAATTCGGGAGTTTATGGCCGAAGGCAGAGCTGAATGCCCATTTTCAGGAAAATATCTAACATCATCAGCCTGTGAGCTTTGAGCAGAGGATCCAATGCCATCATTGATGGAAGAATTTGCATGAACTTTCGCTTGTGGAACATATCTCAAAGAGCTTCCAGAAGTAGCAGTTTCTTTAGCAGCAGAAAGTAATTGTCCATGAAAATCTAGATTCATCTCAAGGCTTATTAGTTTCTCCTAAATTTTATCAATGAAATTTTACTAAGAAACTTTTATTTACTAACCTGGCTTCCTAGTGCTCACACCAGAAGTTGAACTCGAAGCCCATGGTGGTAGAACCCTTCTGTCTTGGCCAGTACCATTTCTTCCACTGTCTTCCACTTCTGTTTCGCTATCTGAAGAGCTTATCTCTATAGGATCCATCGCCAACTTGCTGCTGCCTAATTTACTACACCTTTTCCTCTCAGCAGGAAATGAAGAGCAAGAACTAGCCAACCAGCAAACCTGCTAATTCTTAAGTATGATTATCATGTTAACACACAACCACGTGAACACTGAAAAACAAGCCAAATCATTATGCTTCCAAAACTGAAATTTCTTGACTCACCGAATCTGCTAAAAACCTGGAGATCCAACAGCTTAAAAGAAAGGACCTCCACATTGAATCATTGAAATTACAGAGATGATCCCCATTGTCAGATGCATAAGTCATTTCCATGCCCACTGCCTTCAAGATTAGGAAATTGCAATTATTCACTACATTCAATTTCCTCACAACTACACCAAGATCTGGAAGTGCATAAAAGTTCTACTTATAAAAATTTTCTTATCAGTTGAGAATTAAGAGTTCATTAAAAAGCACAAGGGCAGGTAAAAACCACAGACAAAAAGAAGCTCAAAGACGAGCTCGCTTCCACCCAAGAATATGTCCAGTATCTGAAAATGAATAGTAATAAATGCATAGGATAGAGTCAATTCACCAACCGATACACTACTCACTTACATGGAGTTCCCTCTTTTTTTTTCTTTTCTCAACTGAATAGGATAGCCACAACAAACCAAAACGAAGAAAAGACCTAAAAAAGGTCGAGGTTAGTCTGGTAGCCTACAAGTCAACAGCACACTGCCTAGCTAATAACAAGGATCACCAGATTATATCCTGAGTTTGCAATCCATTACTCCAACAAATGCCGGTCCTTAGAACAATACAGACTAGAAGGACTAATTACCCTCCGGCACACTATGTTATTCATCATTCTCATTTCGTGCATGCAAAGAGAACTTCTGCCGATTTATCTTTTCGCACAGACTACCAATTCGTGAAATCCTAATTCCACATACCACATCTTCGGAACTCATCATGCATCAATAGCCTACCCATCAATTACCAAGCAGCCCTTCACACACTGCCCTTAATACAGCTTTCAAGCCGCCGCCGCTCCCAATAATGCCGGAGTCATCATGTAATGGCAAAGACTAGGGAAGTGACAGCAAGAATCAGCATCCTATCACGCTAGCAGAAACGAGATGCGGGACGTTTGCCCATGAGTTCATCGATTGAACGGTACAAATTAAGCCAAGAATCCAAATGGGTCATCACTAAACAGCAAAACCCACTTATACTATCCATCCCCAGTCACGAGACCAATCGTCCAAACCCCCAAAAGGTCAAAAAAAAAAAAAAAAAAAAAAATTGCGCTTCTCTGTGTTGCCGTCACGCACAATCATTGTCGAACGAACAGAAGTGCGGTCAATTGCGAAGAGAAATCGCGCAGAGCGAAGAAGTCAACGCCGGTCCGCACCGAAAAGTTCCGAACTTTACGATCAATCCGGCGTACGGACGCGTGGAAAAAGACAAGAGAAGAGATAATTGAGCACGCAGCGAGCGAAGGCGTCGGCGAAGAATCAAGAAACCCTACCTCCGATGGTCGATTGCCATTGCAGCCGGAGCTCCGCAACGCTACTTCCCGTTCACGGTTACAGAAAAAAAAAAAAAAAATACAAGATCGTGTCCCTCCCAAAAAAAAAAAAAAATCGAAAAACGGAGCTTCGCAGGCTCGGGGAGAGAGCGAGAGAGCAACGGCAGCGTTTCGAATAGGCAAAGCCGAAGTTGGCTTCTCCTATTTAGGACACTCTTACTTCCTCCTCTTTTGAATTCTATAATGAGGAAAATATTAAGGGAACATGAAGTCCACACCACATGAAAAAAGTGACCTTATGACGACAGAGATAAAGGTAAAATACAAAAGAGTCCAGACAAGTTCTTTAATTTTGGGGGAAAAAATGAAAACTTTTTTTATTGAATTTCAGCTGGCGA
Organism: Eucalyptus grandis; assembly: GCF_016545825.1. Taxonomy (NCBI): domain Eukaryota; kingdom Viridiplantae; phylum Streptophyta; class Magnoliopsida; order Myrtales; family Myrtaceae; genus Eucalyptus; species Eucalyptus grandis. The sequence goes on along the minus strand of NC_052612.1, from coordinate 43,616,273 downwards.
ATGGACCTTCTTGGCATTGACTAAAATCTGCATGTAATTGGAGGGAGAAGTAATTAGAGAAGCCCCCCGCAGATATTTGGCAATCAAGAGGGTCGAGATTATATATTATGTTTCTTTTTTTTGATTGGTTGGGGGCGTGCATGACAGTTATTCATTTTTGTTCCAAAATGATTTTTCGATTGCAAACTTGTTTTTGTAATAAAAATCCGTTTAGTAACGTAATTTCAGTTTTCTATTTCTAAAATAAATTTGTAGTCTATAAATAAGTTTGGGACAGAAACGAGAAAAAAAAAATTTACTTCTCTACTTCTATAAAAAAAAAATGAGAAATAATAATTCTTCTCGTCACTTGTCATCTCTATTAGTTGATCACTTGTCCGTCGTTATTGCTCACCATCCACTATTGGTCACCAGTCGCTAGCAATCACTGCCGCCCCTCGAGATGGAGAAATTTTATGAATTCTATGTCAGGAACGGAAATTTTGTATCGTTATCAAACATGAATTTTTGCTATGAAATTAATTTAGGAATATAAATAGAAAATTCTATTTCTTTTACAAAAATCAATTTCGACTGTAATAATTATCATCCGCGCCTTTATATATTATGTTTCTTGATTTGGCTAAAATGTGAATTTTTTTCCCCTTTGCATTCTGGTGAGAATAATATACGTCGAAAATTATAAAGTACTTAAATGCCCACGAATTAATCTTCCTTCTAATATTGATATACTTATCAACAATTTGGGGCACTCTTGACAGGATGTGTTTTTTCCCCTATTCAACTGCAGGGGGAAAAAAAAGAGAGGAAAGAAAGCGGGGAGAAAAGATTTAAGCCCTTTCTCTAATTCTTTCCTCTTTTGCCTATTCTATTAGCAAAATATGTGATATCCATCCTTACAGTCTACAGCCAATAGTTTGATAAATTTATCGGAATAGTCTCTCATACAACACCATCTCCAATTTGGGCTTCTATAACCATAAGAGCTCTGCTCAAATGAGACCAGGAACATCAGATTATCTCTGCTGTGAAAGGCCTTTTGACTAGTCTTCGCTTAGAGAACAATTGGTCCTGTCTCTCCGACCAAACCCAACAACGGAATCTCCATGGGAACGACTTGATTCTGCATGATATTCCTTGATATGGCACCGTTGTTGAAGAACATGGTGTGTGTATTTGCCTGGGTTACATGAGTTGGCGCCATTCGAACTTAGTCAGTTGGTTTACCAGACTATTGTAATATGATTCTAAAGGTTTTCAATTTGTTTGTTCCGCATTTCGGGTTCTCTCAACTCATTTTCAGGATTGAAAAGGAAGACAGAGAATCTCAGGACATTGCTCAAGTGCTAGTGAAAGCTGTGGCGTTTGCCCTCAAAACAGCTTGCTTGGTTCGACTAGGAAAGCCAGAAATTGTCCCGCCACTGATCAATCTCGACATGATCATTTTGATGTTGAAAGAGGTCAGACTAGCATGCCACTTGAGGTCCCTATCTGCTCGACTCAAACCCGATGTGCTAGAGTCAACTTCCCTGCTCTTATTTTTGTGATTGTGGAAATTACATATGCGATAGCACTTCAAACTTGGCCCTCACAAAATGCATTCAATCTTCTGATGAAAGCAATTCATGTTTTCTTCAGTGGTTTGTCTTTGGGGCGTACTCACTGAGTTCTTGTGCAACTTGACACTGCTATTTTCAGATTCATCTTGCTTCAAAGTTGAAAGCATAGTCATTCATGAAGAATATTCGAGGTGTTGCTTCATTTGTCCCTTGAAGCAAGGTACTTTCGTTAGAAGGATGAGTGAATGTAAATGAGTCAGGCCAGTATATAATGCAGCTGTCTTGAGGTTTCGTCATAACCCATTTTGGAGTTCCTCTTCCATACCGTGGTTGCATCAGTCGCCAAATAGGTTGTTTTAGAATTATCTTCCCTACTCGTTTTGTTCTCTCACTACAACCCGACTCTGAAGCGTAAGATGTTCATCTACTACCATAAATGATGCATGGATCCAAGAAAATTCAGAGGTTTCTCCCCTTACTTTTGCTCTCGCGACTTGCAACGCTGATCATATGCACATTGTGGCTCTTTTTGCAGAGCTTTACCATCTGCAAAATCTTGAAAAGAAATCTGTTTCTTTCCTTTTTACTTCCATTTGTCCAAGATGGGGAACACATATGTCCAGTTTTGCTTTTGTTTTTCTTTTGGCCAAGATGAGGGTAGATATGTCCAGTTCAAGCAGTCTTGCATATGCATGTTTCAAAAACTTAGTGATCTTGCCAATGTCTGTTTTAATTCGTAATCTCTTCAAACGCCAATTGGTCCTTCTTTTCAGAGCTTGTAGTCCCTAACATTGCTTTCGAAGAGACTGATGTCTGAGAAAGGAAGCTCTAAAGTACACAATTGAACTGGATTGTCTCAGATTCTCGAGACATTTTATTGTTCTTCGCCATTAGTGAGTTGAAATAGCTAAAGAAGACATTCCACAGTTGCATTGAGTTCTTGGGCTGGATTCAAATAGCAGATCCGTTTCCAGATTATTGAGAATTGCACGCACATTTATCACATATGTTGCCTGTCAATTCGCTTAAACAAATGATTACTCAAAAGAGTTTCTTGGCTTTGTAGTTTTCTTATGGATGGTTATACTCGAAACTTCAGTATACTACTTAAAGAGCTACAATTTATCCTTAGATGGCTTGCTCTAGAAGTTAGGTTGGATCTGTGGAATTGTATGATTTTACGCCATTTTCCACAACTATTATGGTTCAGGTGCTGCTTAGTACACCTAGTACTCGAACCGGTTGAATACGAGCCATAGCCAGAGCCTTGGAAGGATTCATAAATCTCGTAAAATCCTCCATTCTGTTCATCACTTTCCACATTGATGCGAGAGTTCGTTTACCAAATTGTCTCAAGGCTACTAAACCGTCTGGTCGATGTTGAGTACAGATATTCCAAGGACTCGAGTAGTTTTCGTGCTTTGAGAAGTTTACCTTTGTGTAGTCGTGAATCGGGGGTAAGGGTTGATTCAGATTCTCTAGTTTTGTTTGTCACAACGCGGTCCCTGAAAATTCTTTCTTGCTTTGTGGGCACGCGATGCCTTCTTGTCCTCTGCTTCTTTAGGCGTTGCAAGGAGTTGTCAGATGACATTGACCATTTGTTCTGTTTATTATAGGTCAGCCATCTAAAAGTGACAGCCGCTCGAGCATCTGCGAACGATCGGGTGAAAACTCTTGTACATGACACAAAAGGAGGTCAGCCTGAATAGGAATCTCTCCCTGCTTTCATGGCTGTGAAACAGTGAAAGTCTTCATCTTCAAGTCATCGACTTCCGAGGAATGCGACGTTTTTTCGGATTATCCTCACTTTCCAAGTGGTCCTTAAATTTGATGAATTTCTCTGCAGCGTCCAGTTCTTTCTTTAGCTGTTCACAGCGCATAGTGGCCACAAGATGTGGCCACAGTGTCTTCTTCAGACAGGACATGATGAATTTGATCGATCCTCAGGATTTCAATCTCATCGTGTTGTTTTTGAGGACATACATCACTGCATTCCTGAATTCTATGGGACCTCGAAGCCTTAGAAGCCCTTTAATTTGCCGTACTCGCCAAAAGATTAGGTCCATCGGCATTCCTCCGTCGATGCTTTCTTTTCCTAGTTATCAAAGCAGGACGAAGCAGCAATCCATGATTCATGTGCCAATTAAAAGTTACATGTCAGCCGGGTCGTGTTTGCTGTCACAGGCAACGACTGAACCGGTTGCTGCTGGCATATTCGGCACATCGGAACGTGAGCATGCAAAACTGGTCAAGTAAATTGTCTAGGCCTACTAATCCTAGCTCCCATGTCAATACTGGGCTTTCGGTAATCTATACAGGTCGTGAGTTGGGGAACCGACATCGTGATCATTGGCATCGCAATGGTGAAACTGCTCGACGAACCTGAATGTCCAGAACAAGGGCTAAAGGGACTAGAGAATTTCACCAGATCCTTAAAATGGCTTTGAATCGCCATTTGTCCACTTTTGTCCATAAGATATTTGGTTAATGATATGCTAAGTGCTAAACCTCATTTCTTATGAACTCATGTGGTCATTGAATTTCTATTGAAAACTAAATGATATGCTAAGTTCTAAACCCACCTACTCCAAATCTGTAGATTCATTACAGTCAACAAGTCCTTTTCATCGTACGCTCCTCCCCTCATCTTTCAATCTCGCCCATCCCCACCAAAGCGATGGATCCTCCAACATTGAATCGTCGCTCTTCGTACTTCGTACAGATCGGACGAGCCCTTCGTTCGGACACCGTCCTCGACATCACCAGACGACCTCCCTCCACATCAAGAACTCGAAACAAGAACGAGGGTGCACTCAAAAATCCATACAAATCTCAACCCTTCTTCGGAATGCTCTTCCCATGTCCGGATGCGAGGACGTGCTCTTCAACTGAGATCACAGCAAGATACACGCGACCACGACACGTTATACTCGCACGACGAAACGCACCGTGCCGATCATAATGTTCATTTTCCATCGGAAATTGCACCGGCGACTTCCGCAAGCGTGATGTTCGGAATGATTCATAGCGACCCAAAACCTCATTCTTGCCGAAACGATGGGAATATTCGAAGGCATCATGACGAGGTTGGAGTTCCCGCGTCTTGCATGGGGGGCTCGATGGGTCCGTGTATTGAGGGAGCTTCTTGCCACGACCATTCCTAAAACCCTGCGTCCGCACGGAGGAGTCCTCATGCACTTTGTTGTTTTTCGATTTCGGTGTTACTTTCAAGGACACCCCTTTCTTCTCGTATCTTCTTCCAAAAGCGACAAGTCGTGCTCGACTTTGCCTCGAAAGCGACGGGTCGTTTCCTCTTGGGCGTGCTTCCTTGGACCACACTTTTCGAAGCGCCTGCCGTCCGGCGACCCCCCTGCGAACCCCACGGTCCGAACTGAGGTCTTCCGAACCGCATCCCGAAATGGGTCCAGACTCAGGCTGTGAATCGGTTGGTTTAGGAGTGAACTGGTCGAACAAATATGGTATCGGAAAGAGTCGAGGCAAAAACCACACTAGTATGAACCAATCCAATATTCGATGTAACCAATCCGATAGGACTTTCGTAACTTCTGTTGAACATTAAGCTAGTTTAGATCCCACATGAGCGAACTACCTGATCAATAGCAAGATAGGGATCAGATTGATAATAATATATGAGCTAAAATGTGGCGGCACTAAATGAAAGTAGAAATAAGGACGGAGTATTATATGAACTACATTCACTTGGAGGGATGTTCAAAATCCAGTATCAAAGAGTAAAGATTAGAGAGTACGTCGACAATAAAACTCTCAGTCTATCATATATAAAATATACTCTGTGACAATAAAACTCTCAGTCTATCATATATAAAATGTACTCCGTATGACAGATGAACAGTCTATTTTATTATCAATGGGTGACAGAAGAATTGACTATTCAAAGCACCTATTAACGCACTTCACACCGATACGGATAGCTATTGCCTCAGTAACTATTAACTTACTTAACAAGTACGATTCACTCCGTATTACGAATCCTATCCTATCGACAAATACGGATGAAAGCATGAAAACGGAAGGTAGAACATTCAAGAGAGGGAGGACTTCGCATCGGATGCCATGGCATGACAGAAGAGCCCGACCCCGGAACAATTCGATTACAGAATTAACTGCAAAAGGCCAAAAAACAGTCCTCTCTTCTACCCCTATTGGCTAGGCTTTTTATTATCATCATCATCATCATCATCATTATTAATGTCATCAGCTGTACTGATCAATGAGACCTTCTTAATTATAGGGGACCACTAGAGACAGGGACAAGCTTAGACAAAACGCAACGAGGAGAACAAGAGCGACGTGCAGAGAGGGGTAGCCACTGCAAAAAGTCGTTATGGGCCTCGTTCAATGTGGTAAGTTGGTAACTCCTTTGGTCAAAATTTTATTATTTTTTCCTTCTAATTTTATCGAGGCACGTGTGAAAATGAAGCAACTGAAGCGAGAGAGGTATATTAAGCATGGAAGATGGACATTCTTAACTAAAGAATCATGATCTCTAAACTTTCGCTTAATGTACAACGTGGTTTTTGAACTTTATATTAATGTGCAATATTATTCTTAAAACTTTAATTTGTTTAACGTGATCATTAAATTTTTTGTACATGTTCAATTTAGTTCTTGAATTATATGAAATATTTAATATTGTCACTACACTTGAATTAATGAAGAAACAGCATTGAATATTTTCACATAATTTAGAGACTGAATTGAATAAACTAAAAATTCCGGAACAATGTTGAATAAATTACAAGTTCACACTGAATTAAAGTTTAAGGGTCATATTAAATAAATAAATAAACAAAAAGTTAATGGAGGACATCGTCTATTGAGTCAAAATTTAGGAACTGCCATCTTCTCTATAATTAAATATTTGGGCTGCCCAATGACATAAACCAATAGTTGGAAATTTCAAACCTAGATTTCCCTATTTTAAAATAGTAATAACCACACAGTGGATATGAAATGAACATGTCATGACGAGATTAGTAAACATGTTGCTTACAAAAGTGGGGTCAAGATTAGGTCAGGACAATAAGGAGACAAAAACGAACTAAGAAAGTTTTGTAATTACTTATTGCACTTTACATCTCTTGAAAGTTTCCGGTAAATTTTGTCAATCTCTACCCAAGACGGATTTTGATTTAAAATATTTTATCTCAACTTCCTAAAACTTCTTCATCTGCCGTCGAATCAGTGCTCATCAATGATACTTAAAAGCACGTGCCAGAAATTTAAGTGCTGAACTTCAAGTGTTGGAGTATATAGATATTGGCGGCAAGATGGAAAATTTGTTTGATGATATATGAAAGTGGAATGATAATGGAAAGTGGTGAACATAATCAGGAGTTGTGTACAATTTGTTAATATTTGAACCTTGTTGAATATTTATATCATTTAACCCAACCTGCTTATTTACTTATCATGTCAATCGATTCTCGATTTGAAATAATCCAGTTACTTGTGATTAGGAATAATCAAATGCACTTAAATTAAACATACCCTAGTCAAACTATTAAGCTCCTTCTTTACTTATCAGGCCAAGCTATTCTGGACTCCAAATAATTCGGTTGCTTGTGATTAGGGATTATCAAATGCACTTAAATCAAACATACCCAAGTCAAACTAGCAAAAGTCAATGTTTTGTCCTATTGCCCCTTCACCCCTCTATTGACCAATGATAAGGAGGCAAAGCTATCCATTCCATGCTTTGGCCAGAGTAGAAGATGCACCCAGAAAACAGCAGTAAAAAGCAGTGGATCACTCACTATACATTGCTAAAGTTGCAACAGTTTGCGTGAACACAATGACACTCAATTTACTGTGTAAATGTCATTCTTTTACCCGATTCCCTGTAGATTTCTCACCGTCGCCCTATATCCCCGCTCCAACGTCTTCAGGAATCCAATTTTTCAAGCGAGTATTTCTTACTAGAGAGAGAATAAAAAGAAGAAAAAAAAAGAAAGAAAAGCCACCGTGCTGTTTATCCTTTCTGTGAAATGATAGTAGCAAAAATATTTCCTAAAGGTTGATTCAATGTAACGTGGAATGTCGTCTAGCAAAAATATTTCCTAAAGGTTGATTCAATGTAACGTGGAATGTCGTCACCGTATTTTTAATTTATGCGATGCGGTCCTTGAATATTGGCTCATTGTGTCGTTCCTTAACTTTTAATGAGATTATATAAAAATGTTTAAAAGTTAAGAGACGCCATTGAACATTGCACCAAAAATTTTAGGGACCAAAATGAATAAATTAAAAATTTAATGACGACATTATATGTTAAATCAAAATTCAGTGATCAATTGTTTCATTTTTCTCTCGTGCTTAGAGTACCGTATGCTCAGAGTCAAAAGTCAAGTATGAATCTAACTGACAGGAGAAAATGATTGGACAAGGAAGAGAATGTCTTTTGGTTTCAAGGGTTTAAGAAACTTTGAGATGTGCCATGCTTAAGAGGTCATAGGATTACGCAAGATTGTCCTATTTAAACTCGTTCTAGTTGAATTCTATCATTTTAATAAGCTGTCAATCATGATTAAGCAATCAAATGTTCCAACGTAGATCAAGTCCTTAAAGAGTGATTCGATGCATCCACTCGAAACTAATTTATCTATTTGTACAAGAAGTACGAGTTCAATTTGCAAAATAATTAAGAAACTTATGTATATTTGCATTCACTCTCAATTCTCTCCCATGGAACACACCACCCTGCCCCCATAAAAGAAAATTATTGGTGTCAATTTACACTCACGTATCATCAAACCATAGTTCTTGACAGCAAATGCAACAAAAAGAAGGAGACAAACAAAAACAAGCAAAAGAAAAAAAAAAAGTAATTGCTGGCGGGGAATGAGAAGAATTATTGCTTATGATCGTGACCGATGCATCTCCCAAGTAATTAGACTTGGCCCCAGAACACATCTAATGTGCTTGCTTTTGTACCAGGCATAGCCCAAAATCTATCAGAGCATCCAGTTTCAGATAAGAAAAGTTGATTTGCTTTTCCCCAAGCAGAAGCCAAATTTTCAAAAAGTGGGGGATGCAAGAGTACCAAAAAGACACAAACAATCATCTGTCCATCAACGCCCAGAAAGCGAATCCACCCCGTTCTGCGATTTTATTGATTTTCCAACGAGCAGAACTCCAGAAAGAAAAAATACAACAAAATAAATAGGTCAAATAAAAGAGAAAAATAGAAAGAAATCTCTTATTTGTCAAATCCTTGAAGCGGAGGAGCCTCCCCATGTGCCCCACCCCACCACAGTCTATACACACCAGCCGTAGACTTTTTACAGTTAGCGACAACTCTATTACTCTATTGACACGGAAAAAAGCAGTCTTTCTCAGAGAGTGAGAGAGAGAGAGAGAGAGAGAGCGGTAGTACAGAAGCTCCACTCCCCATAAAGACCCCTCTCCATTCTTGCACTTCAAGCCAATCCCACCATACCGTTTCCCCCCCCTCCCTCTCTCTCAAGACACATTCCTTTTTGTAGTCCTGTTCTAGGTCCCTCGTTCCGTGGGGAAAACCGGGGCAAGAAACGGAGGAAACTAGAGGGATGGGGGCGGTGGACATGGCGGAGCTTTGCTTGGAAGCGATCGTGGCGCTGTTGGGCGGGAAGAGGAGGAAGCTGAGGAGCTTGTTCTGGAGGGTGAGGGCAGAGATGAAGAGGCAGTTGCTGAAGAACGAGATCATCTTCATCGTCTGGTCTAGGAATAAGAAGAAGAAGAAGAACCAGAGGTTCAGCTTCCAGTACGACCCTTTCAGCTACGCCCTCAACTTCGACAATGGCAACTCCGGTTTCTTCTGCTAATGATGACGGCTACGACGATGGAGCGTTTGAGCTTGTTTTGCTTGCTTTTTACTTTTTTGGGTTAGCAGTAGCGTGGGAGATGATGGCAGAGGGGAGAGGGAGGTAGGTTTCTTCTTCTTTTTTTCTTTTTTCTGGGAAGGGTCTTGTCATGTTTAGCGACTAATGGAAAGCTTAAGACTCTCTTTTGGCTGCTAATCGATGCCTCAGCTGGCTCGCCTCCTTTGAACGGAGATGGAATGATGATGAGCTCATCATGAAATTTTATGCTCTTTCCCTTAGCTTTTACTTCCTCTTTAACCTTAATGTATTGCCTGAGTGCATCGCACTCTCTCTGAGCATCACACCTTTTTGGAAAAGATCAAAACGATGGCTGGTTTCTAAATTTGTTTCGGATGTAGGATGATGGAGAATGCTATGAGTTCTCAATATGATGGCATGCCTATGTTATCAGGCTCAGACGTTGACATTGTTCTTTTGCTTGGATTTGGTCTGCCGGCGGAAATTGCTATCTTTAAAATTATTTATAGTCACTTTATCTCTAAGCACACTTGAATAAATAAAAGGATCGAGGAGTGAATTTAATATGAAGCCAAACCGTCAAGAGAGGTGCTTTATTTCCTTGATTATAAACGGTCGTGACATTTATTTACGATTGAGATCCCGATTGCTAGCCTTGACTTAAATCTATTGACTTCGCGTAGTGAGAATATTCTATAATTATAAACTTACCAATGAGATTCCGAGCTCAGATATTACTAATAAGAGCACAAACCCAATGCAAATAGTAAGTATGTTTCGAATACGACGGGCCGTGCGTGACCGTAGATTCATTATCGAATTCGTGGTTACTTGTGTCTTGTAAAGATGTTTTAAAGAGGCTTTTGACTAGGTGGACTCGAAATCGAGCTCGTCAAAGGTAATCATGAGATCTTGTCATCATAAGTTCATGCCTCTATGGCATTCACTGGGTACCATCGTCAATTTTCTTATATCAAATAGTGACACGTGGCAAAATCTTCTTCGCATGCCGTAGTTGTTACTTAACCATGTATTAATACAAGTTGGCAATACAAAGTAATTGCATCTTAGGGTTATATCCTTATCCAACCGGTAATCGATAAAAAGCCTTTATTTTTTTGGGATAATACTCTCCCCGTAGAAGAGAAGGCATCAATCGATATCTATAGTGAAATTACGAAATTGGGTTCACATAAATATATATATAAACTTGAAGACCTCAAAATTGCATGGTTCATGCATCCATGGATTCTATAATTAAAGGCATCGAAGGAGTGGCTTTATAGGCACATCATCTAAAATTTACCCTTGGTCAATGTCAAGGTCAAAGGTACATTTTATTCCAATGCATGCTATGATATAATTGTGCTTTGTGCCTAAGTTTAAAAAAAAAAAAGGTGAAAAGAAAATAAACACTTCGTTTCTCTTTTTTTTTTTTTTTTTTTGGGGGGGGTGGGGGCGTTATAATAGTTGGTGCTTATTGATTTTTTACTTTTGTTTTATTATTTCTTTGTTAAAATATCAAAGGGTTGGATTCTAATCTTAATAGATTGGTAGCAGGTCATGGCTGGGCGGCCCGTGATCAGCAATAGGTTGTTCCTGGTCAGGCCTGCCCATACACGATGGACCCGAAAGCATTTTTGATGGGCTGGAAATGTGACTTTTCGTTATAATCGGCCCAATTAATTCTACACATCTCTTTGGTTATTTTTCCTTTTCTTTTTTTCTTCATTTTCTAGGTGGCAACAAACCTCTAGCACTCCCTTTGTCATAAGGATTTTTGGGCGACCAGTGACTATTATGGCTATCATAGAATGGGTATTCTAGTTAAAAAAAAAAAAATCTAAGTATATATTTTTATATTTTTATTTCTTTTTTCTTTTTTCCTCTTCCCTCCCCTAGTCATCGACGAGGGTGGCTCTCACTTGAGTCCAATGACCTATGCCATTGCTAGCGAAGGGAAGAGGGAAATAGAAAAAGGAAAAATGAGACAAATTCTAAAAAGCAAAAGTCAAAAAATGCCATTCAATTAGCGAGATAAAGTGTTTCTTTGATACTAATATAGTCACTTTAGACCTTTATTTGAAATAACTTTAACTTCAAACTTTTATTTAAGAAAACAATGACACTTGAAACCCATAATTAAAACAACATCTACTTTAGGGTTTTTTTTGTTGTTGAGAAATTGAGAGCATTTTAGGTTATTGTTTGGAATTTTTAATAAAAATAAATGCAGATTCTCGTCATCAACATGCATAGCTTTCAAAATAATATATTCGACATAATTTTATGCAAGCATACACTTTTGGGGTATATAGAACCATGGGAGGCGCATAACCACAGCTCATTACACTTGCATTCAACTCATAAAATTCTTTAAGAAATCATTTTCCAAGAAACAAAGTAGCAATCGTTACATCGCAAATGAATAGTATTTAATCCCTTCCGAAACTCTCTTTCGGCTTTTGTTGGCATTCAAGTATGATCACCGTACTCAACATAGAAATTACTACAAAAAAAATGCACTCGTTCGACGCTCGTCGACGCCGAATTCTTCCCCCGGGAAGGTCATATTAAAAAGCGCAACGCCTTATTCGACATGACTCGTTCTTGGAGAGAGGGGGGAGAGAGCATGAACACTTGTCAGTAACGAAGTCCCACGTACTACAAAAGCTCGACCGCCAACAACCTCGAAAACATGTGTCGCGAATCGCTGATTCTCAGGAGGGCCAGATGCTGGATCCCCCCTGGTTCCGAGTTTGACCATTGCCAACAAGAACCCAAAAACCCCTCGGTCACGCTCCACTTTATATCCGATTCGCTCGCCGATGGGGGTGAATTACCGAACTTTCTCGAGCGTGATTTCGTGCGTCTCTATCTCTCGTCATTCCAAGAAAACTCGCGTGCTTTTGAGAGAGAGGAGAGAGAGAGAGATGGGAACGTGGGAATTTGATAGAGATCGGATACGCTAACTCGCCACGTCCAAACCCAGCTCTTTCTGCATGAACCCTTTAATCTCTCTCTCTCTCTCTCTCTCTCTCTCTGCGCGCTGTGACGTGTGTTGCGTCTTGGGTTCTTCTTGAAGTGTCGCTTTCTTGAGGGATCGAGCGAGAGCCATCGAAGCGGAAGAGGGCCATGAACGGGAAGCAGCAACAGGAGATGGCCGATCTCGAGGCCCAGACCCGGAAAGCCGACGAGGACGATGGCGACGTGGGACTCGGACGAGGTTCGACGACCGCGACGACGACGTCATGCATCTTCAGCAGGTCCAGTAACCCCATCACTCTCAAGGTACGCAAAGCGTCAGATTTTCAAGATCCTCGCGTATCCCAAGGTCGCTTCGTACCGTGTTGCTGGATTTGATGTGCACGGATTCTTTGTCAGATACAAATAGCTAAGATTTAAGAGAGAAGGGAGAAAAAGATTGCGCAGGGTTTGGTTTGGTCGATCGATCGGGCGTGCGTATCCTGCGTGAAGCCATCGAACAGGTTGAGATGGCCGTGGCCTGACAAGAAAAAAGAAACGATGATGGGGACATTGACCATATTCAGTTCTTTCTCCATGTTTTAGAAATCTTTAAGCGTCCGGCGATCCAATGTCGTCACTCTCTGACATCGCATTGTGTTGATATCGCGCCCGTCAGGGGTTCCGATTTGATTCGACTTGAGCCGGCGAGTTAGCACTCTTGAGCTTAGAGAATTGGATTCTCGTTAGATACGTAATCTCGGTTGAATAAGATTCTTTCGAAACCGCTCTTATCTGGATTGGATTTTGAATGTTTACTCCATTTAAATGTTGCGTACTGACCATGTTTGATCCCAGAGAGGGCTTGTGGATAAAAAAGAATAGTCTACGCAACGATTTTGAGAATGCTTTCTGATTATAACTGCATTCAAGTTATAATAGTCAAGGAAGGGCTCCTTATATATAGGTTAAGTCGTTCCAATCCCCCATAAATTTAAATTTCACGCGCATTAAATTCTGTTTCATTTCCAATTCAAATTAAAAACATGCATGCGATTGTTTGAGCTTTGATCTTTGTAGATAACAGGACTGATGGTTTTGCTCGCTTTCCTCCCAACTACGCACAGTTTCACGACGTTGTTTACAAAATAAAGATCCGAAGAGCAGCGGCGGGAGGATTCCTCGGAAGAGTACGGAGGCCGAAGAGAAAGTGATCTTGAATGGACTCACCGGCGTGGTTCGACCCGGCGAAATGCTAGCAATGCTCGGCCCCTCTGGAAGTGGGAAGACCACCTTGTTGACCGCCTTGGGAGGTCGACTTGCGGGCGGTCGCTTGGGCGGGACCATTACCTACAACGGCAAGCCCTTCTCGAACTCGTTGAAGCGGAGCACTGGGTTCGTGACGCAAGACGATGTCATGTACCCTCACTTGACTGTGACCGAAACCCTAGTCTTTACCGCCCTCCTCAGGATTGCACAAGGGTTACACCAAAGAAGAGAAGGTCGTGCACGCCGAAGAAGTCATTGCACAGCTCGGCTTGACCAAGTGCAAGAACAACATCATCGGGGGAGGCGGGTTCCTGAGAGGCGTGTCAGGAGGAGAGAGGAAGCGGGTCAGCATAGGGCAAGAGATGCTCGTAAACCCTAGCTTGCTGTTTCTCGATGAGCCGACGTCGGGGCTCGATTCGACCACGGCTCAGAGGATCGTGTCAAAGTTGTGGGAGCTCGCGAAAGGTGGAAGGACGGTGCTTATGACTATTCATCAGCCTTCGAGCAGGTTGTTCTACATGTTTCACAAGGTGTTGCTCTTGTCCGAGGGAAATTCCTTGTACTTCGGGGAGGGAACGAATGTGATGGAATACTTTGCCGGCATTGGATTCGCGCCCTCCGTGGCCATGAACCCTGCCGATTTTCTCTTGGATCTAGCGAATGGCATTGGTAAGTGCAAGTCCCTTGGAAACGGTCGTCCTTGAATTTTCTGGTAATTACTAAGGTGCATAAGCACGTCGCATGAAATGTTTCCAAATGCAGTTTCGTGATTAGAACATGAGATAGAGCTGTTGTTCGATTGGATTACTAGCAAAACGCTTTTGATCTATGGATATCCTCCGGAATGTGTTTAATTGAAATTGGGGGATACATAGTTATGCATTTCGAGACATGATCTAATGCTTCCATTTGCCAAAGAAATCTGCTGACATTGAATCCTAGGACATATGTTGTGAATTATTGCAAAATGTCGAGTCATTTGTTCCAGTTTTCTTGCACGGTGTTGATGTGACTGTTTTGCTACAAACCGCTCCCCAAGATGAACTGAAAGATTGCAAATCGAGAATAAGCAGACCTTGGCTTTGGCATACAAGAACCATCTCGAGGATAGATTGAGACAAGAGTGCTGGCTGCCCGAACGAAGATTGCTTCGTTTAAGAAGGACGCTTAACACAAGCATGATGATCGTTGGCCAACAACTTGGTGGCAACAGTTTGCAATCCGTCAAATCCTTCTCCGGCTTGTGTTCGAGTCCTCCTTCAATGAGGCGATCTTCAACTGCGCAAAGCTCTTGTTTCAATCTGCCCCCGAGATGGTTCTTGTATGCCGAAGGCCAAGGTTTGCTTACTTGTGCTTTTGCTAACTTTCTCGCTGATTCGTTAATGTAACTGTTCCGGCAGGAATTGATCCCGAGGATGAAGATAAAGAAAGCAAAAGCACGATAAAGCAGACCTTGGCTTCAGCATACAAGACCCATCTGGAAGACGGACTGAAGCAAGAGCTTTGCGCGACCGGAGATGGCTTCATCGAGCAAGGACACGAGCACAAACACTCCGATCGCTGGCCAACGACGTGGTGGCAACAGTTCACGATCCTGCTCCGAAGAGGGGTCAAAGAAAGGAAGTACCAATCCTTCTCCGGCATAAAAGTCGGGCAAGTGCTGGTCGTCGCTTTCATTTCCGGCTTATTATGGTGGCAATCCGAGGCTTCCAATTTGCAAGACAAGGTATATGATTGGCATTTCCTAACTTGTTTTTCCTTAAGGAAAACACACCTAGTTATCAGATCAAATCAGTTGTATTTTTTAGATTATATAGGATTAGTCATGATCGATCAAAACGCAACTGGTTATCAAATTTCGAATTCTGCAGATCGGGCTCCTCTTCTTCTACTCGGCGTTCTGGGGCTTCTACCCCCTCTTCAACGCCATCTTCACTTTCCCGAAGGAGCGGATGATGCTCGAGAAGGAGCGGTCCTCCGGCATGTACCGCCTCTCCTCCTACTTCATGTCCCGCATCGTCGGCGACCTCCCGATGGAGCTCATCCTCCCCACCGTCTTCGTCGCCATCACGTACTGGATGGCCGGGATGAAGCCAACAGCCGGCAACTTCCTGTACACGCTCTTCGTGCTCCTCTACAGCGTGCTCGTGGCGCAGGGCCTCGGGCTGGCCATCGGGGCCGTGGTCATGGACCAGCAGTCGGCGACCATCCTCGGTTCCGTGCTGATGCTCACGTTCCTCCTCGCCGGCGGGTACTACGTCCAGAACGTGCCTCCCTTCATCGCCTGGATCCGGTACCTGTCGATCAGCCACTACACGTACAAGCTCCTGATGACGTCGCAGTTCAGGCCCGACGACACGTACCCGTGCGGCGGCGATTCCTCCTGCTTGGTCGGCGACTATCCGGGGATCAAGGAAGTGGGGCTCGACGGGCAGGCCGTCTCGGCGGTTGCGCTAGGGATCATGTTCGTCGCGTACAGGCTCATTGCCTACGTCGCATTGATGAGGATCGGGATGACCAAGAGAAGAAAGTAAGCAAAAATAAAAAAAATAAAAATAAATAAAATAGATTTTTTTATCTTTCCTTCGTTTCTTTTTCACGTTGTAATCTCCTGCCTTATGCGATGGAGTTG
The DNA here is from genome assembly GCF_016545825.1 of Eucalyptus grandis. Taxonomy (NCBI): domain Eukaryota; kingdom Viridiplantae; phylum Streptophyta; class Magnoliopsida; order Myrtales; family Myrtaceae; genus Eucalyptus; species Eucalyptus grandis. The sequence goes on along the minus strand of NC_052612.1, from coordinate 43,599,987 downwards.
AAGAGCACGTACTCGTTGATTTCTAAATATCTTACCAACATTCCGTCGTCGTGTCGCCGAGTATTTGAGCTCGCTTTTAATCTCTATCTTTTTTTTTTTTTTTTTGCTATGTCGATGAGAACTCAATTTAACACAATAAGGTCAAGTGGATTTGACTTCAAAGATATAATTGGTCAAAGTTTTTTTCATAAAAAATAACAAAAAACTCTAAATTATGTTGACTATGATACATTTACTTTAAATTTTTTATGACATCAAAAATCTAAAATTATGTCTATTGTAACATATTTATCCCGATCTTTTTCTTGTGATATATAAAATTTCAAACTTATATCTATATGACTTATTTACTCATTGTCAATATTCCGTTAGATGATTTTTCAGCTAAAATTACATTGTTTTTTATTTCACTTAAGTCATGTGGGTATCATGTGGGTATCATGTCAACGCTGTCACATGTTTACCCTTTTTTTTTTGGTAACATAGAAAACCGCATATTTATATTCGTATGACACATTTATCCCATCAATATTTCATTATATAAGTTTTCAACCAAAACAACGTCGTTTTTATTTTACTTAAGTCATGTGAATGCCATGTCAATATTGTTTGCTTTTTTTTGGTGTCCATGTAAGTAGATTTTGCATGGGTATAAGGAATAAATATGTTGCACGGGTACAAATAGTGGGCTTTGCTAAGGGTGTTTGGTGGCTTTTGCCCAATTTTTTTCTTTTTTTTTTTACCATTTCAACACAATTAATAAAAGTTCACAGTTAAAATTGTCATCTAAATTCTGCTTCTGACTCTCGCCGTTAAAATGAAAAAAGGCTTGCTTTAAAATCCGAATTTGAAAATAGATTCATCAGTTTGGTATCAATCCACGTCATCATTTGTGGGCCTGGCCTTCAAACCAAGCCGGTCGCCAATCTGAATATCCTTTAGCTCCAACCGAGCCGGCCCAATGCGAGCCCGCAAAAGTTGCCGCGGCCCAGGATTGAGGTCGATCCGAACCGTCCAGTGCGCGCGCGAGAGATCGGACGGCGAGGGACGCCGGCCACGTCATCGATCTGCGGGAGGGGCACACAGAGCGTCGCTAGGAAGGAAGAACGCGCGTTCTTTTTCGGAATGGCGGCAAAAACTCGAAAAGCTCCGCTCGATTCGCGAATTCCGCAATTTCGTAATTTCGTTTTTTCAAGTTCCCTCTTCGACGCCCTTCATAATATCACTCCGCGCTTCTCCTTCCGAATTTCAGTCCAAGCGAAACACATTCTCTCTCTTCCTCTCTCTCTCTCTCTCTCTAAAACCACTTTCCATCTTCTCTGCGACTCGTCGGAGCGGCGATGGCCGGAGGAGGATCGTCGAAGTCGAACGCGCCGAAGGCGAGGAAGAGAGTGGAGGTCGACGCGGCGGCGGCGGCGGCTTCTTCTTCGCTCGTCCGCGGCAAGGACGGCAGCGCTTTCGCCCGATGGTAATGTCGTCCCGGTTGCTTTATATATATATTTTTTCTTTCTGAATGCGTTTTCCTTCGCCGAAGAATCGATGTCTAGAACTAGAAGTTGTTCGTGGAGCGAAGGCCGTGCGCCGTGCTGTGTCGGTCATAGTTTTTAGGTTCGAAGTGCGTGTTTTTCTACCTCGCTGCTCCGGTTTTCTTTTCCGCTTAGCTCGTTCCTTGATCGGCGATTTGGTCTAGCTCCCGTGGTTACTGCATGTGCCGAGCCAGACGCAATGTGAGCGTATCTGCCGGTTTTAATTTTGCTTTTGCAGTACACAATGTCATTTACCTGTTTGTGTTTTGGTATCGGTCGATTTTTTGTTAGTTTTCTGCGGGAAATAGTTTGTCGACGCCTACGAGTTATATACGGGATGTAAGCATGTTTTGCTAGTTCCGATTCACGTTTGGATTCTGCTGTGGCTTTTCCGTCGAAGATTTTGCTCGGTTTGTTGGATTTCTATTTCGCACGGTTAGTTGTGAAAGGAGTCGTACGGTGCTCTGCAATTATTTTCCAAAATCTGGTGTTATATCTGGAAGCTGTGGCTAATCTGGATGTGAATCTGGATTTGCAGTGAAGAGTGCAACAAGGATGTGCCAGTGGCGCTCATTAGCATGCACAGTTGCGGCCTTGATGCCAAAATTAAGATGAATTTGGGTATGTGTACGAGCCTCATTGCCTTTAAAGTATTATAAAAGTTTTTGTACTTTGAATGTACCGATGGAGATTTATTTTGTACATGACTGTCAAGTTTCTAGGTTATTTTTGAAATTGCATGCATTATTTTAGGGTAATTTGGGAAATTCCATCTGTGTTTGCAGAGGCTCAAGTCATGGAAAGACCTGCTGAGGCGAAGAAGAAACCAGCAGTGGATAGGTAAAACCTGCATTGCTGGTGTACTTTATTCTATATTGTGATTGCACTTGGGGAGATAACGTGTTAAGTTCTTGCAATATGTGCTGATGAATTGACAGAAAGAGGTCATCAGAACCCAAGGCTAAGAAAGCTAAAACAGAAAAGAAGTCTAAGAAGGGCAAGGATGCAAATGCGCCTAAGCGCCCTGCCACGGCATTCTTTGTCTTCATGTAAGGGCACCAATGTGTGTTTGTGTGTTTTATCGACATCCCCCTTTTTAAAATCCTCGTGCTGAATGAATTCGTTATTTTGCAGGGATGATTTCAGAAAGGCTTACAAGGAAGCGAACCCAGATTCTAAGGGTGTTAAGGAGGTAAAAAATTATTGACTTACTGCAGTATAACTTTTGAAGTTTCTGTCATATCCTTCCTGGCTAATTTTGTGTCTTTGTGATTGGATAGGTTGCAAAACAGGGTGGTGAGAAATGGAAGTCAATGTCGGATGAAGTGAGTTTGTTTCTCTTTACTTGTGATGTTTCTCTGTAGTGTGGGGTCTAGCAATGTGATCTAACCAGGGATTTGCTGCAGGAGAAAAAACCTTACTTGGACAAAGCTTCTGAGCTCAAAGCAGAGTTCAATAAGGCCATGGAGGCTCATAATGCTGGTGATGGAGAAGTAAGCTTGACCTCTCTATTCTCTTCAGATTTATATGAATCTACGTGTGCAGTCTAACTTATAGATGTGCCGAATTTCGGTTTTTATGATCGGACAGAATGAAGAGGGTTCGGATAAGGAGGAAGCTGCGGATGAGGAAGCTGCAAATGAGGAAACTGCAGGTGAGGAAGCTGCAAATGAGAAGCTGCAGATGAGGAAACTGCAGGCGAGGAAGCTGCAAATGAGGCAAATGAGGAAAATGAGGAAGTTTTAGAGGATGAGTAGTCAATGCTTTGATAATTTTTCATGTTAATGTAGGATGGTTTTAGTGTCTGGCTTCTAGTTGTTGTAAATGGAAGCTCTAGCCAGTGCTCTTTTTGGGAAACCATTGATTTCTTTACCAAAGTTTCTCTCCAAGTGAGCAGTGCCTTAAATTCTTTAATCTTACTTCAATGCTGCGGTAAACTTTACCATGCCGTGGAGCTACGCATTGCAGGAGCACTCTTGGCTTTGAGTTGCTCTGTCATAAAACGAGGAGGCACCATTGCGTTTGCACGGATTTTTATAAGATTAGATATTTCTTATAGATGTTCTAAGTAGAAGACGGATGAAATTATTGGATCGCCGACTTCTGTGGTTACAACAATTTAAAAAATGGAAGAGTCAGATAAGAACGACCTATCTTCTTCCCTCTACTGATCCTATATGGATATATATGCTCACATGGTGTGAGCATCGATCTAATCAGACAAATTCGGTCAGCATCTTACTGGCCCGTTTCGCTGGTTCTCCTACAAGGTGGCAAGGGCTTGCCACATAAGCACAGATTGTGGGCATAAGCCACGGGCGGGAAGATGTTGAAAGGCCTCACTTGGGGTATCTCTCCGCATAGCCTGTTCGCCCTGAAATTTGCATGGTGAACGAGTCCCAACCCTGCAAAGCTACTAGGGATTTTTCCAGTGAGCGCATTGATAGACAGATCGAGCCACTGGAGACTGCCCAATTGACCCAAACCTGGAGGGATGGTCCCGCTTATCCGGTTCCTCGAAATATCCAATCTTTCAAGTCCAACCAGGTTTGCGATCGAAGCTGGGATGTGGCCGGTGATTTGGTTGCTTCCGATGTTGAGCACCTTCAAGCTCGAACCCTCTCCAAATTCGGGAATAGTGCCTGATAATTGATTGTTGGCAACATCGATGGTCTCCAGGGAGCTGCTTGTCTTGTTGCTTAATATTGCAAAGAGTGACCCCGTTAGACGGTTCGAGTGAAGATCGAGAGAGTGTAGCCCATCTGGTAGTTTGATCCCCGAAAGGTCAAAGCTGAGCTGATTGTTCCTCAGCTTAACATCACTTAGGCTGGGAATGTTTGCCAGAAAGCTTGAGATACCACCTGTCAAGTAATTGTCAGATAGGTCAATGTTGCTCAAGGAATCTGGTTGAGTGAAGACCGGTAGGTTTCCTCTGAGTTTACAGCCGGCGAGGCGGACATCATACATTGGTCTGTTCACGATCCAACCAGGTATGGACCCGAATGCGAGATCATTGTACGAAAGATCGACTGTTGACAGGGACGGGATTCCTTTGCTAAGGGAATCAGGTAAAGGGCTGGACAGCTCATTCCTGGACAAGTTGAGGGACCACAGCTTGGTCAATTTCGAAAAGGAAGCCGGTATTTGCCCCGAGATTCTGTTGCCAGCCAACTGAAGCTGTGCAAGGGATTTCAGATTGCCAATCTGGTCTGGGATCTTCCCAGTGAGCAGATTGTGGCTCAAGGATAGCATCGAAAGGCTCGGCAAAGTAAGCAATGAAATCGGTATTTGGCCCGACAATCGGTTGTTGGAGAGGTCGAGATTGGTAAAGTTAGGAAATGGCCCTGAAAATTCCGGAACCGGTCCCGATAACATGTTGGAGCTGAGATCAAGAAACTGCAATTTCTGCAAGTTTCTAAAGATGGGCGGTATCGGACCGGCGAGGAAATTCTTCGCCAAATTCAGCTGAACCACATTCCTGAGGTTCCCCAAGCTCGGAGGTATCTGGCCCCGGAACCGGTTGCCCATCAGCGAAAGCGCGTTGAGCGACGGCAACTGCCCGAGGCCCGGAGGGATGACCCCATCGAGAGCATTGTCGTCGAGGATGAGCTGCGCGAGGCGGGTCGACTTCAAGAGGGCGTCGGGGATCGTCCCCGTGATGTGCTTCATCCCGGAGATGGCCAGCACCTCCAGGAACTGCAGGTCCCCCAGGGAAGGCGACAGGGTGCCCCTCATGTAGACGCCGCTGTCCTCGACCGAGCCCGGCAGCGTCAGCCCGGTGACCCGCCCCGACGGGCCGCACTGCACGCCCTCCCAGTCCTCGCAGCAATTGGTCCCCGTCCAGGAATCGAGGTCCCCGGAAGTGTCCTTCAAGATCTTGGCCTTGAACCCCAGCAGAGCGACCCGGTCCGCCGCCACACACCCCGCCGGCGCTCCACCTCCTCCTCCCCCACCTTCTTCAGCAGCCCGCGCGCCGGCGAAGCCGAAGGACGCGACGATCGCGGCGTGCATCAGGAAAAGGACGGCGACCCTTTTCGGGACCTGCATTTTTCCGGGGAGTACAGGGCAAGAAGGGAGGCTTCTTTCTATAAGGAGGGAAAAGGAGACGACAGAGCAGTCCACTTCCAGGGCTGATCTGGACAGGAGAATCTTCAGTGGGTTTTTTTCATTTTAACGAGCAGAAAGGGAGGGAGAGAAGATGCAAAGCAAGGAGGAGGGGAGAGGGTTTTAGCGATTATCCTATAGATTTTTCCTTGGCGGAGGCAGGACGGCAGGGGGTAATGATGGGAAAGGAGGGGACGAAAGCGGAGAGGATTATAAAGAAGAGGGCAAGAGGTGTGCAGGAGAAAAAAACGGTGCTGCAGCAGCTAAAGTGCCAAAAAAAGGGGCGTGAAGAACACTGAACATCTTTTCTGCTATTTATAGCCCCCCTTTGAAAAAAAGAAAAAATCCTTTTTTTTTTTTTTAATGAAAATTGTGTTAGTGACACGAGTAGAGAGACAGGGAAGTGTAAAGGTAATCACATGGTGAATTTGTGACCGTTTGATGGGATCACGGGGGTCATAGTTCAACGGGAACGTTGGAGCGCACCCGATTCAAAAATTTCCTCCCCCTTTTTCCCATTCCCATCTCTCTCTCTCTCTTGGTTATAATCATATTCAGGGCCTCAAATGTTCTTTCCCTTCTGACACGATAAATCATGAAGAAAAATGAAACCGTGATTTTTCCGTCTCCTGAACCTGAACTTGACTTTTGAAGTTTGAACCATGATGGGTTTTCTTCCCCCCATCATTCTGAGGTTTTCATATTTTGAGTGAAGAGTGTAGGAGGGGGAAGTGAGGTCATGGGGATGGAGGATGGATGCACCGTAAAGCCATCATTATGATGATTGACGATGATGGTTTTTGCCCACAGCTTGCAATATCTCCATGTGGGTCCCTGGATTTCTAATTTTTCCATTTCGTTTCTATACTTTGCCGTAATTTGTCGCGCTATATTTATGAATCGTAATTACGTCCCCGTATCATAAATGGGTAAACATGAACTGAGCTTAATTATGATTCAATTTATTTCGTAAAAAATAAATGATTATTTGTATAACTTAAAGTAATTGGCAATATTTTATGTCTAAATATTTTCGTGAATAATAAAAATAATTTTCATTCTTTTTTTCTTTAATAAAGGATGTAAATGAAGATTTTTAAGAAGTTATTTTCCAAATCGTTCATTTTCCGCGAAATAAACACATTCTCAATGCAATTTTTTTTTCTTGTGTGTTGCTTTGTTTTCCGGTGAAAAAACGAAATGGGTGTACTTGATTATTTCGTCATGTCATGTTTTTTCCAACTCGAAACTAAAATCAGTATATATGATACCAAAAGGAAAAAAAAAAGGGTCATTTTTCGCCCTAAATCATATGCATGAAGAAAAGAAAATTTAATTTAGATCCATATGATGGACCGACCCTAAATGAAGGGGATTTGCTTTGCTTTTAGCTCAAGTGCTTTTATCTCAAAATGAAAAAATTATTATGAGGACAGATCATGTGATAGCACCTTGCTTTGACCCAGAACGGAAGAGAAGAAATTCTTAGATGGGTCTATTTTTGCCGCATGGATTTGATTGACAACTGTATCTAGAAAGTTAAATTATTAGAGCTATAGACAGTGATTGCCCCGTGGAGCAAATAGCTCCTAGATTCATTCGGATTTTACCAGGCAGTATGATGCCATCGCCATCTTCGCATTTACTTCCACATTACTACTGAATTTTGCCCTTTTCTGGATGCTTTGCTTTGCTTTGCCCTTTTGTGGAAGCTTTGCTTGCTTCCCATCATAAATCTTTTTTCTTTTATCGTGTTTGCCAACTAATTCAACCATGGAAATTACTTCCTATTTTATTTATCATGGACCAAAAAAGAATTGTCATGATAGTCCTTTCTGTCAAGTTATTTGCAACTCAATCTTTTGGAGCAACGACTGTGTCACAAAGTGGTCTTTTTTTGGCAACTTGAGTCGTTTGAATAAGAGATTGTGCGCAACGTTTTTTTTTCTTGGCTCGATCTTATCAAACTCTAGAAAAATTACTTCAATGCAAAATAGGATTTTCAGTGGTCTTTTGTCGATATAAAAAATCACACAAGTGCAGCCGATAGACATGCTATCCGTTTTAAGGGTGTATAGGCTAACTTCTTAAATCTTTCAATTAATCAGCTACGCACCCAATTTAGTACTATTAATCTTGGATTAAATCACGATCCGTGTCAAGAACGTGGAGTAACCTGAATCGATATCACTTGCACTTTCAGGAACATACGTAGTTTATTGATTGGATCTTGCTTCTCCTTTTTTGCACCTTGTCTCGTCAAAGCAATTTGTGCCCATCAATTATGAAGATGCATGCTTAATTGAACTGAAAAAGACATGGCAGATCACAACAATTTGCCAGTTAGCAGATAAGAGCGACACAGCAAACGAAAGATTAGGCTCCATTTAGCCCCCACTAGGGCCCTCCTCCTCAAGAGAATGCCAATGGTCTGAACAGGATCCAATTTGTCTATGGTCTGAACAGGTATTCTGATGACGTCGGCACAGTTCGAATTGTTGAATCTTTGTTGAATCTTTATCAGAGTATTGTTCTCCGACAATCTTGACTTCATCTTATCATATTGCAATCTCTGAAACCCAATAGTCAAATCTTCCACAAAGTTCACATAAATTCAAAAAAAATGCCCAGATTTTAAGGTTCAATCCCACAAAAAATCAGGACCAAAAAAAATCGATGTCGAGTCAGACATTAAATCGACCATCACAGTTGTGGGTTCCGACAAACAAAGAAACAAGAGAATATTTAGGTGCGTGATGTAAGTCCATCCTTATTTTTCCGCCTATCATGGTCTCATTTGGCCTATCTGTTTACTGATTTTTACCCACGAGAATGTGGACCCACGTGTCAAAGAATTGTCCAGTGTGCATGTGATTATGTTAAAAGCAAAGAGTGGAGCCTTGGAGGTACTTCAACGAAAGGTAAAAGGGAAAAAATGGGGAAGCTTCATGGAGAGTGGGGATGTTCAGATCATGCATAGTCTCCGCTAATTACAAGTTAATCACAAGCTAGACTTTGTCTTATGTGCATCCAATCACAATTTGCAAATCTTGCTTTTGAGGAGACATTGAACCACTTCGAATTTGTGCTGGCCACAGTGGGATATGTTGTATGTGAATAGAGAGGGTGGACCCTAATTTTGCCCTCTTTTGGGGGAGTAATTAGAGAAAATCTCAACGGTTAAGATTTCTTGATTTTTGTGCTTTTGCTAATTAGCTGACAATGAAGGAGATGATGAGACTACTATTTTGAAAGATAAGCATAATCTTCAACCTTGTTCTGATATAAACTAATAAGTACAAATGAGATCTTGCTTTTTCCATTCAAAGAAGAGTTTTACGCAAAGTTATATTCCAATGACCGTGGTAAGATTATAAAAGAGAAAAAGGATGGAATATGGATATAAGCATAATCTCCAACCTCATTTTAATATAAACTAAGTACAAATGAGATCTTGCTTTTACTATTCAAAGAAGAGTTTTAAGCAAAGTTATATTCCAGTGACTGCTGTAAAATTGAAAAAGAGAAAAAGATGGAAATTATGGATTTAAGAGTGAGTTAACATTTTTTTTTTCCCATTTTCCTTGAATCAATCAAAATAAATGGTTTTTTCCCGTCTATCTCCTTTTTTCTATTTATGCAGTCATAATGCTATGCATAGCTTAAAATAGCCTTTTCTATGTAATCGATGAAAATCACCGCATTCTCTTATAAAAATATCTATTTCTTTTATTTACATAGTTAGGTTTACACAACCTTTGCTAAAATATGTCATGTGTAACACAAAATTTAGTTTCCATAACCAAATCATTTACTTTTAAATTCTACCCAAAAAAATCATTTACTTTTAAAAAGCCTTTACAGTAATTTTCGTTTTAACCAAACTTCACATTGACCATCCATACTATAAAATATCTAATATTTTGACTACTTTTCCAAGGTCACACTAGACTGGCCACCTATATTAAATAAACCCTAATTCAGTCCTTTCTCTCTTTTCTTTTTCCCCTTTTTCAAATAACTATCTAAAGAAATGAAACCGCGTCTTGGCCAATTTGCTTGCAGTGGGAGGAAAAAGGTGTGATCTGCATCCTACCAATCGCAATTGATGATGAGATTTGAGAAGAATGCAAAGTTAGTGATTGGTAGACATTGAATAGTGAAAAAGCACAATTAAATTACCTTCATTTTCTTCTTCTTTTCTCCTCAATTTTTGTTTCCTGAAATTTGGGTCAAGCCCCTTTAATGTCACGGGGCCATTGGAATCCAGAGGGATGGCAATTAGACTGTACCGCGAGAAAAACTTGATGAACTGCACTGAAACCTGTCTGCTCCAGATAGGACAGCAAAATGACAATTCAATTTCCCCTCCTTTTTCTCTCTTTTGACAGGCACATGAAGAATTTTTTCCCCCTCGACTCTAATTGGGATTGAGAAAATTGGGTTGCGCTGATTGCGGGGCCAGTGGGAGCCGTCCACATGCATGGAGGGTGTTGACTGGGATGGGGCATTGCTGAGCTGGATGCGAAGCCTTGAAATTGAAGATTTTAGAGAGTCCCTACAAAAAAAAAAAAAAAAAAAAAAAGGAAAAAGAAAGAAACGTTTTTTTTTTGGGGGGGGGAGGGGGTCCGGGGGTCCCCAAAATTGGTGGGTGGTTGACGACCGCCCCAAGCTCAAAAAGGCCTTGGCACTGAAAAGTGAAAATGATTTGGATTAGGGTACAAGACAAGGAGACATCCACCTGGGTCCGTGTCCTAATCTCCTCTCCAAATTTCATGTGGGGAGTTCGTCGTCAATCATGTTACCGTTATTCATCTTCGCTTTACTCCATTGTCTAATTTTTGAAAAGAGGGGATCTTTCCACTGTTTCCGTGGCCCGGCTGGGTATCGATGCAGCGATGAAAGAGAACAATCCCTGACGATCAAGATTCAAGAAGTGGGAGTCGTGTGAACTTCAGCTCCTCGGACCGAGGACGGTTCTGGTTCGCCGTGAATCATTTGAAAGAGAGAGCCTGTGAGTTGGAGGCTCCAACATGAGATAGCGGCAAAGATACTAATGACAAGAAAATAACCTTGACAATGTGAGAGGCGTGTAGATTTGACTCCTTGTACTTACCATTCCTTTGACCTCACCGGACACGTAAGACTGTATTCATTGTACGAAGACATTGCGTTTTTGTGATCACGTAAAGTTCCATCGGTTGCTAGATCCGTTTAAAAGCAACACAGCCCAAGTAAAAAGTCGAGGGTATTGCCCTTATTTTTAGAGACGAATAGTGGAAAGCGGGGGATCGGTCATATGAAGTGACATCCAAGTCATTATTTCGACGTGCTATGGCACACCGGCCCTCATAGGACAGTGAATCTATTATAGAACAGCTCCATGTGCATTTTAAACAACGGAGGATTTCAGACCTCATATATGATTGACCCGGTTAGGCATGAGTCACGACTCCTGCCTTTGCGAGTAAAGTGATTGGCTCAGGCCTGATTCCTCGGCTTTTCAGAATACCCAAAATACCTTTATTACGTAGATTCTACTTAAAATAGACCTCGCATATGATTGGTCCAGTTAGGCATGAGTCACGATTCTTACCTTTGCGAGCGAGGTGATTATTTTAGGCCTGATTCCTTGGCTTTTCAGAATAACCAAATATAGCTTTACCCCTAGATTCTACTTACAGTAGACCTTGAACCACCACCTCGTAGATTGCCTTAAGATTGAAAACAGACATCGAAGTGTGAAGACCAGGATCGAAATGTCAATTCGTCACCGACGCTCAGCACCTATTGAGAAGAAACTTCTCAAAATTTGACCACATATAATATGCGCTGTACACAGACGCGTTATCTCCAAAGCTTACTACTAAGCCAAGCCCTCAATCGACAGAGCTTGGAGAGGCAATCGATGCAGACGTCTTTGTCGAGTTGAGAAGAGCATCAACCAGCCAGACCACGTCGAGTGAGCCAAAGAAGTCAACGTGATGATAGAGAATCGAATCGAAGTTGGTGCAACCATCAACATTCGTTTGAATCATCCAAGTGAAGCGTAAGTTTGCACTACTGTTGCGGTAGCAGCACTAGAGCAGGATGGGTGAAGATACTGGCATGGTGCACCAATTGCCAAAAAATATCGTATGCAGAATGCAAAACTGAAATGAGTGCCATTAAGTTCCACACGTGAATCGCACCCATTTGTTTTAATAACTGCTAAGGAACAGATAATAAGGCTGAACGGCTCCACAACCCAAAGAACAGTCGAAACTTAAATCTCACTTGAGGAAAAGGAGGATAAATCACATTTCCCTCAAATGCACCACTATGTTACTGGTTCTTCCGATTGGATGGAACAACATTCTCCTCAAGGACCTATCTTTTGCAAAGCCTCATAAAATTCCAATCCACTTTTGAAGAGGAAACTTCAAATCCACGGCCAGGGGAAATCAAAACAGAAAAGCATAGTAGGGAGAAAAAAGGAGTGGGAGAGATATATTTGTCATTAACCAATATAAAATATAACAAATATATGCAGTCGCTGTCAACATCAACCTGCAGACACTAGAATTGACCCAGAAAACAAAATCATACATCAGCTAGGAATTGTTTCCCTGGCCGGATTGCCAGAAGTACAGTTCTTCCAAGAAACTAGACATTTTCTGCTTCAACATAACTAACGGCAGATCCAAACAATCTGAAATCAATGAGCAGGGCTAGATATGCAACGTACCAGAGACTGGAAGGAAGAACATACCACTCATAATGGACGTACCTAAGAAACCACTTACAAATTTGAAAGGCCCTGGACAAATGAAAGAATTCCCCTCCAGTCAAAGCATCGGAAAGTGGTTGCAAACGTACATCATGCCATTTCTGTATGCTCCCTCCAGTTACCAACATAATTGGATTACTGAACAGGTCTCGGCTTCCCAATTATAAGAAATAAGGCACCCCTGTCCTTGGCCCTCTCATTTGGTTGTTCTCTTCTGTTTCTGTAAAGAACTTTACTTCTCTCTCCTATTAGACATTACAGGAAAAACAAATAATCGCTATCATAAGTACATAGACACCGAGAGGTTTAGACCCGAAATATATGATAATATGTATGAACAAGATAATATCCTAGTATCTGATGATGTTGTAGAGGTGCAATGGCCTGGAAAACTCACCATGTTCTCATTAAAGCTCAATATAGAAGCTACATTTCCACACCGGTAGCAGTAATTTGGCGCAGACCAGACCTGTAAAAGTGCAATGAAGCATCATCACTAACAAGATTGAACCGACTGATCCCAAACAGTACCGCAGAGAGGGCCTTGCAGACTCACAGTTACAAGGCCTTTGTCTTGAAACATGTATTTAAGGCCTTCTTGTACAAGCTGGTGAGCTCGACAAACGAGATCAAGATTGTTTATGTGATTGAACTGCAAAAACAGAAAATGTGGAATAAAATGAATAAACCACCAAGATAAGCACCTTCAGAAATTATTGCATTCTGATATTACCTCAGAAGTCACCCTGGACCCAAAAAGCCACCCTGCTCCACGAGGACTAACTGCCCATGTCTCAATATCTTCTGGATCACTCCACATGAGATCACAAAATGGCCCCTCATGCGGGATCTCGCAATTTCGCTCAATCAACCTTATCTGGAAAAAGAGCAAAAGATGATGCCATAAGAAATGTAAAACGATGGATCAACAGTATGCATCAAAATGAAAAACCTACCCCAAGTAAATTACTAGTTCCACAGGAAAATGAACTCATAAGTAGAAAGAAATGACACAGTTAATCCATCCATTTACAATATCAGGTAATTCTGCTAATAACTCAGTCACGTCACAAGAATTACCGAAGGATACTTTTCAGACAATACGAAGGTATCTTGTCAAGCAACTGCAACTATACATTTAACAAGTTCCAAAACAATAAACATGTCAGTTGCATAGACAAAGCTTTTCTAACATCAAGCCATTGATGGCAATGTCTTGCAGACAAACACTTCACAATTCTATAGCAGTCTTCTAAGGGTAGCAGATAATGTTGACTAGAACAAGAGGGGGCATCACCACTGACTCCTTATGCTCCCATTTATGGCACTTATCTGGGAATCATTATTTCAAATTTGGAACACAGGAGTGAATCACCTTAATATTGTGAAGCTGATATGAATTTGCTGACTTCAATCATATGGAAATCCTAAGTTGATGCAGGTCAATCATAAAAATCCTAAGTAAAATGTATAAAGGAAGAACTGGAGAGAACATGGGCCAAGTTCCTCAAAAAAAATCTTTAATATATAGAAGTTGTAAAGGAGATGTAACAAAACAAAAGAATTGATGCATCAGACAGATAAGCAGCAACAGATGTTATTTTGCAGTGACGGTTATAACTCTGTCAGCTTAAGGAGGGTAAATGGCCCTCCATTCAAAATAATGGCCGAGCCATTAATCAGTATTATTCTACTTCTAGTGTGGCTATATAACAGGTAAAGAAAACCATATCATGTGTATTAGGAAATGTCAATGCATTCTCATCAATGTGAAACTTACAATTTCAATTTTACCTACCGTTCACTAGGACTACGTTTTAGATCATATCTTGTATCCTACAGTTTAGTACTCCAAAAGAAAAAAACAAATAGTTTCACTACGATCCTACATGAACAAGCTTGCTTATTGAATAGTGGCATTTTCATGGAAACAAGAACACTAAAAATCCAAAATCTGATGAACTTATTAAAGAAGGAGAGCTGCTGGAGAGATTGGCAAAACTATGGATGATTAATGACAAGAAGTACTGGAATACTCTTATCAAACGTACTCCCAATTCAGAAGCACGTTCACATGACTGCCTATATGAGAATCTCAAGTCCCAAATACCTAGATTTGGTGAAGAGACATTTACAGAGAAAATATGCGTCTCCAGGCCAATACCATATGATGACCGCATGGCTTCTCCATAATCACATCTATTAATGAAAAAAAAGAAATCGCAATCAGTATCACGTCCACGTTAAAAGTACCTGGTCAATAGTCCTAATGTCGGGAGAGAGACCACCATGGACACAAAGTACCTGCATAACAAAACAGATGAAATATGTCCATTTTGATTGTCTGATATTTCTGCATATCAACAAAACTATGCTTTTGAGAGAGAGAGAGAGAGAGAGAGAGAGAGCTGTACCGTTCCATCTATAATTGCTGAGAGTGTTAAGTAGTCAAAAACATCAGTACAATACCGCCAAGCATTGGCATTTCCATACTTTCTTTGGCATTCGTCATAGAAACCATATACCTAAAAATTTGCCAAAAATCAGACTAAGTTGCTAAATGTGTCATGCATATTACTACACCATTTATAGATCACATTTCAGTAAATTCATATATAAGGCCTGAATGTATCTTGCTGAATCTTTTCCTAGGGTACCTAGACAATCACAGCTTCCTCAACGGATACAGATCAAAGTCCTAAAGCAATGACCCACAGCTTAAAATATTTAGAGCACAACCTGTAATTTTAATGAAAGGCTTTTTTAGGTAAAACAGCTGGCTTAAATATAGTTGAATAGATAAGTTTTGCCAAAGAGGACAGCATATAAACACCAAATTTTCAACAGAGAGGGCAGCATCTTGGAAATGATTAAGATGAGAATGAATTTTCAGATGCTTTATCCTGTCAATGACTACTGTAAAAAAAAAGTGTCCACTCCTTCCTACTTCAGAAAACTTTCTCCTCAGATAGAAATGAAATCATATCGACAGATAATGCAATGGACAAAAATACTGTTGGCAATTGGTCAACCCTCGCATGCAAAATATCTCTATATCAATTCTGTAAATAAATAAGGGAATTGTAACTTCAATTTATATTGAAGCAGAAAATAAATGAGTAAGCCTTCTTTTTCACGTTTTTCTCTCATTTAGAGTTTCACATGTCAAAAGTTAGAAACCAGTGGAGACCTGTAGAAAGTTCATTACAGGAAGTCGATACTAAAAGCAACCAAACCGACGTCACTAGTAAGATGCTGAAAGAGAATAGGTAAGTCCCTTGAGCAGAGCAAAGGCAGTTTTAGAAAGGAGGAAGAAAACGAGGTGCGAGGACCATGTCACGAGGACTATAAAAGTTATCCTTCCAAATGCAACTCATACCTGGGTAAGTTGCCTGCTTTCATGATTTCCACGTAGCAGTGTAATATTGGCAGGGTATCTGTCATCAAAACCACCAAAAAAGGGCTAAAAAATTCAGAGTCCAACACAAGATAGCTTCTTGAAGAAACATCTAATGACGAGCATGAGAAAATATGAATTGTAGGATTGCTCCTTCAGCAAGAACAACAAAGGCAAACTTGAGTTATTGATTTTAAAGTTGCTTTTGTATAGCCAAGAAACAAATTAACTAACGCAACAAGAATAAGGAAATGTCAAAACTCAATAGGATGACAAATGCATAAACAAGATTGATAAAAGAAAAAAGAAAAAGAAAAAAAGAAGTTGAACAATGATTCAGGGCATACCTAGCTTTTAGAAGCAAGAGAATAGTAAAAACTTCAAGACTGTTATAGCCTCGGTCAACAAAATCACCCTAGAAGCATCAAGAAATTTGCACGGTAAGAGAAAGGATGCAGAAAAGACGCGGAAAGATATTAAAGCCTGTATTAGGACCAAAGTGGTATACTGTACCATAAATATGTAATTAGTCTCTGGTACATGACCACCTGTCTGGAAAAGTTTCATAAGATCATGAAACTGACCATGAATATCACCACAGACAGTAACTGGACTGTTGACAGGTTGCACATTGGACTCCTCTATAAGAATCTCTTTTACCTGTGATGTTGAATGGAAAATGATAGTCAGTCAATGGACTTGCAGCATATTCGCATTAGATAAGAACTCTATGGGGCTCGTAAAATCCACAAGAAGAGCTCAAATAGAAGATAAATCAAGGCATTCCTATGTGATACTAGAAATTAGTCTCCCAAGCATGTTGAGTAATCACAACACAACCTAAAATCAGGTCAACTTTGCTTTCTGTCGAACACTGTATATGAAAATAGTGAATAAAATTTGCAAGATGTAAATTTCAATAGTTGCCCTTGTAGGCACCTAATAAACAAAAGTAAGAGAACATGCTGCATATACAAGCACCGAAGGAAAAATAATCAGTGAGTTCAGGAGGGTATATCCCAAATCTCACATCAAAATCGGAAAGTCACGCAGTTCCTTTGTGTACATTAATTTTCTTCTCTTGCAACACATGCTTATTCATTAGCAATGACATCATTAAAATCAAACCCAACAATCGATATTGCCCGGACTATTAAAACATGAAACTGCACTGTGAAAAGATACTTTAAATCTTGACATAAGCATACTGAAATGACAAATATGCCTCTGAATATCCGCCGATTCAAACAATAACGTACTCAACAACTAAATCCGCAATGACACTTCTTTTAAACCATAAGCCGTCCAAAGCCGTACGTCAAGTCTCCGATTTTGCCACTACTCGTCTACTATATCTATTCACAACACAGAAATCGAAGGTGCCGAGCCAGTAAATCCAATCCTAAGGAACCATGAAAAAGAAAAAACCCCTCGCCCAACCCCAACAGACCGAGCCACGCCCTAGCGGGACAACCCAGGGGTTCGATTCCTCACGCTTCGATTACTCGTAAAACCCAATACAGCAAAACGCGAAACACCCCCAAATTTCTTCACCCGTCTCTCTCAGCAACCGCAGAGCACGCGCCGAACCAAACAGAGACGGAGACAGAAACAAGATCGCGAGATCCCAATTCCCACCACCACCACCAACAACGACCACGACAACAAAACGCATCCTTCGCTTCGCAATGCGTACGCATACCAAGGCCGAGCGAGGCGCGTCCACAAAAACCCCTCGGCCGCACCGATTCGAACTCGGCCGAGGCGAGCCGTTCCAACTCGGCCGGAGCCCTAGCGGGGCCCCCAATCGGGGCACGCCGAGATGCGGTCGGGCGTCAAGAAAACCCTAAAGCCCCAAACAACCACTCGACCACAAGAGAGAGAGAGAGAGAGAGATAGGAAAGAGGGGGCGTACGTATTCGCAGAGGAGCTGGAGCTCGTTCTCGAAGAGGTGATCCCCTTCCTTGACCTTGGAAATCCACGCGTCCAAATCCATCTCTGCGCGCGCCCCTCCCCCAAACCCGCTCGCCCGGAAATCTCTCCCTCTCCCCCGCGTCGAACCGAGAACGAACGAGGGCGAAGACGGAAGGAAGGAAGGAAGGAAGGAAGGGGGAGTGGGGTTTCTCGTTCGTGTCGTCGAGCTTTCGTGCGTTGTTGTTATGAAGGGAGGAAGACGAAAGGAGGTGGAGGGCGGAGAACCAAGAAACGACAGGCACGAACCGAAACGGAGTGAGCACACTCGCAATCGCTGAGGTCAAAACGATCGGTTCTTTTCTGGAAATAAAAATCCCCCTCTTTTTTCCTTTTTTTTTTCATTTTTGGTGGATTTCTGTTAAATCCCACTCTCAATCGCTGAGCTTCCCAATCGTCTAAAACCATACGGTTACGATAATTACTAAGATATCCAAGCACTTTTTTATTTTATCGAAAAAAAAAAACACAAATGATTGATTCTCCTGATATATTCCGTTTGTTTCAGTGAAAAATAAATAATTTTAAAAAATATTTTTCTGAGTATGATCATCTATATCTCTTAAAATCAATAACAAAATGAAAAGTATTCTCATTTATCACAATGTTGTGTCGAAATTTCATTTATTTATTTTTGTTGTTGAAAATTTCTTAATTTATTTAAATAAAAAGAGTAAAAATTGGAAGAGCAATACATTTGCAAGACATAAGTGATAAAATAAAAATTTTCAAACTTAGATTAATTGATCGAGAATAAATTTCTAAGTTACAAGAGAGTTGAGAAGAGTACACAACACTAAGAGTGAAGCAAAGGAATCGCCTAAATTGACTGATTCTAGATGATTCCGAGTGAATCTGCCAATTCTTGTCCCGAGGTGTGGAGCCACCTCTTTCGATTGAATCGATTTTTTATTTGTATAAAGGTTGTGAAAAAAATATCTGAATCCATCTCCAAGTTTAGATTTCACTCACACATACCAACATGCATGAATCACACAACTCCTGAGTAAGATTACAAGAATAAATAAAGATACGACAATGCTTGCTCATCTTAACTAACTTTTGCCATGAATTTAGATTTTTTTTAACTTGACGTACTTGCATTTTTTTATTTTTAATTTATTCAACATGATTAATAATTTTTGACTCAACATATAATGTTATTATTAATTTTTTTAATTTTGAATGTGGCTTATGAACTTTTAGTAAATATTTAATCTAGTTAAGAATAGATGAAAATATCAAATATTTTTTTTACTAATTCAATTTAGAAGCAGCATTAAATATTTTAAAATGATTTATGGACTGAATTGAATTTATGTTAAAAATTCATGAATGATATTACGTAATAAATCAAAATTTAAAAATTATATCAAATAAATTAAAAATATAGACATGATATTAATCATTCGGTCAAATTTCCATGGCCATTATTGTGTCATATGCATTTTTTTGATAACCAGTGGAAAAATCAAATACCATAACGAAAGGCAGAATTCCAATGTTTCGTCGTACCGAAGGAAGAAGAAAACTCTCCTCATCCTCGGAAACACAACTCCGGCACAGAGGAACGACGATGAACGAGGATTCGCCGATGGCGAGCCCTTCGTCTTCTTCCCGAAGTGGCGAGGTCAGTTCGTCGGCCATGGGTTTCTCCAGCTTCGATTTTCAGGTACACGTCGTCTCCCTCTCTCTCTCCCCGTCGAATTTCTCGGAATTGTGTCGTCATTGATGGTCGATTATCGCGATGAATTGCTGGTGATGTCTAATTGCAATTCCGCACACTGAGCGAGCGGTGTTTGCTCGCAGCTTCTGAACAAGCAGGGTTGGAGGGAAGGAGCCGGTCTCGGTGCTTCTGAGCAGGTAAGACTTGATCTTATTGATTCCCCACCTTTTGTTAGTGACGTGCTTTTGCGGAGTTCTGAGGTGGAGTTGAAATTATAGGTTGTTTGTGGGTTTTCTGGGATTGGAGAAATTAGATTGGATATCCGCCCGTTGGTGAAGCAGTTTGGCGTTGATTGTAGCTTCTGGGTCGAAAGTTCCAGTGGTTACCTTCATTGCTGCATGCGAGGACTATCTGCAGCTAAGAGGAATTAGGCAGTGTGTGATTGGATAGGAAGTTCTGGAGTTAAGAGTGAAGCAATTGAGGTTTTATTCATTGGGATTTTTTTGTTTGTATCGAGTTTTTCTTCCTCTGCTGCGGTGGGCCTCTCCTTGCAGCAGCCATGTAGTGGGAATATGGTCTTCAGTTGTTTGGTCATTTTTTTCTTGGTTTCATGGGAAGCCCTGGTGCATGAGACTGCCAGTGATGCTGGGTAATTTCAAGGAGCAGATTTGAAATGGTTAAAAGGGACGACCTTCGTGCCTTTTACAGTTCCATGGTATTCCTTGAAAAATAAAAGCCGATCATCATGAAACTTGCCTATCTTTTTTGCTTGTAGTGTCAATGGCTGTGAGGGACTCAACATGCTATTACCTCGCAGATGGTGTAGTTATGGTTTTTTGATACATTACAAGTATAAGAAGAAAGTAAAGCTTTTGAGTGGAACTCATTGCCTGCTAATAGAAACTTGAATGAGAATTAGAACAGATTACTGTGAAATAGCTGCATTAGTTTGCTTTTGTCTTTGTGATCATTTTTATGTGGATTTTCCTTCTTAAGCAGGCATCCGTGGGAAGGGAATCCAACTCATTGGCCAGGTCTAGAGAAGCCATCGACTCATCGAATAAAGGATTTCAGGTAGTCTCTGTTCCTCTCTCCCTTTCCAAGCCCCTAGCTACATGTAGCTACACCTAGCATCCCCAGACCTATGTATTATATCAACTATTCTGCTTCTGACTATCAAATTGTCATTTTGATATGTGTGCTTAAGCACTTCCCCTTTGTGGCAGCTTCTCAAGAAACATGGTTGGAAAGAAGGTACTGGTCTTGGAGTGTTTGAGCAGGTTGGTATCCTTTATTTTTGAAGAAAGAAAGTTTTTGAAGTAGAATAATGTTTCTAGTGAGTGAGATCAATACAGCATGGATCTAGTCAATCTGTCAGACGATGTTCTTTTTTTTCCCTGCTGGTTCATTATATTGAAAATGGTTCTGGTAGTATGAATGTTGTAGCAATTCTGGTTGCCATGTGATCTGACTTGAGGAGAGCATGTTGTCTGAAATAGGCAATTTGGGTATTCGTGATTAAAAAGCCCACAGTTTAGTTTAACCAATATCAGTGCTTTGAAAAAACAATAGGTGATTCCTCTATTATATGAGCAGACTAATTGTTGACTCAATATTCTTTGGGATCTCTTAAATTTCATATCATTCTTGCACTTCATTCCATGCTTGAGTCTTTATTGAGTTAATGTCTGGTACATTTTACATTGCAACTGATTTTAGTGGAAATGGATTAACTTTCCATGCTGCCATCAGGGTCGATTGGAACCTGTTGAGACATCTCTGAAGAATAATAAGCGCGGCCTTGGAGCAGAGAGAGCGAAGAAGAAAGTCCACCATTTTCATACTGGTCGGTCAGACCAGAACAATGAAAATGTAAGTTATCAAATCCTGGTAGGTTTTTCACCTATTTGAAGAAACAATCCATTGAAACAGAACTGTCAAGTGCTTACTCTTTTGGTAGAAGTTAGGCCACAAGAAAAAGGATTGCTCTCTATTGGTAGACAGGACATAGTAGATAGTAAATTTTAGCAGTTTTCTTGGACAACATGCAAGTAGCCAGTAGATAAATGACAAATGAAAGTTGTTGAGCTGAACCGAGAAGAGGTGGAAGGCATGATGGATACGTTTGCCAGCACAAATCTGTGTTCTGTGGTCATACATCTTCTATCTACAAGTAGACTCGTCTTCAATTAAAAAGGCCAGTATGTGGGCCTGTTTTAGAGAGTTTCCAAAGGTGATTGGGATCACCATGAAGCTCAGCTTTTGAAGTGTAAAACAAGTTCAAGCTTATTTGTTACCAAGTACCTGGCCCCAGGGGGTCAGAAAGTCCCAGAGAACCATTATTAGTGAGGAATGTTTACAAACATCCATATCATTCTCCAAAATTCGCTGCACAAATCCTACGAGTGTAAGGATCTGCTAGTATTTTTCTATATGGATATTATCGGAGCCAGCATATCATTTGAAGTCACTAAGTGGCTGTTATTTTGATCTAGAGTACCGCAATAACCTGCTTTGTATCTCTAATGATGTCATAACAGTAAGCATATCATTGTAACCTCGAGTGATGGCCTCTCTTCTACCTAAATAGTTCAAGGATAGAATTACTTATGATTATATCTCTTTTGGCTCCAACGATTTATATCTATCCTCTTTTGTTATGGTCGAAGTAGTTCATTTCTATCTTTCTTTGTTCAAAGATGAATCATAATACTAACAGGCAGGCATTTGTTGATAAGCACAAGTTTGTCCTTGTCAAAGCCTGCCAAAGGGGGGAAATCATTTTAGTAGAAAGATCATTCCCACTAAAGACTAGCCCACGAATTTTGGAATGAGTCTCATGCTTCCCAATTGCTTATCAAAACATCCTATTTTGTGGTCAGGAACAAAAACCACTGAAGAAGTCCAAGGTACTCTCAAAAAAGATGAGGAAATTGCAGGAGCAAGAGCAGAGGTTGCAAGAGAAGGAATTTGAGCGGGCTTTCTTCAGGGAGTTCTGGCCAGACAATGTTTGACTGTGAATTCACGGTTCCCTTTTCTTTTTTTGCATTCTGCCATCCACAAAGGCAATGTACATAATTGTTCTCACTCATTAGGTTTTTGTCATAATTGCATAGCCTCTTTTAGTTCACAGTTGCTAACCATGAACCACAAACCATGAGAGAGGCGTTGTGATGAGTCCGCCTCATCCGTTACCACATCATTTTTTATGTGATATAGCATCGGATTTTCCTTTTATTTTTTTTTTTTCCCTACTGAGTGGTCATCATCAAGGTTGTTTCTGTACGGCCATTGTTGTATTCTTTTTGTTACTTTCACTTTAAAGTTGCAATGACGAGTTACCCTCTTCTTGCGGTCAAGCTTGTAAACTTTGTCTTTTGAACTTGTATATCTTCATGTGATTGTCATAATGTGCGGGAGTTTGAAGCCAAACATCAGAAGGGCGCGATCTTTGGATTCATATCAGAAATGTCTATCTGAATCATATATGCATCGGGGGCATTAGCCCGTTTATGCTCTGGAGGTATGCACTTCGTGGTTCAGCACTTGGTAGCTTTATTAGTGGATGAATCCTCTAGAGTTGGTTCGAGGATCATCTTTAGTCCCTTGCTTGAATATGTGATAAGGCACATCTGTTTTCGACATTGATTATGACTTTCTCGGCTTGCATACGTCACATCATCTTTTGGCGAGGTGCAGTGGCCCTCATCAGATCTCTCTCTGGAGATTATGAGGAGACAGACAAAGTCCTTAATTACAGTAGCGAGTCCACTTTTGTTCATCCATATTTGAGATTTAAAGAAATTTACTCTGTACTGATGGAGAAGCATTCTATAGCAACAACAAAGAATGTGGCATACTATGGAGTAGAAATTACGGGGGTTGAGAAGTTTGCATCTTTCCAAATAGGAACAGGTTGATCCCAGGATATACTGTGAAGTTACTAAGATTGCGCTTGTGAAGCAACCCCTCAGGCGAAATAAGAGCAATGGAGTGGATCAACTTGCTGGTGCATTATCGGCGAGTGTGCTGTAATTGGAGTTGTTATTAGGAAAATTGTGGAACGAAGGACTACGGAAAGAGAGAAGAATGCACCAAACGTGGAAGTGCTGCACCAAATGCTGGTGGTTCTTTCTTGCTGTAAGCGAATCCGATTCATACATTAAAATTTCTAGCTTTGTTGTTCCCATCATTCGGTAACCCACGAGCAAATCAATTCACAAATTCTTTCTCAATCAGTCAATATTCATTCTAAAAGGGAGATTTTTCAATTTTCATAAAGTTTAATGTCAGTTAAATCAATCTTATCGATACCTTTTGTATTGAAATTCCACTCAACATAACTATCCATGTTATAATAAAAATGCGACTTGAATAAAGATCACATAACTTAATTGAAAGAAAAAGAACACGGAAAACTATATAAATTCAAGGGCCGTGCGTTATTATCATATCCTTTTAATGTGTGACGAGAAAATACACTAGTATATGGCATTTATTTAATTTATGATATGTAAGAAATAACCTTTCTTTTTTCAAAGTCAACATATCATGTTAATTTTTTAAAAATTACAAAAAAACTACACGCAAATTTTTTATGTTGTCAGGTGTTTCGGGCTAGAAAAAAATTTAAATTTCCTGAGTTGCAAAAATTAAAGAAGAAATGACGAGAGAGGCGGAATCGAGTGGGAAAATCGTTGTTATTAAACCCGCTAAACCCTCACCTTGCAGACTGCCAGACACTGACGGACAGATAGCCTCGCGCACGCGCTCCGGTTCACCTCCGATGGCGCTCTGTACGTCTTCCATCTCTCCCCGCTCAACCCTCCGGCGGCCGAAACCCCCGCAATTCGCCTTCCTCGACGCGCCGCCCCTCTCGCCGGCGGCGGCCTCGCTCCCCGGAATCGCCCGCCCTCGCCGCCTCCCGTCCTCGCCGCTGTCCTCGATAGCCTCGGCTCGCCGATCGGCGTTCGTGCCGGCCGCCTCCAAGGGCGGCGGCGGCGGCGGAGGTCGCGACGGCAAGAGGCCGGCCTCGAAGGAGCAGGCGAAGGCGGGAGGAGATGAGGAGGAGGGGGAGATGGTGGAGGTGGAGGAGGACCTGCCGTGGATACAGGAGAAGGCGCTCGACCTCGTGGAGTTCACCGGCTCCGTCACGCAGGCGATTCCCGGGCCCAGGGTCGGCTCCAGCTCCTTGCCGTGGATCCTCGCCGTCCCGCTGGCGTACGTCGGGGTCAGCTTCGTGATTGCCTTCGTCAAGACGGTGAGGAAGTTCGGCTCTCCCAGGGAGAAGCGCCGGAGATTGGTGAGTTTTCCTCGGCTTTCATCTGCTCGAGCTTGTCTTAACTTGTTCGAAAACTCAACCTCGTTGGTGTTAGGATGCTGCTTATTGCGGTTCAATGAAGTCTTAGGGAATTGTAATTTGAGGATGCCGCGAATTTTGTTGATCTCGTGTCGGATTATTTCTTCAGGTGAACAAAAATGCTATGCTGTGTAAATCAATCGATGAGCTAATTCAGAAGGAGAATGGAGTGCAGCACTCTGATATTGAGGGACTTGTGAAGAAGGTGGGAGTTGTAATCCATTATTTTGCACTTTGTCTGGCATCCAATGCTGATCTCGAGTTTGAGAAAGATGAATAGCCACTTTGTTGGTAGTTGGAGTTTTGCAGAAGCTGCATGCCAGAAAAAAGAGGAAATGGAAAAACCACTTTACTTGCATCTTTCTTCACCGCAAATACCTGAGCTACTGTTGGTGCTGCAAAGATTATAAATATTCAATGTGAAGTTGTTTAAAAGGATAGAATGGAATGGAAACATACAAGCCACCTGCTGATACACTGACAAATGCCAGTCGGCAGATTATTTTGCACATTGGCTTCTCTTCTTGCAAGGCATGTTTTACTATTGAATAAAGATGTGCTGCTGTAATAGATAAATCATGATATATGGTATGATGGTAAGAACTTAGATACTTGGATCTTCTCCACACTCTAATTGCAGGCCATCTAATCCTTTTTCCCGATTTCGTGTAAACTTGTCCTTCTGAATTGCCCTTTGAGGAAGGGTACTAGCAATATGTTGTTGTCATGTAAAATGTCGAAGAATCTTTTCTAAGTGGATGTCTTTTGCTTCACACCATCAGTATATGTCATTTGCTTGATATCATCAATTCGTCGATCCTTTCCGGTAGATCTTTGCCTGTGTCAGTTGCTTTATAATTATAGTTTCCTCAAGCACACTGTCCTGAAGAACTGGACAATCCCTCATGCTTCCTTTCATGTTCTGCAATCCTGGTTTGATATGATAACAACTTCCCTTCTATGTCCAGACAGGTTTTGACATGGAGGATGTATTGCGAAAGTATATTAGATATGCGCTGAATGAGAAGCAATTTAATCCAGAAGTAATTGCCAACTTGATACAGCTTAGAAAAGCTTCTATGTTGGAAGATTCTCAGGTTGCGGAGATTATCAATGACATCTCTCGCCGCATTGTCCGTGACAAGGGTATGATGATAGCATCATCCTTCACTCTTTTTGTTCAGCATAACTAAATCTTAGTTGCCTAATTTTCTGCTCAAATCATATGCATGTTCACTTTATGTTCTCTTTAGAATAGCATAACAAACGGACATAACCACTATATCGATTAAAATTAAGTTTTTCTTTCTAATCAGATATATTACCCGATTATATCTTGTTTTTGCTTTTCCAATATGTTACACTGATGACATCTTGGTTTCAGGCCCAGTGGTCATGGATGTGTCAGGGTATTCTGAGAAGGGTTTCAAGAGGAAACTTGCTGTGCAAGCTCTATTTGGGAAGGTCTTCTATTTGTCTGAGGTGAGCTGCCAAGCAAACAGTTCTTACATATATGCCTCCACATTGGTCAAACTTTTTTGATGCTATTAGGAGTCTTTGTATGGTAAACCTGTTAAGATTGTTTGGATGGATCTTTTTGTTAAAAGGTTAGATAGTTTTATAACTTCACAGCTCTGACATTTAGTTGAGGTAGAGGGGCTGCTTCTTTGGCATGACATTGTGCTGGGTGAATAGAAGTTTACTTTGTGGGGCCAGAATAGAAGTTCATCGACTTTTTTATAGTAATGAGCATCTTTACCTGCCTTTATAGAATGTTATTTATGAAACAGCTGTGGTTGAGATCTTTTTGCGTTTGGTTTTTTAATTGATCCCAACCTTTTCACCATTTTGAACAGATGCCAGAGTTCTGTTCACAGGATAGCTCTTTGATAGTTAAGGAGATTTTTGGGGTCACAGAGTAAGTTCTTTGTCTTATAATCTTCCCTTTTCTAGTTGAAATCTTTAAAGCAGCCAGTATTATAATCATAACTTGTCTTATGGTAATCAAAACTTAGTGGAACTATGTGCTAGTTTGGGATCACAAAAAAGGAAGAGAAAAAAGGGGCGGGGGGAGGGGATGACACAAATGATCCCTGATCTTTGGTTTAATGCACAATTATGTGCCTGAACTTTTAATTTCTTCAATGCAGTCCTTAAACTTTGGTGCAATGTGCAATGTCATCCCCGAATGTTTAATTTGTTCAATGTGGTCCTTGATCTTCGGTTCAATGTTTGATGTTGTCTTTAAACTTATAATCATTTTCATAAAGTCTAAGGACTACATTGAACACTCATTGAACACTAGACAAAAAATCAAGGATCACATGGAACAACTCAATAGTCTAGGGATGACATTAAACATTACAGTGCACAAATTGAAAATTCTGGGACCACATTACATATTTGATCAAAATTCAATGACTATTTGTGTTATTATCCAAAAAAAATATAAAAAAATCAGCAGTGTGACAATGAGGTTTGACTTGTTTGTTGTTTTCTCTATCAATCAGTGAAGATGCCGACAAACTTCGATTGCACACCCTCGCTGAAGCCGGGGATTTGGATTCGCTGGAGAAGATGGTTGACGATTCTGATTCAGAAGATTCGGAAGAAAGTCCATCTGGTTCTCCTCAACCAACTTGAGTTTATAGAAGCTGGACTTGTAATGTAACTCTTGACTCAGTTTCAGGGTCAATCCTTGCCAGTCGGAATCTTCGGTTCAGCACACCCTTCCACCTCTTAAAATATCTGAAGAAAACATGGAGGAGGATGAAGGGATATTCTTCAGATGGCAGTCCTCACAAAGGTTTCATTCTAGATCTTCTTTTGGAAGTTTTCCTGTCCAGAAATTTTGGGGAGTTCAGAGTTGTTTGTTTTCCCTTTGTTCCTTTTTCTCGTAGTGTTTTGTAATTGATACAGCTTGAGCGTTCGATTTTGGGTTGTGACTGCTTGTTGTAGCAAGGTAAACACATGGAATCTTTGACAAATAAAGAGATTTTCATTTGACTGATGCAGAAAATTTCGAAATTCTGCAGTCGGTCTCTTCGGTCTATTATGGGCAAGTCCTTGTTGATGGTCGCCCACTGGGCTGAATGGCCCGGTCAAGATTCAGGCCATGGCAAAGTCCCATTCCTGTGGCTGTAGTAAAGCTTCGCCTGGAGTTGAGATAGTCAGTTTTAGTTTTGAAATATTGATTTTTAACCATATAATGAGAGAAGGGTTGCATAGGAAACAGTATTTTTTCTTATTTGATTATTCATATATATTGATAGCACTCTCATCAATGGCATCCATCTCTTTTTTCTACTAGGAAAAGGTGTATTTGATTGGATGTGCGAAGTATGCAAAACAATATTGATACGATGCAAATTCAATAAAACATGTCGCGAGCTTTTAAAATTGATCATTTCTAAATTGAAACAATTTCAGCACACTATTCTCACTTTTTCTTTGTTAGATTAATCATTGGATTTGTGTACTACTTTTTTTTATTAAAACTATGTGAAATGAGACATTTGGTGCGACCTCCCGTAATCACATTTAAGCCAATGCGGTGCGAAACTCAAGCCTATCTCGACTAGCGCATCCAGTGTTTGAAATTTGAATCGAGCTTGATCAAGTCATAAGTTTGCTGCTCCGGCTCTACTCAAATAGAAGCTCAAGATAACTCGGGCTGATTTATAATGCGAATTGAGCTAGAGCTCGATCTCGAGAAGAACTACTATAGGGAGCGCGACAGATGATCCATGAGGCTTGGGCGTCCCTATCAGTTGACTTGAGTATTCGGAAAATTCGAGCTCAATTTGACTCAATTTCACCGCCATCGCAAGGCGAGGAGTTTTGTAATGCCAGTCGATGACCAAACCATTTGAAAGTGGGCCAACGACATTTCCATCTTCCCGGCGGAGTCCTCCATGCAACCACAATAACGTCCCCCTCTCTTCATCTAATAATCTCTCCCTCCCTCCCTCCCCCGTCTCCTCGCATTCCGTCATATCTCCCAGCCTCTCAACTCCGCGATCGAATCGTCCTCCGATCCCCAAAAGAATGCTGCCCCAATCCCTCTCCAAGCCTCCCGCCTCCGTCCCTCCCCGCGATGCCGCCCCTCCGATCCCCGCGCCGCCCGCCCCTCGCTCAGAGTCCGGTGCGGCGACCCCCGCCTCGACGCCCGGCCTCCCTCCAAGCTCGCCGCAGACCTCCCGCCGCCGCCGCCGCCGGCGATGAAGCTGATGGAGTCGGAGGCCTCCGCGAAGGCCGGCCCATACCCCGGGGGCAAGATGGGGCCGTACACCGGCCGCGACCCCAGCGTGAAGAAGCCCGAGTGGCTGCGGCAGAGGGCTCCCCAGGGCGAGCGGTTCGAGGAGGTCAAGGGCTCGCTGTCGCGGCTCAATCTGAACACCGTTTGCGAGGAGGCTCAGTGCCCTAACATCGGGGAGGTACTGTTCCTTCTTTCTTGCTTGTTCGTTCTCGCGGGCATGTGTAGCGTTGTCGTCAGGACAATGTCGCGGTTAATGCAGAGCGAACTTGCTGAAATTGGAGTGCGGTAATCACTTCACGAATGCATTGCAATATTATCAGCGGGAAATTACAGTGCGTGGAATGTGTGTGGCAGTGTTGGAATGGAGGAGGAGACGGTATTGCCACTGCCACGATCATGCTTCTTGGGGATACTTGCACCCGCGGCTGTCGGTTTTGTGCCGTCAAGACCAGCCGGAACCCTGCGCCTCCTGATCCAATGGAACCCGAGAATACTGCACAGGCTATTGCAAGTTGGGGGTAGGTGTCCAGCACTGAGCTCTATCATAGTGTAAACTTCTGTAATAGTAGGAAAGGTAGCATTGTATGTCCTTGAGATCTTTTATGTGTTATCATGTTTCCTTGCAAGGCGGTCGCTCTGACTGCTAATTACAGAACCTTGTTGTTGGTTCTGTTGTCATGCTCGAATTACTAATTGCCCAGGCTGGCAGTAGATCCTTTTGCACTACTACTGAACTTTGGCTTGGGGTGCAGTTAGGTTAGTGTCAAATGGCCTTGCCAATGATAACTATGAAATATTGTCCTAAAAAATCAGCTGCAACCTGTATCAGTTATCCACAGAGTAGGCAGTACAAGGGAGAAGAAGCACAAGGAAAACAAATGCAATGTATTAAGGGATTTTCATTGCTTCTATGGGAACAGAAAAGGGCGCAATTTTTTAGGGACTTATATTACTTTTCTGGGAAATAGTGTCTGGCACTGCATTTTCATGATCTGTCTTCCCCTTATCTTTTTATGTCTCTTAGTATCTACAAGTTCTATTCAGCATATTTTCTTAATTCAGTTTTTAACAAGCTGATGCCAATATGTCCTTTTTGCTTCTTTTGGAGAGTTTTAGCTGACTTGTTGGTTGACAAACTTTACCTTTTCTGGTCAATGTGATTTTTTCCTCTTATGTTTGCTTTAGCTCATCTTGTATTCCTATTGTTGCAGAGTGGATTACATAGTCCTAACGAGTGTTGATCGTGATGATATACCTGATGGCGGAAGTGGTCATTTTGCTCAGACTGTCAAGGCCATGAAGGTGCAAATTTGTCTTATGAAGGCTTTTTTAGGGTTTTTTAGCTCTCTGATTTACTAGACAAATGCCTGAATTGAAATAAATCATATTGATAAGTGGTGACTTCTTCTGCAGAAGCTCAAGCCAGAGATCATGGTGGAGTGTTTGACATCTGATTTTCGGGGTGACTTAACTGCTGTAGAGACTCTTGTTCACTCTGGATTGGATGTTTTTGCTCACAATATTGAAACTGTAAAGCGGCTTCAGCGCATTGTCAGAGACCCTCGTGCTGGGTAGGTTCCAAAATTTAAATGAATAATAATATGGGTCAATCTTCAAAGAAAGTCCTATCATTGTGCCAAATTTACCGCACATGCGATTGATGTCATGAAGCATATAGAATTTAAGCGAGCAGATAAATGTACATGTTTGGACAAAGGTACTGGCTCATTCATTTGTTGTGGAAATTGCAGCTTGAAGAATCTATACCCTCTTTTACTTCTAGTTACGTTATTTCCACATTTGACTCTTCATTATTTAAAAGGCGAGATCCTTCACCCAAGTTAATCCACAGATCTTTAGAGACGCTTTCTGAGTTGCAGAAAAAATTGGCGCTTTGATTTTTAGAGACGATATCCTATGCTTTCCTGTTTACAGGTCTTTTGCTTGTTGAGGTCCATCATAAACAATCAATCTGTTAACACACGAAAAGACAGTCGCTTGCATATTTACCATGATCTGCTCAGTGACTTAGCTGTGTGGATCGCTGACTTCCAATCAGAGCTTCCTTCATTAGCAATTTGTATCTATGTTGCTCTGTGCCCTGTTTCTCCCATCTATCCAACTTCTGATATTCTGACTTATGTGTCGGGGAATCCTTGTCTGATCGTTTTATTCTTGATATTGCAAACAGCCTCTAATGGGCCCTAAAAAGGTCTAATCTTTACCCTGAATAAGTACATAACGTGGATTCATGCGAAGGAGACTTTCCTGAGCTCGTCTGTTACTTGTTAGTGAGAGTGACTGATAATGTTAGTGAGAACCAAGTTTTCAGGAACAGAGTAGGAGCACTTCCAGGATAAATGACATTATCACTTTTATTATAGATTTGACCTATTAGAAAAGGTTTAGATATTTGACTGGACTAATTAAGGTCGGCACCAAAGTCTATATCAAGCTAAAGTTTATGAACTGTTCATGTCATTAGACAGAGTATTTGTTAATTATCCATGAGTAGAATTGAGCGGGTGATGGTCTCTGAGTTACTGCTTTAGAATGTACATGCCATCTTGCTTGTTCTGAAGTGCTTTACTAAAGATCATTTTTGGGGTGGGCATTGGTTGACTCATCATTCCATCCGAGTAAGGTTTCTTTATCAAAAGAAAAACGAAATGAAAAAAGAAACAAAAAGTTAAATAAAAGGAGAGATTGCCTTCTGTGTTTTTCATAACTTGGGGTGTGTTTCTGCGGCGTAGGTATGAGCAAAGCCTATCAGTCCTAAACCATGCAAAATTGAGCAAGGAAGGAATGATAACAAAATCTTCTATAATGTTGGGCCTTGGAGAATCTGATGATGAATTGAGGGAAGCCATGGCTGACTTGAGGGCAATCGATGTTGATATCTTGACACTTGGACAATATTTGCAGGTATGCCCAGGCTGCTCTGCCATGTCTTAAGCATTTTCTTTTGGGGGGGGTGATGAGTATTAGATACAATCATCTCCTGGAAGCGCAGTTGAGTCCACCTAAAATAGTTTTTCTTTCACGTAGCTACCCTAAATGCCTTTTGCTTATTATTCACACTGCTTATGGACCTTCTGTTTCTTCCGTTCTTTTTTATGACCGAGGCCTTCCAGTAATTTCAGTAATCCAATTCTTGCAGCCTACTCCACTCCACCTGACAGTAAAAGAGTATGTAACCCCAGAGAAGTTTGCTTTCTGGAAGGAATATGGGGAGTCCATAGGATTCCGATATGTAGCCAGTGGTCCACTGGTAAGTACAATTTGCCATTTGAGAGGATATTTGGCACCTTAAAATTTATCTTGTGGTTTTCAACTATATTTGCAGAGAGCTAAGAAATGACAGCCATACTCTATTCTCCCAATTTTTTTTTTCTTTTTTTTGGTATTTGAATTATGTATTCTCTTCTTCTTTTTTTCTGTTCTCTTGGTGGAAATGGGCCAACGAAAGGTGTGACCTTATCAACCAGTATTCCATGTGGCTAGCCAAAGTTTATCGATCAGGATTCCACTACCGATCTTTTTCAATATCTGTTTCAGGTCCGATCCTCCTATAGGGCTGGGGAGCTCTTTGTGAAGACAATGGTGAGAGAGATCCAAGGCTAATGACGATGCTGGCTTGTAGTGGTGAAATTATTTGCAGTATCTGTAGACTCAGATAATGAATTACCGAAGCAATGAGCAACTACTGAAGGAACAGATCTGTGCAATCAGTTTCAAGAAGATCCATGAATCAGGAGATATTGATTGAAGACCTGGTAGGACCGCAGACTTCTTTTTCGCGGTTCCAGTGAATATTAAGGTTATGGGGATTTCAAAGTCAGTACCTGATCTATTTCAGTGAGGTTATTTATTTGTTTTTTTTCCCATGCATTATGCTTGCATTTAAAAGGGCAAGCTGTCTTGACTAAGAATCAATTTTCTATCTATTTGATTTTATGTATGGATTCTGGTTTGAAATTCAATGGTATTGAACGCAACAGAAGTTTAGGTCCTTTCGTTCATCTGTGTTCTTTTTAGGGTCTGATGTTTCCATCTCAGCCTATGTTGCCAACTCCATCTCTTGTAACTGGTGATTCGATGTCAGTACCTGATTTATTTCAGTGAGGTTATTTATTTGTTACCTGATTTATTTCAGTGAGGTTATTTATTTGTTTTTCTTTCGTGAATTATACTTTCATTTAAAAGGGCAAGCTGTCTTGACAACGAATCAATTCTCTCTCTATTTAATTTTATGTATGGATTCTGGCTTGAAATTCAATGATATTGAAGGCAACAGAAGTTTAGGTCCTTTCACAGTTTCACCGACCAAAAAAAAAAATGTTTAGGTCCTTTCGTTCATCTCTGTGTTCTTTTTAGGGTCCGATGTTTCCATCTCAGTCAATGTGGGGAAATTACCAATTCAGTCCTAAACCTATTGCGTTTGTGCCAATTCAGTCCTAAACCTTTTAATTTGGCCAATTCAGTCCTAAACCTTTTGCATATTGTCCAATTCAGTCCTATTGACCGGAAAAATCTGATGTGGCCTACCTAGTCAGCGTCGGCCGTGCTATGTGGCACGGCCGGCGCGGACGCGGTCGCCGGAAAATAAAACGACACCGTTTCCTTTAATTACAAAAAAAAAAAGTAAAAAAGGAAAAGAAAAGAAGACTCACGAAGAAAACAAAAAAAAAAGAAAAAAAGGAAAGAAGAAGGCACGAAAGAAAAGAAATGCTGTCGTCTCCCCTTCCATCAACTAAAGCCCTAATTGCTCATATCACAAACTCACGAAGAACTCATGAAGAACTCAGATCTGATCTCATCTTGCTTCAATCACGCTCGTCAACAGCAAAATCGTGAAGCCAAGACGACAATCATGAAGAAATCGAGTCCCCCTTTCACCCGACGTCTTCATCCATTGTAGTCTCAGGTTCGAACGTCCAAATCGTGAAGACCCCATTCGTTCATAACCCGATCGAGACCCGATTTGTCTACCACAAACTACAGCAAACACGAGCAAGTGTTGTGGTCCCCGTTTCCTTGTGTTGTCGGCAGCATTGAGCAAAAGCAACAACTTTACGTGGTGGTCCCGAACTCAACGAAGAACCGCCAAAGGTATGTCGTCCTTCCCAAACCACAAACTCACGAAGAACCCAGATTGCTCTTGCTTTTTCTCTAGATCTAATCTCATCTTGCTTCAATCACGTTCGTCAACCACAAAATTGTCAAGTCGAGTCTTTACTGAGAATGTCGTCTTCCTCCCCTTCATGAACCAAACCCCAGATTACCCAAAGCCCCAATTTGAAGTCGGCCAAAATCGCGAACCCTAAAATCATGAAGATCTTGAATTTCTCTTAGATTTTCTCCCAGATTCGATCACTTCTTACAATTTCCCTCGAGCCGAGTTCTTCTTCGGTCGAATCAATAGTGGTCGAGTCTCCCATTTCACTCAATGCTTGCCCAACGCTCGCCCAACACCTTTGCACAAATTCGCTCATCCAATTTGCAAAGATTTGGAAACATGAATCTTGCCTTTTTTTTCATGATTTGTGATTACTCAAATGAACTATTTGAAGAAGGTAATGTAGATTTACAGTTTATGCAATTTTGAAGTTTGGAAATATGAATCTTGCTTTATTGACAAACGAAACTTTTGCTTGCGGTTTCTTAGTATAACGGAGGTGGAGGAATGCAAATTGCACTCTCTTGGAGTTTTATTGTTTTGGGCTCTAACATGAGTGGATGAGATATGCATACCTTGGATTGCATATCTTTGACTGAAACTGTCGAAATGTCTTTTAGTATGCGTAGTAGCTTTTACTTGCAAATTCAAAGTACATGAATAAGTCACGGATTGCTCGTTGCTAAAGCAGCAGGCATTTTTTTCAAAGATAAAATAGGTTGTAATATGGAGAGTCGATATTAAGGTTCCTTTTGATATATATTGGGAGTTTTCTTTCTCTATTTATACTTAATACTCCAAGTTATGCTAAATGTTGTTTTAGGCACTATCTTGTTATATTCAAGTCTAGATTAGCCCTATCATTTGTTCCCCTACATTGTGCAATGTTGAACTGTTTGATAGATTATCTGAACTGTTCGATGCTGCATTTGTTCATCTTTTGCAATAGTTATAATGGGAGGTTATTAAGGCAACAACTATATTGTATTTAGTAGTAAGTGCTGCTCTGGTATATATGTCAACTGACTTTAATGGACTAGCTAAGGTCCTCATAAATATGTGCTTCTACAATTGATAAGTGCACAATGTTATAGATGCAATACTTATTCTATCCTTATTATATCCCTCGCAGATGGTAGAATCACAAGAGAAAAGTGCGGCTGTAATTTTGAAAGCATAAAAACGAGTTCAACTAGAATTGATAGTGAGGTGTCATCACAACAAGAGACTTGCGAATTCATGAAGAGATCCACAAATTCGTCACAATCGAGGACTTCAATTCCTTCTATTGACAAAGATAATTCTGTGTTTTGCTATTGTGGTTTGAAATCTCCTTTGCGGATAGCTTGTACACAAGAGAATCAAGGAAGGAGATTTTATGGCTGCCCGAGATACAGAAGTAGGGGAAGTTGCGGATTTTTTATTTGGGTTGATGCGAAAATCCATCAACCAACAAGAAGTATGTCAAAAAATTTTCACCGAAGCAATGTCGAAGAAGAAACAATTCCAACCCATGATGAGGATGATGGTAGTTCAATGGATGTTGAAGTTAGAGCTCTCAAGGCACAATTGAAACGTGTGGAACAAGACATGGCAAAGCTGAAAAAAGAAAATTTGAGATGGAAGACAATATCGGTTGTGTCGTGGATGCTTATAGTAATTTTAGCTCACATGTTATTTGAAAATTCGAAGATGAAAAACATGATGAGTTTGCCATAGAGTATGTTTACAGACATTATGTTATTAGCTATTTTGGTACATATTATGAGCATGTTATGTATTCTTCCACATGAAGTACATGTATGTACAATCTTCTAATGGGAATGAATTGAATTATTTGAGTTTTTGGCTGTTTCTCAACCTGTTCATTGCTTCCCCAATTGAGATGGACAACAAGCCTCTACTTCAATAAATAGTGAAACTAGTTCATTGCAATGCAGTAAACATCTACAATAATAAACAAACATCCATATCAGATAAATAAAACATTTCATTGCAAAATGATAGAGATTACAATAAAGCATTTCACATCCCATCTGTTCCAATAAAAAACCTAAGACACTACCGCACTGATCCCATCATCTAAAAATAAAAAGTCAAATACCACAAATTATCCCGCTATTACTGATCAACGATCAATGACAAAAATAAAAATAAAAAGAACATAATTATGACAGTATCTTCTTAAACCCAATCCCGCAAGTGCTTCCTGTCAACATTGCTTCCTCTCAATATTTTTGCCATTTTTCTTCTTCCTTGATGGTCTTACTTCTTTTGCTGGAATTTTAGCTACACGTGCAAATGATGTTGATTCAACCTGTGGTGATATCTGTGGTGTTTCACTTCTTGTCCTCTTTGACGAGCAACTTCTGGCACTTGTATGTTCAACCTGACATGATGTAAAATATTTGTAAAATATTTGTTGCTATAATCTAAATTTCTAAAAAAAACACTATTAACCATCCCAACAGCAAGAGGACTTACATTCACACTAGTATGGCCACCAGTACTACCACTTACATTAACATTGCCCGAACGTTTTTCAACCTACAAAGAGAAAATTCATTTACAAGTTTATTCGAGAAGCATGACACAATGGAAAATGGAAGTACTTACCGAAAGTTTTGGCCTTGAAAATCGTGTTTGCGATGATGTAGACCCAGTCTTCTTGATTGGACACGTTGAGCTATTATGTCCTGTTTTCAAGCATGTTCGACATGTCATCTTCATTCCTATCCTTGACATTCTAGTTCCACGCGCCACCTCGCCTTCCTCCCTTGATCTTTTCTGTTTACGTCTACCGGGCTTTACTTTGGCTGGAAGTGGTTCTGGTGGCTCCATATTAGTCCTTTTCCAAAATTTCTCTCCTTGAACTGGTAGTATCATGTTCTCATATGCAACTAAGAACTTGGTTTTTTTATAATACTCATCAATATAGTCATATGCATCATCTTGTCTATGATTTATAGCAGAAATGGCATGAGGACAAGGGATACCAGTTAGTTGCCATCTTCTACAAGAGCATACTCTTTTGAAGACATCCACCACGTGCTTCTCACCTTTATCCATCACCTCATATCCAACATCGCCATTCCATATCACGTGACAATAAGTCGCACCAACTCTATTTTCTTCCAATTTTCTTGCAATTCTTGGACCACAGTCTCTTTTCCATCTAGCACATGCATCCCTTTGTGTATGCATTCTTGTCATTATCATTATTCGCATGTCCTCCAACATACTATAAATGGACTTACACCTAGCATCTATAATTCTCCCATTGAATGCCTCGCATAAGTTGTTATCAACAATATCACATTTTGCATCAGTAGAAAAAAATGCTCTGGACCAGTGCTTTGGCTCTGTTTGAACTAAGTCATGATATGCGGCGGGGCTAATTTTTTTCAATGCTTGAGAGCTTTCATCATACTCTGCCATAGTATTGCTCTTAGCACATTGCCAAAACATTCTTTGCATTTGTATCCCTTTATACTTTTTGCTCCAATTGGCATAGATGTGTCTGGCACACATCCTATGTTCAGCTGTAGGCAACAGCTCAGCCACGGCTTGTAGCAAGCCCTGGAAAAAAATGAGTACGATATAAATCATATTTTACAAATTTGATTATCTAATAAGCTTAACGAAAAATTAAATAAATAAGGAACTTACCTTCTGTTTGTCACTAATTATGACCCAACCTTGTCCATATGTGTGCGTAATATTGAGATCATACATCAAATGTGTTAAGAACCAAGTCCATGTATCTCTACTCTCAACTCTAACAACCGCCCAAGCAATTGGGAACATTTGATCATTTCCATCCCTTCCAACAGCACACAAGATCTGACCTTGACAAATTCCTTTCAAGAAGCAACCATCCAACCCGACAACTTTCCTACACCCATCAATGAATCCTTTCTTACAAGCAGCAAAACAAATATACATTCTCTCAAAGAATGCCTTAGATTGCATATCAAGCTTTTCAACCTTTAATGTAACAGTACTTCCAGGATTGCTCATCCTAAGCTCCTCTGCATAATCCCACAATTTCGCATATTCCTTTTTATAGTTTCCCATCAACACTTTATAAGCAAATAGCTTGGCCTTCGTACATTGACTGATACTCACATCCAACCCCAATTGCTCCTTAATAAGTTCCCTCAAAGCGATAGTTTTAATAGTTGGCATTGCTTTTATTGTAGCAAGATAATGATTTGCCAACCAAGAACTCGTCACCCTGTTATTTTTAAAGCTAATGCTACAAGTGTGCTCTGAATGGTAGGTTTTCACATGAAATGATCCACTACGAGCATCAATAGATCCAGAGATTCTCCAAGGACAACTTTCACTAACACATTTTGCTCTAACACATTTCTTTTCATTCTTTATAAATTTGATCTCTCTACGCTCAACCACTGAATATTTTATGAGAGCCTCTTTGAATTGCCTGCTACTATCAAATATCATAAACACGATAAACACAGGTATAGCACAATTAGGATCATACCTTGGAAAGTTGCTTCTCCTTCTAGTAAAATTATCATTTTCTAGTTCTAAATCAGATCCCAAATGCTCATCTTCATCTGTTTCATAGTACTCCGTTTGGTAACCAACTTCAAAATCAACTACATTATCCACATCAACTGTAGGTTGTTGGGGAGGTACCAATTGCATAGATGGTTCACCTCCAATCAAATACTTTGTGGCCCTGTTGCGAAACTCTTTGATGTTCTTCCTCGCTTCTAGAAGCTCCTCATTATCATGATCATCATCATCAATCGAAATTATTACATCGGCTAAGAAGTTTGTCTCATCATCATCGTCATCATCCACCATATATTCATCATCCTCCATGCCAGTATATTCATCTTCATCAAATACACCATCGTGAGCTAAATTACCCTCATTCTCAAAGACTGCATCTTTGTCTAAACCAGAATCATTACAAGCACCCTTACTAGTAACTTGACTAGCATCATTATCGACACCTACACTAACACCTTGACCATCACCCTCACCTCCCTCATCGACTATAGAGTTTTCTCCATATATCTCAATCAATCCATGGTGTAAATAATTGAAAATTTCTTCGACAACACAACTATCATTCCATATGTATCTCAATCCATCTTCTATAGATTTTCCAGGAAACTTAAAATAAAGGTGTTGGAATGTAGTATTTACCCCATTTTCTATGTCACTGATAAAACTTTCATAACTCCTTGAATTGATGTTTACTTGCACTAAATCCGTCTTCCCCCCAACATATTCAAGCATTGGGCAATGAACAAATTTTCCCCCGTGGAAAAGGCAAACCCATGCCAACTTGTCACTCATTTTGGCTCTACATAGAAACAAAACTTATGTTATAAGTAGACATATAACAAAGGAACAATATAATAATACATAAAAATAATTGCATGCGATATCTTCCTCTGTAAACTTTTCTTATGAGATAAACATGAAAGTTATTAAGAGTTAATGCTAAAATTGCTATGAATTAAGGACTTCCACCTTATAATGCTCATGAAGTACATATCATCTATTTGATGTTTATTTAGACATATATTATTATGATTATTGAAAATATCAGGGCAAGTTGATAAGAATGATCAAATCCTTATATAACCACCTATATTTAGGATAGATACTCGAAAATTGTTTCTTTTATCAATTGTTATGAAAAAGCATTTACACTTTTCCAGTTACTCTCATGGTTTAAATCACTTAGCATAATGTGTTTTGAGGGCTTGAAGAGAGAATTTGCAAACTAGAATTTCTTCAACTTGATTTATAGTTCGATTACATCAGCTAATATTTATGCATTTAAAATGCATTGCTTATGGCTTGCATAATTCTTACAACATTTTAGTCATTGTGTAGTCTATCCTACGTCATGGTGAGTACAAGAACAGCAACAACACTCACGAAGAAATTGAGGGAAATCGAGGCAAATGTATAATTTAGAATAAGACAAGGACGACATACCTTTGGCTGTTCTTCGTTGAGTTTGGGACCACCACGTAAAGTTGTTGCTTTTGCTCAATGCTGCCGACAACACAAGGAAACGGGGACCACAACACTTGCT
The DNA here is from genome assembly GCF_016545825.1 of Eucalyptus grandis. Lineage (NCBI taxonomy): Eukaryota > Viridiplantae > Streptophyta > Magnoliopsida > Myrtales > Myrtaceae > Eucalyptus > Eucalyptus grandis. Next base: position 43,559,670 of record NC_052612.1, on the reverse strand, counting down.
CGTGTTTGCTGTAGTTTGTGGTAGACAAATTAGGTCTCGATCGGGTTATGAACGAATGGGGTCTTCACGATTTGGACATTCGAACCTAGGACTACAATGGACGAAGGCGTCGGGTGAAAGGGGACTCAACAACACTCACGAAGAAATTGAGGCAAATCGAGGCAAATGTATAATTTAGAATAAGACAAGGACAACATACCAGCCGTTCTTCGTTGAGTTCGGGACCACCACGTAAAGTTGTTGCTTTTGCTCAATGCTGCCGACAACACAAGGAAATGGGGACCACAACACTTGCTCGTGTTTGCTGTAGTTTGTGGTAGACAAATCGGGTCTCGATCGGGTTATGAACGAATGGGGTCTTCACGATTTGGACGTTCGAACCTGAGACTACAATGGATGAAGACGTCGGGTGAAAGGGGGACTCGATTTCTTCATGATTGTCGTCTTGGCTTCACGATTTTGCGGTTGACGAGCGTGATTGAAGCAAGATGAGATCAGATCTGGGTTCTTCGTGAGTTCTTCGTGAGTTTGTGATATGAGCAATTAGGGCTTTAGTTGATGGAAGGGGAGACGACAGCATTTCTTTTTCTTTCGTGCCTTCTTCTTTCCTTTTTTTTTTTTTTTTTTGTTTTCTTCGTGAGTCTTCTTTTCTTTTCCTTTTTTACTTTTTTTTTTTTGTAATTAAAGGAAACGGTGTCGTTTTATTTTCCGGCGACCGCGTTCGCGCCGGCCGTGCCACGTAGGACGGCCGACGCTGACTAGGTAGGCCACATCAGATTTTTCCGGTCAATAGGACTGAATTGACAATACGCAAAGGTTTAGGACTAAATTGGCCAAATTGAAAGGTTTAGGACTGAATTGGCAAGACAAACGCAATGATAGGTTTAGGACTGAATTGGTAATTTCCCGTCAATGTGCCTACCCCATCCCTTGTATAACTGGTGATTAAACAATTTCTTTTTTTTTTTTAACTAAGGTGATTAAACAAATTTGGAATATCGGTTTTGTTTTCTTCTACATTCACTCCGTTCAGATTTAAGAAGTTAATAGCTAGGTAGTCATGTAGGGAGATCGGTACAGAAGCCAATGCTAGTAGTAGCAGAAGAACCATTTCTCATGGTTGATCTGTGGTGGGATCAGTATGTGCTCATCATGAAATAACAAATTAATTGTGCGGTAGTCATTGATCAGCCAGGAACTTTCTCTTGGGCATGCTTTGTTTTGATACCATAGGTCGGTGTTGAGAAATGTGCGCATGCCCTTCAACGCTGTATGATGTCATTGATGAGAAGAGCATCTCCCCGACACATCAACGACGATGAAGGTCGCTTGCAGATACTTTTTCCTTTCTTTTTCTTTTCTTGTTCACCGGTCGCGTCTGTAACATGCAGTCGACCCACAGGAAAATGAGCGAACGAGACCTTTTTATCTCTTCGGTTTTGGTCAGTGAAAGTTCGTGGCACTTGGGAAAGTTGCCTACCACCCACGGGAAGAGTGCGATCCGCTCCCAGGAACGAAAACCAGCTATACCACCTATGAATTCTATCGCCACCACCTTGGGTTTGCTACATGGAATTCCTTCCCTTTTTCGTGCTAAGGGCTAAAGCTCACATGACAGTCTCTACCTATACATCTCTGTCACCTGAGAAAAATAGATGTATGTAGTGTCTATAACAGCGATTAACTTATTGAACAAGAAAAATGACAATAACCGTGGATCATTTCAGCAGCTGATGATTCTTCAATTTACATTATTGTGCTGTATTAGACCATTCAAAACGATAGAAAGACTGCGATAGTGGAAAGCGAGAGAGAGAGACGTTTGTTTCAGTCGGTCAAAGAAATATGCCGACGCATATTCCCAAAACCGCCGCTTGATTCCCCCTCAATAGTAAAACCAGGATTTCAATCCGGAACCCAAGTGCTGTCACTCATCAACCCGCCAGCCACGTGCTCTCAAATCTCTTTCTCTCTCTTCTTTTCTTTTCTTCTGTCCTTTTCCTTTTCCAATCAAACCTTTTTTTTTTCTTCTCAAGAATTAAAGTAATCTTATTACGAATTGCTTCCATCAAATTTTATATCGAATGTCCGTATAAATTTTCAAGATCCTCATGCCACGCTAGAAAAAAGTCTTTCCATTTACTTATAAAACCCAACTTGGGAAGGCTCGACATTGATAGCGAGACAGCGACATCTCACGAAATAAATCATTCCTCCTCTGTAATTTTACTCCACGTCGTACAGCTTTCGTTTTGAGAGCAGAAAGAGAGAGAAAGGGGGAGAGGGAGAAGGGAAGAGAGAGGGAGGTAGGTTGGCGAGATATATGAGCGTGGTTCGGTAGCAGCGTGCGCGAAGTCGATAGGTGCGTTCGTGTACTCGCGAGTGGTCTCGCTTGCATCGCGAAAGGTGAGTCTAAGAAAAATAAAAAAGGCAACTTTTTCCACCGCTTGAGGCCTAAAAATTCAAGCTTTCCTCATTCCCGCCTCTGCTTCTTGATCTGAAACCTCCGCGACTTGTTCCGACCGTGTGAGTAGCGAACTGCCTTGTTGGGTCGACGCCGTTCGAGTGATTCCTTGCGTCTGCTGGTTGTTCTGGGCTTTTGTCCTCTGGTTGATTGTTGTTTTTCCTTTGTCCTTCTCTTTGAGGTTGGATCTGTCCGAAATATCCGTTCTTTTGGTCGGAAATTGTGTGCGTTGGTGGATGCTAAAGTTTGAATCTCTAGACATCTTGGGTTGTTCTGTTTTGCCTCCAGAGAAGAGCAAGAATCCATAAAAATTTAATCTTGCGATTGCCGATTTATTTCCTTTCCAAGCTGTGTGAGAAAATGAGTGGATGAGACTTTTTCTCAAAATGATGCATTTCTCTTCTGTCTTCCAAATTGAATTGTTATTAAGCAAATCTGCAACGCTTTCCTGATCAGATACTTAATGATGCCAGATACTTTTTGTGGCTTCCCAGCTTCCCGTGTTTAACTTGTCCAAAAATCTTACTTGCAGATAGAGAAGAATTGTTGCTAGTGAGATGGCAAACATTGATATCGAGGGAATAATGAAGGATCTACCGAATGATGGGCGCATCCCCAAGACTAAGATTGTTTGCACTCTGGGTCCGGCTTCTCGAACGGTGCCGATGCTGGAGAAGCTTCTTAGGGCGGGGATGAATGTTGCTCGGTTCAATTTCTCTCACGGTACGCACGAGTATCATCAGGAGACGTTGAACAACCTCAGGATCGCAATGCATAACGCCCAGATCCTCTGTGCCGTCATGCTTGACACTAAGGTCTATCACCTCTCGAGTTGATTTAGCTCATGATCTTTACGTGCTTGGCTTTGATATCGTCACTGCATTGTGGTTGTGCCTGTGGTATGCTTTGGTTTTTGCCGTGTAGATTTGATTTGGCATGTTGTGCTATTTGCAATATGGCCACAATTGTTCCCTTGCAAATCTTGTTCTTCCAAGTTAAAATCTATGTCTAATTTTTTTCATAGGGCTTGAATACAGAACTCCTATAGCACCATCTCTGTGGCATAATAAGGCCGTTGTAATGAATCGGGCATCGCTTCGTGCATTCTTTTTGCGCTCTTTTGCATACCCTGAGCCATTCTCTTCTTAGACAAAATATGACTATCCCGTGGGAGCTAACATTATTCTTTTTTAAAGGATTAATAATCCTTTAACCTTGACTTACAGTCCACTTGGCACAAACTTTATCCAGTAAAGCGATCATTTTTTTTTTCAAAACAGTTTGGACTATGACTGAGAATATTCTTTATGAAAGGTAATGTGATCCTTGGTATGATCTCTACTTCTTCAACCTTTGACCTCTCAGCTCTCTCGATCTGTTAAGAGATTCAGTTTTTATTGCTTTCTAGATAGTTGTTTTTGTCCTGAATGAAGTTGCTATATGGGACAGCACGAGATTAATACTCTTATAGTGAATGGAAAATGTTAAATGGCAAGATATCTAGTGATGACACTTTGATGGGGTCAGTAGTGATATATATATTCTGCTCAATATAGTAGTGTGTTTTCTTTGTCTAACATGGCCGTATGAGACGGCCTACAAGGTACGTATAGCTGTATTTGTGAAACTTCCCTGTCCTTAGACTTGATGGAACCTGGTTCAAGCTCTCTTGCATGAACCAAGATTCTTTTCTAGCTGATATAGTTAGCATATGCAAGAGGAAGCTGCTTATATTTTTTACAATAATAATATGCTGCTTGCAAATTGATCTGCTTGAGACCTCGTCCTGATCTATGCGTGGACTTAATATGTTTGATGGACATTTGTCGACATTTTATTTAACTTAAAGAGGAAGGAATACATATTGTAAATTGAACAGAAAGGCCTTCCAGCTGAATCGACTAGTTCTTAATTGTTGTCTTTGTGTACATTACAAATCTTAGATTTTTCCTGGTTGGGTAATCAACACTGCAGGAAGATGGAGTTCAGGACCCATTGTCCCGTACGGTTGAAGATTGTCTGATTTTGTTGATGATTAGTGCGTAGCAAGATATTCTTTACTATTTCTGCTTCATCTTGAACGCATGAAGAAAGCATAATCATTATGCGTGGTACTGTTTTACTTGTGATCAACAGTTGCTTTGTTGGAGTTTGTTAAGCACTTGTGAAACTGTTGTACTTTTTTTACATGGTGTGCATATGATCTTTCTTTTACTTAATTTTGGTGCAAAAGTTTTTGAGTATCGTTTAACCTGAAATGACTGCTTTTGACTGCATTTAGTTATGTTCTGCTTATGAGCATTTGTGGTCCAGATAAATGGGATATGAACTTTGGAATGTTGTTGTGATTTTTTCTTTTTTAATAATAGCAAAGCAATTACATAGATCATACTCATTTTATACAGTTGATAATTGTGCCACTGGAGCTTGGGCGAGGGTGTTAGTTTGAACTTTGAGCTGGAGAAAACACGTGATCTGTATTTTCTGAAACTTTGCATCTCGACCTCTCAGATACACTAGAGTCGTTGGAGGCATTCCTTCCTATATCTAGCTCCTCTTAGTTGACCTTGAAGCATTTGCTTGTAATCGTGCTCACTTTGAAGAACTAGTTGTTTTGAGACACTGCTTTCATCAAAACACTGAGAGAGATGGAAAACTACAGCTCCAATTTCAATTCTTGGTTTTGTCTATGAAGTCATTGCTGCTGACTCACGATCCTTGGCGTTGTAGGCTTTCACATTTTGGGGTCGTTTTTTTGTTCTACTCCTTCCAAATCATTGCTGTTGAATCATACTAACCGGACATATGTTGCAGGGTCCCGAGATTCGAACCGGTTTCCTCAAGGATGGAAAGCCTATCCAACTGAAAGAAGGCCAAGAAATTACCGTGACTACTGATTATACCATCAAGGGGGATGAGAATATGATCTGTATGAGCTACAAAAAGCTGGCTGTGGACTTGAAGCCCGGAAACACCATTCTTTGTGCCGATGGAACGATTACCCTTACTGTCCTGTCTTGTGATCCGGCCTCTGGAACTGTCCGGTGCCGCTGTGAGAACACGGCTATGCTTGGAGAGAGGAAAAATGTCAACCTCCCTGGCGTTGTGGTGGATCTTCCCACATTGACTGAAAAGGATAAGGAAGACATCCTGCAATGGGGTGTTCCAAACAAGATCGACATGATCGCTCTCTCTTTTGTCCGCAAGGGTTCTGATCTCGTTAATGTTCGGAAAGTTCTTGGGCCTCATGCTAAGCATATACAGTTGATGTCAAAGGTATGTACTGGCTAAAAAGTCTCTTGAGTGAAGCTTCTAATACTTGAATTGTACACAGAAGTGCAGCCTTACATGCGTTGTTGATTGTCTCAGGTTGAGAACCAGGAAGGAGTGATCAATTTTGATGAGATCCTGCGCGAGACAGACTCATTCATGGTTGCCCGAGGTGACCTTGGGATGGAGATCCCAGTCGAGAAGATCTTTTTGGCGCAGAAGATGATGATATACAAATGCAATATTGCAGGCAAGCCTGTGGTCACTGCCACTCAGATGCTTGAGTCGATGATCAAGTCTCCCCGGCCTACCCGTGCCGAAGCTACTGATGTGGCAAATGCTGTCCTTGATGGAACGGATTGCGTCATGCTCAGCGGCGAGAGTGCTGCCGGGGCCTACCCAGAGATTGCCGTGAAGATCATGGCCCGCATATGCATTGAGGCAGAGTCCTCTCTCGACTATGGGGCCATCTTCAAGGAAATGATCAAGTCGACTCCGCTTCCAATGAGCCCGTTGGAGAGTCTGGCCTCCTCAGCCGTGCGAACGGCCAACAAGGCAAAAGCAAAGCTCATCGTCGTGCTGACTCGCGGTGGGACGACAGCGAAGCTGGTTGCCAAGTACAGGCCAGCCGTTCCCATTCTGTCAGTGGTGGTCCCTGTTTTGACCACGGACTCATTCGACTGGCTCTGCAGCGACGAGACCCCCGCGAGGCACAGTCTCATATACCGCGGACTAATTCCTTTGCTGGCCGAGGGATCCGCCAAGGCGACCGACGCCGAATCCACAGAAGTGATACTGGAGGCAGCTCTCAAGTCGGCGACCTCGAAAGGGTCGTGCAAGCCGGGCGATGCGGTCGTGGTGCTGCATCGCATCGGGGCCGCGTCGGTGATCAAGATCTGCATCGTGAAGTGAAGGCGGGACACGGCGAAAGAGGCCTGGAGGGGTTGAAGGATCGGCGGGCGAGTCGGGTTTGCATTTTGGTTCATGTCCTTTTGATTGTTATTTTGTTTGAAGCCCTCCTCTGCTTTTCCAGATACCTATATGAAGAGAATAGGCAGAGTTGTTACCTACCTAAGTGGCCATCAGCATACTCTTTGCTTTGGATCGGCTCATGTCCTGGATACTTTCAATGAAAATAATCTAGCTTGATATGCTCATTGTGACATTGTGTTCGATTTATAGTTCGGATTCTAAGACGAGGATCGACGAGCCAAATCGAGTCGATGCATCGTCTGAATCGGAGCTCGTTCACCATTGTGCGGCGCGCGGTGCCTGCTTCTTCTCTAATGGTTCGGGCACGGTAATAAGTCGTGAACGACAATGATAATCCTCCATGCAAATGTGTTCGTCTGCAAGTTTAAGGCTCATATTTATTTGGAAAATTTTAAATTATGTTCACCTAAATCGTCTTTTATTTTGTGATACAATAGGCATCAAATTTGTACCTTTGTAATGCCTTTATCTCAAACTTTTTAATCACAAATATCCACTCGCGTGACACGTTTATGTTCGTCAAAATTCTCTTAACCAACGCCGCTAAAAATCTTATACGGTTGCTTACATAGATGACAGAAAACAAATGGCGGTGATTTTGTACTCACATGTCGAAACTGTCAACTCATTGCATGTGTTTTCAATTTCTTTTTCTTTTTCCTTATTTTTGTTTTAACTTCCTCCTTGGTTTTCTTTCTTGGTTTGGGAACAATGAGGATGGTGGCAATGGTGGCGGTCAGGGCGAAAGCAGCAACGAGGGCAGTGGCGAAGATGGAGGAAGGAAAATAAATTTTGAGAGACGATAAATGTGTGATGTGGGTCTAAATTTGAGATTTTTAATGTCATAAGGATAAATTCAAAGTTAATATGTCACATAAATATGAATTTGAGATTTTTTATGTCATAAAAGAAGTTTGAGGTAAATATGTTGCATGATATAAGTTTAGATTAATATGTCATACGGATATAAATTTGAGATTTTTTGTATCACATAAAAGAAATTGGATAAAAGTGTTAGGCATAGTTTGGAGCAGTATGACTTTTACCCTTATTTATTTTGTTTTGTTATTTACATTAGGAAATTCAATGTGTCAATATATCTTGCGACGCTGTATCAATTTATTATCTTTGATTTTGTTTAATAAGGTGGTAACTTTACTGGATTTTGTTTAATAAATTGTTTAATTTCTTTGTGAAACTTCTGCGAGGTAACTCATCACTGTCTTTCATAAAGCCAAAAGTTCGAACCATGTTAAGAATAAATTTCTGGCCAACTTGTAAGTTGGGCAGATGCTACCTCGAGTGAAGAAACTTCCTTTATTTTGGTACATCGGTAAGACTCGTGTGACGGATTTGCACACCTACGGATGAACAAAATAGTTATGACTTGCGGCAAAAATCAAAGAGTAACTGCCCTAATTGCCCAGGAAAAAAGATTCATAAATATCTTTACTATAAAAGAAGGGATCCTATTATACAAGATCTGGAAAGGAGAGACTCTATATGTTTACTAATTTGGAAGAAAAAAAGAAGGAAATTCAAGATTCTTGTGATCGATCAATCGATATGGACAAATGAAGATTTCGTGTACATAAAAGATTTTCATGGCTAGCCAAAAAAAAAAAAAAAAAAAAAAACTTTGCTTTTTGATTCGAGGGGTTCGGTTATAAAAATTTTGTGAACAGAGACTGTGTTTCAAATAAGTTGGTATGTTGGGGGCTTCGTTTGCAAATTAATCCAAGAATTGCAGGAACAATCTCCTGTCTCGCATGCATGTCATGACAGAGGACTTTCGGGGGCCTTTCACGTGGAAGGGGACCGCCACTATCCAAATTGATCCGCGCATATTCTTTTTTCGACTTCTTATTTATTAAATTATGATCTCATTTAGTGATCGCATTTTTTATATAGATAAATAATTTTTTCCCCACATTTGTGTATAAGAAAATTAATATCATTGACGGTAAATATAGTTTTAAAATATTATCTTATTCGAAACTAATTAATACGATGTTTTATGGTCAAGCCACGTGCGATGCTCCTCGGCACCAAAATGTGGATGGGACTCTTTGAACTCGCGTGTCTTGGACTTTAATCTGCTGACCTAAATTTGCTTCAATTATTTATTATAAAGTCATTGATCATTATAGAAAAATGCCAAAAAATTGAGGACCACTGTTCAATGATTAATTCAAAGTCTATTTTTTTATATTTCTTTGGGAAACAAAATTGTGGATGGAACAATCTCTAGTCGATTTCTTTTTTCCTTTTTCTATTTTATTGGTTTTTCTCTTGATGTTCGCAGGACACGTGGGAGCTACCCATCTTTTTCTCAAATGGTAAAGTGAAGCACGTTTGTTTTGGTCTTTTTCAAACTCAAAATGGGTACGGCATTGTATTGAGAGTCAAATTTATTTTTTAAATCTTTTCTAAATGGGTCTAGCTATTTTATTATCCAATCCATTGACTATGATTGGAGGTCTCTCTACTAATTTCCGTTGTCATTTTTCATAATTGATTTCTTTAAAAAATTAGGATTAAATTGACATATTTATGATAGATTTAAGGTTGATTTGATGATTTTCTCTTGAAAGATGTTTAATATTGAGCAGGCTCTTTATTACCCACATCTACCTACTCAGCCATGCTTTTATGTATGCAATTTTTCTAATCAACTAGTAATCATTATGGTGCACTCTTGAGATCTTTAAGGGCAATTTAATAAGATGCATCACTCACTTGGGTGGGCACTTTGATCTCATCAATCAATCACCTTGGGGCTTTGTGGTCCCCCTTGAGAAAAGCACACAAGGGCACTGTCATCATTCAACACATGCTTTAGTGTTATCTGAAAAAGGTTGTGTGCTCCTTTCTCCTTTTCTTTATGTCTCTTACCTACCCAATGGCCATGGAAAAATTACTCTGACCGATTATAATTTTGCTGTATAAATATCAATTTAATTCTAAACTTTTCAATTTTCTCAATTTAGTCTTTAATCTCGCACAAAATTTTAAATTTTAGCCAATTGTCGCCGGAAATGTTGAAACCAAATTGGCATTTGAATATTAATTTTAGAACTGATCGAGAAATTTCTTCTGGTGACCACCACAGCTTTGAAGTAGAAGGCCTGTTGTGAGAGAGAGATATCAACATTTTTGGTCTTCTCCTTTGGGACATCTATTGTAAAATGAAATGGATGATGGTTTTTGATTGCCGGTTATAGAGGGGATCATGTAGTATCGCTGTTCATCAACGATTAAACTTTAATGCTGGAATACTAAAAAGGAATGATGGGATTTACACCATATACTATATACATGATTATTGATCTCTTATCCACTTCCACGTTCGCTTATCCTATTTTCTGCTCTTATTTGAAAAAAAAAATCGAATTCAATTTTCAAATTTCAAACTGGAAAATAAGTTCTCGCATTGTACGAATCATATCAATTCAGATCGTCCTATAAAAGCTAAGTTCTTTTTTCTCGACACGCAAAATAAATAATTCAGGCCAAACATTATTCTTTTGTTGAGTAGCCTCTCTTAATAAATAATAGAAAATAATAGAAATGGTTCATGAACTTTGGTTAGAGGTCCAATATGATCTCTAACTATTTAATTTGTTCGATACGATCTTTAAACTTTAGCCAAATGTGTAATGTTGTCTCTGATCTTTCAATTTGTCCAATATTACTAACTTGTACACACATTAGAATTTTACGGACCACACTAAACAGATCGAAAGTTTAGGGGTGACATCGCAATATCATATAAAAGTTCAGATACCGCATTATAGATCGAATCAAAGTTAAAAGATTATTCTTGTCATTACCCATTTATTGATGATATGAAGTAAAGTTTGTTAAATTGGATAGACGTGATTGACTAACGTCGTCCCTTGCTTTTTATCCGTTTCGGATTACTAACTTGTACACACATTAGAATATTACGAACCACACTGAACAGATCGAAAGTTTAGAGGTGACATCGCAATATCGGATAAAAGTTCATATACCACATTATAGATCGAATCAAATTTAAAAGATTATTCTTGTCATTACCCATTTATTGATGATATGAAGTAAAGTTTGTTAAATTTGATAGACATGATTGACTAATGTCGTCCCTTGCTTTTTATCCGTTCGGATTACTAACTTGTACACACATTAGAATTTTACGGACCACACTGAACAGATCAAAAGTTTAGGGGTGACATCACAATATCTGCATTATAGATCGAATCAAATTTAAAAGATTATTCTTGTCATTACCCATTTATTGATGATATGAAGTAAAGTTTGTTAAATTGGATAGACGTGATTGACTAACTTGGTCCCTTACTTTTTATCCGTTTCGGATTAGCGGCAAAATCGTTCTGCGGATATGCACAGGCCAATCCTTGTCGTGAATGGAAAGAGAGATAAGGACAAAAGACCAAAAAAAAAGGGAAAGCGAGAGAGAGGAAGAGAGAGAGTCAGCGTCGTTTTCGTAAATTCGTGTTACCCTTCTCTGCTCTGCCGACTGCCTATATATACTCGACGCTGGGCCTTATCCCGTTTCAACGTTGCTTCCGCATCACATCCATACTCTGTAGAGAGAGAGAGAGAGGGGACGAAGATGGTGGGGAGGAAGTGGAGCGACGGCCTGCTTCTGGCCGTGCTGTTCGCGTGCGTTTGGTGGCCGTCGGCGGCCGGCGGGGCTCCGGGGGGAGCTGCCTCGAAGGCGAAGGTGGATTTGAAGTCGTCCACGTACTTGCACTACAAGCAGGAGTACCGCAGGAACCTGCTCGCCAATGGCCTCGGCCTCACTCCTCCCATGGGGTACTCCTCTCTCTCTCTCTCTCTCTCTCTTTCTAATGGCGATGATGATCGGTTCCGGGATCCGTTTTACGACGTCGTCTCGCGTTGAATGCTGCTGATACCCTTCAGATAGTTTTCACTGTTCCCGAGATGTTGCCCGTGAATCGGTGCGATTTTCGTCGGCGCGGTGATTGCGATTGTTGTCCGGGGAGCGTCGGTTGCTTGTCCTTTTGCGGGTGTCGTTCTGTATTATTCGATGAGCGCGATTCTGGGATGACCGACCGCTCAGCTTACTCCCCGAGATGCTCGAGATGTCGTCAAATTGTCTGTGCTTGTCGATCCATAAAAATTACAGCGCTTCCCCTGCTCTGTTCCACCTACCTCTGCACGTGGACATGTGTGTATGATCCGCCGAGGAACACGGATCTTCTCAGTCCCGACACAGCTCACGAACAAATTACGAAACATCGACATATACTTTCTTTTAAATTTTCCACATATGTATTATTTTAAAGTACGTTGAAGAGTATTTTGCTTTAAAAAGTGATCTTTTTGTGTAAGCGCTTGTTATTTTGGAACGTTGCTATCTGCGCTGCGGCCTTGAACGAGGTCGAATGGAGCATATTTATCCTTTTTGTCTTTTTCAATAATGTGTTTTTTTTTTTTTTAATTAATTTCTTGTAATGTTTTCCTGTTTTATTTCTCTCGAATGATAACGCAATCCTGTAATGATTTCATTCTCCTCGTGTATGCAGGTGGAATAGTTGGAATCACTTCGCGTGCGTAATTAATGAAACGGTCATTAGAGAGACTGGTTCGTGTTGAACTTTAGTTTCTGCTAAACATTTTTCATCTCTTCTCTTATGGGTTCATGATCAAACTGAGTAAATTACTTTCGTTGCTTCTTGAGTTCAAATTATATTTCTTGATACAGTTGGAAACTGGTCATCTTAGTACAAACCATTGCTTTTCTCTTTTAGTTTTTCAAGCCTAAAGTTGCTCGGGCATGAATAAATTGATGTGTTATGAGGTTAAAACGCTATTAAGGATGGACATTGCTTCTTGAGCTTAATAATTTTGACATATCCGGGTTTATTTTTCTAGCTGATGCTCTGGTTTCTACCGGTCTTTCGAAGCTGGGTTATGAGTATGTCAACATAGGTATGTACGCTCCAAGTACTTACTTCCTCTGTATATTTTCCTAATGGCACCGTTCGTTGTCGGTTGTTCTATGCCCTGATTGATTTTTCTATACAGATGATTGCTGGGCTGAGATAGCACGCGATCACCACGTAAGTCTTTTTATCCTTTTGGGGCTTTGAACACTGTAACCGGAAACGATTCAGAACTTGCATTCTGATTATGCTCGACTACATGTTGTAATGATGGCAGGGCAATTTCGTAGCCAAGAATACGGCATTTCCGTCTGGCATCAAAGCTCTTGCCGACTATGTTCACAGCAAAGGTTTGAAGATTGGAATTTATTCGGACTCCGGGTACAACATCTGGCCATTATTGCTACGAGAATTACCGATATATTGAAATATCAATCGATTTTTCCATTTATAATTTAGTTGACAGATTTGTTTCCTGGGTTCAGCTATTTTACTTGTAGCAAGACCATGCCTGGATCACTTGGTCACGAGGAACAAGATGCCAAAACCTTTGCAGCTTGGGTTTGTCTTCTTGCCTACCTAAGCATTTTTTTATGTTTGCTTCAAATTAGATGTTGTAGATGCAATTTTCAACAATAGTTGTCCTTTCGATCACAAAGCATAATGAATGACTGCATTATTTCTGCAGGGAATTGATTATCTGAAGTATGATAACTGCAACAACGATGGCACGAAGCCAACCGTCAGGTAACAGATAGACTAAGAGTAGCATTGCTCTTAGTATTCTCAAGGAAAGTTAGATTCGGGTACTGATTCAATTGTTTCATTATGTAGATACCCTGTGATGACCCGAGCTCTGATGAAGGCTGGGCGCCCGATTTTCTTCTCACTTTGCGAATGGTAAACTACTTGGAAGTGAGCTGTATCATTTTTTGTTCTCGTTCACGTGTTTTACTTCTACATTATCTTGACCTTTTGGCTTTTAGGGGGGATTTGCACCCAGCTCTATGGGGCGCCAAGATAGGGAACAGCTGGAGGACAACGAATGATATTTCTGACACGTGGGACAGGTAGTCTTTTGTGCTTTCAACTTGCTCGTGTTTTTGTTTTTTGGTACGACTGTAAGGAAGTTTGCCCATGGATATCAAAGTCTTAGCGTGACATCCTCTGTTTGGCTTCTGTCCTCCAACGTGTACTTCAAGATTTACTAAGTTGTCTTGGAATTCAATCCCATTTACAGAGGATGATCAATCTTTTACTGTCCTTGCAGTATGATGAGTAGAGCTGACTTGAATGAACCCTACGCAGAGCTTGCCAGGCCTGGTGGCTGGAACGGTAATACCCTGAAAATCAATTTAAAAAAAAAAAAAAAAAAGAACGCCTATAGGTTAATATTGAATGTTCAATTCCCAATCTTGGATCTCTTATAAATTTGTCAATCTGCAGATCCTGACATGCTTGAAGTTGGGAATGGAGGAATGACGAAGAACGAGTACATGGTTCACTTCAGTATATGGGCTATATCTAAGGTATCGCGGATGGTTGTAGTTACTGCATGACTGGTATATATAACACTGGGACATCTTTTGATGAGTTAAGATGTAATGTAGGCCCCTCTTCTTCTTGGCTGCGATATCCGGAATTTAAGCAAGGATACTTGGGAAATAATTTCCAACAAGGAGGTCATTGCAGTGAACCAAGGTCAAAACATTTCCCTGCCCTCATTTGATGAAATAGTCTAAAGCTATTGATCCTATTATTGAATTCGATTTGGTCATCTCTGGCAGATCCACTCGGAATTCAAGCCAAGAAGGTTCGGAGCGAAGGTGACCAAGAGGTATAAACTGCAGTACATAGACTTCTTCTTCTTTTTTCCTGCAGTCTGTAGTGTATATGCTATTTGGCCGGTGTAGAGCTCAGCATATACTGAGAAAATGACTGCCAATCTCTTTCCTCAAGGTCTGGGCTGGCCCTATCGCTGGTTATCGGGTCGCCGTGCTTCTGGTAAACCGAGGCACTTATCGTTACGCATTGACAGCCCGCTGGGACGACATCGGACTTCCGCTAGAGACTGTTGCCGAAGCCAGAGATCTCTGGGAGGTATTATTTCTAGAAGATCTATGCTGTTCTATGTTTGCTGATATAGTTCTTTGTGCCTCTTTTGTTTTTCCAATGAAATTGCCTGCTGCTTGCGGCCCTGCATTTCTTGCATGCTTGGACATGACGTTGGCTGTCTTATTCCTAATGCGCAGCACAAGACGTTGAAGAACACATTTGTTGGGAACATCTCGGCAACGATTGACGGTCACTCTTGCAAGCTGTACATTCTGAAGCCGGTCGGTTAGAGCGCTTCAAATTTCCGGCGGTCATGCCCTTTCCAGCAGAGCTGATTCTTTTGAAATCTCTTAGGATTTTCTTTCTTTTGCCATTTTTAGTCATCTGATGTCGCTCTTTCAATTTGCTAAGATCAAACCAATAAGAGAGAGTGTACATGTTTGCTTATTTTGAAATAAAGAGGAAATTCAAGTTTCTCGATGTGGATCCATTGATTAATTTGGGCAATAGATAATAATAAGTTTTTAAACCGTCTGACAATGACGTGGACCTAAGTTGCAAAGTCCGTCTTAACTTTTTTTTTTCTATTTATTTTAATCTTCATATATATATATATATATTTTTTTCCTCTTTTCTTTCCATATGAGTGACGTGCTCTAGGGTGAGGCCGCTTTGCTTAAATCTGAGCGAGGCTAGCCTCGCCAGCAACAGGCAAGGCCACCTTGGTCTGTGGTTGCGATTGCCTTTCCTAAATTTAAGCGAGGGGTGTGGATTGATATGGGTTCATCAGATTTAGCATTTTTTTTGGTAGTTTTCCCATTTCAGCAAATGGAGATTAAGGTTGTGTGCTTCTCCCTTTTATTTTTTGGTCTCTGCCTACCCAATGGCTACAGGAAAATTAATAAAAAAATTTAGTTATAAACTTTCTAATTAAGTTCTAAACTTTCTGATTTAGCCACTTTAATCCTTAATCTTTGTGTGAAATTCTAATGTGGTCCTTATAGACACTAGTCAATTTTTGTTGAAAATCGCTCAAAATAAATTTGCATTCATTTAGCAATTTTATAATTGATCGGATAATTTCCGTTCATGATCACTATAGCTTTGAAGTAGAAGGCCTTTTGTGTTGGGAATAGCTTTGAAGGAGAAGGCCTTTTGTGTCGGGAGTACTAGAGAGAGTACCTTGGTCTTCCCCTTCATATTGTCATCACTCACTCATGCATCCAATTGTACGAGGAGGAAATAGAAAAAAAAAAAAAATAAAGAATTTTTAGAAAGAGTTTTCTGGTACATCTCTTGTAAAGACCATCTTAAAAAGAAGAACTTAATGATTTTTAAATGCTGGGTACAAAGGGGATCAAATAGTATCGATGTTCATCGATGATTAAACTTTAATTCCGGAATATTAAAAAGAAATGGTGGGAGTTACACTATATCTTTGGTCATTGATCTCTTATCCACTTCCATCTTCGCTCGTCCTCTCTTCTTCTATTACGTGGAAATAATCGAATTCAATTTTCAAATTTCTAACTGGTTTTTTCAATGTTTTCACTAGAAAACTAAGACTCTTATCTTCTACATTAGTCTGCTTCTATATAGGTTGGACATGATCATTTCACGAGAATATATATTCAAAGTAACATTGTCAGGAAAATAAGTTTGTTCTTGCGATGCGCATGAACCATATCAATCTCAGTTCTCCTACCAAAGGGAACGAAATAAAGAATTAGGTCAAACATACTTCTTTTGTCAAGCAGCCTTCCTTATTAAATCACTTCTCAATCTTTTTATTTACTTGAGATTATATCAAAGAAGCAATTATTAAGGAAAAATGACACAAATGGTCTTCGAATTTTAGTCTAATGTATAATATGGCTGCTGTATTTTTTAATTAGTTCAATATAGTCACTGAACTTTGATCCAATGCCCAATGTAGACCTAGAACTTTTCATTCATTCAATATGATATCTTAAATTTAACTCAACATGCAATGTCATCTATGTAGTTTCAATTTATTTAAGATGGTCGCTAAACTTTTAATACATATCCAAGTTAGTCTTTCGACTATATGAAAATATTTGATGCAACTATCTTGAACATGTTTCACATCAAATAAATAAATTGAAAAGTTTAAAGACGACACTACACGTCGCTAAAGTTTTGGGCTAAAGTTTAAGGACCACGTTGCTCGTTGGATCAAAGTTCTGTGACTACTAGCTATTATCCCAGTTATTAAGAGGATTCGAGTGTATGACCAAAAAAAAGTAAAAACAGGATTCGAGTGATTCAGGGGAGTTTGTTAGATGCCATGGATGTAGCAACGTTGCACCTCGGGGAAGCACATTTTGTGGGCTTATCCGTTTCGGATTAACTGCACAATCAATCATGCTGCAGATAATCCTCGTCGTTAATGGATGGAGAGAGAGAGGGTAAGTGTCGTTTCCGCAAATCATGTTACTGATCTCTGCTCTGCTCTGCTCTGCTCTGCCCACTGCCAGAGAAACAGTGTATAAATACTCAACGCCTACTCCTTATCCCGTCTCAACGCTGGCTGGCTCCTCATCCCATTTTCGTAGGAAACGGCAATTTACACTCTGCAGGTAGAGAGAGAGAGAGAGAGGGGATACTGGTGGCGGTGGTGGCGGTGATGGTGAGGGGAAAGTGGAGTGATCCCCTGCTTCTGGCGGTGGTGATCGCGTGCGTGTGGTGGCCGTTGGCGACCGACGGAGCTCCGGCGGGAGCGTCGAAGGCGAGGGTGGATTTGAAGTCGTCCAAGTACTTGCACTACCGGCAGGAGTACCGCAGGAACCTGCTCGCCAATGGCCTCGGCCTCACTCCTCCCATGGGGTACTACTACTCTCTCTCTCTCTCTCTCTCTCTCGCTCATGAGGATGATGATGATCGATTCCCCGTCCTGCCTTGCGACGTAGTCTTGTGCGGAATGCTGATACCGTTCGGATTGTTTTCGCGTTTTATGAGATATATTTCGTGAACGGTGGTGCGATTTCGGTCTGCTTTACGATGTCGGTTGCTTGTCCTTTAGTGGGTGTCAATTCAATTATTTGAGGATCGATTCTGGGATGACCGACCGCTCGGCTAACTCTCTCTGATGCTCGAGATGTCATCAAATTGTCTGCTTGTCGATCGATAATGGCAAGATCATCTGTTCATCGCCAGAAACAGGGCATCCCCTGCTCACCAACCTTGGCTAATGGACATTTGTATGATCCACCCGGCAACGGAACTTCTCAGTCGTAACACAGCTCACGCACAACTCATTAGATATTTTTACGTATAATTTATGTGCTTATAATTTCGAATATATATTTTTTAAAACTTTGTTGAAGAAGTTGGTGAGTATTTTGCCTTAAAAGTCGTTTTTGTGTGTGTGTGTGTGTAAAGTCTTGTTCTTTTTGGAACATTGCTATGAATTTGTGACGAATGCAAGTTTTTCTGTCAGTATAGCATTCTTCGGAATATGTATGGCTGTCTTTTTTATATAAGCTTATTTATTCATTTTTGCAAAATTTGAACTTACTAAATTCATTTTTTGAAAGAGATCCTAACAGAGTTTTAGGGGACAATATAAAAAATGTAATCTATGATTGGTCATATCATTGTGGTTACATAGATGCTTTTTATACAATATCCTTAACTCAGGGTATATTTTTTACTATATCATATTCTATATGATAGTCTTATGCATACAAAATGTATTTGGGTTAGAAAAAAATCTCTTTTTTTTGGGTTTTGTTTTAGCTAGTGTGAAAAGTCTAAATATTTCATTGTTTCACAAGAGTAAGTCTCAAATCAATCAAATATACTAAAGGAAAAAGCTATACAAAATGTATTTGGGTTAGAAAAAAAAATTCTCTTTTTTTTGGGTTTTGTTTTAGCTAGTGTGAAAAGTCTAAATATTTCATTGTTTCACAAGAGTAAGTCTCAAATCAATCAAATATACCAAGGAAAAAGCTATGCTGAACTGATTCTATTAGGATCTCTTTGGGTTTTCTATCTTTTGCATTTTTGGTCACCTGATATCACTCTTTCAATTTGCTTAGATCAAACTAATAAGAGAGAGTAAGGTATTACGGTCTACCCAATGAATTGCTTGTGGGAGATTGTGGACAAAAACTCGCTTATTCACTTTAACCTGTTCGTGCATTGCCAGGCTAAGATCTTTTTCTTCTGGGTTTCTTTCCTGTTAAAAGTAGGTGCCGATGTCGTGAAAGTTCACTCGACATTAGCAATAGGACTCGGGAAATTCCTAAAGTCAATTTCTTCGATGGAAGAGGGTCGAATACTTCAGTTGGTTAAGAAGCGATCCATTGTATCCGAAACATTTGGCTCCTGTAAGATGAGCAAAACCCAAGAATGGCTCTAGAAAATTGATCATATATTCAGTACTTGAGCCGGAAATGGTACATGATACTAGCGGACAGCATCCACCATCACTAGCACTTTTATTTGTTAAACTTGTCAACGAGCAAATAAAAATTATATACCCCTCCCCACCCCCACCCCCTCTCAAACAAACCGGGTTAAGAGCTTTTTTTAATTAGCATCCTAAATTTAAGTACTTGACTGCCTCTTTTCATCTTTTTATTGCCTAAGCAAACCTTGTAAGAGGCTACTATAACTGGTGGAGTGACTCAGACACGCGCACACACCCCCAGGTCTGGTGGGATTTATCAGGATGTGGCAATGCACTTGGGCTCCCACAGAAATAGAGTGCTCCTAGGGTTATTGCAGCTGTTCAACAAAGGGGCCAAGTAATAAGCCTCGCTCTGTTTCACAAACATCGCTCCCTGTGGCTCGTTCAGCATCGAGTTCTTCGACATGATGTAGTTGTTGTTACTGCAGTTCTTCTGTGATGGAAACTGCAGGGTGATTGGGCTGATGACGGCGGTGGATGTGGACTTGGATCGCCAGAAGTACTCGTAGGCATTGAAGGAAGCCGATGCTGGTGCCGATTGGGGCGACAGCGATTGCGATGATAGCATCCTGGCCATTGGAGCTCGCAAGGGGAGTGATTCCTCGAGTGCGAGTGCCTCCTCTTCCTCCTCCTCGCAGTTAGCCACTTTATTGGACTTGCTCTGCCAAGTCGAGTTCCCGTTAAGTGGACCGATGGGCTTGTTCATCAGGAGGGCTAGCTTATGGACATTTATCACTCCACTTGACATATTGGGCGTCCGTTCCATGGAAAACTCCAGCTCCCTTGCACCACGACCGTTAACGAGTCTTGCATACTCGAGTTCCTCTGCCTCCTCTTGCTTCTCCTGTTCTCCGTCCTCCTCTTCCTTTCTTCCTCTTCCTCGTCGCTGTTTCCATCGGAACTCTCGACATCTTCATCCAACTCCATCGACATGTTCTCAGTCTCTTCATCATCTACTTCCTCCCCATCATAGATTTCCTCGCCAGACGAAACGCTGTCCACAAAAGTAAGAATGAGACGGCCATCTTCGCGTTGGGCTTGAAAATTTTTCTCGGACAAAATGGAGACAGCTTCGAGCACCAGCCGTCCGTTGTCACGGCGAGACTGCACAGAGAGGGACGCCCCGTCTTCTCGAGACAGGGAAGGTAGAGGGGGAGGGAAAGATCGAGGTTGGATCTTCCTACTAGCAGCATAATTGTACTTGACAACATCGAAGTCTTCCCGGTCAACACTCTGCAGCGGCATCCCCTCTTGTTGAAGTGGCTCCGGCTCTTCTTCCTTTCCATCTTCCACGTCCCCGACTTCTGATGGCGGGTACGAGGAGAACGCATCGGAGCCAGTCTCGGATCCAAGGCTCTCAGTGCAAGTCTGGAGGCTCTTCTCACTCAAAGAGCTCGCAGATCTCTTCACCAGAGGGTGAACGTAAGGCGGGGGAAGGGACTTCGAATCCGCAGACTTATGAGAGAGAATTAAGCTCCAAGTGCACTTCTCGTTTTCCTGTTTCTTTGCTTCCTGGATGGAGTTCCAAATGTCAAGCTGGCCTCTCCCTTCGTCATCCTTCTGTGCATCCTCGTCATCTTCTTCCGAGAAAGAAGACGCAGCAACGATGGAGGCCTGAAGCTCTTCAGCTGACGCAATCTTCTTTATCGGAGAGAAACCATTTTGGGTGAGCCACTTCTTGGACGACATATCAGCAGAGAGTGTCCTACGAAGCGAAGCATTCATGGCTCTCTCGCAGTCTGACCCAAGAATAGAGACAATGCCCTGCTTCTCGGCAGCTCTGACCTCATCGTCGATTCGGAAGGTAGGAGGCAGAGGTATGCTCTTTCTAAGAGAAGGTGACATCTCTTGGATTGTGAGATGAGGAGAGGAAAATTTATCTGCACAAATAATGAATGGATGGATGAGAAGAACAGTTCAACAAGACTAACATCAAGAAGCTAACGGATGACAATCAATCATGCCATCACTGGTCGGTTAGGGAACGCTAAGTTTTTCTATCAAGTCCAGAATTTCATCTCCAAAATTAGGTTCAGTGCCGAAATGGGTGCAGTACAAGCTTAGATGGTCAGTGCACACTCAAACTGCTATACTATTTGCTTTTGCTAGAATATTCTTCCAGACAACGAGAAAAACCACCCACGGTAGGTAGAATCTCGTGTCGATATCCCCATCAGCTCACGGACCGTGGAAGCCGCAATTGCTGATTTACGAGGACAAACAAGGGCAGTTGTCATCGTTTTAATGTCTCGTATAACTACTCCCTATCATTTTTGGCCAAAGATGACCATAGACATGACTCTCTGCGTTGGCCAAACAATGTCCCAAGCAAGAACAGAGCAGGGGCTTTGCCGAGCCCGACACGCACAACTCGAAAAATTCTCGGTGAACAGAACTTAAATAATCGGGAGAATTTGGGCACAATCTCCACATAAAGCTCAAAGAAAGATTTTTTCAATGGCTTGTGCGTTCCAAATTCATCAGATCCATCACAAAACAGATAGCAAACATCTCTTGAGTTTTTCTCTCCACTGGCATGATGATGTGCAGAAACTATTTTCTTCCATCGAGCTAATGACACGACACCACATGGGAACCCAAATTTGTTTATCTTTTCCTGACTTTCATGACAACTCAAATCGGAAAAATGCTTGATTAGCCACGTTATCAATCAAACGGTGGGCCATAGAGATACTAAGACCATGTACCATGTCAAAAACAACTTCATAGTACGGTTCCCACGAAAGAAAAGAGGAAATGAAGAACTGGGGGAGGCGACAAGTGAGCGGACTCACCGGTTCCCGCGCGGACTCAGCGAGCGAGCTCGACTCTCTTGCCACGCAGAGCCTCTGCAGAATCTCCTCTCGCCTCACCTTCTGAAATTCGAGCGGACCCGGGTCAACGCCGAACACCCTTTTCGCAGAAACCGAACCGCAAATGGAAGCTGAAGAGGGCGATCGAAGCAGCGACCACGTACCTCTGAAGCGACCTTCAGGCTTCTGCAAGAAGCATGTACGGCTTCTCTCTGCACTGCAGAAGAAGGAGCAGAGGACGAAGAAGGGTGGGGGAAGGAGGAGGAGGAGCGGCAACAACAGCAACCCACAGAGGCCTGCGAGGAGAGACCACTACTGGGTGCGTGTTGCACGGCTCGCCGGTCGGAGAGCCGTGCAAGGATTCGATCTTTCTTCAAGTTCTTGTATTTCCCAGCGACGATAAAGGTGGATTTTTTAAGGCTGGAGCGGACGGTGAGTGTGCTCGAGTAGTGGTGGGGGAGGAAGTGGCTTGCACAAGGAAAAGGAGTGATGGTCGAGGGTATTTGTAGGTGCCAAAAGCCGTCGGGGCCGGGCCCCGGCGGGGCCGACATCTTACGCCACCATCGAAGAAAGAATACCGCGTTCCCGGAACGATGCCGGATACACCACGTGACAGTCCAATTCGTGATCTTGCGCATCTAATCCACTCATTGTGTTTTGCCTGGATTACAACATCGTGATAGGCAATTTTGTCCAGGGCTTTCGGTTCCCACTTAGAGCGATGCCCCCCGCGAGCCATGTACTTCAATGTTTGAGCCGTTACTGTGTGGCGACAAGTATATTTTAGATCTTGAATGAGGGAGGGGCTAATGATGTTTGTAATTGAAGAACTTAATCAGCAAATATGTAAAGCCTCCGATACCCTCAATTCTGCTTAATTTTTCGGGTTCGTTTATTATTAATTCTCGAGTTAAATATTGGTCCCCCTGCTAATTCAACAGCTTGGCCAACTTAGCTGTTGGTGAATTTTGGTTACTGTTGTAGCACGTCGCATGCCTTCATACAAGAACTAAAAGGTAGAGAGGGATTGAGATTGAGTTTTTTTTTTTTTTTTTTTTTTTTTATGTGCAGGTGGCGCCTAATACAAATCGATTTTGAATCCCGCCTTAATTCCAGGAAGATCTCGGATTAGTTACCGTGTGTGTGAGGGGGACAGGACGATTAGGCCCCGTTTGTTTGCGTTCTTTTTTGTTTTTAAATGCTTTTTTGTTTTTTTGTTCCTGGGAACAAAAAAGAAAAAAACGCGTTTGTGTGCGTTTCTGTTCCTTTTTTTGTTCTTTTGTCCAAAGAACAAAAAAAAAACAGAAACAAAGAAACACAAATTTTGTGTTTCTTGTTTAACACAAATCGAAACATTTTTTTTTTTTTTTTTTTTTTTTTTCTTTTATTTTCTTGTTCTTCTTTCATGGCCGAGGCCGGCCGCCGGCCTCGGCCACGGCCGGCGACCGGCCGACGAGGGGCGGCGGCCTCGCCCACCACGGCGACGCCGCCGTAGCCGGGCGAGGGTCGGCTCGCCATGGCCGGGCGAGCTCGAGCTCGCCCGGATCCGCGAGGCCGAGGCTCGGCCGCCGGGCGAGGTCGGCCTCGCCGGATCTCGGGCGAGCTCGAGCTCGCCCTGCCCATGGCGAGGCCGACTCGCGCCCGGCCTCCGGGCGAGCTCGATCTCGCCCGGATCCGCCTCGAGCTCGCCCAGCGGCCGCGGCGAGCCGCCTCGCCCGGCCGGCGAGCCTCGGCCTCGCCGGGCGGTGGCCGGCGAGGCCGCGCCCGCCGCCGGGCGAGCTCGGCCCTCGCCGGCCAAGGCCTTGGCCGCGACCGGCCAAAAGAAGAAAAAAAATGAAAAAAAAAAAAGAAAAAAAGGAAAAATAAGAAAAAATAGAAAAAAATAAAAGAAATAAAAAATTATCCAAATTTACCAAACATGTTTCGTTTATTTTTTATTAGAACAAGTTTACCAAACGCGTATTTTTGTTCAAAAATTGTTCCCGGAATGTAAATACTTTTTCTATTTTGTTCCGGAACAATTTTTAAAATGTAAAACACAACCAAACGCGCCCTTAGCTTCTGTCATAATTCCTACAAGAAATAACCCTGACTTCGGCCATGTTCAATTATCAATCTCCCCATGTGCTATCCATGTGCTCCATTTGAGCATTTCTGGGAAGTTTTGAAACCACATGAAAATGCAATTCTATATTAGAAGTAAGTATTCTTTTTTAGTTTTGTGACAATAAGAAGTGGATACAAATTTGATTTCTACTAGCACTCACACACAAGTTATGGACAATTTTTTTTTGGGAAAGTATTTTCCAAGCAAGCGATTATTTTACGTGGTGCCCCAAATTTAGGGAATAATCCTTTTTTGTTTTATTTTGGGAGGAGAAAGAAGAAAAGAAGAGCTACCAGATGTTATTATAATTATTACCAATTAGGTGAGACAGAATATGTGATATCGATTGGTTTTTTTTTTTTTTTTTTTTTTTTTTTTTTTTTTTTTTTTTTTGGTCGATATTGAAAATGGCTTAAGGTGGAAGCAAAGTGGCATCGCTTTCAGAGCTCCACATGATTGGGCAGCCATAAAACGATAATCACAAATCCTAAAAAAAATAATATTTATTTATTACTCTGTATAGGAGGAATATATAAATTAATAAATTACATAGACATAATTAATATATATGTTTATTTAAACGTTTATTCTCATAATGATTTTGCGAAAATTACCCATTTCGCGCAACGTTAATTTGGCGACCAGGGCTAATCCAAACATTATTAATTATTTAACTGCCTGTGTTTCAAAAATTGCTGCTTCGTCAGCTCACTATAGAAAGGCGAGTTGACTTATGTCATTTATATATTAATCTCCTATTTAAATAATCTCTATGCTTTCTTTCTTTTTTCTTTTTTTAATTTTAAGGATCCAACACTAATTTCTATGTCCTTAGATAATAGATCGAAGCACATAGGAACCTCGGGTAGTTAATTATATTCCGTACCATTAATTAAACGAGCCCCAATCGGATTGACAGTTGACAAGCTGAAAGGTTAAGTAATTAAATGGGACATGAGAATCTGAATTTTTTCATCTTTTGAATTCAGGGATGCACGTAGACTCATTTTATCAGCGAGCTGATAAATATGATTGCTTTAGGAAGCACTCCAATTCTCTCTTTCACCATATATTCAATTCGATTAATTCAGTCCACACTTTTCTATACGCGAGGACTCAACATTTATCCAAGGGCTAATTATAAGCATAAGCATAAGCATAAGTTTATGCTAACTTTTTCTTCTTCTTTTTTATGGAGAGGAAGAGTCAAAGCCTAGAGGGACGGCCCAAGAATATGAAATCATTCATATTTTTTTTCATTTATGAGCCAAAAGATTTAAAGCTCAGACAGGCGGCCCAAAAATATGAAATTTTTCATACTTTGCACGCCCAAATTGATGGAATCTATGTTGTGCTCAAACAAAAAGTTCGCCCCTTGACCATTGGACCGTCCTCATTGGGTTCATGATGCTATCCAGCTTATACTTGATTGCGACGAATTATGATATTAAATCTGGGCAAAAAAGGCTTATTCTTTCTAAATCAACGAGTGCGGGGGCGTAGGCAGGAATTTATAGGTCGAGAATAAAACCCCTTTTGTAAAAATAAAAATAAAAAATTGAAATTAATTTTTTTAGTGTCTGAAGTGACAAAGTGGCCGGTGCTGACCAGTGGAATTAATTAATTAACTAAAAGTGGATTAAATTGAGGAGTTTGATTGGCCATTAGAAAAGATATTTAGTGGTTAAAAGCTAGGGAGGGAGCTTTACTTATACTGAAATGCCCCGGTCTTATGAATCTCCACGCCATGACTCTACTTTAAGCTAGGCTGTCTCCTGCCCTTTTAGTTTTTACGTAGTTCTGAAACCCTAACCCTTGTTTTGTCGGGAAGATTAAACCATGTCATTTTCATATCCAATCACTTGATGGAGGTTAAAGGAAAGCCGCCCTAAGTATACCCACTCGACAACCTTTTAAAAGTTGTAGCAATGGTGGCTGAGTGGAGTTTATATGGAGAGAATATTGTGATTGCAACCAAAACAACAGTGATATTTCTTGATTTTCCTTAATGGATATTTATTTTTCCAATAATATGTATGAAGTTTAATTTTTGTACGACCTTTGATTTTTCTCAACAAGACTCCATAACCCGCCAAAAATAGATTTCCGAAATCATCTCACTATAGTTGTGGGAAAAATTGTCCAAAAAGCAATCAATCTCACCGCCACGGGACAAGCTGGTAAAGGGGAAAAAAAAAAGAGAAGAGAAGGGAAAAAGTAAAGAAGTAAGAGAGAAGAAAATTTAAAAATCAAAAATAAAATATAATATATTAAAATATTATTAACTATTATCCACGTTAACGCCGGCTATTTATATTTAATTTTTTCGTGCCAAAATTAATCAGATGAAATCAATTGGTAAAACATGAAAGATTTATAACTCAATTAACAAAATTAAAGAATTTAAGGCTAAATTGATAAAAGTGAAAAAGGTATAGAGCTTTTTTTTTGAACAAATTTTTCCTATGATTGTCATGTGTGACTATTGATTGTCTATGACAAGAAAAATTATGTGATGTTAAAAAAAAATCATTTTTTCTTCTTTTTTTTTTGGGAGAGGGAGGAGAGGGGAGAATATATGTATCACAGCGCATCGAACATGAGCCGGTGCAGAATGTGACTCCAATATTATGTTAAAAAGTTCAATTTAAAAGTTTTATTTTTCAGATGGAGAGAGACCCCAAAATCGTACAAACTCCATAAACAATCGATACCAAGTACGTACCTAAATACAGACAACTAATCAAGCAGACAAGATTCTCTAGCTATAGCATGGAAAGATTGTTCTCGTTCTTAATTATCCGAATGCGGACCGCGTCGACATTCCCAGATCACAATCGCCAGTTCATCTGCAAAAGCAGCAGGCAAAAGAAAAATTGACCAAAAAAAAAAAAAGGAAGGAACAAGAAGTGGATGCAAACGCTACAAAGCGACGTTTGTGGCTTGGCATCTTTGCAAATGCGAAAAATATTGTACGAGTGAATGGCGCGCCGCCACGTAAGCAGCTGCAGGAGCACCCTTTTTGCCAAATGAAGTGAAAATTGGACATGATCATTTCTCCCAATAAACTAATGTCATTAAAAGAGAGACCAGGCAATTTGGAGAGGCAAGGCATATGATTCTGTTCTCCATGCCCCTTCTTTAACACCAGGAGCAGACATTTTTATAGCTGCATCATCTCTTTTTAACTTCTTTCTATGATTTGACTCCTACTTTCGCCCATTTAGATCGAAGTGGGAGTCCAGTAATGTGAGGTTACTATATTCCCTTTCGATAATTTTAGGGGAATGAACATAAAGATCTGATTATTTGGAGGTTCGTTGAAATATCGTGGAAAAGTATTTAGTCCCAAGGGCTAATTATAAGCATAAACATGAGTTTATGTTAACTTCTTTTCTATGAAGAGAAAGAGTCAAAGCCCAAATGGACAGTCCGAGAATATGAAATCGTTCATGCTTTTTTCATTTATGAATAGGAAGAATCGAAGTTCAGATGAGCAGTTCAAGAGTATGAAATCGTTCATACTTTTGTCATTTGTGAAGAGGAACAATAGAAACCCAAATGAGCAATCCGATGATATGAAATCGTTCACACTCTGCGCGAGAAATCGATCGAATCGCATCATGCTCAAACAAAAAGTACGTCCCTTAGACCATTGGACCATCGTCACGGGGTTCTTTCTATGATTTGACTCCTACATTCACCCATTTATATCAAAGTGGGAGTCTAGTAATGTGAGATTAGTACCATCTAATATATATTCCCTTTCGATAATTCAGAGAAAGGAAGCTTGTTTTTCGTGCCTTTCTCCTGTCCCGCATTATTTGGAAAGCCCAATTTTGTTCATTTTATCGATGGATTCGCTTTGCAAGCTTAGTATCGATAAGAAACAGGTGTTCCGCGAACGGACGACGGCCGAGAAAATTGCAGACCACTCTCTTCTTCTCTCACTCTCTTTTGCCGGTCTTTAGCCGCCCCTTTTTGTGAGCGAATTTTGCGGATGACTCACCTTGAGCTGGACCGATACTCTTCACAGCGCGACTCACCCTCACTCGCGGGGAGTCAAAGTGCTGACGTGGCGCCTTGTTATTCGTTCTTTTGAATTTTTATTTTATGTTTTTTTTTTTTTTTATTTTCGGAAGTCCATTACTTACTTTCTTATACAATGCCCGGTTCATGTAAATATCATCCTATGCGAGGACTTGTGATGCCTAGTTTTTAAATATGCATCGGAATCATGTTTTCATACAAAAACCTTAAACATCGGTTCGGTCGTGTTTCGACGACTTGAGCAACTAAATCTCAACTGGTGTTCCAGAAACTTAAAACGAAGTCTAGAATAAATCTTCACAAACGTTGTCATGATGGGACAGTTGAGAATAAAGAAGGCGACATCAAATGATCTGAGTGTCGTATCAAGTATTCTGAGTATCGTCGAAGAGCCCTAAGTGAAAGCAACCCAATTCCACCATCAAATCGGTTTTCGACAAAGTTGATCTAAGGTCAATGGTCATCGAACTTTAGCCGAAGCTTCCGACATCTCATGTGAAAAACGAGGTATTTGTAGCTAGCGAAGTAAACGTATCAGTTTCCCGATAGACCCCGATACTATTGACGAGGCATTAATTTCAGTCACCGGGGCGAATAGTAACAGGAGAATCTTATGTTTCCCACTAGAAACCCTAATCCGTACACAATTTGCCCTCCCGGAAGGGAACTGACCCAGCACTTTGTTGGCATGGCAACCAATCGCCCCATGCCCCATTCAAATGGCCAAAAAAGCGGAGCACCAGCCTCCTTATCTCAAAGCCCCTGCGATCGGCACAAAAAGCATCATAATTGAGTAGGTACAGCGTCAGCAAAAGCGTTCCTTTCTCGGGAAATTTTTTAGATATTTCCCCGGGAAAAAGAGAAAAAAAAAATCGGTGGGAAAGAGACCGCGACACAGGGGAAAAGTAATGACAGAGAGAGACAGAGAGGAGGGGGAAGAGAATCCAGTCCAACGGGCGTTGCTGCTTTGACGGAGCTTTGCGAGAAAGGCCAATCCGCTTGCCCAATTCAGGAATTCAATATTCCCGGAGCGCAATCATCGAGAACATGATCTCTTCCGCACACCCTGTTATCCCAGTGACACCACGACACGATCGCTCTCCCGTAGTGGCACAGAAAGAAAGGAAGAGAGACAGAGAGGGGAGAAAAAGATGGAAAAGGACGTGATCGGGAAGAGAAAAGAAAAGGAGCGGCGGAATATGTTGGGAAGAATTCCTCCCCTCTCCCTCTCCCTCTCCCCCTCATGTCCTTCTGCCCTTACCCTCCTGCCGGGCCGCGGAAGCCCCGCCGCGAATGCCGGCGCGCCACGTGGTCGCGCGGAGGAGCGTTGCTTGTGCCTCACACTTGGGGGAGTGGGGGAGGGGGGGAGAGGGTGAGTGCATTTCCCCACTCTCGGCAAAAGTATCTGACGGACACGTGTCGCTCGTCGAGGGTCGATGTCCTTTTCTGAGTGCGAAAGCGACTATGACATTACGATAATTCGTTTTTATACCGAAGGAACCAATCGGCGGAATCGGTCCAGAGTGCATCTATATGCATATATAATAGCAAAAACCATAAAAAAAAATCTAAAGGTGAAGTATTCTTTACTCTTTTCATATTCCATTTAATTTGCAATTTCATGAATCGAAACTTTGTAATGACATTATATATGACTATGTTAATTGGTTCGTTTAAGATAAGCATATAACACTTAATATTTTGATGACGTACTTTCTTGTTACTCTGTTACAATATTTTAATTTTTTTTATAGCATAGATCATTAAAAAATAGATATATAACACCTCCACTTCTTAGGACAACTTAGGAACCTAACCAGCCCTAACCAGTCCTAGGGTGGACAAGGTCGATTCCTATTTCATAGACCAAGAACCGACTATATTCAATTCGATTCGTAATTCCAAAGTGGGAACTGACGTATCTTAGAACCGATCACCCATAATTGATATTCATTGATTGATGGTCACTCCCTTGCACAAATTGCGATCCTAATACTCATAGGTACTACCAATAGTTAATGACAAAATAAATAACTGTGTCTTACATAATTCAAACTCAACAATTTGTATACACAAAGAATTGATTAAGTCCTACTACTCGAGGGTTACTCTTTACTCTTCACATCCAACATCATTGATTGCTTTTGAAACTCCCTGCTCCACTACTCGACACTTAAAAACACCCACGTTTCTCAATTTCCATTATAAGTGGCGTTCGAGATCCATGACATTCACTACTCAATGATCGTCTCAGTTCAACTTACTTATAGCTATATCGATATACCCTCAAGAATCGTGCCCAAGATTATTGACTGCATCACTGAAATAATTTTCAAGATCATCGCGAGTCATGTTGGTTGAAGCCCTTTGCTGATAAAATTGAACTTCATTTGCCGATGCCTATGCTCCAGGACTTGGTAATTTCCCATTATATCTTTCGTCGACTATTACCACTTGCCTTTGTCGACTAAGACTATAGTCCTTCAATACTTGACTAACTGCACCTCTATTACATCTCGCTCAATGCCCAAGTCAATAACCACAGGCCAAGGAAATTTTTGATGTCGAACATTTATAGAAACACTTATACACACCGGCTTGTCTCGTTTGGGCAACAACCTCATAAGCTTGGGGATCTCTCGTTTGAACTCAAACAAAATGTCAAGTTTTATTTTACATGAAATTGTGCAAGCTGTCTCAAGTCACGACCGCCTATACGGATTGGAGACTCTTGGTAACCCGTACAAAAGACATGTAGGATTTTCATGGACCGCAAGTTAACCGGGCCTCCGCACCGGGGGGGTGGGGACCAACAAGTGATGGTCGGTTCTAATTTTGCCAATTTGATTCATGCAAGGGTGTGAGCCACCATCCAGTCCAATCCCTCTCTCGGTGCCAACCAGCCTCGCAAGAACCTTATCCCTCCCGTATCTATTCCCGCACCTTCTCATGTGTGCCTAGGCTTACACGTGTGCTCCTACTTTATCCCCTTCCTTCCCCCCCACAGTAATGGATTCTTCAAAGTAATTCCACTATTTACAATTCTTTCCTTTTATTTTGTGGGGAATTTCTGTGGGTAAGTTACAGCTAGGTGTGAAATTAATATCTTAACAAAGAATAATAATGTCTTATTGCATATCCCATATGCCAAATGAAGATCGAATAGGTTAAGCACGGAGAATATTTGACAGCCTGTTTATGATTTAAGACCTTGTTGGAAACTTATCCAATCTACCTAACTTTTTCTAGTTAATCTTGGCATTTCCCAATTGTCCAATTGTTTCTAGGTAATTTTGAATATCAAACTGATCTCCTCATAAAATGATTATAATGAGGCCGATTTCCCTTTTCAATGTGATATTTAAGGGTTGCAAAGTAATGCAAACTCTCGAACAACTCAATATTTCCTATCAGTTGATGCTCCATGTTTTCTTATTGAATGGTAGAATATAATTTGTGTATGATCCATTTCTTTTTCATTATCTAAACTTTTTCTTTATTATAAATCCATAAAGAAAAAAAGAACAATTTTAAAAGGGAAACCCTTTCTTTATATAACAATTTTTTATTAAGCTATTGAAAGAGAATTTTATAGATGTTGGTTATATACCCCCTATATATTTTTACTAAGGAAATGGGGAATGTAGGGTACTAATCAAAAGATCTAGAACAAGAAAAGTACCAAAAAAGTATTCAGTCTAAATTGATCAAATGAATTAAATCGGTACTAATATGAAAATGTTTAAGATTAAATTAATTGATCTAATTGAAATATTCATGACTAAATTGATATTAATGTAATAGATTTAATATTTTTTTATACATTTTTCTCAGTTTAGAACTCGTGTAGGACAGTTCACTTTTTTTAGGGGGGTGTGGTTCAATAGGACAGTTCACTTAAGATGATGTTTATTATTTGCACATTCGTTCCATGTCATCAATACAAAAATCGAAGTAAAATACCATATGGCCGACAACCAGAATACCTTCTGCAAAATAAAAAAAACCTGTGGTTATGCACTGAATTGTCGGCTATCCCTAATTTTTTTTTTTTTTTTAGCAACGTCGGCTATCCCTAATTGAATTATCCTTACGTGATCCAAACAGTATCAAAGTCACCACCATCTTCGCCATTTTTGCTGTGCACAAAAACTAATGATGAGCACGAAAGATGCTTTCCGATGCAACCAATAGAAGTGGAATCCCATTCATATATAATAATATCCTTTTGGAATATTAAGCCCTAATACCTATAGAGATTCGAATTCCGGGTATAGCCCTAGCACAGCCCTATGGAATCTCTCTCATCTTGGACCCCTCCCCCCCCTTTGTTATGTAATCTAAAGAAAATTTGTTCAATCAGTATTAAACGTAGACATCAATTTGGTTGTAAGCTCTTCAACTTTACCAATATAGTCCTAGACATTTGAGTGCAATTATAATGTTGTCCTTTTAACCAATCTTTGTCGGAAATGATTAGCGTGGCAAGGTGAACCGCAAGACAGACAACGTGACTGGACTACCTCGCGATGATTTCGACGAAAATTGATCGGAAGAACTATATTGAAATTCCACTTGAAGGTTTAAGACTAAGTTAACAAAGTTGAAGAATTTAAGGCTAAGTTGACACACTTATAATGAGTTTGGAACTAATTGAATAATTTCGCCTCTTTTTGATCATTACATGTTCCGGTAGGAAAGAAAAATGAGAGGGATAATAATTAGAATAATAATATTATTTATTATGATGGTAATGAGTAGAGCAAGTTGAGGGCACCATTGGGTGTGGAATCTCACTCAATTGTGAGGTTTGACTCTTGCATGGACAAAAGGGAGAGAGACAAGGCTAAAGTTCCGGGGTTGGCGGCCAGACAAACTGGGATGGGGGGGAGCATAATAAAATCAACAATCATATTGTTCCAGGAAAACAAAATTTAAAAGAAAAGAATATAATTTATTATGTTCATCGAAAAGATCGAAAAAAAAAACAGAAAACATCAATTTGGCAAAATTATGGTTATGGAGGTGACGTGGTCGGGTCCTGTCCACTCGCCCACTACCAATTGGTACACTTCATTTTGTTCGGGAATATTATTTTTTTCTCTCACTCTTTTTTCTTTTTGGATGAGACATCACTCTTTATTGAGGTGTCATTTCTACTTTTGGGTTATGTCCCCCATGTTTCCCCTTTTCAGGTCATTTCTCGTATTTTCACATATTTTGTCTGAAATTCAATTTCGTAGATATTGAATTTAACTCAAAAAAAAAAAAAAACAGAGAATAATTTGAACTTGATTGATTTGCCCTTTAGTGGGTGTTCATTGGTAAGAAAATGTATATATATATACGATTCTTCGTAATATGGAGAATTTTGTGGGGGAGTTACTTTTGAAATCGGTGGTTTCATATAGGATTTATTATAGTTATAGTGAAGAAATTTCACGAATTATTTAAACTTCTAGGACATGGATGAAGATGGGAATCGATGCAAACCGTGGATCCTCTTGTACTATTTTCATTAAATTGAAGAATGGAATTGCACCTCATGAAAGATGGAGCTCCATGTACCAAATGAAGTTTTCTTGGAAGATAAAATAGCAAATGTCCGTTTCGAAACCACTTTTTTAATGGGCCTTGCCCTCCAAAGCCTATCGGGCAAATATAAGTACCATTTGACAAATTTTTTTGATGAGCTTTATGAAGAAGCAATTGCATTTCCAACTACTTCTAAAGGTCTTTAACTCACGGCAAGTCTAGAGGTGCCTTAAGTTTTAAATATTTCCAAAATGCCAATATACTTTTTCCTTTCAACTTTGCTCTCACTAAACTTTCATAATTCCAAAAGTGTCCTCATCTTGCGCAACGTCATTGGTGAAATACTTAGGCAACCAACAAAGCTAGATATAGCGTGGAAAGGCCAATTCTAGCACTAGTAACCCTCACCTAAGGTTTACACATATGGCTTGCTAGCCATTTACCGCCAATTTTGAGGCTTAAAAAGAAGAAGATGAAAGTCTTCTAAAAAGTGTGATTTTTCCAAACACTAGTTAAACAAAAGTTACTTCCCAATACACTTTTAAATTACAATTTAGCAAATAAAATTTGCATTTTGAAAAACTCATTTAACCTAAAATTCTTTATGTTTCTCCAAAAAGTGAATTGGCACAACCTAACAATTAGCAAAATAAAAACAAGAGAGGACAATGTTTTGATCAGTATCGTTTTAGTGAAGTGTTATTGACTTTTTTGCATGGGGCAATATTTTCCTAAATATCTGGTTGGACGATTTTTCCTCCAATCATATCTCCATATTTGTGATTCACCAATCATTGAAGGATGGAATGGAAAGCACAATCCTTTCAAATATCCAATTAATTTCCATTGGGTCTGACATTCTCTTATTTCAAGTATACAGAATATCTTGAAGGGCGTTAGTGGAGAATCACATTTCTGAATCACATTTCTTAATAATGCCTAAAAGTCCTATAAACCTTCGAACAAGAGATAGAAAGACATCGACAGTGGCAAGGAAGACACGAGAATAAGAGATCGGCATTAGGGGCAATCTTTTCTCAAGAGCTAATAAATGTGCCATTCATTCAACACTACTACAAACGGAGCACGCATTCATTGATCGACAGAGGATGCTGGAATGTTTTGGACGACAAGGTGACTTTCAGAAAATGCGTAAGTGTGATGATTTGAAACCAAATATCAAGGGAGACAAAGGGTAGGGACACAAGAAACCCTTCATTAAGGATAAACTTTTCTTTTATGCCATTATTCTAGGTTACAACGTGAGAGAACATGTGCAGTATCTCCTTCTTGCCACCAAAGGACACATTATCAAGTGCAAGATTAGGAGGCTTCCAAGGAGATGCCTTCCTATGGTTAGGCTTCTCGAGACATAAATCCAAATTTCATCAACTCGGATCTCTTACATAAAGTAACTTGAGAAAAACTACAAACCAAAGACGAGTCTCGAGTGATTGGTCCGATGGTCACGGACAGGATTTGGGGTGTGGAGGGGGGGTGGTAAGAGTAAAAACATCGCTTAATCGCTTAACATAATACCTTGCAAAGCCCATTTTAACTCAAAAAGCAAGATGGAGAGTCCATCTATATATCTGATGGAGGTACAAGTAATAGGGCTATGTAGTTTCCCAGTACCACAGAAGAAAATTGCCTTCTAGTCTCTCTAGGCCTCTTCAAGATTAGCAAAGAATTTTGGATATTACAACCGTAGGGTTCAACTGAGGCCGGTCGACACAGTAACATTCTCTTTTGCTTTTGCATTGTGGAGAAACCTGGAACTTCCATTGACAAGGCGAGAGAAACTACGGCGAACATTCCATATAAAATATGTGCGACTAACTGTACCTTAAGTAACCGAGCTCATGGTGTGAAGCCTTATGAATCGGTGAAATCTATGCATTTGAAATCCGCAGGTACCAAGAGCGATTTGTGCGCAGATTGACATGATTTGAACAGGTGACCTCTCTATCCGGTTCTTGAACCGAAAGTCCTCGACAGCGAAGCAACGTAAAACATGTTTTATTCATTTCATGTGTAAACAAATTCTTGCGACGCGGCGTGTATCTTACTGTTTCTAAATATAGGATGGGTTTAATTTAGATACAATAGAATTAAGCTTTAAGCGATAATTTCTTTTTTTACAGCAATCGGCTCGATCAAACAAACTCCAATTCATCCTCCTCCAGGTGCGCGACGAACTTGACGAGCCCCCGGCCCTCCACATCCCTGACAAACTCCACCCTGAAAGGGCGATTGGCGGTCAGGCTCTTGCCTCTCCAGAACAGCAAGTTCTGCTTCACCTCACCTTCCATCCCGCCCAGCTCCAGCTCCGGCACCCGCGGCACGTGGTACACCCTCACCGGCGCCTTCACTCTGACCCTCGACCCAATCCTCGTGGGGTCCGGCGACGGCGCGACGCCCTTCTTGAAGGAGACCGAGGACGGCTTGGCTTCCGATTGGAGCGCGACCTCACAGGATATCATCAACCTCCTCCGCCCCGTGCAGATCCGCGGGAGCAGAGAGGCAGAGGCCGGGGACGACTGAAGAGCGATCACCATGCGTGCCGAGAAGATAAGAAGGGGAGAAGGTGAAGGAGAGGAAAGAGGATTGATGAGTTGAATTCAAAGGAAATTGCGTTGTGGTTTCTTTCCTTCTAGCAATGATAATTGGGATGTGACCAAGATTTTATATAGAACAGAAGTGGATACTTTTAGCTGTGAGCTAACAATCTTTGGGGTTGAATCTAACCGACAATCCTCGCCTCATAAGGGGTAGATGGTCCTTCTAACTTTCCGAAAACGAAGATGACCCCGTGCATCGCATCCTGCGACTTGAAGTCAGCTTCAATTCGTGCCCCCGCTTTCGATATCAGAACTGCAGTCAACCTATTGATCTCCTAACAGGTCATGCGATTGTTTCATTTTGCACCAATTTTCTAGGACCGACAGCTTCCTAACGTTCGCGGCCGGCCAGCACTTTGGTCCACACAGTTGTCCATGTAACAGTTGGAAGATTCGGTGGCAATGAACGTACGTAGTGAAATGGAGCAATTCATCTCCTTCATTTAGTATTTAAAGAAGAGTTATTTAACCAGATGAAGGAAAGAAGGTTGATCCTTCTAGCGATATTCTCACAACTCTGGCACAAAGTCAATCCTCGTACAACTAGAAAACAAGGGAGATGAGGAGACAATTTGTCATTGTAATAACACACGCTCATACTAACAAGCAACACTTCAGACCTGACAGTGACACGAATAAATAAAGGTGCGTTAAGTAACATTTTTGTATCGAAAAATAATTTCTTTTCATAAATAATATTTTTTATTTATATTCCTTAAAATAATTTCTTCGTAAAAAAATACATTTAGTAACTATACAAAAATTATAATCTTTGAATAGAAAAAGAATAGAAATAAATTTAATATGACCTACAAATTTTTTTTTATAACGTAGAATTTCTTTTAATTTTTTAATAATTTTTAGACTTTTCTTTTTTTTTTTCCTTTTTTTCTTCTCGGCGGACTATGAGGCAAGGGGCGGTAAGAAAAAAGAAAAAAAAAAAAGGAAAAAAAAAAACCCTATTTCTAAAAACTGTTCTTGAGATCAAGAGTTACGTTTTTCTACTTCCAAATCTATTCCCAGTTACTTTTCTATTCCGGGAAATAAAAGAATTAATTGACGAACCAGATGATTTTAGAAAGATCAGAAAAATAAAGAAATAGGAACATTAACAAAGAGGCCCTAACTAGTCAAACCTTGCTTCGCCATTCACCTCAATACAGATTACAGAATCAGAAGCAATTGACGGTTTTTCTTAGTCAATCCCTCGGAATTTCAGATGAACTTTGAATGGCAGCTTCCGCTGGACATAGATCACGGAAAACACGACTTGGAGAAAAAACCAGAAGTACCACAGATGTACTACAGGGGAACCATTACTCGGTAGGAGATAAAACAAAAAGCTTTACAATCCATGTTTAGCGGAGCAATCTGAATCGCAGATATATATATCTCACACGTTCACGTTAAGCAGCTCACGCCCATATAAGAAACATGGGACATCCGTACACATCGAGAGAAGAGGCGGAGTGTTAAACCAAAATGGGCAGCTGTTTACATTACACAGTATTTACAGGGACTCGACTGGGGGAGAAACAAATTGAAGCGGAAGAGAAGATTGTCCCTGGTATGTATAGAGGAAATGGCACATGCTTTTGACAAAATTTTGAGATCGTAGTCCCTGGTATCATAGCAAAAAGAATATGAAAGGAGCTTTCGGCTATTATTATATGTGATGGCTCGGGAAGCGACCGATTAGTCTGCATTGTTCTGGAAGCAAAGAAGAGACGACCTGTCCATTGAGAGGAAAGAGCTCACCATCGATGCCACAACCATTGTGCGTGTGCTTTACGGCTTTAATCTTCACTGACTTTACCTGCATTCATTGAAAGCTCATGTAAATATAATATATTCTAAGTTAGAGGAGAAACTACTAGAGGATGAAATCTTCACTCATCTCCTGAGAACACGTATGCAGACAACAGCAGTACTATATGGGGTGCATAAACGTGTATAACCACCAGCTCATTTTCCTAAGATGGGAGTTGCAGCACTTTCGGTTCCCCTAATGAATTATTCCGTCCTTTTTATACTTCTGCAAAGTTCCTAACACATTATGAAGATTCACCAACGGACTGTGTAGAATGCAAACATTTACCCAGTATAAATATTCAGAGTACCAAACTCTTAACTGCCAAATGCATCATGCACTACAACGATATTCTGGATCATCTCAATGCTTTCAAATTGCAGCCTGTCTCAATTTGCATGCGGAAGGGGACAAACAAAATTTACATTAATGAGAAACCCTCGACTTTCAACCAAATATACACATGCATTTTCATTCAACCTTTTCCCCTTATTCCACCTTACTCCCCCAACCCCTACCCTCAAAACCAGATTGGAAGATAGACAAGTCAAAAGAAACCACCAAATACAAAAATGAACGTAAAAAGATAGAAGAGATTTACACAACCTACTTCTGACAGCAGTAATGTTTAGTCCAGAAGAAAAGATGCGTGCATGTACCTTTATGTAATCAACATATGGTAGCTCAAGGTGTCCACCCATCTGAAGACGCACGAAAAATCTCAAGAGTCTCCACCTCCCACTTCCACGAACTAGAATCATATCTAAGGTGTTGTCATCAGGTTCTGCTTTTGGTGCCACCACCTGAGAGCTCTGAACAGTTCGGCAGGCATGGTTACACACCAATATGCCAAGAAACTGTCCCTTAGCAACTACCCACTTCTCCTCACATCTAGGTATGAGTTCTTTATTAACTCCAGTTTCTATGTCATCTGGAGGCCCAGGCAATTCTATTGGGTTTTCTGCAGCCCAATTAGGCTCAGTGTCCCACTTTGGTTCAGCATCCCAAATTGGACCTGGATCAGACATTGTTGATGAAATATCCTCCTTATCATTTGTCGCAGCATTTCCCCATGTCCGATCATGTGTAGCGTGCAGCCCAGACCATCCTCTATCTGTCCTTGACTTTGACCTTGTCCTCGGCCAGTTTGGAGTTGTCGACAGGGGGTTTTGGGGATGAATAACTTCAGGTTCAGCCGTAACATTGTTTCTTCCAGATGACAGGCGTTTGGATTTCGGATCTATGCCACGAACATAGTCAGATGGTTCAATGTTAGCATGAGTGCTACTGCAGGTCGTGTCCGGATCTCCACCAGAAATCCGGCTTGGGGTCATTATTGAGTCGATACTTGATAAGCTGGATGCTCTAGGAATGCCTTCTTTGCTCGACCTTCTCAAGATGTCATTGTACAGGTCTGTCATGTCAACTACTGCATGCTCAGTCGAGGGTTTTCCTTCCTGTTCTTCTTTCAATGCTGGAAGATATTCCACTTCATAGGTATATTTTGGCAAACAAAGAAACTTCAGGAAACCAGCCACAAAGTAACGCAGAGGACCAAAGCGCTTCTGATATTTCCCGGACAGCTCCAATACTGAAAAGAATAATACCAAATGTTAGTGACAAGTTTTGAGGTAACCGAGAGAAAATATATGAGAGAGAGGAGGCATTGTAAACTAGAGATGCAGGTAGGTGATTTTGAAATACATGCCTATTTTGGCCATTTCCATTGGGCATCAGGGTAAAAGCATAATGGAGGACATACAAGCATTTGAAGGATATAATCTCTGCTTTTTAGTTTGAAACATCCCAAGCAGTAAAGAATTAATGACAGTAATGGGACATAAAAGTTGGAAACTATAGACCCAAGTGATTTGAATTACCATCACTGACGAAACCATAGTACGCACAAGTCATCCCAAAGTGAATGACACCAGTTTGAAGCCATTCGACAGCAAAAACATCTGTAGCAGTCAAACCACCCTGGAGCAACAAAAAAATATATATATCTTATTCAAGAGCAAGAAAAAGCAGCACAATAATTTGAATGAATACCCAATGATTGCATCACAAAAATCAACCAGATACTTTAATATGATCCCAAGTTTCTAAGCCAAATTTAAGTTCCTGACATAGATCACTCAAGCACAGTGCAGGGGAATAAGACATTAACAAACATCACTTTGTACAAAGCTGGTTCACTCATTCAAGCAACCATTCACTGTTAAATACTAGGCATTACTATTGACATTAAAATGCTCCTGCTTGCTTTAAAATTTTCTGCTTCCAAGTCTGTTTGCTAATAGCTATTTTTTGAGTTTTCTTGATAGCTATATCACATTTTAGCTCCAAAAATCTCAATTGAACATAGTCGGTGGATCTTATAATCATATTTAGCATCGCAATTCACTAGAGTAGAGCAATTCACATGTTCAGCAGGCAATTTTATTATGATAGAACACCTTCAGAAGCCTACAAGAAGTAAAACCAGTTCAGGTGATCCTAGGGCTTGGAAATAATGACCCCAGTTAAAGCACATAGTGCTCTAGTGATCATCAAGTAGAAGAATCTCATTCCTTGAAATAATTTCAGGTGCTCAAGGCAGTATGTTGATGTGGATTCCATTTTCTTTTGGTAGAAACATGATGACAAGTATTTACAAGAAAAGGGAGGTGGGAGAGAACATAATTGTTAAGCATGCGAGCCACTTTGAAGCATTATATAAGAAAAGAAAAATGGCTTTGTGAAAGTGGAATGAGCATTATCACAGACATTAAACGGTCAACTCTTGACATAAATAAGATAGGGGAAAAAAGCAGCAATATGGAGCCCTAGACAGAGACTAGAGAACACGGATCGTACCAAAATGAACACACGTACAAATTGATAAATAATTAGAGATATGGAAAAACACGCACACACATACACAGACACTGAGTCAATCATGTCAATGACACCAATCAGTGCATAACTAAATTTCATGACACTACAAGTCGTGTTTGGAAATAATATCATAGGGGAAAGCAAGTGATACCTTCACAATAGCTAAAGCTGCAGAAATTGGATCCCTGACTCCCAAAACAGTCCAAACAAGTGAATTATCAGAACCAGCAGGTATTATTCCCAGAGGTATGGAAATTCCTTCTTTCTGGTTATCCCTACTAAGCAATCCATTCAGAACCTGGAGAGCAAACAAAAGGTAGCAACTTACTCATCTGAGGAGAACAAACAAAAGAAGGTGGAAAGGTAAACGGGTCATTACTTTAAACTACTTCACTCCTCTATTGAAACACAAGTCTCTGTAGCATGGAAGGTATGGCTATCTGAGTGAGATTTATACTAAGATAGAACTAAGATAGAAGTGGGCATGAGTCAGAGCTGCACCATGTCTTGCATAATCACAACCCCCCATACACACTAATCATTCAGGCTATATCACCCATTCCACAGAATAAAAATATAAATAGCCATTTACTAGCTGATCAAAAAGCAAAGCAAGTAAACATATCAGTTGCATTGCAGAAAACGTGTTCCTCGTCATTAATATGTTTGCTCGCCAATTTAATTATTTTATAGATAACTGCCCACTAAATTTGACTAAACCAACATTCCTCACATTAATCTATAAACTACTTGAGTCACTTGCCAACTTTTATCTTGCTTAGTTTTAAAATACCAATATTTATTTGTTCTTCTAAAATCACTAACTATTATAATAATTACCAACATTGACTCTAGAAGTCTAATTGTTCCATTTTCTCTTTTGTTTTCAGGAACGAGCATGCTACAAGTGCAATGCTAGCTTGATAGAAGAGAAAAGCGAAACATAAATTTTATTTGTCCAACTACTAATTCTAAGATGGAACTGCATATTACAACCCTAGAGTCCCAGCTTTCACAAAAACATACCTCTTCCAAGCATTTTTTTTTTACTACTGACCATAACTATCATTAGTTATTCACAACAAGTATCTAAAAATCCTTCCTCCCAATCAACAAGCATCACTGACCACAGTTACTGCTAAAACTAACACCAAGTGAGATTACATACACTATCACACATTAGAGAAAAAGGTCCATAATCAAAACATTTAGGAAAGTGCTGAACCCTTTCAACGCAGATACAACTTAACATATTGCACAAAATCATGAGCTCTGCTGATTGTTGGCGTATTCAGTATCAGACCAGAACCTTAAAACTAGCCGTTGTTCAACATTCTATTATGCAAGGGATTGACAGTCCATTGAGACACAAAATGCCATTGTTAGATATAAATTTGGTAAAATAAAGAGTAGGAAAAATTATGGTAGCAAACGACAAACCTCATTGACAATTCCATCACCTCCAACACATATTATTCCTGGAGAGCATTGACCAATGCAGATAAATAAAAGCAGCAATCAGAACGTGATAATCAAACTACAAAGAAAACTGTCAAGAATGAGAGCTCAATTTAGCAGTCCTACCATCAGGACAGGTGCTGAAGTCAACACTAGAAGCTAGACTTTTCGCATGACCAGCATGAGTAGTCTTAACTACCTCCAGCTGGAATCCTGCAAGCTGTTAGAATGCATCATCAATAAGAAATGGATTTTTGAGTGTAAGGAAGAATGGTAGAGGAGTATTACACCCAGAGCAACACACATGAAACATAAAATGCAACTGTACTCTTTTATTTGCAGAAAAGAAATCTAGCATACAACAAAAGCCAACTCTTTTTCATTGATAGTCAAGAATTACATAAACTAGCTCTTGACATTCAAATCCACACTGCATTCTTTTAAGCATGACTGTACACAAACTCCAGTTGCAAGGGAAAGCAAGGGCCACATTGAAACAGTCCACCCATAGGTGACAGCAGAATGATAGACTTCAGCCAATAAGAAAAGACTTCCAAAACAAATATGCGACTTGCAATAAGGAAACGACCTATGCCACATCTCTGAAGCTGATTTGGTTTGATAATATATTTTAAATCAAGTGGAACTGGAAGCTAGAAAGGAGCATTCAGTATTAAAAGCAATGTGCTTCTGGAAGTTTAACACAACCTATTATAGGAAAATAAGTCAATTGCAAGGATGCGCAACGACAAGACAAAGTAGTCCAAAGTTTCCTTCCAGTTCTCAGTGAGACATGAATACATAGACAGCTTAGCAAATAGTAATTCAGATAAGGACAGCAACATACGAATGCTTCCTGGTGGTTAGATTATCTGGCTTTATGGCGTAAAAAATATTCAGGAAGGCACAATTCAATATTTTCTTCTTTTGTGTGCGCGAGCTGATCAGACCATGAACATGAGCAGCCAACAGCATTCACAAACAACTAGCGTTGTACAAAAGAGATGTAATCCATTACAAACCTTAAATATTGGCTCAGCCATTCTGTAGAAAACTTTACTCGATCTACCCCGTCCAGACCGTGGGTTTAATATGACAAGCATTCTGGGAGGATTCTTGCATCTGAAAATTAATTCAGGCGGAGGGTCAATCGGAAGCAATTCTGAAGAAGCTTGCTTCTTTGATGAAACCAGTGGGTGTGGCAAACAATTGACATAGCATTGCTGGTCAGCAAAGCCACCCACCCATTGAATTGCCTCTTCTCTGCTAGAAGCCACAAAACGGAAGTCCTTGCGACTTCTCTTTTGACCTTTCATGAAACAAAAGAAGCCACAGGATCCATTCCTTTCGGGGTAAGCATGCACAGTGAAATGTCTAAGTCCAGCATTATAGGACACCTGTCAGAGTTAATGTCATAAAACAAAAGTTTTGTTAACAGCCGTCTCTCATTCAAGCAGTACTATTAATCTATCTATGGATCTATATCCGGATTTCATCCCACAGTCAATTTTCTTATCTTATTCTGCTTGAATGAAAAGGACATACCGAGACAACGTTGTCGAGTGGCAAGACATTGGAGCCCCAGACTAAAGCCCTGCTGGTAAGCTTAGCATTGACAGCGCCTTGTTGAGTACTCATTTCAGCTGAATTTTGCTTCCCATCCTTGCCATTCTTGTCATCTACATTCTTTCTCTTATCTAAAACAAGCTTCCCCGTATAAACAATGTAACCCAACAAATCCGACTTCTCATCTCCACCGCCCCCTCCGATTATATCAATCCTGTGCTCATCTGCCTTCTTCACTTTAAAAGGATCGTCGACGTTCATCGGATTTTTATTCTGCCTCGACGCCGCAGTCTTGACCTTGTTCCGCTTCTCGGGGAAAACCACCGGCGACGCGGCGTGCCCTCCGCCAGGTGAACACAGTCCCATTCTCCTCAAAGACTGCTGAGGCACCGAAACCCTAAGGCTGTTATTGCTCTTCGAGAGACTCCCGCTCTTTTGCATCTCCGCCGCTATCCACCTCCCCTCCCTTCTAATCCCAACGACCGCAGAATCACACAAGACCCGCGGGAACCAGCGTCACATCGCGCGCGCGCGCGCCCACTCTCGACAGCTCGGACGGATCCCGCAATCACCGATTCGCGGCGGCGGCGCCGATCCGAACCACGATCCAAGCGGAAGCGAAACAGCACCTAAAGCCTCGGCGGATCAGATCGGCCCCGGCGAAATCCGCGAGCAGAACACGAACCGGATCCGACGCGAGAAACGCCGGGAAGACAATCCCAATCGGAAAACCCGAGCTGAAACGGAGAGAATTACCAGCTGGAGAATTCGACCAACGACCGCCCGCCGCCGCCGCCCCCGCCGCCCCCTCCGGCCAGTGCTCCGCCGCCGCCGCCGACCGATCGAATTCCGCCGGGCGAATGCGCCGGGAA
Source organism: Eucalyptus grandis (assembly GCF_016545825.1). Taxonomy (NCBI): domain Eukaryota; kingdom Viridiplantae; phylum Streptophyta; class Magnoliopsida; order Myrtales; family Myrtaceae; genus Eucalyptus; species Eucalyptus grandis. Next base: position 43,514,826 of record NC_052612.1, on the reverse strand, counting down.
AAAGGCCCGAGAAAATGCTGCAGAAATTCGAGAGGGAAAATGGAGGAAAAAAAAAAATTCCCGTTCGCACTTCGAAAGATATTGAAAATCTGAATGGAGGCGAGAAATAGAGAGAGGAAATGGAAACTGAGGGAGGGAGGAGCGGCCCGGGCTTGGATCCTCTGCTTCGCCACCCATTTCTAGCCTCGGCCGATGGGGGCTCCCGATTGGTCCACGTCAGCGCGTGTTCCCTGCGGTCCCCCCCCCACGCCCCCGGTTTGACGTATTGATGCAGTAGTTAGCGGCAGGACACGGAACTCTTACCTAACATTAAACATTTTATTAATAATTCTAAACCATCCGCTTTCGCTTAATTAAGTGAATTAAATTAATTAAATGGTCATGATTGTGCATTTTATTTTAAAAAGAACTGAGTGTGTTAAAGAAAAGGAAGGAAGAATCGCAACGGTTGGGGGAAATAATGTAGAAAAATTACAAAAGAGGAGTCTTGGTTTTTAAATTAATTTTTATTTTGGGCTTCTTTTTAAAAGAATATTTAGAATATAGATAATGGGAAGTGCCCTTTTCTTTTTGGTTCAAAGGGAGTGGACCTCTGATTGGAAGGCATTTCACTTCTCCCTGTTTTATTTCAGTCAATTTTTTTTATTAATTTATGTCGCTGTCAATTTCATCTTGGGGGATTCTCCTTTCAGCTTTTGGAGATAATGATGGAGTGGAGCAGGTGGAATCGAGAGGGAAATGTGGGTACATTTCGTGGTGTACGTCGAGCTTATTGGGAATAGCGTACACGAAATAAAAGAGTATGATTCCCCGAAAAATCCCTTTAAACTTTAGATTCCATATCGATTCTACTTTAAATTTTTCTTCTTTTTTTCTTTTTTTTTGATAACCGAAGATCCGCGGGTGGAATCAGGCTTACGCCAAGCAGCCCACGATATGTTAAATTTTTCTATCTCATAAAAAATCTCAAACTTTCATTCTAATACCAAATCTATCCACATGTCAAAAAAGTCTTCACTGATTTACTTAAAATCATTGACGTTCGAATCAGTTAGAAGTTTATTATCAAAAATTGTGTTTTCATCGATGTCCTCACCTTGTCAAGAACAATGGCAACCTTCCAATGTTAATAATATTGAAGAAATTAATGGCAATTTTTGGACGCACCAGCCAATTTAGAATTAAAGTGAAAGTTTATGATTTTTTACGAGACAAAAGAAAATTCAAAGTATAATTGGGATTAGACTTAAAGTCAATGGTGTTTTAGGGAATTATCTTGTGATAAAATGGTGTTTCGATTTTATTTTTCATTCGAAACATGATTTATATAAAAACATATTATCCCAATTTAGAAAAAAAAAATTCAATCCGGATATGGTGTAATTGCAACAAACGGGTGTTTGGTTTAATTGTATATAAATCAATCGAGTCAAGAAAAAGCATAAAAAGATACCGAGTATCTGAGGACATCATCCAAATCATCAAAAGATTTTCTTCATTGATTTGTGCATCTGATTATTTATGAATTTAGAGGCAAACAATTTTGTCATTCGAATTGTAGATGCAATGCAAAATAATATAAATCTTAACACGCCTGATTTTCTAACTTGGCTAGGTTGAGAAAAATCCCGAACAAATAACCCATAATTTATATTTGCTTATGTTGATTTATGATTTCATGATTTGTCTTGAAAACCCTTAATCTTTTCAGCAAAATTGGGATCTTTTATGGTCTCCCTTTTTTTCCATTCCAAAAAACGATATAAATAAGGTATCTTTAGCTTTTTCTTCGTAATTTATACTTCCTTGCATTTCATATTTCGACGATTCTCTTTTTAATTTAAATTGCAATGTGAGATTTGAGAAAATCTTCAGCAGCACAATCTCCTGATCTCTTGTTCTTATTCCTTTTTTGGGGGCTCTAACTTGTTCTTATTCCAGACCGTGAAGAGTAACAGCCTTAATCGATGCTTGAAATATATTATCTACGAATATGCTTGGAGCGAAAGATCATTAACCTCTAAAAAAGAATAAATGGATGTTCAATTTAAAAAAAAAAAAAAAAAAAAAGGAGAGAATAGTAGCTTCTTCTTTTTAAATATCTTGACCAAGATTTTTATACATGGATATTTAGGAATTTAATTTTAAACTAACCCCAATAATAGCGGTTGCCAACCCTCTAACTACCATGTGCTTAATAAATTCGATATTGAGCGGAATATTAATGTAATGTCCTCCAACTTGATTCTATTTCTCTCGAATGAGTATTCGCCCACCTTGATAATGACAAAATATGCTTTTGTGAGAATAATGACACTAAATGGCATTTTAGCATATTAACGGTTGTAAAATAGTGTGCTTTTGAAAATTCCTTTTAGAAACTAAAATTTATGACCAATCGAGTCGAGTTGAGTCGAGCTTTAAGCTCACTAGTTAACACTCTCAACCGAATCGAGGATTGAGCTTTCATTTATTAGTTAACACTATACATGAAAGCACATTCACCTTACATTTTCATATTGTAGCGATTAACTTGGCAAAAATAGAATATTGTGCACACGAAGTGTCCAACAAGAACATGATCCCACTTGTGGGACATCATGTAATTACTGCATTGTCCATCAAATCAGCCATTTGTCGAGTACCTCATCACGGAAATGTCATTGAAACCTTAAGGTACATTAATTTGTAAGAAAAATATTTTTAAGAAGTTGTTTTAGAACTTTCAAATGTTTAGATGATGGAATATAAATCGATTTATGAAAAATGCTTTTCATTAATTGAAAATGATAAATTTATGTTTGGGGAAAACAACTTCCCTTTTTAACAAGAGAGAAATCACTTTTTGTAAACTATCACATAAAAGAAAACTCATCGTTTTTCTTAAAATGATTTTCTGAAAAATATATTTTTATCAAACATGCCTAAAATTAGTCCATTAATGTAAACCGATATAAAATTTACTAACCCGAAAATCTTTTTCATGGACACTACATACATGCCAAAAAACATAGTTTAGAAAGGACCAAAAAAAGGACACGTTGTTAGAATTAGTGAGACTCTTTCGATTCAAAGAACACAAACCTGAAAAATCCTTCTATGTAATTTCGAAACACGCACACCTAATCATATAACCTATAAATATTAGATACCTTGCTTACCATCGAACGTGATAATATAATGATAAAATGGTCATATCATCTTTTATAAGATCACGAGTTCGAATCATGCATGAGCTCATACAGTGTATCTGCATCGATCGCTTCAATCTTGCCCCTCCTATTCCACGCACTCAGGACGCGAGGGGACAGTGACTTGAGCTAGCAAATTCATCGATTAGTGCAGAGCTGAATATCGAGAGAGAGAGAGAGAGAGAGAGAGAGAGAGAGAGATTAGCTCATAGGATGAAATTGACTCTTCCAGTAAATTAAGCATCTCAATTACATAATTACCCTTTGACCAAAAAGTAAAATTACTCAATTGCCCCTCGCAGTACTTATCCAGAAGAGGAACTAGCAAATCGACAAACGAAGGATCTCTGGCTCTCCTTAGCTTTTTCTGTCTTTTCCTTTTTGAATACTCAACGTGATGGGATTGCCCTTTGGACCGAACAACGATCTTCGGTCCACATCAACATCCTGTCTCGACTCTCGGGTCTCGCGAATAGTCTCCCAGCTTTTGCTCAACGCACGATGTCATCCTCGAACTACTATCTTTTTCAATATGTTATGGTGTGGTCATCGAGCTACTGATAAATATTTAGGGACGACGTTGTCCATTAAACTAGAGTGACCACGTTAGATAAATTAAAATTAGGAGCAATATTATAGGTTAGATGGAAAGTTTAGAGACCATTTGATGTTTTCTTTAGATACAATGTTGGGTCTTTGTCCAATTAATGTTCACACTAGATTTCAAACCCACGAGGTTAAGAAAAGCTGTAGCGGAATCATTGGACGATGATATAGAAAAAGATGGGCCTGAACTTGAAAACAGACCCAAAACAAGGAAACTGAAGACTATGAGCAAACTGTGTTAGCCCACCAACAACACAAGTCAAGCGATGACTCAAGATACATTTGGTTTGGTATTTTCAAAATAGCAGCTTAGTTTAAATGACTTTGAGCAAATGCAAATGTCGTTTGGTAAACTATATATTCATAAACAAACTCAAGAAAATGTTGTTTGGTATAAAATGCATTTGAAAAGCCCTTTGCATGATTAACATTAGTTTTTTTTTTTTTAATTTGAATTTGAAAAAAAATAATGTATGCAACTTTTTTAATATGAATTTTGACAATAATGGTTAAATATATATATAATTTATTTATAAAAAAAAAAAAAGACAAAACCCTCCGTTGCTCGGTGAATGGCTACAACTATCGATGAGCCAAATTTGGCTTCAGCAACCATCTTGATCAAGGTCACCTGAGGTCGAGCGACCTTTGATGGCCCTCATGAGGGTCACGCAACCCTCATTAGAGGTCATATAACATATAAATATTAAACACCTCAGCTTACCATATACTAAACATATTTTAGAAAATGACCAAAAACAAGAGGACGCATTGCTGGAATTAGTGAGACCCCTTCTATCCAAAGGGCCTTGTGGAGAATCTCTCTCAACCTCAAGAACACAAATCCGAAAATCTTTCTATGTAATTTCGAAACACACATATGTGATCACATGACATATAAATATTAAACATCTTGACTTACCATAGGATGTGATAGCTTAGTGATAAAATGATCATATAATCTTTTATGAGATCACAAATTGAGTCATGACACGAGCCCATAATGCATAATTGCACCGGTCGTTTCTCTCTCGCCCCCACCAGCAAATCCATCAATTACGGTGGCGGAAGGACGAGAGAAAGATTCACTTGGAGGATGAAATCGACTCGTTCAATAAATTAAGTATGTCAATTACATAAATTGCCCCATACAGTACTTATCCAAAAGAGGAACTGGCAAATTGACAAACGAAGGGTCTCCCTCCCCTCTCTCTCTCTCTCTCCATGCCTTTTCTGTCTTTTCCTTTTTGAATACTCAACGTGAAGAGATTGTCCTTTGGACTGAACAACAGTCTTCGGTCCACATCATCATCTTGCCTTTCATGAACAGTCCTCGAATTTCGGTTCAATACACAATCTCATCTTTAAAATTTTAATTTATTCAATGTTGTCCATAGATTTTTAATCCGTTAATGTAATCCTCGAGTTATTGATAAATATTTGAGGTAATATTTCCATGTGCTTTATAACGATATTACACTGAATGAATTAAAAGTTTGGGAATAATGTTGCACATTGAACCAAAGTCAAGGGACCGTGCTAAAAAAAATTAAAGATTTGGGAACATGTTGAACATTAGATAATAGCTCATGAACCATTTATGTTGTTTTTCCTAAATCTAGCGTTGGGTCGTTGTCCAATTCATGTCCACACCAGATTTCGAGCCCACGAGGTTGAGAAAAACCCTAGAGGATCAGCAAAACTATGTATGATTGGACTCGAGCATACAAGAAACTGGGCCTAAACTCCAAAACGGCCCAAAACGAGAAAACCGTTGACTACAAGCAAACTCTACGGCCCACCAACAGCACGAGTCAAACGACGACGGAGACCCGGTCCACGAGTTTAACTTAAGTGTTAAGAATAAATAATACCATTCAAAAGACATAAGAAAATTAAGGAAAATTGACGGGAAAATGACATAGTTAATCCTTTGACTTTAGCTAAATATGCACTATGGTCTCTAAACTATCGGTAATTGTTTTTCTTGTGATCATTCCGTTCGCTCAAAAGACAAATCAAATGTTATTTGACATTGTGGATTATTATTTGCTAAGTTTGATATATATATATAAAGTGATGAATTTTGCATGTCCATCTACTTTTAAAAAAGAAAAAAATATATGGGGTGTTAACATGCTGTTGATATTTGATGCCATAAATTAGAAATGTGCAACCAAATTAATTATATCCGGGAACCATATCGAACCACCCATAAAATAGGTCCGGGATTGGTTCCTATTGGAATCGGTACGAGAACATGTTCAATTTTTTTGAACCAACTGTAATTAGTTTGGGAATGGGTTATGAGTGGATACCCACTCAAGAACCAAACTGGACCTGCTCTAATTAGGATCCGGTTTCAAAATCAGTTTTATAAGCTAAAAAACCAAATTTTTATTTCCTTTTTCCCTAAATTCTAACATCGGCACTCATTTTCCCTTTGTCCCTTCTCAAAACTCCTCGCTAGTCATTTCTCTTCTCCTAAATTTTTATGGATGAATGGGGAATAGTTTTATAATTTATATTTTATGTTATGTATTTGAACTTTTTCTCATTTACAATTGTACATAACTATGTTTTTTTTTTAGTGGATTAGGAATTTTGTTGTTCAACTTTTACTTTAAATAATTTCATACTCATGGTTTTCATACGACTTTGCTATAAATCACGAACTAAAAAAAGGAACAAAAAAATAAAATAGATTTCCAATAAACCCTAGAACTAGATTAGAAAAAGATGGTAGGTTTCATAACTAGTTTGAAGTAAATTGGGTAAGTTTCGAGGTCAAAAAACTAGGAACTAATTATAATAGGGTAATTTTCAGGTTTTTCAACCTCTAAAATGAATCGCAATATCTCGATTTGAGATGAATATTTTACGTGTATAATCAAAGTATAACCAATTTTTCGTGCACTATTCAGATTTAAATGGATTAGAAGTCACATCATCAGATTTCTTTAGTTTGAATTAATGGAATGATGGCATTAAATATTTAATGTAATCTAGGAATTAGATTAAATATCTACTAATAAATATTGGATGACATTGAACAGATCAATGATTCAGGAACAACATCATACACTAGACAAAGTCCAAGGACCAACTTTTTGTCATTTTCCCTAATTTGATAAATCTTTATGGCTAAATCCCCATCACTTCTTAATCATTATCTCGATGGTACTTTTAGCTCGGCGGAAATGCCTGATAAATATCTCTTGTTCGCATCACTTTCGTCGTGATATTCAAACGATCATCAATGCAGGATCTTCATCCTTTCCTCCAAATCAGACCCGAACATGGATCTCGAAGCGGATAGAACAAGTACAGAGAGGACCTACGCACATTTGGACAGAGGGTCATTCATTCACAAACTCGACTCCGCCTTATAGAATTCTAGCTTAAGCCGACTTGATTCGAAGATCCAAACGTACGTAATTTTTTCGCAACGACTTGACTCGGCGACTCGGCTTCGTTGACCCTTAATCCGAGTCAACACATAATGTTTTTCTCTACAAATGGTGAGGTGAAGAGAGATCTTTCTTCGGCAATTCCACCGCCGTAAAAGAAGAAGACATTTCTCGGAAAGCACAGTTAAACGAGCTTTGCGAATCAATTTCTCGAGAAATCGCAACTTGCACTGTCACGAATTGCTTGAATCGTTCAAACACGTGTAGCAGCAATGCCTGCTGAAAAGGGCCAACCCGACCATCGAAGAACTTCACCTTTTTGACCTCATTTCCGGGAAAGAGCCCGCGATATTCGAACTCCGACGCGACCCCATTCGATCATAGTAACGTCGTCCCTTTTTCCTGAATGACGCCACTTCAAGGCGCTTTAAACGTAACCTCTTTTATCTCCTTCGTCCATTTATAAGGAAAATGACACGGACCATTTTGAATTTTGATTCAATGTATTATGTCATATTTGAATTTTTAATTCGTCCAAGTGTTTCTTAAATTATTAGTAAATATTCAACCTAGTCTCTAAATTATATAAAGATATTTAATACCGTTCTTATATCGATTCAAGTTAACGAAATCCGTTGATGTGATTTTCAATTTGTTAAGTTTAAATGATAGGTAGCATAAAAACAATCACACTTGAGTTGTCCAAGTAAGATGTACATCTTAAATCATAATACGACAGTCTATATCATCAAATAATGATTAACATGTTAGAGCGTATTTGGTAACATTTCTATTTCGTAGAATAATTTTTGAACAAAAATAGTTTTTTTCTATTTATATTCTGAGAAGTCATAAAAAAATAATTTATGAGTATAAGAACACGCTTGGTAATTGCAAAAATTTATATTCCATAAATAGAAATACGTTTGATAAACTTATATAATTTTGTTTTTTCTTTTAATTTTTCAATATTTTTATTATATTTTCTTCTTCATTTTTTTTTTTTCTTTCTTTTCTTTTGGATCGTGACCTCACTTAGATCTTGCGAGGCCAAGTTCGCCCAACCACCGGTGAGGCTTGGTCTTGTCGGGCCACTAATGGGCAGATGCCGGTGAGGCAGCGGGCCTATCGGTGATGCTTCGGCGAGGTCGCCGACCATGGCCGAGGCCGGCGACCGGCCAAAAGGAAGAAGAAGAAAAGAAAAAAGAATAAGAAAAAGAGAAAAAAATAAGCATTTTCTTGAAATTGTTCATAGGAACAAGAATGGTGCGTTTGCAGAACGCTTTCCGATCAAAAATCGTTCTAGGAAATAGAAATAGAAAAATTATTTTGCTCCAGGAACAATTTTTGAAAGTAATAAGGCGTTTGGTAAACTTGTTCTGGAATAAAAAATGAATAAAAACATTTGGTAAATTTATGTTCTTTTTTGTTTCTTTTTATTCGTTTCTTTTTTTTTTCTTATTTTGGCCGGTCCCAGGCTTGGCCATGGCCGGGCGGCCTCGCCCAGCCCATGGTGAGGCTCGTCGCCCCGACGAGGCCGAGCCTCGTCGTGGTTGGGCGAGCTTGGACTTGCCCAATCCGGCGAGCCCGAGCTCACCCGCCTCCCTGTTGTGCCGCGAGGCTTGGCTCGCCAGGCCGGCGAGGTCACCGGACTCGATAGCGTCGTTGGCCATGGCCAAGGCCAAGAACCGGCCAAAGAACCAAAAAAGAAAAAGAAAAGAAGAAAAAAAGAGAGGAGAGAGAGAATTTGTTCTTAAAATTGTTCAAAACAAGAAACACGTTTTCTTGTTTATTGTTTCTGCTCAAAATGTGTTTAAAGGGAAAAAAATAGATTTTGAACAAAAACGCAAACAAACGCGCTTCGAATTTTTTTTTATTTCCTTGAATAAAAACGGAATTTTTGTTCATAAACAGAAAAAAAAAAAGAATGTTAACAAATAGAGCCGAAGCAACTTTTTTCTATTTTTTATTTATGTTCCAAATCTGTTTCCAAAAACAAAAGTTTTATTAAACATGTTTTTGTTCTTTTTGTTCATAACAAAAGAATATAAATTTTTATTTGGGAAACAAAAATACTTTTTGCCAAATAGGGCCTTCACACCTTGATTCTTTTCATTTTTATTAAACAAATGGATAAAAAGATGGACGATCCACGTCATCAATTAATTTTTAATTGATCATTCGAGCAAATAGTAGGGGTGGTCAATTTCCATATTCGGTTTGATTGCAATGTGGAATCGAGAATCAGAATGATTTTGTGAATTTGGAACCAATGACCAAATTGGTTGATCGTAAACTGAGAATTGTTCAGTGAAATCGGTTAGTTTTTTTGCCAGTACTTTATTCCCTTCACTTTTTTTTCTCACTACTTAGAATTGGATCGAGATAGTGTTTAGTTCACAATTTATTATTTTTTTTAGAATTGGATCGAGATAGTGTTTAGTTACAATTTATTAATTTTTTGAAAAAATAATAAATAAAAAGTAAATTTAGTTTGCTAATTGGGAGTTGAACTATCCGAAACACCGGTTTTACTTTTACAAACCGAGAATTAGACCAACCCTACTAGAAATATGACCAGATTGACTGGTTCAATTCTCCATTAAAATTTGGAACCGAACTACTTGGACACCGATTCTACGTTTAAGAATCAAGAACTAGATTGATATTCCCAAGAATTGAATCAAAAAGACTAGTCTGGTATGGTTTGGACAATTTCCAATTTGGACAGTCCGTTTTGCACATCTCTAGCAAACAAAATAACAATATTTAATAAAATAAAAATTTCGGGACAGCGTTATAAGTTGGACCAAAATCGACGTACTATTCACATAATTTTCAATTTCTTTTTTTTTCCCCACTTTTACCGCCACACCACATCGCAAAAGAGAATCCCCCCAACCCCCTTCGCGCGTCGGGATGATTTCACTTCGTAGGAAAGAGCCCGCGATATTCGAACTCCGACGCGACCCCATTCGATCAGAGTGACGTCGCCGTTTTTTTCCTGAATGACGCCACTTCGAGGCGCTTCAAACGTAACCTCTTTTATCTCCCCCGTCCTTTTTATAAGGAAAATGATATGGGCCATTTTGAATTTTGGTTCAAAGTGTTATATCATATCTAAATTTTTAATTCATTCACGTGTTCCTCGAATTGTTAGTAAATATTCAATCTAACATCTAAACTATATAAATATATTCAATACTGTTTTTATGTCGATTTAATTTAACGAAATATGTTGATGTGATTTTCAATCCATTAAGTTTGAATGGTAGGTAGCAAAAAAAAAAAAAAAAAACAATCACACTTGAATTGTCTAAGTAAGATGTACATCTTAAATCACAATTCAACAATCTATATCATCAAATAACAATCAACACGTTCACGCCCTAATTCTTTTCATTTTTATTGAATAGATGGATAAAAAGATGGACGATCCATGTCATCAAATAATGTTTAATTGATCATTCAAGCAAACTATAGGGGTAGTCAGTTCCCAAATTCAATTTGATTGCAATGTGGAATCGAGAGCCAGACCGATTTCATGAATTTGGAACTGAGGACCAGATTGGTTGATCCTAAACCATAAACTGTTCCAATGACATCGGTTAGCTAATTTTTGCTACTACTTTTTTCTCATTATTTTTTCCCACTACTTATAATCGAATAAAGATAGTATTTAGTTCACACGTTATTAATTTTTTGAAGAAATAATAAATAAAAAAGTAAATTTAGTTTGCTTGGTTTGATTCTCCTTAGTTTGCTTGGTTCGATTTTCCTTGGAATCGGGAGTCGAACTGTCCAAACACTGATTTTATTTTTATGAACTAGAATTGGAACCCGCTATTGAAAATATGACTAAACTAACTAATTCAATTCCCAATTAAAATTTGGAACCGAACTACTTGGACACCGATTTTAATTTTAACAATTAAGAACTAAATTGATATTCCCGAGAATTGAATCAAAAACTAGTATGGTCTGGTTTGGACAATTTCCGATTTGGACGGTCTGTTTTGCACATTCCTAGCAAACAAAATGAAAATATTTAATAAAATAAAAATTTCGGGACAACGTTATACGTTGGACCAAAATTGATGTACTGTTCACGTCATTTTCAATTTATTTTATTTTTTCCCCCACTTTACCGCCACACCACATCGCCAAAAAAACCCCCAAAACCCCCTCGCGCGTGGGGATGAGCTGTGCCGTGCTGAGCTGGAAATCCTCGGCAGCACACGCGTCGACCTCCCAACGGCTCCCCCGCGCCCCCTCGATCGCATCCCGACCGTCCATTGTCCGATGTCGTCCCCGAGAAGCGAAATGCTTCCTCCCCTGCCTTGCCTGGTTCCTTCGCTGATTCAAATGATTGGGCCTTCTTCGTTCGTTTTCTCTCTCTACTTTCTCTCTCCTCCGCTATAAAGAGGCGCCCGTGCTCGCTTCATACGACCCTTTTGACTCCCCCCCACCACCACCATCTCGGGTCCTCTTCTCCTCTCTCTTCCCGAATCGTTCGTAGAGAGAGAGAGAGAGAGAGAGAGAGAGGGGGAGGGAAGGAGGGAGAGGCGGTGGTGGAATTGGAGCCGCGCTGCTGCTGATTTCACTTCGTGGGTAAGTCGGTTTGCTTCGCAAGCTTCGACATTTCTTTTCCTCCTTCCTTGCTTCCTTCGATCGGGCAATCGCTTCTGCGGCGAGTCTTTTCTTCTGGGTGTTTTGAGGTTTTTTTCCTGCTGGGTTTTTTGGGGTTTTTTCTGGGTTCTTCTCCGTTTCTTGGTCGATGGTCAACTTGGGGTAGGGGGTTTTGGGTTTCGATTACATGGGTTCAAAGAGGGTCGGTCGTTGACCCCCGACGACGAGCGCTTTCAAGTTCGTTCCTTGCTGTCTCAATTTGTCGTTTTCAAATTTTGTTTATGCTTTCTCTGGGTTTTTTTTCTTCTTTCTTTCCCTTTCATTTCCTTTTGGTTATGTTTTGTGGACGTGCCGTGAATGGTTTCCCGAGTTCGGAATTAGTCTGACGAAAAGATGATTTTTTTTGAATTTCTAGTTCGAGGTGGATCTGAGGGTAGGAGCTAAGATGCTTAATTGGCTGGATCTGTTCGCCACCTCGAGCATCTCTCTCTTTTACGTGAAATTTGCGACTCTTTTCGGAAATTTCTTGGTCGTACGGTGCTAATTGCTCGCTGTATCGTTGGTGGGTTTTGAATTTCTGCTCGATGTCCTGTAAAAATCGTTTCTTTCAACAACATCGTTACTTTTTTGGTTTGCTGGGTTCGTTAGATCAGCATCACAGCCCGGTGGAGCCTACCCCAACATTTGGAACCTAGATAATTGGAGTCGGGCTTCACAATAAGTTACCCATTTTTTTTTTTCCTTTCAAGCCTCAGCCAAGAACGTAACTTGTGCAAAGTTGCCCCTTTTTTTCACTTTCTAATTTGTTACGTTGTTTGTGTTATAAGGCCTATGCTGTGTTTTTTGAATGAAATCAACTGTACCGATGTTGGTCAAACTGTGGGGTTGGATGAGTTTTTGGGCATAACTATCAGGATAAGCAATTGAGAGATGGCTGACATAGTGTTTACCCAAAACGGTAGTGATATGAGTAAAAGCTTCTTGAGATGCACTCATGACATATTTTTCTGTATATATTAGAGATTTATTTCTTTTCCTTCGGCTAAATATTGTTGATAATTTCTGACCCTGATGATTTCTGCAATTATGAACCTACATGGCTTGTGTATCTGGTTCAATTTTCTATTCTCTCTTAGGGAAGATATGCTCTGAATTGGTGTTTATGCTATTCAACAGCTGAGGATCGATGCCGGCGCTACAAATGAAGCCCAAAGCCCTCATGAGTTGTGAGAGAGATGGATACCTGCATAGGTTATGTCAGGACTCAAGTAAAATTTCTAAAAAGAAGAGCTCTTTGTTGTGTAAATCCCATGAAGTGATAGATGCGGAGACGGTTGAATGTCAAAATGGTATGTTTTGTCAGGTTCATAGTTTAGTGTCTTAGAAGTGAATTTCCACATACACCCATCTGTGTGTGTGCATGTGGTTTTGGGCTTGAGCGGACAGACATGCTTGAGCCCTGCGTACTTGCCTGGTTCATGCAGAATTTGACCCCTGTTATGATTTTGACTTCAAGTCAGATTTAATCTGGTGGGTTTTCGTGATGTAGGAGTGATATCAGAAGAAACCATAATTGACGAAGCCATTCATTCTGAAAAAGACAGCCAGCAGAACATCATTGTGGCCCAAGAACGATTGTTATTCTCTGCAGATCTTAGCTCTGCAATAGATGTAAGTTATTACTTTTAGAAGCTTTTCTGAATTAGTACACGATGCCAGGGGCCTTTACTAGAATTCCTGTATCAGACAGCTTGTTATAATTTTTCACATCTCGTTCAAGGAACTCTTTCTTTCAGGATTATGTTCTTTTAACTACATTGAAAGCACAAACTGCTCATTGATTCTTTCTGGAATTTACCTCATCATTAGATTGGTTTGTTTCAAGTTCAAATTTGCATTCATTTTCCTTTTAAGAAAAGGGAAGAAACGGTTTTCCTTCTCTCCATTTGAAGGATATTGTGGAAAATGGTATTGCAACTCTGTATCACTGAGCATTGTCGAAGCAAGTATTTAAAACAAGTCAGAAAATATATGGGATCGAACTATGCAGTCTTTTAGTGGATTTAGTGGATTGGTACACATTCATTAGTCGGCAGTACGAATATGAATCTTTTCTGAATGGACAGCTTCAAGTATAGAGACAGCTTCAATTATTAATATGAATTATTTCTTTGGGATTTTGGAAACTTCAATGACTATTAGCTGATGGAAAATTATGGGAACTGAATATGTATTCAGATTGAAAATTTCATGCCTTTCTGTAATTCCTAATAAAAAGGTCCTGTGCGTTCACATAATCTTTCTGGAAGATTATAATTGTTGTCATCTGATTTATTGACTTGCTTTTCCTGGCAGGACTCTTCACAGGCTCCATTTCCTTCACCCTTGGAAAGTGTCTCCTCTATCCCTGTAGAGTCCAAGGTCACCAACTGCGACTCAAGTGCTTCTGATGATATAGGTAGTTGGGCTCAGTTACCCCTTAAAATCCAGTGTCTTGATTTTTTGTGTGGCAGTATTTTTCTTCTTGGATGCACAATTTAATTTGCGAGGATCTTCCGTGCAGTAGCCATTTTTCTTTGGTCAATTTAAATCCAGGAAGAAAGACTGTAAAAGGACATATTAAAATCAGGATGGAAGATGATAGTGAACGTTGGATTGATCTTGTTCTGTAAATCTCTCAGGCACTTGCTTTTAACATTATCAATGTTTAGGATGGCATATTTACTGTTGAGATCGATACTGCCTGGTCATAATATTTACAGTGTGGGACCTATTGGTTCATGTATGAGATGGGTTGTATCGTTGGTACATTCCAGCTAGCGCTTCTTCTTTTGCCATGATCCATGGAAAGTGTCAATTTGGAGCTCAAAATGTCTGACTAAAACTAAGCAACTCTGAACCCCAGAAGATTAAGAGATCCTTAGAGAGGAACTTTCCACTGGTAGGACAGAGCAGTTTAGATGGGCTAAAATTCCTCTACCACCTTCTGCTCTGCTATAGCAGTGAGAGGGACTCACTAAACCACTCTAAGTCAATTGCAAAACCATGGAAAGGCAAAATGAGTGTTATCTTTGATTGTAAAGACAATCAAAGATAACCATAGAAAGACGATCAGGAATTCTGGCTCTCCTGTATATTTTGGAGTTGGCCACTTTAGTATGTGTATCAATCTAAGCAGAGAAGTGTCTTGGGGTACTTGTGACATATCGGACGTGATTAGTTTCTTAAGACAGTTTTAGTGTTTACAGTGGCTCTTTTCTTGTATAAGCGATGAGGTATGACTCCCCTGGTGTAATTGCAAGTTCAGATTGCTGTATGTCCCACCTTTTTCATATCATTTGGGACCAATGTTTATTAGACAACACCTGTTGATTTCCTAGTACGTGCTTACTCTTTCCGTTGTCTTATAGAGTCTTTCTGATGTCCATATTATCTTTTCTCATTTGTCAGCCATAGGGAGGGAAGATTATCCTGCGAAGAAGCCACTGGAAATCAACTCTGATAATACTAGGAGCACTAATTGTTCCAGTCATCTGTCTTCACATGATTTGGATCTACACTTCTTGGATGACGATGATGGTAACACTAGGAGAGATGGTGATGGGGCAACGGCATTAGATGATATTATGAAGAGTAACCTTGTTCAGCAGCTCGGATGGACTGAATCCAATATGCTTGTTGATATGACTGGGAATTGTGTCATGTTGCCCTTTCCATTTCCGGAAGAAACAATAAATATGTCTATTTTCCAAGCACAGACATTAAGTGACGAGCTCTTGAATTCAGAGAGTGCGATATTTAATATGGTGACCCATCATTCAAGAATTTGTGATCAGGCTCTTGCTAACTCCAGACCTGCTGATTCAGTTGAAATGGACTCCTTTGATCCCATGTTGTTTATTAGAAATTTTCTTGACCTATCTGATCTGGAAGCTAACTCCCTGCCAGCACTACTGCCCAAAGAAACATTAAGAGGGAAGCACATCACCTTAGTTCTTGATCTGGATGGTAGGTGCACTTTCTTCTCTTTATATAGAGTTTCCTCCCATGTTTTGACTTTTGATTGTCGTGTTCCCTCTTGTGTTCTGGTTCCATTTATTTTTATCATTGTTTTGAGGAACCTAGGTTTTCCCTTGGATAATCTGACAATCAACTTCTTGAAATGATATTTGGTATACCCTTAGATAATCTGAATCTCAATAAACTTCCTGTTTGCAGCAAACAGTACTTTTGTTTCATATTTGTGCTTTTCTGGAAAATCAGGTTTTGGTAATTATTCGAGGGTTAGACTGCACAAACGATCTTTAAGCAGTGAGCACTCCTGCGCATGTCTAAACTGCCTTATCATAATGTTTATTTGGGAATTTATTCATTTTTCGTTATATTCTATTTTGTTCCGAGCTAGACATTTGAAAGTTAACATAATCTTTGCTGCTATTTTTAGCATCACTTAACTTTCTTCGCAAAGATTGTGAAGATTACTGTTTCTCCATGTAGATAGCTGCATTTTTGTTTACTTGATAGAGGTTCCAATTTTTATTGCTCAAAGATCAGAACTTATGTTGACGTACATCTGCTGCAACATTACAGAAACTCTCGTCCACTCTTCTTTGGAACCGTGTGATGCAGACTTCACAATACAAGTTTCCTTGAACATGGAACAGCATACTTTTTATGTTCGTCAGAGGCCTTATCTCCAGACATTCTTGGAAAAGGTGTCGGATATGTTTGAGATTGTACTGTTTACAGCCAGCCAGAAATTTTATGCTGAACAGCTTCTGGATCACCTGGACCCTGATAAGAAGTTCTTCTCTCGTCGGGAATATCGCGAAACATGTGTACTATCGGATGGTATTTTCACTAAAGATCTGACAGTCTTGGGAGTTGATCTGGCAAAAGTTGCTATAGTTGACAACTCTCCCCAGGTTGGTTTATCCTCTCCTAGAAACTTTGCCTTAATATGGTGTCGAAACTTTTGATGAGCTTAGATGAATTAAAAAAAAAAAAAAAAATGGAAGGAAAAAAACCAGCCCTTCTGTGTTCAAGAATACAGTTGTCCATATGTTTTGTCAATAGCTCCTCTAAGTCTGTTCTCTATGCATCTTAGGTATTCCGGTGGCATGTGAATAATGGGATCCCAATCATGAGTTGGTTCGACGATCCATCGGACCGTGAGCTGATTTCGCTACTTCCCTTCTTGGAGAGTCTGGTTGAGGCAGACGATGTTCGTCCTATCATTGCAAAGAGATTTGGTGGTCAAGAGTGAGTTTGTCGCATACGAGAATCCGGCTAGTCGAAGCAGTAGGTCTGGGGCTCTTAACGAAGGGGGCTTGAAGAATCTTGAGTATTGACTTATGCTTAGCTTTGGCTTTTCAGTAATAATTGGCGATTAGACTTGTGAGCAGATTTTTATCTATATTTCTTCTTTTTTGGGGTGGCCCGCCGGGCTGGTTAACTATAGCCGTAGTTATAATTTGATTGGAAGTAGAAGCCTTGTGTAAATTGTAGTTGCTGCTTGTGAGGTTGTCCAAGGTGTATATAATTTTTGACTGGCAGTACAGGTCTCCCCAATTGTGTATATCCATCCAAGTTATAGGATTTTATTGTTCTTGATTTGCTTCAGTAATAAATATCGATCGTGAATTGTGTTCATGCTGCTCCTTTCGCCATTCGCTGATAGAAGTTACCCTCGTATTTTAGCATTTGCCTGAATTGCTAAATGACAAAGGACATTTTCCATTTTTCCATTTTCTAGGTTCCTAGCCATAAAAGATATTTTCAATTGAAATATTGAAATATTGATGTAACTGATGAGGATCTGACTAACCGGAAGAGTTCCGCAAATTCCTTAGTAATTGATCAAGCTACTTTTGACTTTTTATTTTTATTTTTTGGGTTTGATCTCACCTTCACAATGCTCGAGGCTTTACCACTTGAATACATACACAATTTTAGGAAAAAGGTACTTTTGTCAAGTGTCAAAAAACTTGTGTTGGTATAAAATTGAAAGTCCCTTCCTTTCCCAACGTACAGCTGAGAAAGTCAATTATTTAGTACATATATCGGGTTCAATTCATGAGTACTGTCCCCACAAACTTGTTTGCTCTGTATAGCAATCATTTTTTACATAAATTCTCTCTCGTTCAGCTCAAAACAGATGAGCATAGGCTATAATATCAAGTCCGGAATTCGATTTAGGTGGTTTCATGTCCTAATAGGCTGGACCTTAACACAGCTTCAAAAGGTAAAATGAAGCAAGAGTAATGCCTCTATAGATATGAAGTTCCAGACTTTTCGCTGGACTGAGGTGAGGAAAAAAAATATATCAGAATGTCGACAACCCCTTTGGCATTAACAATCGGTACTGTTTGTTGAAGGGGAAGAAATCAAACGCCCAGGATTTGGCAATTGGATCAGACCAAGCACAGCAACCCGTGAAGGAGAATAGCTCAACCAAAGAGATCAAGCGGTTACTGGCAAGAATGACAGGATACAAATACTTACAAAACTGCTTAAGAATCACAATTCTCACAGCGATACACAACTAAGAAAATCACAAACAGTACAATGATCCCATCGACACACTAAGGAAGCGAATTAAATATAAGCAAAATTTTTTTAAGGCTCAGACAAATATCAGAAAGCACCTGAAATACGCGACTTGACGGGCTTTGGTTTCATTTCTATGTTATTAGAAAGCACCTGAAATGCGCGACTCGACGGGCTTCGGTTTAATTTCTGTCTTCCTCGGGTAAACCAAATCAGCCAACCATGAAGGCATCGTTATATCTACAGAACCTTCAGATACAGCATACGGAAGCAGATGTCAAAATGGGGCTGATGTAGTTCTTCGCAGCTGATACTTTGGCTCAGGAGGGGGTGCACATGGCAACAGCATCTCGAACTCCTGCAAAATTGAAGTACAACCGATTTAATGACTCATAAAGCAAAATACAATTGACTGAACAACAAAACCATAACAAACACCATGTATTCGAGACACATAATTTACAATGGGATATAAGTGCTTGCAATTTCCATTTGAAACGGGTTTCATCAGCTAGTTGACAGAGCCAAGGAAAACCAATAATTCTTTTCTGCCAGTCTTCTAGATAACAGTAATGACATAGTTGAAACCAAGAAGGTAAAAAAATTCTTCAAAGCAGGTTTCTCCAGAAGAAAATTTTCCAACGAAGATCTCATCGAGTTAACTTTTTTTTATAAAAATTTTTGTAGGGTAAGGAACACCGACTCTAAAGTCTAAAAATGCCAGAGCATGCTCAGACACGGTGCGTTTGGGAACCACTTATCCAAAGCCCCTTGGGCTAAAAAAACCCTTGGGCAAATGCATGTACCTTTGGCAAATTTTTTGGAGAGCTTTGGGGAGATGCAACTATATTTCCAGAAGCCTCTAAAGACCTTTAGCTTAAGGTAGGTCTGGAGGTACTTTGAGTTTCGAGCATTTCCGGCATATATTTTTTTCTTCTTCCAACTTTGTCATCGCTAAACTTTCATAATTCTGACAACGTCCCCACCTCGTGCGACGTGACCGGCAATAGTTCAGGCTGTCAGCAAGGCCAAGTCTAACTGCTGGCAAGCTAGTCTGGCACTGGTCAGCCTCGCCTGAGGTCAGGCAACCTCAGGCAGCGTCACCTGTGTTGCACGATTTAGGCGAAGCTTGAGGTTGCGCGACCTCAGGGGAGGCTGGCTGGTGGCTAGATCTGGCCGCTGACAGTTGGCTGGCAGCCGATTTGGCTGGCTAGCGGCTGAGTTCCACTGACAAAGGTTTGAGGATTTAAAAAGAAAAAACTAGCCAAAGTCCTTTCCAAAGTGCGGCTTTTTTCGAATGGCATCTAAGTCAATGTTGTTTTTAAATTACACTTAACCAAATACTGTTTGCATTTTGGAAAAACCCTCGCCGAAAGTCCACTTAATCCTCAAACTAGCCCACTTGTGCAAGTTCCTTGCACCAATGACAGTTATGACAGGATCGCGCAACCAGAATTACCAGGAAACCAACCCCAGACATCAAAATTTTGAACTTAATAGCCTAGTTCCAAAAAGCAAAGCTTCCTAACCTCATCTTAAAAAACAGGCAACAAAAGTCTAGGATCCAAAAAGAATTTTGTGGCTAGAATGATTACCAAAAGAAAGCTCATTTAATCTGGAAAGTAAAGGGGATACTCGGAAAAAGTACCAAAGGGTAGCAATCCGATACCCCATATATATGGACCATCTATCAGACCTAACAAAGTGCAAAGCCATCTATTATTGGTAATAAGAACGAATGTTGCAACACACTCAACTGTTCTGTGGTTTTCTCCAATTATCAATCACCGCATTTATCTTTCCATTTGCAGAAGCACCCAGGATACAATTTGCCTGAGCTTAATAGCTATTGCCATAAAAATACTTAATTCCATCTACACCCAAATCCACAGCCTCAGATACAAAGAGGAAAAACCACCGCAACACCTTAACTTACACCTTTTTGATTAGCAAATAATACCCTATACATTCATAAAGTGGTAATCCATTACCTAGTCAGCAAACAGAACTACATTTGCAATCTTTGTCCTGTGGTAAGAAATGCACTGAATTTCTTTTCCAGCCTCTTGTGAAAGGCAGCATGGGGACATAACCATATCCCATAGGCCAGTCGAGAGCAAGAGCACTAGAACACTAACAGAATAAGGGCCATGGCCCAACACCACAACCAGAACATTTTCCTCAAAACCTCTAACATTTTAGAATAGGAGTCCGGAATCTATACCAGGCATAACTCTTACACAAAATGCTCCTAAAATTTCAGTTAATTCCCCAGCCACCTACCTAAGCCAACATGCTCGACCGACAAAGATTCATCACTCCTCAACATTATGCAAAAACAACCGTAATATCTTCCTCCACAATTTCCAAGTTAGACTGACAAAATTCAAGTATGAAGCCATCAATCCCAGAAAATCATGGCCAATTCTCCTCTTCTAAGGTTAAGATATCTTCACTTCCGGATGACGAAAGACTATAAATATCTCTCAAGTCCTCTTCCTACAATGGAAAACTATCCACTCTATTGTCTGCACAAACCTAATTTCAACCGAAACTCCTTATGCCACTTAATAACGGCTTTCCCTTGATGAATGTCATTCATCCAAGTTCAAATCCACAACCACTGTACTACATTTTCGCAATCTCAAGCAGAAGGGGAAGTTCTTTTGGTCATTGTCCCCCTTTTGCAATTATTATGCTACAGACAGCATTTGTGACCTCATGCAGAAGGGCAAAAAATGCTTTGCACTCTTTTGTCCCTCTCTCTCGCCTGTCGAGCCTATGAGTCCATTCATCTTTCCAGTGACACCCTTTTTTCGGCTTGACTTTTCCAATATTATCCTATTTGACATTTTATGAAAGGGATAGCACCTTTCACAGCCTTTGAGTCAAGAAAACCAAATTCAGACAAAAGACTTGTGTACCTAGTCCTAAATTGTCCAACCTAAGTACTGTGTCTCAATCTCAGTTTTCAAGTTTGCCCAGCACTGTTGGCCATGCTAAAGCTGGTAAACCTATAATTTATTAGGAAATCCATCTCTGTAAGAAAATCCAAGAAATCATAGACTTTATGGCACATTATTCATATCAAGAAGAAGTAAACCCCATCACCAGGAGAAGCACAAGATGATGGCAGAAAGTTGAGATAAGAGCAATAAGCACAAGTTTATTTAGGTCTTCTTATGAGAGGAGAGTTGAAGCTTTTCGAGTGAGGGATTCTTCCCAAAATTCAGCAAAAGTGAAATGCTCCTCCTTCAGTTCAACTCTCCTGCATACACAGAGCCTTTGCCATAACTCCACATCTCTCATAAGGCTACAGGACAATATGAGGTCACTGCTAGGAAGTTGGAACCTTAGGGTTTTTCATCAAATGGCCAACCCACAGAACACCGAAGTTGCATAACAGACTATAAACCGGAAATCAAGTGAGAGAAACAAATATTAGAATACTGTCCTTAAATGAAAGATTGACCTTTCGTTTCCTCAGCCTTTCATTTTCCTCTTCTAGCCGTGAAACTTTGTTCTCCAGTTCACTTGTGTAAGCCTGTTTGGAGTGACAAATAAAATTAGGTAAAATTGAAAAAGAGAAACAAGCAAACATTTTGACATTACAGAAAGACCATTCTCTGAGTCAGCCAAACTTAAACAACCAGAACAAGCCAAAGCCTACCTGCTTCCTTGCTCGTGAACGAGCTGCAGATTCCCGATTTTTTATCATGCGCTTTTGCCTCCTTTCAACACTCCTATCTACTACATCTTCATGAATGCCTCTTTTCCTACCACTTGTCTGTGAATCTGACAATGTTCCCATCAATGGTGAAGGTAAAGCAAGCTGGTTATCAGGATATGGAAGGTCCATCATGGAACCAGCTCCCATTTGCAGAGGCTGTGGCATAGTCTGAGCTGGCATGTAAATACCCATTATGTTTTGTTGTGGGTGAGCAAACTGAGGTTGTGGGTACTGCATCCACTGTCCTTGAGGAGGAACTTGTGGTGTAATGCTGGGGTCGACCCCGCCAATGTTACCTGTGCTCCTTTTATCCGAAGATGACTCAACGACAACACCTGCTTTTACTAAGAAGTCCTCCAAGGTCATTTCTCCTAAAGTGGGTTGTCGTTCCTTAGATTTATTTTCTTCCCTGTTCTTATTTTGCTGTATATCTCTCCATACCTCATCGACTGTCTTCTTGCTCAATGCACCAGTTAATGAAACGCTTCCCTGACGGGGGAGAGCATTTTGATTAGCCACAGCCGTGCCCTCAACATCCATAAACATTGACTGACCGGCCTCAGCTGTCCAGACATTCTTCAAAAGCTCGTCCAGGTTCATGCTGCTCAATGGCTTCCCTAAATCACCCAACTGGTTTTGAACCTCATCAAGTGTGAGACTGTATATTGAATTCTGCCGAGTCAATGGCTGAACTTCAGTGGATTTTCCATTATTGCCACCGCCACCTCCAGCATTACCGCTGCTGCCGCCGCCGCCTTGTGAAGCCATTGTTTGAATCCCCATTCAACAGGCTAATCTAGCCTTATCGGGTCAATCCAATATTGGGGTCATAACTCTACCGACGACGGACCTCAAGCCGACAAAACTCAGATGCAAACCAGGAAACCTGCAAGCTGAAACCAATACCAGCATAGAAACACCATCAAATGCCAGCACTTCTCAACGAGCACTTCAAGCTTAGATCAACGTATATGGAACCCATTTACAAGAAATGGGCATGCATCAGAAAGATGGAGAAGCAGATCCCTACTAGGACAGGAATATACAAAATGCAACAGAACCTCAACACATAAAAGCACCATCACTCTCCACTCCAGCCACAGGTGTCTAAAAAACTAAGAGCTGATCGACAGAAGAAATATAGAAATAAGCATGGAGTTGTCGTCAAGGGACACATCTAACGACAAGAAAGCTGAAATTAGAAACAACTTTCCTCCGACAAAAACAATCGACCTAAACCCCAAAGGAAAAAAACAAAGAAACATATTAATCAGTCAAAACAACACAAAAAGGGGGGGAAAAAAAGCTCCATTGCGCCGGAGCGCCAGTCAGCAGCAAAAAGAGCTTCGACAATCAACCAAAACCGGCACGGCACTCGACATTAAAATTCAGGAAGAGCGACACAATGATCGGATCAGCTGCATGCAAGAAGAGAAATCGCCGCCATTTCACGTCGCGCCTGTACAAACCAGCAATCGAAACCGCACTCATCCGCTCACACATTCCCCAGCAGCGACGGAATCACGCAACGAGAAGAAGAAGAAGAAGAAGAAGAAAGAGAAGAGATTCCCGAAACAGCACGAGATCATCATTGGCGAAACAGCTCTGCATGCACGAAAAAATCCGAAGAGCATCGACCCCGAAAGACCCCAAAATTCCCGCCCCGCCCGAAGCGCGAGGCGCGATTCTCCCTCCGTTGCGCAAATGCAGCACAGGAACGCGACGACGGGAGGCGAAAGAGCTCCGCGAGAGGTGCTTACTGGCGCGAGCGCGGGGGAAGGCGATCGATCCGCGAGCGGAGGAGGTGGTGGTGGCGGTGGCGGCGGAGCTCCTGCCTCCGCCGTCGTCGGCGGCGGAGCGCGGATTGCAGGGGAGGGGCGGCGAATCTTCAGTTATTTCGCAGTCGCTCGCGGGTGGCGGAGAGCAGTTCGCAGGCGCGAGCACGAGCGAGCGAGAGCAAGAGAGAGAGAGAGAGAGAGAGAGAGGGAGAGAGCTTGAAGACGATGGAGCAACGAATGTCAATTTAATTTTATATTTTCGGTAAAAAGGAAAAGAAAACGGAGTTTGAAAAAAAATGAAAAGAAAATGGGATGGGAAATTAAAAATTATTATTTTAGAAAAAGCAATTGGCCGGCAAGGGTAGACGGGGGCGGGTGGGTAGCCGGCTAGAGAGATGGCGGGCGTTAGGAGAATTTTTATCATTAATTTAAGTTTCGAAAATAATAAAGTGGAAATTTTTACTTTTTTTTTTCTCTTCCGAATTTATTTTGAAACTAATAATTTTTGGAAAAATAGAAAAATCAAATCACGTTACCGAACAAATTTGTATTCTAAATTTGTTTATTTGAAAATAGATAAATTAAAAAAATAAGAAAATAAAATAGTTATCATTCGTACTCTTAATTAAATGGTTATCATTCGCACTCTTAATTATCATTTTCGATCAATGAATTATGGAATAGAGCTCGGCCGACGGCTGTTCTGCCTTCCCCTCTATTCTAGGGCACCCAATTATTTATCCAATTTCCCAAAAAAATGAAATTAATTGGAACTCAATATCGAGGTGTTGTAAAAGAAATATATAGTGTGGAATTTATTTTCTTAAAATTTCTTAAGATGCTATTTTTGCCGTTGCATTAATTTATCAGCTTTTTCTTTATTTTAAAGTTTTTCTTTGAAGTGGTGGGCATTTATTGCAGTTGACATGGGCTCTCCGTGAATCATCATTAAATGAACCATCATAGGATATAATTTGGTTATTTTCCGATTACTTAAACCTCGAAAGAAAGCAAGGAAGGGAAGGAAGAACAATGAAAAAATGGGAATATTTTTTGTATTTTCTTTTTCGTATTTATTCAATGTACAATGATCTACAATTATAACACTAGCAATGTACAAGAAAAAGGAAAGAAAGTATATTACAAAATCAATTCCAATATTAAATTGATGTTGATTGATCTAGCATATCAATCTAAATCTCAAAGAATATTATATAACTCGTGCACATCTTCTAAGTCCCCTCAAGCTAGTGGTTTATAGATATCCAAGACACCCGATTTGCTTGGTAGATATGCGTGTTGTCTTTGACATAGAGGTTTTGGTGAAGACATTTGTAGGCTGTTCTATAGTCCCAATTCCTTTTGTTTCTATTACCCTTTATTGAATCTTTTCTCAAGTGAAATGGCAGTCCACTTCTATTTGCTTTGTTCTTTGGTGCGCTACAGAATTGGATGCAAGTTTGAGAGCTGCGTTGTTGTCACAAAACAACTTGGTTGATCCCTTTGTTTGTACCCCATGGTCCTGAACTAAGCCTTGTAGCCACACTATATCATAAGTTGTCTTTATCATAGCTCGGTATTTTGCCTCTGTTGAAGATAAAGAGACAACTGGCTACTTCTTCGTCTTCCATGAGAGTAAAGATTCTCCCAGCATGATATAGAATCCAATAATCGATCTTTTGCTCATTGGGCAAGTCGCATAATCAGCATTACAATAAGCCGTCATCTCCACGTTGCACTTTTTTGGAAAGAAGAATTCCAAGTCCTGGGCATTTTTTCAAGTACTTAACAACCTTTGAGGCAGCATTCATATAGGATTGCTTTGGCTTATGCATAAACTTGCTGAGTGTTTGTACAACATAACATATATCTAGTCTAGTCATAGTCAGATATGAATGGATTGCTTTGGCTTATGCATAAACTTGCTGAGTGTTTGTACAACATAAAATATATCTAGTCTAGTCATAGTCAGATATGAATGGATTGCTTTGGCTTATGCATAAACTTGTTGAGTGTTTGTACAACATAACATATATCTAGTCTAGTCATAGTCAGATATATGAGTTTTCAAATGAGCTTTTGATACTCTAACAAGTCTCTGAGAATAGGATCATCCTGAGAATTTCCTTCATCATAGTCCACCATAGTTAATTTGATATTTTGCTCGATTGGAACAACAACTAACTTCATCTTAATAGACCCGCTTCTGATATGATTTCTAGCATAAACTTTCGTTGGCTGTGGAAATCCCTTGATTGGATTGGGCAATTTCTAATCCTAAGAAATATTTGGGTGATCCTAAGTCATTTATGTGGAATGTGGAGTGCAGATATTTATTGAAGCTCCTTATCGTAATTGTATCGTTTCCCATAATAAGTATATCATAAACATATATGATTAGATAGATCAATGACGTACCTCTTGTCCATGTGAAAAGAGCATAGTCATATCTGAACTATTTGAAACCTACTATTGTGAGAGCATTCGCGAATTTGGCATACCACTGCTTGGATGCTTGTTTGAGACCATAAAAGAATTTATAGAGATGACACACTTTGTCCCCCCTTGTCCCTATAAACCCTGAGGAAGTTCCATATAAATTTCTTCATCCAAATCGTCATGAAGAAATGCATTGTGAACGTTCATTTGGTGTAATGGCCAATCTTGGAAAGCCGGAATTGATAGGAAAGAGTGGAGTGTGACGTCTTTGGCCACTTGAGAGAAGGTCTCATGATAGTCAAATCATACTCGCTACGTAAACCCCTTAGCCACCAAGCGAGCCTTATATCATTCAATCGATCCATCTGCTCAATAATACATTATCTTGTGAACCCATTTGCACCCAATCGGCTTACGGTTGGGAGGCGAAGTCACAAAATCCCATGTATGATTTTCATTTAGGGCTTGCAATTCTGATGCCATGGCCTTTTGCCAGTGTGGATCTATTGATGCTTTAGCATAGCTAGATGGTTCCCACTCTTCAGAGATGCGACTAATACAACACCTATGTTCTGGAGATGATTGATTAAAGGAAACATAGGATGATATGGGGTAATGAATACCTGATGAGTCATGTGCAGCACATACATAGTCTTTAGTCCACATTGATGGACGTGTGGTGCGCCTTGAATGTTGGGGAAGATCCTGATTTGGTGGTAAAGATTCTTCCACAAGTGGTTCCAGCATGGGATTTGGAGCTTCTTTAATAATCACATCCTTAGATGTTGGTCACGGAGAAATAATTTCAGCAATTGTCCTATTGGTTGTGGAAGTACTGTTGAGACTTTTGAGTTTCTAATCAGGACATATTTAGGATCTTTGAATGCATCTTCTTCAATGAAAAAAAAGCCGAGAAGCAATATTGGTGTCTTATTTTGGAGACTCATCTTCAACAAATGGAAACGCTCTTTGCTTATGAGGAATTCTCCTGTAGACAGTTCAAACATATGGTACCCCCTTTGAAGATTTGGGTATCCCATAAATATACACCGCTTGGCATGGGGACCCATTTTGTCCTGAGGGCCTACTGTAGCGAGTAACATAAACAATCAAATATTCTTAGATGATCCAATTATGACTTCTTTTTGAAGAGAACTTCGAAAGGGCTTCGTCTGTTCAACACCTTTCTTGGCATCCGATTAATTAAGTAAGCTGTCTAACCATGCAATCTCCTCGAAAATTATCTGGGATGGAACCCTGAAACTTTAAGGCATGTGCCACCTCCAAAAGATGGCAATGCTTCCTTTCCACTACCCCATTTTGTTGTGGAGTGTATGTGCAAGAACTTTCATGCAAAATGCTATGGGATGAAAAAAGAGAAGCGCATTCTTGGCTTAAAAACTCTTGTCCATTATCTGTCCGAATCTGTTGGATAGATTTTTCAAATTAGGTCTTCGATAAAAATAGAAATGCTTTCAAGTTGGAGAAAACTTGACTCTTGGATTGCATAAGGAAGATCCATGTTACCCGAGAGTGGTTGTCCACGATGGTGAGGAAATATCAAAACCCATCATGATGAGATGTATGGTAGGGTCCTGGACATCAACATGAATTAGTGAAAAAATACTACTGGAACGATTCTTGCTAATTGGAAAAGGTGCACATGATTGTTTTGCAAGTTGGCAGATATGACATTGAGAGTAAGGAAATAAAGCAATATGGCCTACTCTGGAATGTAGAAGGAAATTTTTATAATTGGTAGTCACATTACATAATGATTGTTTATTGGAAGAAATATGAGATAAATTTGAATTTGTTGAAATGTTAGTCCGAAAAAACAGTCATTCGGAGAGATTACCGAAGCCCATCAGTTTCCCAGTTAAAAGGGCTTGAAAAAGAAAAATAGATATAAGCATTGAAAAAAATTTGACAAGAGTTTTCCTTGTAAGCTTTAGACAAAGAAATGAGGGTAAATGATCTCTTCAAGTGCCATAACTTGGCATAAATGGACACTTAAGTGCCATAACTTACAAAAGTGACACTTAAGTGACACATTTGAAGAGAAATGGATTACTTAAGTGCCATTCCGGTCAAAATCCGGTCAAAACGCTGACATGTGCAATTTCCGCGAAGTAAGTGCAAAATGACGTCATTTTGCACGTTCACGTGGCCAAATAATATAAAAACGGCGTTGTTTTAGGCTGACGTGGTAAAAAATAATATAATTAATTAAATTTAGTTAAAATATTTCTAGTTAAAATATTTAAAACTAATAATTTTAATATTAAAAAATTTAAATTTAAAAAAAAAAAAAAGAAATAAAGGGGGAGGTGGTTGAGGGTTGAGCCCTTAGCCGCCGCCACCGTCTGGAAGGGCTAGCGACAGAGGGGAGAGTGTCGGCCGGGGTTGCCGGGAGGTTTAATTTTTTTTTTTTAATTTTTAATATTAAAAATTATTATTTTAAAATATTTTAACTAAATTTAATTTTAAATTAATTTTTATATTCTTTTTTTACCACGTCAGCCCAAAACGAAGCCATTTTTGTATTATTTGGCCACGTCATCGTGCAAAACGTGCACTCGTTTTGTCAGAAAATTGACACATTAACATTTTAGCAAGAGTGGCACTTAAGTGATCAATTTCTCTTCGATTTTGGTACTCAAGTGTTATTTTCGTAAGTTATGACACTTTGTGTCCCTCGTGTCAAGTTATGGCACTCTGGGGTCCGCGGCTCCAGAAATGAGATTAAGGGTCCCGTTCGTTTCGCGGAAAATATCATGTTTCCGGAAAACATTTTCCGAAAGTCATTTTCGGAAAATGACTCTATTTTCCGGTGTTCGGCCAAAATCTAAAATTTGAGTGGAAAATATTTTCCACCGTTCGTTAGCTCATTTAATTGTTTTGGAAAAATTATCAAAAATTGAATTTTAATATTTTTAATTGAAAAAAATATTTTTTTATTTATATTTTTTAAAAAATGATTTTTTAATTATTTATATTTTTAAAAATCGAAGTTTTTATTATTTATTATTTATTATTTCTTTTTCTTTTCCTTCCTCCTTCCTCCTTCCTCCTCCTTCTTCCTCCTCCTTTTGCCGCCGCCACCTCCTTCCGCTTTAACGATGGCTACGCCCGGCCGACCAAGACCCGTGGCCGATCCGCGAGCTCGAGGCTCGGTCGATCTCACCGAGCTCGCGGATGGCGACAGAGCTCGAGCTCGCCCGGATCGGGAGCCCGAGCTCGCCGCTAGATCCGGCAGCCGCGAGCCGCCGCTAGATCTGCGACCTCATCGCATCACCCCAAACAAGCATAACCAAATCCCCAAAACAGAGCAACGAACGAACACACGAGCAAGCACGCGTAGTGCTAAAAAAAAAATCCCAAGGAAAGGAATCGGGGCAATCACCCGTCCACCGAAGCCTCGCACCGCACGTCAAGCGGCACGGACGGGAGGGCTCCCGTGAGCCTCACGGCGTTGCGCGGTGCTCCCTCTTAAGCGAGATCCTCCCGAGCGGCTTCGAGTCGCCGGGGAAGCGGAGCGCGGCGGCGGTGGCGGCACCTTGGCCGAAGCAGGCGGGCAGGAGCGGCCGGGGAGGGCGGAGAATGAGGGATGCTTCGCCCATCGTCGGCGTCGAAGGAGGAGGAGGAGATCAGAAACCCTAAGGTTTTGTGAGAGAGTGCAGAAATGAGGAAGGAAAAAGCAGCGCGAGAGATAGCGAGAGGCCGGGAAAATGATTTCCTCTTTTCAAAAGAGGAAATCATTTTCCACAATGTCAAGAGAGGATTTTCTGTTGACCGGAAAATGTTTTCCTGGAAGTTGTTTTCCGCGAAACAAACGGAGCATAAGTTGAAAATTCAGAACATAAAAATATTTCTCAGGGTTATTTGAGGATTGAGATTAACGATTCTTATAGTGATCATATGAGTAATGTTTCCATTTGGTAGTCGATAGAAACATGAATATTTAAATCTTTATGAATAACATGAAAGAATCCCTTATCACAGACAATATGTTCACTAGCCCTTAAGTCGATTATCTACGCATTTCTGGAAATAGAATTTACTAGATAATGAGAAAAACTTGAGAAGCTACTTCCTCGGTTGGAAATGTCCAGTTTTTGTAGTGCCTACATAAACTACTGATATTGCTCACGTGTGATGGGCTGATCATTATTCAAATAAGTGGTTTGGTAGGTTGCTACTGAAGATTTCTTCCTGTTTTATTTTTTCGTTGGACTTACCATGCAATTTTCAACAATTGTCAATGGAATGATAGGGTCGCTTGCAATATTTACAAAATAATTTATTTTTCCTTTTACATTCTGCCTTAAGGCTTTTGATCCACCTAGAAAATTCAGACCGTTGGATGCCTTAAAGCTGGCTCCTTGTCCACTGTCTAATCCTGAGGAAGGATCGGGCCCCTTCTAGTCGTCTGACCGCGTGCGTGATCTAGATCGTCCGAATTTGCTCAAATTTCTCTATTTTAGTTTTGAAAGACCTTGCGTCAAGGAAAAACCCTTTGTGCGATCCAATTTGCCATACATTTCATTATATTATCCCCCATAGTTTTTGAATCTTCTATGAGAGAAAGACCGGTTGCAATTTCTAAACTAATGCAGTTCCTGATTCATGTTCTTACTAAGGGCCTGTTTGTTTGCATTTCTTTTTTCTGTTTTTGAATACTTTTTCTTTTTTTGTTCCTAAAGGAACAAAAAGGAACATAAACGTGTTTGGGTGCGTTTCGTTCCTTTTTTTTTTTTTTCCGAAACAAAAAGGGAATAGAAATAAGAAACAACAAATTTATGTTTCTTATCTCGAAACATATTTGAAGAACAAAAAGGAACAAAATCGTGTTTTTTTTCTATTTCTTACTCAGCCCTTCGAACACCGCCTCTCCTCCCCGCGAGCATCTCCACCGTCGTCTTCTCCGGCGCCGACAGCCGCCTCTGTCTTGAGGTCATCTGGCTTCTCCACCGTCGTCCTCTCTGCACAACAACGCTGCGAGCGTCTCCACTCGCGAGCGTCTCCACCGTCGTCTTCTCCGGCGCCTCCCACTCTCGGCCGACAAACCGCCTCCGTCTCGAGACCATCCGGCTTCTCCACCGTTGTCCTCTCCCGGCGCCGACACCGCTGCTCCTTCACTAGGTAAACCCGCTCATTGCTCCTCCTTCACCGATTGACGAGGGCCCGGCGAGAGCCACCCCTCGCAGATCTGGGTGATGGCTGGTCAGAGCTCGCTCGAGCCAGTGCTTGCCTAGATCTGTGGTAGCGTTGCTCGCCAGATCTGCGGTAGTGGCTCATCTGCTTGCTCGAGATCTAGACTAGCAGGCTTGCCCAGATGAGCAGCTCGCTCGTTGCTGCTCACACTCGAGCGAGCGCAGCAGCGACGTCCGCTCGCTTGCGCTGCTCACGCCGAGCGAGCACCGCTCGCTTGCTTCTCCTTTCGCTTGATCGTGAGCGGCGAGCGTCAAGGTTTGCTATTGACAAGCCAAGGATGTTTGTCTAGTTCTTTGCAGGTCGAAATAGTTGGGGATTAGTGCCGTCCACTGCGATCCGTTCCTATTAAGCCGGGTAGGAGTACCCCTCTCGTTGGAACTCGCTTGACCATTAGAATTTTTTGACCAAAATTTCGACAAAACGAAGCGAGTTTAGGGCGATTAGTGATGTTTTGAGGCTAATGCATCGTGCTTACATTGAGGAATGCTTTCCGGTTTGAACCCAGAACTCGAGTTCATGAACACATGCCAACTGCTCGACTTTTGCTCGAACGAAGCGTGAAACATGTAGGAACACCGAACTTGAGTATGGGATTTTTAAGTGAATCGTTGTAAAATAAGACAGCTCTAGTATGAAACACATCTATTTAAGCTTGTATGCATCATCTGTGGCTCGAAGGTTGCAATAAATCTCGCTCTGGAACATGTTGGTTAAATCACATACTAACCATTTGATAGAATGTCTGAGAGAAGGCCGCAATATCTGTGCATGTTAGAGTTCAAGATCAATTCGCGTTTTGTCCTGTATTG
The DNA here is from genome assembly GCF_016545825.1 of Eucalyptus grandis. NCBI lineage: Eukaryota > Viridiplantae > Streptophyta > Magnoliopsida > Myrtales > Myrtaceae > Eucalyptus > Eucalyptus grandis. Next base: position 43,482,468 of record NC_052612.1, on the reverse strand, counting down.
GTTGGATTTGGTCTAATATTTGTATTTTCTGTGTGTCTCTATGAACCCTTGCGGCTCACCCACATTTTGATCCAATCGGAAGTTGAGGCTTGTTCTTTCGTTAGTCCACACGCATGTTGGGTTTGAGTGAACTAATGTTACTGATTTCGGATTTTTTTTTTTTTGACGATTTCTTTGAGTCTGGCGATGAGTTCGAGTCTTGAAAATCGTTAATATTATTCCCCCAGTCCATGCTCACCACATGTTTGACAATGTGTCTAATCTAGCCTAGGTGTTTGCATTACCGATTCCCGGTTGTTCTTGAACACATATAGGTAGGTTTCACGTGTTATAAACCTCTTGTTGTTTGTTGGTCTTCATTTGCATCGTTAGACAAAATCTAGGCATTCCCCTTTTTCTTTTCTTTTTGTTTCATTTTGTGTTCCTACTATCTGTTTGCAAATTTTTAACGTGTCTTGGTGGTCCTCGTTGACGAGGAAGTACTTGGAGTCTAAGATATTCTGTTAGGTTGTCTCTCCTGTCTGCACACTATACATTCGCTGTTTTGTGGTCATAAATGAGGGGGTGTCGGCTGTCAACGGTGGTTGAGATGGGCGGTTTGCACTCCTTCAGAAATACGTGATCTGTAATGAGTTTCCTTGATATTCGCTGTGTTATATTCATTTTCCGTTGGACCCTTGGATACTTTGGCCGCAAATAACGAATGGCTTCGGATGGGCGATGGTGGAAGTAAAGGACGAGCTTAGCCATTGTTTTGCTCATAGTTCTCGGCGTGAGAGAATGGGTTGGGCGTTCGGCGATGGAGGCTTCGGAAGGAATGGCCGGTTTCGGGTGTGGGAGGAAATTATCGAAGAAGAAAAAGATAAAAATGGGTGTTAAAAGTGAAAATGACAAAAGGAAGAAGATGACGCCCGGAGAAGAGAACGTGTAGAGGGGTAGACTAAAGGGGAGGAGAAAAATAAAAGTAAAAGAAAAGAAAATAAAAAAAAAGAGGAGGGAAAGTGGCTCGATTCTCTCCCTCGCTCTGTTTTGTGCTAGTGTTTTCTGTGTTGCTTCTCCTCCCCTCCCCCCGAGGGTAGGTCGCGACAACTGGCTAGTGAAAACTTTGTGCCTTACCATGTCATTTTTCATATGCAACCGCATAACTGTCGACTTGTTCATTTAGTGCATTCTTTGTGAATCTATCAGAACAACGTTGTTGGACTTTTTTTGGTAGGAAGGTGCCTTCGGTAGAGAGGATTTTGCTTTGTACCCCGCATTTGGGTGGGAATTTTGGTAGAGGGAGTTTTTCCCGAGAAATGATCAGGACATATAGATGAGAGTTTTTTGGACAATCTATCTGCAGAGAAGTTATATTCTAATTGAGATAAGAGCTCTGAGGAGAAGTTTGTCGATTTCTTTTTTGACAACTTGGGTTGTTCTTGAATATATGAAATTCTTAGAACCCCTTCAGTACAAACTGGTCTTTCTCGGCACTTATATTGGCAATATTTAGCTTGATGGCTCCTGCTCTGCTCGCTCGAGCGTGAGCAAGAACAGCGTCGCTCGCTTGCTTCTCTCGCTTTCGAGCAATTGGTTTAGAATTCATCGGGGAATGTCATAGAGCTTCTATTATTAAGTGGCTTTAGAATCAACTGGTTCCAAATGAATGTTGGGGATTATACATTATGCGAGATCCTTGGTATCTTATGGCTATAATGCTTCGATTTTTTCTCTTTAAGTTATGGATTTGCAGAGAATGGAGGACGCTGTTTAGTTGTTGCCTTATTGCTTCTTGTCTTGAATTTTTCTTTACTTAAAGTACATCCTCACTCTATCTCAATTAGTTGCCTCCTTCCCAGGTGAACAATACTGGTGTTGGTGGATCCATTATCGACGCTGATGCTTTGAGAACTTCGGTGGATCCATCCAAAGTTCCGCCTTGCCGGTGCCAATCCATGAAGACATATTCTTTTTCCCTTGCTCTGTTCGGAATTTGCCAGTCCTTGCCACATAAATCGCAATTTGCTGACTTTGGAAACAATCATCCGCACGCTAAGGTTGGCCTCTCGGCTTCTTTTTTCATTGTCTTAATCTTAGAGATCTTATAATTTAGTGGGCAAGATTCAGGAAATAGGATAGGGTATACGGATCCATATAGGTTACCATGCTAATGTATGGCGTGTAGTTCTTACGGTTTTATGTTAATGATTTAATTCATAACTCATGTGATGCTCAACCGGTCGAAGATTCAATGGCATCTGAGAGATACATTCAATGCAAAGTGGACGGAGTCTGTAACCAATACACTTATCGGCTTATTGGTGGATGAGGTTAAAAAGGGAAACCGCACCTCTTCCACTTTCAACAAAGCGAGGTGGAGGAATGTACAGTTTGAACTCAATAGACAGACATGATTCCAATTTACCATGGTACAGCTGAGGAACAAGGTAAACAAACTGAAAAAACAGTATGGCGGTTTTCACAAACTCATTTCTCAGTCCGGATTTGATTGGGATAATGTGAACAAAAGAGTTGTTGTCGACGATCTAAGTATATGGGATCTCATATCAAGGTATTTCTTAACTTTGTGGTCATTTTGATATCATTACAGATGTTAATTTTAAAATGTATGATTATATTGCTGAAATGTCATTATTGTGAAAATTGTAGGATAATGTCGAGTGGGCAAGATTCGGGAAGAATGGATTTCCTCAGTATCCTGAGCTCTGTATTGTTTTTGGTGGTAAATATGCTACTGGGGATCACGCTATAGGATGTGCTGAAGATGTGAATGTGTCGGATGATGCTGACAATGGTGATGACAATGTAGGTGGTGACAACAGTGGTCGCGATGCAGATGGTGTCAATGCAAGTGGTGACTATGATGGTAGCAATGCAAATGATTTCATTGGACACCACAGTGATGACAGACTTTTTACAACAGACGATACTTGAACTTCAGCTTGTGGAAAGCACAAATTGGATAGAACTCTAAATAGTAAGCGGAGAAGAAAGAGTAACCAATCTAGTATTGCTGAAACTTGTAGAGCCATACAAGATTTTCTGAAAGTTAGGTCATCAAGTCAATCTGGTGGTGGCTCTGCGAGCTTAGGGACTACACAACCACCTGTAGACTCTTTCTCCGTATCTACTATGGTCCAGATTCTACTGAGTATGCTTGAGATAGAGCAAGATGTTTACAATAAAGCAGTGGAACGAGCATGCGTCAGTTGTGAATGGAGGGAGGCTTTCATTACATCCACACCTACAAGGAGGATTGGCCTTCTTCAATTCCTTTAGTAGATGTTTGGAAATATATTATGAATTGCATGGAGTTTCATTAGACCGTGTAACTTATATTATCTATTTATCTTTAATTTATTCAAATATGATTAGTGTTTAAACTCTTGTACTTATATGCAATGGCATATCTTATTGAGATTTTATGACTTATGTTATTGATTGTTATTGGGATGTGTTTTCAAAATCTATATTGATGTTTTGGTCATTTTTGTGATTGTATAGGTACTATGGAAGGGGGATCAAATAGTGTGTTTAATGAGCAAGTACAACCAGTTGAATAATTCTCGGGTGATGATATTAACATATTGGTAGTGTGGTTCTGCTTAGCTGCGATGGACACGTCCCTGCATACGAGAGAACCTATTAGGGACAGTCAATTATCAGGAGGAGAATTGATAAGGGAGATTGTTCATGGACATTCAGATAGGATATATGAAGCATTTAGGATGGAGAGACATGTTTTTCTGAATTTATGTGACTTAATGAGGGTAAGGGGTTGGTTGAAAGATAGTCGATTTGTTCAAATAGATGAACAAGTTGGGATATTTTTAAGTGTGGTTACTCACAATAACTCAAATAGAGAGTTATGTGAGAGATTCTAACATTAAGGAGAAACGATCAGCAAGTATTTCAACAAAGTGTTGAAAGTAATGATCAAACTTTCTAAGGAGATAATCAAACCACCGTCCTTTGACGTCATTCCACAAGAAATTCTTATTGATCCTAGTCAAAAACACTACTTTAAGGTATGATTTTTATATTGATTTTATACCGTCAAATACATGTAGTTGATAATCTTATATGATATTAGATTGTTAATATATTGACAGGGTTGCGTAGGTGCTATGGATGGCACCCATATAGATGCTATCGTTCCTGTGTCTCAGCAGATTCCATTTAGAGATAGGAGTGGGAGAACAACCCAGAATGTGCTGTGTATTTGCTCTTTTGATATGAAATTTACTTTCGTGTATGCTGGATGGGAAGGATTTGCCAACGATTGTCGAGTGTTTTCAGCAAAGACTCGAAAATCCTCAACCTGCAATTTCCCGACCACCACGGGTACTTACTTTGTTTATGAAGACAATTTTATGATTATATATTATGGTTCAATATCACAACAAATTTATATATATCATGTTATAGGGAAATATTACGTGGTAGATTCAGGTTATGCAGCACTTCCAGGATTTTTAAATCGGTATCATCTAAGCGAGTATAGAGGGAATGGGGGACGACCAAGGACAGCAAGAGAATTGTTTAACAAGAAGCACTATTCACTAAGAAATGTAATTGAGAGGTCATTTGGGGTATTAAAGAATCGCTTCACCATTTTGAGACATATGCCTCAATTTATAATTCGGAAGCAAGCACTTGTTGTAATTGCTTGTTGTGCTCTCCATAATTACATTCGTGATCAAGATGCAATGGATAGAAACTTTTCCCTATATGGAGATCCGGAGTATCCATGCGGACCTACAGAAGTGGAAGTTGCAGATGATACATTGCATAATGCACTTGGAATAAACATGCTTAGGACACGGATTGCAAATAAAATGGCGAGGGATCATGATATGCCTGAAATTTCATGACTTTGTGTTTCCGACTTTTGTAATTTTGTTTTTAAGTATTCACTTATCAAATCCAATGTGATGAAGTTGAACAATGAACTATATTACTTCATTATTGTGATGTTATGTATGAAAGGGTCTATATAGAGATCTATAAGATATTCTTCTTTTAGGTAGCTCTTATTGTACAAATTTTACTTACGAAATTTTGTTCCAAGTATGCACATGACCATGTTCAGAATGTTTGTCTTCACCCACCATGAACAAAATTAAATTGATGAGCATTTTATTAGAGTGATAATGCAATACCAAGTTTACACTTTATTGAAAAAAAGGCACGTGAGAAAAATTTGGTACAAAGTTTATTTATAAAATTTTCTTCAAAATATGCACTTATAACCATGTTTAGAATGTTTGACTTTACTCACCATGAACAAAATTAAATTGATGAGCATTTTATGATAATGAGAATTCAAAACCAAGTTTACACTTTATTTAAAAAAAAAAAAACAATTGGGAAAATTTTGGTACAAACTTAAAAATTTCTTCCAGGTAAGCAAATATGATCAAGTTTAGAATGTTTGTTTTCACTTAATATGAAAAAAAATTAAATTGATGAGCATTTCATGAGAATGATAATTCAATACAAAGTTTACACTTTATTAAAAAAAAAACAATTGAAAAAAAAAAAAAAAAAAAATTGGAATAAAAATTTTGTACATTACCAAACGTGTTTCGTTCTTTTTCTATTCCGTAAAACAGAAATTTTTGTAGTTACCAAATGTGTTTTTGTTCTTTTTCTATTCCAGTAAACAAAAATTTTATACAGATTACCAAACGCGTTTTTTTGTTAAGAAATTATTCCCGGAACAGAAACATTTTTTTCTATTTTCGTTTCTTAGAACAATTTTTAAACGAAACGTTATCAAACGCACCCTAATTGATTACATTTCTTCCATTGTCTTGCCATCCTCTCGTTGGTCTGAATCGAAATAGGTCCATCGATGAACCCATCTTTATCTTTAGTAACTATGGCTCGACGGATGCCCAAATGGAGTTGTTCTCAGATCTCGTTAGTTGATGACTGATGAGTCAAATCTTTGGTCCATCAGCGATAGATATGTAGAGGGTGTCGCCGAATTCTGGGCGACTAGAGGCAGTTGTGATAGGGTACAATGGAAATTCGGGCAAGTAGTGTCAGGTAGGGATTTGCATCCATAGTTGGATTATTTGACCCGATAATCCCACATTTAAACTTTCAGATCTAGTGTTTGCGCTTGCCCCGTCTATGCTTGGTGGGCCATCATTAGGTTGGACGTTATCTTCGGAAATTTGAACTCCTGGCCATGTAGTACTTGGGCTTGGCCCGTAGTACCATGGACTAGGTTGGACAGGAAAGGGCACCCATTAGTATGGTCGACTCGCCATGGGCTGACCCAAGATGGATTGGCCTAGAGCAAGTTGCCCTAGTTGGGCTACCAAGGGAAAAAAGAGCCTGCATTAGGTTGACCTTAGATTCCAGCGACCTCAATAAGCTCAAGGTAGGGTTTTAAACCTTCTCTCCTGTGATATGCTCTTTAATAGGTGATGGTCGATTCTCTACCATGTTGACGGTAAAGAATTTCTTCTCTTCACTTGCTTTTATTTCTTTAGAAACTAATTCCTACATAGTGCTAACGTTATTTTGTAGGTTAATGTGTCTCTCACAAAAAACAGTAAGGTACCGATAGGCAGTAAAAAAACCATGGAAGTTGAAGCTGAATCAGAAGTGTAACTCGCTGAAAGAAAACAAAGAAGGGAAGGAAGAGGAAAAAATGGGAATAAGTTCTGTATTTTCTTTTCCATATTCATTCAATGTATAATGTTTTACAATTATAGCACTAGACATGTACAAGAAAAGGAGATAAAAGTATATTACAAAATGAATTCCAATATTAGATTGATATTGATTGATCTAACATATCAATCTAAATCCCAAAGAATATTGTATAACTCACGCTTATCATTTAACAAATCTCTCTCTCTCTTTTTTCTTTTTCTTTTTCTCCCCTTAAATTCCCATGCACTAGTATTCTCGAACTATTGTACTCGGTATGAAGCATTGAAAGGTGTTAGAAATCATGAATTTTCCTTTTAATGCGATCTCAACAAGTTAATCCAATTCGAATTTTGAGCACCTTTTATACATATAACTTTGCCCGGGTAGAACAATAAAAAAAAGTTATGGCCATCAAATTCGAATGAGAATTTCGATTTAGATACAGATCGACATTTTATTTCATAGATCTGAAATGTCTATCAGTGGAATGATGAATATTGGGTATGCGCAGATTCTCACTCATATTTTGTCAAAAAATGCCCAACCCTTTTATGGAAAAATCACGATTTCTTCATCAATCTTTGATTCAAGAAAGACAAGGATGTTTCCATGAAATGTGCGCTCTTCCCCTTAACCTTTACATACATTACCTTATATAGGCATAAAACAACGTACAAAAATTGATTGAGAAGCTGATGATTGATAATTGGTCTTATTTTTTCTCTGTTTTGCTCTGCTTGCTTGTTGATGGCTTGTAAAATGTTGTCCACTTCACTCATTTTCTTTATGGATAATTGACGCATCATTTGCACGATAATCATTATTTTATTTAATTAAAGATGCGAACGGATGATAATGATTTACGTCAATTTAGCCGCTATTCTAAACAAAACCGTTATGACATGAAAGATCCGAGGGCCGAGATTGGACGAACATCAAAATTTGTGATAATCATCGATAAATAAAAAAGAATAAGAAAAATAAATCAAGAGATTTTTTCAACACAAGCAAACGTCGTCGTTTTCTCTCTTGCGCAAGATGAAAAGTAAAAACTACCGATTTCCTCTTTTTTTTATTATTCTTTTTATCTTCGGCCACAAAAAGCGAAACCATAATTTGAAATCGAAATCAGAACCGGTGCCACCGTTCTAATCGTTGCGTCGCCCATCACCTCCGCCCTCCTCCGCCGCGCGACTCTCTCTTTCTCTCTCTAGATCGCCGCTCTCCTCCGTCCCCCCGCCAATCCCTCGCCGACCAGATTAGGGTTTCTCTCTCTCTTCTCTCTCTCTCTCTCTCTCCCCTCTCGCGGTACCGGCGACTCCCTCTCTGTTGCCGTCGCCCGAGGATGTCCGCGTCCACGGTGTCGATCACCGCGAACCCCGCGTCGGCGCGGCGAAGGCCGGTGGTGCTCGGCGACAAGAAGTCCGGCGCCAACATCGAGCTCGTCCCCGCCGATAACGGGGCCAATGCCGACGACCGGGCCGTCTCCGGCAACAGCAAGGATCTGAGCCACCACTCGATCCGCGGTGGGGAGGCCAAGGACCTGGCGGCCGTGAAGAAGGCGCTCGGGAATTCCACGATCTCCCCGCGCCGCGCGCGCAAGGTGGTCCCCAGGGCCGAGAAGCCCCGGTGGCTCACGGTGGTGAGCGTCTTCACGAAGAATGTCCTGCTCCTGGTCGTCCTGCTAGGTCTGGTTCAGTTGGTTAGGAGGCTCTCCATGGGGTCATCGGGGAGCGTCGCGGAATTTACGGATTTCGAGGGGCGGATTGCGGAAGTGGAGGGGATGTTGAAGAAGACTTCGAAGATGATTCAGGTGCAGGTGGATGTGGTTGATAAGAAACTGGGGAGTGAGATTGGTGGGCTGAGGAAGGAATTCAGCAAGCAGATTGAGGATAACAGTGTGATGATGAGAACTGATCTGAAGAAACTAGAAGCCAAGAGTGAAGCTGTGGAGCAGTCTTTGAGAGAGTTAAAGGAAGGAAATTGGTTGTCGAAGGAAGAGTTTGAGAAGTTCATCGAAGAATTTATGAAGGGAAAGGGTGGTGTAGGTGATCAGAGTGATGTCAGTTTAGATGATGTGAAGGCTTATGCAAGAGATGTCGTTTTGAAGGAGATAGAGAAACACGCTGCAGATGGGCTTGGAAGGGTAGATTATGCGCTGTTCTTCGGTGGGGAATGGTGGTTAAACACTCAGAGCCTTATCTCATCGGGAAAGGAAGTACTTGGTTTTCAATAAGCAATCGCCAAGGTGTTCATAGTGATGCGGATAAAATGCTGAAACCCAGTTTTGGTGAGCCTGGCCAGTGTTTTCCTTTGAAAGGAAGTAATGGCTATGTGCAAATTAGGCTTAGGACAGCAATTGTTCCTGAAGCTGTTACCTTGGAACATGTCGCAAAGGTGATGCTTTCTTTCATAACATATTGCAATTCTTGCTGCAGAATCAGCGTTCACTTTACTTTTTTGCTGTTTTGTCTTGGTCTCTTGCCTGTATGTACTTGGGATTTGACGGGGTGCTTAAGATTTGCTGGTGGGGCTTTTGTTTATATTAACTTAAACATGAGGACCTATTGACAAAAGGTAACAGAATGGTGGGTTGTTTCCCCTGTCCAAGTAATTGGTTACAGTGCTTGCTTAGAGTTTCCTTTATTCTGTTTTAGTTGAGCTCGAGATTGATGAACTTCATACTTGCGACTAGATTGTCCAGTTAAACTAGGGGATTGACATGGGAGAACATCTGGATTGTTACCTCTTAGAACAAGAAAAAGAAGAAAAAATCATACAGAAGACAAACATGTTTTGTTCATTGCTACTGATATTGGGCCAAATGTTTGCCCTAACTTTGATGCACACAAGGAAGGGGTGGTAACAGAGGAGCGGGAGAATATATGTGCTGATGTATTTAAAGGACAGTGCACTATATTTTTCCATCTTCTTGCTCATAAGTCTAGTGATGGGAAGTTTTGGATGCTATAGGTCCATTTTGTAAATTGGCAGTTTGCACTTTTTAAAGCCTCCTTGCCACCAGACATCAGTGGCCGTTATGTGAGGTGACACCATATGGCTTTTTATACCATTCTTGAGAGACCTCTGTGGATCAGCTTGCAAAAGGAGTTCGGGTGCGTTTGGTTCAGCATTTCCAAGGGGCTTCTAATCTAGGAAATTCCTTTTTTAGCAGTCAAGGTTCAAGAACCGCATTAAATAAAGTGGTAAACAAAAACAAAACCTAATTAAATTGAACCAAACAAAAGCTTGGGATTCAGTTGTACAGGCTTGGTTATGCTTTATTTCTACACATGCAAAGATTTTTGTCTCATCCTTTCTGATTGCCATAAATTTTGTAGCCTCTCAATCTTTATAGGAGGTTAGTGCAGAAAAAGCCTGCTGATGTAGATTTGCCTTGAAACAAGCAAGGATTTTGTAAAGCCCAGGGGCCCAGAATTTGGGGAAGTGATGTTAGACTACACATCTTCAATATTACTCGGAAGTATGGTTTGGCTTCTCGATGGCATATCTTTAAGCGTGATTCACTGGGAGGCTTTCACAAATCTGTATAATTGAGGTCCTTGCTTGAATAATTTAGCTTTCTTCTCTCTTAGTTGGATGATTTTAGAAAGGTATGAGAGAGTGGTATGTGAAGCGAGGGTTTGAATTTGTCTTTACCCTCTTTCAAGAAGGGAGAAAATTTGGGGGTGCTGGATGCTTTTTATGCGAAAACCCGCTGCCTAGCATGATAGAATTTCCTGAAATAGGTCATCATGAGTGCTATATATTCATATTTTTTGGCATAAACTTTGCGATTGACCTTCAATGAAACACATTTTCTTTATAATTCCCTAATTGTGAGATATTTTCTAATGGTTGGGCCTCACAAAGTTTCTTTCTTGAAAAGGAATTTAGGAACTTGTTTTGTTGGCGGTATAGGGGATGTTGGATTTTGGTAATCACTGCCAATATGTTTGGTGCAGTTGTGGTAGGGTTGGTTGGACACTGGCAATGGTGGTGGGAGTGGTCATGGCTCAATGGTCATGGCTCAATGTGGTGGAGGTGTATGGTATTGATGGTGGCCTAGTAGTTTTGGAATAGTTAGTGGGTATATATGCATATGTCAAATTTGGTTAAGTTAATTGTAGGCCAATCTTTTGATTACTTGCTAAGTCTATGGCCAGCAAAGAGAACCTGTGAAGTGAAACATTTTAGTAGTCAAAGCAAATGAAGCAGAATTGACTTGTATATTGCACTAATTTTAGAATCTTAAGGACATGATCTTCACGCAATCCACCTGTTCAACGATTTCACATGCAATCCAGTCAGCACATAGTGAATGAAAAAAAGCATTCATCCTAGATTGGATTCTCTTTTTTTAAAAAGAATGTTTATCAATTGATCCCTATCCCTATTCATTGGTAGAGAGCAAAAACTGATTTTAGCAGTTCCTGCAGGGGTAGTGGCAATAGCCAAAACCATGATACCAACAGTACAGGAGATCCATCCTAGATAGTGAGATTCTTGTGTATTGAAGCATTACTAACTTACAATCTGATGGTACCTTTGGGGAGTTCCTCTTGTGAATGAGAGTAATATGGCAGTGTGGAACCTTGCACAAATGAGCAAAACCTATGTCGAAAGGTTTAATAGTTCTAAATGACAGATCAGAGTAATATCATTAGGATGGGGTTAAAGTTCCCTTACAATGAGCGAAATAGATCATACTTTTTATGCTTGAAAGAGACTTTGCTTTAATAAGGACTTGTGATTGATTAGCTAGTTGGTGAAATTTCTTAATTGATGGATTTTATCTGATGACTTTGTCTCATTACTGAATTGGCTTTTGCTCCACCTGCTGATGATTCGCTATTCCCTTCTACCAGCTGTATATTGGTCAAATTTGTTATGTGGGTGCATTTGATCATATGACTATGTTAGGCTTGTCAAATAGTTTGCTGTTATTTCATTTTCTGTGATTTGTTGCCCAATCTACAAACTGGAGAAGATTCGATGGATTGGAATTGCCCTTTGATATAGTAAAAGATTTGATTTTCACATTTTTATTGGACTGGGATGTAACTAATTTCTTCCTGACTCTGATTTCTATTTTTTGTTCTGCAGTATTGTTATATTGTTTTGCATTATCTTTTGAATACTTCTTTGTTTCTACTATCATCAGGGTTCTATCCCACTTCTGTTTTTATTATTCATATTTATTAATTGTCAACTGGGAATTTCTGAAACGTGGATTCTCTTCCCATTGACTTTTAATCAGTCACTCCATGCCATTAATGTACTATTAGATAAGATATAACTGGTGATTGTTTGCCACTTTTTTCATCTTCTTGTTCCCCTCTTTTTTGTGGATAATCATCAGATAATCGAATTGATTCTCTTTGTTTTTTACCTGGTTGGCTTTTGTACTGAAAAATTGGTGATTGACAATGATTTTTGAACAGAGTGTAGCATACGACAGGTCAAGTGCTCCTAAGGACTGTAGGGTTTCTGGATGGCTTCAAGGGCAGGCTGATGCAGCAGCAGTTGACACTGAGAAGATGTTTCTCTTGGCAGAGTTCATGTATGATCTTGAGAAGAGCAATGCTCAAACATTTAGGGTCATGGATTTGACAGCTCCTGGTCTCATTGATACAGTCAGGTTAGACTTCACGTCAAACCATGGAAGCCCCACTCATACTTGCATTTATCGCCTGAGAGTGCATGGTCACGAGCCTGAACCCGAAATGTTAGCCATGCAGTCTTGACATGTCCTGGCTCTTGTTTTTCTCCTCTGTAATTCTTGTTATGTATCACTTGGTTAGATCCAGTTTTCGCTCTGAAGGGTTCTGCTTCATGCCACCAGACTGCTTTTCCATTTCTAGAGTTGTGATCCCTCGTGCTTAGACAATCTTTGTGTAACTATATTCAATCGTTAAGCTTAGATTAGTGAATTTGTTGTACATCGTGAGATTTTTGCTATTTTAGCTGTAGCATCAATTTGTTTCAATAGAGAGGTAGTCCATTCAGGGGACGCATGACGTCAAACGTTGCATTTTGTTTTGTTTTTAGGTGAAAAGACTGATGGTGCAAATAGAAAATCTGGTCGCAAAACATGTTTGGTAGGACTCATCTTGTTTCTGAAACCAAAAGTAGTTCTCATAAACGGGGACACTTTCTATATTTTCCATTTTAAATGGGGCTAGAAGTGGGAGTTGCTGAAAAGGTTTCCATGCTTTTTTAAAATGACTGGAGCGAAGAGCGTGGAATAATATTTTCTTGGCCAAAAACAAAAAAGCATGAAACTAATTAAACGTTGAATTTGAACAAAGGTATCTGACAATAAGGAAAGGAATAATGTTAGCAGAAGACTACAATTTGGGGAGATTTTTGGTTGAGATCAGGAACTTTATGATCATGCACATCCTTAGTCTCCGAAGACTACAGTCAATGTATCTGGTCTCTATGTTTGCGTATTTGGTCTCTTTGGGTCCCGTACCTAATTTTGTTTGTGCCCGTAAATGCAAGAGAATTAGTAGTAAAGTCATATTATTGGATGTAAGGTTACGTTTGTTTTGTTGAAAGGTTTTTCAAGAATTGATTTTCTAGACTTCTACCTGTATGGTTTGCGAAAAATGGTTAATCAACCGAAAATATTTTCTGTCAACAAAATATTCATTCATAAATTTAGGAAAGTAAATTCCTAAATTTAAAAGAAGTCAAATTTTCCTTCATTTTTCTTTTTATTTCTCCCTCAGCCGATGGTCAAGCCTTAGTGACAATCGGCAACCGGCCAGCATGGGCCAATGAGCTCAAGTCTCGCCCTATTCCAATGAGCTCGAGCTCACCTATGGCTAAGAGGAAGGATGAAAAGGAAAATGAAAGAAAAGAAAAAAAAAAAAAAGAAAAGAGTAGAAAAAATAAAATTTGAAAATAATTAAAAATTCGAATTTAAAAATTTTGTCAAAAATTTAATTTTTTTGTTTGAAATAAAGTCATGAGATTGAAATCATTTTCCATTAAGATCTAAACATCAGAAAAAGTTCTTGTTTATATATTACCAAACGAAGAAAAATTAACTGTAGAAATTTCTAGAACTTGCTTTTGCGGAAATATTTTTTTAATTTTCTGCGAAACAAACACATAAGTTTGAGCATAGTAGCAATTGCCTTGCTGCTTCTTCCATTCTCCGTCTTCATCAGGGAAACTTTCTGTTTATAAGTAACCTATGGAGAGGTCGTAGTCATCCCACATCTGTCACAAGTTTGTGAGTCGCTTAATTTTCCTTTTTCCATGAATTTTGCCTGAACCGCTTGATAAATCTTCGACGGGCCGAATATTACCGGCACTAGTTGATGAAATTAGCATGTGCGAAAACGCGTTCTTACTCAGTTTTGCCGAGTACAAACAACAAAAGTAGGTTTGGCATTTGGTCAATGCACTGAATTTGCCCACTGCTGATCTGTCTTTTTTTTTGGCTGAGTGACCTCATTAGTTACACGAATGCTCTTGGCTGGAATTCGATGTGTTAGTGAATGAGAGACGTTTCTGTGTATGGCCTTGTGGACTGGTCTCTTTGTTATTTGCTTTTTATCGACGGGCACGGTGCGTGATTTCTTTCGAAAATCTTATGTTGGTCTGTGAAATTCAAGTTTCGTAATACCAACGATGATTTGAGTCTGATAAAAAACGGAATTTGCGCCTTCATGTCGTGGTTCTAGAATTCAGACTCTATTATAGAATACTATTCAGGACAACCATGAATGAGCAAGAGAGTGAGTGGGGTAATGCTAATGTATCTTCCCAACTACAAGAGGTGCATGACTTGCACGTTATATGAAGCAGAATGAGAATCTTAAGATACCCCATCTCACTAGCTAATTCTTTAAGAAGCCCCCAAGTACCTTGAAAGATCGTTCCAGCTGTTTTGAGAAATGTCCTGAAGGAATAAAGTTCCTCCATCATAATCATAGCCTAGACTCTAAATGCAGTTCTAGTCTTTTATTCTTTTTAACTCAAGAGGTTCCTCCGAGAGCTGGAAGGAAAAGAAAAAAATGGGACTTGATTCTCATCGTCCACATCGAGAGGCTGCCGTTTCCCCAGTCATCTTTTTCGTTATTCTGAATTGGATACGTCGGTAACGCTGCCCATTCACTGTTTTCGTGAAGTAACTGAAGCAAGTTTAATCTTTTCTCATTCTCAAAGATCACTGAGGCTGCGTTTGATTGCTCGGATAGCATAATTTATCTTATCAGATGTTTGTTGACGTCCTCCTCACTTGACTAACATGCTGGATAAGAAATCCGAGACAAGGGATTGAGAAAATCCAAGTTGAATTTTAAAAATTAAAAATGACTCGATGAATCCTATTATTTTCCGACAATGGCGTAACGCATATTGCTCGCTGGCCACCATGCGAGGACCGCCACCAAAGTAGCCATTGTTATCACTTTCAATCATCACTTGATCGCCATCACCTCCAATCACAACCTATCGTCCTCTTTGGTAAGCCGATCGTGTGATGACGATGAGGGTGAAAAGGAGTCCGAAGATGATCGCCATCGCTGTCCAGAAGCCATATAATTGCGGGTATGGTGTACGAATATTGGTTGGAGTGCTTTCCACGGCCGGCACGGGACAAGCAACCGAGAGAATCGGGCATACCATCGTATTGGTTGAGAAAGTCTTAAGGGCTGTGAAATTCATTTGTTTGTGGGTGTAGAATCTAATCCTAAGCATGTTAATTGTTACCTATATTTTTATGTTCTTTACTTGTGAATACATCAGCTTTATTCTGCAATTGTGGTTAAAAAATTCTCAACTTAAACATCATTTACTCTCAAGTAGGCCCGGTGGAACTTGTCCTCCAGAACTCGCTCTGTTCGTCATGGGGAGAATTCTCCAAATAGTCATGAACCTATTATATTTTGACAAATTTAATTCTAAATGTTTCAATTTTACTAATTGAATCCGGAAATTGTTGACGTAGACATCGACCATCCTAAATTATACTGCTGGCGTTGATGTGGACACATACGTGTGCACGCGCACACAAAAAAAACAAAGTAAACCTACTACTTGTCACCTATAACTTACTTCTTATACCAAAAATCGGCCTATGATATGAACCAAGGAAAACAAAAATGGAATTTGTGGCACATATGTTATCCCACACGCACAAGCCTTTCGGTATCAGAATAGGGATTGCCTGTTAGCCACCAAACTCTTTCCATTTTTTGACTCATATTATAGAAAATTTTATGATAGCAGAATTTTGATGCACAAGTTTTATATTGTGAAAAGTGCAAAGCATACTACCAATATTATAGAACATCTATAGTTTTAAAGAATCACATCAGTTAGAAAGAAAGATAAGAAAAAGTTTTAAGGATTCATAGCAAACCACACTAGGGGTGAGCATGGTTCGAATTGGGTTGGTCTAATATCTAATCGAAGGATTAATCTGCACAGTGTTGGTTTTCAATTTTTGAGACCGATGATTGATTCTATTAAGTTTGGGACCAAGGATTAGACTGACCCTATTGGTCTGGTCTGGTTCCAAGGTCAATCCGAAACTAATTGATTAGTTTTTTGTATTCCTTAAAATGATTATTTTAAATTACATATCCATCAATAATGCGATAATGATCAACCAACTTATGAACACTAGTACATATCAAACATAAATATAAGATAAGGTAATAATACAAATTTATACTTGTTACAAGCAACAAACCATAAAAACAAACATGCGAGGTGAGGGAACAGAGGCAAGTCATGAGTAAGGTGAGAAGGCGAGTAAGGCCAAGGCAAGTGAAGAGATTTTTTTTTTTTTGGTTGAATTAGGACTGGGTTTCTTTCTATTTTCTAATTTACAAGACAAACTGAATGGTAAAGAGAACTGAAGATGAGGTGCTAGAATCTAAAGTAGATAAAAGCATATAATATATATTATGTACATAATTGGTTTGAGTTGGACCCATTCTAAATTCTCAGGATTGAAAACCAACCTACGCAGGGTAGGATTTAGGGATCCTAGGACTAATGACTGACTTAATATCTGCCGGAAAATCAGACCTGGATTGGTCGGGTTGGGCTGATCCATGGTTAGTCCATGATTGACCATAAACCAATTATCACTCCTAAACCATATAATATTATTTTTAGGGAGGGGGCAATTTGCCCCTTAAGGCATAAGACAAACACCTAACACCTAATTATTGGCGATAGTTATGGAGGTCATTAATAATTTACAAAGATGCCTTATGCCCGGCAGTGGCCAATAATTTGTACATGCTCCGACTTTTACAATGACAGATTCATATTTACATCCCTATATGCTTGACAGACTTATATCACTTGACTTTTAAGCCCGACAAACTCTTATCGCACAATTTACTCTTCTACTACAGTACTGTTACAATCTGCTATATGAAATAGCCATATGAAGGGACCAAAACCTAACAATAATATGAGCGTGAAGGCTTGATCGGATACACATACTCCGCAATCACTCGTTTCTCTCTCATCGTGGATCAAAGCATGTGTCCCTCCGTCGAAGCAGCTGGACACAACAGAGGATTTTCAACAATTCTCAATCCCATCTTAGATTGTATCAAATATATGATGTGATTTTTTACGATTTGGAAGATACTTGAAGAATTTCTAATCCTACCTTATCCTATTTTATTCCAATTTGAATACGGATGGCCAAATAGCCTTAAAGCTCACGTTTCCATATGATCACAAATCAAGCCGGGGAAAGATGTGAGATGGACCATCTCCTCGGCAACGTAGAACTAATTGAAAGTTCTTTTTCTTCTCGAAGGCAACTCCTTTACACGATACGCCCATTTATTATTCAAAGGTTGCTTCAAATTTGAAGCACAAAGCAGGACACAGCAAACATGCTGTCTCCGAAACAAGATTTCTCTCGCCCCTTCTTAAAAACAATATTTTTTTTGTAAAGAAAGAGGAAAAAATATTCCTGGTCTTCCTCTATATCAGCATCATCATCTGCTTTTCTTTGAAGCAGCAAAATTAATAATTGCCCTACAAATCAAAGCTTTTGGGACCATTACCCATGCCACTCATTCCTAGCAGGTTTGCTTCTTTCTGCTTAGTCTTAGCAGCTTAGGTTAATATAATATGACATTAGAATTCATTATTTCGATTGCTTGGTTGACCGTTTCCCATGATAACAGAGCTTGGGTCTGATGGTTTGGATTGCTCTGACCCGGTCTTCAAATGGGGTCATTACTTCAAGCCTAATTTATAGTATTTTCTTTAGGATTTTATTGAAAAGCGACCCCTTTATGGAACGCCTACAAGAGAAAATCTATTCGATAATCAATTCTTTTGAGGAAATAGGGTGATCTGTGTTTGCATTGTAGTAAAATTATTCACAAACATAATGCATTATTTTTTCAAAAAAAGAAGAAAAGAAAAACAGAAAGAATTGCAAATTATCGACTTTGATTTCATCTCTAGTTTTTGCCTTTTTCTTGACTGAGGTTGTCAAGCACATTGATGCCTCCTCTTTGTTTGTTCGTTGTTGTTTACTTTCTCGTGAATGTCTAACCACTCAAGTTCATTGAAAGGATGGCGGATTTCCTAAGAGAAAAATCATGACCGAGCAGTTTTAGAAACATTATGGTGAGCTGTAAAAGCTTTTATAAAGTGGGCAATTTTTGTCTATTTCTCAAGAAAGATGTGGTTTTGACTTGTATGAAAAGACAGATGTGAATCTCAATAATAATTTTGTACTTTCCACAAATTACGAATTCGAAAGCCACCAAGGAAGGAACCTTCCCATGTCCCCACACGGCAATACCAAAGAGAGCCATTTGGTATGTAACTTGTGTTTTCAAATTCCATAATTATCATTGATTCATACTCTAAGTTGATTACGCGTAATGATTTGTTAGCTTCACTGCTCAATATGCGAATCCTATTTTTTCCCCTAAAAAAAAAGAGAGGCAAAGACCCTCTGAATTATGATTAATGTTTCTGTAATGCCTATTGATTTTTAAACATGTCGAGAATTCGCATTCAAATTGTTACAGACAAACAAAGCATTCGAAACCGTCTTGAGCCTTTTGAAACGGTCATAAAGGAGTCAAACCCGCCTTCAAACACACAAGCTCCTCATTGCCCGCATAAAGGAACAGAGGAAATTTGAAAATGGTCTAAATTGAAAAGAAGAAAGCAAGGAAAGGGAGGATAAAGAAAGAAGAAACAAGAGGGTATCAAGAAATGGGTAAGGACTAGGGTATGGACCATGATCAAGAGAGGGGGAGAAAGAGGTGACCCACGCTTGCCGGCAAAGATGCATCACTTTGAGGGAGCCAAGGTGAGTCACCTTGGCTGAAGGAGGAAAAAGCTTCAAAAGAAATCCACAACTTGACAGGGACTTGCATGTTTCTTGGATGCTTTTCTTGTTCTTTTTTGCAGGCCACACGTGTGGACCACTTCTCTCCTCTGACAAACCAAGGCCCTCCTTTTGAGTCTCTCTCTCTCTCTCTCTTCCTCCTCCTTCCTCCCTTCTTCTCCCCTTCCAAAACAGCTTTCCAACTCCTCCTCCTCCCCCCTTCCAAAGACAATTCCATTATGATATTCATATAAAAAATTGTGGCCAACCCGATTGTATGGCTAGTGAATCAAGTCTATCCCCACCATTCATTATAATAGGTCTAGCGACAAGTCCCGCCGTACGATCAATAGTTGAAATTATTGTTAATTCATCGATCTGTAAATTATATCGTCCACGAATGAACGATGTGAATAATTGAATTAGCTTTAAAAATTTCACAAGCACTCGTCCTCGGTAGGACTACTGTAAAAGATCTTGTACTTTCCAGACCAGACCGTAGGACCGTAAATTCAATTTCTTTCACTCTGACAGATGGGGAACTGACTGGCTGACCCAACTGGCAGCACAGCGTCTGCTACTCCTTCTCCTTCCATGGCCGTCGACGTTAAGAAAGTTCATTCGACCCTTTTGACCGTCTCTTTCTCTTTCTCGATTGAACCGATTATAAATCCAAATTCTAAATCTTCGCACCCTTTGCACGTAAATCCATTCCTCCTTCTCTCTCTCTCTCTCTTTCTCTGTATCCGCTTATTCCTTCTCGAAACGTCAACCTTTTGCCTTCGTGTCTTTGAACAGAGTTCTTGATCTTGTGTACAGGACCGGATACCCAGGTTCCTTGTTATTCTTCATTGTCCCCTTCAAGCCTGAATTCAAACTGGGTTCCCCAAGAAATTGAGAACCGAGAAAATCCCTGACTAGTATTATCTTAATACGTTCCTGTGGATTTATGCTCGGGGAAAGTTGACTTCTTTTTAATTTCCTCGGGGGAGACACAACTTGGGACGTCTAAGAATTCTTATATGGGTTGCCAACTTGCCCTCTGTGATGGCGATGCTCGGATGTTCAAGATGGTTCTGTGATGCTTGTCTGTTTCAATGGTAAACTCCTAACATTATGACTCTTTTCTCCTCCTTTTCTTGCCTCCAATAAAAATCATCATGATCAACAAGTCACAATTATATATTATATGGCACGTCTGGCTGATGGGCATTTGCGCAATCTCTCTCCCTCTCTCTGTTCCTTCTTCTTCTTCTTCTTCTTCATCTTCTTCTGGTTTTTGTGGGTGAAAATTTGTGTCTGGACTATATGAAAAATGGAACTTTTTTGAATGGGATTTTTTGCTGGAGGGGATGCTTGGGATGTGAGATTGGTGGTCTCTTCTTTCCTCTTGCTCATTAATGCCATTTACGCCTGCTCATATATACCTTTTTCGCCCTCGGATATAAACGTCATCCAATCCACATGCGATCCTTCAATATCTCCAATTGATTGATTGTTGCCATTTCCTGTCCATGATGTGCTATTCCGACGGAACGCCAATTCATTTTCCCAAGGTCATCGCCCATTCCACATCGCCACTGTTCCATTGATGAGAAGGCGCAGTTTCGGTTGTGACATTGATGAATCCAGAGGTGATCAAGAAGAAGGTCAGAGATTTTCCCCACCTTTCGTTCTTAAGTTCTTTTTTATTATGATGGGTCTGTTTATTTTTTGTTTTCAGCCGTAGATAATGATATGGGGTTAAATAATTATGAAGAGATCAATTGCTTGTCGGAATTCTGAAGAATTAACTGTGCGCTTTGATTTCAGTCATTCTCTAAGAAAGTTATGGGCATGAAGAATTGGATTGGAACGAAGTTGAAGAGGAAGTTAAGCGACTCCCCCGGTGAGTTTTCTTTCAGAAACTATTTGAATACCAGAGCCGAAAGTGCCTTTGTTTTCTATCTACAGTTCGCAAATGTAAATTCTTGTGATCTTCGATTCATTGGTCGTAATAGCTATAGATTCATCCTGGCGATACAGCAATTGCCGGGCTTAATATTCTAGACGCAAACTATATTCTTGACATGAACGACACACCGGTCAAAATAGAAAAGAAAGGTCACAAATGAGGCACAGGGGGCACCTGATAACTGGAATTCTTTCTTCAATATTAATGAAAATTATCATATTTGGAATATCTCTTTTCGAGAATATTTTGGACTCGGTCACTGGTCCATATCTGCAATTCCGTGGCGCGAAGCTATTATCAGGAAAAAGGACAAACGTGAAGAGAGGTCCAAGAAAGGGGGAGAGCATCTCGTACAGTAGGATTAGAAGGGAGAATATGTTCTAATGGAAGCAAGAATTTTTACCCCTTTCTTCATTGTTTCCAGTGGCCCATTTTAAAGAATTATCTCCTAAGATATGAGGATAAATGAATACTTAAAGATATTCGGTTTCTAAATTCCCGGATGTCTTCTTGGTGGAAGTAAAATGGCAACTTTGGATATGCTAGGGTTATTAGGATATGACCAGTCACCATCAGATAAAGTTTGTTCCAGACTTCAGATGCTTCAAGCACTATATTGTGCCTTCACGTTTCTTGTATTTAAACTTATCTCTCATCTTGCTCTTTCCAGATCAACAGCGGGGTTCGGTACTTGAGAGTTCTTGTCTTGGGGCCATCGGGGGAATGTCGATAGATCGAAATGTTCAGCCCTTCAGGTACTTATTTGCTATGATTCTAGTCTTTTTCTTTTGTTTTACATCTTCCCCTCACAATGCTTTTCTGAACAAGTTGCCCTTTGCACACGTTGTTTCGATATTCATTTTCAGGGTTTTTGTAGCAACATGGAATGTTGGAGGCAAATCTCCTCATGGAAGCCTCAATTTAGATGAAATTCTTCAAGTCCGTGATCCATCAGACATATATGTTTTGGGGTACAGACTTACCATTTCTTTCCCGTAACTTTACTGAAAGCCATATCTTCTTCCTTAGCAGTTGTTAGTTATTCATCAATCGCTTGATTAGGAGATGCACTGATGGAACTAAACAGCGTTCTAGCCCGAGATACTTGCCATGTGACACTTTAGAAGGGAAAAGATGTTGTTCTAGTTCTGTTCATCTGATGAAGATGCTGGTTTTTTCTCAGTCATCATTATAGAGTCTTGAATGTTTTTTGAATTTATATGAGGAATTTTGAAAGAAGTCAGAGATGAATACTGCCTTGGCTCTTTCATTCATTTAGTAAGTTTCTTCAGATGCCAGTTTTCAGGAAATCGTCCCATTGAATGCTGGGAATGTGCTTGTGATTGAAGACACTGAACCTGCAGTGAAGTGGCTAACATTGATAAATCAGTCACTCAACAAACCGCATAATGCTGCTTACAGAGGACTGAGAGCTAGCCCCACTATGACTGGTTCGCTTTTCTTCCCAAAGCCTTCCCTTAAGAAGATCAGTAAAATTTTTAGGACAGAGAGTAGAAGGCGGCTCAAGGCTTGCAATTGTCCAACTGATTTGGAGAGGAAAAACAGTAAAGATATCTGCTTTCGGTGTCAACAGCCAAGTATAGGTGAGGACGACATCTCTTCAGAGGAGGAAGATGATGGAACAAACGGTTTTGAGATGGTGGATATTTCAGCTTCTGCTGTCGGTAATCAGATGAAGTACGGTCTCGTAGCAATCAAGCAGATGGTTGGAATTTTTGTCACGGTATGGATAAGGAGAGAGCTCATACAGCACGTAAGCCATTTAAGAATCTCGTGCACTAGCCGTGGGATCATGGGATGTCTCGGTAATAAGGTGAACCTTTTTAGCTAAATTTGTGCGTACACACATTCATGATTGAACTTGAATGAAAAGAATTGCTGCAACTTGGACATCAATGAAAATCTCAAATCTTAATTTTTTTGTTCTTTGCTTTTGTTTGGTTGCAGGGCTGCATTTCAGTTAGTATGTTATTCCATCAGACGAGCTTTTGCTTTATATGCAGTCACCTGGCATCTGGGGAAAAGGAAGGTGACGAGCTCAGGAGAAATTCGGACGTGGTAGAAATTCTCAGGAACACTCAGTTCGCAAAAATATGCAGAGTCCCTAACAGCAGGATACCGACGAAAATATTAGAACACGAGTGAGCACCACCGTGACTTGTTTGATTTCGTCAATGTTTTTCACCTTAGCCAAGCTATAATTTATTGAGTTTTGATATACTTTCATGTCCTGCACAAAATGGCTTCAGCCGGGTCATTTGGTTGGGCGACTTGAATTACCGAATATCTTTGAGCTATTCTGAGACTAAAAGGCTCATGGACCGGAAAGCATGGGATGCACTGCTCAACAAAGATCAGGTTTTCTTTCTGCGCAAATTTAAATTTTTTCAACTGCGTGTTTTCTTACAGGACCTTGGTAGTTTCTCTTCTTGTTCTAGTAGCTCATATGTACTTTTTTTCTTGTGGTAGTTGAAGATTGAAAGGGAGGCGGGCCGAGTTTTCAAGGGATGGAAGGAGCAGAAGATCAAATTTGAGCCTACTTACAAGTTCTCATACAATTCAGATGCCTATGCAGGAGAGAACGTGAGATCAAAGGATAAAAGGAGAACTCCGGCATGGTATGTGCTCGTTAAAAGCATTTTATCCTCGCTCTTTTGACTGGAATAAGCGGCAAATACTTGATCTTGTTGATCATCACAGGTGCGACCGAATACTATGCCATGGAAATGGGATACGGCAAGATTCTTACTTTCGAGGAGAGTCCCGGTTTTCGGATCACCGTCCGGTTTGCTCGGAATTTTTGGTGGATGTTGTAGTTACTGAGGCTGGATCAAGGAGAGTGCCATCCGGCCCTAACATGAAGGTTGGAGCTGAAGAACTTCTACCTCCGATCGGTAGATATCTGTCGATACAAAACGTGAGTTCACACACCAAATTTGCACCATTACTCCAATTTTTTTGGCGTGCTTTATTAACTGAATCTGAATCCTTCCCCTCCCCTCTTCTCACTACAAGGCATTGGACCTGAAATCCTATTGATATTATGATGTTTTTGCGGTTTTAATTGCGCGTGGCCTGATTATCTTCTTCCTTATTTTTTCAGGAATTCGGGGTCAATAGCATCCCTCTTCAAGGTTGATGAAAGTTTTGCCAATTTCCCAAAAACGAGTAAGGAGTAAATGTCACTCATAATGGTAAATTTCCTTGTTTGGCAAGCAAACCATTTGGGGCTTCTTTGCAACTGTACGTATGGAATGAGTCATATGATATAGCAATGGAAATCTTAGTGTGCAAATGAAATGCAATTTCATGGTGGTGTTCAAAATGGGTCTATCCCTAAGACGACCTTGAAATCGTCTAGGGGCGCCACAGTGAAATTAGTCGTATCTTGCTAAATGATGCCTTATTCTGCAATGGATGGAGGGTGTAAAATCTCGTTCCTTTATAAAGGCAATGAAGGGAAAGGATGAAGGGGATTTTCTCAGATTATCATTTCAAGCCTTTTCTCTTCCTCTGGCCCGGCAATATGGTTATCCGTCTTTTGGCATCTGTTTTTTTTTTTCCTTTGAATGTAAGATTCATCACCCTTTTGTAGGACTGAAAGAAATGTAGCACAACCTGTGCATAGATTCTGTAGGTTCATGCTTCCAATGTCATCTCTATGGCATGTTCTGTCCTGGACTCTTGGGCCTGTGAGACCGAGAGACCCTTTTGAACGGGTCTAAAGCTATGATGCAAAACATCAAGGCCGAAACCGTGACAGAACATCCCTAGATTTGCTGATACAGAAAGATCGTGTCCGACCATGCAACAACCCACTTTGTAGACCATCCTCCTTTAGTGTGCGCAGACACAGATCTTGGTGTGTATTGATGCTTGATCCAACGCACTGACCACGTGGAACCGGCTTTATATAATAAAAAAGAAGATGCCTCAGAGAGAGAGAGAGAGATTTAGATTTGGGAACGATTGCTTTTTTTAATCTTTCCCATCAACCATCTCCTAACAGATTCCAACTCCAACAAAAGAAGGAAAAATTTAAAAAAAAAAGAAAAAAGAGTTAAACAAACCCTACCAGTTCTTACCTTCCAAACATATCCCCCACCCAGAAAAAGGTATTACAAAAAAGAAGAAAAGAAAACAGAGAGGACCTTCAAACGCTACTGTAGTCACAAGAAACAAAAGTTGTTGAAGAAGATGGGGAGGATGACGATCTCTCACACAACAACATCATCCCTTGCCCATCATTGCCCTCCACCACATTCCCTTCCATCTCCACCACCCCACCATCCCCTCCGAATATCAAGTCGATGTCATCCTCGAAACCCCGCTCGCCGAACAAATCTGGCAGCTCCCCGCCCTTCTCGATCATGAGGTTCGGGACTGGCAATGGGTTGAGCCCGATCACGTCCATGCAGAAGCTCCAGGGAGCGAGCTCCCGGTCATTGGTTGAGTCCATCATGCCAGAGGAGTCCATGTCCATGCAATTGGGAGACGGGCCGAGGTCGAGGTCATCGGCATACCGGAGGACCGGTTGCTGTAGCTTTTCTTGTTTGAGAGTCGTCGGTGGTGTCGGGTCATCGTGAACAATGACACACTGCATTTGTTGTGATTTGGGAGGATCAGCTGGCGTCGCTTGGGGCTGCGGTAGGTCGATGTGGACGCCTTTCTTCTTAAGGCGTTCGACGTAATTGCTAATGTCGAAGTTGGTCACCGCATTTGCTCCTCGGTATTGGATGGCCGCCATATCATACGCTGCTGCCGCCTCCTCTTGTGTATCTTCATCAAGCAAACAAACCAACAAAATAATTCAAAATTTTCAGTTTACATAAAATGACAAAATCAACATTGAATCTAAACAATTGGGTAAGTTTTGCTGACTTCATAGATCGAATTTAACAAAAATTAACTTGTGGTTGAGCTTCTACTTAGGAGGTAAGACAGGATCTATATAATCACGTGACACCGTATTCCATTCAGTCAAGATTTGTATTTTGTTGACCACCCCTCACTTAAGAGAGAGAGAGAGAGAGAGAGATTTGATGCCAATTGATCATTTGACTAATCTCCGGTAATCGAATTTAATTATTGCTGACAACTTTATATCAAGATTCTAGGGTTTATGGACCAATAAAGGAGAGAGAGGAAAACCCATTGAGGCCAAACTGAAGAGCCGACCATACCAGAAAGAAACCCTACCATTCGTGAATCACACAAGCAAGGAGAAAAATGAAAAACCCATTGTTGCTCTCACGCGCACCACATGAACTCAAGTTGCTCCAACTCAGAACCTAGCCATTTCAAGGACGGAAAGGACGGAGACAAGACTTTCGATGTGAACCTATTCCATGTGAACCTAGTCCTCTTCTCTATTGAACACACGCAAAATGATTCCTCGTGAGGCTCGTGTCGCCAAAGAGTCGATTCAAAGCTATGTGCAGCCAGAGATCGATTTCAAATTCAACACCTAGGAATATGACATCATCCATCCCAACTCTGATTCTAAAATGAATAGTGGCTTATGAATACCCTGTTGGAAGTACACGGAATCTATATAAATCATCAAAGTTTTTTAGAATCTTATGTTCATACATATATAAATTTGTATAGCCATGTTCATAAATTCAGTGATTCAAATCTGGATTTGGGTACACCCTCACGTGACCTCTCGTGCATGTCATTATGCCAAAAAAAAAAGGGAGAAAGAAAGGGAGTTTCGAAGAGATTTGTTGATCAAAAAAAAAAAAAAAAAAAAGTAGATATAATTATTTAGAATAAAAAAGATCTCAGTGGGAAGTCACGTGCTGCATGCTTGGCAAATAGGCCAAGTGCCGGCTTGTGTTCTGTCAGACAAGAAAATGACATTTGAAAATTAGAAAAACATTTTCTCGGATGAATCTCACTAGGGTTTCTAAGTACAAACATAAACGCACCTGTCATCACCCCAGTCCTAGAGTAGACGCCACGTGTATATTATTCCACTTCATTTCATAAAATTTTCACGACAAATTTTCTTTAATCAAGGACAAAAACCTTCATACGCACACCGTACAAGACGGGTGAAAAAGAATAAAAATCATCATACATATACGCGTGTGTCCACATATACACCGTATTTTACGTCGGAAACAAAATGGGTTTACTCTATATCTTTTTCGACCAATTAAATTCCATTAAAAAGTCAATCTTGGAACATTGGTGAAATAATGTGAATAACCCAAATAACGGCAAGAACATAATATTTTTGATCAAATCAGTGAACCTTGACCATGAAACTTGCTGAAAACAATGATGGAAAAAAAGACGATGAAGAATTTTGACCAAGTGGGATTTGGGTCAACAAAAAGAAATCACCAACTTTATGGGAAAAAGTTTTTTTAAAAAAGGAGGAGAAGAAGAGACAAAGACCAATGTGTTAAACATGCTTGGGGAGAGCAATGGATAGCGATGCATCAAGTGAATGGACAATTGCCCAACTACGAAATCGAAATGGATGATGACAATCCACTAATAGAAAAGGAAGTAAAACGAAAGGCCAAAAAAAATGCACGAAACCCTCAACTTTATTCAAATTTGGTAGACAATTAACAAATTTAGGGGGCAAAAAAAAAGTGAAAACCGTAGTACAATTTACGGAGCGATCATTTCATTTTTACCCTTTTTTTGTTGACCTTAAGGGTCCGAGAATTTATTGCGCCATTAATTAATTTGTTCATTTTTCCACAAATTGGGAAGGTACTCCTGTAAATTTGCCTAATGTGAAGTTCAAACATACAGTGAATGATCAATATACAGACCAAAATAGAATCGATTTTCTAGGTGGAGGGTGATCCGAATTGATGCCTAGAAGGAAGTACATTGACCTCAACAGGTGAGATGCAATTTAGTCAAAGCTAACTTTAGTTTGGACCAGTTAAATACATTCACTAATTTAGGACTAAGCGTAGTAAAGAAAAAAAAAAGGAAGAAAAAAATGGAGGACTGGGGACTCACTGTAGGTACCCAAGTAGAGATACTTGTTGCCAAGAACTCGCCCAATTCTAGCCTCCCACCTCCCATTGTGATGATGCCTGTGCCACGAAAAAAAGAAGAAGAAAAAACTCATCATCAAATCCCAATCCAATCCAATCCAATTCAATTAGAACCCTGGACATCTCTTCCTCTAATCTTGCATCGCACTCAAACAGTCATCTTTACCTGGCTACGCCGCGGTACTTGAAACCCCTCTGGAAAAACCACTGCTGCGTCGCCGCAGCGACGCGAGGTACTCCTCCTTGGAGACATTCTGCATTTCCTCGAGCTCCTTCTCGTACCCATCTATCTGAAATTTCATGAAAAATTAGACAAATTCATAGAAGAAAACGATTGATGTCAGATTTTTTTCTTATATGCGTTTCGCGTACCGGGAAATTCAAGATCGTGTCCGGTCCCCAGTACTTCAGGGCGGCAAGGTCGTAGGTGTGAGCAGCCGCTTCCTCGTTATCATAAGCGCCTACGCGAAAAATAAAATAAAATAAAAAAAACAAACAGTTTAGCTACTGCTAGAAAGTGCAGATTTATTTAAGCATTGGAATGTTTTAATAACTCTCTATTTTCAGGAAAAGATAAATGGAAATTTGGGGGTGTTGAGATCTTACAGACTTACCCAAATAAACTAAGCAGCGACAAAAGCGAGCGGTGAACGTTGGCAATGACAGGGATCATCAGGAATAAAAACAGAGTCAGCAAGTAGGTAAACAAACAATCTCTGGTAAGAAGAGCTTTGATCATGAATGATAATAATAGCATTAAAGAAAATTAAAGAAAATTATTGCAGATCTCATTGATTTTCCCCCACTTACTCCTTGCAATAATAAACAGAGAGATTTTCACTTTTTTAATGTATGAATTGTCGAAAAAGAAAATACATGCTGCACACACCTTGTCGTCCTTTCTTGTTTTGTGTATTGTTCCAAGAGCTCTTGTCCCAGAGGTGGGCTTCGAACCTCCCTGTCCATCTGTGCCTGCGTTTTTTGTGGTCTTTCTTTCAATCAAGAGTCGATAACTAGCGCATGCAAATGCAGACCCGCAAGGATTACGAGCTCAAGAACGCATTTTTTCATGTTCCCTCGTGGGCAAAGAGCATGAGAGACAGAGAGAGAGAAACGGAGAGAGACACAGAGGGAGGGAGGGAGACAGACCTGGTGACTCCTCTGTAAATGGAGCTTCTCCGGGCGGAGCTTGGGCTGTTGGCATTCTGGGATTGATCGTCAGGCGAGGAATTCAGATTCTGAACTTTCCTGGAGCGCTTCCTCTTGGGCTTCTCGGCTATGTCATGAGGGCTACCAGACCCAACAACGCAAGAAGCCGATGAAGAGGACGAGGACGATGGGGAAGAGGAGCAGGAGGAGGAAGGAGGTGATCTTCTCATCTGGGGCCCCTCAAGGATCTCTCTCAACGCTCTCGTCTCTGTCTCCCTTTACTCGAGCGAGAATGACAGACAATGCGGGAGACAAAATACGAATGCACAGAGCAGAGAGAGAGAGAGAGGGGAGAGAGAGAGAGGGGCAAGGTGGAGGGTTATGAAACAAGTGGGTGGGTCTTCATGGATAGTTATGGAACAAGTGGGTGGGTCGTCATTTCTGCCTCTTCCTGTTTCTCTCTAATCAAGATTTTGGGAGCTCGTTTGGGCTAAATCAGAAAGTGGTTTACCAAAGCAAGAAGAGGAGGACTGAAGGAAGGAGAAAAGGAAGGGAAGGGGAGGGAGGGGAGGGGGAGACAATACCAACCATGGTCAGGGGGTTTACCCAACTATTCTTAAAGAAGAGGTCATGGGCAGGGTCAAATGAAATGGAAATTGGGTGAAAAAAGAAAGAAAGGAAGAGCTTTGGGTGTCTAATTAAATTAATCTTTAAATGAGACCCCTCTCCCCCAACACTTGGCTGCAGCACCAGCCATGCTGCCAATGGGAGGGGTCAGGCCCTGCTGGCTTTTCTTTATGCTTGTCACTCTCTCTCTGTTTTTTTTTCTTAGGAACAGGAGAGAATTTTGCAGAAGTTTTGAGTTGAACCTGGGTTATCTTTCATCTTGGGTCCACTCGCTTGCTCGCTCTGTGGGTTTTTAGGCTTTGGGTCTTAAAGAGGCTAAACCGGAAGGGGGCTAGAGATGGGGAGACCATAGACAATTAGCTCGACCCTGTCGAGAATGTTCGGACCAAATATGTCGATTGTAAAGTGGAAATAGACAGATCTGGAAAAACTCAGGAGGGTCTTGATGATTATGCGGCTTTGATCGTCTTAAGTGTTCTCGGCAATCCAGTCCTTTCAGTTGTTTGAATTATGCAATTGAGTCCCCCGATTTGATGAAACTGATGCGAAGGCAAAACTGACGTATGATGCCAGGGGGTGTGGAGGCTGCGCAAGGTGGCCTTGCCTGCGGTTGGCCAGCCTTTGAAGACCCTAGCCAAACCCCTCAAGAAAGGTCGTGGGCATCGGCTAGGGTTGATGACACTTAACTGTTGACAGAGATCATCGCCTATGACTCACCTGCAAGTGGCAGGCCATGCGACCCTTGGCTGTCGCATGGTTCCTGCCACAAAGGTGAGCCGTGGTGGCAGTCGGTCTCGCTCTGTCTCTCTCTGTCCCTGTCTCTATATCTCGGTTACTCCATGTCTGGACAAGAGTATATGCACGCATTAAGAACTCTTTTCATAACAATAGTTCAATTGCTGCCACAAACTTCAGCTACAGGACAGTGTTGAAGAGAAATCCTCGCGACCCCTTAGGAGTGCTTTCTTTCAGCAAATGCACCCATGATACAACATGAACATCCCCATGGGAAACAAGAACCTAAATCCAAATTTTTAAATAGCGATCATCATAAGCAAAATTCTCACTAAGAGTTTCAGAAAACCTAAAAGAAAAAGAAAAAGAAAAGAAAAGAACTGTCCTAGTCTGAATTGAAAATCCGATGTAACATCGGCATCCCGCATCAGCAGAAAACTACTCGGACCTCCTCCAAAGCTCATGTAACAAGATACTACAAACACTGGTCACCCTCTACCGGTCTTTTCGGCAAGTCCTGCATCATAAAATACCAAACACCAAGACTGAGTAAAAGAAGGCAGGTAAAAGCCAGAGAACTCCATAATTTTAGTGGGTGATAGCGATTTTCATGCACGACTGCTGAAACTAAAGAGAAGACTTCACTAATCCAACTAGAGAGGAGTTATTGGACGATAAAGGTTCAATGAGCTAAACAGAGTGAGACTGCCCTCTTGTCAATGCACGAGCCAGCGTGCAAGCCAAATCACAAGTCTAACCAATTTTGTAAGGTTGAGAGTATTACTCTTCCTGTCCTACCATTTGGAGCGAACATCAAACTCAAGACACAAAGCTCTCTCCCTATATGCTAACACATGCACACCAGTAGCACATATTTACTATCTTCATGCTCTGCAGTAAAGCACAAATCAATTTCCAATCACTCTTTCTGATAAGAACATTTATGAATCCATCACTGATAACATCTAAGAACGATCATGACATAATAAAAAATTTGTTAGGGATAGCCGCATCAACTTATCATTTTGTTTTCAATGCAGAAATTGTAATCTCAAAAGACAGTGAAAAAAGTAGCCAATTACTACTTTGAGTCATCATACAAACAGTAACTCATCATTCACCTAAATCTATGCTTGAATAAATGCTCATGACTGAAAAGACAACAAATTTTCAACCAAAAAAAAATAAAATAAAATTTATGTCTCTAAATCTGCTTTCTGAATCTGTCACTGTAAACAGATTAATATGACATAAACAAGGAAAGTAAATGACTGCAAACGAGATAAATAAGTGATCCTCAAAAAATTGATTGATTATCGACCAACCAAAGGAAAATAATAAGAAAATTTCAAACAGAATGGGAAAAGAAGAGAGGAAGCAGAGACCTTCACGCAACCATAAGCACAACCATTTAATAGAACAGGAGGAACAAAAGAATCCTCAACATCGCTTAATCTGTAAAACTTCCCCACCAATTGATTTTTTGATTCCTCATGTAATCAAATGTGCACACAATTACAGTAATAGCTGAGTTTATAACCACATTATAGAGTGGACATTAAAGCAGACTCTCAGCTGAGTATATGTTGCTTCATCTTGGCATTTTAAAGCACGGATGTCGTTCCTTGATTTGCCAAAGGTCCTAGAATTTACAAGCAATAGACTTGTTTGACTTGTATAGACCTATGCAACATCTTCAACTCATCCAGAAGTTCCCTCTTTTCATGAACCACACTTTGGGGGACAGATGAATTTCTTCCCCGTCCAGAAGAACATATAAGGAAAGAAGCAAATGACAGTAGGCAATTCTTGTATAGAACCTCCCGAAGACTGAAGACGAATGATAAAAGCACTAAGTCTACCAATGCTGCTACGAGGCAGACAAGACTTGCTACAGCGTTGGTCGGTGCACCTATTTTGGCCTAGCCACCACCATGTCATTCTTCACAACACAGAACCAATAACAAAAGGTCAGATTAGCAGCTATCTTCCTTGTCAAACGACCCTGATACATCTACATGTCATTGATATCCCATTATGGTGCCGCATTTCATCTAACCTGAAGATACATTTACAGGTGAACTTGTATTCCATTTCACATGATACCGATAGTACGAGGAATTTTAAGTTCAAATCAACATAAGAATCAGTAAATACAAAGAAAGATGAATGTAGAGCTGCAGGGATTCACGAGTCTTGCCTCAACAACGTTGAATTGCGGCAGAACTTCTTTATTGTGGTACATCAGCAGAATATGGGGTGCCTTGACAGAATTCCGCATCACAAACCGCCTCAAGAACACAGATTCAGACAGCACGAGTCCACCCGGCACCGACTCCCTCTTCAAAAGGCGGGCCGACACCAAGGTGAGAAGAATGGACAGCCTGGGCAAAATGCAGTTCTCGAAGCTCGCCATGAAAATGGTGGGATACGTGACCAAGACATCCGGGGTCCATCCCAACCCGTTCATGAAAAATTTCAACACCTTCTCCATCTTCTCCTCAGACAAGCCCATCACCTTGGGCTGCTTCAAGAACGCCGCCTTAACCTGCTCGTCCGACCATCCAAACTTCTTGAAAACAGCCATCTTCGCCGCCCATTTCGGGCGCTTCATTCCGGCCATCGAGATCACGCCGTGGACGAACAACAAGGAGGACGGATCGAACCCCATTCCCTTAATTTCATCCACGATGTCGCTGAACTGACCCTTGTCCCGCGACAGCGTCCTGGGCCGCAGCGTCATCATCTTCGCGATGCTGGAATCCGGCACGCCGTGCCGCCGGAGAGTGGCGATGTTGGCCTCCATCGATTCGGAGAAGGCGCGCAGGACCCAAGTCCCGCGCTTGACCACCAGATGCGCCGCCACGTCCTCCCGGCTCCCGAAGAACCTGACGAGGCAATCGAAGCAGGGGGCGAGCTGCGACTTCAGGCTCCGCCCGAGGACGTACGGGTCGTTGACGAGGACGTGGACGAGGGCTTCGCCGGCGACGCCGTTCTCCTCGAAGAACTCGAGCTTGGGCTCGAGGAGGTTGCTGGCCTTGGACACGAGGGTGTCGGGGCACCGGGTCAGGATGCTCGCGATGTCGGATGGGGCGAACCCGCGGCCCCGGAAGAGGGCGACGAAGGAGTCGAGGTAGCGGGCGAGCTTCGGGGCGACGGCGCCGGCGACGGCGCGGGCGGATTCCGGGGGGAACCCATGAGCGCGGACGAGGGCGTCGGCGATTGAGGAAGGAGAGGACGAGGCGGCGGCGGCGGCGGTGGTGGAGAGGGAGAGGAGGGAGAGGCGGGGTGGGCCGTCGATGGAATCGGCGGCGACGGACGAGCTCCGGCGCTGAGTTTCAGCAGCAGGGAGCGAAACATTGGGACCAGCCGAGGAGGAAGACGGAAGAGGAGAGAGGGGTTCATTTAAATTTTTGCTTAATTACCGAGGTTAATTTCACTATACAATACAAAGTAGATAGACGCAAAAAATAATTTGAAGAATATCTAAGTGCATCTGACTAAAAGTCCCACAAAAAAATTTGACCCACCCCACACCAATCATATGTCGGTACACAATTCGGAAGTATACTTTTGAATGAGCCGCACACCTTTTTTTCTTGCGTATATAAGTGATAAATGATCCATCTGCCTTTCGTAATTAATCATATGAATGTAATTCGGCCATTTCAAAAATTAGGAGGGCATTGACACATTGGGGTTTAACTTACGAGAATCCCAAAACTTTGAAGGGCAAAATGTAATCCTCCCCCGTTTGCAATCTAAAATCCAAACTCAAACATACATACATATATATATATACATACATACATGTCTAATGTGGCTTTTTGAGATGATTCTGTGTCAAATGAGACATATCGGGATCGAAGAGCTAAAACCATCCATTCGTCACCAATACGAGATGGCACAACTTTTGCTAAGTAAGCGTGCCGCGCCATCAATTGTGCTTTGACTTTTGCTGAGTAAACGAGCATGTTAACAAGCACGATATTCTATTTAACGGGTATCTCACATTGAACTAAAAATGAAAGGTCGAAGTACTTGATTGAATCCAAAAAAAAAAAAAAAAATTCATATACTTTCTTATAGGATACATAAAAGATCAGGCACTTCCGGTGTTATCACAAAAAAAAAGAAAAGAAAAAACAAAGATCCGTTCAAATCTAAATGAATTAGACGAAACTTACATTTAGAATTTGAATTAACTCAAAACACTTGGATTTTTTTTTTTCTAAAAATTCAAATAAAATATGCAAAACCTCACATAATCTCGTGAGGGCTACTAGACCCTACTCATCAACAAGCATTTCATGTTCAAGTTATCTGCGCTATATATCATAATATTAGCAACAATTATAATTACGGTCCTGAAAAATTCATGAGATGGAATTCTGTCTGTAAATATTCAGGAGATAATGGCCGACCTCTTATAAAGAAAATGACTAAAGACCTTCTAAAATTTCTGTGACCCATTTGAAACGAAAATAGTTGTTTGACGCACTTGACGATTATATCGATCTTCTCACAGAATCACAATAAAATAATTGTGAGAGTGCCCTTTATACGTACGGCAATGCATGTGATGCGTCAGTCCAAAGAGATGAAAGATGACCTATCTCCATCCTACGGATTTTAGAAAACAAGGCACTACCCTAGTTTGGATCAGGAATCTGAGAAACATTGGCACCTCGTAGGCTCGTACCGGTCGAAAACAACGTGGAGCTCCTCCAGAGCTCACGGAGCCAGATGCTATAAACATCCTTCTCTTCCTACTGCTCCTTTCGGCTAGTCCTGCATCTTCAATAAGAAAAGACCAAGAGTGAGAAGGCAGGCCCACGATGGGTGAAGAATCAGTAACGGTAGTTGAGAAGGGTACAAGGATGATGACAATGGATCACAGTCCTAAATAAGACAAGACCCCTACCAACAACTAGAAATATGAGTTGATGTGCAAGCCGAATCACAAGATTAAACTTTCAGATAAGGATGAGTACAGTCATCTCAAATGACAAAGCACAGTCCGCCCCCCCAAATTCCAGGAAGAAAATCCCTGTTTTGAGACACCTGAACATTTTCCTCAGGCAAATGCAAGGAAGGGCAGCTATACTTAGAGCACATTTAGACTGCCCGATCAACTATGTTCACAGAATCTCCTAGTCATGAAGAAGCAGAAGCTCCATCACCCGAAGCGCTAGGGAAGATTTTGAAAGTAACATAGAGAATAAAACAAGATTCAATGTCCTGCAAATGCATGTCAACTGTAAGTTCGGTCAGCCATAAATTCCTCTCCATTATATAGTCCTAATTTTAGCAAAGCAACTCTTGACTTCAGGCAGAGATGCTAGAGTGATGCTACTGAAATTCCCTTCTCTTATCCAAAGTTCAAAGATGCAGAAGAACATTACCTAAAGAAAAAGAAAGCAATTAACCAAGGTATGTCAAATTTACAAGCATAAGGAAGAAATTGGATTAATGGTCTTCGCAGATCTAAAAGGACTATGAGAACCTAAATTATTGATGGCATCTAAGGACCATCTTATCTACTTAAAAATGTTGGCAAGTTGCTCTCTCATCTTACCCTTTTGTCGCTCTCCCGGACGTTATAATCTAAAACCAAGATAAGAAAAATGAAGTTCAAATATCCCGAGTCATCGCACACATAGTAGCTTACCATTCACTGAAATTCAGTCAAGACCTAGATAGGTATTAACAATTAAATCTAAGAATCTCTAAACTTCAAGTTTCACTGACCTTTAAAAGATTAATTTCACATAAACGGGGAAAATGAACAACTGGTAACCAGATAAATGGTGCTATTGGTCGCCCCAAAATAGTAACTGGTTATCCACCCACAGAAAAAATAAAGATAAAAAGAGGGAATATGAAAAGGAAAAAAGGAAGAGACCTTAATGCAAGAACAAGAGAAAAAAGATGATTTTTTTTTTTTTTTTTTTTGCGTTGCTTGACTTAAATTTTTATGAGTCCTTAAATCAAACTGTCTAGAAAGGTGATAAAAGGGCTGAGTCTACATCTGCACAACATAACATCCAAAACATGCAGCTGAAATTGCTTCTTCTTGAGGTCTCCTAGAGCTAGGTCATCATTGTGAAATCTATTCAGCATCCTCAAATCATCCCAAGAGTTCTTTCTCTTTTTGTGAACTTGAAGCTCTGGGGAATAGATCGAATAATGCCATGGCCAGAAAAAAAAATTGAATTAATAGAGGAGTCAATACTATATAGAACCTCCCAGAGAATAGGCCAAGCAAAATCAAAGCAGGGTCTATAACAGCTAACATATTGCAGACAAGATTTGCCTTTATTTTGGTTGTTATTTGTTGCACATATTTCAGTCTAGCCTCTACCTTGACATTGCTCAAAAAGTCCCTTATAAGAAAAATGCAAAAAATTCAATGTCAGCCAAATCGTGGCTGTCCTTGACAAACAGGGACATTTTTATTAACTTGGGGGTGCAAGGTAAAGGATTTTACTTGTATAAACTCACATGCCTTCGTATAACAATACATGCCAAGCGAATTCAAATAAAAAAAAAAAAACCAACAAAATCAATTGACTTATACAACAATTTACTGCTTGGCATTTCTCTGTGAGCTAATAAAGGACAGAAAGATAATGACTTTTCATAAAAATGAGAGAAAAGAAGACATTGACTCGTGTATCAACCCCCTTAACATTCTCCTTTGGGAGTTAACATTCTCCTTTGGGAGTATGTTTGAACTATTGTTGAAAATGGCCTCACCACGGCTTCAATCTACTGAAGAATAATATCAAAAACTAAGAACAAGAATCAATTTGAAATATTAACAAGCCAAATATTGTGCTTTTATTTGAGCTTTAAATACACGTGATCTTGAGTAAATTTTTGAAACGTTATCAATGCCACTCCAATGAGTAGAAGTTATTCTGAGATTTTTCAAAATGAACCAGGTGTAATATGTTTTCAAAAGCTCATCACTAGCATAATTTCTAAAAGTCCCCCACCACCTCCCCAGCCCTTAAATCCCTCAACGTTGCCATGTGACCATGGCATTGATATCTAAATCAAATTGCCCTTGCCCTGCCTCATCACACCACTGGCTCCACACATCACACTTGTACTCAATCTCGTGTTGCAAAAGAGGACAGCTGAAAGCCTAGACCAAGAAAACCTGTAACTACTAAAGAAGTACAACCATGCAGTTGGAGGAATTTCGGTGTTACCTTGAAAGCATGGAACTGTGCTAGAACTTGTTTGTCTTCATACATCTGCAAAAGCTGGGGAGCCTTTCCCACATTCTCCATCACAAACTTACTCAAAAACTTATCCTCAGACATGAGGAGTTTCCCTAGCAACGACTGCCTCTTCACAAGACCCTCTGATAGCAAAAACAAAAGAATGGACATCCTAGGCAAAATTCTTTTCTCGAAGCTTGCCATAAAAATACTGGGGCAATTCGTCAGCTCGTCTGCGGTCCACCCCAATTCGCTCATGAAAAATTTCAAGAATTGCTCCATCCTCTTCTCAGAGGGATTCATGATCTGAGGTTGCTTCACGAATATCGCCTTAAACTGCTCATCAGACCACCCAAACTTCTTAAAGACGGCTATCTTGGCCTCCCATTTTGGCCGTTTCATCCCGGCAAGCGTGATCACCCCGTAAACAAACATCAAGCTCGAAGGGTGAAGGCCCATTCGCCTTACCTCATCCACGATCTCGCTAAACTCGGTTGCATCCCGGGACAGAGTCCGAGGACGGACCGTCATCAATTTCGTGATGCTCGAATCCGGCACACCCACCTGCCTAAGCTTATCAATATTGAGCTCCATCGAATCGGTGAACTTGTGCAACACCCAAGTCCCCCGCTTGACCATCAACAGGGAAATCGCGTCCCTCCTATTGCCGAAAAACTTAACGAGGCAATCGAAACAGGGGGCGAGCTGCGATTCCAGGCTCCTCCGAAGAAGATAAGGATCGTTGGTGAGGACGTGAACTAGGGTTTCGCCCGCGACGCCGTTGCCGGCGAGGAAATCGAGCTTGGGCTTCAGGTTCTTGACCGGGTTGGACCGGAGGCACCTGGGGTACCTGAGCAAGACGGTGGCGACCTCCGAGGGGGAGAAGCCGTGGCCCTTGAAGACGGCGACGAAGGAGTCGAGCTTGTGGGCGAGCTTGGGGTCGACGGCGGCGGCGACGGCGCGGGCCGATTCGGGGGGGAAGCCATGGGCGCGGGCGAGGCGGTCCTCGACGGCACGGGGTTCGGAAGGGGCGGCGGCGGCGGCGGCGGCGGAGGTGGAGAGGGGTTGGACGGAGAGACGGCGGAGGTACGGCGGAAGGGCGGGTAGTGCCGTCGAGGGGCTCCGGCCGCCTCCGCCGATGGGGATTCGGAGCGACGCTTTGAGCAGGAAGAAGCGAAACATCAATGGGAGCGGCAGGAAGACGAAGAAGATCGTTCCCTCTTCTTCTTCTTCTCAGGCGTGCATCGGTGCCGGCGAGAGGGAGAGCGAGTGTCGCCGGCCGGTTCTGCGAATTTTGCAGGAACGTTGGGGGTCGTTTGGTGTTTTTACGGAAATTAGGAAATGGCCCCTCGGCATTCACGTATTTCCATCTTAGTCACCGGACTAATCTTCAATTGCGATTTTGGTTGAAATTTCCTCTTTTCCTTGCAAATAGGGACCGGAAAATGCCCCGACTTTTTGAGATGAGTTCTTCCCTCCATTGTAACACATCAAGTTGAGATATCATAGCCACTTCTTGCTCTTGGGCACCCATCTTTTGGCACATTGTCCTTGAGGATGCACTCCCTTGGTGGTGACTCGAGGAAATTGCTATCGGGGTTACTTTGCGATGTCGCAAAATCCTTTAAGAGAAAGAGGACGATGCGGGTGAACTCCCATATCGAGCAACTAAGGAGATATTTTAAAGTTTATAATGAATTGAATATCTTCTCTAAATAGTTAGTTTTACAAAATTTCGATTTGATGTTTTAATTTTTAAGAAGATGTGTTGATATGGCTGTATAAAGTTGGGTTTCGTGGGTTATGTTAGATTGTCGGCGTCAATTTGAAGGAGGCAAGTTTTTTAAGAAGAAAGAGCAGAAAGGGATAGACTGATCAAAATCAAAAGTCGGAAGAATGGATCTGAACAGTGACTAGGAATTTGGCACCACTCCTGCAAATCCCCAAAAAGAAAAAACAACGCATCCGAAAAAACATCCATCTTGGCGCGCAAGAACCCGTCCTTCCCTCTCTCCTAGGGTTTTAGGATAGCAAAAACCTTAAAAAAAAATCTCATTTTTATGTCCTAAACCCCCCCTGCAGAACTCATCTCCTGGTTTCACTTCACTCCACAGCAGCAACAATGGCCACGCCGTTCCCATGAATCCCTCTCCTCCATCCGCGTCCCCAGCCTCCCGCTCTCTCTCCGCTCCTCCAATGGCGTTCACCTCCACTCTCCGCTTCTCTTCCCTTCTCCTCCGCTCTCGCCTCCCCGCGCCGGCCAACCCCGACCGCCTCGCCTGCGCCTGGACCGACCGCCTCTCGTGCCTCCGGTTCTACTCGGCCCCTTCCTCGAGGGGGCCCCGGCCCGTGAGGGTGAGGCGCCGGGACGGGCCGCCGAAGCAGGAGGGTCCGGCGGAAGGGCAGGACGGGAACGGGGGCGTGATCGTCAAGGACCGAGAGGTGGAGGGGAATGGTAGGATCGTCCCAACGGAGCTCCACAAGGAGGCCACCGACGCATACATGGCGTATGCGATGTCGGTGCTGCTCGGCCGGGCTTTGCCGGACGTGCGGGATGGGTTGAAGCCAGTGCATCGCAGGATATTGTGAGTTCGTGATTCTGCTTGTTCAAATAATATTTGGGTTTTTGGTTTTGTTTGGGGGGGAGGGGGTGAGGAAATGCAGGGTAACGATAGCAGTGACCGTTGGTAGTTTTGGTGGTTGTGGCTGTCTAGGGAAATGAAAGTTAGGATTTTTTTAATTGCCTCTAAGTACTGGCATTGCAATGTCCGGAAGAGCATCTTCTTTTTCTTTAGATAGGCTTAATCCTTGTTTCAAGTCAAATGCTCACGAGGAACGAGTTGCTGTAATTTGAGTATATACCGCTTTTCTTGTTTATGTGCACACAATCCTTTTGTTGATTGATCTCATTGAGGTTATATAAAAACGCTTTATGGTCAGAACAATTTACACTAATTAACTGTCTATCCGCATCAACTCTTTCAGTAATTCTTTTAGTGTGCAATGGAAGCTAAGGTTGGCATTAGGAGAAATATACTTGCCATTTTCTTTCAGCTTCTGTGTGCAATTATGCACGGTAGCTGAGGTGTGTATGCATTTGTCATGAATAAAGTCCTATGTCAAGAAGCATGTGTTGTCAACATCTATAAAATGTAAGGATTTTGGATATGGCCTTTAGAAGTTTATTGGAGTAAATATCAGAACCTTCTCTTTCTGCTGTTTTTGAACTGAAGATAAGGGACGGCGAAGAGAGTGAAGGTCAAGGAAATGGAAGTGGGAGGAGAGGGGAGTGGGTTTACTTTACTAGTATTTATTAAGGGGAATAGATTGGTGGGGGAGAGAACAAAGTGGAGCATTGTTGGGAAAACAAGAGAAATTCATCTTGTCAATCATGTTGCCTTCTTAATTTAGAATTCGAGGATTAGTAAGCATATATAGGTCCCAGATTGGTACATTTTGTAGGAAATGTAAGAAAAAGGTCATATGGTTGCAGCAGATGAGGATTGGTGGAACTAATGTTTGTAGGATGTACACTGTATGGAAAGCAATAAGAGTAACTCTAGAAATTGAGATCATGTTTGCCTCTTTTCTCTTCTCCCAATTTGGGGAGGATGGACAACACGGGCCCAGAGGAAATTTTCCTGAATTTTTGCCCTTGACTGTCCACTCTTTTCCTAAATGGAGAATGTTCGCAATCCATGGTGCTTTAAGTATGAAATAGAATATGCTGGACCCTCCTCAGCTTCTCTAAAACTCTAGAGCAATAAAGAGTATTATATTGGTCTAGCAAAAGCTGGTTAAAACTTCCTGGATAAATATATTGCTTATGATTCTCTTCCTAATTATTCTTTCTGACAGGTTTGCAATGCATGAACTTGGTCTTTCATCTCGTAAACCATTCAAAAAATGTGCTCGAGTTGTTGGAGAGGTATTTCATTGAGTAGTTATTTAGCATTTCCCTTTCTTTGAATGTCTGCTATTATTTAGATGTATCATGTAGCTCACCCGATCTTGATTTTAGGTTTTGGGTAAATTTCATCCTCATGGAGATACAGCTGTTTACGATTCTTTAGTTCGAATGGCTCAGGTAAATATGCAGTTTATAGGAGCTGATATGCTATTCGTAGTGAAATAGTTTTTTCTATTATAACTGTCTGTCAGTTTGCATGATCTTAAAAATGCTTGCTCTGACATTGGCTGAAACTCGTGCAAATGATTTATTCTTTTACCCAAGATTCTCAGTTGGAGCACATGATTTTTTTTTTTTTTCGTTCATTTTTCTTGATCCACCACCACTTCAGTATTTTGTGCGTGGGTTAGGTTTGCTGGAACTTTCTCTCCACTATTTATGCTTAGTTAGTGCTAATATGCATCTTTCCACAATCCTACGGTAGATCTGGCTTCACAGATGTTAATAGGATGTAAATGATGCCTTGAAATTCTGAATGGACGAAGTTATGAAATGTTACAGAGGATTTCACAAGGCATTGCTCCATTATGGGAATTCTAGAACATGATCACCTCATAGTTTCATGATCGGTGGCCATATTAAGTAGTGTGATTTTGCCATAGAGCAAGAAGAGATGATACTGTTTTTCATTACATTGGCCTGTAGAATTTTGTCTGATGCATATTAAGTTATGATATGGGCATTTTACTTCCATGACACACATATGGGTCCTATTGCAACTGCGGCAGTTTTCTTTCACGTATCACGTGGTTATTTTTCTTTTGATTTATCTGATGCTTCTTTTCTTTCACCAACATCTGATGGGACATTGCAGTAGTTCAGTATATGCAAACTAGAATTTTCCTTTGATAAGCTAAGGGAAAATTTCATCTTTAAGGTTAAGCTGATGGAGAACTTCTTGTATTGGGTATCCTATTGCTAATTTGCTATCCATTAGTTTCATATAAACGTCATTGAAGAAATTTATTGTGGGATTAATGTCCAATTGTTAAAAAAAAGTGATTTTGGTTTTATAACAGTAAATTCATCATATTTCCTACACTGAACACTTGCTGGAATAACAGAGTTTTTCAAGGTTCTGGATTTCTATTTACTTTGTCTCTCTGACTCTTCTTGCTGCTCTTTCATCAAAGTGATTTCTATTTAATCTTCCTCTCTGCAATCAACATAGAACTCATTATTTTCTCTTCCAGGATTTCTCGTTGCGCTGCCCACTTATACAAGGGCATGGAAACTTTGGTTCAATTGATGCTGATCCTCCAGCTGCCATGCGTTACACAGAATGCAGATTGGAGGTTTGTTTATTCTTATCTTAATTGCATTATTTTCTTCTGAATTTTGGAAATATGCTTAGGCTTCTCTGATTTGGTGGCAGTAGTTGTTGCGTCAAGAAAATATGCATTGAAGTGCTTTAAAGGAAATTTTGGAGGGGCCAGGGAATAAGTTCCTGGAGTCAATAGATCAATGTGATACCAATTCTTTTGGGCCTCAGCCATGAGCCTGTTCAACAGAGTTTACAGTATTTCATGCTGAATTAATCTTCTGATTTTTGAAGTGAACGTTAGTAACACATGAAGTAGACGTCAAATCTGTTTCAGTACTGCTTGGAAATTTTTAAATGTGAACTAATGAACTGATATAATATTGAAAATGACGTAACATTTGCATCTGACTTTGCCAGCACTGTTATGAAGAGGGAAAAGGGCCTGTTATGTGTATGTTTTATGAGTCTTACAGAAAGTAGGACAGGCGTATTAATATCTGAGAGAAGGACAAAGAGCAGGCCCTAATTGTTGTGTAAATGCTCAACCAAGTTACATGATCTGGTTAACTTGCTTTGGTTGATGATTATTTTGTTTTTCGTGAGTGAGCAAGAGAGATTAATGAGCTCCAAGCATCAAAACCATTACTGACAATTGCAAGATTTTGATGATTGCATTTCTATCTTCTGTTTCCTTCAATGTATTTCTGGACAAATATTTGTTGATCCCGAAAAAGGAAGGCAAGGCACGAAAGGGGTGCTAACGCATGTGCTAATGCACTGTGATGGAGACTCTAAGGAGGCCTTATTACCCATGAATCGTCATGCCATTTGAGGACTAGTGTTTTGATGAACATGGGGATTAATTCCTAGCTATCATGAACTTTTGCTCCTTAACAATATCGTAGCCTTCTCTT
Source organism: Eucalyptus grandis (assembly GCF_016545825.1). NCBI lineage: Eukaryota > Viridiplantae > Streptophyta > Magnoliopsida > Myrtales > Myrtaceae > Eucalyptus > Eucalyptus grandis. Next base: position 43,438,547 of record NC_052612.1, on the reverse strand, counting down.
TAGTACGTGATATTACTATCCATTTAAAACCACAAATGAATAGCAGGCACAAATACTGTAGGGCAATTGAGTCCAAACCTTTCTCACCTCCAAAATGGCCCTTAACAGTTGTTGCCTTTAAGGAGTCTCCTAGCTGTAACTCATTCAGAGCAGTTAGCCATGGGCAGATAAGCAGAGCAAAGCTTCTCTCCAGATGAGGGAGTCTTGGAACTAGAACAATACACCTAGAGCTTGCTCTACACTGCACTGGTTCGGTCATAAAACAGCATATGATACTTTCTTGGTTATGCAGGCATTAACAGAGGCCGTGTTGTTGGCAGACATTGATCTAGACACAGTGAGTATCTTTTGTTGTGTTACTGCCTGGTCAGACTTTAATGGTTTTTGTAACTTGTAGCTCCATGGTCAATCTCTGTGATATTGCAGGTTGATTTTGTTCCAAACTTCGATAATTCACAAAAGGAGCCATCACTGCTACCTGCTCGGCTTCCAACTTTATTGTTGAATGGTTCCTCTGGGATTGCGGTGATTTTATTTGAAAACAATTTTTTTATCTTCTTTGTGCTTTAGTATTTAATATGCCAATTATCAGTAATCTTTCTTATCCATTTTCCTTTCCATCTTCTTCAGCCCTCTCTGGAGTAGATGAATGATGTATCCTGTGCTCCATATTTCTTGACCTAGTATAGTTTCTCTCTTGATAGGTTGGCATGGCGACTAACATTCCTCCTCATAATCTTGGGGAGTTGGTAGATGTGCTCTGTGCTTTGATTCATAATCCAGAAGCCACGGTAAAAACCCTAATTTCACTATAAGGTGATGTTCATACCAAAAAGGTTTTGATCAATACTGCTCTTTGGTTGAAAAAAGATCTTTTCAGTTCTTTTTAAACCCTTTTTTCTTTGGCATGTCAATTTGCTTCTCTTCTTGCAAAGTTTTTTCTGGGGAATTTTCTGTCTCATTATCCATGTTATTAAGGATAAAGGCAGATGGTGTAGCATTATAGAACTGTATGCTTATAAGAGTTTGAAGCTGATTTCATTATCACCGATTGGATTTTTTTCTTATGTATTTCTTGGTCTGAACCCCTTTCCGTATAGTAATTTTGGCTTTTAACTCTTTTTTCGCCAAAAAGAAACGATCTCAAAAATTGCATCATGCTTTTCTGTGTTTAGCTCAAAACTTACATTACTTGAACACTTAATTGTCTCTCAATAAAAAGTGTAATTGTCTCTTAATAAGAAAGTGGACTCTTCACAGAGGTAATACTTCTGCTTTTGTTGCTTATTTCAGTCTTTTTTACTCCTATTGGGAGATTTCATGGGTTTTTTGCCTTTTTGTAGCTGCAAGAATTGTTGGAATACATGCCTGGTCCGGACTTTCCAACTGGAGGATTGATAATGGGAAATATTGGGTAGGTTACTTACTAATTTTTCATTTCGTGATGTTTATTGTGGTGGAAAATCAAATCTTAACTTTACAAGGTTTTTTCCCTCATCCAGTGATTGAACTTTTAGTAGTCATTGGAAATCGCTAAGGTTGACTTTATAGATCTGAGTATGTGATTTTCCGGGAATGTGTTTGAAGCTGTCCAGTCTTGTAGCTGTGCACGGCCTTGAAAGTGTTTTCCTTTTTCCTTCAATCTAACGATTATTTCGAAAGATTAGATTCGCTGGCTGTTCTGGAGGTGGAGTAAAAGTTGGCTTTTTTAGGTCTATCCCCTCATTTTTTTTTTTTTGTCCAGCTTTATCTTACTAATTCTGTTTTTTCAACTGTCATCAAATCATTCTAATGCATGAAATTTTCAAGAATATTTTTCATAATAATATTATGTTAGTAATTCAGAGTGATTGGACTTAACAGTGCCAATTACGCATATCTCAATGGTTGGGCTAATCTTTATACCTTTAAAGCATCTTAGAGGCATATCGAACTGGGAGAGGACGGGTTATTGTCCGAGGGAAAACCGATGTGGAGTTGCTTGACTCAAAGACCAAAAGAACAGCGGTGATCATAAAAGAGGTAAACTTGTTTTCTTAGGTTTATTTTCATTTCTGTGATTTGGCTGGGGGTAAAATAGCTGTGATGACTCTTTTACTGTCGCCTTCTGTATGCCAAACAGATCCCTTACCAAACAAACAAGGCATCACTTGTGCAAAAGATTGCTGAACTTGTGGAAGACAAGGTATTTTCATGGTCAGACTGGTAGCATGGATGTACTTTACTTTTGGTGAAATTAGTCTGGCATGATTTATGACATAAATATTGAATACTGTGACAACTCTCCTTTGGCACCTGAGTCAGGTGCATATGTCCTTGTGCTTCAGCATAGGTCATGCCTTTCTCGTCCATTCTGCTATCCTTATAAGTTGTAGCTGCAATTCACTCGAACCTCATTAAGGTGCATGGGCAATAATGCCTTTTGAGTAGTCTGTTTTTTGCTCCCATATTGTTGTTTGGGGTGGCTACTTTCTGTCTGGTCAAAAAACTTCTTAGACTTATGTTTCTGAAGGAACATCTGCTTGAGCACATCCTGGTGCACCTGCTAAGTAGTGAAAATGAGTTGCACAACTAAATCAACTCCTTCCCTCCATCATATATGTTATGATGTCAAATGAATTTCCTGGTAGCTATAAACATGCATTGTGCTAGGCTGGGTATATATTTGATTTTCAACTCATGCTGTTCTTTTGTAATCAATCTCCTATAAAGCACCGTCTGAGACTCTGATTCAGCTGGTTTTTAATTTATACTTTTGCATTGTTACCGTGCTCTGCCCTATATTGCATGTCCTCTGAGACATTTAAAACTGGTCCTTTTCTCATCGCAAAACCACCAGTCTTACTCATGGGCAGTAGTACAACCTTATTTATGAAAATTTGTCTAACTTGTTTGTTGCCATGGCCCCCCAAAAAAAAAAATGTTGCTCCGTGCCAGTACTTACATGCTGTTAAGATAATATTCTTTATTCACTCTCTCTCTCTCTCTCTCTCTTTTTAAATTCTTACAGAGTTTGGATGGGATTAGTGATATTCGTGATGAAAGTGACCGGTCTGGAATGCGCATTGTCATTGAGGTACAAGAATTGTTTGCTCCTTCCTTTTCTTACGATCAAGATTATAGAAGCTGGCAAGATTTCTCAGAATTCGGCTTCAGTTCATGTATTGGCTAATGGGGGATAAATGGTTTGAATTTCAGTTAAAGCGTGGATCAGACCCTCTGATTGTCCTAAATAATCTATATCGCCTGACAGCTCTTCAATCTAGCTTTAGTTGCAACATGGTGGGGTAAGTTCCTTGTGGCTTTGCACGAAGGAATCCATTGTATTTTCTTTCTGTGCCTTAAGGCACGTGGATTGGACAAATCCTGTTCCAACTGGACTCATGTATATCGTAGTTCAGTGTCATGACATAAACGGGACAGCAGATGTAATTGGAAACATACACTTGCTTGTTACAATTTTTTTTCTTTTCTGCAAGTTGATATTCACAGAGTTTGTATAACTGTGGTAAATCTGGTGTCATGACTCGTGTTATGCGTGTTGTCTTCCCTTTCTCACTGCTCTCTGTCAACTTTTATAGAGATTAGATTCCGAAGTGGAGAAGAGTTAGTTCATCTGGACTTTCTAAGAAATTGACATGCAATGTTAGATATGATCTTCAACTCGTTCTGAAAATTATGTGGATAAGTGTTTCAGCTGAAGGGATGAAAAAATTTAGTTGCATAACGCAATAAAGAGAGTCAAAACAATTCCTCTTGAAATCTTTGTCTTTGAAATTTACTCGCATCAGTGACAGCAGACAATCAAATCACAGTTGATGGGAAAAGTAGCTGTGCGACAGTAATTTCTGTTGAAGGCTGAAATGGAGAATGTCTCAGAAGAGGCAGAAGCAGTTGTATTTGTAACTTTCTGAATCCTTATGTTAAGTTGTAGGGATGAAGTGAATCATTGGGCTGATAATCTCATGCCTGGGTAATTGCTTGCTGCTCCAAGTGGTCATGCCTTCTGGTTTTTGAGAGAAATAAAGAACTATCCCCCCGGATGCGTTCATTTAGACATCCAATTGCAGAGTTGGTTAAGATGCTAAAATTTTTACTGGGAATATATGTTTCATTTTGCCATACTATATGGGAATGCAGGATGGTTATGAGAATGCTTGGTTGGTAGTTTGGATATGAATTAAATCTTTGAATTTTCTTTAGTGCAATTTTATTTGTGAGAGTGTTTTTTTTTAATATTTGATCCATCTCTGTCAGAATTTATATTGAGTGATCAGACTCAATTTGACTAGATTGATCTAAAAGTTTGGTGGCTGGTCCCAGTTAGTGGAAAGCTTTTACTTTTTTTTTTCCTCTGTTGTTATTTGCATTGTACAATGAATTGTATCATTTGATATTGTCTTCCTCCTTCATGCAGTATTTTGAATGGACAACCGAAACAGATGGGTTTAAAGGAATTGCTTCAGGTGATTGAATGCTACTTGTACTATTGTTATGGCTAAGTGTCTGACTTAACCTCTGGATGATTGAAGTTTCTGACGAATGCCTGGAGGTTGTAGTGTTGATAAGCAGTTGAACCTGTTAACTTGATTGATGGCGCCATTATATTCCTCTTTCCAAAGTAGAATAGATGTGCCATGTGGACTGAGAAATCACCAGTCCCTTGGCTGGATTCATCATAAATTGAATTAGTCAATGAGTTGGAATTAGTGGCACATTCCAGAAATCACTTGGTGATTCTGAGTAAGATACTATGCTAGGGATGGGAATGAGCTAGGCTGCTGAAAGTTCCTTTTTTGTTCCCTTTTGTTTCAGCCATCCATCTTAGCTGTCAGTCTTTCCATATAATCATATTCTTTTTTTGAATTGTGACAGAATATGCATATTAATCTTATATTTCAATGAAAACTCCTGTTTCAGGCATTCTTAGAATTCAGATGCTCTGTTGTCGAGAGACGAGCGAGGTTCAAGCTTTCTCATGCACAAGAAAGAAGGCATATTGTTGAGGTTTGCTATGCTACCTGCTAAATAATTGGTTAAAAGGGTGTTTAGAGTGGTTGAAAGTTTTCAGTTGAAAAGCAATATAAAGAAAAATTCAACAAGGGAAAAATTGAAATAGTCAGCAGCTCTTTTTGAACAAGAAGCCTTCCTTTGCAATTGAAACTGGTTATTTTATCTCGTGCATTCTTTTCCGGTTATTTTATCTCGTGCATTCTTTTCCTGGTGGATTCTTTCTGTAAGAAATCTTCATAGCAAAATTTCTCCAGTCCATGCCATTAGGCATATTGGCAATTATATATACTTTAACTTGGATTTCTTTTGCTTTGGACTTCTAACCTTTGCAATACTGAATAAACTTCCTATGATCCTTAGGGCATTGTGATTGGACTTGATAATCTGGATGGTGTGATTCGCATAATAAGGGAGGCCTCAAGCAATGCAAATGCATTAGCTGGTCTTAGGAATGGTATGCTTGTTTAAGTCTTGAACTCTCTCTGTGCTCGTGTGGTAACAGTTCAAGTTAGTTTGTTATGCTATTTCTTTACTAGCTGCATTACAAATTTCGCTTGTCTATAAATACTGTTAATTTGTTATGGTAATTCTTGAGAGGATTCTGTGACTTGGTGATTTGGGTATCTATATGAACAGCTAACCTTACATTTCAAACTGGCTTTGTTGGTAGGAAATGAAAGGGGATTTTGATATGGTTAAGGCCTTAAGCAATAAATTCTACTGACGCTACAGCCATCTAATTTAATGCCTGAAGTGATTTATTAGAGCTTTATGTCATAATTCATTTAGAGTAAATTCTTTCAAATCTGCTTAATTAACTGCTTTCATGAGCATTTCATGTCTATCCTTCTCTTGGGACAAGGAACAACTGAATCTGTCTTTATTTCTTGCGATATTTTCTAGTGTTCTCTAGTGTGGGAGAAATGCCACTTTCTTGGAGTCTATAGCAGTCATATATTTGAAAACAAACGGCTGCTTGGTACTGGTGTTGCTTCTCATACCAAATTTTGTCCTGCTTCATTGCAAATGATAGGACTTCAAATTAGTGAATTGGCAGATTAGAGGATGCATAGTGCTACAGAAAAAACTAAATCCCTCCTTCAACGAGTTTCTTTTCATTAAAGCGAGCCAGACAAAACGGCATTCTTGCTACTCTGGATTCTTGACATTGTTTTTGGAGAGAGAACAGAACAGTTGATAAAAAAAAAAAAAACTTAAAGAAACTGAAGCTTTGCATTGCTTCAGCAGTCAGTGAGGGCATTTCAGATGTTGAAATTCTTGCTTTTCTCCCCATTCCTCTTGACTTAAAAAACTGCTCTTATTGATGCGACTGTACTTTTGGCTTCTACTGTTGAAAGATAAATCTTTAGATTCCTCAAGATTAATCTTCAATTCGCCAATTTTAGTATCTCGTTGAATAACTGTTTTGCCCTTCTTATGATCTGATCTTGCACCAAAAATGCTGTCCACACTGCTAGAATGGAATTTTTGTGATTACTGACGTGGGACTCTCTTTATCGGTATACATCTCATCAATATATTGCTGTTGCAGGGTATGATTTGTCTGAAAAACAAGCCGAAGCTATTCTTGACATAAGTTTAAGAAGACTCACTCTTCTGGAGGTACCCAAAAAATGGAGCAGAAGTCATGTTTTTCAATTTTAAGCTTGTTCATTTGTGTTGATGGCTCATTCTATGTCCGTGCTGCCCAGAGAAAGAAATTTATTGATGAAAGCAAATCACTGACGGAACAAATTCTTAAATTAGAGGAACTCTTGTCGAGCAGAAAAAATGTATTACAGGTAACTAGTTGTTAATGTTCTTTTAGCTTTACCGCCTTTTCATTTGGATTTGTTAGTGGTGACTGTATTGAGCAGGTGCTTACCCCATTGTTTCACTGCTGATATAGATTATCCCCTTTGAGTTAAGGATTTTTGAAAATATTTTATTTTGAATAGTGATTAAATAAATATTTTTGGTGATGATATGATGTTTTTTATTTTTTATTACTGTCTATAATTGTTTGATATGTGATTATTCCCAGTTGATAGAACAAGAAGCAATTGAACTTAAGAACAAGTTTGTCACTCCAAGGCGTTCACTATTGGAGGAGGCTGAAAGCGGTCAAGTTGAAGACATCGATGTCATTCCAAATGAAGAAATGCTGCTGGTAATTGATATGCTTGTCTTTGATATGCCAAATTACAGCCTTTAGGGAGTTCTACAAATTTGACGACCTATACTTTGAAGATTGTTGATATGAGTAAGAACTTGTATGAGTAGTATGATAGCCTCAGTCACTCTGCCATGCTTACGCACCTTGACGTTGGAGTTGGGATTTGATACAGATGATTTCTAATTCTTCAAAAGACATTAAAATACTCAGGTCGATTTAGACATGAAAATGTTTTCCAGTGTTTTCAGTTGGCCTTTATGAGAAAAACAATTAAAAAGAACAAAAAAGGCCCGACTCAGTCAACCATGGTGGCATTGTATGGGTTGGCATTGTACTTGGAAGACCAACATTTATGGACATCTGTGGTGGCTGGTTTGCTGCCATACTCTGCGACCCAATCTGTTTTCAGTTTTATTAATTTTCATTTGCAGCTAGATAACCTGCATAGTCATCCCATTCTTATTTATTTCCTTGACATTCCCCTTTGCTATTGGGGACGAACAGCATCATCATGTCAACTCTCGGAATACCTCCCTTTGTCCCCTCTCTTGTCCAAACCAACTTTGATAACAGTTGCTTCTTAATTGCTAAGTGATACGATTAGCCTCCATGAAGTATGGTTGAGCCACTAGGTGGGGGGTGGAGGCAAGAGTCATGTGGATTGATAGTTGTTAGATTTCTGGTCAACTATGGAAAACACTGCAAAAGTTCAGGTTATTTAGCCTACTAATTATATTGTCGCTTTTTTATTTTCTGTTCTTAGAATAAATTTTCAATGTTCAGGCTTTGAGTGAAAAAGGTTACATGAAGCGGATGAAACCAAACACCTTCAATCTTCAGACCCGGGGGACCATTGGCAAATCTGTTGGAAAATTAAGACTCAATGATACCATGTCTGACTTCATTGTTTGTCATGCACACGATCATGTTCTTTACTTCAGGTAATAGCAAATATGTTTCATTGGATATGAAAACTTAATACTTTTTTGGTATTCATCTTATGTCATTCGCAATTGGTCAATTTTCCTTTAAGTTTATCATGTTTTTAATTGCCATTGCTTGAATTCTAGATTTTATTGTCTCTATCACTCATCTCAAGAATTTCCAATTGAGAGTGTTGATCCATTAATTGTTTATAGCTAGTATTGCTGTTGGGACCTTCCAGTGGATCATTGACCATGTGTTGATAGTGATATTGAGATATTTGTTGTACTCTATTTTGATCTGTCTCGGTATAAGCTGCGACTTCTCACTTGCTACTGTTTCCTTCCTGGTTGTTGCAGAGAAATCTGGTCTAGCTTGGTTGCTAGCTGAATATAAAGAGATTTACCTGAATTTGATTTGGTAGTTTTTAGTGGTATAAGATTCTTGACTTGCTTGACTTTTCACGTGAGTTATGTTTGTCGTTTTCAGAGGTCTTTCCCTAGCTATTTTATTAGGATTCACTACAGTGAATTCACATCTGACAGGAACATATGAGTGCATTATGTGTTCGATAGCCTCCACTTCTATTTTGTTAAATCTCTTTGAACTCGTTTCTACATTTAAGAGAAGGACTAGTGCTGCTGTTCTGGCTGAAGACATAGTTGACACTAGGTAAATTTGCAGTGATAAGGGAATAGTTTACTCAGCACGGGCATACAAAATTCCTGAATGCTCAAGGGCAGCTGCTGGCACACCATTGGTCCAGGTATAATCTTGCGCAATTGTTTTGCTGTTAGTATATTTCCGGTACCGGAGACAGCTGATTGATCACCACAATATTTTTTGCCCAAGGCAGATCTTATCATTATCTGATGGCGAGAGAGTAACTTCAATTGTTCCTGTGAAAGAGTTCTCTGAAGATCAGTTTCTACTTATGCTTACCACAAATGGCTACATAAAAAAAGTATCACTGAATTCTTTCTCATCCATAAGGTCGACAGGAATTATCGCTATTCAGTTGGTTAGTCTACTCTCTCTCTCTTCTTGTGCCTTCGTTATCAACAAGGTGGTCACTGTAAAGCTGTGATCTTTAATGACAAAACAAACTGACTCTTTTAGGTTCCTGGTGATGAGCTGAAATGGGTTCGCCTTTGCTCAAATGAAGATCTCGTTGCTATGGCTTCCCAAAACGGAATGGTCATCCTTAGCTCCTGCGACATTGTATGTTTCTCCTCCTTATTTTTCCATTCAGAAGTTGGATAATCTTGCTTGGAGTAAAGATTTTACCTTGATCCATAAGTGAAAGAATTTGCTGAGGTCTAACAATGAAATTTTTGGTCCTTTTAGGTCTCCATTTAACAGTGTCTCTTCTGTTGTTGCAACTCATGACCCAACTTGGGATTACTTTGAAAGATAATTCTAGTAGGTCGTGAAGTTGAAGGTTTATTACCCAAATTTGCAATATGCTTGAATAAAGTGAACAGCATTGACAATCTCTCTTTTATAGGTTCTGATAATCTATGTAACCAAATTTAGCTTGTACTTTCCTTTTGTTTGCTATCTGGATTCTTCTGCATTGAGCGTCTCTTATTGCTTTCAAAATGTTTCTAAGAAACACCCACAATTCTTAACTTTCACTATTCACGTGGAACCTTAATAGTCTTTTTCTGATATATTGAGGGTGTTTGCATTGTCTTTTCAAATATAAAACTTAAGTGTGTTTTCATTCATTTGACAATAATTTCCAGAATTTCAATGCGGGGATGGTCTGTGCATGTGATTTAGTCATTTGATATTACCTTGCTTTTCTCACCTCTACCTTTTGAAACTATCCTCCTGCAAGTTTTTCTTAACATTTTACTGTTATTTGGACCCAGATTCGAACACAGGGAAGGAACACAAGGGGTGCTGTTGCAATGAGACTTAGAGGAGAAGATAAGATGGCAAGCGTGGACATTATACCATCATCCATGCGGGGGAATTTGGAAGAAGTATCAAATGTTTCCCGCAGCAAGTACTAGTTAATTTCTGTCTTTGCATATTCTATATGAGAGTTTTGGCATAACCAAAGATTTACGGCGTGAAAAAAGTGATTTTGGCTGAGACTGGAATTTCTTTGGGCTTTCTTTTTTCCTGTTAGTATGTCAGATAAGTTCATATTGGCAGAGTTCATATCTGGAGATCTTTAGTATGGTCCACTTATGTGGACTGTTGTCTAGTGAAGCAAAGAACTCACATATTCACATGCATGCATGCTTATCATACTTGAGTAGGTACGCATAGATTTACATGTGTCATACACTGAACAATTTATACCATTAGAATCTTATGTGTACAGTGTGATAGGAGATTTAGCATGTCATTTTCAGTTAGCCGGTAGTGCCTCAGCATTATCAATAGCAAGTGCCAGTTTCCAGTATCCTTTAGAAAAGATGGCTGACTTTTCATTTTTCAGTGCTAAAGCCCCCAGTGGTCCATGGCTGTTGTTTGTATCTGAGGGTGGCTATGGAAAGCGGGTCCCATTAGGTAGCTTTCGCACATCGCGTCTCAACAGAGTGGGTTTAATTGGATATAAGGTATGCAAGAGACTTCCATTTCTTGTTTGTAAGTTGCCATGCATCTTTGAATGTGTGTTTTGGGGATCACTTATGCTGCTTCTCGCTTTCAGTTTTCCTCCGAAGACCGCCTGGCTGCTGTATTTGTAGTTGGTTTTTCATTGGCTGGTAATTCCTGAGAGTTCCCTGAAGCATCTTTTCAATTATGAACTGATTGGCTTAAGTTTTCTTCATATTGTTGCTCTATTTCATCTTCTTCATTATAACACTTTCTGCATGCCTCTGTTTTCTCCATTGAACAGAAGATGGTGAAAGTGATGAACAAGTCGTTTTAGTTAGCCAAAGTGGTACTGTAAATAGAATCAAGGTTCGAGATATCTCCATACAGTCTCGCTATGCAAGGTGAGCATGAACAATTACATTTCTGTTGCTTGTCTTTGCTTTTGAGGTTTACTTTAACGAGCAAAAGGGGAGAAATCTTTGATCATCTGAATGATACTGTCCTGCCTTGACTAAGAGATTAGTCTTCCTGAAATTAGATTCATATTATCTTTATTTGAAAGTTAAAATAGACTCGTTCAAAGTACAGCTCAAATAGCCTCGAAGTAGGTTGATCACCTGCATGTGCTATTTGTGATGTCGCGGATTATGTATAAATGTATGTATCAATCAAGTTGTTCTCTCCGTTCTTAGAGATGGTATTATTGGTTGGATCTTGTTACAGATACAGATTAAGGGTAAGATATTTCCGTTCCTTTATCCAGAACCTCAAAGGAAATGTGGATTGAATTAGTATTTGGTGCTATTCTTGTCAGAGTAGAAATAGAAAATATAGCAGTCTGATAGAAACTAACGGGGCTTGTGGTTCCCCAAAATTCTTTGATCTAGCACTTCGTTTTTGTGTCATTGTTTGATGAAATTCTGCTTTGGTTTTTCCTAGCCTATGTTTTGTTTCTGTGGCATATAATACTTCCATTTGTACATAAATCCAGGGGTGTGATATTGATGCGGCTGGAACATGCTGGAAAGATTCAGTCAGCCTCGCTAATTTCAGCGGCAGATCCTGAGCTCGAGGCACTAGTACCGGAAGCAGTTCAGGCATGATTAATGAAACTTCAACGTCAAATGCTGGAACAGAAGACATATCAAGAAACACTGTGTCTAACTACCTTTATCTGGGGAAGCGAAAATTTTGGTGGGACTAACGCGGATGTGCAGGCAGGTGTTTAGCGCTTCATGACATGTTCAAACACCTCACGTCTAAGACAGCCAAGTAGCCCCGGTTGATTTCCCGTGTGTAGGTCGTGTGCTCTGTACAATCTGTGTTCTTCCCTTGTAACGATTTTGTAGAGGGGGATTTTTATGATTATATTTCCCTTTTTGGGCTCTGTAGGTAATGCACCCTTCATTAGATTCAGTCTTGTAAATTCTCTAGTAAGGGAAAGCTTGAAGGTAAACGAATCCTTCCAAATGCAAGAGTAGTATTCTGATGCCTTGACCATTTGTATTTTGGTAATTACAACGTGTGCATTTAATGGGATTTGATTTTTCCTAGCGTCAGGCTCAACTCGAAGAATTGGACTGCTTGAAGAAAAGCAAAATGTCTGCAGAGTTGTATGCCTTTAAAGCATGATCGTAGCCATCTAAGTGTTAAAAGGTGGAAATGTTGGGTCTGAAAAGGCGTGGAAAAGAAAAACTACAAATTACAATAAGCGCACCGGTGATGTTCGAGAAATGTGATTATTCCAAGTGTTTATGATGTGCAAAACGAATTCCAAATTCATGAACACGGAATGACCCGTTGATTTCATAAAATATACTATACACCAAAGCGCAATAAGTTAATAACGGGTTCGAATTCTTGGATGAAATGACCAGTCTGTTTCATAAACTGTATCATACATCTAGGGGTGAATTACCGAGTTGCCGATTATTAAAATATGGATCTTGACAATGAAGTAAACTTTAATTAAACAGATAAAGTCATTCCTAGATTAAGAGATAATTCATCATATGAAGTGTGCCGCCTCCTCTTTTCATCTAAGTGCTTGACATTAGAGCTTTTCTTCATAAACCTCCTGCCTTTGGATTAGCTGGAAAACAAGACATTGCACATGAAATACCTATGAGAATCGACATAGTGGATTCCCTAAAGACTGTTTTTTGTTGACCTTCCTTTTCCTTGAGATTGAGAGGGATAGACTGAGGCTATTACTGAACCCTTATTTATTCACTGCATCTGTGTCTACCATATCATCAGTTGGGGAAAAGAGTAATCAACAGGGCGGCCAGACTGATAACCTAGTTTACAATCGCTATTTCAATGCACAACATCAATACTAGCAATATCAATGTCAACTCCTCCATAAAAACTCTGAAAAGCTGTATACAACCCAGGCAAAGTACATTTACACCTCACCGATCACTTCTCTCTAGTTAGAAGAGTATGAAATTGGGCATGGAGAAGATGGAATCAAACCTCTTGCTTGAGTTTTAGTAGGTGGAACACTACCCTACCCAACATTACTACTAATGAACTAGAACCGGAAAACATAGGAGGGATTAAAGAAGAGAGCCGCTAAAGAGGATGAGAGTCTAAGGGTGCATTTGGTAATGCTTTTGTTTTCGAAAACAATTTTTAATTAGAAATTGTTCTTTTTTATTCTGTTCTCAAAAATAATTTCTAAACATTTTAAGTCGTTTGATAACTATTCATAATTTCAATTCTCAGAATAGAATTGCGTTTGGTACCGTGCTCAAAATTTTTACTTCAAATAATTTTATTTTAATTTTTAAATAATTTTATTACTTTTTTTTTTTTTTCTTCTTTTCTTTTTTTCCTTTCTTTCTCCTATTCTTCTTCTACAAGTGACCGGTCGCTAGCCTTGGGCTGACCGACGACCAGCTAGATGAGGACCGACGACCTCACCGGAGTGTCGCCGGTAGTTGGGCAAGGCTCGGCCGAGCCTTGGCGGGGCGGCTAAGCCTTGCCCGGCCCGATGGCCAAGTAAGCCTCATTGGGGCTGGGCGAGGCTTGCTTGGCCATCGGTGAGGCTAGGTGAGCCTAAGTCTCGCCGGTGGTTGGGCTTGCCTTTAGCAAGCTCGCCCGGACCTCGCCTTGGCTTGGCTAGCCTCCGACGAGCTTGCCAAACCAATTGCCAACAATCGACGGCGGTGGGCAGTAGACAACAATTGTGGCGGTGGCTAGATGAAGAAGAAGAAATGGGAAGAAAAACAAGAAAAAAAAATAGAAAGAGAAAATATGAGCTTGATTCTAGAATTGTTCAGGGGAACAAGGATCAACTTTTTTTTATTTTTTTATTTTTGATTATGTTCCAAATCTACTTTCGGGAACAAAAAAAATAGAAATTTGTTTCCGGGAATAAAATTTTATTAAACACAATTCTATTCCAAAACTCTTCCAAGGAACAAAAGAATATAAATTTTTACTATTTGGCCAGTTACCAAACTAATAATCTTTTTGGTGCGACATAGAGATATTATCAGATATTCAATAAAGGTTCATCTTTACACCACCAAAAGAAATTGATCAATTAGCCAAAAGACCACTTTGTCGTTACACCTCCTTGAGATACCAAGTCATCCAAAGAGGAAAAAGAAAAAAGGAGAGTAGAGTACTTGCAGATGTACATGGAGTCAGTGAAGCAACAAGATTCCCACGCAAAAGTGTTAACTATACACCATTAAAAAAGTATATAGCAGTCGTGCTAACAATGCCACATGTAGGTAGCTAAATTCGCCAACTTACTGGCTTTCTAGTGCTTCAATTTCGTACCTGACTTCTTCCAGATGCTCGTTTATAGTGGTGACAGCATCCTGCACGCCTCTGATGGCTTCATTAAGTGCATTGTCATACTCGGCATCTGCCTCCACCTCTTCTGTTCCTTCGGCCTCTGTTATCTCATGAAGATGCACGCAATTATGTTGCATTGGCTTCTTGAATGTGCAGTTCTCATGGCTAACAAGACGTTCTGAAGGGCGACTGGCTTTTTTAAGCAATTGAATGGTAGCAGTCTTCAAATTTCAATAACAGACATCGGGTTAATGGAGGCAAAATCCAGAAAGGCAACTATTACACTATGGAATTTACTAAGGGGAGAAAAAATCAGAAAGATCCACTAGGATCTAAGAATAGGGCAAGAAAATAATATTGAAGATGTTTTAGTGGTTAAAGTTTCTCTGGCTTTAGTGATATTACTTATCTTTCCCCGTCTCCTTTCTTTAGTGATGTTTCAATTGAAGCACTGAAACATTCGATAGAGAGAGTAACCAGAAATTGCTATTCTACTCTGGCTCACCGCCCAACACGCCAAATGACACCTCAAACAGCGCGTCTTCCTGAATAATCATGCAGTATTATAGCATCCCATCTTATTGCTCGGTCAATGATCATGCTATTAACCTACCACTGCAGTTTCACTTCTCTCTCAATTATGATCGGCTATTCTACGAAACCACCCGCTTTAGAATGTACCTGTGCAACAGATTACAAGCCATGTTTCTGTTCTGTCA
The DNA here is from genome assembly GCF_016545825.1 of Eucalyptus grandis. Taxonomy (NCBI): domain Eukaryota; kingdom Viridiplantae; phylum Streptophyta; class Magnoliopsida; order Myrtales; family Myrtaceae; genus Eucalyptus; species Eucalyptus grandis. Next base: position 43,423,346 of record NC_052612.1, on the reverse strand, counting down.
TCCAAAAGAATATGCAGAACACCAAGACATCGAAAGCATCCCTTCACTAAAGACACGGACTTTCCTTAGAAACAAGATAAAGCATCGCAAACGGATATGTAGACAATCGCACCAGATGCAATTTCTGCTTTTCCTGCACTTGGACTGCCCTTAGCATCTGAGCTAAATCGACCCGGCCGTAATCGGGAGCCATAAATAAGGACTCCATTTCGATAACCTGCACTATCACAAAAAAGAAACCTCATGACCACATGAATTGCCCATGCCAGAACAAAGATCATTTTATTTTATTTTTTTGCTCTACTCGCCGAGAAGCTATCACGAACCCTAACCTGTTTAGAGCAATCATTAAACTCTGCAGTGATCTCGCCGCATAGCTGCTGGTAAGCCACCTCCCCACCCGAAACCATGTACTCAGCAAAACCACTGCATCTCAAAAAAGACAATAAAAAGATCACACAAGCTACATCAAAGCAGCTGGAGAAATCGCTCGCGCGACCGGAAAAGAGAGAATGAGCATCAAGTTTCGGCATTTCCATAAATCGAACCGATCATTTCAATCCCAGATAAACGCAAGAATCCGCAACGGGTGGAATCGGAATCGTAAAACAGGGTATTAACAGCCCCAACGTTTTTCAGCCCCTTGGCCCCAAAATGAGAAGGGCAACGCAAGAAGAGAGAGATTGAGAGAGAGAGAGAGAAAGAGAGTACCTTTTGAGTCTGGCGTAAGCTTCGGCTCTGCGCTGCTGGACGGCGAGGAACCGGCGGAGCAAGTCGAGGACTTGAGGGGCGGCGGCGGAGGCGTCGGCCGAGGCGGCGGCGGTTTCGGGCTCGGAGTCCATCGGGTCGGTTATGGACACTTTCTTCTCGAAATCTTCCATTCGTCCTCTGGAGGTTCCGGCATGGATTCCTCTCCCCGATCACGGCGGAGACGATGAAGAAGGTTGCCGCGACCCGGGAAGTAGCCATGACCTGCGCCGCGCATCGGGCAAGAATAGCGTACTGCGGCCCATGTTTTTTTTTTTTTTGGGTCTAAAGCCAAAGGCCCATGTTCGGTTGGCGCTTCATTCCTTCTTACTTACATAGGTCTGCAAAACGGACCACCCGAACCGAAAACCGAAAACCGAAAACCGCCTGAACTGAGTAATCAAATTTCCATGAGTGCCTAAGAGTGGAATCGGTGTTCGAATCATGCAATTTCCAATTCTAAAAGAGAACTAAATCAGACCGACTAAATATACTTTATTTTTATTTTATTATTTCTTCAAAAATATTACTAAAATATAAACTAAATATTATGCAGTTCAATTTTAAGTAATGAGATAAAAAGTATTTTAAAAAAATAAGTAATCGGTTCCATTGAATCGGATCGGATTGATGGTGCGACCCGATTCCTGATTCTAAAACCAATCAATCCGGTCCCCAATTCTAATTATTGGGAACCGATCCTCTCGGTCCGACTCCCGGTTGCTCCTTAAAACCGGACCGGACCGGACCGGGGAACCATTACCCCGCTTCTTCCTTCCTTCTTCCTTCGTCTTCTGCTAAACCCTGAAAGAGAAAGCTCTCTCTCTCTCCACTCCTCTTCTCTGTCTTAAACCCTACTTCATCATCTCGGCGACGCGAGAAGGAAGACGGATCGACTGATGAGCTCGGTTGCTGATGCGATTCGAGTTTTCTGTGGAAGTTCATCTCTGATCTTTTGTCCTTTTTCAGCGTCTTTGCCAGCGGGGAGCGATGTTTCCGGGCTTCAATCCGCTGTCTCAGTCTCATCTGGGCAGCCGAGTCCAAAGCAATGGCGCTGCGCCCCAGCAGGTATTCTGCTCTTCTTTTTCCTTATGGCGGCGCGCAGGCATTGCGTGATCACGTAGCGTCAGTGGCTGATTCCTGGCGGCTTTTTTGGTGGGTTGAATTGTGTGGCAGGTCGTTCCCCCGAACCCTTTCGCGGGTAATCCTTGTAATGTGTTGCCGAACCCCGTGCAGCTTCACTCTCAAATGGGGATTCTTCCTCAGTCTTCGATACCCGGTTATGGTCTTATGAATTACATGGGCAATGGGCAGGCTGTGAACATGGCTCTGCCTGGTTTGGCGGGAGCCGGCGTCGTGAATGGACCCAACCCATTGCTTGCTTTGCAAAATGCTCAGATTGCGATGCAGCAACTCGGTCAGTTGCGGAATATGTTGCCCAGTGTGAACCAGATGAACCTGTCTGGGCCACCTGGGCAGATGCTCGCTCAGAACTTGCCTCAACAGCTGAATCAGAACATGGGTCTGCAAAATTTGCTCCTGTGTTTGCCGAATGCGATGGCGAATGTCAATCAACTTTCGCTCGCACAGCAGTTGAATCCTTCTCAGCTTCCTTCTTTGAGTGGTTTCCTGGGTTCCAATCAGGGAGCTCAGGCCTTACGTCCGCAAAATCCTTTCTCTTTGGCCAATCCACAAGGTGGTCACGATCAACAGCTTAATCAAAATCGGCGAAACGTAAGTTCTCCTGTCATGGGTCCAAGTGCATTGAGACCATTGCCCAGTGCAAGTCAGCAACAGCCACAAAGCCGTCTTATGCCAGATAATGTTCATCCAGAGAAGTTTTCAAACTTGCCAGGTCCTCTATCCCATGGACAACAGGTAGCTTCATTTGCCTAGGGTTGATTATTTAAAGATTTGCACCTTCTGCTTAGATGATAGGGAAATTCTTTCAGTATTCAATTAGCGCAGCTTGATTTGTCATTAGTGTAAACCAAAGTTGACAAAGTCCTTAAACTCGAAGACTAGGACTAGTTGAGGCCTTTTTAGCATTTGCACTTTTATCTTTGCTTCTTTTTGTCTGTTTTTCTGCACTGTGCACCGACAGCAGATCCCCTGGTCATTTGGATGTCTATTTGACTAGATACCCTATGTTATATTGTTTGCTGCTGATTTTTGGCTATTGATGTTTGGTTTCTCAGACATAAGTCTGTGTATATTCTAACTCTTGGGATTTTCCTACAATTTGTTCTTCCCATGCAAATGTCTGGTGCCCTTTTGTCAATTGTCTAAAATGATTCTCGTGTTCTTATATAGCCATGATTGTATTTTTTTTTTTTTAATTGCATTGATGATTGATGATTGCAGGAAAATCCCAATTATAGAGGTGGCATCAATACTTCAAATCCAAATTTTAGAAATTCTCCAAGAAAGGACTTTGGTTGGAGGACAGGCCGAATGGCTTCTCAAAGGGGGTCTGTGTTTCTGTACCATTAATCTTCGCCTTTCTTGATGATGTGAACTGAAGACATGTGACATGTTTTGTGAGTCTTCTGGCTAGCCCCCGTGAATTAGCTGATTTTGCTGCAGATCTCACAGGCCTCACTTCCAGGACATGAAAGATAGGAAGAGGAAATTTGAGTTTGCTAATAATGGACATAGAGGCAAAGGTTTGTGTTTCCACATTTTAATGCTGATTATTTACTTCTACTTTCATAGCTTAAATAATAGTCTATGTGACTGAGATGTGATGTGATTGGAAATGCTTCATTGACATTGCAGTTTCTGTTATTCTCTCTATTATTCAATGATGGATTTGACATGTTGTAGGATTTAGAACCATCCAGAAGAATTCTTAATGCCACGTGCAATTATTTTGTGTATACTGTTCTAAAAATGAATTTAAATAATTGAAAGAGATAAGTATTTTGGACTGTCCTTTTTTGATGGTGCATTGTGTTTGAAATTTTTTTTGTACGGTGAAACAGTAGAAGAAGTACGTCTACCCTCTGGCCTTTTTTTCTATGATTTCTTGACAAAGAGGGGGGAATAGCTTCATGTCTGATCACACTACAGTTACAGATTTGCTGGGTCTTTCCTCTGTTTTGTTACAGATTTTCTGGGTCTTTCCTCTGTTTTCCAAGAAATTAGACTGAAATTCCTTACAGCAGCTTGTTAATGTTGTCAATGAGAAAAAGCAAATGTGATGTCAAATATTGAACTGCTGCACCAGCAGGACATTAATGATGTTGCTTCTTAAACCTAAAGCAGGGATAAGCAGTGAGATGGCGGGAAACTTTGGACAACTTCACCCAGTGAATCCACCTCAGGAACAGAAAAGGTACTTTAAAAATATACTCATGTCTCGGCTCTAACATAGCGCCACTGCAATTAGATGGGTCTCACACATTATGGACCTTAGACTGATGCTCAATACTCCTATCTTACTATCTATGCATTTTATGATTGCATATTCTTGTAATTGTTGAGTACTCAAGTCAGATTGGTTCCATCTTTTAATGGGCAGAATGGTCAGTTTTGCCATGTTCTAGCTTACTGTCATTTTAGGGATCTCTCATGCATATGACAGGTAGCAGGGAAGTGCTCTTCTTTTCTGCTGAATTATCTTTCCTTACAAAGAAAATATTGGTCAGCTTTACATGCTGATGATTTGTGATGTTGATGGAAGAAGCATCAGTGTACATGCTAATGATCTATTTGTTACACATGAGATCATTGATTTCATTTTCTTCCTGGTAGTCTAGATTCTGTTTGATTTGTTTATCTCTGCCTTTTCACTGATGGAATGGATGTGCTTGTTACATTACATGGCAGAGCTCTTTCAATAACCTATACAGAACGAGAAATCCAGCAGTGGCGTGAAGAGCGGAGGAGGAACTACCCTTCAAAAGCCAAAGTGGAGAAGGTTAGTTTGAGTTTAAGATATGCTCATGCTTGTATTTGACAGTTCTCCTGACAATTGACTTTACCTCTAGCAGGAACTGACAGATTCCAGGAAAAACGAATTGGATGTCAAAATTCGGCAGGAGGTACAGCTTTTGTTTTTGTCGATACATGAGCTTATGACCTTACAATTAGTAAGTTTATGGTGCTATTAATGGATCAATGGTTAATAAAAGCATTTTGATAATTTCTTAGCTCTTTTCCATTTCTTTTGAACATTTTGAGTACTGTGTTTTACCTTGTTGCCTGGTTAATTTTTGCTGGAGGTGATTTGGGGTTATGTCCTTAACCGGGTGTTGATTTATGTGGATGTGTTAAGCACATTAAAAGCACGTTAAAAACTATCTGGGTAAGCCATAAGACAGTATACTGAATCTGGAGAAACTTACAATTGTAGACTTTTTCTTGTCAAAGTTTGCTTCCTCTTGGTGCATCTTACATGTAAATATCACATGGAAACCCATAGCTATTCCAGATTTTGCATGGGAAGTGTTTAGGGATGTTGAAGTTTTGAGGAAGATCTGCATAAAGTTCTTACCACACCCTTTATCTCAAAGTAATCTGTATGAGCATATACAGGTGATATTTGTTGATTTCTAAACTGATTGTACCATGCCTTTATCGTGAAAGAAATTTTCCTTTTTATACGTTTTTGATGCGTATCCATGTTTCCTAAAACCTTGGATGCATATCAATTTGAGTACTTTCGTGTTTCATTTGCAGCAACTCAAGAAGATACTGGCGCAGCAAGCTGAATTGGGAGTTGAGATTGCAGAAATACCATCACACTACCTGTCCGACATGCAGAAGAAAGATGAGTCGCTGGAAGAGAACAGTAGGCCATGGACTAAGAAAGAGAGGTTTCAAAAGAATCGTGACAAAAGAGGACACCATAATAGAAGGGACCGATTCAACAAGAAGCAGAGATTGGAGGCCACAAGTTCAACAGATCCCCCTTCTTTGAACAAGAACAGGACAACACTCCTGCAGAAGCTCTTGAGTAAAGATATAAAGAGAGATAACACCCGCCTCTTTCAGGTTTTCCGTTTTATGGTAACAAACTCCTTCTTTAAGCATTGGCCTGAGCAGTCTCTGAAATTTCCAAAGGTAGTGGTTGATGAGAATGGGTGCAAGAGTGAAATGACAGGAGAGAAGTCGCAGATTCTCTCAACCGAAGGTAGTGGAGTCCATCAGGATTGTCATGATGGAAATTCTGATAGGGGAGGTGATAAATTCAGCGATGATGAGAATAGAGATGTTTGTCATTCTCATGTTGAAAAAAGTTTTCATGGGAAGAGGGATGGCTTACCAGATGAAGAAGAAGGAGAAATCATCGACTGATTGTTTTCTCTTCTATGCCTCCTTGAGCATAGAGGGATATAGCGGGGTTTGTATTTAAATTGTCGAAGTTGGAATATGTATTGTTTTTGTTTTATAAGCTTATCGTTTTAGCAATTTCACTGATGCATATTGTGAAAAATTCATCTTGATGTTGCTTGTAGGGGTGTGCAAGAGAATCAGGAACTGCCTGGAACCAGACCAAACCGGCTTGTTCTGGATGGTTTCCATAGAGATCAGTTCAGTTTCCGGTTCTAGGCCAGTATATATATTCTAAATTTTTGTGTTAAAAATTTCAAAAACCCTAATTACGAATCTCGCGTAGATGCTCCTAACCTCTCAGCCCCGGACGCTTTCTTCTCTTTCACAAAATTGAATCCTCTGAACTCTCTTGCTCTCGGTCACTACGAACCTCTCACCCCTAGGGCCCTTGGTTTCACTGTATTGACTCAGTACTACGGAATTCTGTGTTGCTGAAGGCTTCAGCCTGAAGCTACCTTCAAGTTGTGATGAAAGTGTACATTTCCAGATTTTTGGAACAAATATCTTAGTTCATTAACTATTTTCAATGTTCATATGAGGAGCTTGAATTTGAATATTGCTGAACTTGGCCGAGAAACGTCTGCATGAAATTAGATCCATCCCGACAGGCGTTAATGCTTGTGCGCTTTGGATTTGGCCGAGAAGCATTTGTAGTTGATATGTTCATGCTGAGATTAGATGAGATCACGTGTTTGTATGTAAAATTGGTTTGGTAGTGAAAAAACTAAGATTAAAATTTATGAACGAAATTCATTAATTCATTGGTTGACTCATTAGTTAATGACTATATCTGTATCTTCAAAAAGAGAAACATTTTACGTGTGCAAACAGACACCCACGAAGAATAATGAAATGTGTGATGATTGATTATGCGTTCATGGCTGGTTTCATGGACCCGTCTGAGAACTGGGTTGAATTGGTGGTTTGGTTTTCAGGTGGGTCCAAGAACTAAGTGATTCCCGATCCCCAATTTGTGAAACTGGCCCTTTGTAGATGGTTTTCTGTTCCAGACTGGGAACCTCCGGTCTTGGAATAGATCATCTTTAGTTGCACATTAGCGTATCGTCCGTTTCAAATAGAAGTGTGATATCTATTTTGGGTCACTTTAGTAAGTAGTAGTCTGTCTTTGATAAAATTTGCTATACGAGGTAGCAGATTAATTATCATAAACAAATATAATGCCAACAAATGTAAGAAATTTTCGAACTATTTATTCACATTGCTTATTCGATCTTTACACGAAAATGTAAAGATATTGGCATTTTGTAAAACTCTGCCGGCTCCGCAAACGTCTTCACTCGAAAATCAGGAGTCATCTGAAGATTTGCTCCTTCACGGAATGCTTCCATAAAAAGAACCAAAGAAAGAAAAGATGAGAGTACGTCCAAGCATCGATTATTATACCAAGAATACAACCCATACAAAATTAATTGAAAGTTTTTTCATGATTAAGGTTCCATTTGTCTCACATAAAATAACTTATAAGAAAACATTTTTTGGATTTTTTGGCGTTTGTTTCACGAAAAATAAACTAGTCAAGAAAAACATTTTCTGATATTTAAAAAAAAACACTTTCAAAAGTGAGGAAAATATTTTCAACTTTATGAAAAGTGGATAACATTTTCCATAACTTCTTCCATCTCACTTTCCTTCGCTAAACATATTTTCATTTCATTTTTATGTGTTCTTTATTTTAAAAAAATTGAGTTTTCAATTTTTCTTTTCTTTTCTTTATTTCATTTTCTTCTTCTTACTTGGCCTTGATCAGCACCATAGGCTAGCGAGGCCTTGCCTCGCCTGATCTAGTGAAGCCAAGGTCGCCCAAGGCTGGCGACTAACCAAGGCCAAGGAAAAAGAAGAAAAAAAAAAAAAAAAAAAAGAAAAACAAAAAAGAAAAGGAAAGTAAAAAAATAAAAAATAAAAATATATTTTTAAAAAATAAAATACAAAAAATTGAAAATGAGTGCATCCAGGAAATGTGCAAGAAAATATTTTCCTTACCGAATGATGGAAAATATTTTGAAGTTCATTTTCAAATTTCAGCTGAAAAATGGAAAAATGACTTCTTAGATTTTTTGCAAAATCAATGGAGGCTAAAGAATGGATGAGCATGAAATCACGTCATACAATACATACACACCACATATGACACGACGCATTTTACTAGTGATGACACAATTATAATATATACGCTGCTAAAAAAATGCTCGGTAGTTGATTGGGTATATATAATCAATCACCCTCATTACGCTCTCTAGAGTTTGCCAAAGAACAACTTTGTTTGGAACAGGGCATCAAATCCGTTCAATTTCTTAATCTTAAAAAAAAAAAATGATACGGATAGCTAATAGAGCATTCATGTCATCACCAAATTAATCCATGCTAGAAAGGAGGACAAGATAGACGGTCCTCTTTTCAATTACAATTGAAGAATATGAATTGTTTGCTACTTCAATGGAGTAAATTTAAGAGTGAGATCATTCCATATGTGCAGAAAAGAGGGATGCACAAATAGGGAATTTTGTGTAGACAAATCTTGGGATGTCACATCAAATGGTATCATCTCATCTCATATAGAGAGAACTTGTGGCTAGGTAGGCAATCAAGAGTTACCATATAGGGATAAAAGAGGTTTTTACCTGCTGCAATCAACTTTAGGGTCAGTCGGGATGGTGACATTAACATTGCAATACTTAGGGACCTCTTGGACTCTGTCAGGCTTGATTCCTATGCCAGGCGGAATGTTCTTGTAACATTGGCACAGAGTCCTGCGGTCTTCGGTGGTAGTCACCTGGCTCGCCAAGGCTTGCGCACCCGAACAACACTCGGCACTCGGCGGAGGCGGAACTGAGCCCAGAACAAATGACAAGCAGGGAAATAAGACTTTCAGGGCTTCCTGACATGTTATTGATTTCACTGGGGTCGAACTCATGAACATGATGAACAGGAAGAACACAACTTTAGGAGCCAATTGGCGATTCGACGATTTGCTTCCCATCTTCTCTCTGTTTTCTCTCGAGGGTTTCTGTTGGTTCTGTAATTCGGGTTGAAGGAAGGGCATTGTTGTGCTCTATATATAAGGGGGAAAAATGCAAAGATAGCTGGAGCCAATTCCAATTTGCCAAATGGAGCAATTGTTGTCGAGAGGACTTAGGTTTCCACTTTTTTTCTGATATGGTGATTAATTACATTGCTTGTTGCTAGGAGGATATGTTTCCATAATTTGTAAATGTATTTAGGTACTTTGTGTTGGCATGTTTGATATACCCATCAATAGGACATGTTGGGTTGTTTCCATTCTTGGTCCACTTTGATCTTAGCCAAAAATTTATTAAATAATAAGCTATCCTAATATACCTAAAATGTGTAATAAATAAATACTAAACATATTCCATTCAAATATATAAATAAAAACATGAATAAATAGAAGCAAAAATTGTTGTTATTTTTTTGTTATTTTGAATTTTCTATTTTACATTAGAATTTAATTATTATTCATATCTAATAATTGTTTTAATTTCATTAATTTAAGAAAAATTATTATCCAAGACATATACCGTGGATATTAAAATCCCATCCACCTTTGTCTCACTTTCTCGTGAAATATATTTATTCATTTTATATCTCTCTTATATTCGATTTTATCTTGTTATGGGGCTAGTAAAATGCATAGGATATGATATATTTTATCATATAATGGATTTTATCCTATTGCCAAAGGTAACCTTAGATATTTTATGATGGCTTGTTTGATGTTCAACTTGGCGAGATACCCGTCAATAGGACATGTTGGGTTGTTTCCATACTTCGTCCATTTTTGGTCTTAGCCAAAAGGTCGAGAAATTATATTTTTTATGCTTTATCGGGATATAAAAATTCATATCTTCCATGAAAGGAGGAAAAAGATCGTCGATATGATTGGATCGTTCAGATTCAGAGGATTGCGAAAAATGATGTTTTGTGGATTAAGGAAGCTAATAAAAAAGAAAACTTTTGAGTTGATAAGATCTGCAAATAACAGGGAATTTGGCATACTCGAGTCATAATCTGTCTGAATTTCGCACACCGACATTTCCCTGTACTCGCCTATGATTTCCTCTAAAATATTTTATGTGTCCAGAATCGTATCGCAACTCTATGGTACTCTCCACCCTCGGGTCTCTTCATTAGACCGAAACCCATGAAATTTTGAATTAATATTGAACCAGGATGTTTGATACCAGAATGACCAGGACCAAGCTAAATTCATGTTAGTGATACAATTCATCAACATGGAACAAAGAATACAAACGTTTCAACCACTAACACGAAATTCTCTCTCGAAAACTCGCTAGGGCCTTCAAAAACAGCTTCCTGATTGCTTATATGTATCTCAAGTGGCAGGAACTAAAGACGGTTCATCCTGCATTTGCAAATTTTTGACGTGGGAATTGTACACGAAGTCAACATTTACAATTCCAGTGATGATGGCACCGGAAGTTCTTGATCAAATTGGAAATCATGCCTCGACGAATCCTGAACCTGTGTGGCGAACTGCAAGTTCCAAAGCACATCCTCGACTGATGGCCTATTACTTTGCTCCTCCGACAAGCACCTAATGCAAATATCCATCATTATTCTGAGTGATTCATCTGAACAGTCCTTTTGCAAAGTGTGATCGACTATGCTCCTTCGCGCTCCATTGTCAGCTGACAAGCTTACTTGTACCTGCAACACAACAAAGTGGTAAAAGTTTTGTGATGTTTTGACTGGGAATGACAATTGCTGCTTTTTTTTCCTTATAAAATGCATCCTTTGTTGTCTCTTGCTCATGTGCCAAGGACATCCTCCACTTGTTCTATCGGATTTTGAGGACCGCAATGAAACTGATAAATAAATAAATAAGTACTTACAAGATCTTTCAATAGGCGAACTTCATCGTTGGACGTGATCGGCCTTCCTGCGATGAGTTCTAGCAAAATCACTCCTATTTCATAGACATCACTCTTTTCATTATCTTTTCCCCTGCATAAATGAGGAGTACTAGGTGAGAATCTAAAACACGAACGCCTGCATGAGTGAGTTAGTGATGTAACCACGGACACCTAGTTGGGGATAGCTGATCGAAACAGATGAACTAGAAAATGCAGTTGCATCAAGATGATGGCTTTTCTTTACTATTTCTCGGATTAAGAAGGAGAAGATAAGATGGAGGAAAGGAATTAGGGGAATTACTCCATTGACAAATTCATGCTATACCTCATGTAGTTACTTCCTTTGGATCTGGCCAGCCGAACACGAGAACTTGCCTGAAGGAAAGTCGTGGCAAAGAAATGTTCAGTATCCACTGCCAAGCACTCTATATTAATATGCACGTCTTATTATCGTTATAACTACCCACCGATCCATTGTCTTCTAATAAGAGGGGTAGATTATATTTGCTGAGCTTGATGTGAAGATCGTGATCCAACTGAACATCTGTAATCTTCATGTTATTAGAGTACACTCCAGGCACGATTCCTGTATGCAGAAACTGAATACCCTTCACGATCTCCATAGCAGCTACAATTCTCTGAGTCCAAGAAAAAGTCTTCCTAAAATGTCCTCCTGTGGGAAGAGATGAAGATATTACTTTGTTGAACATGAGAGAAGGAGAAACTCATTCTCCAAGTAAAAGTGGTCTTTTGGTCCTGGACTCCTAATTCTTAGTAGCAAAAACAAGTGATTAGTGCACTATATCTGCCAACCATGTCCTAAAAGGAGCTCTGGAGAATCCAGTTTGATGGTAATTGAATAACAAGCAACAAGATATTATGATGACTACCATAATTCAAAGAAGGTGGCACATTTTATTTGCTATTTACTAACTTTCACTATTCTAAACTAATCACACTATGCGAACTGATTTGTAAGGATGATTTTAGAAATCACTTTACCAGAAATTTGGTCTCTGAGCATCCCGTTCACAGCAAATTCAAACACAAGGTAGATTCTGCAAACACTGGAATCATCGGGGTAGCACTCGAAGCAATGTCCAAGAGCACTAAGCAAATTTTCATGTCTGAGCTTAGAGATCCTCTCGATAATGGGCATATAGTACTGAGAACTGTGTCTTTTTGCCATTTTGATGCTTCTGACAGCAAAAAGAGTGCCGTCTGCTAGCCTACCTTTGTATATCTGAACACATGATTAAAAGAAAAAAAAAGGAAGTCATAATCCCAGCAGTATTTGATGATAGTATGCACGCCACAATTTTAGTTCCACTTTAGTCTGCAGAAACTTCTCCATAGTAAAATTAATTTAACTTGGTGCAGATAGTGTATGCGTATGCTCATCAACTCTCAGAAGAATATTTCGTGTAAATGAATCTAACTATGTTTTCCTTTGAACTTCATGTTCTTGGGGAGATATAATGGCAACTTTTCTATTCTGCGCAATCCATCACTATCCATTGACAATGATTGCATGTTAGACTTGCTAAATTTGTTAAGAGCTTGAGACTGTGCAGGTAAAAATTGTCAAATAGCACGTAGTATATAATGAAAATTATTAGGATATAGAAACTAGATGGTCATGATTAATCCAGTTCGAGAAAAAGTATACCTGACAATGTGAACTGTCTTCCAATAAACATGAATTATCAAAGTTATTCGTAGCATTCTTGAGCTCCTCCAAAGCAAATGTCCGGTAGGCTGGAATGCTGGCCCCCATTTTCATTGTTTGCGATATGTATCCTGAAGGCAGGAGAATTTAGTGTTGGGATAAAAACAGAGACAATAAATGGCTCAGCTTTTGAATACCAAAAATGAATAGAGCATCGGATTGACTTCAAAATTACCAAACTTGATCTATTACTTAGACTGCAATTTCAATACCATGGAACTGAATGCATGGTAAATCTATTTGAAAGAACATTTGAACTTCACCTGAATAGTATTCCTAATTTATTTCCAGTCCTACCCTCACAAGTCACATCACGGATTCTTGGGCTATAAGAGTCAGTAATAAATGGTAAACAAGGATCTTACTTGCATCAGAAAGGAGCTTCACATTACACACGGTCGACACTTTCTCTGTTATCGATCGTGCAGTGGGCGGCTTAACTTCGCTTTTTCGTTGTAGCCTCATAAAAGCCAAGAAAAATAACAGGGCCATAGCTGTGACTGCTCCGACAACTCCTCCAACTACACCAAACACAAAAGCTGCTTTAGCTTTACTGCTTCTTTTTTCCTGCTTCTGCTGCGGAGGCAAAACATCAACTGCCAAAGCCTCATTGTGGCAAAAAACCAATGGACGTTGCTCCTGATCTTCATTTTTCAAGCAGTTCTTGGAATAAAGAACGACCTTAAACTCAGATCTGAGGCAAGTTGGCAAGTCTCCTTTCAAGAGGTTGTAAGAGATGTTCACAAATGCAAGTTCAGGACTACAGGACATGTTCTGCAAGAGCATTCCTGTGAACTTGTTCCCACTAATGTCAAGATACCTCATTGAAGGAAGAGAAATCAGCGGTGGCAAAAAGGGCCCCACAAATCCATTCAGTGAAACGTCAAACTTCTGGAGCTGATAAAAGGATCTTAGTTTCTCAGGAATGCCAAGTGCAAATTTGTTCCTCCTGAAGTTTAGGGAGACCAATCTGGTGGATAAGTTAGGAAAACGTGGCCCAAAGTGGTTGTTTTCTAAATCAAGAACCTGAAGATAAGTCAAGTTGTGAAGATCAGGAATGTCCCCAGATAAGCCATTTCCTGAGAGAGCCAGGACCCTGAGTGATTCCATAGATGAAAATGTACTTGGAAGTGACCCATTCAAAGAGTTGTTCCTTAAACTCAAGACAGCCAGGAGTGAAAGAGAGTGGAGCCAACTGGGTACTTGACCCACCAACCTGTTGTGATCAATTATGAGAGTCTGAAGATTCTTCAGATGAGAAACCTCCTCAGGAATTGCACCATAGAAGCTGTTGGAGCTCATGTTCAATATTTCAAGAGAAGACAAATTCCCAACCACATTAGGTATAGGCCCTCCAAGCCCAAGAGAGACCAGAGAGAGGACTCTCAGGCTTGAAAACGCACTGAGAGTGGAAAAGAAATCAAAGGTGGAAAATTGCTGAGGGAGTGGGAAGATAACATCTTGGCCATTGATCTGCAACTGAGTCAAGCTGTCTTCATAGCAGACTAACGTGAAGGATGGGGTTGGGTCAATGTTGCACAAGTCTGTGGTTTTGTAGAAGCTGCTCAGAGCTGGTGGGTAGTGGAAGAGCTTCTGGACTCTGAAGAGAGCTTGTGATTGAGTGTATTCGAGCTGAGCTGAGTGGTGGATTGAAATTGATATCATGAGAAGGACAAGTAGAAATGGACTGAATGCTTGTTTGGCCATGAGAGACAGAGATGCTAAGATGGAATTGGAGAAATTTCAAGAGATTTTGAAGAACTGCAAAATGAATGGATTGAACTCTCTCTCTCTCTCTCTCTCTCTCTCTCTCTCTCTAGTTCTGCTTATAGTCTTATGAGAAGTTATTCAATTAGCTTGAATGCATAGGAGAATGTTTGTACAGGGGAGTAGAGGAAGTCATGTTCCTCCACCGGATAAGACAAATGCAAAGTAGAGCATCTCAATAACAAGGTTTATTGTGGGCGTCAATTATTTGTTATATGCAGTTATTATTATACTCAAGCAAGACCTCGTCTAGACTTTTTATTTTTGGAACCGTAAAAATTCATCAAGCAAAAACAAACCAGATTCTGCAGTCATGAGCAAAATCTCACAATAGATGTATCTGATACAAAGGCCAGTGCTCAAATATATAGAGGGGTGAGGACAATTTTTCTTTTGTTCTCTTCGAATCTGTTGGGTCTGTGTTGATGTCAGAAACTGGCGCATTACACCAGATGAAAAGGTGTCACAGTATATTGAGGTCCCAAAATTTTCAGAGGATTATAGTAATCTGATCTACATCGGAGGAGAATAACTGCTTGGACTAATAAGATGTTTTGATTGTTTAACTTTCAATATTAAAATGTTTATTCGTGCGGTTTGAAGTTTCCAGCTGAGGAAGTGGAGATTGCTTATTAAACTTTACCAATTGCATGTAAATATTGTTTTGTATCGGAATCTTTGCAATAGTCAAAAAGCTTTGACCTAATCGTTCCTTGAGATTTGCAGGAAATCCTCTACCAGTCATGTCCCGTGAACATATGGTTAGAATATTCCGTTTCCTGTGATACATTTCAGTATCACGTGTGACATGTCAATGACCGGAAGATGGTAGGCTGGAAATTATATCCGAAGGTACTAAATTATTGCCCTCTTGATGGATGGACACAAAATTTGCAGCAGATAAAGTACAAGGACTCATATGGATCAGTAGCTTCTACTGTTCATCATCATGCCAACAACAACGAAACAACAAAACCAGTACAAACATAATTTAATTAATATGGGAAAGCATAACTTTTGGGTTATCGAATCCACAGTATAATTTAACGTGACCATAGTTATCCTCCTTGTCGTCTTATTGCAACGAGAATATTACTATAAAAGATCTCACGTTATTTCTATGACAGAATGAAAAATTTCCATAGTCTCCAAGGTAAAGGACAAGTGTGTAGGGGTTCACAGGGTGTCACGAGAGGGATGAGGACAAAATCAAATGACGCGACAAGGTTTTCCGTGACTTTAGAAAAGGTTTGGTCTCCTCTCTTTTTTTCAACTGTCCCCACCGCGTTTGCTGTCTATGTCTTCTCTCTCTCTCCCTCCACAAAATAAGTTTCATTTTGATTGAGACGGGTGGATTTTTGTGACCACACACTGTTTGCATCTTGAGCATGAGCTTGGCTTGCTGTATCTTGCTACTCAGCGGCAGCAGCAGCTGAATGATTGATTCTCCATTGCCGACACTGGTGAAATGAACAAAAAAGAGAGAGGGAGCAAAGATAGCAGACCGGGGTTTCGTATGATCCCATCCCGCTTTATTGTATCTGCACGAAAAGAGTTGCAGTCTTGATGATAGAGTCATTAGCATTCCGATCTCGATATATGTCTCACGAGCTAATATTGCCGTTGCGTTTTTTAACACAAGACCATATAGATGGACCGATAACAAACAAGGCACAGACAAGGCTAATTGAACAGAGTATGCATGAAAGTTGTGTTCGATCCAAAGCGCTTGAGCAGAAAATACCTTCCTGGCAGGAATGAAGGAAAGTGAGATATCTAAATAAATCAAAGTCACGACAAATAGGATACTATAATCTAGCATTCGATAGGATTGTTTATTCAAGGTCCTGTACAAATATGCATTTGAAGTAAACACGCATATACATTTTCACTACCTCTAATGTTATTTCACACCCATAACTATGCGATGAACTTATATATATTCAGACATGATCCTAAGGTAGATTAGCCTTTGGCTGACCTAGGACAAAGCAAAGTTATAACCAACATAAGCCCCAAGCGCCACAAGCGTAAGAGCTGCCAAACCCATATTCAAAAGCAACTGCTTCTCTGCTTCACCCAAGTTCCCATCCCTCTTCGTCTTCCCAGCGTCATCAGCATCGCTCCTACTCTCTCCTGCTTTTGACTTGTCCGAATCTGATTTTTTATGTCTGCTTACCTCTTTGCCATCAAAGCCTGCAACATCAGTGTCATTGGCCCTCTTCATTTCCCTCTCCCACGACGTGCCCTTTGGAGACTCCAATTTCTCATAATCTGATCGTCTTTCCGGTTGTTTGGTGGTGGAGGAGAGAGGAGTTTCAGGTGGTGGCATTTGTGGTGCGGTAACTCTTAGTGGCTCACTGATCACTGGAGGCTTTTGAGCGGTGCTCGGGTCTTTTTCCGGTGATGTCTGTGCCCCTGCGCTGTTTTCTTTGGGAACAAAGAATGGCGAAACGTATTCCTTTGGTATTGTGATCGTGAGCACCTCATTCTGGAACCTGCCCTCCATGTCCTTCATCTTGGAGTTGTCTGGGATGATGTAATCCATTTTGAGACGGCCGATCCGGTTGTCCCCGAGAGGACGTTCTCCTCGGACATTGAAGGAGCGCGAATTGTCATTCAAGGTTACCTGAATTTTCTCCTTAACGAAACCTGCAACGTTCAAAGCATGCAAGAATTTAGGCTTCGCCACATGAAAATGGTCTCCCTTTTCTTCTTACATCGATATGTAAATCATACATCGTGAAAAGTCATATCTACCTGGAAGATGGACATCCAAAACATGAGCCGCTTTTTCTTCTCTCCACTCTGCTGACTTCGGTTGGATGTCTTCATAACGAGGCCGAGTCATCTCTTGCGGTCGTGGAGATGAAGAGGTGGGTGGTCGCGGTGCTCCTGATCTCATGGCCATTCTCTGCCTTTCTCTCTCGCTCTCGACCTTCTTTGTGGGTTTAAAATTCTCTGTCTGGTTCTACTTCTCAATCTCTCTCGTTGGGATATAGAATTGTGGTTTGCAAGACAAGGAGGCTTGTTGAGGTGGTGGAGTGGTTTTTATGGTTTACCGTTCATGGGTTCGGTGATTCTTATTCCTTTTCTATTGCTTTTGGACATGGACAAAGCATGTTGTTTTCGCCTTCTCTGAAACAATGAGGGAGGAAGTAATTCTTGGATTGGCCTTTACTCCTTCTCGCCGCCCCTCTGAGGAAGTTATTCAGATAGGAGTTTGCCCACATTAATCTGTCAAGTAATGTAATTCCAATTCCTCAATACATATGTATACCAAAATAAATTAGTTGTCCAAGTGTTCGTAAGAGAAACCAAGCTCTGCATGCGGGAAACCGACCGACGGCTCTGGACTGAATCGACTTCGACTTTGAAGTCTTCAAACTTTGTAGGACGCCGGATGCAGACCCAAAAATGAGGTCGTGATGAAGAAAATGCCTTGAGAGCCTGCAAATCCAAGCGGTGAACAATGCAGAAGGCCGCCTGAAAGTTGGAGATAGTTGGATCGGGCGAAACTTGGTCCTGGACTATAGACGACGGCACGACGCCAAACTCTTTCATGATCCATTCTTCGCGACCACGGCACGATGGGACAAACATCCCTCCAACAAACATATTTGCTCAGTCATCCGACGAAAAACCTCATCGACCCGATCGAACAGGACCAACGCCGCGTCGCATTGGTAGCACCGACACATGAAATTCCTGAAGACCACTTGATTGCCCAAGCACTTGCGATCGGTCCCACAAGGGGATACATAGCCGATCCGCTTCCTGGAATTTTCCCTCAGGCAGTGAACCTCCACTAGTGAGCGACGGCCCATGAAAAACCCGCAATCTGTACTTACATTGACCACCATGCAATCACCAGGATGGTCGCTACTGGACGTGGGATCGAACCCGAAACCAATCAATTCCGACACTAACAAGCGGGGTCGAGGAAGCTGTATCCGCTCGTTCGACAATGGGTTCCAAAGGAAACATCTTTGATCGAGTCAAGCGTTTTTTACGATCGGAAATAGAGAGACACTGTCTACCAGAGTCATATTTTCGTACTGTCGATCCCGATAGCCTGCGATGAATGAGGTCGACGTGAGCAGCGAATTTCAATATTTGCGTACTCACCAGAATCGGACCAAGAATTCCGCTGGAAGGCGCGAGAATATATCCTTCGTAATTTCATCTGGAAAGCCTGCCATGACTTGCAGAGCACCACTTCTGTAGCACAATATAAAATGGCGATGAACTCATTTGGAAACGAGTATTTTTGGCCTATTGAGGGGGGTTCGTTCTTGGAGTTGTGCACATGATATTGTCCATTGTCTTGCTGACGCTAGACAATCGCACGAACATTTTCATTTCTAGCCGAACAAGAAAGTACTTCCAACCCTACTCCAATTAACGCCATGGTGGGCGGCAAATGACAACCACGGGCTCACCGGAAATGACTAGAAATAACTTAAATTGAATACTCTATCGTGGATGCTTATAATAATGTCTAGGAAAATCGTCGATACCGACTGCCTTATCTATTTTTACTGATTAAAAAAGAAAAAGAGAGTCTCTCATCTTTAACGGGGAGAATTACAAAAAGATCCTAAATCTATTATTCAATCCTAAACTTTTTTTTGTCAATTCAGTCACAAATATTTTTGTAATTGTGTCAATTTAGTTCATCCGGTCAAATTTGATTGATCGGTACTGATGTGAACATTGACAGTGTCAGTCGTTCGAGGAACGCTGACGTGATAATTTTTTAATGATTTTATATTTTTTTGATTTATTTTATTTTCTTTTTCTTTTTCTTTTTTTCTCCATCTTTCTCTTTGACTTTCTCACCCGTAGTAGCCGGCGAGGCTTCGACGGAGCTTGCTAACCACCGTGGGGGAGAAGAAGCCAAAGAAGAAGAAGAGAAAAAGAAAAGAAAAGAAAAACAAAAAATTAATTAAAAAAGTACTTAGTCAATGTTCGCCACCGACATGTTGACATGCCGGCTAGTTATATTTGACCGAATGGACTGAATTAATATAATTATAAAGGATTTGAAATTGAATTGGTAAGATTGATAAGAAGTTATTGCTCAAGAGTTATTAGGGGAAAATTAGAAAGTCGAGGTATTCGTGCTCTCCACCAGGACATCTCCCCGTGGCCAGATATATTTAAGGATGAAATGACACATTGGCGCACTAAAGAGGACTTGTAGCGATTTGACGTTAAAGTTTTCTAAAAGCAACCATAAAAAGTAATTAGAGAACTCTACTGAATACTTGTGAAAAGTTTCCTCTTTTATCTGCGAATCTACTTTCCACGTCTCGATCGGTCTATCTCTCCGATCGATTTTAAGAGCATATTTCCCCAATATGGCATGCATGCATTCTAGGCAACTCATGAAAAGTCCAAATATTTTCGCCTTCAAAGAAAAAGGAGAAACTATGGAAATGATTTTCAACCACACGAGGTGTCCACATCATGCGGCAGATGAATCAAAGAACAAAGTCCCTTCAAAATTATGAAAAACATCAATAAATACATATAAATTTCAAAAATTAGTTGTCCGAGTATTCATAAGAGAGAACAAGCTCTGCGTGTAGGTAACCAGCCGACAACTCTGGACTGAATCGACTTGGACTTGGACTTTTTCAAACCGTGCTGTCTCTACGTTATATGACACCACATGCAGGCCGGCAGAGTAGTTCTTGACGAAGAAGATGCCTCGAGAGCCTGCAAATCCTAGCGGCGTGCATTGCGAAATGGTGCACGAAGTTGAAGATAGATCGATCGTGTACAGCTTGGTCCAGGGCTCGACGGCGCCAAACTCTTTCATGATCCACACCTCGCGACTGCGGCGCGATGGATTCCTTGCGATCAGGGACAGACATCCATCCAACAAGGGTACGCATTCCGTCACCGCGCGCATCGAGAGCGGCAAGACCATCCGATGAAAAACCTCCTCCACCAGATCGAACAGGACCAGCGACGCGTCGTGTTGGTACGACCAGCACACGAAATTCCTGAAGACGACTTGATTGCCCAAGCAGTCGGGATCGAACCCGCGAGGGAATACGCTGCCGATCCGCTTCCAGGAATTTCGCCTCAGGCTATAAACCTCCACCTGCGAGCGACGGCCCATGAAAATCCGCTTTCCATTCTTATATTCACTACCTTGAAATCCCCGAGATGGCCATCGCTAGACGAGGGATCGAACCCGAAACCG
The DNA here is from genome assembly GCF_016545825.1 of Eucalyptus grandis. NCBI lineage: Eukaryota > Viridiplantae > Streptophyta > Magnoliopsida > Myrtales > Myrtaceae > Eucalyptus > Eucalyptus grandis. The sequence goes on along the minus strand of NC_052612.1, from coordinate 43,402,633 downwards.
ATCAGCTCCGACACGATAAAGCAGGATTGAGGAAGGCGTCTCCGCTCGTGGGTCGATGGGTTCCACAGAAATATCTCGAGATCGAGTATGGCCGTATTTGTCGTACGCTGCTAAACAGACGATCCCGTTGGATGAACCCACTAACTCATACGTATCATGACTCAGATTAAACAGAGGATCAAGATTAGAGAGCAGACGACTACTCAAATCGTGTATCCCTATCCTTGAGGAATCTTTGGTGTTGTACTTGAGAAGATACTTGTCGCCGAATCTCGATGATCGGTCGTCATACGCTTCGACGAAAGAGGTCGACGTGAGCATCGAATTCCAAGATTTGCACACGCACCGAAACCGGACCAAAGATTTCGCCGGGAGGCGCAACAAGATCTCCGTCTTTATTTCATCAGGAAGGCCTGCCATGGCTTGCTACGCACCTCTTCCGTCTATTGAATTTTCCCTAATTGCCCGCGAGTTCAATATAAAGTGGGCATGAATTCGATTGGAAACAACGTAGGTTCTTTGGCCTATTGTATAAAATAAGGGGTTGAAAAGTCAAAGGTGGAGGAAAAAGGTCGAAGCTTCAGAGAGAGAGAGAGAGAGAGGAACCGAGTCTTCGGGAGAGAAGAAGAAAAAAGAGAGAGCAAGAAGGAAGGAAGGAAAGAAAGAAAGAGGTTAATACTCTAAAAACCCTAAAACTAGTATATTTATGATAAATTTATTTTAAATTATTTTTTTAATTATAAAAAACCCAAAACCGGTATACATGTGACAATTTTACCCCAACTGACCATAAAAAACTCTAAATTGGTACAACTAATTTATTTGATTGCAAAAATCCCAAAACTGATAAATTTATGAAAAATATATCCTTCGCTAAATTGTATTAATACCATAAAAAAATCACGAAAATTGTAAAGTATGACAAATGGAACGTAAAATCTCAAATTGGTATACCAATCAACTGTCACGTGTCATTTAACTTAATAGTTTGATAGTAAAATTTAACGAAAATTAACAGAGTGTAAATTGATCACAAGTGTACCGGTTTGGGATAAATTTGTTAAAGATATACCAGTTTAGGGCTTTTGATGGTTAAAAAAAATAGTTTAGGGTAAATTTGTCACAGCTTCACTAGTTTGGGGTTTTTTAGTGTATTAACCTAAAAGAAAAAATGGGGAAAAGGAGGAGATAAAAGGGAAAGAGAGAAGGAAAAAGGAGGACAAAGAGAAAGGGAGACCAGACAGCTCACGCTCAAAGAATAGAAGAGGAAGAGATAAAGAAGAAGAAGAAGAAGAAAGAAGATTTCATGTGTTTTCATCATAGGCCTCGCCAAGCCACCTTAACTACGCAATGCTAGGTAAGTGCTCATGCCGCTAGTTCGTTTAATCGAAGTAATTTTGGACTTAGGGCTTAAAATTCGGAATTTTGGGAAAATTGAGTGGTGAAATATGATTTTTGAGTCGTTGAACCGCGCATTTTTATATAAATGATATTTTATGGTGTTTTGAAGCCATATGATTTTACGGATTGTGATTTGAGCTTACGGTTTGCCCAAAACAAAATTTTGAAGTTTATCGAGCGTGATGAATAGTGCGCGACCAGGACTTTGGGGCCATATTTTGTTAATTTTCAGGTTGATTTCGGGTTGACTAAATTGGGGTTCTTATAGTATATTGGATGAGCTTTCCATTGACTATAAGTACGATTGAAATAGAGTTCAGTGGAGAAAATTATGGTATAATAAAGTTTCATGCTCAAGCTTCGCACTATGGACGACTTTGAGTAATTGCTTTAGTTGAGCAATTTATTGGCACGTGGGAGTTGTTTTCTAAGCGCTCACGCTTAGTTTAGTCACCTCATAGTTGAGGTAGTGTTTCACTTGATTTTAGCGTTGTTTCTTGTTTGATTGATAGGATTGTGAGTTCGACGATTCGAGTAACACTTGTTATTTGATAATAAATATTCCTAGGTGAGTGGTGCTATCTCTTCTAACAATTTATAAGCTCATATTTTTAAAATGATAAATGATTGATATTTTATGAGTTATAAATAAGCATGTTTATTGCATAAAATTTGGATCGGGCATTTACTACATTTTGATTTTTTAAAATAGTGTGAGAACTTTTTGGTGGAAATATATTCCGTTTGATGAACGGAGTTGAGAAATATTACATGTTTTGGGTTTATGAAACCTTTTCACGAAAAATTCGACTTTGAGATGGTTTATGGAATGTTAGATAGATATTGATTTGTGATAAGTTTTTAAATTTGATTTGATTTGATTCGGTTGGTAAAATTGATTTATGAGATGAGTCATGAAATTATTTGAGAATGTTTTATGAAAAGTATTTTGGGGGATGAGTTGAGTTGTGAAATATTTTGGTGATATATGAAATGATTTATGGATTTGGTCTTGTGAATTGTGAATGGTGTTATTCTGGATTGATATTAATGCTCAATATTGCTATGAGTCTAGTGAGAGACTTGGGGGTATGCGTATATGAGTTTAGGATATTATTATGGGCCGAGCTACCGGCTAATAATAGGTGGAGACTTTACTAAGGGGGAATCTTGGTCCCCTCGTCACCAGATGTTGTATCGTGACCATGGTTTGATATTGAGCAACGAATTGGTCAATGGAGTGGACCATTGACATGTAATATGAGTTTGGTTGATGGAATGGACCATCAACACATAATTTGAAATTAGTCATAGGAATGGACCATTGGCGTGCAAATTAATGAGATTGATTAATGGATTAGACCATTGATGTTTATTTTGATATTATTATGAAATTATTATTTTTGTTATAAATATAGTTATGTTGAAGCGTTTGTAACTTATTTTTCTACTGTATGTTTGTTATATCCTGGATTTGGGTTAAAAAAATTGCAGTTTGGTTTTATAAATAGGCATAGTGGGTGCTCGATCTACTTAGAAAATATGTATTACTAGCAAGAGTGATATCAACAAGGGGACTTTAAAGAGTTGAATTTTAGGATTTTTGAGGCTACATTCTTAAGGAGGACGGCCGTGTTATCCCCCACTCTTATTGGTTTCGGGGTGTGACATCTTGAGGGACTCTTTCTTGGAGCTCTTGCCATTATGTTGTCACTTGCATAATTAGTCGGTACGTCTTGATCTGCAAAGACATCTTTGAGGAAAGTTAAACAATGATGAAATTAGCTGTGGACAATAGACAATCACATCGACATTTCCATGTCAAGCCGAACAAGAAGGTATTTCTGGGGCAGCCTCAAGGGATTTTCGGAAAGGGGGAAAAACAAAAGGAAAAAGGCGAAGAAACCCTTGTCCGTCACGGCGGAGATTTAATCATGTTGCGGCATTTAATAACATCGGCTTTGCTCCCACTAAAACCATGGTGGATGGCGGTGACAAGTTCTTTTAGAAATTCAAAATGAACAATCGTTATAATTCAAATTGAATGTTCTATCGTAATAAACAGATTCATGAACGAGTGAATCTTTTCACCAATTAAAAGGGAAAAAACTAATGCCTCGTGCCATTTGTAGATGGACAAGTGTCATGACCCAAGGAAGGGGCGTGACCTAGAGAATTTTTGAATGAAGGACCGTGATTGATCCATAAACAAGCGAATCTCAAATATCTAGAGTGCTAAGGTTTTCTTGAGTATTTTACAATACTCCCGAAAGTAGACAATACTGTAATAAGTGTAGGTAAATTGGTAAAATGGGGAGATGTAATCTCAACCATCAAATTAAGTAGAGATTTTAAGGGTACAATTGAGTCTATACTTGTATATATAGGGCTCTCATCCCCTCATTTATATCCAAGTAATACAATCTTAAGGGCCAAAAAAAAATTAAGACTTCTTGAAATCACAAGCATAAATTTAAGGCAACTTTTGCAAGCCAAAATGTATAAACCTCAGGAAAAAAAAGGAGGAGAAACTATAAGTATAACAAATTAATTGTTGATGTGTAAATTATTTCAATCCTACGAGGTATTCCACGTTATGCGACGGCCAAATGAAAAATCAAAATCGTTAAAAATCATGAATATTTTGCAGATATCATTAACCTCCACTGGGCCAAAAAAAAAAAAAAACTCAACATTTCACACTTGGACCAGAAAAAAAATGATCTGTGAATGTTCCAAAAATACCCAACCTACTGCATCTGCTGCAAAAATAACACGACCTTTCAATCGCTCCAAAAAAATAAAAATAAAATTAAACCTTTAACCAACGAGACAAAATAGTTACAAATTTCGTTTGTTCTCACAATCAAAGCACCACGCATCATTCTACATGACTCACCGTGTCGACTCGACGTGCACAGTAAATCGAACCACATTAAACCATGACAAATGCGACATCAATTTTGGGATAAGACGCAGGAAATTTGACAACAAAGATTACGAATATAATCCCCTAAGAAGGATTGAAAATCAGAAACCAGTCAGTTTCTTGTGTTGGCTGATGGGGTTCAACGTACACATCAACACACTAAGCCATGTAGGATGACACGTGATAATTTAATGATGAGAATAGATGTCACTTTTAAGTTGTAACGGGTGTTATTTTCATCCCACGTACGAAAGGTTAGACCTTTTTTTTAGGAGGCTTGAAAGTCATTTTATTTTTATCCCCATGCAAAAGGTTGAGCTTTGACGCTCGAAAGGTGGTATAATTTTTGTCCAATGTGCAAAATGTTAGCGTTTTTGGAGGGGTTGGATTAGCTAATGTTAATACGTATATGACTTTGTTTAAAAAAATAAAGGATAAGTGCATTGCAAATTTTAAAACTTACTCGGAAAGTTACATTAAGTTCTAAAACTTTCAAAAAGTACAATCAAGTCTTAAACTTATTAAATTGATCTAATCAAGTCATTCTATTGATTGTACTTTTTGAAATTTTTATCACTGGATTGCACTTTCTGGATAAACTTTAAAACATGATTGTAATTTTTAATAGTTTTATGTTTCCATTGCACTTTTATAATAAATTTGAGGACTTACAATGCATTTATCCCATAATGAAAATCCCATATAATCATGCAGCCTTAAATTCCTAGATATATATTTCAAAAGTGTAAGGTGTCCAGCATTTTCTCGTCATAAAATTTTTCGAACTCGAACATCATGCTGTATTTACTACAAATTTATATTCATGTCATAAAAGATTCCAAACCAATATATTCATGAGAAATCTAGGGTGTTCGTAAGAGAAACATATGAGATCTTTATTGCTTCCGGAAACTCCATATAATTCAGGAATTATTTAAGAGAAACCAAGCTCTGCATGTAGGTAACCAGCCGACAGCTCTGGACTGCATCGACTTAAACTTGGAATTCTTCGTACCGTTCCGTCTCAAAGTTGTAGGCACCACATGCCGGCCGGAAGTGGAGCTCTTGATGAAGAGGATGATGCCTTGAAAGCCTGCAAATCCTAGCAGCAAGCATCGTGAAACGGCACACGAAGTTGAAGATAGATCCATCGCGAACAACTTGGTCCAGGGCTCGACCGCGCCGAACTCTTTCATGATCCACGACTCGCGGCTACAGCACGACGGCTCGTACCCAATCAGGCACGAGCATCCATCCAACAGGCATATCTGTTCGGTCAGTGAACGCATCGAGAGCGGCAGGACATCCGATGAAAAGCCTCCTCGACCAGATCGAACAGGACGGGCGACGCGTCGTACTGGTACGATGACCAGCACGCGAAATTCCTGAAGACCACCTGGTTGCCCGAGCACTTGTGATCGATCCACAGGGAATCCATTGCCGATCCGCTTCCAAGAACTTCGCCCCGGGCTGTAAGCCTCCAATTGCAGGCAACGGCCCGTGAAAAGCCCCCACTCTATTCTTATATTGACCACCTTGAAATTGCTGAGACCGCCGCTGCTTGTCGAGGAAACGGACCCGAAACCGACCACTTCCGACACGAAATAGCGGGGCCGAGGGAGGCGTCTCCGCTCGTCAGTGGATGGGTTCCAAAGAAATATGTCCAATTGAGTAGTCATTTTTGTCCTAGGTGAAAAAACAGGCGATTCCATTGGATGTGTTAAAATATGTCTCGAGTTTGAGTTCAATGTAAAATTTCGAATATTCTAAATTAGATATGTTGTGGATATTCGAAATTGAACAAATAAGATCCAAAGATCAATTTCCCAAATTTGAATCCGCATTTGAGAGTCTGACTGCTAAAATAGGAAAGTCCAACTTTCACTTGGATTTAGATTTTGTTTAAAACATATAGAGATATGTTTTTTAATAAAATCGTTTAAGAAAGGAAACATAATCTTATGAGAAGTTGACAAAAGAATAAATGTCTCATTATGCACATCACACCAAATCAGCATGTCTCATCTTACGTGTGGGATGAAATGTGTCGATGTCGCTTTTAATCAAAATATGAGAAATTAAACAAAACTTTGCGCAACTATAGCATGTCACTTTTATCTCGCTTGTGATTAGATTTTTAACTTAGTGCAAAAAGTTGAGCATTTTTTTTTTTGGATATTTGAGATCTCGTGTAATTTTTGTACATGGTGTTTAACATTAAGTAGCAGTCAAATTAAGGTTAAAAAATCAATTAAGAGCATGCTAGTAGCTAATATATTTTCCTAAAAAAAAGAAATATGCAAAATGAAGAGTCAAAGCAATTAAAGTTTATATTTTTTATTTTTAAGTAATAAGTATAATTAAAATCCTAAAACTTATAATTACATTATAAATTTTTTCAAAAAAATAAAATAAAATCCTAAAATTTATTATGAATGTATAATTGAGTTCCAAATTTGTGAAAAAGTGCAATCAAATCTTGAAATTTTCAAAATATATGATCAAATCCCAAAACTTTCAAATTAGTGTAATTAAGTCCTTTGTTAATTACCATTTTCAAAAATTTTAGAACTCAATAAACTTTTATAACAAGTTATAAATTTCGATTGCATCAATTTCAAAATATTATGACTTGATTGAAATTTTTAAAAGATTTATGACTCGATTATATTTTTGTAATAAATTTTAGAACTTAATTATATTTTTAAAGTTTATGAATTCGATTATGTTTTTTATTTTTTAAACTTCCATTGCTTCTTCTTTATTTTGGGCTCAGGCATCAGCGAAGTCGGGCTAGAAAGCGGCGTCCAATGGCTTCAGCTCCACCGTCGCTCTCCACCGCGCGACCTCCCACGGCGGCCTCCCCCCATGGCGACCGCCGCCGCGGCGCTCTCCCTCCTCTCCCTTCCTGCGGGGCTCGGCCTCCGTCCCGCGGCGGCCTCCGGGCCCTCCGCTCCGTCCCTCTCCGGCGGTGCGTCGTCAGGGCCGCCCTCTCGACCGCCGACCGCTCGGCGGCGCCCGTCGAGAGCGGCGAGGGCAAGGAGCTCCTGCTTGAGGTCAGGGACCTGACGGCCGTGATTGCCGAGACGGGGCAGGAGATCCTCAAGGGCGTTGACCTCACCATCTACGAGGGAGAGGTCGGTTCGGTCGTTTCGGCTGTTCGGTTCGTTTCGTTTCGTGCTCGCCGTTTGTTTTTGTTGGGTTCTGAACTTCGAATTCGAATGTTTAGCTGGGGCGTGATCGGTTTTGAGGTGGTTGTTGAAGGAGCTTCTAGTTGGTGAAATTCGTATGCAGTGATGGCGTCGCGATGAGCTGTTCTTCGAGAATCCAATTTTTGCTGTGGATTTCATGAGATTATGTCGTCTGCTCTTTGGCTTTATCATCAATTGAGAATTCTTTCAGCTTCGAGGGATTTCTCGTAATCATTTTTGGTTTTTGTATTGAATGCAATAGAGAGGGTTGTTTGGTTTCTGTCTTTGGAAGTGTGTTGATATGTTAAACGTGCGGGCTCTTCTATGCTCTCTACTTAGCATCTGCAACTCGATTTAAATTGACATACATGATTTTGTGTTTATTTTCAATTGGCTTTATGCTGGCAGATGTTTATAAATTTCTGACATTGATTGAACTGTTCTTTTAGGTTCATGCGATAATGGGGAAGAATGGTTCTGGGAAGAGCACATTTGCAAAGGTTGGTTGTTTGTGTGTTTACTGGGTCAGGCATTGATTTATTAGACCAATAGTTCATGGAAGACGTTATATGCCGATGGCAGAACATTCATGGAAAAATATCATATGATTGATTTACTAAATGCAACTATTAGATATAGAGATAATTTTAATTTATCTCTGCGCCTGATTAAGAGAATCTTTACGGCTTCTTGTTTGCGCCTGTAAAAGTTCCAGTTCCTATCTTTGTTGGTGGGGTATATAGTTCTTACGTAATTATGTCCAAATGTTTCTGACATATGCAGATCCTACCTTCTCGTTTGTCAATATGTATCAACCGCAAAGAACTTTGTGCCTCTCAATTTCCATATCTCTCTTTCCCCAGGATTATCAACTATCTTGACCCTGGCTTCTCAAACCTCTCATTCATACATGTGTTTCTTAGGCTACAGTTTTTTTGTCAGAAGATGGATTAATTTAATCTTGTGATTATACCTGTGATTATACCTTTGGTACTTCATTAGATTTAAGACCTTGGCTGAGCACAAAAACAAAATTGTTAATGATCCATAGAATGGGATGGGAAACTAAAATCACATATACTGTAGACATGGCATTTAGAACAAGAACAACAACAACAACAACAACAAATATATTATATTCCACCAAGTCAATAATTATAGGTCACTATGCTCTATTTTGTGTCATGTTTTCTGGAAGATCTAACACGGTTGATTGAATGTGACCACAAAGTATTCTTGGGTGAAGTATTTTGTTGTGGTGAAACATGCGAGATCTCCACCATTCCTTATTTTCTCCGATTGCTCTTTGTTCTTTTAATTTTCTAGTTTTTGGGGTCACAACTTATAATATATATCATATTGAAAATGCTGATTGTCGGTGACAAATTTGTGGTCAGCCAAAGTAACTGCTCACTGGAAGATTGTGGTGGGGAAATTTTTGGTGATGTTATGGAAGTGTCTTCGTAGAAGGTTCCTTTTATTTTGCCTAGCTTTTCACCTTCTGCAAGATTGGCTGGCTCGTAATTGCTTGTTGTTGCTGTCAGTGTGCTACATCAGATACATCATGTCATTTCAAATTGATGGTACCTATCTCTTCTGCGGGCCTGGAATTATTTGGTGAACTTATAATATTGCAGGTTCTCGTTGGGCATCCAGATTATGAAGTAACCGGCGGCAGTATGATGTTTAAAGGCGAGAATTTGCTTGAAATGGAACCTGAGGACCGGTCACTTGCTGGGCTATTTATGAGCTTCCAATCACCAATTGAAATACCCGGTGTCAGCAATGCTGACTTTCTCAACATGGCATACAATGCTCGAAGAAGAAAGCTTAATCAACCTGAGCTTAGTCCAATTGAGGTGTACAATTGTATCTTATTACATCTATCTTTTGCTTGTATTATGCAAATAATTGAATCAGTCTCTTCCATTCATGTGGTTACTCTCTTCACATTTGTATCATGCATTTATTTTATTTGCTGAGATTTCTCAGGTTGTCTTTGATATTTTGACTTTTGAGCTGCTGCCCATGGACATTCAAGTGCCTGAGAACGAGTTCTGTTTGTTGCTTGTACTGCATTAGTGTTTGTTGCATACTAAATTCATCTAGTTTGATAAATATTGTTTGTGTCACTACAACTGGATAGTCTTTGCACCCTCATATATCTTCGTTTTGGTCAGTGATTAGCTACCTGACTTATATATTTCTGTACCTTGTGGACTGCGTTTACTTCTCAAAAAGGAAATGAGAGCATTACATAAGCTAGGGTTGATTTGCTTGTCTAGCTTGTTTCTACCTTTACATGAAATGTTGCCTGGCTATCTGACTTTTGATGGTCGTTACATTAGAAAAAGACCAATGCTGTTCGTTGATCTTTTTTATGCTGAAAATTCTTTCATGCAGTTTTGGGCTTATGTATATCCAAAACTTGATCTTCTGAACATGAAGGCGGACTTCCTGAACAGAAATGTCAATGAAGGATTTAGTGGTGGAGAGAGAAAGCGGAATGAAATTTTACAACTCGCGGTAGGTTTTGCTATATTTATTATTACATTCAAAAAGGAAGCATACTATAAATTTGTTAAAATGGAGCACATTGTTAATGGGTTTCATATAGACCACCAAAGACTATGTAGCGTGCAGATAAATAAAGCATAAAGGATATATTGGATGTTTCTCCAAAGGAATATGTGGCCTCCCCCCCGCCCCCTGCCCCTCTTTTTTTCTGTCCCTCCATCTTGTGCTTACTTCTCAAGCCTTCCTGGTAATATTATGTAAGATGTATATGCATGCCTTTGCAGGTTCTTGGGGCCGAATTAGCTATATTGGATGAAATTGATTCTGGGTTGGATGTTGATGCACTTCGAGATGTGGCAAAGGCAGTAAATGGACTTTTGACTCCTAAGAATTCTGTTTTGATGATTACTCATTATTTAAGACTCCTGGAGTTCATAGAACCTAGATATATCCATGTAATGGTAAGTCCTCTCAAAGTTATCTCTTTCATCCTTCACACAAGTTGATCATTTTTCCCTTTCTGATAATGCATGTATGAGAAGTAAATGGCATGGTCCTTGATAGGATTTGATGACGCACTAAGTTTTCAAGTTGTATGTCAATGTTTGAATAGCTATATTTTTCCTAAAATCAAAGTTGGCATGACAATGCTCATGAAAAGGAGGGTTGAGGTAGCACTGTTGATGAGTCATTGGTGCACAAAATCATATTTTATTGAAGCAATGATTGCTCTTGTCAAGGAAAAATAGTGACCTTCAAATGGAAAGGTAAAACTTAGGCAATTCATAAGAATGATGGTGAAAAGCAACTCAATTACGTGAAGCATTCCTTTTGTCTTTCCTACGAGGCTACAACTCGGTTCAAGTTATGGAGGATATATAGGAACCAATAGATAGCTAATTTTTCTTCTCATCTGAAACGGGGTAAAAGAAAAGAAAAATGAGCACTTGTGTGTATAATATTGTGTTTTGAGAGATGAAAGATTTTGCTCAGGAAAGATGAATGTGGAGGATTGTGGAAAGAAAATGTGGCTTCTCTTCAAAAAAAAAAAAATAAATAAATAAGAGCAGGAATCTCTCGTCAACTAAAAGTCTGAATAATCTGTTTGGCAACCCCCATGATGCTCTTTATAAGTTTAGTTACATGTCAAAATTAATAAAAGATTTCTGGCAATTTGCTTTTGTTAGTTCAAAATCATTCTTTAAAGCCCCTGTCCTGTGATTCCTCAGTCACTGACTTTCTGATACTTAAAATAGAAATGATACAATTATCCTAAACTTGTCTGGCAGTGAACGAACTCGTGATTTTTGTAATTGTCAAGATGTGTCCATTTTTTTGTTGGCTGTACATATTGGTTCACAAGGTCCTCCTTTGTTGTTTGGTTCACCAGGAGAACGGAAAGATTGTGAAGACTGGTGACATCTCCATAGCTAAAACTCTTGAAAAGGAGGGCTTCAAGGGAGTATCTGAGATGTAACTGCGTATCAGGTGCTTAAAGTTTTGGTTTGGGTTATTTGTGCTGTGTACTTGGGCAAGCATAAGTGATTCATGCAAGAGATCATTTTGTTGGTAATATCTCATGCTGATGTTATTGGTTGCTGCTTTTGCTCTGTCATGCACATCAACAGATATATTTTTTCTTTGCTAATGTTGATTTGCTTGTTGCAGCAAGTCAAATGTTTTTGTTTATTTTGCCTTTCTCTTGCTGTTCAGAAGTTAGATGTTTCTGATCTACTTAGAGATATCTTCTTTTCAACAGAAATTATGTATGACTTTCTGAAATTAAGTGAAGTAATAGATTCTATATTCTTTGAAAATACAGTCATTTTTGTGATTTTGAATGTTCAGAGGTGGTTCTTAGGTTCACCTTGTTAAACATTATATTTGACAGTGTCATGGTGAAGAACATTTTACATTTCAAATAAGATTTTGTCATGGTAAAGGCCATTTTTATTTTCTGGCGAAAGAGTTCACTTTCATTTAAATGGTGCTTCTCGATATTTTTATCTTCTTCTAAATATTTTGGCAGTAGAGGAAAATACCTTAATAGGAAAATGTGCATTGTCCTCACAATATTTTGTCTTAATTTATTTTCATAAGGTATATGAACTGGTTCAGGGTCCACCTGAGGACTGGCTTTGCATGTTCCAGTACAACTAATACTTAGAAGTTGGAACACTGAACCTACAATGATAAAGTGTTTTTGAAGTTTTTTGGAACTTTTAACTTCCCCTCTATTGACATGAATGATCTTGATGTTAATTGGACCTCGGAGGTTCTCCAAAATGCTCTCTGGTTTAGCTAGTTTTATGCTGTTGGCATATTGTGCCTCAGCATCCTTATGTTTTGTTCTTCTACTGGATCTACAGCTTGAGAAGATTTGACTTTTTATGACAAGGCAGGAAGAAAGCGCAATTGCAGAGACTCTCTTCATTGCTCCAAGCTTCCTTAGGTTGGTTAGAACAGAACTCCTGATGCTGATCCTGTGAAATACTATATATATGATATATTCTGGTCTTCTTCCTTTCCTTTTTTGTTTTGTTTTTGGTAGTGGGAATTTGATGTAGGGGGTGAGGGCATTGATTGAGTTCTTTAGTGAAGGATCCCCTTGCCATCTCTAATTAAAAGGGCATCGTGCTTGTGTTATGCTCACTAATGGTTGGCCTTAATTTCTAGAATTGATAAATATCTTGTTTGTAATGGCCATCTTTAATTCCTAAAAATTTCAGCTTAGCCACTAGAGGTGATAGATATTTCAAAAGACGAAGAAGTATTTTCTGATTGAATATATGTTGGAATCATCTGGAGAAAATCATGATGCAAGATTAGCACTTTATGTCCAACATCAACCATTTGTCTGCACTATCAGATACTATAGAATCGTACTGAGGTTGCCTTTTGTAAAATAAAGACTGAATGAGCTTCTCCTCGTAAAATGACAGCTTTGCGCCATCCTTGGTCATAAGCCCTGAAAAATGAAGAATGCAGATACATTTGGGCCAATGGTGCCATCCTGTACTCTCATAGCGGCTATTGAGATTGCCTTTCTTTTTCCCCTAATGCTCGTAAAGCAATATATTGGTACAAAATTGTAACAAATTCTCTAATCTTGCAGATCCATTTGACAGGTTTTGAAATGACTGGAGTTTCTCAAAGAAAGCCCCCCGATAAGAAAAGACAGGTGTCCTGCCTTACAGAGGCGTGAAATATGTATTGATCTGCATTATGAATGGTTTGGTTGATGTAGATCTTTTAATTTATTTGAGCAGCCTTGGCTTTGTGGTAGTCTCAATTTTGTCATTTATGCAAATCCCTTTATTTTCCTCTTCAAATTTAAGTTGACAAAGCATGAATTTTATATCTGAATTGGGAACTTTTTTTTTTTTTTTCGGGTTCAGAAAATTGGGGACTTCAGTACTTGTTGAAATGCGCATTGTGAAACACTGACTTGTTTTCCTTTGTTTAAGTCACTGACTCTTGGGCAAGATCCTTGTGGTTGTGCTGACATAAGGTTCAAAGCATAGACCATTTATGTAATTGGAGAGTGAAAGTTCATAAATCATTTATGTGATTATTCTTATATAATAATAGTCAATTAAAGAAAGAAAAGAAAAGATGAAAATGAGTCAAAACAGGAATAGAAAAGATGAACATGACTCGATTAATAACACAAGAAATTGATCTCTTTTTTTTCTTTTTATGAGGATATATAATTTCAACGGGGATGGCCACGATAATATTATACTCAATCATATGCAAGTCTTGTATGGGAAACACATAAAAGAAAATCTACATATATATTAGTACTTGAAAAGAATAACATTTTGAAAAAGAATGAATAAATTAAGGAAAAACAAAATAAAACTACATAAAATATGCATTGACAAATTGACTAAATAATTATAATGAATGATGAAGAAGAGCAAAGTAGAGAGAAAGAAAAAGGGAAAACAAAATTTAATAAGGAGAAAAATGTATAGGGAGGAAAATGAGAATGTAAGTTTGAGTTGGTGGAGTAAAGACTTTTAAAGGGAAAGACAAAAGGGAGAAAGTGGGAGTGGGTGAGAGTGGCGATAGCCCTCTAGTCTTCCCAAGGAGGGCCTGTTCATCATATCGTACAGATTGAATTTCATGTTGAATTGGAAGTATTTTTCAAATAATGTGGACCAGACGGCTGAGGCTGGAATCATCGTAGCTGACGGGGCCGCCCTTCTTCGGCCAAGTATATCGAGAACTCTTTCGTTAATTCTACTCAATCACGTACAAGGAACAATAATGCAAACAAGGAAGACATTACAAGAAACCTGAAGATAGCATGTTTTATACTACCCTCAAGATGCACAGCAATGCAAATAGCTAGAGAGGACTGGAACTTCAAAGGGGGCTCCAGGAGCAGAACATGTTCTGTCCGTTTCATCAAAACGTGTAATCTGTCGACCACATCATGGGGGAGCCCGTGCTCTGATGGATGGACCATTTGCGGTCGATATTTGATGGGCCATTCGAACCATCATTTCGATTGATCTTTTGGACCGTTCTTTCGAGCGATACTTCTGTACCCATTCCCAGACAATCTGGAGAGAGGTTGCGTTGGCGCAGCATTCCCGAGCACGACAGAAACTAGGCTCTCGACGTAACTCACCATGCAACAGCTCGAGAAGGAATCGACGCGCAGATGGGACCCCTCAAATGCCTTGCTCCTCATGTTGTACGAAGCCAAAAGCGTCCTGTCGTTGCCACGCTGGAGCTTGTGGATCTTCGCGAAAACAACCTCATCTCTGCCGGCAAATCCTAACGGTGTGTACCGTGCGAGCTTCTCTGGTATATCGATCGTGTACAGCTTTGTCCATGACTCGGCATCCCCAAATTCTTTCATGATCCACACTTCGTACTCATAGGAACAATTGTATGCTAATATCGATAGGCATCCCTCCAGCGTTGTTACGTACTGCTCAATACAAAGAATGCTCTCTGGCGTAGCCTTCTCGTGGAATACTTCATTGATCAAATCGAACAATACTAACGTCCACATCTTGAGATTACCTATATAGGCATAAGAGCACCAGCAGATGAACTCCCTAAACAAAGCTTGGCGACCCAGGTGCTTAGGAAATCCAGAAGGGAAGATGCGGCCGATCTGTTTCCAAGTGTTTGTTCTTAGACTGTAGATCTCGACTTCGGTGGGGCTCGGTAGGAACAGAATCTCCTTGAAGTTCAGCTGGGTTTTGAAATTGACCACTTTGAAATCATGCAGGCGGCCACTGGAGGGATCACACCCGAAACCGACCAAATTCGACACTCGAAAATGGGATTCTGGAACAACCCTGAGTTCATTGATTGAGGGGTTCCAGAGATAAATTTTAGCGGCGTTGGGATTGGGATTGGGATCGATTCTAGAGAAAGTGGTTAAACAGATGACGCCATTACATGAACCATTCAACTGAAATCTATCTGACGCTGGTAGAATTGATGGATCAACACTAGAGAATTCATGGCGGCTCGGAGGCCAGACTCCTAGTCCTGAAGAACCATTGATGGTGTACTTAAGAAGAACATTTTCACCGTACCTGAAGGAACGATCAAGATAAGATCGTACGAATGACGAACCTGAGATAAGGGATTTCCAAGATCTGCAGACACATCGAAATCGGACCAGGGATTTCACCGGTAGTTGCAATAAGATGTTGGTTATTACGTCATCGGGAAGGTTGGCCATTCCTCCTAATTCTCTCCCGTGACTATCTGGTTTTCAACAGCAAAGGCCCTTCAAAGTTCCAAATATGTAGTTGTCATACAGCTTTCGAGAAAACGATGAATTTGAGCGATAAATCCAAGGTGAAGTTCCCGTTGACTTTGTTCCTTGTGGGGTAGAGTTTGATCTTGGTTAAAATCGTACAATATACAGAGATGGTGATTTCAAGTAATACCGTATAATCCGCATGTGGCCCTCAACATTTTTAGATTCAGCTTTTTGAGCTCTCTCTCAAAAGGAGTTAGATCACACGGCTCTTATAGCATATCGTTGACTTTCTATTTCCTGTTTGTCTTGTTCTGGCCAATAATCTAAGCTTACGTTTGATTCATTCAACAGAAGAATATGCTCTGCCGGCATGCTATTTTGTCAAGAAGCACCTCCGAGGCCTGAATGAACCATGAAAACCAATCATGTATTGTTTTCATCAGAGACTATTCCTATGATAAAATGAAGAAAGACGAGAGTAAGATTGTGAATGAAATTTGGTGCAATAGTCACATGGAACAAGGGCTTTCATGGTCCATTCCTCTCTTTACAGTAACTGCTGAAAGAGGTGAGAGCAAGAGTCTTTGGATGACCGCAAATAGTTAAGTAAAGCATATCTAATGACTCTTTATGAAATTCTCAGATGCTTTTAAGCGTAAGGTAAAGCCAGCAAGTTCGGAACATTTTAAGGACCATATACTCACTCACCTATGTCAAGCTATCTGATACACATTCTGTCTCAATTGCTGTGCTAATTGCTCATACTACCATCATGGATAGCAAAATGCCCTATAAAGTGTCCATGACTAGCAACTGTTTTAGCTTCATTTCAGCATGAGCTTTAACTAGCTGTAAGACCCTAAACTTTGAAGGGCCAAAAAAGAAAAGAAAAGTTTTTGCTTCATTAGGATTTGTCATCACCAACTGGGGTTGCTGCAACTACACCCTAGAGAAAGAGAACTCCGAAACAGAGTTTATTATTGCTATCAGTTATAAGGAGCATAGTCAGAATGATTAAACCTTTTCTCAATTCTGTAAAAGATGGCAGGAGTATAAATAAAACTGCCTTTCATTTCTGTGCTACTGTTCTAGGACATCATGTAACTTTTTAGTGAAATCAGAACATGACAGTTGTAATTACTTTGTCGAAGCAATTTAATCATTGACATTTAAGCAAGAGCAAATAACCAAGACTTGATCACCAACTTAAGAATGTCCACAATTCGAAGAAATATTGCCTCCTATTGATCAACTGCCCGACGAGTGATCTGAAAGAAATAATGCTAAATACAAGAGCAGCTGCGTGAGCAAGAAAACTGAGCACGCTTCCGTCAGTTAATGCTCCAGAAAAGTAGCTTGAGCTTGACAACAGGCAATCTAAGGTGCAAAAGAAGAATCCATTAGCTGATCAGCTTATTTGCACGAACCAAGTAAGAACATTCTGCTGTGAGCTTGGGCAGAACTGAAACCAGACTAGTAAACATAATCCACCAAGCAGCGTCCACTTGCAGATGATGCATCAAGCTTGATGCATTGGTTAAACTGCTTACTCTTTAGATCATATGAACCAATATATGCCTGGTTGGCCTGGGAATGTAAACCTAGGATCAAAAACACGAGTTCTCCTGCCCCCGCAGACCCAAGCAGCTCATAATGCATGGGTGAATACTCCAGTAGTATGATCCGGTACAACTGGGTCCAAGACTTAGGGACTCCGAACTCTTTCATGATCCATACTTCACAACTTCGATATGATTCGTGTCCTGAGACTGACTCGCATCCCTCCATTGTGGTTAGACTCTTCTCAGAAAAAACAATATTCTCAGGAAGCGTCATCTCAGTGAATACCTCATTAATCACATCAAAAGAAACAAGCAACCTTGTCTTCCCTGGGATTGGCGCACCAGCAAATAAATTCCTTATACATCACTTGGCGATCCAGATAGTAAAAATACCACGAAGGCAAAGCTGTCTCCATTCGTTTCCATGAATTTCCTCTCAAACTATATATCTCAGCTCCTGAGGAACTCCTTGGAAATCTCAATTCAGAATCAGAGGAATACCCGTTTCTAATACTAATCACTTTAAAATCATCCAGATGTCCGCTATATGGATTAATCTCGAAGCCAACCGCAGCGGAGACTGGACATCCAGGTTGTGGGAGGGCCATGAACTCATTGATGGAGGGGTTCCGAAGATATATGTTGGAGGCACTGCAGTCGCCTCTAGAGAGAGTAGACAAACAAATAACTCCCTTGCATGAATCCACCAACTGAAAATTGCCAATGCTGGGTTGAAATTGAGGATCAAACCTATAGCACTCGTCGCTGCCACTGACCAGATCCCAATTCTTGAAAAGCCTTCTCTTTTGTATCTGAGCAGCTTAATGCTGCGACACCTAAGTGAATGATCTAGGTGAGATTTAACAACGATTGACCGTGTTAAATTGCTAAAGAGATGAGATATGAGACTGAAAACTTCATCTTATGTATAGAACAGCTAAGTCTTTTACAAAAGACAAAATTCATAACGTAAAACACACCATAACTACCCATGTTCTGCATAAAGTACTTACCCAACTAGCACCTAAAAACTAGGATAACCAACACACATGACTCCACTAACTCTAATAACTGAAAAACTAAATCAGCAAAACGTGAAGAAAGAAATAACTATTATTTTAACAATCCCTCCCTTAAACCGATATTTACTAACATTCAGTTTAAAGCCTTGACGGTTTTTAACGTGCAAACACCTAGTAACCTTCTGAGCTTCACAAATGACTCCATCTTGAGGGCCTTGCTGAATATATCAGCAACTTGATCTTCAAAACTGCAGTAGATTAGATCAATTGTTCCATCATTGTTAAGATCTCTCAAGAAATAAAACTTCACATCAATGTACTTGTTTCTTCCATATAGCACAGGATCCTTGGAGATTTTGATTGATTGCTGAGTTGTTGTCACAAAAAATTTTAGTAGCTCTTGGTTGCTTGAATTGCAGCTCCTTAAGAATTCTCCTTAGCCAAACAGCTTGACAAGCACTAGCTGGCAACAAATTCAATTTCTGTACTTGACAATGTGACAATTGGTTGCTTCTTAGATGACCACAAAATAGCACTTGTCCTCCTATCATCTTAATCTCCTGCATAGTTACTATCATTAAATCCCAATAGATCAAACTTTTCACCCTTCTTGTAAAACAACCCAAATCTCTAGTTTCTTGCAAGTAATGAAGGATTCTCTTGGCAGTTAACAAATGCATTTGTGTAGGATTCTCCATATATCTACTGATTAAACTCACAGAATATATTATGTCTGGTCTTGTTGCAGTTAAATACATTAAACCGCCAACAATTTGTTTATAAAGTGTGCCATCAACCTTCCTCCCTTCATAATCTTTGTATAACTTTAAGCCAAACTCTGTTTATAGGGTTACAATCCTTCATCTGAAACCTGTCCAAAATTTCTCCCACATATTTCTTTTGAGAAATAAGGATCCTATCATCTGATTGTACCACTTCTATGCTAAGGAAGTAATGCATCATACCAAGATCTGATATTTCAAACTCATCCATCATAGATTTCTTGAACTCTTCAAACATGCCATCACAATTTCCAGTAAATATAAGATCGTCAACATACAAGTAGACAATAAGCGTTTTCCCTTTATTTCCAATCTTGACAAAAAGCGTATGTTCATAAGGACATTTCAAAAAACCAACTTTAAGAAAATAAGTTTCAATACGATTATGCCAAGCCCGAGGGACTTGTTTTAGCTCATAAAGAGTCTTCAATCTATAAACTTTATGCTCATTTTCAATCTTGACATAACTAGGGGGTTGCTCGACAAATACCTGTTCCTCCAAGTACCCATCTAAGAATGCCGATTTGACATCTAGCTGGAAAATATGCCAAGAATTTTGTGCCGCCAATGCAACCATCAATCTGATCATGTCATGTCTTACAACTAGAGAAAAAACCTTTGTATAGTCAATTTCATATTGCTACTTATATCCCTTGGCTACCAAACGTGCTTTGTATTTGTCAACTTCACCATTTTCTTTTAGTTTCGTTTTAAAGACCCACTTTACACCAATGGTTTTTTGTCCATCCGGAAGATTAGATAGCTCCCAAGTATCATTTCTTTCGATGGTATTAATTTTATCATCCATTGCTTTTCGCCATTTTTCTTCTCTGATAGCACTCTCAAAAGTTGTAAGATCATAATCTGAAAACAAAGCAAAGTGTGTAATTGAATCTCCAATTCTAGTTACCTCATAATCTTCCATCCAAGCAGGCTTTCTTCTAATGCAACAAAGAGATTGGACTTCTTCTTCATTGACTTCAGTGCCTGTCAATGAAATTCCAGCAGCTGTAGAAGTCGTGTTTGATGAATTTTGAGGTATACAATGTGCTGAAATTTGCTCCTGTTCAACATCATTGTCATAAAGAACTTGATAGGTTGTTGCCTATTCCAATCCCAAGTGTTCTCTTCATAAAAAACATCCCTACTAGTCACAATCTTCTTTGTTAGTGGATTAAATAATTTATATGCTTTGGATGTTTCACTTACACCAAAAAAGACATATTTTTCAGCCTTGTCATCAAGTTTCTTCCTTTTTACATTCGGGACATGGGCATATGCGATGTATCCAAAGATTTTGAAGTGATCTACAGCCGGTCTTCTCCCACTCCAAACCTCTTCAGGTGTTATATTTTGAACATCAAAAGTTGGACTTCTATTCAAAACATGAATACTCCAATTTATTGCTTCTGGTCAAAAAGTCTTTAGAAGTCTTCCTCTTGCCAATAAGCTTTTCATCATGTTAAGAATTGTTCTATTTTTCCTCTCAGATACACCATTTTGTTGTGGTGTATATGCAGTAGTAAATTCTCTTCGAATGTACACAAAGTTTCAAATTCTTTTGAGCAATATTCACCACCACGATCTGTTCGAAAGGTCTTAATGATCTTTTCTGATTCATTTTCCACACGAGTTTTGAAGCTTTTAAATGTGGAGAAAGCTTCTGATATTTCCTACAAAAGATAAACTCAAGTTTTTTTGGAAAAATCATCAATGCAGGTAATTAAGTATCTTTTACCTCCATTAAAAGATAGGTTTATAGGACTGCAAATGTCCGAATGCACCAGTTGCAAAACATTCTTTGCTCTCCATGACTTTTCTTTTGAAAATTGAGAACGATGTTGTTTGCTAACAACACATTCTTCGCAGACTTGGAAAGGAACAGTAATTTGAGGAAGACCCGTCACCACGTTTTTCCTATTGGAGGGTCTTTAATCCACAAAAACTCAAGTGACCATAGCGAAAATGCCATAACCATTAGGGATCTTTCTTTTTAGCCATCAAACAAGATTTTCAATCTTTAATGGAAATAATCTATTTAAACTCATAGGAACAATTGCAATAGCACCTCTAACAGAATCATAAATTTCACAAGCACCCCTCTAAATGGTGATTACATAACCATTTTCTTGTAATTGACCAGTACTCAATAGGTTACTTTTCAAGTCAAGAACATATAACACATTAGAGATTATTTCCACAAAACCATTCTTAGTTCTTATCTTAATATCACATTTTCTTATCACTTTCACAGTAGAATGATCCCAAAAACTCACAGTAGAATGAAAATCTTCATTTAGATGAGAAAAAGAAAACTTACTTCCACTCATATGGTTACTGTAGCTTGTATCCAGATACCAAATATCTTACTCACGCTTCTTTTCGTCTTAAATAGCCATTAACAACATTTATGCTTCCTTTTCTTTAACAAAATTTGAACTTTTTACATTTTCTTTATTATTAGCCAGCCTAGTATAATATTCAGATGCATAATAACCAAATTTATGACATCTAAAACACTCTACCGGATTTGTTAGGATCCCGTACTCTGCCTTTGCCTTGAAATTGGTCATTATTGATTTTGAAATTCCTATCAACATCTCCATTTCTTTAATCTCCCCTTCCTCTCTACCTCTACCTCTATCCCTTCCTCTGAAATTGTTGGAATGAGTATTGGTAGAAGCCTTCAACGCTTGCTCCTCTACTATTGAACATCTATTCATCTTATGTTCATGGACCAATAAGGAGCTTTGCAATTCATCAAGAGAGAGTGCATCTATGTCTTTCGACTCTTCAATTGAGCAGACAACATAATTAAACTTTGGTGTGAAGGAACGCAAAATCTTTTCCATAATGGTGACATCGTCCATCTTCTCGCCATGGAATCACATCTTATTGCTGATTTCCATTGTTCTTGCATAATAACTAGTGATAGATTCTCCATCCTTCATCGCTAGTGTCTCAAAATCTTTTCTCAAGGCTTGAAGCTGTGCACACTTCACCCTAACGAGCCTTGATATTTCTTTTTTATAGAATTCCAAATATCCTTGGAAGTTTCTTTGCAAATAATAGTCTCCAAGATAGGACGATTAATAGCCTAAAAAAAATAATTTTTTGCCTTTAGATCCTTCAACTTTCTAGCTTCTAATTTTGCTTTTTGGGGATCTGTCAAAGCCATGTCTGCTGGTGTCTCTTGAATTCCAGATTTGACAACCGACCAATACTCCTTTGATCGTAAAAAATTCTCCATCAGCATACTCCAATAGTCATAGTGACCATCAAAAGCGTGGAATTGCTGGTTGAACAAAATTGTCGGTGGTCATTGGAAATATTGTTGCTGCAATTTTCTCACGAAAGTATCTCACACCTCTAAACCTTCTTTTTCTTTTTTCTTAAACTCTCTCTCTCGTTTCTCTCAGGCTCTGATATCACTATTAAATTGCTAGAGAGAGAAGATATGAGACTGAAAACTTTACCTTACGTACAGAACAACCAAGTTTTTTACAAAAGACAAAATACATAACGTAAAACACACTATAACTACTCATGTTCTGCATAAAGCACTTACCCCACTAATACCTAAAAACTAAGATAGCCAACGCACATGACTCCACTAACTCTAATAACTGAAAAACCAAACGTGCAAAAGGAAATAACTATTATTTTAACAATTGACTGGTGAGGTGAGCATTCCATGATTTCAATATGCAACGGAACTGGACTAGGGATTTAGCAGGTAGGCGGATCAAGATTTCACCAATTATTTCGTAAGGAAAGTCCACCATTTCTTCGGTCAACCTAGAATCAATCTTAACCACCTTGCCAGATCCATGTATGTTAACCAAAAGGTTACTCAAGCAATGATCTTTTCGCGTGGGCCTCCACTTGCGAATCACTTCAAGAGTCCTCTCTCACCGGTCAAACTTAAAAACTTGCAGGTCACACCAGTAAAGCAAGATATCAACCTCAAGGGAAATATTTTGGGATAGAACGAGACACCTTCATTCTCCAACGCTCTAAGTATGATCTCACCATCATCATCAGCTACACAGAAAAAATTAGTGGGTGGAGAAGCTACCGGTTTTCCTTAGAAATCTTTCCTGCAGGACTATGAGGAATGAGGACGGGACAAGGGAGTGAGATTTTTGTATTCAAACCATTACAGAACGTGCATTCAAGCTCCATGTTTCACCTTATGAGTGGCTCAACCATTTTGGGTCTCTCTGGTCCCTGTCCGAAAGTCTTATCCCCAGGAAATAAATATATAGCCCCACATGTATGCAGGATAGCCCGACGTGCTCGTCATGCTGCATCATGGCAATTGGGTTTCAAAATACTGTATGATTCGTTAGATGGATGCAAGAGCAGTAAAAGATCTGTGATTACATATTCAGGAAAAATATATTAAAGAAAACAGGCGGATAAGGTCCACTCTTGTTTCGAGAGAAAATTATGATAATTTGGAACCTTTGACAGGAAATTCACTGGAGGAACTCTTGTTATCGCAGTGTTTCTTGGAGTTAGCTTATGCAGCACACTAAGACAGCTACATGCCTCTGATTCAGTCATCAAGAATTATCTTGAAGTTGATAATTCCAAACTTATGCTCGGGTCTTTGTCGGGAGGAAATTCGGAGGTTCTCTTGCAGAAATTGTGCAGAGAGTGTTGTCCATAAAGCGTATACGTGATTCACATGATCTTCCAATTTCTATTTCGATGCAAGAGCAAAAG
Source organism: Eucalyptus grandis (assembly GCF_016545825.1). Lineage (NCBI taxonomy): Eukaryota > Viridiplantae > Streptophyta > Magnoliopsida > Myrtales > Myrtaceae > Eucalyptus > Eucalyptus grandis. Next base: position 43,378,758 of record NC_052612.1, on the reverse strand, counting down.
CAACAGGCAAGATGGTCTGATGCAACTCCATGTCCGACTTTGAATTATGGAATATCCACTGTATTCGCCCAATGTACGTGTGAGAGAGAGAGAGAGAGACAACGCCGAATCAAATCTCCTGTCATGGATGTCAAGAACAGAGCGCGATCATACCCCGATCTCCACGGCTAGTATGCACTAGCTATGTCCATATACATCCGGTAAATCACATTCCACCCATAAGTGTTGACTAAGATACAACCAAGATATCGGCAATAACAGGGCACACCCCGCAAATTGCACTTAGGATCATTTGGGTCTCATTCAACCTCCAAAAAGTTATGGTTCTCAAAGTTCATCTACAAATCATGTATTATAGTAAAAAGAATATGCATCGATTCCGCAAGAGAGTAAAGGGAAAGCAGTGAGAGCAAGATTGTTCCTTTCCTGCTCTCATCGGAGGGCGAATCAGGCAGAGAAGTTTGAATGTCACTCAATGATAAAGGAATAAGATGCACTTTTTGTTTCTGTATGTGTGCTAATTGCCGACATCACCATTACATCAGAAAAAAGCCTCAGCACGTTGGGTCAATTTGGGAACCACTTCCCAAAGCCCTTTGGAGGCCTAAAGATACTTGGGCAAATGCCAGCCCGTTTGGCAAAAAATTTTGAACCCACCTTCTCCAAATGCCAGCCTTGTGAAGGCTGAAAGCCCAAGGCAGGGGAGACCTGCCTTGGGCTTTCGGCTTTTTCGGCATGCCACGCCCCGCACTGTTCACATTTTTTTTTTTTTTCCGAAATTATCCTCACGAATTTTTTGATTTTCCGGGTGCGTGCCTTTATCAAGCACTGTTCATCTTCTCCGAGCGTAGAGAGACACCGCGACCTAGGCGATCTTCGTCGGAGATTTGGGCGACTTCCGCGAGTCGCAAATCTGGTGGCCAAACGCACGTGGTCGCCGGCAACCGTCGCCTGCCGCACCGCGACCTCCGCACGGAGCTCACCGGGGCCACGCGACCCATCTAGTCGCAGGTCTAGTCGCGACCAGATCTGGTGCCGGAGGCTCGAGCGGCGACCGGATCGGGTCGCGCTCGCCGCCCGGATCTGCGGGTCGCGGCGGCGCCGTGCGACCTCCCGCGACCTCGCCGCCCCCAGATCCGGGGGCAGCGAGGTCGCGTGACCCAGATCCGGGGGCAACGAGGTCGCGCGACCCAGATTCGAGGCGGCGTGGTCCTCCCGCGACCTCGACGCCCCGAATCGAGGTCGCCGGAGGTCGAGGCGGTGTCGTGCGACCTCGCCGCCCAGATCCGAGGTCGCCCGAGGTCGAGGCGACGTCACGCGACCTCGCCGCCCCAGATCCGGGGTCGTCGGAGGTCGCTGGAGATCGCCGGCGGTTGCTGCCCTTGCCGATCAATATTTTTTAATTTTTCTTTTGCCAATTTTTTTTTATCACAAAGATCCTTTGTAAATGTAATTCCCTAGACACTATTTTGTTCAAAGTACTTCTCAAACAGGCTTTCAAAATACAATTTATCAAACACGGTTGCATTTTGAAAAACACCTTTAACTCAAATGTCTTTGCATTTTCCCAAGGACTTTCCCCAAAAATAGTTCCCAAATGCACCGGTTGTATCCACCAGCTAGAGAATAACCTCAGAACATAGAAGCCATCTGCTATAATTCTAGTACCGTTGCCAATTTCGAATGGGAGGCCCACAATGCTTTGCCCTGTGTCATCGTCGAGTCCAGAGAAGCGTCGACACAAATGGACAACATTCACATTCAAGCATGCACAGAGAACAAGTCCATTCGGATCACCATCTTTCCGTCAATGTTGTCTGGGACTTGTCGCTCCTATTATGAAATGCCTGAAATGACGATTTGAAAAAGACAAGAATTCTACACACAAGAGAAGTCAAATCGGGAAAAAGTGAAGTGACTCCATTCATATTTTACAAACTTCATACGTCTAATGCTGTGATGCCAACACACATCCCTTTGGTGTGTCTATATACATATTTACTCATCACCAAAAGTGAAGTGACCTCATTCTTTATAGTTAAGAAAAACGAGAGGATATGGTTGCATGTCAACATTCAATTATCTATACATAACTACCACCTACCAAATGACAGGCTCCATCAGTAAGCCACTCACTCTTCTAATCCTGACGATTACGTTAGATTGAACTTAACGAGCACTTTATCTCCTCATACATAACCTGGTGACCAAGATAGTAAGGGTGTACCTGAAGGCAAAGCTTTATGACTTCATCTCCATAAGCTTCCTCCCGAACTACACACTTCTTGGTTTCGATATCATCGTCTGGCAAGTTTGCCAGTACGTTCATCAAGTACAGAATGAACTTCCACGGAAATAAAGACTCAAAACTCCTTCCTTTTTATTTCTTTTTTGCGCCAAGCAACAAGGAAATGGCGAGTGAGGTTCGAGTTTGCTTAGCAGGGAGATTTGCTCGGAGCCCATATGGTTTAAATTGTGGGAGAGTGAAGTCTCCATGGATGATTATAAGGCTATCTTTTATCATCTAGATTTCTAGCAAAGATATGACTGATAGAATAGAATATAAATTTATAAAATTTTGTCATATCATATCTACTATTTGATGATTGTAATAATAAAGTCGGATATATTCATATCATATTATATATATATATATATATATATATATATATATATATTATTTGATATAAATGCATATATGAATCACAAATTTTATTATAAAAATTTCTTGCGATACTCGGTCTACTTTATTTTTATTTTATTTTATTTTCTCTCTTTTTAAAGTTTTTTTTTTTTACTTCTTTCTTCCATTTCCATCATTCTCTAATAAAATTTTACTAAATAGAAAATTGTACTAATATACCTAAAATACTAAAACACCTAAAATATGTAATATATATAAATGATTAAATTAAAATTAAAATTAAAATTTTTAATTTTTTTCTTATTTTGATTTTCTTATATTAGAATTCAAATATCATTAAATTGAAATATAATCCTAATTTGTTAATTTAAAAAATCTGTTATTTGAGAAAAAAACTTTTTTATTATGGATATTAAAATCTTATTCGCCCTTATCCCACCTCCCTTATAAAATAATTTTATCCAGAGTATATCATATTTATATTCGACTTTATCTTATCTTAAACAAGTACCAAATGCAGGATAATTTTTTTTTTCTTGTCTTATCTTGAATTTTATCATGATCGCCAAATACAACTTGGACTAGGCATTGGAAATCATCTTCATCAAGAAAAGGTAAAGAAAACTTGCAATTCTTCTTACTCGAAAAAATATTTTATGATCATTTAGAAAACATTTAAACATGAATTATTATCAATAACATGCAACTATTTAAGTAAAAGATAATGCATGTAGTCCTCGATTGTGGACCAGAACAATTTGAACCCATTGACCACGTGGACAGAGCGATCTATATAGTTTTGATCCACATGGTCTTTATGATCGATGTAACACCAATTCTACATGTGTACGCACGCATACATGGTTGTGTTCTTGATTGTTCATGATCGACACAAGTCCAAAAGCATTAGTTCATTACAAAAAAAAAACATTTTATGACGGATATATCACACGACAGCAACACGTGATATATTTAATCGATTAAAAAGTGAAATGTACAATACCCACACGTCCCAGGGGACGACAAGTAAAGGGAGAGATCTATAACGACCCCAAAAATCTATCATTTCCCTTTTGGTGCTGAAAGAGCCAAGAAGAATCCATGCCATGAAGAAAGAGCATATACCCATCACCTCCCCTCTAGACAGCTTTTGGCCATCTCCCACTTTCAAATGCTGCACGCTTTCGGTCCCACATCACTTGTATTTATTCTTCTGGGGTACTATTCTAGTGCTTCCTCCAATCTTTTAAGTTCTACAAACCCTCAAATTCATCGAGGACTCCTTCTCTTTCAAGTTGCTCTATACCTTTTTATCCTCGTTTCAAAATGTATGTTTTAAGAATATCTTTTAATTTTACGTTTCAGAATTCAGATGAAATAATTTAAAAATTTGCTCATATCCAAACTTGTACTTTATCTTTTGGATACTATTTTAGTGCTTGCTCCATCTTAAATTTCAAAAGTCGTCAATTCCATCGAGACTCCTTCTTTTTCAAGTTGCTCCTGGAAATAGTCAAGACTATCCAAATCTTTCATATAAATTTCCATACAAACATCTCCAAGAATATGAAAAATATTAACGCAGATCGTGGCTTGTTGATCATTTACTATTGCAACTCAACAATTTTCACGGATTTCATATGATCAACGAATATGATAAAGTCGAGATGCATGATAATCGACCGTTTGTAGTCACAACCCATCAATTTTCACGGATCTTCTCTACTACTCTCACCCGGCAGTTCACCGATCTTCTCCCCCTAGCCGTCCATTTTCCCCAGATCCCCCGCGCCCCGAAAAAAAAGGACGGATCTAAAGCGACTGTGACGCAGCCGAAAGCAACAGCCGGTCACGTTACCACCCCGCCGTCAGGGTCGCAAATGCACACGTACGCCGGGTCACTCGCGTTTCCATTTTTTTTTTTTTTTTTTTTTTACCTTTCAATATCGCAATACCGCTCTCTCTCTCTCGCTGCGCGGAAAATTAAAAACCCTAATTTCCTCCTCCCCCGCTTTCTCTCTCTTCCGCTCCCTTCGTGACCTCTCTCCCCAGGAGCCGAGCCGAGCCGAGCCGAGCCGAGCCTAGCGAAGCCAGAGCCGAGCGAAGCGGAGCCGAAGCCGAAGCCGGAGCCGGAGCCGGAGCCGGAGCCGGAGCCGGACCAGGCGAGCCGACAAGGGCTTCCCGCCGGCCTATAACTTCCTTTGCAACCCCCCCATGGCGACGTCCCAGAGCGAGAGGAGCCCGTACGATGCCCCCGGGGGCGGGGGCAGCGGCGGCGGTGGCGCGGGGGGCAAGTTCCGGAAGAAACCCTACCGGAGGCACCAGGCGACGCCGTACGACCGCCCCCCGGTCGCGTTCCGGAATGCCGGCGCCGTCCCCGGCGTCGGCGGTGGGGCCGGCGACGGCTGGTTGAGGAGGATCGTCGATCCGGCCCAAAGGCTCCTCGCCGCCGGCGCGCACCGGCTCTTCGCCTCCGTCTTCAGGAAGCGCCTCACGCAGCCCCCTACGCCTCCGCCTCCGCGGCCGCAGCCGCCAGGTACGCCGGCTCTGCTTCTGCTCTTTGGAGTTGCGCTTTTTTTTTTCGTTTCTTGGGCTCTCTGTGTGCTGGTTTTTTCCTCTTTCCGCGGTTATTGGCCGACCGAAGCGTCCTTCTGTAATCGGACTTCTCTGCCGGTTTCGCCGTTGTGAAGCTCGTTTTTCTGGCTTTGGTTCTTCTCCGTGCAAAATTTCTCTTAGGTAGTTCTCTGTAATGGTTTTTCTGCTCTATGAAATGTTTAATTTTTGGTTTTCTCTGGCTTCCTGATTACGAGTTATCAGTAATGCCAGGAAGTAGGGTTTGAGTGTTGAAGTGATGCTACCGTTTGTTAGTTAGTCGCGATTATCATTGAGGATTAAATTGTTAAAGTGGAAGTATTCATGAGGTTCTCCCGACCTGGCACTGTAGTTAGGATGCTATACGCTCTGCAAGTTGGTGTCTTTTTGCGATTTTTGTGCCTTTTGGCTAGTATGGGGTGATGGAAAAATGAATCCTTACATGGAGAGATTTTGGCAGTGATCCTGTACAATTTAATTGGCCTTGTTTTCTAAGTCGTATTTTCATATTACTAAGTATTCTTTTTCAGTAAATATGAACTGAAACTATTAAAAGGGAGTTTTTATGTGACGCATAATTTCATTTTTGTTTACATTTCCTGTCTAGATGCCGATCAAGAGCTATTTCTTTACAGTTTTGCTAGTTGTTGCTGGGAGAATGTCTTTTTTTATTTGCTTATGAGGCTTGTGGATATACAGAGCATCATATTTACACTTTATGTGGTGCTAGATGCTAGGGAAAGCATTGTAGATTGACTTGGATATCTATGGGGTGCTATAGTGGGAAATTGTCGTTCAACCGAGACTTGCAGTTATTTTCTCTGTTTTGTTAAAAAAAATAAAATCAGGAATCAGTTTCTTCATCTTTTAAAGATAGTCGCATGCTTCAAGTTTATGTTGGTTTTCCTTAGTCCATCTCTTTTTGAAGTTTAAGCATTCTGAAATTTTTCTTACTATTATGTTTAAATGTATGGTTTTATCAGAAGCAGATCGAGATGAAAGGGACAAGCGACAAGAGACAGTCCTCCTAGTAAGATAAATACCCATTATTTTCATCTTACGATTGCTTTTTATTGTTTTCTTTCAATTATTTGTATTCCTAGAGTAACATTATTTGGTGGAATTTTCATTTTGCTCTCTTTAATTTTTCTTGGTGAAGGTGTTGTCCTAGAGTTTAGTTTGGTAGGTTGTACTTAATTTCCAAAGAAAAATGCCACTAAAACTATGTTTTGCCGAGACGGAGCTGGGATACTGCTGTCTTCGTGGGGAAAGACTGTTGATAGAGATGAAGTATTGGTCTGCTAACTCTACTTGCTCATTGTTTTGAGACTTGAGTGTTGTGTAAGGACATACTTCATGGACGTGCTTAAAATTAGGCACAGAAGAGGAATGGGTTTGCAGTTCAATTTCAAGTAAAGATGATGTTATTTTGATACAGTGTACTATAGTTTGACTTAAATGTAGCAAAAGGCCACTAGAACTATGTTTTGCCGAGACAGAGCTGGGATACTGCTGTCTTCGTGGGGAAAGACTGTTGATAGAGATGAAGTATTGGTCTGCTAACTCTACTTGCTCATTGTTTTGAGACTTGAGTGTTGTGTAAGGACATACTTCATGGACGTGCTTAAAATTAGGCACAGAAGAGGAATGGGTTTGCAGTTCAATTTCAAGTAAAGATGATGTTATTTTGATACAGTGTACTATAGTTTGACTTAAATGTAGCAAAAGGCCACTAAAACTATGTTTTGCCGAGACAGAGCTGGGATACTGCTGTCTTCGTGGGGAAAGACTGTTGATAGAGATGAAGTATTGGTCTGCTAACTCTACTTGCTCATTGTTTTGAGACTTGAGTGTTGTGTAAGGACATACTTCATGGACGTGCTTAAAATTAGGCACAGAAGAGGAATGGGTTTGCAGTTCAATTTCAAGTAAAGATGATGTTATTTTGATACAGTGTACTATAGTTTGACTTAAATGTAGCAAAAGGCCACTAGAACTATGTTTTGCCGAGACAGAGCTGGGATACTGCTGTCTTCGTGGGGAAAGACTGTTGATAGAGATGAAGTATTGGTCTGCTAACTCTACTTGCTCATTGTTTTGAGACTTGAGTGTTGTGTAAGGACATACTTCATGGACGTGCTTAAAATTAGGCACAGAAGAGGAATGGGTTTGCAGTTCAATTTCAAGTAAAGATGATGTTATTTTGATACAGTGTACTATAGTTTGACTTAAATGTAGCAGAAAGTACGATTATTAGAAATTGGCATGCTGAATGGGAGATCAGGAGGTTGGGGGAGGATCTTGCTTATGAGAAAGGAAGATGATGGAAAGTTTTAGAATTCAGATTCAAGTATCAAGGACTCCCTGTGGCTGGGAATTGGTGTGCAACTGGAAGATCTTTCTCAATGAGGATGTTTTAGTGGGAAATTTAATTGAGCTAGAGCTAGAGCTATTTCCTTGTCTATGTCACTGTTACCAGAACATATTTTTAAATAAAAACATATGATCTTTTGCGTTTAGGTGAGTGGGAGGCTAATTTCTGGGTTGAGGTAAGACAATTGCCTCTGTTGTGTTTCCTTTTTCAGTGTTCAGGTCCTTATGAGATGTTACATCTGGATGACAAAAGAAATGTATGTGACTTAGTTCTTTGAAGTTTTTTGCTTCAATTAAACATCAATGCCAGTAGCATACTGTTGCTGTCATTTTCAAAGGACAAGAAGAGGTATAGCACTTGGAATGTATGGAAACAATAAACTGAGAGAGTAGCTCAGTCTGCTGGCATAGCGAGAGCATAATCCTGAGTTTCCTGTACAATTGCTATTTTCTTTGTACTACTTTCATTCTGCGGCTGAGGATTGGCCTATTTGTCAAAGGCAAATCTTCGACAGGTATTAAATTAACATCAGGTCTCCTTAATCCTACTTATGTAGCACTCAATATCAATAGAAGTGACCATGGCAGACATCTGGCAGGATCGATCACCACCAGAAGTTTGATCTGGTTCTCCTGATTCTGCCATGGGTTGAATAAGAGGCATGATGCTTCAGTCCACCAGCCAAATGAATTTATTGTGTCTATAGCTATTTTTTTGCTCCGCCTATGTCTGTGGTTATGGAATGTATCTACTACTCTGAAGTGTGCATGGACAGTGCTGTAATCTGTATTTTATAAATTCGATCTTTTATGTAATCTCTTCTATGTGTAGGGCATTTCGAGAGAGCAAAAAGTGGCCATCAGTGAAGTTCAGCAACCTGCTTCTACATCTGAGGGAGGTTGTTTTACTGAGCTGGAGAAAGTTTTAAAGCAGAAGACCTTTACCAGGCAAGCAATTGTAGATATGATAAATATTTTCAGCTTGTAGCATTTTTTTTTTTTTTTTTTTTTTTTTTTTTTCCGGGGAGCTCATCTTTTGGGTGTCGTTTGTGATTATATTTGATTTTGTTATTAGACTATAGAGAGAACCTATGCAGGAATGTGACACTTAAATGATTAAACCTTTTTATTATGGCCATTCTTTGTTTTACGTAGTACCCCTCTAATATTATAATTTTTCTTATTTTTATATGGTGTCAATTTGTGATGCATGAATTGTGGACAGATAAATGCATAAAACCGAAGCATATCAAAGAGTCACCTTTTGCAGCCACAATGGGGTTGCACACACCAAACCAAACTCCTATTGTGTGTCATGGTGGATCATTACTGGACTAACTGTTACAGCTATTCCAGTGCTACATTAACCAGTGCACTTTTTGATCCGTTCTGATGTCTATTGCCTTTGTTGAATACATACCTATTTGGTGGGATGAACCACGGTTTTGCCTCTAAGTTAGTCTTCTTCTTTTTGTCGGTTATACTTTAATGTCAGCTGCGATACAGTTCTCATCTCTGATTCAATCGAGGAACACTTTTAAAGTTATAAGGTGCCATCAAGTGATTTCTTTTTATTCTGATATTTGTGTTCAACTACACAGATCAGAGATTGATCGGTTGACAGCCCTACTCCATGCTAGAACTGCTGATATACATGTTGCAGATGAAGGGAGGAAGTCAGAAGATTTACCATCAAAGTCATTTAATGGGAAAGAAGAAGTATCAGACATTATTGGACAAGACAATGGCAGCGAAAGCCGGCTTACCAAAACTCATGTCAGTTCAAATGAAAAATTCTTTGAATATGAATTAAACTGATCTTTGGTATTTATGTCGTAGAAGTATTAAATAGCATTGTTCTTAAGTGGGGATGTGCTTTTATAGGTCCTTGATGAGGATGTTGCATCACCAGCAGAGCTTGCAAAAGCCTACATGGGCAGCAGGCCTCCAAAAGTGGCCCCGTCTATTCCGGGAACTCGCACTCAGACAATCAGAGAAGATTCGACAATTTTTACTCAGTCGCAGCAGGCTTTGAAATCCCCAGTTGTGTCACTTGTCCCCAGGTCTTCACCGCGTTTAGGGGCTCTTGAAAATGGATATATGACACCAAGATCCCGCGGCAGGTCTGCAATATACAGCATGGCACGGACTCCATATTCCAGAGTTCTCCCCACTCCTGCCAAGGTCCTTATTTTGGCATAGAACTTCTATTACATAGCAACTTGTGACATTGTCTAACTTATATCATTTTCAGAGTGTTGAGCCTGTAGCTGATGGCCATAGGGGACCTTCCTCATCACAAGCATGGGAGCATGGCAGAGTTTCTGGATCTAATAATGTACTCATCAATCTGATTGTCAAATTTTATTTATCAACTGGACTGTAGATTGCTATAATTTCCTACACTTATTTTCTTGAATGCAGGCTTTGAAACGAAGAAGTTCCATCTTTGAAAATGATATAGGCTCTGTTGGTCCAATACGAAGAATTCGCCAAAAACCAAATCTTTTATCTCAAAGGAACTGGAGTTTGCCAGTCTCTGGAGGTGGAGTTACTCAAGTTTCCGACCACCCTTCCCCAAGTCAAAAGTTGCTTTCTTTGGGTGAAAAAAACAACTTTACTGATCAATCAGTTGACAATGAGGACAGTGATATTCCTGTCAGAAACATGGCCTCTACTTCTTCCAAGTCTACTGAAATGGCTTCCAAAATACTGCAGCAACTTGATAAAATAGTTTCGCCTCCCAAAGAGAGAGCATCTGATCTGAAGCTAGCCAGCGTAAGTGAAAAGTTACCTACAAAGTTGTCTCCATCAAAATTACGTGGACAGGCTCTTAAGAGTCTTGAGCATATTGATTCGTCCAAATTCCTAGAGATTGTTCAAGATACCAATAAATTAGATGATTTAGCTGTAAGCTTGTTGCAGGATGCCAGAGAGGCCATCTCACAGAAGCCAGATAAAGTTGAGCAGAATGGTCCATCTAATTTTTCTTTTTCCAACATTGCTGCCGTGAATGGTTTGGGTGATACAGTTTTGAGTAAGAAGAAAGATGTTGTTGGCCCTGTTAAATCTGTGGATTCCAATTCGATGAATTTTCTGGTCCATCTGGCATCGCGACCAAACGGGGGATTCAAAATGAGCGCACATGAGGTGAAAAAATTGTGCTTTTTTTGTGGAGATCAATTAGATGTTCACTTTACTAAATTTCTGTATTTTCCTTTCATCCTCTTGTAAGTTCTCTTCATATAATCTTTTATGAGGTATAGCCTCAGATTCTAATATATAGTGCACATGCTCTTTTTTTGGGGGAGGAACATTAATGGCTTATTTTGAAAAAAAGAACTCTTTAGTGTTAAGTAATCTGCATTTTGGATAAATGGTCTAGCAAGGCAGAGATTGCTAGTTCTCTCTATCTAACGGATGTGCAATTATATAGTCAAGATATCTTTTCTGTATTCAAGCCTTTTCATCTTAAGTGGTTCCCTTTGGTGCCTTTTATCTTTTGATTTTTGAAGGAAAAATGTCTTATATCTTAATACTAACATTGGGGAGATAGGCGGACTTGCTGTTTATTTTCCATTGGAAACTATATAACCTTTTGTTGATGTCCCTGTTAACTTCTTTTAAGGATTCTTGTTTGTAGGATTTCTTCGATTTGGATGATGATGGTCATTCCAGCGAGATGCTAACTTGCACTTCGGTTGAAGGGAGAGAAAAGCAGGATACCTCAGCAGTGGATTGCAAGCAAGCAGCTGCTGAAGCTGTCAAAGTTGATAAGTCTTTGTCTATTTCTGAAGTAAATGCCTCCGCACGTGTTTTGAAGGAGAAAAGTGATGTGGGAACTAATGACTTATTGAGTTCGGGTGGAACGAGTGCCAGTCTTAGCTTCTCAAGTGTGCCTGTGGCCAGCACCGACGTCCAATCAGATGTACAAGCTACTCAGACGACCTCAAAATTTGATAAAACTGGTTCAGAGAGGCAGTCAAATGCCGTCTCATCGGTCGTTGGTTTTGTTGATAAAATGGCGTCATCCACTGAACAGAATGCTGTGCCCACCACATTTGGTGGCTTTGGCCTCAATAATGGATCTGCCATGGAAGCTAATAAGGTTTCCCCATTTTCTTTCCCTTCATCCTCATCATTTGGTGGATCAAATCCGAAGTTTGGTATCTCATCTGATACAAAATCAGAGAGCTCAAGCAGGTCAGTGTACGTTTCATTACTGGCGATAAGTTTCTTTTTGATTCTTCAACTATCTAATCCATTGACTTTTTTTATATAATTGGTCTGTCATTGGTCTGTCATTAGCTTTTGTTTCTCTTTGGAAAAAGTTTAGTGAAATAGCGTGAGCTTTCTGAAGATAGCTATTTAATATTGACTCCTGTTGTGAACATGTACTTTTGTGAAATTTAGGTTCCTGGCATCAAGCCATGGGAGTATGTATTTCACTGCAGTTATGCATGGGCAATGGACTTGACATGGCTGATGCCAAATGGGATCTTAAATATACAATGCTGCTGTTTTCATCAAAAATGCCTTTTTATGGTTATTGGTTTACTCAACTGCCGTTGTTAATGAGTTTGCTTCTAGCGTATGACATGATAGAAAGTTTAGGGATTAGAAGAAGTATAGGCATTTTACCTCCAGTTTACTGGCTGGTAACGGTGGCTAATGCTTGAGGCCTGAAACTGACTGTTGTTTTGTGTGAGTTTTGGTTATTTCTTGATTTTCTCTGTAAATATTGAGCAAGGTGATCGTGGTTGACAGCATGCTGCATGGTTTTCCATTTCTTCAGCACTCATGATTTGATTTTTCACTTCTTACTGGGTACACTTTAGTTTTTTGCCTTTGTCCACTCGATGTTCATTTTGAAATATTTCATCATATATGTTGTTTTGATATTTCAAGGGTGAATATGACGATCTTGGTTAAGATTGTGCAACCTGTATTCATAAGAGGATGTGTAGAATGCTGACTGTTTGTTTAATTTGCTGCCTGCAGCTTTTTTAGTGTTGCCACCGTCCCAGCTGTTACTGCCAAAGTTCCTGAATTCAATAAAACTGATGATAAAAAAGATTTGAAGGATGGAGTGGTATCTGCTACACCTGAGCCTACTTCTCTGGGATCTGGGGCAACATCATCGGCTTCGACTGCATTCACATTTGGTCTTCCTCCTAAGTCTATGACCTCTAACCAGCGAGTATCCTCACCTATATCAGCGGAGTTAAATGCCACTGTTACTCAAAAGCCATCCAGCGGCCTTTCTTTCACTTCTACCTGTAATGGCACCAGTATTGACGTCCAAACGTCAACCAGTGCTCCCACTGCTGGTTTGTCTATGTCAACAGCAGCACCCTCCTTTCCAGCTTCTTCAATATTCAAAATCGGGTCCTCTGTGTCAACTTTAGTTTCACCAGCAGCAACTACTCCATCTGTTTCTCCAGGAGAAGCCAAGACGAAGGTGGACACTGACTCTGGAAATGTCACCAGCAATCTTTTTTCGGCTCCATCTTCTGCAAATGCCACCACAGGAAGTGGCATCTTCGGGCTTCGTCCACCAGCTTCCACATCAACTCTTGAGACAAAAAAAGAGGGTACTTCATTATTTGATGCTGCCAATGGTTCTTCACAACTTTCAGCATCTGCCTCTGGGACTGCAGTACCAGCCTTGACTCAGAGTGCCTCACTTCAATCTGGATCATCTGCGGCATCTTTTTCATTTGGATTGTCTGGGAATACTGGAAGCCCTATGTTTGGTTCATCTTCTGCACCAAAACTGTTCTCTGGGCCGTCATTTGGCATGAGTTCTGCTTCCTCTTCAGAGGCGAATTCTGTCAGTACTGGTAGCAGCACTACTTCAAATGCGTTTGCTTCTTGGCAGTCATCAACACTTCCTGTATTTGGTACCTCAGCAGCATCTCAATCGACCAGTTTTTCTTTTGGCGCGCCAGCAGCTTCTAGCAGTCAAATATTTGGATCATCAGGTTCCACATCTTCTTCAAGCAGTACTGTTTTTGGAGCAACCAGCATGACGACTGCTTCTATTGGTCCCCCTATTTTTGGGACAAGCAGCAATTTGTCTGCTTCCACTGGGCCCTCTATTTTCGGATCAACCAATGCCTCATCTGCTTCCTCTATGTTTGGATCAACCAGCGCCCCTCCTACTTTTGGATCAACTGGTGCTTCCTCTGCTTCAACTTTCCCGTTTACTTCTGCTGCTTCTAGCACACCTTCAGTGCCTGGTTCTGGGAATTCTAATTCTTTGTTTGCCTTTGGTTCAGCACCCTCAGGCAATAATGATCAGATGAATGCAGAGGATAGCATGGCTGAGGACACAGTTGTCGCGACTACTCCCTCAGTTCCTGCGTTTGGCCAGAAACCAACCTCACCACAACCTTCGGCTGGGTATATGTTCAACTTACCGACTTCAGCGGCTAAACCTTTCCAATTTGGAAGTCAACAGAACCTGTCCACCCCGCTGAACCCATTTATGGCTTCTGGCAGTTTAGATCTAGGTGGAGGATCCACCCCGCCCACGCCGAACCCGTTTATGGCTTCTGGCAGTTTAGATCTAGGTGGAGGATCCACCCTGCCCATGCCGAACCCGTTTATGGCTTCTGGCAGTTTAGATCTAGGTGTAGGATCCACCCTGCCCATGCCGAACCCGTTTATGGCTTCTGGCAGTTTAGATCTAGGTGTAGGATCCACCCTGCCCACGCCGAACCCATTTATGGCTTCTGGCAGTTTAGATCTAGGTTTAGGATCCACCCCGCCCCTGCCGAACCCATTTATGGCTTCTGGCAGTTTAGATCTAAGTGGAGGAGGGAGCTTCTCACTTGGAACCATCGCTGGTGACAAGTCTGGTCGTAAAATCATAAAAGTTAAGCACAAGCAAAGGAGGAAATAGGAGAAATTTTGCTTTGGCGCAGCTGGTGGATTGATGTCCAGGACCTTGGTTATTTCTGATCAGTTGGTTGGAGATAATAATTTCGTTGGAGGAACCGGGTGTCCCTTCTGATAACGTGATTCTTGGTCGCAGTGATGTCAATGAAGCCTCACCAGGTTACGCCCTTCTCTATTATTTTCCTTTTGAATTTTCTCCTTATGCATTTTTCTTTTTTTTTCTTTTTTTTTCTTTTTCCTCTTTTTCCGCGACATAAGTTGTCACAATTTTGTATCCGACATTGTAGCGAATTTGTGGACCTCTTCCTGTACTAGTATGTGTACTAGCCTCCTGGTCGTAGGTGGAGATTGTCGACCCCACCCAACCCCCCTTCTTTCTCCTTCCCCTTTCTCTTTTTCTCCTCCTACTGTGCACTCCCGATATGTGTAACATAAAGGAACTCATATTTGTCAGCTTAAGAAAGCCGCCACTCATGGGGGTTGGCCTCTGCTTTTTTTTTTTGGCATTATGATGGTAAATGATGGAATGCAATGGTGGCGTGATATTTGTTTCTCGGTCGAATATTTTGAATCCTGTCCGTGGGTTTGTCTAGATTTGGCACACACTGACCTGACTTGCAGAAGAAAGAAAGGAAGAAGAGGTAGGCAAAGCCCTTACTTGGATGATTTATACTGTTTGCAGCTGGCTCTAATGGATTTGCCATAAAAACTGTCGGATGTGTGTATCCCCCCGTCCCTCTGCAGCGAAGCTTTGTTTCCAATGCCCTCAAAAAACGGTGTGGGAAAAGCAATTCCTGACTTTAGAATGATGATGATTCGCTCTCAAAATGCGGCTAACACACGCTGAGCCAGTCTGCGATCGAAAAGCGTAGACTCTCCTCCCGATCACTAGAGCATGTCCTACTGTCGTGTGATATTCGGAAATTTCTTCATTTCCAATGCTATTTAGGAGATTAAGACGATGAATGATATTCATGAATTATTTGATTACTTCGATTTAAGGTAGGAGGACTTCTGGGAAATTTCCTTTTGGAGTCGAGATTTTTACGCTTGTGAGTTTGTTGAGGGTTATCAACTCTTTTTGAGGGTCAAAAGGGGCGACTTGATGGGAAATGCTATGAAGGTTCTGGAACATTACAAACTTAACGTGAATGTAAAATTTATTGGTCGTTGCATTATCCGAATGTGCCGTAGTTGAGAAAAATCAATTGGTATATATAATTTCACTAACTTCAATATGCATAATTGGATAGAGATTGGCGCATAACTTATTATCCGATATTGATGGTAAAAATTGTATGGATACATTTTTTACTGGGCGGGATCGATATACCCAAAGAGCACATAGGTTAGCGAAAGTGGAAATTTACCAAGATAAGGGATTATTTATATCATTTTCCCTATCTTTTGCATGGCATGGAAGTTTCGGTCATGTACAATAATAAATAGAAAATTGTGTACGTCGTTCTACATTCATCTGTTTATTCATTATGGTTCAATTTGTATGGAATATTTAGATTGTGACATGTAATTCCCGAAACCACACTGTATACTCGGTTGAAATAATCGAAAGGTTTCGGAATTGATCTGCTTGAAAGTAAGGGACTGCAAACCACAGACGTCAAGTTCAGATTCAGGAAGAACAAAAAATATGAAGCGCACGGGCAGGAAGTACAAACTAATAAAACAGAGGCAGGAAGTAATATCATTGTGCTTACCGTCAAAAGAGTAGCCTTCGTTGTGGAATGGAACTGCAATGTCGGTAGCGAACGACTTCATACAAACATTTGCAACTGTACCAGAAGTAGGCTAATTGCACTCATGCCAACAAGTAATGCAACACAACATGATACATTGATATGTTGTTTTAAAAAAAAAAAAATAGAGAATTCTAATATGTTGGAATACGTTATATATTAAATGTATATTTATATATATATATGATAAATTATCATTTTTATGATTATTTCAATAATATTAATTTAATTTAAATTTATAAATAAATTTATTTATGCATTTATACTAAAAATATTAGTCCATCATTTGTTAATATTATTCATTATTTTAATTTGACAAATGTTACTCCATTTTAATAATCCATAAAATTTGAAGAAAACACAAACAATCCACATTTTTGGACTAATGTGTCAATGCACGACGGAAGAGAATAAAAGAAAAAAAAAAAAACTTAGGAGCGCGAATTGTATGTCACGGGAAGTAAGAATCATAAGAGAAAAGAATATTAAGTTTATTTTATCTCCTCTTTATTATTTTTATTATTTTTATTTTTATAGAATTTTTTAAAATTGACCTTATGCATATTGGAATCATATGTTCGAACTTGTGTGTCGAAATTCCGAACTCAAGTGTCAGGAGAATTGACCCGAGGTTAGATTTTTTGACACCTATTAACCGAGTGCAAAGAGTATTGAATAGTACAGAGAGTGTCGAACACATGTTGGAATATCCAATACGACACAAAAACTCTTATAAGTGTTGGTGCTTCCTATGTTCAAGGCAATTATGCATTTCTTTAGCTGCAATTCCTCTTCTAATCTAGATGTGAATTTGCCACTGAGGATTTGCAGCTGTCTCGAAGTAAGCAAAGGAAATAAATTCCCAGTCAAGAAATGAGGAAAGCAAGAAGATCACAGTCTACCATTTGATAAGTCTTCTTTCAGTATGCAAAGGAAGTATGACAGATTTGAATCTAATGACTGTCATAGATGGCTCTTGCGACAATAGCCATATACCAAACCTCCAAATCATTCGATTCATCTGTTGGCAGCTCCTATTTTAAGCGACCTACTCCGAAATCAGATTACACTTTCTCCGGTGCTTTTGCCAAATGGAATGCTTGAGAGCTTGTATTGAAAGCCAGGAAGATTTATTTGTCTTCAGATTTTACAGAATATATTCAGCAAACATAGACCAACCCAATGCCCATACAAGTTTTAGTGTAAGAGAACTTGATGGGAGGAAAGAGCACCCAACCGATGTATATTTTATAGGAGCTTTACAATGAAACAAGTAAATTGGGGACCACACCAGGGGAAAAATGATCAGAAATGAGGTGAATTCTCTCAACAGCAAAGTGGGCAAATAATCAGGCCGTTCTCATTGCAATCTGAGCATATAGTCGCCACCGGCGAGTCTTCGCCGACGAGCTTGTGGCTGCCGTTGCATTTAAAACACACCACGAATTTCATACCACCGCAACCTTCACACGGACCGGTAGAGCTATCGATCGGGACTCCCTCAAGAATCTTCTTGAGCTTGCCTTGCTCATGTAACCCCAGCACTTGTTCAGCTCCACCGATGTACCTCCCCTTAATGAACACCCTCGGCGGGACCGCTTTCCCGCCCAAGACATCCCACAATTCTTCCTTAAACTCGGTGTGCATCGACACGTCTCGCTCGCAGTATAGGATGCGGAAGCTGTTGAGGAGGAAACGAATCTTGCCGCAGTCCTCGAATGTCTTTCTTATGCCTCTGAGGCTGGTCGTGTAGAAGATTACTGCGCCGCAGCCTCCAGGCGGGCACTTCTCTTCAAATGCCAACAGTGGATCAGCATCGTCATCGTCTTCCTCCTCCTCCTCAATTCGACGAGTTTTGGAAGGGGGCTCGTCGCAGCTCTTCTCTAAATCACCTGGCTCTGCCTCAATTCTTGGTCTCATCTCTTCTTGGCTGATCTTAATGTGCTCCTTCACGGCCTGCTCAAATGCTGCGAGCAGGTTAGGATCGAATAGAGTTGACGAATTCAAATCCGGCCGCCTAAAATTCGACACATTGATTTCCGATAACGGGGTCTTCAAACTGTTTCTGGGTAGCTCCTCTGCTTCAGACAATCTTGAAGCCGCCTCATCAGGAGACGATTCCAGCTCCGACTTCACGAGCACATTCTCACAGTTCTCTTTGCCAAGAAACGCGCTCTCCCCATTGACATTCGGACCAATGTTCTCCTTATTCTCCAAATCCTCGTCCTCCCCGCACTCCATCTCGGCATCGTCGAGATCCTTCATGAGCTCCGTGACGTCGATGACCTCCGGCTCTTGCGCCTCCACGACACCGCCCTGATTCTTCAGGCTCCGTTCGGAATTATCCTTGGGAAACAGCATGGTCTGAGCCTTCATGATCGGATTCTTCAAGAAGGCCTCGACGTACCCATCCGAGGCGTTCAGGTGGAGGATCGTGTCCTGCTTCAGATACCCGATGGGCTTGATCGTCTTGAGCTTCTTCAGCAGCTTCCCCTTCACTCCCTTCATTTCTTGTAACACCCCCACCCCCCCAACCCAAAAAAAGAAGGGAAAAAAAACCACAAAAAACTTCAGCAAGATGGAATCTTGATTCAGAGAGAGAGTGAAAACGAAGG
This sequence comes from Eucalyptus grandis, assembly GCF_016545825.1. Taxonomy (NCBI): domain Eukaryota; kingdom Viridiplantae; phylum Streptophyta; class Magnoliopsida; order Myrtales; family Myrtaceae; genus Eucalyptus; species Eucalyptus grandis. Next base: position 43,359,874 of record NC_052612.1, on the reverse strand, counting down.
AATCCCAAGATGGGTTCTCCGAAATAGGACCAGCCGAAGCGCAAAATCGAAGCGGAGAGCAAGAGAGAGAGACAGTGTTCTTCTCCTTTTGCAGGAGAGAGACAGAGGAGATTGTAAGGTTCCCGGTCCAAGTTCGCAACGGCTAGAAAGCTGTTACTTCGTATTTTAAAATTCGAAAAACATCGCCGGCGAGGCAGACCACAGTGCTAGATGAAACAGTGCAATGACGATCCGCCACGTGTCGAAGGGCGCACGTGGAGGCGGGCGATTGGACCGTCGAAAGTGAATTTCAGCTTGGGGCAAAGCAGAGGAGTCTGCGGCTAACGGTAAGATGATTTGCCCCCATCTGGGGTGGGGCCTACAGACCACGGCCGAGGGGATTCGGACCGAAGACGGACGATGCATGATTTTTCAGACAGCTTTCTGTCGAAATCTTTTGCTTTTTTCTCGACTTTTTTAAAGGCGTTTTTGGTGATGGGCGATTAGGCATGCCTCCTTTTTCGGTTCAAATTTTTCCCCTAATTTGAAAAGAGACGATTGGAAGGGGGAAGGGGAAGGTAGAATTTGGTGGAATATGAAGACAAAAATGTCATTATCTTCAATCAACTTGATGGGAATGTGAGGGCATCATATGTTCCACTTTTTCGCATTTAAATCAATGGCATATTGCTCTTCCCGTCTTTACCATAGACGTCCTTATCCAGTTTGACAAATGAGAAGTGAGTTTGTAAATAATCTTTCAAGTATGTGCTTATTCTCAACTCTGATTGGAAAATAAAGGATTTTGAGTCTAACTTAAATATGTTTCACAAAAGAATTTGAAATTAGGTCGTTTTCTTTAAACAGTCAAGAGTGGATTTTATTTCAATAAGTGGTCAAAATTTGCCAACTTACTTGCAAATAAGCCAAGTTTAGCGATTGAGCAAATCTTCATCAATAAGTGGTCAAACTTTCTTCTTCTTCTTCTTCTTTTTTCTTTGAACCGTGAAAGAAAGGTCCCAAAGTCTCAATAGTGGAAGACAAGCAATGGTGGGATCAAATGGCAATTTTGACTAAATTTTGCGCTTTTTTTAGATTTTTGGGTTCTTGGTCACCTGATGAAAAAATATCGGGGTATTTGTCTATTGGCACCATATATAAGAAAATTGCTTGAGCTACTCTTTAAAACACAAGAGCAAGTAGGCCAGCAAGGGATGTAGCCAACTAGTGAGAGCTCATGCTTTGATTTGAAATTTAGTTGGACATTTTCGGCCTTTATCTGAGACAATATCAACTCTAGCATTCTTTTTAAAAAACGGCCCAAACGTCAAAATTTTATTTGGGAAAGCATCTACTTTATATATATATATATATATATATATATATTTCAAAAAATGGTTCAATTTCAAGTTCTTATTTGAGAAAACATTTATTTAATGCCATTTTTGGAAGAACAACCTCACTTCGTATCCTTATTTGATATTTTCTCCCAAATAAATGGGAAAATTTAAAATTTCACTCATACAAAGAAATTGACTATTGCTTTTGACTCTCGGTTTGTAAGTATTTAAGATCTGATTTTTATATAAATTCCTAAGTCATTATTAATGTATACCTATCGATATTTAGTGTCATTAGAATCGAGCCAAGTTTTTTCCTAATCTTTTCTACCTAAAGATAGTTTTTTTCTAATTTTTCCGAAATAGTCAATACCTACTTTTGACTGAAAAAACCATAACAAGCAGACCCAACTATTAGATAATTATCTACCAACAATTAGAAGAAATTGATGGATTGGGGGTTTTATGTGGTCGTCCCTATTTTAGGCATGCGGCACTTCTTTAGCAGTATGCCGTGGATTTGGATGGTTTTGCCACTCAGAAGCTGGATGGTCTAATTTCTCGTCCAAAGATTTGGGACATTCAACGTTAAATTTATTCATAATTGTCAAAGTCTGTCATGATCAAATCCCATATTAAAATGATCCAAGCTAATCAATTTTTGAATCTGAGCATGAAGATCTGGCTACCTGAAATTCCCTAATGTACTCTATAAGCCTTGTGATTCAATTAAATCTAGACCTTTATTCATGCTGTGTGCATCAGATTCAAAGTAGTTCCTTCGCAATTAGTGGGACTATATCTGATAACATTCGGTTCCTGAGCTAGAAGTCTCCCAAGATCTTAATCAATCGTGCCAATCCTGAAGTTTGTAGTTGAGATTTTTCGAGTCACGACCAAGGATTCAATTTTTTTCATTCCAATCATGCGTCGTTTGCTCTGAGTGTCAGCAACAAGATCTCCTGGGAAGAAGAGTCTTACACAAATAGTATTATCGCCAGACTACATTAGATTAGATTAGATTAGATTAGATTCTGTAAATGTTGATATTTGCATGGAAAATCATATAAAGAGCCATTCCCTATTCGAAAAAAAATATCCGCGATTGCTCTTCTGCATTTACACCATCACATCATTCATCTTCCGATCTTAAAACGTTACGGTCTTCCTTCCATGGCGAAAGTCTCTTCATTTTCTACTTCATCCTCACGAGTCTATAGACCTTCCGTTGACATGAATCCTGAACAGTCTCCTCCTCCAAACTCTGCAGAGAGATGGCAGCGCAGAGACAGTTCTCCGCAACTTCACAGGCGCTTCTCTTGATCCTGGCGAGCGCGATCCTCAACGTCTCGAATGGCTTGCAGTACAAGGTTGGAGGCTCAATTTGGTCCATTCCTCCATACCCAACTTACTATTCCAACTGGTCCTCCTCCCACCATTTTCTCGTCGGCGACATCCTCGGTAACCTCTTCGGTTTCTTTAATTTCAGCCCTTTTGATGCATGTTGCTGTTTGATCACTGTGTAATTGGAAGAAGAATAATTCCTCTGGCTCTCCTTCGTGTCCTAGTTTTCGAGTTCGAGTCGGGCTTTTACAACGTGATGCAAGTGTCGAGGCGCGAGTACAAGGCCTGCACGGCAGACAATCCCTTCCGGTCCTTCCACGCAGGGCCGGCCAGAGTCCCGCTGATCGAGAAGGGCATGTTCTATTTCATCTGCAGCGTCTCGTATTACTGCTCTCTCGGGCAAAAGGTCGAGGTCGCCGTGTATCATCCTGTTCCAGTTATTGTTCGGCCGCCTCCCGTCCCAGCCACGGTCACTACCACCCCGGCGCCATCTTGTTCGCCCAAACAATTGCTAGGCAAGGGAATGGGCCGGAGCCACGAGCACTTCATACAAGCTCTGCAACATCAACCGTTGTTGTTCCTCTGCCTTCTGGTGACTTTCCTAATTGTAATGGATTTTCATTTCATGGGATCTCCTGTTATTTCGGCTTTGGCTTGAACTGCTGTGGCTACTGCACTTTGCTCATATTGTACAGAGAAAATTACACCGATGCAACCGTAGGTTTAATAACTGCACAGAAGTTTCTCCATTGTGACATCATCGACAATTACATTATGTGGCATCCACTATTTTGCGCCACAGAATGTTCTGTCGGCACAAGCCGAGGACTTAGAGTGAAAGAAGATGATACACAAATGGACATTGTAATGGTTGGGTCAATGCTAATTTTTTCTAGGAACCAGCTAATAATCCCTTCAAACTGATCAAACTTTTCCTGCGCAGCCAAAACGCCAATTGCAAGAATTCAAATCGACTCCAGATGATTTCAGATAGATACTTAACAAAAATTGCCACTGATGGAGGAAAAGTTGTCCCTCAGCTGAGCTTCAAAACACTTGGATGGATCGATGAATGCTGAAACATAGACAGCTATCCTGCTCTGGTGAAGGAACAGGGGTGACTGCACGCTCGAAGAATGTTTCTACGCACGGACCGGAGAGCTCGAGCGGATTCAGTCCACAGATTGATGAGTTTCGTGTAGACATAAAGTCCACCCAAGAACAGTCTATCTGATCTTGGATGCTTCCGGGTTTTCATCAATCTCTTCACTGAAACATTCAGTATTAGTACTGGGGTTAAGCCTCTGAGGGCAGAAATAATTCCATGGAGCAACATTTCATAGTTACCCTCTCTTTATTTCGCGGAAAATATTTTGCAGAAAAACATTTCCAGCATTTGGATTGTTTAGGAAAAGGAGTTAACGGAAAATTTATACTTAAATTTAGAAAAATAATTTCCTCATTAAAAATGTGAAAAACGTTATCCAAAATATGACTAGATATTGACACTTATACTAGAAAGTCTTTTTTTTGGGCACATAAATCTCAATGCTTGTTCTTGGGCCAAGGCCGGGTTCGTCATGGTTTGTCGAGGCTAAGCCCAAATCCAAAGAGGCTAGGTCCGAAACCCTAGTGGACCAGACTCCTTAGAGGTTGGGCTCGGGACACTATTGCCTTTGGTTGAACCTAGGACTTTGGTACCATTGCCCGACTCCCCAATGCCTCGACTTGGGTCCACATAGGCCGAGGGCAAGATAGTGCTCATGCCTAGATCTCCAACACTTGAGCCCGAGACTTTGAGATTAGCCTCAGGTCCACACTGCTCAAACCTGAGACCCCACGCCTACAACTAGGTCCATCAAGGCGGGGCCCATCCCCAAGGCTCATGCTTGAGATCTTGGTGTTTGTGCCCGAACGGCATCCTATCCATACACGGGTCAATCGAGGCCGGGAGTGCTTTCTTGTGGGTCCCCAACACCTGGGATGAGATCTAGCAAGACCGAATTCAAAATCCTAATACTCAAAATTAAGACCCTAGATTCATTTTCAGTTGTGTATGCGCAAATCACTAGCGTCTGAATAATGCATACCTATTTATAAAATCAAAATTTTCTTACTAGACGAAAAATATTGTTTAGTTCAATTTAAAGGTTCAGTGAAACATTGACAAATATTTTTATTTTCTTAAATAATAACTTTTCTAAAAAAATATTATTCAAAAATATTATATTTTTCGCGAAATAAATATAGAAAGCTTCTCTTGAAAGTTCGAAACACTGGAAAGTTGACAATGTGGAGATAAAAGCTTTGAGTGTTGACTTTAAAATTAATAATAAAAAAATAAAATAAAATAAAATAAAGGAGCGGTGTCGAAGAGTTTACTTCTGGTTTGGTGGGGTCAGGAACGTGTCCGTCCAATTAAATTCTTGAAGCATATTGCAGGTCTATATAGCGTGTAAAAATAATAGCTAATATGGCTTCTTTTTACTAACCCGCGTTCTTCATTTCCGGGGATCACCACAAATCGACTTTTTTTTTTTGAACAGACCACAAATCGACTTTGGACAACTACAAAACGTAGCATAATTTTTTATTTACCATGACATTTTCGAAGCAACTTCTCAAACATACCAAAAAAATTGACATAATTTACTATCGCCGTGACAAATTTAACAACACGACCTTTCAAACACGATTGCGGTTGTGACAAAATAGCATAAGTTAATATCACGTCCATAAAAGGAAGGCTCATAACTTTTTCCGTAAGGTCCTAATTTGGAAAAATATTAGCATTGATGAGGCACCATCCAATCAATGTTAAGAAGAAAGTGAACGGTACTTGGAAGGGTAGAAAATGCGCCGCCGTCGACGCAATGACAGCTGGCTAGGACCACGACTGTACAAGATAAAGGTGAGAACGAATCGAATGCAAAAGATTTCCTATATTTGTCACATTCTTTTTGGTGCGCTCGAAAGATTGCGTTGAATTTGTCCCTTGTCGTAAAAAAAAAAAATTAATAAATTAATTAATTATTATTAAGGCTTGTAATTTTCTTTTGTTGGTATGTGCCGAATTTTGACTTCAGTGCTTCATGTGGTCGACCTCCGACCCGACTGAGGAGAAACGTGCCCAATTCGTCCATTAGGTTTGTAAACTCCGGGATTTTGTTTTATATCGCTCTGGCATAATTTCCCTAGCGTATGCATGATGGTTTCACGGTATAATTTTCGATACAATTTGATCTTTCGAAATTTCGTTTTATTGGGTTCGACTTGTACCTTTAAAAAAAAAAAAAAACAAAACTTGCAAATCCTGCAATCCTGCATTTCGACGGTCACGACAACATATAAATATTCACGCATTAATACGGTTATAATTCTTCGTATGATTTTCGAAAATTCGAGTAAATATTCACGCATTGCTTGCTCAACAAGAAATGTACCAAAGTCGTTGCCATCACAAAATCTTCCAGCTTTCATTGATAAATTTTCGTTGTAAATTCATTACCAAAAATATTTCCATATATTTCCCCCAAAAGTTCAGATTTCAAAACGGGAAATATTCTCTTTCTTCTATCGGCCTTGACTGGATTGGTCGGGTCGGGTCGGGTCGGGTGGGCATCCGCCGCCATTGGTTGGGTCACTTCAGCTGGATCCCCAAGGTCCGATGCAGATTGAATCGACGGCGCTGGAGCTGGAACCCTAGGAATCGGAGCCGCACACCTCCGATTCCGGCGAACAAGCCGCCGTCACGGGCCGATCAGCGACTTCCTGCAGATCGGGCACGAGGAGTGGAGCTTCAGCCACGGGTCCAGGCACTTGAGGTGGAAGTAGTGGCCGCACTGCGGCAGCAGCCTCAGCATGTCGCTGTCGCCGTAGTCCGCCAGGCAGATCGAGCAGCAGGACTCGCTGGATTTCCCCGCCCGCCGGGGCTTCGCGCTCGAGTAGAGGAGATTCGGGTAGCTGAGGATCGTGGCCTCGCTGAGGCCGGCGTCGGCGGCCCCCGCGGGCTCCTCCTCGTCGTCGTCGTCGTCGGGGTCGGCGGGGGGGGAGGCGCCGGGGCGGAGGGAGCGAGCGGCGGCGCGGCGGCGGCGGCGGGCGAAGGAGTAGGAGATGACCGCGACGAGGAGGACCAGGAGGGCGAATCCGAGAGGGGCGAGGACGCGATCGGCGAACGAAGGCGAGGAAGAAGACGGAGAAAATGGAAGTGAAGATGAAGAAGATGATGGCGGAGATGAAGAAGATGAAGATGAAGATGAAGATGAAGATGAAGATGAATTGGAGTGTAATGGGTCGCCCATTTTTCTTCTGATTTTCTCTCTCTGTTTTTTTGTTCTTCTTTTTGCTGAAAAAGTAGAATGAGAGGAATGTTGTGTGGGAAGTGACGACGGATTTTTGGTTGTCGAGAGGAGAACGTGAGCGATGCGGTTTCCCTTTTTTTAAATTCCCATTTTCTTCTCTTTCTCTCTCTTTCTATTTATTTTGGCCGCCAAAATAAATAAAGGAAATTTTTTTTTTTCTGTTTTGTTTTTGTGTCTCCATAAAGTCAATTCTAATTTAAAACATACTGCTGTCTTTGGCTCCGTCTGTTTTGATAACAAATAAAGGATTTGATTTTTTTCTTATTATCGACAATAGTTTATATCAAGCCATCGTCATGGAGGATGCAAATATCTTGGTCCATTCAATTTTATAAGCGATAGAGAGAGCGTCGTATAACAAGGAGTTGTATGTCACGTTCAGAAATGATAAATCAAATCGCTCTAGAAAAATGAGTGGCAATTTTACTTCATAGGCGAGGCCTTTAGTTCGAGTTTGGTACGGCCCAATCGGGTTGAGGAGTAGAATAGAATGGAAGAAGCATCTAATTCATTCACATGCTCAACTCCAATTGTTTCTTTGTGGATATAGCCGAGCTGGTGGAGCTTCGGCCTTGCAATTGGGTTAATTGCGATTACAGGCTGGATGTCTTGTTCGGATAATAATAATGGTATCTTGTACCTGAACCGGTGATTCATGCAATCATCCTCCTATTAATTTTTCATGAAATACAACAAAAACGAAAAAATTCATTGCTGACTATTCAAGGATAAGTAAAACATTATGAGTATATTGATATGTGTAATTGAATATGCCGACGATGACATCTTTATATATGTAGATTCATATGTAGATAGTGCCGACAGCATGACGTTTCACTAAGCAGAAAGCAGTGTCAAGAAGCAAAAATCGTAATTGGCTTCCATGTTTGAGATGCAAAAGTTGTATTTTAATGGGATGATAGTTTTCATTGGTCTAGTTTTAGTAATGATTTCAATGATGTCCTTTATCAGCTTTCTATCGTATTCAACATAGAGTGTGTAATATGATATTTCAACATTAACACCCTCCTTTCTCTCATTCGCTCATGCACACCTATTCTTTCTTTGTTTTTTCCTCCATATATTTATGCCTCTTTCGCTAATATATTTTTTAAAATATTCGATACTTTAAAGAAATAGCAAGAAAATGAAATGTCTTGCTAGTAATGTCGTGCACAAAAGAGCAAGCACTTTTATACTTGGCATTGTTTAAATAATACAGTTGACTTTAGTTGAACACTTGCATACTGTACTTAACTAAAACTTGTCGAGTTGTGAAGATTGATGCTTCACTGGTTTTGTTGCACATTTTAAGTCGAGAAAAAGTTTCTTTAAATGATGGTGGGATTTATGTAATTGCATTCTCTTTTGACAATAATAATTTGTATTGGATTAATTCATTTTCAGCTTATTTGAGTTGGTTGTGGAGTGAAAAGGATGTTTCATCATGTCATCGAATGCCAAACTTTTGGAAAACATCGTTATTATATATATACAAGGCATGTGCAAATTTGGTTTCCTAGTTTCAAGGATAGTGTTACGTCGGCACTTTTTTATTTTCCTTGTAACTGCTTTATTCTTTCTAATCCAAAATGGGTGATCTATAATGAAAAAAAAAAAAAAAAAATATATATATATATATATATATATATAGGCTCTGCCCCAATGAAATAGAGATAACGATGCTTTTATTCTGTCGGGTGGATAATAAGAATTGCTTTTCCACGTCATCATGACGTGGGTTATCAAGTGTCCATACCAAAGTGAAGTTCGCGTCCTTGACCTAATTAACAATTTTATTTTATTTTTTTGCGCGGGGGCTTTATTGCAATCTCGTTTTGCACTCGATGGTTACAATCTTCCACCATCGAGTGCGAAACAAAGGTTGTCATTCTACATCGTCAATCCACCACATCGCATGTGTGCTTTATTAGTCATTGAGTGGGTCCAAATAATAGTTAGGGTACACATGATTCCACCATAGAACTTAGAACATGGGAATCGAACTGGTAAGAACTTATCCAGTTCCAAATTTCAAGATATATAAGGTAGGTTCTTAGTTCTAAAATTAAGAAACTTATTTTAATAGGTAAATTTTTTATTTTAAGTTGGAGGAACCAAGAACCTATACTTTAGAACTTAGAATAAGTTTTTGTGTTTTTCTTTATCTATGTGTCCGCGCAATCCTGTAGTATTCCATAACATTTGATAATGAGTATATAATCTAGGATCAATAGTCTCAACTTCCATTTTGGTGGTCATTAAATGTAATAATTCATTATAATCGTTCAATTGATAATATAGGTAGAACTTGGGTAGACTTTGGAACCTATGATAAGGTAGGTTTCGGGTGGAATTTATATGAAATCTATAACCGCTCGCCCCAAATAATAGTGTCACGATAGGAAAAATATACGAAAAAGTTCTAAACTTATTATATTTGTGATAATTCAATTTTAAACATTTCAATTGCTTTAATTGAATCCTAAATATTTTGATGATATGTTTATGTAGTATAGCTACCTCATTTTTGGCCAAAAATCACTAACAATTCATATTAGTAATTCTATGTGACACAACAAGCACTGATACAGACAAATATTGCAAATTTTTGCTTTTTTAATTTTTTAATTTCTTTTTTAAACAACTCTAGGTTTACAAGGTCACTAGGGCCCTATTTGTTAATGTTCTTTATTTCTTTTTATAAACAATTTTTTTTTTTTTTGTTCCGGGGAAAAAAAAAAAAACGTAAACGAGTTTGCTTGCGTTTTTGTTGCTTGCGTTTCTGTTCCAAATCTATTTTTTTTGTTCCCAGGAACATATTTGGAATAGAAACAAGAAACAAGAAAAAACATGTTTCTTATTTCTGGAACAGAATTTAAGAACAGATTATTTCTCTCCTCTCTTTTTTTTCTTGTTTTCTTTTTCTTTTTTCTTTGGCCAATCACCGGCCTCGGCCATGGCCGGCGACCTCGCTGGAGCGTCGCCGGCCCCTGGCGAGGCTTGGCCTCGCCGGCGCGGGGCAAGGCGAGTGGCGAGCCCGAGCGGCAAGCCCGAGCTAGCCCGGCCAAGGCGAGGCTCGGCCTCGTCGGGGCCGGCGAGCCTTGCCGTGGCCGGGCGAGGCCGCCGGCCCTCGTTCGCTGGTCGTCGGCCATGGCTAAGGCCGATAACCGGCCAAAAGAAGAAAAAAAGAAATAGAAAATTAAAAGAAAATTATTAAAAAATTAAAAGAAACAAAAAAAAAAGAACACAAATTTACCAAACGTGTTTTTGTTCATTTTTTATTCCCAGAACAAGTTTACCAAACATGTTTTTTTGTTCAAAAATTGTTCCCCGGAACAGAAACATTTTTTTCTATTTCTGTTCCCTAAAACAATTTTTAAACATAAATGTTACCAAACGTGCGCTAATTGATCATTGATGATCGTTGCCTAGTTTGGGTGAGGGCATTAGGCCATCACCTTGATCCATGTGAGGGTCGACACTCTTACTAGCCACAAGCAAGAGCCTTAGTGTCCTTGCTTGTGGCCAACAAGGGCGTCGTAGCTCGTGCCACCTAACAAGTGAGGGTCGCAATCCTCTCTTAGATCTTGGCAAGGGCTTGACGCCCCCACTTGTGGTCGAAAAGGACACAAAAGCCCTCACTCGTGGTTAGTGAGGGGCAGAGGCCCTTAGCCAAACCTCACTTGTGGTTAGTGAGGGCTAGTCGATGGTCTCACCGGCCCATAGTTAAGAAAAAAAAAGTAATAACAAACTCATAAAGATTTCTAAAATATAAAATTAAAAGTTGTAAATGTTAGCATTAGTTGTGTACATATGAGGGTCGGTGTCTTTGTCAGTAATTTCCAATCAAAATTGGCCAAATGGATTACACTAACAAATCGTAAAAAGGTTTACGATTCAATTAATACAATTAAAAAGTTTATGATTAATTTGCTAGAAACGTAATAAATTTATGACTTTTTTTTGTACTTTTTTTCATCTTTTTGATGTGAATTGGTACAAATAAAATAGGTTTATGACTTTTATGGTATTTTTCTTCCCTTTTGATGTGAATTGACACAAATATAATAGGTTTATGTCATCAACTATGTTAACTAGGCTGAAGTAAACCCAATTTCTTGTGACGATGGTTAACGTTCATATAATGATTTCTGGCCAGTGGACTTCTTTCTTGATCCATTGTGAAATACAGTGAGTAACCACAATTCAAAGCTCTTTGGTGTAATCTAGGATTAGATAAGACTCAAGCTATTGAGTATGATTTCTCGATGGTTGGCTCTCGTCGTGGACAAAGTATCACTACTTTGACCAAACTAAGTATATATCTAGTGTCGATGTGGTAATTTCATTCTCTCTTAGGGTGTGTTTGTTTCACGAAAAACATAACGTTTTTGGAAAATGTTTTCCGGGAAATCATTTTCTAGAAAAATGGTTAATTTTCCTTTGTTTGGTAATATGTGATTGAAAGTATTTTCTGGTGTTTGGATCACATTTGAAAAAAGATTGAATGACATCTGACCTAATAATTGACAATAGTGTGCCTCTTACTTCCAAATTAATTTGTTGAGTCCATGACCTTTTTTTTTAACCTTATAAAAATATTTTTTTATAAAAATCGAAATTATAATTATTTTTCATATTTCAATTATTTTTCTTTTTTTCTTTATTTTTATTCCTTCCTTAGCCGGTGGCCGGCGGGGTGACGACCGGTTGCCGGTTGGCGACGAGCCGAGCGAGATCAAGCCTTGCCCGACGTCGGCGAGCTCGAGGCTCGGCCTCGCCAACGATTGGCGAGGCTCGAGCTCATTGGCGTCGGGCAAGGCCTCGGCCTCGCCAGATCGGCAAGATCGAGCCTCGCCCGATGCTGGCGAGATCGAGTCTCACTTGATGTCGACGACCTCAAGCCTCACCAGATCCGGTGAGGCTCGGCCTCGCCAACGACTGGGGAGGCTCGAGCTCGCCAAAGCATCGGGTGGGGCCTCGGCCTCACCGGATCGACGAGATCGAGCCTCACCCGACATCGACGAGCTCGATCTCGCCGTGGCTGGTCGCGGCCGTCGTCATGGCCGGCGGCTGGGCCAAGAAGAAGAAAAAAGAAAAGAGAAAAGAGAAAAAATAATGATTAAAAAAAATTTATATTAAAAAGTTAAAAATTCGATTTTTTAAAAAATATTTTTAAAAGAATTATAAAAATATAAAAATATATATTTATAAGAATAATTATTTGTAAACCAAGCATCAAATCTAGATTTTGGTAGATTCAGAAAACGTTTTCCAGTCCTTTCAAAGAGGAAATAATTTTCTAGAATTTAAGTTTTGTTAGGAAAACATTTTCCATTTACTCATTTTCCTTAGTGAACCAAACACCGGAAAATGAAGAAAATGTTTTTCCCGAAAATGAAAATGTATTCCATGAAATAAACACACCCTTATTTTAATATTGAATTGTGAGATCCATTAATATCCTCATCGTTTCCCAATATAATATGTCGTCCTTTAATACCACGTCACTTCTCTAGTGATCCACTTTTTTGTGTGGTAAAGGTGATGAATCAACACCATTCGGCACAAGTCACTGATCATCGTTGTACACACATGCCGACCTCTCTGTACCAAATTCGTAATTTCGGGTCGTGTTCAATACTAACATGATATCAAAGTCAAGCCACGCATTCTCGACCGCCCGCCGGACCAATAACATAGAGAGGCGGAGAAAGCCGATTTGTATAGTTCCTATACAACACGCTTGGGTTGCAACTAGGAACCGTAGCGAACGGTCGAATCCTATGTAGGGACGATTCCATCGAGGGTTTTCAACTTCAAGAACTTCCGACAATAAACAAAACCCAGCGAGAGTGCCTACACCACGTAGTTTAATCGTGATCAGAACCTAATAATAGTCCCTTACGCAACTCCCCGGTTCAGATAAGCTTCGTCTAGATATAGATAACCCTGCTTCTTTCTCTATAGATCGCCTCAAGTAATGCCAAAACTTTTCTTTCCTCGTTCCTCACTTTCCCAGTTCATTTCGGCACGAGCGCCCGTCTGACTTTGACCAGAAGCATTGCACGGCTAATGTCAGCATCGTCGTATCCACTGCTTGCCGTGGAGTCTGTCGTCAACCAAAAGATACACAGAGAGATTGGGTTTGCTGATATTAATATGATAAAAACCCCTGAGCAAGCCACGATCTAGCGTCGTTGCAGGGAAGATTCCGAGTCTTTAACTGGAACAGTCATGTCTCTCTCTTTCTCAAAACGGCAGTAGCCATCTGCTCTTTTTTTATTTCATTTGACCTACCACTTCATCATTATCTTCTCAAGTTGTTGGAAGCATCCGAGAGGTCGATATCTCAGATTGGTTGCACTTTTCAAGCTTGCCCATTAGTCTCGGGGACGAGCGTTTCTTTTTCCAAAACTGGGTTCTCTTCTGCAGCCTCTTGTTTTGCAGACATGTACTGTTTTCCTCCTACTTCTCTTCCACTAGCCGCCTTTAATGTCAATGAACTGGCCGGAATTCTTGTCGTTTGCCTCTTATTAGATGCCTCATGTTATAGACAGACTCTCCAATCTCGCGCACTCTGTGAAAGGCGTGCAGGACGCCCTCGCCGTATAGCAATCGTGATGAAACATACGGCGCATTGGACTCTTACCAGATCGAATCTAGCGAGCGCAAGGAAGGCTTTTTAACCGTAAAAGGTCGTCTATATATGTGATTCGGAAGTCCAAAAACACACAAATCCATGATCAAGGGCAACAAAAACTAAAACATCACCGTACACGTTCATTTCAAATCCGTAAATGTACATGGAGGGTAAAATTGGAGAGAATTTATTTACTGCAAAAACCTATATGCAAAGTTAATATTGTGGAGATGCATTGATCTTGCCCACTGCAAACATTCGTCCATGGATGACCTGGCACTGTTGTCCGACGTGTACTTTCACTTAACTGCTGTACTTACGGGGGGCTTTTGTTTTATTCTACAAGCTCCGCAGCAATTCCACTTTGCATCACCGCTGCAGCGCCGCCAATGGGGCGACCTCAGCGAGAGGCGTCCCGACTGGAGACGGGAGCGGCGAGGTCCTGCAGTTCGGACACGACGGGTTGACTCTCAACCACGGATCGACGCACTTCGAATGGAAGTAATGCCCACAATCCGGCAGCAGCCTCAGCACGTCGGTCTCCTTGTACTCCGACAAGCAGATCGAGCAGCAGCTGGAGTTCGCGGCCAAGCCGCCGCCGCCGCCGCGAGCGGCCTTCGCCTGAGAGTAAAGGAGCTTTGGGAAGCTCCCCAGCGTGGCCTCGTCGAGGCCGAGCGTAATCCCGATCGAGTAGCTGCCGTCCTCGGCCTCGGCGAGGGAGTGGCGATGGGTTGGCGGGTCGCGGACGCGGGTGCAGAGGTAGGACGCGAGGGTGAAGAAGACGATGAGGGCGAGGATGCCGAGGGAGATCCCGATGCTGTACGCGAACCCTCCCGTGTTCTCCCCGGGGGCCAGGTAATCGGAGGTGCTGTTCATGTCACCGGCGGATCAATCGATCGAAGGAGTCACCAACGTGGTCTGAAGACGGGGAGAGAGAGAGAGAGAGAGAACGTGGAGGCGTGTGTTGTGGTTGTCCGTGAGACGAGCATGCGAGGGAGATAGGGAGTCGTGTTTCATTGTCTAGGTGGTGAAGAAGTTAAGTGAGGAAGCTACATCTGGAAATGGCGGTTGCGCACCCTTAACCCTTTCGAGTCGCTTTCAAATGAAAAGTAATCACATGAATTAATTTATTGTAAGAATAATAATCTATTCTAAATCATAAAAAAATAAACTATTATAAATTATTATATAATCTACATCTTAAAAAATTTCTGACTCACAATAGCCCATAAGCTCTAGGGGTGAGCAACGGTCTAGGGTCGACCCTGGACCGGCTCAACCCTGCCGGTCCTGGTCCGGTCCACAAGAGGACTGGGTCAGTCCTTGGTCCTAAAATTCTAGGATCAATACTGTGCGGGTTGGTCTTCAGTCCTAAGAGTTTTTGGTCGGTCCAACCCTTAACCCACCATGTATATTATTCCAAACCTAAATAAAATGTCTGTTATATTATGTTATATCGAAATGTTCTATCAATAGCACTAATAGTAATTTCAATTTAAAACTTTTGTTGAGTATTAATTATGTGTCGTTTGTTTTGTTTTTAGGTGTTTAGAAGTTCAAGTAAATTAATAAAATGTGAAGTTATATATTCATGGTTTATATTAAGTATTTTGAACTTTTTATGGTTTAATTGTATTTTATTAATGAATTTTAGTTGCACTTTGCTTTTCAATTTGTGTCAAATGGTATAAGTTTTTGAAGAGTAGAGTAGTACTGCAGTTGCTACGGTGATTTGTTAGTCAAGTGGTGTGAAGCTCATTTTTTGGTTGAGTGGACTCTACATGATCAAATGCAGGAAAACGCTTTTGCATATGGTGTTATGAATATTAAAGATAGATGATTATAAGAACTTTCCATCTTGTCTCATATCTCAATGAGCGATTAGCAGGTACGAAATTTTTATTATTATGTCATCTTAAATTTGCTAAATATGTATTAGTATTTATAGTTTAGTTGCACAATGCTGCATTGTCGATGAATATGTAATTTGAATTTGTAAGTTTTCTTTTTTAGGGAGTATAAAAAGTAAGACGAAAAAAATTATCGATTGGTCACGAATTGACCCTGGAACCGGACCGAACCCATTGGGTCGGTCCGGTCCTTGGTCTCAGGCTCAATAAGGTCGGTCTTCGGTCCTAAAAATTGAGGACCGACACTGTACGGGTTGGTCCTAGAGTTAGGGAGTGGCCCAGACCAATCGGGACCATGCTCACCCCTAATAAGCTCTCTCTTTTGATTTGTTTTTCTTAGCCAATGGTAAAGCACCACAACCGTTAATTTCGTGAGACCCGACCACATGCGGAGCCCAATCGGGACTGGCAAAATTGACGGTTGAGATCTTCCTGACCCGTGAAAGAAATTCCCCGCAAATCATTGATATCAAATACTGATTTGCCTTTCACCCCATCCATAATGCAAGAAGGTTCAGTCTGGGCAAAATCAAAGCCGTACCCTCCAGCATTAACTTGAGTGCTGCACGGCACTTGATTTATGACGCAGCGGATTCCGTCATCTCTTACTCAGAGTAATCTTGCATGCTGTGCTCTAATTTCCTTATATAAAAAGCAGCTAACGTACCGCTGGTTAACAAAACTTTATAGCGAGAAAGGGAGTAGATTATATGAGGCTAAGGAGAAAAGATTTTTATTCGATACATAGCCGGCGAAATTAAGAACAATCCACAAGCACTGTTCTGCTGCCAACACATACATGATATTTAATTTTGCTAACCATGTTCGGTCCATTTATAAATGACAATTTTCATCTTATGATTATCTTGTGTAAGAAATATCTTTAACTTACGGTTTTCCATATAAACCCTTAAATAAACACAAGATGGTTAATCTGCCGGCCAAAATTTCTCTTTATACTCTCTTGGGATCCGAATGAAGCAGTATTTTTGGGAAAGAAGACAAGGTCATGTAAGAGTTTTCCTAATGTGGACTATATTAATTGATATTGTAATTTACCGTTTTACGGTTATTGTAAAATGGGGTTGATCTAAGGTAAGATAGAAGATTTCTTAATTAATATAATATGAGGCTGATTAATGTGAGCCGAGTTGAGCCTGACCCGTAATGACGGGGTCTGGTTGGAAACTCTATAAATAGTACTCAAGTTTCTCCTCTAACCCTAATTCTCTCATATATCATCACATAAGTTAACTTAGCGCTAAAGAGTGAGGGGGTCGTCTAGTGATACGGAGGGCAATAGAAAAGAATAACTTGACGCGTGGATATCGATTTTTCGCTTCTGCATCAAGAACGATAGATCCTAAAACAGGTGCGTTAATCTTTCTATTAAATTATGCATGTTCTTGTTCTGGTTATAAAGATCTTGGGATTTTAATTTGCATCCAATAGGTCAAAGCCAACTCAGGTTAGTATGATAAAGACAAAAGGATATATATTGGGGGAGGGGGAGTGATATAATTAACTGAATCTTCCATCTGGTGGATAAGGCCGGAAAAGAGAACTGGATTTTAAGGCTGCTTTCTGAAAAAAGAAGATAAATGCATCGAAAAATTTAAAATTTATCATGAAAATATAATTAAATGAAGATTCGTAGGAATTCAACTCTAAAATAAGTTTGATTGAAGCCTTGCTATCTTCATGCAGCTGAACTCCTTAGGTTAGATGTTTTTTGTTCACTGATTGATGTATGTTGCATAAATATTGATTTAGAAGTAAGTTAGGTTGATCTCATGATGATTTTCAGGGATAAGAATAGTATAAGTGTCATAATTTTGTACGGAACTTAATTAAATGTCGTAACATTTTTTCACTCACTTAAGTGTAACAAAATTGAAAAATCGATCACCTAAATGCCAATGGCAATTTGCTCCCTTAGAAAAATCAATCTCTTAATTTCAAGAAATCAAGTTTAATTGACATCTATAAACCAAAGTCGACATCAATTCCTACTTAAGCATGTTTCGATCATCACGAAATTAAGTAGCTTAAGTTATCTAAACATATAATTGATATTTGATTTCACTAAATTCAACCTAAACTATAGGCAATTTCCTCTTAATTTCACTTTGATCTCATCACATCCTAACCTAATATCAAACTTAGATTGAAGTATAACTTCAATTTTATTAGACTGTAGTTTGATTTGAGCATCCTTGAATGTTCATTTGAGATTTGAACCTACCTTTGAAGTTGTCCGACGAGCAACTTTCGATATCAGCCAAATCAAGGCAATTCCGGTGAAGTTTGAAGGAGGCAACCACCTGGACTAGCTTAGGGGACTCCGTGATGAGGTTGGTCGCAAAGTGAGACCGGCCAAAAACTGTCGAGAATAAGCTAGTCATGAGTGGAAGATTGGCAGAGGGAGAGATGCCCGGCGAGGCTAGAGAAGAGGAGAGAGAGAGAGAGAGAGAGAGATTTTCCACTTTTTAGAGAGCAAGAGAGTATTTTTCTGTCTAATTCTTATAAGAAGGACCAAAATGAGAGAGAGTTCGGCCAAAGAGGGCCTTTGGGGGAGAGACTTTCCATCCAGAGCTGGGCGAGGCCTTCGTTGCCGATGAGGGTCTCTGGTGAAACTAACACGGCTTCTAGATTTTTCATCCTTTTTCATCTCACAAATTTTAAAATGTCCAAAATTCTATACTTATCGCTCCATTTTTATTGTATAAATGTCAATTCGATCTTAAGTCTTCAATTTTACCAATTTAATTCTAAATTTTTGAACGATTTACTAATATAATTACTTGACTAATTTTGGTAAAAAAATCTATGACGCAGATACCGGCCATCCTACATAGTAGGATCGATCTGGAGTTGACCTTTTCAACTTTTTACAAAAAAAATTCAATTATTTCTTTTCTTTTTTATTATTTTCTTTCAACTTTTCTTTTTATTTTCTTCTTCCTCCGCCGGTTGCTGGCCCACACCGATGGCCGGCGAGGCTTCACCTCACTAGATCTAGCAGGCCATTATAATTTTCCTTTAAAGACCATCTTGAACTAGACGAAGAGATCACAGGAAGAAGCTAAAACCCCATGAATTAAAACCTTCAGTTTGTGGCAAAAGGAACAAACCGGAGTTCTTCAGATTCATTAGAATAACTACATTGACAAATCATCAAAATGTTTATAACTCAATTGATCAAATTGAAAAGTTTAATCTTAAATTGACATAAATACAAGAAGTTTAGTTTTTTTTCTTTTTTAAGGTAATTTTCCGATCACTTTATAATAGCTGTGCTTTGCAACACCGGCAATCGGTACTCAAAATTTTACCAACCAAACCCAATCAAGCAAACTGCTTTCTATCTATTGGTTTGTTCTCGCTAAAATTCGTTTGTTGAACTAGTTCGATTTGGACGTCAGAGGCGAGCCGACATATGCATATACCGAATTGCGGTAATGCAAATTTCCTCATACTAGATGAACGTTTTCAAGTTACGTACCTATGTTACATGGTCGAAACGCAAATCTAATTAGCAACGTCCAGCAAAGGATGTATTGGATGCATGTTGGAGCGAGGACCCTACGACTCAAAACGACAGGTAGCTTAGCATCATCTGCTCTGTTCTCATTCTATTGTATATGACCTACCACATCATCATCATCTCAAGCTGTTGTTGTGCTAGCCGCACATCGTCCGGCGGCGAACCACCGGCCCACCCGCCGAACGCGACGTCTGAGCAACCGAAGATAATACAAAAAACTGGAAAAAGAAGCGTCGAAAATGGCGCGAAGTCGGTCAGTTTCAGTCCACACCTGGAACTCGTGCACGAGAAATCTCAATTCACTTACAGTAGATTTTGTTTGATTCAGGAGCCTTCGCCCGCAATTCCGCCACCTTCTGATCGGTCAGTATTACCGCCGCGGTGCCATCAACATGGGGACCTCAGCAAGGGGCGTCGCGACTGGAGTCAGGACCGGCAAGGTCCTGCAGTTCGGACAGGACGGGTTCGTTCTCAGCCACGGATCGACGCACTTCGAGTGGAAGTAATGGCCACAGTCCGGCAGCAGCCTCAGCACGTCCCTCTCCTTGTACTCCAACAAGCAAATGGAGCAGCAGCTCGAGCCTGCGCCCTTCACCTGAGAGTAGAGGAGCTTCGGGAAGCTCCCTAGAGTGGCCTCGTTGAGGCCGAGCATGATCGCGATCGAGTAGCCGCCGTCCACTGCCGACGTGAGGGGTCGGCTCCCGTGAACTGGCCCGGGTCCAGGTAAGTGGTCGGCTCCCGTGACCGGAGTCTGGGGCGGCGGTATGCAGAAGCGGGTGCAGACGTAGGAGGCAAGGGTGAAGAGAACGATGAGGGCCAAGACACCGAGGGAGATCCCGATGCAGAACCCAAACCATCCCGTGTACTGGCCCGGGCCCATTTAACCGGAGGTGCTGCTCACGTCGCCGGCGGATCAATCGATGGAAGGAATCGGCGACGTCGTCTGAAGATGGAGGGAGAGAGAGAGAGAGAGTGATTGTTGATGCTTAACTGTTAAGGTGGTGAAGAAGTTAAGAGAGGAAGACACATTTGGAAATGACAAATTCTATATATAAATCAGTCTCTCACTCATAATAATTTTCGGATGCCTCGATCTTAGTTCATTATTATGTCATGGCCAATATAAAAAGCAATTACCGTGACGCCTATTAACAATATTGTTCTGCGAGGATGGGATTAAATTATACGAGACAAAAAGAAAAGATTTTTATTTGGTACATTGTTGATGAAATAAAAAATCAATTTGCAAGTACGGGTCGGCTGCTGACACACTTATGAAATTTAATTTTGCTAATCGTGGTCCATCCATTAATAAAAGAAAGTTTCGATCCTATAATTATTTTCTTTCGCTAATGGTATCTAAACCCTTAAAAAGAAAACAGATGTTTATCTATGCCGGCCATAGTTTCTCTCTATACTCTCTTGAAATCTTAACGACGTAATATTGGGAAAGAAGAACAAGATCAAAGTCAACTCGGGTTCGAAGGATAAAGGCTATATATATGATTGTGTGTCTATGTATGTGCATGCATGCATGTGTGTGTATAAAGTGGTGCCAAGATAGAGGGGACAAGGTCAAGTCAATTTTGGGAAGTACAAAGGCAATGACCAGTGATGTTATTACCTAAATCTTCCGTTTGCTTTTGTTAATTAGGGATGTTTTTACCTGAATCTTCCCGCTAGCGGGTAAGGCTAAAAAAGAAGAGGATTTTGAGGCTACTTAAAATAAAATTAAAAAAAAAAAGTGATAATTATCAAAAAGAATAAACGTAGTGAAAATCTTTTCAAAAAAATGCAATTAAGTCTTAAAATACTTTAAAATGTACAATCACAACCTAAAAATCATCATGAAGTCGCAATTGAATCATAAAATTTTCAAAAAATACAATCAAATTCTAAAAAACTTATTAAATTGGTGTATTTGAGTTTTATGATTAAATTGTAAAATTTAGTTGCACTTTTTAAAAGTTTTAGATTTTGTTCTTCCATGATAAGTTTTAGGATTTCGATTGTGTTTATCCTATATAATTAATTATCATCTGCTTATCCTATATAATTAATTATCATCTGCTACAATGTCTTCCATTATCATGGACCCGGGACTCGTCATCAGTTTTAACATAAAAATCCTATTCCTACTGAAGCAAGAGCAACCAGAGTTGCCAGTGAGGGCCTCCATTGCATGTTCACTCGTGCAGCAAACTGCACGAATGCGTTCCTTATTTTTAATGTCCCAGTGCTCACACGCCTCACTCCCTAAGTTGATAGGTAGTTTTTCTTCCCCCTTTCCAGAGAATACCCTCGTGTTTTTACGCCCTAGAATTCAGGTGAAGTAGTTATAGAACTTGCTTGGGTCCACGATTGTATTTATCCCAAATAATTAATTATCATTTGTTGAAATCTTCCATTATCATGGACCCAAGACTCGTCATTAGTTGTAACATAAAAATCCTATACCTCAGCCTTTTCTAAATCATTGTCGCATGGAAAATTTTCGTACTTTATCTACCCTCTTCATCTATTTGATTCTCGACCTCATGCCCTAATACATTTCCTCATGCCTTCATATTTCTCCAATTTCTTTTTTCAGTTGCATCTCTCTTTGTCCATCAACCCGTTATGATAGTGATTTCTTGAAGTTCCTTCTTCAAAAGAATAATATTGTGATTGATGTTTGAGAATAGGCGGGAGAAAAATATCAGAAGCGCCAAAAGTTATGTACAAAGCTCATATTAATGTTAAAAATTTTCACTGGATCACTTAAGTATCAAATCGAAGAAAACGATCATTAAAAAAACAATGAAACTAACGAGAATGAGAGACCAAAGACGACAACCGAAGTACCAGAGCAAAAGCCTAAAGCAGTAGGAATAAGCGAAGGTTGGCCAAAAATGAAGAGAATGAGAGATGAAAGATGATGTAATGACTCTTTACCAAAAAAAAAGATGATGTAATGACTTAGTATAAACCACGGCGACTAGGGTTTTTTTTATCATGGTTTTTTGCTTTTGTAAGAAATAATGCTTCATTTCATTCCAAGAAAGGCACATGTTGAAATTTGAAAACATGAAAAGTGGCAGGAGATATTCATGGTGGATGGTTTTGATGTCTGGAGAGGTTTTGGTTGGGGTTTACGTGTAAGACAACCATAACTACTGAGGACGGTAGATCTTCATGGTCTATTTATTGGTTTGTCGTTAAATTCTTTTGTTGGATAATTGGTTTGATTTGAATGTCGGATCTTCATGGCCTATTTTTTGGTTTGTTTTCGTTAAATTCTTTTGTTGGATAGTTGGTTTGATTTGAACGTTGGAGGCGAGTCAATATATACATATATCGAATCATGGAATTGCAAATATCCTTATACCAAACGAATGTTTTTGAGTTACGTACCTACATTTCTTGCATAGTCGAACGTAATTAATTCGATCTGATTAGTCAAGTCCAGCAATGGAAGTATGCACATGTTGGAGTGAGGACCTACATTGACTCCCAAGACAGGAGGAAGCCACCAAAATCTGGGAGTGATGATGATGCCACCGATTGCATATCTTACGTAATTTACAGATAAACTTTGCTTTCTTCTTTTCTTTTTTCTTTTTTGGTAAGATTTGCTTTCTTCTTTTCTTTCTTTCTTCAAGATCATCTAAACTAAATCCCACGTTTTTTTTTCCCGTCAATTCTCCAGTTTCGTTCCGACACAAGCGCCCGTTTCATTCGACCG
Organism: Eucalyptus grandis; assembly: GCF_016545825.1. NCBI lineage: Eukaryota > Viridiplantae > Streptophyta > Magnoliopsida > Myrtales > Myrtaceae > Eucalyptus > Eucalyptus grandis. The sequence goes on along the minus strand of NC_052612.1, from coordinate 43,337,023 downwards.
AAAGCATTGCGCAAACTACAGGAGCGTCATCACAGCAAAATGCTTGCCGTAGAATCATCGTCAACCAAGAGATGCACAGAGAGAGAGAGAGAGAGAGAGAGAGGAGAGAGAGAGGGAGAGAGTTCGACATGATCATGACTTGCTCGGGAGTTCATTACATTAATTTCAGCGAACAGAACAAACAGAACACAAATCTCTCTCTCTCTCTCTCCCCATAACAGCAGGTAGCATCTGCTTTGTTCTTATTCTATTATATTTGACCGATCACTTCATAATCGTCTCAAGTTTTTGGCTGTACATTCGCTGCACTTATCTGGCGGCGAACCACCGACCCACCCGCCGAACGCGACGTCTCTTCTGCGTTTCGACGAGCCTGAGCAACCAAAGAAAATTAAAAAGGTAAAAGAAGCATCGAAAATGGCGCAAAATCGATCGATTTCAGTCAACACCTCGAACCCATGCACGAAAAACCTCAATTAATTTACAGTGCATTTTGTTTGATTCTAGAATCTGAGCTGCAATTCGACCACCCGCCGGCGGGGTCACCTCAGCGAGGGAACTCCTGACCGGAGTCGGAACCAGCGAGGTCCTGCAGTTCAGACGCGACCGATTCATTCTCAACCACAGATCAACGCACTTCGAGCGGAAGTAATGGCCACAGCCCGGCAACAGCCTCAGCACGTCCGACTCCTTGTGCTCCGACAAGCAAATGGAGCAGCAGCTCGAGCTCGCGGCCTTCACCCGAGAGTAGAGGAGCTTCGGGAAGCTGCACAGCGTGGCCTGGTCCAGGCCGAGCGCGACCGCAGTCATGTGGCCGCCATCCTCCGCACCGCCGCCGCAGCGGCGAGGAGGGATTGGCTCCGGTGCGGCGGGACGCGGACGGGGTTGCAGAGGTAGAAGACGAGGGTGAAGAGGACGGTGAGGGCGAAGAGGATGATGAGGGCGATCCTCGTGCCATACGCCAACTCTCCCGTGTTCAGCCCAGGGTCCACGCAACGCAAGGTCGCCGGTCGCGGCCGATCAATCGATTGAAGGAGCCAGCGACGTCGTCTGAAGACGGAGAGAGAGAGAGAGAGAGAGAGAGAGAGTTGGCGTTTCTCTGTTCAGGTGGTGAAGAAGTAGAGCGATGAAGATGGTCGCTTTCCGAAAAATCGTATTTCCCCTTTTGATCTGCTTTTCTTAGCCAATGGTAGAATTTAGCTGACCATTCGATGAATCGAATGCATCACAACTGTTAATTTTATGAGACCCGATCAAATGCGGAGCCCGCTTGGGATCGGCAAAATCAAAGGATGAGATCTTTATGATCCATGGATCGCTCAAGACAAATTATTGACATCGTTTCACCGGCTTTGGATACCGCACAAAATATCCTTTGTCAAGTATTATATGCTCGCCCAACTTGTTACTTTCTACTCGCTTGGCTTGATGCTCGCCCCACTTGACGCTCATCGCTTGCTTCTCTTAGCTAACCTCGCTTGTTACCAAATTCATTTGGTCGATCCGGTCCTTGATTACTTTTTCAGGGAATATAAAAAATGAAATATAAAAATTATTTATTAGTCCCAAGTTAACTTTGGAACCGAACCAAACCCATTAAATGGGTCTGGTCCTCATTCCCAAGCTCAATAAGATAGGTTCTCATTCCCAAAATTGAGGACCAACACTATGTGAGTTGGTTCTAAGGTTAGGGGTGGATCGGCTCAATTGGGAACATACCCACCTCTAGTTATGTCCGGGTGAAATCAAAGCCATACCCTAGAGCATTAATTTGAGTGCTGGACGCCACTTAATTTATGACACGACAAATTTCATTATCTCTCACTCAGAATAATCTCGCATGTCGTGCCCTAAGTTCATTATATAAAGATCAGCTATCGTGACGCTGGTTAACAAAGCTGTTTTGCGCAAAAGGGATTGGATTATATGAGGCAAAGGAGAAAATATTTTTATTCAATGCATTGCCGGCGTAATAAAGAACAAACCACAAGCACGGTTCTGCTGCCAACACATACAAGATATTTTATTTTGCTAACCATGTTCGGTCCATTTATAAATGAAAGTTTTCATCTTATGATTATTTGCGTTAGAAATATCTTTCACTTACGGTTTTCCATATAAACCTTTGAATAAACACAAGATGGTTAATCTGCCGGCCAAAATTTCGCTTTATACTCTCTTGGATCCGAATGAAGCAGTATTTTTGCGAAAGAAAAACAAGGTCAAAGCCAACTCGGGTCGGTAGGATAAAGACAAAAGGATGATAGAGGGGGGTACGAGGTCAAAGGAAATTTGGTAAGTACAAAGGCAGTAACTAGTGATGTTACTACGCAAATCTTCCGGTTGAGCTTCTGTAACCAGTGATATAATTAACTAAATCTTCCATCTGGCGGATAAGGCCGGAAAAAAAGAACTGGATTTTAAGGATGCTTTCTTAAAAAAAGAAGATAAATGCATTGAAACATTTAAAATTTATCGCGAAAATGTAATTAAATGAAGATTAGTAGGAATTCAACTCTAAAATAAGATTGAAGCCTTGCTATCTTCATGCAGCCAAACTCCCTAGGGTAGATGTTTTCTGTTCACTGATTGATGTATGTTGCAAGAATATTGATTTAGAAGTAATTAGGTTGATTTCATGATGATTTTTATGGATAAAAATAGTATGAGTGTCATAACTTTTGTACAGAACTCAATTGAATGTCGTAGCTTTTTTTTTTTTTTTTTTTTCACTTGCTTAAGTGTCACAAAATTGAAAAATCGATCACCTAAGTGCCCTTGACGATTTGCTCCATTAGAAAAATCAATCTCTTAATTTCAAGAAATCAAGTTCAATTGACATCTATAAACCAAAGTCAACATCAATTCCTACTTAAGCATGTTTCGATCATCATGAAATTAAGTAGTATAAGTTATCTAAACAGATAATTGATATTTGATTTCACTAAATTCAACCTAAACTATAGGCAATTTCCTCTTAATTTCACTTTGATCTCATCACATCCTAACTTAATATCAAACTTAGATTAAAGTATAACTTCAATTTTAGACTATAGTTTGATTTGAGCATCCTTGAATGTTCATTTGAGATCTGAACCTACCTTTGAAGTCATCCGACGAGCAACTTTGGATATCAGCCAAATCAAGGCAATTCCGGTGAAGTTTGAAGGAGGCAACCACCACGACTAGCTTAGGGGACTCCGTGAGGAGGTTGGTCGCACAGTCAGACCGGCCAAAAACTGTCGAGAATAAGCTAGTCATGAGTGGAAGATTGGCAGAGGGAGAGATGCTCGGCGAGGCCAGAGAAGAGAGAGAGAGAGAGAGATTTTAGAGAGTATTTTTCTGTCTAATTTTTATAAGAATGACCAAACTGAGAGAGTTCGGCCAAAGAGGGCCTTTGGGGGAGAGACTTTCCATCCAGAGCTGGGCGAGGCCTCCGTTGCCGATGAGGGTCGCTGGTGAAACAAACGCAGCCTTTAGATTTTTCATCCTTTTTCATCTCACAAATTTTAAAATTTCCAAAATTATGTACTTATCGCTCCATTTTTATTGTATGAATGTCAATTCAATCTTAAGTTTTCAATTTGACTAATTTAATTCTTAACTTTTGGACGATTTACCAATATAATTACTCTCACTAATTTTGGTCAAAAAATCTATTACGCAGATACCGACCGTCCTATATAGTATGATTTGATCTTTGGAGTGGACCTTTTCAACTTTTTATTAAAAAAAAAATAATAATAAATTATTTCTTTTCTTTTTATTCTTTTCTTTCAATTTTTCTTTTTATTTTCTTCTTCCTCCGCCGGTTGCCGGCCCACATCGATGGCCGGCGAGGCTTCACCTCTCTAGATCTAGCAGCCATTATAATTTTCCTTCAAAGACCATCTTGAACTAGACTAAGAGAACACGGGAAGAAGCTGAAACCCCATGAATTAAAACCTTCAGTTTTGTAGCAGAAGGAACAAACCAAAGTTATTCATATTCATCCGAATGACTATATTAACAAATCATCAAAAGGTTTATAACTCAATTGATCAAATTGAAAAGTTTAATCTTAAATTGACATAAATACAAGAAGTTTAATTTTTTCTTTTCTTTTTTATGGTAATTTTCCAGTCACTTTATAATAGCTGTGCTTTGTAACACCGGCAATCAAAACTCAAAATTTTACCGACCAAACCCAATCAAGCAAACTACTCTCTATCTTTTGGTTTGTTCTCGCTAAATTCGTTTTGTTGAACTATTTCGATTTGGATGTCGGAGGCGAGCTGATATATGCATATACCGAATTGTGGTATTGCAAATTTCCTCATACTAGATGAACGTTTTCAAGTTACGTACCTATGTTACATGGTCGAAACGCAATTAATTCTATCTAATTGGCAACCTCCAGCAATGGGTGTATTGGATGCATGTTGGAGCGAGGACCCTACGACTCAAAACGCCAGGTAGCATAGCATCGTCTGCTCTGTTCTCATTCTATTGTATATGACCTACCACATCATCATCATCTCAAGCTGTTGCTGTGTTCACTGCACATCGTCCGGTGGTGAACCACCGGCCCACCCGCCAAACGCGACATCTGAGCAACCAAAGAGAATACAAAAAACTGGAAAAAGAAGCGTCGAAAATGGCGCGAAGTCGGTCAGTTTCAGTCTGTTGGTAAAATATGCTTCGAAATTGGGTAGTACAATGAAATCGGATCGAGTAAAACAACTCGGACTTTGAGGCGTGATATCACTTTCTTTAAGAATTTATTTGCCCCACAACGTTGCTAATGGTCACCGGCAAAAATCATCCAGGATACAACAAAGTCTCGGATGAGAATACTAAATAGCAATTCTAGTATTTCTCCAGGGTCTCTCTAAGAAACAATCGAAAATTGGCTGCAGTTTTTTAGAAAGAAGACTCGAAAAATGACCACACATTTCTTTCCGAAAAATGACAATTATATATATGAAACAGTCTTGCAACTCTTCGTGAAAATTGCGAACAAACACGTTTTTAGAAAATTGTTCGGATAAACAAATGCGACTTTTCGGAAGAAGTCGAAAAACGAACAATTGCAATCCTTCGGAAAAATTAAAACCGAATAAGTAATTTTCCAAAGGTTGTCTTGAAAAGACACAAATAAAATTCGGAATAATTTTTTTTTTTAAATAGAATTTCGAATTTTCATTTATATTTCATTTCCAAAATTCTCAAATTAAAAGGCAACATTTGAACTAAAAGGGAAATTCCACATTAATAAACTAATCCTCCTGCTCCCACCTTTTCTATGTGGGACAAAGTAAAAAGCACTCATTTTGTTTTAACAAACAAAATTCCAACAATCCCCCACTTTGTTTGTAAAACAAAGATTTCAAAATAAAATTTTAAAAACCATACAGCCAAAGTTTCAGTAAGATTAATATACATACATAAAAGGTCTCTTTCGAGTTAAACCTTTACTTAGTGCAAGTATATCAAAGCTCTATCAAAGTGATAAGTAGCTCGGTTTTAAACTTGTACTTTTATGTAATAGAACTGGACATACCACACATACACTAACCTCTTGTTTCAGCGAGAATTTCTATATTACTCCGCACTATTATGGCATTGTGCTTGATCATGTTTCATGAGCTCTCTAGAAAGCAACCCTCACTTTCGTAAGAAGCGGCACCACTTCTAAGCTCATATAGGTGAAGTATCTACCATGTGTTTCTGTTACTATCAACACACTACAAACTTGTATCATACTTCATTAAGAATTCAATTCAGCCTACAAAACGTAACAGACAATACTGACTTCTCATATCAGGGCTATGTTAGTATCAAACAATCACATTCAATAACTTGTTCTTACCCATTAAACCTTGTAACTAGTTATGTTCTAGAAAAAGGTCGGGTTACCATTATTGGTGATTTCAATTAAAGGGTTTCAGCCCCATTTCTTGTGAGGTCGTTATTACCATATGTCTTGGTAAAGCCTTCGTCAAAGGATCGGCAAGATTTTTACTTGACCTCACATAGACAATTGTTATGATACCATCTTTAATCAATTGTCTCACATATTCATGTCTTAGACTAATGTGTCTCGACTTACCATTATAGGTGCTACTATAGGCTCTTGCCAAAGTGGCCTGACTATCACAGTGGATAGAAATAGGAGGTATAGGATTAGGCCATAATTTGATATCCAACAACAAATTTCTAATCCATTTAGTCTCTTTCCCAGCTGCCGCCAAAGCAATAAATTCATATTCCATTGTTGAGTGAGTTATACATGTCTGTTTCTTGCTCGCCCAAGATACAACACCTCCAGCTAGTGTGAAGATCCATCCAGAAGTGGAACGCTCATCTCCCACACTTGTAATCCAACTAGCATCGGTGTATCCTTCTAATACAGCCAGATAATTATTGTAGAACAATCCTAAATTTTTAGTTCTCTTAAGATAACCAAAAATTCTAGTAATAGCTCTCCAATGTTCTGTACTTGGATTACTTGTATACCTACTCAACTTGCATACATAATAAGTAATATTGGGTCTAGTACAATGCATCGCATACATTAAAAACCCTATAGCACTTGCATATTCTAGTTGTGCCACCGCTCTACCAGTATTATAATTTAATTTAATACTATAATCAAATGGAGTACTTATTTCTTTAAAACCAAGATGTTGAAATTTATTTAATAATTTTTCAACATAACTACATTGGCTTAAAGAATAACCCCACTATTTTTCTTAACTTTAATACCTAAGATAGTATCTACTTCACCCAAATCCTTCATTTTAAACATGGAAGTTAGATACTTCTTAGTTTCATTAACTCCAGTCATATTCGTTCCAAAGATAAGCATATCATCAACATACAAGCACACTAGGACACCATAGTCTTTAGTGAATTTAGAGTATATACACCTATCGACACTATTATTGATGAAACCATTTGACAATATGACCGAATGAAACTTTTCATGCCACTGCTTAGGTGTCACGCCCCGAACCCCGAGCGCGAGCACATCCCACTACGGTCGATCAAATGCGACATTCCCAGGTAGTGTCGCCGACCCCATTCATTTATTAGTGCGCAAGCGGAACGTATTATAAAACCCCTGACAATAAAATACGGGATAGAAAAGCAGGAAGCAAAACCACAACATAACACTTCCATAATTCAACAGAATTACAAACAGAGGTCTACGGCCAAAAGTCTACAAAAGACCGGCTCTTAAAAAATGAATTGTCCTACGACCTACAAGTCGGACACGTTCTTCAATCTTACGACTTCACATCTGCAACTCCTCAAGGCCAACCAAAGCTATCTGATCGCTCCATCCACCAGGGACTTGAAATTTTAATCCCACAACCGGGATGAGACGATGTCTCAGCAAGTTCAACCCCCTAAACCCCTATTAGAAAGAAAATACGCCCCAGGTGGCCTAGCCACATCACACGAAGACTTACCTCGCCTCGGCCTTCATCCGTGAGTTAGCACAATTTATATAATTCAACCACGTACAATTATGATAACCAAACAACCATGGCACAATCACATTATCAAAACAATTCAACCACTTGGATCGTCTCGCGATCAATCGATCGGGCCGATTACATGTCATTCTAGCAAATAACTCATTGCTCTCAATCCCGGCCCTATAGGAAGGTTTAACAGACAGTGGCAATCACGGCCCCACTCGGCACGACCTTTAATTAGGTGGTCCATCACGACCTCACTGGGCACGACCTCTAATAGGTGGTCAATCATGGCCTCACTAGGCACGACCTCTCCTAGGTGGTACATCACGGCCTCACTGGGCACGACCTCTCATAGGTGGTTCATTACGGCCCTATTAGGCACGACCCTCTCATCAGGTGGTTCATCATGGTTCATCACGGCCCACCGGGCACGACCTCTAATAGGTGGTTAATCACGGCCTCACTGGGCACGACCTTTCCTAGGTGGTACATCACGGCCTCACTAGGCACGACCTCTAATAGGTGGTCAATCACGGCCAATCTCCTATCAATTTCTACACTTAGGATTTTATCGCAATCACAGTCAATTTGCCACAACCAATCATCAAATTCAAATTCTAAATGCACAGCAACGATCGGCACGAAATTCTGAGAGTTTAGGGTCCTAACAAAATTTTCTGAATTTATTAAATAATTAAATTTATTCCGAAAATAATTAAATAATAATATTCATATTTTTCACGATCCACACTCAATTCATAATATCCAACCATCAATTTCAAAATCCAACTACACAGCAGCGATCGGCACGAAATTCTGAGCAACCGAGATCAAAAATAATTTTTCCGTTCTTTTTTTTATATAATAATATTTTAATAATTTCGGAATTAATATAATATTATAAATTTCCAGAATTTCGAAGCAATTAAATAATTCAAAATTAAAATCCTATTATGTCACGTCAAAGCTTTATATTAAAATAAACATACTTAACTTTAAACTAAACACACTTTAACTTAATTAAGCACCATAATCTAATCATCAACCAAATAAACTAATTCAACCAACTAAGCTTACTTAACTTAAGCTAAGCACAATTAGGGCATCATTAACCGTCTAATCAAGGTTTAGTGAGTTAAACTCACCGGATTAGCGAGCCGAGCGGACCAAAACGACGAGGACGACGCGAGGATCGACTTTCCTCAAAGCGGGCCGAGCATCCGGGCTCGGGAAGGCGGCCAAAACGGGCCAAACATGGGCTGCCATACCCATTTTCTGCAGCTTCTGATCATGGGCGGAGGAGAGCTGTCCGGCGGCGATTCGGGCGGAGGAGCGGCGGAGGAAGGATGGTGGTTGCTCGAACGGTTGCTGGCGGTGGCTCCGGCGGCTCTCCGGCGGCCCTAGCGACGACGGCAGCAACTGAACAAAGGTGCTGGAAGCTTGGAGCCGTGTGAGTAAGGAGAAGCAACGCGTGACGGCTGGCTGGCGAGCGCACGCGCGGGCGTGCGCGGACGAGCGATGCCGGCGACGGCGTCGTGCGGCGGCAAGCAGGAGACCGAGTGGGCAAAAGGGGCGGCGTCGGGCTAGCCTGGTTCGAGCGAACGGCGTCTCAATTGGGCTGACTAGGGCGGAGCATGGCATGAGCTAGCTGGTCGCGTGGGCGGAGGAGGAACGGCACCGGCGGCGGCAAACGGCGACGACGAACGGGTGGCCAAGCGGCGGACGAAGGGGGCGTCGGGCAAGCTCAACCGGTCGGTTCTCCACTCTCTCTCCTCTTTTCAAAAATCCAACCAAGTCCCTTAATTCAAGGAAGAAGATGAAGTGAAAGCCCACCTTTTCAAGAGTCAATCTCCACCCTCCATTTGTTAAGATCCTAGCCGCCCAAGCCCCACCATGACATCACTGATGATGTCACATTCCACTATCTCCAATCCTCCCACAACAATCTTCAATAGGTGCAATTTATTTTTCCGGGGCATAAAATCTTGCATAGCCAATTCTTCAATTCCACTTGATTCTCTTCCAATTAAATCAAATGAAGTCCATAAAATTAATCCAATATCACCACACTTCAATTCACATCTTCACTTGTCCATAGAACCAACTTAAGTTCCAAAAGCACGACCAAAGGCGGGCCTACTAATTTCTCGAGCCAAAATAACCATTCTCTGATTTAATTTCTGAAAAATTCTGATTATATGAAAAATCTTCTGAAGATGAGTCAATATTCCTAAAATGATTTGTGACACATCCAGACTTCCAATTTTTGAATTCGATCTCAATTCCACGGTTAATTTCACTTTGGCACGATACTAGCGCGGCCCAACCTACCGGGTAGCCTTTAGAAATTTTCATGCATTTGACCTGTGGTTGATCATCTCAAGCCACAATGTACATCTTTGAAACATTGGTGACTTTCGGTTGTCGGGGTAATCTCAAGGTTTCAAATACGAACACAGGGTACCCAATCGATAGAAAAGTCGGTCAAGTGTCGATCGACAAGAATTGTGCGATCTGGTGGAATCACCCACACCTGATCACATGTCTCTGTCGAGTCGACCTATCTCCGATCTCTAATCGGTTTTTAATTGTGCCGTAATGACCCTTGCAGATTAGCTCGGTCGAAAGATCGCTTCCTGGCCAAATTCTCGAGTCGAATGCATTAGAAACTCTTAACGGCTTCACCCGATAGACTAGTTTTCACATGAGTGGCAGACTCAAGGAAAAGAACTATATGCGTGCCAACGAAATGCCCGTCTCAATTAATTGAAAATAGAATCGGAAAATCGGGATGTTACATTAGGAGCTTGCTTAAGTCCATAAAGAGACTTAATCAATTTACATACTTTTCTTTTATTTCCAGGAAGAACAAAACCCTCCGGTTGTTCCATGTAAATCTCCTCATTTAAGTCTCCATTTAAGAAAGCAGTTTTAACATCTATTTGATGAACACAAAGATCATAAATGGAAGCTAGAGCAAAAAGAACTCGAATGGAAGTTATACGTGCAACAGGAGCATATGTATCAAAATAATATATTCCTTCTTTTTGTCTATATCCCTTAACTATAAGCCTAGCTTTACAAACTTGAATAGAACCATCAGAATGATATTTTCTTCTAAAAACCCATTTGCATCCAATAGGTTTTGATCTTTTCGGTAAATCTACTAATACCCAAGTATTATTGGACATAATTGAGTCCATTTCATCATTCACAGCTTCTTTCCAAAAAGAAGCATCTCTAGAAGACATAGTATCATCAAAGCTTCCAGGATCATCTTCTAAATTTAACACTAAAGGATATTTATTTACCACATTATTATCTCCATCTCCTTCAACAAGAAAAACATGAGTAATAAAATCAGGACCTAAGTCTTTTATTTTCCTAGCTCTAGTACTTCTCCTTAGTTCAATCATGTCTTTAAAATTCGTTTCTTTCTCTTGAAAATCACTTTGAGTTTCCCTAGATCTTGAATTATTTTCAATCATTTCAAAACTTGTAAAACATTTATTCTCAAAGAATTCGACGTCTCTCGATTCTACTATGACATTAGACTCTAAGTCAAGAAGCCTATAAGCTTTACTATTTTCAGCATACCCTACGAAGACACTTTTGATAGCTCTAGGACCGAGCTTTGTTCTCTTAGGATCTAGAGCTCGGTAGTATGCTAAACACCCCCACACTTTAATATATGACAAATTTGGCTTTCTAACTTTCCATATTTCATAAGGGGTTATGTCATTTTTCTTGGAAGGTATTCTATTATGAATATAGCATGCAGTAAGTAATGCTTCTCCCCAAAGATTAATTGGTAGCTTTGAATTTGAAAGTATACAATTAACCATTTCTCCAAGAGATCGATTTTTCCTTTCAGCTAAACCATTTTGTTGTGGAGTATATGGTGCCGAAACTTGAAGAATAATACCGTGTTCTTCACAAAATGAAGAGAATTCATTTAATAAATATTCTCCACCTCTATCTGATCGTAGAATTTTGATTTTCTTTTCTAATTGATTCTCTACTTCAGCTTTATATTTCTTAAACATGGTAAATGCTTCATCCTTCGATCTCATGAGATAAACATATAAGAACCTACTACAATCATCCACAAAGGTAATAAAATACCTTTTACCTCCACGTGTTAGCATACCATTAAATTCACATATATCACTATGAACCAAATCCAATAAATTCGAATTTCTTTTAATACTAGGAAATGGCTTCTTGGTAAGTTTTGACTTAGCACATATTTCACATTTATCAAATTCGCCATTAAAATTTATCAAGTCTAATTTTTTCATATTCTTCAAATAACGAAAATTTATATGTGCCAACCTACTATGCCATAAAATTGAAGACTCGACAATATAAGCAGAACTAGAAATATTATTATTAATACTCAGTTGATACATGCCATCATTGGCATAACCCTTCCCAACAAACAGCCCATTTTTCGACAGGATAACCTTGTCGGATTAAAAGAAAACCCGAAATCCCCTCTTACAAAGTAAATCAATAGAAACTAGGTTCTTCCTAATTTCGGGTATAAATAACACATTAAGAAGAGTTATCTTCTTTCCAGAAGTGAAGTCTATCTCCACCGTGCCTTTTCCAGCAACCTTTGCAAGAGCATTATTCGCCATCAGGACCTCTTGAACATTTGAGTCAACAATTTCTTCAAATTGCTTGAACATGTACTTGTCCTTGCACACATGGACTGTTGCTCCAGAATCTATCCACCAACCGGATTGGACAGTGGTAGAATTAATTTCAGAAACCATAGCCATTGCAACATTGATTTCAGAAATTTCCATGTTCGAAATCATGGCTACATAATTTTCTTCAACCAGATTTGCATATGCTTTCACCACCGGAATGTTCTTGTCCTTTGAAATGTTCTTACGGTAAATGCAATCCTTGGTGTAGTGTCCCTGTTTGCCACATACAAAACAACAACCCTTTTGCTTCTTTTGTGTTCTTTTGAATTTATGCCCCCCGCTTTTTACCTTGAAGTTCTGGCCGAGTTTCCGTTTTTTATCCACAAAATTCACCTTGGAATTGTATAAAACAAAATTATCACGTAAACGTGACTCTTCCTCAATGCGAAGATGTTTCTGTATTTGCTCCAAAGTAAAGTCATCCGACTTGTGAATCATCCTTTTTCCATAGTCTTTCCAACTTGGAGGCAATTTCGCAATAATTGCTCCAACTTGAAAAGCTTATGGAATATCAATCTTGAGAGCACGAATCTTATTCACAATCACTTGCAATTCATGGACTTGTTCCAGGAAGGGCTTAGTATCAATAAACTTGAAATCAAAATGCTTTGCAATTAGATATTTGTTGGTACCTTGCTCCTCCGCTTTGTACTTGAATTCCAGTGCATTCCAAATTTCTCTGGCCGACTTCATTTCAGTGAATAAGTTGTACAGACGATCGAAGAGTGTGTTCAGAATGTGTCCTCGACAAAGTATTTCATCCTCCGCACGTTTCTTCTTTTCCTTATTAACCCTCTCAATGGCTTCCGCACTTGGCTGTCCTCCATCGAAAGTAGGCTTAGGATCTTCTATAGGCGCCAAGTTAGGATCCAGAATGTAGGAGATCTTCAGAGCGGTGAGTAAGAACATCATCTTGTCCCTCCGAGCAAAATTGTTCCCATCGAACCGGTCTAGTTTGACCATATCTTGATTCATAACTTTGATTGTCTCCGACTCCATTGTAGCAAGTTAAATCCTTAAAATTGTTGGTAAAATATGCTTCAAAATTGGGTAGTACAATGAAATTGGATCTAGTAAAACAACTCGGACTTTGAGGCGTGATATCACTTTCTTTAAGGATTTATTTGCCCCACAACGTTGCTAATGGTCACCGGCAAAAATCCTCCAGGATACAACAAAGTCTCGGATGAGAATACTAAATAGCAATTCTAGTATTTCTCCAGGGTCTCTCTAAAAAACAATCGAAAATTGGCTGCAGTTTTTCAGAAAGAAGACTCGAAAAATGACCACACATTTCTTTCCGAAAAATGACAAGTATATATATGAAACAGTCTTGCAACTCTTCGTGAAAATTGCGAACAAACACGTCTTTAGAAAATTGTTCGGATAAACAAATGCGACTTTTCGGAAGAAGTCAAAAAACGAACAATTGCAATCCTTCGGAAAAATTAAAACCGAATAAGTAATTTTCCAAAGGTTGTCTTGAAAAGACACAAATAAAATTCGGAATAATTTTTTTTTTTTTAAATATAATTTCGAATTTTCATTTATATTTCATTTCCAAAATTCTCAAATTAAAAGGCAACCTTTGAACTAAAATATAAAATAAAATAATAAATAAATAAATAAAAAGCAATGGATTAATGCTAATTAAACCGCAGGAGCGCAGGCGTGCAAAGTGCTAAGTGCGCCAAATAATCGCGCAATTATCCGCGCACCCGCACACGGGTATGGTGGGGTCTAGCCCACCTAATCACTCCTTTAAATACAAAAGGGAAATTCCACATTAATAAACTAATCCTCCTGCTCCCACATTTTCTATGTGGGACAAAGTAAAAAGCACACATTTTGTTGTAACAAACAAAATTCCAACACAGTCAACACCTGGAACTCGTGCACGAGAAATCTCAATTCACTTACAGTATATTTTGTTTGATTCTAAAGCCTTCGCCTGCAATTCCGCCACCTTCTGATCGGTCTGTATCACTGCCGCGGTGCCATCAACATGGGGACCTCAGAAAGGGGCGTCGCGACCGGAGTTGGGACCGGAATCGAGACCGGCGAGGTCCTGCAGTTCGGACAGGATGGGTTCGTTCTCAACCACTGATCGATGCACTTCGAGTGGAAATAATGGCCACAGTCCAGCAGCAGCCTCAGCACGTCCCTCTCCTTGTACTCCAACAAGCAAATGGAGCAGCAGCTCGAGCCTGCGCCCTTCACCTGAGAGTAGAGGAGCTTCGAGAAGCTCCCTAGCTTGGTCGCGATCGAGTGGCTGCCATCCACTACCGATCTGAGGGGTCGACTCCGGGGCGGCGGAATGCAGAAGCGGGTGTAGAGGTAGAGGGTAAGGATGAAGAGAGCGATGAGGCCCAGGTACAGGTAACCGATGGGGATTCTCATGTTGCCGGCGGATCAATTGATGGAAGGAGTCGGCGACGTCGTCTGAAGATGGAGAGAGAGAGAGAGTGATTGTTGATGCTTAACTGTTCAGGTGGTGAAGAAAGTGAGGAAGACACATCTGGAAATGACAAATTATGTATATAAATTAGTATCTCTCGCTCATAATAATTTCGGATGCCACGATCTAAGTTGATTATTATATCATAGCCAATATAAAATGCAATTATCGTGACGCCCCTTAACATTATTGTTCCATGAGGACGGGATTAAATTATACGAGGCAAAAAGAAAAGATTTTTATTCGATACACTGTTGACATAATAAAAAATCAACACCAAAGGGTCGGCTACTGACACACATATGAAATACAATTTTGCTAATCGTGTTCCGTCCATTAATAAAAGAAAGTTTCAATGTTATAATTATTTTCTTTCGCTAATGGTATCTAAACCCTTAAAGAGATAACTGCTGTTTATCTATGTCGGCCATAGTTTCTCTCTATACTCTCTTGAGATCCTAACGAGGTAATATTGAGAAAGAAGAACAAGATCAAAGTCAACTCGGGTTAGACAAATATATATATGTATATGCATGCGTGCATTTGTGTGTGTATAAAGTGGTGCCAAGATAGAGGGGACAAGGTCAAGTCAATTTTGGGAAGTACAAAGGCAATGACCAGTGATGTTATTACCTAAATCTTCCGTTTGCTTTGGTTAACTAGGGATGTTATTACCTGAATCTTCCCTCTAGCGGGTAAGGCTAGAAAAGAAGAGGATTTTGAGGATACTTTCATAAATAAATAAAAAAGAGTGATGATTATTAAACAGAATAAACGTAGTGAAAATCTTTTTAAGAAAATACAATTAAGTCTTAAAATCTTTAAAAAGTACAATCACAACGTACAACTCATCATGAAGTGGCTATTGAATCCTAAAATTTTCAAAAAAAAAAAAAAAACAATCAAATAATTATGATTATCATCTTCTGCATGTCTTCTATCATCATGGACCTAGGACTCGTCATCAATTTTAACATAAAAATCCTATTCCTACAGAAGCAAGGGTAACCAAAGTTACCAATGAGGGCCTCCATCGACTGTCCACTCACGCAGCGGATTGCACGAATGCGTTCCTTATTTTTAACGTTCAATGCTCGCACGCCTTACCTCCTAAGTTGGTAGGTAGTTTTTCTTCCCCCTTTCCAAAGAATACCCTCGTGTTTTTTCACCCCAGAATTCGGGTGAAGTAGTTTTAGGACTTGCTCAGGTCCATGATTGTATTTATCCCAAATAATTAATTATCATTTGTTACAGTCTTCCATTATTATGGACCCAGGACTCGTCATCAGTTTTAACATAGAAATCCTATTCCTCAGCCTTCTCTAGATCATTGTTGCATGGAAAAAAAATTCGTATTTTTATCTCCCCTTTTCATCTATTGGATTCTCAACCTCATGCCTTAATATATTTCTTCTTGCCTTCATATTTCTTCAATTTCTTTTTTCAGTTGCATCTCTCTTTGTCCATCAATCCCTGTCCTGGTTATGATAGTGATTTCTTGAAGTTCCTTCTTCAAAAGAGTAATAGTGTGATTGATGTTTGAGAATAGGCAAGAGAAAAATATCAAAAGCGCGCCAAAAGTTATGTACGGAGCTTACATTGATGCTAAAAGTTTTCGCTGGATCATTTAAATATCAAATCAAAGAAAAACGATCACTTAAAAAACAATAAAGAGAACGAGAATGAGAGACCAAAGACAACAACTGAAGTACCCGAGTAAAACCCTAAATCTGTAGGAATAAGCGAACGTTGGCCAAAAATGAAGAGAACGAGAGATGAAAGATGATGTAATGACTAAGTATAAACAGCGGCGACTAGGGTTTTTTATTATGATTTTTTTGCTTTTCTAATAAGCAATGCTTCATTTCATTCCGAGAAAGGCACACGTTGAAATTTGAAAACATGAAAAGTGACGGGAGATGTTCATGGTGGATGGTTTTGATGTCTGGAGAGGTCTTGGTTTACGTGTAAGACAACCATAACTACTCAGGACGGTAGATCTTCATGGTTTATTTTTTGGTTTGTTTTCGTTAAATTCTTTTGTTGGACAGTTGGTTTGATTTGAACGTCGGAGGTGAGTCGATATATAAATATATCGAATCATGGAATTGTAAATATCCTTATACCAAACGAATGTTTTTTAGTGAAGTACCTACGTTTCTTGCATAGTCGAACGCAATTAACTCGATCTGATTAGCCAAGTCCAGCAATGGAAGTATGCACGTGTTGGAGTGAGGACATATTGACTCCCAAGACAGGAGGAAGCCACCAAAATCTGGGAGAGGTGATGATGCCACCGATTGCATATATTACGTAATATACAGATAAACTTTGCTTTCTTCTTTTCTTTCTTTCTTCAAGATCATCTCAACTAAAACCCACGTTTTTTTTCCTGTCGATTCCCCAGTTTCGTTCAGACACAAGCGCCCGTTTCATTCGACCGAAAGCATTGCGCAAACTGCAGGAGCGTCATCACAGCAAAATGCTTGCCGTAGAATCATCGTCAACCAAGAGATGCACAGAGAGAGAGACAGAGAGAGATTTGTATTCTGCTCGCTGAAATTAATGTAATGAACTCCTGAGCAAGTTGTGATCGTGTCGAACACTCTCTCTCTCTCTCTCTCCCCATAACAGCAGGTAGCATCTGCTTTGTTCTTATTCTATTATATTTGATGGATCACTTCAAAATCGTCTCCAGTTTTTGGCTGTACATTCGCTGCGCTTATCTGGCGGCGAACCACCGTCTCTTCTGCGTTTCGACAAGCCTGAGCAACCAAAGAAAATTAAAAAGGGAAAAGAAGCATCGAAATGGAGCAAAATCGATCGATTTCAGTCAACACCTCGAACCCATGCACGAAAAACCTCAATTAATTTACAGTGGATTTTGTTTGATTCTAGAATTTGAGCTGCAATTCGACCACCCGCCGGCGGCGTGACCTCAGCGAGGGGAACTCCTGACCGAAGTCGGAACCAGCGAGGTCCTGCAGTTCAGACATGACCGGTTCATTCTCAACCACAGATCGACGCACTTCATGTTGGAAAAATATGGCTTCGAAATTGGTTGAACAATGAAATCGGATCGAGTAAAACAACTCGGACTTTGAGGCGTGATATCACTTTCTTTAAGGATTTATTTGCCCCACAACGTTGCTAATGGTCACCGGCAAAATCCTCCCGGATACAACAAAGTCTCGGATGAGAATACTAGATAGCAATTCTAGTATTTCTCCAGAGTCTCTCTAGGAAAACAATCGAAAAATTGGCTGCAATTTTTCAGAAAGAAGACTCGAAAAATGACCACTTTTCTCTTTCCGAAAAATGAAAAGTATATATATGAAACAGTCTTGCAACTTTTCGTGAAAATTGCCAAAGAATGAACAAACAAATGGAGCAGCAGCTTGAGCTCGCAACCTTCGCTCGAGAGTAGAGGAGCTTCGGGAAGCTGCACAACGTGGCCTGGTCCAAGCCAAGCGCAACCGCAGTCTAGTGGCCACCATCCTCCGCACCACCATTGTAGCGGCGAGGAGGGATTGGCTCCGGTGCGGCGGGACGCAAACGGGGTTGTAAAGGTAAAAGACGAGGGTGAAGAGGACGATGAGGGCGAAGAAGATGATGAGGGAGATCCTCGTGCCGTATGCCAACTCTCCCGAGTTCTGCCCAGGGTCCACGCAACGCAAGGTCGCTGTTCACTGGCCGATCAATCGATTGAAGGAGGGATAAGTACACTAATGGTGCTATAAGTTGTGTACGGCACTCATTTTGGTGCCAAAAGTTTCCGCCGGATCACTTAAGTGCCAAATCGGAGAAAAAACACTCACTTTGGTGCCACCAGCAAGAGATTCCAGCCAAAATGATCACATGGCATTTATATTTAAAAAAAAAAAAATCGGCAACTCTTAATATTGTCCACGGTGGATGGCATAAAACGATGACATTTCCTTTTCTTCGTAAGAAATGACGTCGTTTTACCATTCCACGTGGATTACCTACAAAACGATTATCGTACAGTGGATTCAATACGGTAAAAAACGACGTGGGCCAAAAACGGTGTTCGTATAGGGTTCTCGCTTGACGCCGCCAGCCGTAGCTCACTAACCCACCGTCATTCACTCGCCCGCCATCGCTCGGCTGCCGTCACTCGGCCACCACTGTAGTTGCGCCATCGTTCACGATCGTTCACTAGTTGCGTCCTCAACTATCGCTCACTCGGGTTTGTCAATTTACTGAAAAATTTAGGGTTCCGACGGGCAAGTTAGGGCGTGGAGGGAAAATTGAGGGCTCGGCTCAGGGGGAAAGTCGTGGGGAAAGTCATGGGGACCAAATAGAAAATTTGAGGGTTTTGTCGTTCGTTCCCTTTCCTTTATGGGGACCGAATAGAAAAATAGGGCGCGGAGGGGAAAATGGGGCTCGACTCGGGGGGAAACAGTGATGGGACCGAATTTATTTAATTAATTGGATTGTTTCTGTGGGGGAAACAAGGGGACCGAATGTGATTGAATTGAAAAATGGGTGGTGGGATCTCACTTTGTTTATTCAATCCGGTTTCTTTTGCTTCTGTAAAAGCACTGAATTTGGGAGATTAGTTGCATTTATTCCTTGACAACAAAATGACAAGGACCTCCATGTGAAGAGGTGAAGTTACTGATTCTGTCATGTGGTCCCAACAAGTAATAACATTTGTTTTTTTTTTTTTTTCATTAGGTGTAGTATCAACATGGATGCGAAATCAGGTCGGCATCATTGTTTGTTATGGTGGAGAGTTTCTTATTAGCACCGATGATTGGGAATATACTGGTGGAAATGAAGGTATTATTTATGTCAATGTTCGGAAGCCATCATATATTGATTTTCTGAGGGATTTTGTGTATTTTTTACGATGTAAAGTGCAAAAACTACATTACTGTGTTTCTGGGAAGGAATTGAAGGATGGCTTGAGATTTTTTAATGACGATAATGATATTAAGAATATCATTTACTATTATCTTCACGGCGAAGAAGTTAAGGTATATGTTGAGTATTATAGTGATGGTGAGGATGAGGATGAGGATGGGGATGAGCAGACCACCACTGAAAGAGGAGAAGTGAGGGATCCTATTTAAGCGAGTAATCAGGTCGAGGATGAAAGGGAGAGAACTCACATTGACAAAGATAAACAAACAATGACATGCCCTAAAAGCTTGGGTGAAGATTTGGGTGAAGATTTGGGCGATGAGGACTTCATTGGATTAGAATGGGAAATTGCTTTATCCAGTGAATCGGAAGATGAATATTTTGCTTCAGTAAATTTCCCAAGTGATGAAGATGATGATGAACTCACACAATCAAGACAAAAGCAAAGGGAATTTCTGAGAAAAAAAACTTGCACCTTCAGCAAAGAGGCCCAAGCCAGTAAATGAGGATGGAGTTCCAGCTGAAGGTAATAGAAGTGAAGATGAAGAAAGCTGCGGCGATGAAGTTTCTGGTTCGGAGAATGAGCTTGACAATGATGATGAAGAACTTGCTCATCGAAGAAGAAGTAAGTACTCTTGCTATGATCCGACTGTTGATAAACCTATTTTTTCTGTGGGCATGAGATTTGACGATGCCAAACAGTTTAAGGAAGCTGTTATGAAGAACTTCATTGGTGAACAGATGAGTATTAAATTCATTAGAAACACGAAAGAATTTGTGAGAGCTAAGTGCTCACAACCCAATTGTCCATGGAAGCTCTATGGCGCGCTGAGTAAGAATGAGTCATTCCAGATTATGTTTTTTCAAGAGGAGCATACTTGTCCAATTATTTTTAACAATAAAAGGGTAACGAGTGTGTGGTTATCGAAGCATTTTTTTAACACTATCAAAGCAATGCCCGGGATCAAGAGCCATCAATTTCAACAGTTAGTGAAGGAGCAAGTAGGGGTTAATGTGTCAAGGGATAAATGCAAGAGAGCTAAGATGAGGGTGATGAAAATACTGATGGGTGGATATAAGGAAGAATATGCGCAGGTATGGGACTATATTAGCGAATACATGTTTCAAAACCCATCTAATAGGGTGTATGTAGAGGTTGTGGAGAGGTCACTCCATGATCTTGGGCCTAGATCTGATAGATTTTATGTCTATTTTGATGCATGTAAACGGGGCTTCTTGGCTGGTTGTAGAAGAGTTATAGGATTGGATGGATGCTTTCTAAAAGGTTTGTGTAAGGGGGAGTTGTTGGCTGCTGTGGGGAGAGATGCCAATAATCAAATGTTTCTGATAGCTTGGGCGGTGGTGAAGATAGAGAACAAGGATATTTGGTCCTAGTTTCTCAAAAATTTAATGGCTGACCTTGAGATAACCGATGGGGGAGGATGGGCATTCATGAGCGACCAACATAAGGTAATTTCATTGTCAATTAATTCACCCACTTTTAATATTAATCATTTGCATATTTTTCATGACTTGTATTTATTGGTTTGAATTTTTGTAGGGACTTATTCCTGCATTAGCTGAGTTGATGCCACATGCTGAGCATAGAATGTGCGCGAGGCACATATATGTAAACTGGTCAAGGAACTTCAAAAGAGATAAGCTCCAGAAGCAGTTCTGGCAGATAACAAAGAGTACCAACATGACTGATTTCAGATTAGCCAAACAAGGATTGTTGCAGCTGACAGAGGAAGGTTTTGATACACTTCTCCAGACAGAAGCTAAGCATTGGTGTCAGGCCTTCTTCAGCAAATAGTTCAAATGCGATATCATTGATAACAACCTTAGTGAAGCTTTCAATAGCAGAATTTTAGAGGCCAAGTGCAAACCAATCATCAGCATGCTTGATGATATTCAAGTGATGGTAATGACTAGACTGCATAGGCAAAGAGATGAGGCTACGAAATGGACTAGAGACTGTGGCCTTAGGATTATGAAGAGATTGGATGCAAACATTGCTACTAGTAGTTTCTGCCATCCAGTTTGGAATGGAGATAATGGATATGAGATTATTCAAAATTAGGATAAGTATGTTGTTAACCTTTATAGAAGAAAGTGTTCATGCCGAGCCTGACAACTGAATGGAATTCCTTGTGCCCATGCAATTTGTGCTATTCAGATGAAGCAAGAAAACCCAAATGATTACCTACATGATTGGTACAAAAAAAGCTCATACCTTGCTTCATACCAATTCATGGTGCAGCCTATCAGAAGCAGCAAATTTTGGGAGCCAACAAATCATGAAAGCCCTCTACCTTTGCCGCTGAAGAAGCAAATTGAAAGGCCAAAAAAGAAAAGAAGAATGCAGTAGGAAGAGGCATCAAGTCAGAGGATGAGTAGAACTGGCTCAAAAATGAAATGCTCCTATTACCGCAAGGAATGGCACAATAAGAAAGGTTGTGAGCTGAAAAGGCAGCATCAACAGCAAGATGTAATGGCTGAAGGTAGGACAGAAGGCCCTACTGAAGAGCTTCTTGTTAGGCCTAATGAAGGTAGGACAGAAGGCTTTGCAATAGTGCCTACTGAAGGGAAAACATCAAGCCCTATTGTAAGGTAAGTATCCTCTTTACCTCAGTAACTTTACATTTCCTATTCGATAAAATTTGATGGTTGACCATGTGTACTGGCTTCTCTTGTGCTTTTCCTCTATCATGCACTTGTAATTTGATAAGTTTTCTCTATTTGTTTCCACCATGAAAATGAGTAGATGTCTAATTATTCATTGTATTTGGTCATGATCCTGATATAGTACATTGTTGTAAGGCTTTTTGAAGTGCTCACAATTAATGCATTACAACTCCAACCTTGCATTTCTACCATGGATTACAACAAAACCTTCTGCTTCATACAAAAATGGTAGACATACAAACTTTGACTATGGTAAACATACAAACTTCTTCTCATTACTTACTTCACATTTGAATAAACTACACAAGAGAATAAGAACACAATCAACGCTCAATAAAAGTTTCTTTCAATTTTTAGCCTTGAAACCTCTCTCTTCAAATGGTCGACCAGAGATGTTAAACCCTTCATTTGAGCTTGCATTGAGTCAACATCCTCCAACTCGTCCATTAATGCAGGTGGAGGTTGATTTCGCCCTTCAAGTAACTTCAGGATCACCTCTGTCGCTCGATCAGAGAATTTCCTATCAACCCATTTGAAATATTTGCACTTCGAGCATTTTCTATATCTGCCGCACCCATGGAATCTTCTCCCGGGATTCAACCGAGTCCCAGATGTTTTTCTCAGACTCGGTAACCCACAATAACAGTAACGCTCACCATCTAATTCGCTTTTTTTATAGGAATGTGAGTCACTGCTGAAGCTTTTGTCATCCATTCGCAAGAGCAAGCTGATAACTTTGAGAGAAAATCGAAGTATGCACTCGAATTGGTCGCATTGGTCGAATTGGGGATTTAGGGTTTTTAATTTCCGATTCTACTCGAATTTGGGGATTTAGGGTTTCTTATTTGGGGGAAAAGACGCTAAACGACATCGTTTTGTGGTTTGCGTGCTAATTATATTCTCCGGCAATCCACGTCGGCTTCAAATATTAATAAAAAAAGGCCACGTCAAATTTCCGGTCAATCAGATTGGAATTGGCACCAAAGTGAGTGTTTTTCAAAAAATTTGGCACTTAAGTGATCCGGCGAAAACTTTTGACACCAAAGTGAGTGCCGTACACAACTTATGGCACTATTAGTGTACTTATCTCGATTGAAGCCAGTGACATCATCTGAAGACGGCCGGGAAGGGGGGGAGAAGACAGAGAGAGTTGGCATTTCTCTGTTCAGGTGTTGAAGAAATGGAGAGAGGAAGATGGTCGCTTTCCAAAAAATCGTATTTCCCCTTTTGATCTGTCTTTCTTAGCCAATGGAAAATTTTAGCTGACCATCCGATGAACTGAATGTATCACAACCATTAATTTTATGAGACCCAATCAAATGCTGAGCCCGCTTGGGATAGGCAAAATCAAAGGTTGAGATCTTTATGATCCATGGATAGCTCAAGACAAATTATTGACATTGTTTCACTGATTTTGGATTCCGTAACAAAATATCTTTCACCAAGTGTTATATTTTATTTTTATTATAAGAAACTTAAGTTCTATGCTAGTATTCGATAGAAAGGGTCAAATGCTAATGGAGATATATATTATATAGTTCTAGATCTTATAAAGTTGCTTAACACAAGGTCAAAATCAATAATAACCAATGTTGAAATATAATCAATAGTTTGATCTAAACTCGCTTTAACATACTAATGAAAGCTCAGTAAAATTAAAGTGGTTTGAACAATGTCAAAGTTGATTCGACAACACTAGATATTAATAAAAGCACCTAGAAAGCACTGTTTCAATTGAGTTTGAGGACACAACGCTCGAACCTAATCAATGACACTAGCAAAGGAAATAACACCTAGTAGACACTACTTTTAAATGAATATGAGAACATAACATCGAAATCTAATCGATGACGCTAAATGATGGTGATAACACCTAATAAACATTGCTCCTAGACGGATATGAGAACACAATGTCGGAATCTAATCGACGACGCTGAACAATGGTAACATCACCTAGTAAACACTAGTTCTAGATGAGTACAAGGATACAACGTCAGAATATAGGTCGGTAATAGAATCTAATCAACAGCACTATCGTCAAAATTAAATCTAGGACGGAAATCTTAAACTACAACTAAACTAAACTAGATTAAGATAAAAAGTTGAGATAAAGTAATTTTGTGTGTGTTGCTCTCGGGGGAGGGGGGGAGCTCTTTGTTGGATAATTTGCGGTATTTATAGGCTAATTTGATAACCGTTAGTGATTGGTTGCTTCATCTTTAAAAGTCGCTCCACGTTCTTTGCTAAACCGCCTTATCGATGTTCTCATAACTTGCTCAGCAAGTATTAATTGCTCCTTCGATTTTCGCGCCCTTTAAACATCAATTGTTCTCGGCCCAATTTTGTCGTCAATTCCATCTAAATTCTATGTCTTTAACAGCGTCTCTTAGCTTGAACACGTGACAATCAACTACTTTATCATCGGAAAATGTAATTTTACTTGTAGGTCCACTTAAACCTAGTTCGAGGGCTCTCGAAATCCTTGGTCATACTTCGCTTTCATGACCACCATGGCCTGGACTGATATAAATCACAGCCTGCAGGTGACAGTGAAGATGATTTCAAAGGCTTATATCCCTCGTGATTAGTACCGATAGCAAAAGTATTTTTGGGTGTCAATAGACATCGAAGCCCAAACAGTTTCACCCAATCCATAATACGAGAAGGTTATTTCTGGGCAAAACCAAATATGTACCCTCGAGAAATTAACCGAGTGCTAAACGGCAAATTTAATGTCTCTTGCTCAGAATGATCTTAGATGCCACGCTCTGAGTTCATGATTACGTTATGGCCAATATAAAAAGTAGTAGCTAATCGTTACGCGAGAAAGGGATTGATTTATACAAGGCATAAAAAAGATTTTTATTTGGCACGCTATTGGCGGAACCAAAAAAAAAAAAAAAAAAAAAAACTAACGGACGAGCACGGTTTAGCTACCGACTGATATGTGGTATTTAATTTTGCTAGCCGTATTCAGTGTTCCGTCCACTGACAAACGAAAGTTTCCAATCTTATAACTACTTGCCTAAGAAATATTTTTTAAATAATGGTATTTTATTAATACAAACCCTTAAAAGAAAACACAAGATGGTTCTATCTGTCAGCCATAGTTTCTGTTTATATTACTATCCGAATGAAGCAATGTCGGGAAAGAAGAATAAGGTCGAAGTCAACTAGGGTATGTAGGATAAAGACAAAAGGATTGGGGATATATATGAAGTGGTGCCAAGATAGAAGAGTGACAGGGTCAAAAGAAATTTGGGAAGTACAAAGGCAGTTGCACCTGGTAATGCTATTACCTAAATCTTGCGGTTTAGCTTTTGTTACTAGTGATGTTATTACCTGAATCTTCCCTCCACCGGATAAGACTAGAAAGGAAATGGACTTTAGGGCTAATTCTTGTAAGAATGACCAAAATGAGAGATAGGTCGGCCAAAGAGAGCTTTTTGGGGAGAGACTTTCCATCCAGAGCTAGGCGAGCCCTTCGTTGCCGATGAGGGTCGCTGGTGAAACAAACACAGCCTCTAGATTTTTCATCCTTTTCCATCTCACAAAATTTAAAATTCCAAAATTCTGTACTTATTGCTCCATTTTTATTTTATGAATGTCAATTCAATTTTAAGTTTTCAATTTGACCAATTTAATTCTAAACTTTTGGACGATTTACCAATATAATTACTCTGACTAATTTTGGTCAAAAAATCTATTATGCAGATACCGGCCATCTTACATAGTATGGTTCAATGCTAAAGCAGACTTTTTCAATGTTTTATAAAAAAAAAAAAATTAAATTATTATTTTTTTTTTATTCTTTTCTTTCAACTTTTCCTTTTATTTTCTTCTTCCTTCGTCAGTTGCTCGCCCATATTGATGGCTGGCGAGGCTCCACCTCACTAAATCTAGCGCCATTATAATTTTCCTTCAAAGACCATCTTGAACTAGACGAAGAGAACATGGGAAGAAGCTTAAAACCCCATGAATTAAAACCTTCAGTTTTGTAGCAGAAGAAACGAACCGGAGTTCTTTAGATTAATCAGAATAACTACATTGACAAATCATCAAAAGGTTTATAACTCAATTGATCAAATTGAAAAGTTTAATCTTAAATTGACATAAATACAAAATTTTTCTTTTTTATGGTAATTTTCCGGTCACTTTATAATAGCTATGCTTTGCAACACCAGCAATCGGTACTCAAAATTTTACCGACCAAACCCAATCAAGCAAACTGCTCT
Organism: Eucalyptus grandis; assembly: GCF_016545825.1. Taxonomy (NCBI): domain Eukaryota; kingdom Viridiplantae; phylum Streptophyta; class Magnoliopsida; order Myrtales; family Myrtaceae; genus Eucalyptus; species Eucalyptus grandis. The sequence goes on along the minus strand of NC_052612.1, from coordinate 43,310,565 downwards.
CTATCTATTGGTTTGTTCTCGTTAAATTCATTGTTGAAATAGTTCGATTTGGACGTCGGAGGCGAGCCGATATACGCATATACCGAATCACGGAATTGCAAATTTCCTCATACTGGATGAACGTTTTCAAGTTACGTACCTATGTTTCTTACATGGTCGAAATGCAATTAATTCTATCTAATTAGCAATGTCCAGCAACGGATGTATTGGATGCATGTTGGAGCGAGGACCCTACGACTCAAAACGACAGGTAGCATAGCATCATCTGCTCTGTTCTCATTCTATTGTATATGACCTATCACATCATCATCGTCTCAAGCTGTTGCTGTGCTCGCCGTACATCGTCCGGCGGCGAACCACCGGCCCACCCGCCAAACGCGACATCTGAGCAACCAAAGAGAATACAAAAAACTGGAAAAAGAAGCGTCGAAAATGGCGCGAAGTCGGTCAGTTTCAGTCAACAGCTGGAACTCGTGCACGAGATATCTCAATTCACTTACGGTAGATTTTGTTTGATTCTGGAGCCTCCGCCCGCAATTCCGCCACCTTCTGATCGGTCTGTATCACCGCCGCGGTGCCATCAACATGGGGACCTCAGCAAGGGGCGTCGCGACCGGAGTCAGGACCGGCAAGGTCCTGCAGTTCGGACAGGAGGGGTTCGTTCTCAGCCACGGATCGACGCACTTCGAGTGGAAGTAATGGCCACAGTCCGGCAGCAGCCTCAGCACGTCCCTCTCCTTGTACTCCAACAAGCAAATGGAGCAGCAGCTCGAGCCTGCGCCCTTCACCTGAGAGTAGAGGAGCTTCGGGAAGCTCCCTAGCGTGGCCTCGTCGAGGCCGAGGGTGATCGCGATCGAGTAGCCGCCGTCCACTGCCGACGTGAGGGGTTGGCTCCCGTGAACTGGCCCGGGTCCAGGTAAGTGGTCGGCACCAGTGACCGGGGTCCAGGCCGGCGGGATGCAGAAGCGGGTGCAGAGGTAGGAGGCAAGGGTGAAGAGAACGATGAGGGCGATGATACTGAGGGAGATGGCGATGCAGAACGCAAACCATCCCGTGTACTGGCCCGGGTCCATTTAACCGGAGGTGCTGCTCACGTCGCCGGCGGACCAATCGATGGAAGGAGTCGGCGACGTCGTCTGAAGATGGAGAGAGGGAGAGAGAGAGAGAGTGATTGTTGATGCTTAACTGTTCAGGTGGTGAAGAAAGTGAGGAAGACACATTTGGAAATGACAAATTCTATATATAAATCAGCGTCTCTCACTCATAATAATTTCCGGATGCCTCGATCTAAGTTCATTATTATGTCAGCCAATATAAAAGGCAATTACCGTGACGCCCATTAATAATATTGTTCTACGAGGACGAGATTAAATTGACGTAATAAAAAAACCAATCCGTAGTCACAGGTCGGCTACTGATACACTTATGAAATTGAATTTTGCTAATCCTAGTCCGTCCATTAATAAAAGAAAGTTTCAATCCTATAATTATTTTCTTTCGCTAATGGTATCTAAAACCTTAAAAAGAAAACAAGTGTTCTCATAACTTGCTCAGCAAGTATTAACCGCTCCTTTGATTTTGGTGCCCTTTTAAACATCAATCATTCCCGGCCCAACTTTGCCGTCAATTTCATCTAAACTCTATGTCTTTAACAGCATCTCTTAGCTTGAACACGTGACAATCAAGTACTTTATGATCAAATAATGTATTTTTACTTGTAGGTCTACTGAAATATAGTTTGAGGGCTCTCGAAATCCTTGGTCATCCTTTGCTTTCATGACCACCATGGGCTGGACTGATATAAATTACAGCCTGCAGGTGACAGTGAAGATGATTTCAAAGGCTTTTATCGCTCGTGATTAGCACCGATAGCAAAAGTATTTTGGGTGTCAGTAGACATAGAAATCCAAACAGTTTCACCCAATCCATAATACGAGAAGGTTATTTCTGGGCAAAACCAAATATGTGCCCTCGAGAAATTAACCGAGTGCTAAACGGCAAATTTAATGTCTCTTGCTCAGAATGATCTCAGACGCCACGCTCCGAGTTCATGATTACGTTATGGCCAATATAAAAAGTAGTAGCTATTCGTTACGCGAGAAAGGGATTGATTTATACAAGGCATAAAAAAAAATTTTTATTTGGTATGCTATTGGCGGAACCAAAAAAAAGAAGAAAAAAAAAAAACTAATGCACGAGCACGGTTTAGCTACCGACTCATATACGGTATTTAATTTTGCTAGCCGTAGTCAGTATTCCGTCCACTGACAAACGAAAGTTTCCAATCTTATAACTACTTGCCTAAGAAATATTTTTTAAATAATGGTATTTTATTAATACAAACCCTTAAAAAGAAAACACAAGATGGTTCTATCTGTCAGCCGTAGTTTCTGTTTATATTACTATCCGAACGAAGCAATGTCGGGAAAGAAGAATCAGGTCAAAGTCAACTAGGGTGTGTAGGATAATGACAAAAGGATTGGGGATATATATGAAGTGGTGCCAAGATAGAAGGGCGACAGGGTCAAAAGAAATTTGGGAAGTACAAGGCAGTTGCACCTGGTAATGCTATTACCTAAATCTTCCGGTTTAGCTTTTGCTACTAGTGATGTTATTACCTGAATCTTCCCTCCACCGAATAAGACTAGAAAGGAAGTGGACTTTAGGGCTAACCCCCCAAAAAAAAAAAAAAAAAAAAAAAAAAAACAAAAACAAAATTGAGTGATGTGTGGAAAATTTTGCAATTTTTGAACTTTGTGAGATGGGAAAGGATGAAAAATCTAATTCCGCTCAATTTGTTTTATATAAAATGAATTATTTGGAAGATATATTCCCGAAAATGATGGTTTATATTGCTTGAAATAAGTAGTCAATAAAAATATTTTCATTATGGATAATAATATATGTCTTGAGATTTGCTTTGTACTCAAAAAGAAAGACTTACATCTGAGTTTGAGACGCTCAACTTATAAATGGAAGTCCTCTTTCAATTTCGAATGGCAAACAACGACCGAGCTCGTTAGCTTATTATCCTACAAGGTCGGATAAAGGGGATAGGGTCCCCCTCTTCAACATCTAATGCGCCTCGGAAAGAGCGGCAGGATCAAAACAAAATTACGTAATATATAAGATAAACTTTGCTTCTTTTTTCTTTCTTCGAGATCATCTCAGCTAAAACCTACTATTTTTTCCTCCTAATGCCCTAAAAAACCTCAAACTTTAGGCCAAATCTTAATTCTACTCTGAACTTTCTTTTCTTCCCATAAAAAACTCTGAACTTTAGGTTTAACTCCAATTCTACACTACATTTTTTTCGTCTTATAAAAAACCACCAACTTTTACTTGAGTTTCAAATCTACCCTCGTTAACCCTCTATCCAAAATTTCTCTTGATGATTGAGAGATGGAAAACTCCCGAGGCAAGTTGTTCGAGCATCCCGAATCGAGTGTCTCAAGCACAAGTACTCTGAGCACAAAAAATTGAAGATCAAGCGCAAAATAAAAAATCCAAGCGAGATAGAAAGCTAACCCTAATTACTTTAGTTTTTCCCCAAATTTTAAATTCAATAAGAGGTCGTTTACACTAACATGGAAATTCATCTCCAAAAATCGTTTTATTGGACATGAGATTTGGGAAAGACTGAAGCAATGACGTGGACATGCGGAATCAAAAGGAGCAATTTTGGATGAAGGGTTAATGAAGATTCAAATGAGACTCAAGTAAAGGGAAAAAGATCCAAAAATTCCTATGTACAATGACCAATTCAATTCTAAACCTTTTGATTTTGTCAATTTAGTCATAAATATTTTGAGAACTTGCCGATTCAATTATAAACATTTAAATGATTTGCCAAACTAATCATAAACATTTAAATAAATTGTCAATTTAGTCATTTCGGATAATTTTAATCGGACATCACCGATGTGGACCATTTTTTATTTTTAAAAAAATCTGCATTTTGTATTATTTTTTTATATTTTCTATTGTCTATTCTTTTCTTTATTTCCCTCTTTTTCTAGAAGGCCGGCAGCGGCATTGGCGACCTCCGCTGACCACTGAGCAAGGGTCGTGGCCCTTGCTAGATCTAGGGCTCACAAGCCCATTTCGTTTGACTGAGAGCATTGCACAAACGATAGAAGTATCATCATAAGCCAATGCTTGAGGTGGAGTCATCGTCAACCAAGAGATGCAGAGAGAAATTGGTGTTTGCCGACATTAATGTGATGAACTCCTGAGCAAGTAATGATCATGTTGTCTTTTGCTGCGAAGGTTCCGAGTCTTTAACTCTCTCTCTCTCTCTCTCCCCTTTTCCCTCTCTCCCGAAACGGCAGGTAGCATCTGCTTTGTTCTTATTCTATTACATTTGACCTGCCAGGCTGCCACTTACATCATCATCATCTCAAGTTGTCGTAAGCATCTGAGAGGTTGATATCTCTTATCGGTTTCCATATTTCAAGCTTGACCAGACGTCTTGGGGGCGAGCATTTCTTTTCCAAAACTGGGTTCTCTTCTGGCAGCCTCTTGTTTTGCAGACATGTACTGTTTTCTCCTAGATCCCTTCCTACTTCTCTTCCACCGGCTGCCTTTAGCGTTCATTAACTTGTTGGAATCCTTGTTGTTTGCATTGCACCCTCAAATCTTTTGTCTGTAATCTTGTTGGGTGCACTTTTTTCTCCTTATTTTATTCTATGTAAATATCAAACCTATAAAAATGCTCCCTCTTCGTTCTCATTCGTATTGAATTGTACTCAAATATGCATTTTTGCTACTTCACGACCTATCACAATCATCGACACGTGAAAAATAAAAACAGAAAGTCGGGACCCGAATAGACACTGACGCTAACAATCTCATTCGCTGCGTACATTGCATGTAAGACTCGCTTTCGTTCTCATAAATGATGACTTTACTCTGTTGAGTCTAGCAAGCGGTAGGATGGCTTTCTAGCTCCAAAAAGCTGTCTAGAACATCACTATCAACGCACAGATCCACCTCGAACCCATGCACGAGAAATCTCAATTCGTTTACAGTGAATTTTGTTTGATTCTAGAATCTCCGCCGCAATTCCACAGCCTTCTGATCAGTCTGTATCACCGCAGCGACGTCGCCAAAGGCGCAACCTCAGCCAGGGGTATCCGGACCGGAGTTGGAACCGACAAGGTCCTGCAGTTCGGACACGACCGGCTCATTCTCAACCACGGATCGACACACTTCGAGTGGAAGTCATGGCCACAGTCCGGCAGCAGTCTCAGCACGTCCGTCTCCATGTACTCTGACAAGCAAATGGAGCAGCAGGTCCAGCTCGCGGCCTTCGCCTGAGAGTAGAGGAGCGTCGGGAAGCTCCCCAGCGTGGCCTCGTCGAGGCCAAGCGCGATTGCAACGGAGTAGCTGCCGTCCTCCGCCGCGGCGAGGGAGTGGCTCCGGGGCGGCAGGACGCAGATGCGGGCGCAGAGGTAGGAGGCGAGGGCAAAGAGGGTGATGAGGGTGAGGACAACGAGGTAGATCCCGACGCCATAAAAGAACTCGAGCGTGCCGCTCATGTTGCCGGCGGATCAATCGATCGAGGAGTTGGCCACGTCGTTGAACACGGGGGGAGAGGGAGAGAGACGGTGTTTCACTGTTCAGGTGGTGAAGAAGCAGAGTGATGAAGACGTGTCTGGAAATGGCGGGTTGCGCAATCGTTTACCCTTTTCTCCGGCGCTTGCCAAAATCTCGTATTTCCCCTTTCGATCTGTTTTTCCTTTGTTCTTATTTTTTGGTAAGATGATCGATTTTCGTTAGCCGACGGTAAACTCTAGATGAATCTGATTCAATGAACCAAATGAATCTTATGAAACCAGATGACATGTGAAGCTTACATGGGACCTACAAAATTAATGGGTGAGATCATCCCAATCAATGGAAGAAATTCTCTTTTCCACGGTAATCATTAACATCAAATACCGCAGTAATTTTTGCTCAATCCATAATATAAGTAGGTTAGAACCTGCACCCCCGAGGAATTAACTAAGTGGCAAGCATCATTTTGTTTTGAATGCAACAAATTTTTATACAAATCAGAGTGTCTCGCTAGAACAATTTTGGATGCCTCGCTCTAAGTTCATTATTACACTATAGCCAATATAAAAAGCACCTATGGTGACGCTGGTCAACATGACCGTTCTGCAAGAAATGGATTGGATTATGTGAGGCCCCAAAAAAAAAAAAGATTTTTATTCGGTACATTGTCAACATAATAAAAAATTTAATCCGCAATTACAGTCCAAGTTGACACATATATGTTATTTAATTTTGTTAATCATATTCCTTCCATTAATAAACGAAATTTTTCATCTTATAATTACTTGTGCAAGAAATATTTTTCAAAAACCCTTGAAACACAAGATATTGGGAAAAAAGAACAAAGGTCAAAAGCCAAGATGGCTAAGTAAAATAAAGACAAAAAGGATTGTGGATACATATGAAGTGGTGCCAAGGTAGAAGGACGACAAGGTCAGAATAAATTTGGCAAGTACAAAGGCGATAGTAACTAATGATGTTATTACCTAAATCTTGTAACTGGTGAGGTTATTAGATTACCTAAATCTTCCGCCTAGCAGATAAGGGCGGAAAAAGAAAAGGATTTTAAGGCTACTTTCCACCAAAAAAAAAAAAAACAGAGAGAGAGATCAGAGTGATGAAAGGAAAATTTTGGAAATTTTAAACTTTGTGAGATGGAAAAGGATGAAAAATGTAATTAGTCATTACCAATTCTCTAAAAATGTTTGCTCATAAGATTGTGAAAACGAGGGATGGAATGTTAAGAATGATACACCAAATAAGGATTACTTAAATTGGTCTATTCAAGCACCCGATGGAAATTTTTTACATTATATAACAAGTACATTAATGTATAAGCAATGTTCAAAATTACATTCACTATTCATGTCAAATACATTTTGTAGGTTTACTGTTAAATGGGTGGCAAGAGGATAAATTCAACAATGTAATATATCCAAATATACATATCACCCATCTAATTGTTAATATATATATAATAGAGAGAATTCGTAAAATTAACCATAAAAATATAATGGAGTGACAAAAAATTTTAAAAAGCACAATCAAATCTCTTCATTAGACATTTCCTTTTTCATTAAAACATGTGGCGCGACATGATTTTTCTTCTGTTTTTTTTCTTTTCTTCATTTCCATGCATGCTCCCCCTAGTACTACTCCTTTCTTCTGTACACAAGCCTAACCACTACGGCCATCATCATCAAGCTCGAGCGGCCATGGCGACGGCGAGCTTCCAAGGCAAAGCAGACCTCAAAGCTCGCAGGTGCCATGGCCCGTCGAGATCAAAGCTCGCCGTCATAGCTGCTTGAGCTCGAAGCTAGATTTACTAAAGCCCTGCCCAATACTCACCATCTCCATGGCTAAGTAACTACATTGCTGGACTCGAGGAAACCCCCGGCTGAAAGGCCATCTCCACTTGAACGAAACCCCTCTACCCCCTTTCGTATGTTCGACTGGATCGACGTCGAGCACCTTGCCGATTCTACGAGCTATCAGATGAGCATTATTTTGCATCGTAGGATAGTAAATTACACCGTAGATCTGGATCTTTAGGTCCAACTTGTTTAATGAAAGCTCGTCCGAGCCTGGAATTTGCTTTCCATTTCTTTAGATTTAAGCAGTTCCCCAAATTTGATTACCCTATCAGCTCGCTTCCACTCCTCAAATGTAAAGAGCTCCGCATTCTGATCAAGAGCTGTAATCTGGATCCAACCATCGACATCCATTTTGACAATTTTAAATTTGATTACACTTTTTAAAAATTTTAAAATTTAATTACAGTTCAGAGATAGATTTTAAGATTTTTGGTGCACTTGCTCCCACAAAAAAAGACATGATTGAAGTTCTTGCTCTTATGAAACCCCAATTAATCACAATAGAGAAGTTTGGCCAGTTCAGTGTGCTTACTAAAGTAGAAAAAGGTATTCTCCGAGAGAAACGAGTGGGAAAAAGTACCAAAAAGATTCGAAAAATATTACATTAATATCAATTTAGTTTAAAATTTTTCAATTGCATCAAATTAATCCTAAATATTTTTACATTATTATCAATTCAATCCATCTTTCAATTTGAGTTGGAAATCATTAATGTAGACGCTAGTCATACCACGTGGCATGACTAATGCAAATGTGGACATTTTTATATAATTTTTTAAATTTTTTGTTATTCTCTTTTTATTATTTTTTTCTTCTTTCTTCCCTCCCCACCTTGGCTTTGGCCAATGAGGGGCAACAAGCCCTTGGCTACAACCGACAAGGTTGCAAAGGCCCTGGCCAAAGGCCTTTGCCATCATGCCCTCACCGGCCACAAGCGAGGCCGACACCCTCGCCAGCAACCGGCAATGACCCTTGTCGGCCAAAATGAAGGAAAGAAAAGGAAACAAGTTAATAAAGAAAACAAAAAACAAAAAAATATAATGAAAAAAATCATAATATTTTGCCGGTTGTTTCACGTATGATAGTCGACATCCATGTCAACGATTTCCAATCTAAATTGGTCAAATGGACTGAATTAATACCATTATAAAAAGACTTTAGACTAAATTTGGTACTTATGTAATATGTTTAGAACTTTTTTTGTACTTCTCTCGAAATAAGTTAGTTCAGCTTTTACCACCTTACCAAGAAATTGTTGGTCAGAGAAGGAGAAATATATATTTGACTGGAAAAAAAAAAAATTGGGTACAATAAGGTTTACTTAATCCTAATTGTAAGTCCAACCTTGAACCCATGTTAACCGTCGTGATATTGACTGGACTTGGCAACTACTTTGTATTACGTTTGGGTTCCAATGGTAGGATTCTCTATCGGCTGATGGCTTTTGCGTGTAGACATGACAATAGGAAAGGGGTTTCTACATGAACAAGAAAAGCACCACGGCCTCCCAGAAATCAAGTTAAAAGTCTTGGTTTCATTTAAATTGCAGAGGTCGAGTTAACACAATTTTAAGATTAGAGGCGTACTCGACATTGCTCTATAACCCCGCAAAGAGAAGAGGGGGAAATATCTGAGTCCGAGACGTTCAACTTATAGATAAAAGTCCTCTTTCGATTCCGAATGGCGAACCTGACCGCGCTCATCAGCCAAACGTCCTAAGAGGTCGCAATGCGCCTCGTGCGTAAAGGCGAAGAACGGAAGAGCAAGATGATAGAATGTACGTAAATGAAGGGGAGGCGACAGGTCCTGAGTGCATACCAAATACACGATGCAATAACATAATCTTAAGTCGTGCAGGTCCACATACTAAATTCTTCATCACGTTCTTTCAATATCAATGCAAACTCTCAAAAAGGAGACTACAATCTAGGTGCTAGAACAACGGAAACACAATTTCAAAGATACGTCGGTCTCCACAGGGTTGCATAACCACAACGTTCAGATGCTAGCCAATCCATCGCCGCGTCTAACGTTATTTCATTCGATCAGCACATCCATTATTGTTGGGCGCACTGCACCCTCTGGGCACCACCGTGCATGTCCTCGTCCTCCTCGTATGCCTCCTGGGCCTGCGCCTGCTTCCGCCGCATCTCCTCCTCGATGTTAACATCGTGAAGGGTCGTTTCCTCGCACTCATCCAATTCCATATCGGTGAGCTGCGCTGATGACCTTGGTGGCAGAATTGTTTCCAGGGCCTTGCATTGCTCAGGGCTCAGGGTGTCTGGGAACTCCACCGTGAAGTGGATGTAGAGTTTGCCCTTCATGAATGGCCTCGGGTAGATAGGCATCCCTTCATCATTTATCGCCTTGAATTGGTCTGGTCAACAGAAACACGTAATTAGTAGCGACAACTACTAGTGTATAGATAAGGTATGAATTGTTTCATGTTCACATAGCCACAGCATCAAAACTAAAAAAATAACTACCATAAGAAAACCAAAATTTTCAATCTGGATGTGAACATGTATGGCATTTGCAAATCTAAATTGTCTAAGCAGCATAAAATACGACAAAAAAAAACCACAGCCGTCTGAGGAGAATTGTACATGACAAATATCATCCAACACAGAGTCCGTGTAATGCGGCAAAAAGGATCCCTGACATCTTGAGTCCACCAGTGACAAGACGTATATATAAAGGTATAGATCAAAATTTTGAAAACCTTTAGTTGACATTCAAGTGCAAACATTGACTGGTTAAAACGCCAAATTAAATAATGAGTTCATATAAAAGCCAATTTCAAACTAGAATAAACACTCCAAAGTTCTAAAGATCCTCCAGAATTCTGCTCAATGGTCCTTGAAGTAGTTACTCACCAGGCTTAATGACCTCTCCAGGTTGGGATTTAATAAGAAGCTGCCTGCCATCCAAATGACTCAATGCAAATTGGAAGCCGCAAAGTGATTCCGTAAGGGACAATGTATGTTCATAGAACAAGTCATCTCCCTTCCTCTTATACTTGGGATGCTCCTTTTGTTGCAAGACAAACACAATGTCACCGGTTACGGTGTCAGGCTGCCATTAAGCAAGGAGAGACGTCAAGTCGATTATTGATTAAATAACAAATACAGCACCACAAATTGTAATTGCATAAAGCTTGAGGTCCTGAAAAGGGGGAATTAGAACAAGATAGAGATTTTCTTACAGCTTCATCAGCTTCCCCAGGGAATTTTATCTTCTGTCCATTTTGCATACCCTTTTCCACTATTACCTCCAGAACCTTTTTCTCCTGAACAACCTTCTCACCCTTGCACTGTGGGCAGCGATCCTTGTCATTTATAGTCTCCCCAGTACCCTTACACTCATTGCATGGATGTTGCATCTGCTGGATCATAGAGGGGCCAAGGTGTCTAATGGAAACTTTCATTCCAGAACCCTGACAACCCACACATTTGATTGAAGCACCAGACTTGGACCCTTTACTGCAAATGGATGGAAAGGAGAATCGAGTTAGCACTTAGCAGGAACTCAGACACATTCCAGAGAAGAAGACAGTAGTACTTTGTACTAACCCTTTGCACTTGGAACAAATGACGTTGCGAGATAGTGCCAACTTCTTGGATGTACCATTATAGAGATCTTCGAGAGACACCTTGAGAGGATGGATGACATCCTCGCCTCTTCTCTGCCTTCGGCCTCTGCTGCTTCCACCACCTGAGACCATAAAAGTTTAGATCAGTATTGACTTCTCCAGCATTCACTAGATGGCACCAAACATCATGCTTATGTCATGGATGCCTATCGAACTTACCACCGAAAGGACTTCCACCAAAGAAAGATTGGAAAATGTCAAACGGATCATGGCCTCCACCTCCTCCACCCATTCCTTCCTTGAGAGCATCCTCACCATATTGATCATAAATCTCTCGTTTTTCAGGGTCACTCAGGACTTCATAGGCTTGTGCCAATTCCTTAAACTGCAGGAAAACATTCATTGGCAAAATGGTACAAGCACAGTATTATAGGAACATTGCAGAGACTGGAGAATCTAGAAACCACGTCAAGCCATGAAAAATCATTGATATGGCGCAAGCAATAATGGTTAAGTAAGAAAGCCAAGCCGTGAAAAAGGAAAAATCAACTGATCATCCCCATCAAACTTTCCCACACAAGTACAAATTGGAATTTGCACGACCAGATTATAAACATGTGCACCTATAAAGCAATGAGCACTCCAAAACCCTGTAAAAATGAACTTTTTTTCATACGGAGATGACAGAAACACAAAGAACTATTATGCATTTACGCGATAACTTTTCTACTAGATACACAAGCTATAAAAAGTTCATCTTTTCTGTGCTCCAAGCTTCCCAAAGAATCCACTGCCCAACAATTCCACAATCCATAGATTGCCAGGCCACATATCGTTCAGCGAGAATAATCAAAATTGATGGCAATCGCGATCCTACGCCCTATCCAAGCCTGACATTTCCACGACGAGGGGCCAGGAAAAATCGAATTAACCAGAGCTCCCTATCGAAGAAGCAGATCTGATCACCCGATCCAATGAACCATAAAATCACCAAAACGACAACACGAACAGATTACCCAAAATTATTATTAAAAAAATTCAAAAATTCCCCAAAATCAAGCAATAACAAAAGCACTACGGAGGGGCAAAATCCAAAGGAGGCGAATCGAAGCTCAAGGAGGGACCTTTTCCGGGTCACCGCCCTTGTCGGGGTGGTTCTTGATAGCGGCCTTCCGGTAAGCCTTCTTCAGATCATCCTGGGAAGCGTTCTTGGAGACCCCGAGGACATCATAGTACTTGGTGTTATCGCTCTTCTTCGGCGCTCTTCCGAACATCTTCCCGCCTCACTGGAAAACCCTACACCACCGCAGAAATCAAGAAAACCCCCGAAAAAATTGGACCCAAAAATCAAAACCCAATTACGAAACAAGAAGATCCGGATCAATCCGAAACCGACGTCGAGGATCGGACCGGAGAACGGACGGAAGAGAATCGAGCGAAGACGCGAGGTTGACTGACCTTGGGGAAGCTGGACGGATCGGAGGGGAAAGGCCTGGCCTTGAAGGAGGTCGAGCGCAGACACGGCTCTAGAAAGAGAGAGAGAGAGAGAGAGAGAAGGAGAGAGCTGGGGGATCTGGGATTAATAAGGGGGAGGCGATGGACGGTCAAGATTTGTTGGCGGGTGGGGGAAATTGCGAGGTAAATGAAAGGGAGTTGGGGGAAGGGGGAAGGGGGAGGGAGGAAGGATCTAGAACCATTGCCAGGCCTCTTTCTCGTGCTCGAAATCGTGGCCGTTGATCTGGGCGCCATGAGGTCCAGATGATGTGATCCACTAGAATAATTGGTGGCCTACACTCGTGCTCCCTTCTTTCCCTCTTTTTTCTTTTTCTTTTTTTCGATTATTATATATATATATATATATATAAGAACAATTTCTTCCTTCTTCTTTATTTGCCAAAAAAGCGGGGACCAATTGCTTCGGGAAACTGAACTTGCAAGATTCTATTTGGGTAATTTAGAAAAAAGATATGTAGAACAAGCACAATGTAGATTTCCAATAAAGAAAGCGATGAAGGTCTTAAAATTAGAAAGTATTGGAACCGTCTCTTTATAATTTTTAGAGTCAAAATTTGTCGGCCGACCTATCTCCATGGCAACCCCCCACGGCGGTCCACATCCCTCGCATGCGTGCCCCGTCGACGCTTGAGCCCGGCCAGGTTGGTGAGGGGCTCCAATAGGCAAATCTTAGATCACGAGGTCCGATGAATGTTGCCTCCTTTGTGATCCACATAGGAAGGGACGACGAGTTGGGCGTTATATGGCAATGCTTGTAGGCTCGACGACGATGATGATTCGTGGGCAGCCACAACAGCAACCGCCTGTTGAGAGGGCTTTGGTGGTGTGATGATGAAAGGGAGAAAAGAGGGGAGAAGTGTTCTTTTCCTAGCCTTTCAATTCCAATGACTTGGGTAGATACTCTTTTGGAAAAACTCATCGATTAGGAAAAGATTTCCTGTAATTAGGCTCCCTAAGCATCACCATTTTCATATGGAAAATGAGGAGGTAAAGAGTTTGAATTTCTATTTTCAGGTCTTCACCTCTTCAAGAGGAATTAAGATGGGAACAATTAATTTCAGATATATATTTTGACCATCGCGCTCTACAAAGAAGTAAAGTAAAAGTCTCACAATGATTTGAAAGTTATTGTAGGATTAACAAAAAAAAAAAAAACATATATATATAGGCTCTCTTTATTTCACAAAAATATTATCAATGAAAACATTTTCCTCATTTTTGGGTATTTATATCACTTAAAAAATTGAGTTGAAACATTTTCCTAAGTAATGGAAAATCTATGTTTAAATTCAAGAAAACGATTCTCTTTAAAATATTGAAAATCATTTTATAAATTATGATTAGATATCCAAGCTTGGATTAGAAACTCCATGTTTAGGCACGGAAACCCCAACGCTTGTCCGTAGGTCCTCAGTGACAAATCGAGTCAATATGCCAAGGTCGAGTCAAAAAAAGCTAAGTTCAAAAACCCAATATTTGGGCCAGGGTAAAAAAAAAAGTGGGGCTCAAGACATTAGCACCCAAGCCCACAAAGGCTAGGCCTAGGACTTGGGTACACTTGCTGAGATCCCTGACACCTTGGCTTGGTTCCATAGGGCCAAACTTGAGACCTCAAAAACTTGTGCTCAAATCCCTAACAACCAAGCTCTAGTGTCGACACTTGTGCATAGGTTCAAGTAAATCAAGGCTAAGCCGAAGACCTTAGTACTTGTGGCTTGGGTCCTTGCACCTGGATTAGAGACCCTAGTGCCTACGCCTAAATTTCCTTGCACCTAAGTCTAGGCTCGTTGAGATCAAGTCCCTAGTGCCTAGGATCAAGTCCCCCATGCTAAAGCCCAACCCATCGAGGGCGAACTTGAGACCATGGTGGCAATGCTTGGGTCCCAACACCCATGCCTTGGTCCCCGTTCTTATAACTAGATTTCTAGCGCTTGTGCCCTTGCCCGCCCTTGCTGTTGGAAGATACGCAAGAAGATTCCAGTATATCATTCAAAGATCAATTATGTATCGTATCTAACTGGATACAAATTGTAATATATTTAGTTACTTGTTTTGTACACTCTTTTGTACTATAACAATAGGACAATGTACATTGAATCAAAGCGTGAATACGAGAGGAAAATTCCCACAATTCTTTCTCTCAAATTCCTCTCTCTCGACTTCTTTCATGGTATCGAGCTTTTGGTTCGACATAGCTTCCGCGTTTTTTGAATTGCCTTCCGTGGTCTTACGCTCTTGGTCTTTGCTTCACTTGCAAACCAAAACAAGATCCGGCAGGAATTCTTGATTTCTAATTCTTTTCTAACCTGCAAAACAGAGTTACTGCAGACTTTCTCTTCATCATGACAGATCCACATACTTCACCTACCGAAGGTAATGTGACGCCTCATGATTCGCCAACTCCGGCTCAGTCCATTATTAATCCGGCAGTTGATCAACAATCCAGTCAAAGCCAAATTCACGCACAACACACGCTTTGGCAACCCAATCCGGCTCGGTTCAATCCGGGTTACCTTTCTCGGCTTTCCTTATCGTGGATGCCGTACCCATGGATTCATGGATCAAATCCAAATGCATCACGGCCGGGTTACCAAAGCGTGCGGCCGTGGAGGCCTACCAACCAATGCGGGCGAGGCTCAACCATCGGCCTTGAGCAGACAGGCGGACCTGGGAATTCGAATCGAGGGACAGACTACAACCAATGCGGGATTTCCAAGGATTTATACCTTTTCCTATGCGGCCGCCATGAGTCGCCGAACTCCGCGACGCGCCATGTTGTATGTCTCAACGCCGACGGCCCGAGTTGAAGCTCATCAACAACCCCCTCAAAGGGCCGGAGAATTACTCAAATTGGGCGCGTGATTTCCGTCGAGCCCTCATAACAAAAGATAAGGAGGGATTCATCGACGGCACCATCCGGTCCCAATTGATGAGAAATTAGGCGACAATGGAAAAAGTGTAATCAGTTAGTCGGGACATGGATAGGAAATTGTATAAACCCGAAATAGTTAGGATTGCCTCCCAGGAGGATTCAAAATTTTTTTTGGGACAATATACGAGATGTATGGAAAACTTGGATCGGGCGAGGATTTTCTCACTACATCAAGCACTTTCCGAATCAAGCAAGGAAACACGTACGTGACGACGTGCTTCAACAAACTTTCAGCCCTCCGGGAATGAGCCGGAGGCGCGGAAGAGAAACTCGATGGGCCCGAAACCACTATCCAACAACACAAGGCGATAAAAGACGAGAGAAGGCGACTCGCTTTCTACTCATTCTTAACAAATCTTACCTCCATTTCGGTCACGAGATACTTGCCATGGAGCTCGCGCACCTTCGATTGGCCGTATATTCCTTGCTTTGTGCAAGAGGAAAGCCAAAGGCTCGCCTCAACCGAAGGGAAAGGGGCGAAACCCTAGCCTTGGCCGCAAGGATCGAAAGGGGTTCGCGAACCCTAGAGAAGAGAGGAGATGCGGTGCTAGGGTTTGCGGTCGAACGAAGCCTTTTAAAGGGACTTCTTCGGACGGCCACGATCACGCGTCTAGATCGGACGGCCCACGATGGGCGCGCAACTCCTCGGATACGGGACGGTGGAGATTTCACTATCATTAAAGGATCCAACGGCGGGAATTTCACGAGAAATTATGGGCCGAATTCTTCCCGGTCCAATTCGAATGGGCAGAATTCTCATGGGCCAAACTCCTATGGGCCTAATTCCTATGGGCCGAGTTCAAAAAATAAGGGAAAATTGTATTGTGAATTTTGCAAGCGGCCTCATCACACTGTTGAAAATTGCTGGAAGTTGCATGGCAAATCCGGCAAAAAAATGGGCAAGGAGATATCGCGGCATATCGGATCACGGGACGGACCGATGCGAATCAACTCATCACTCATGGTGAATATGAGCGTTGATGCGAGTGCACCGCAAAAATTAGAAGTTCCAAAGAGAGGGAGCGATTTTACGGTATTTCTCCATGTCTGATAAACAATATATCGAGAAATACTTGGATTGTTGATTCTGGAGCCAATGATCATATTGCATGTGAGAAGAAATTATTTACTGCCATTAATGAAGAACTAGATACCCTATTGTAGTACAATTGCCAAACGGCAACGTTACTCACGTCACTCTAATCGGGACGGTTAATCTTAGTTCTCAAATTGTTCTCACAAATGTCCTATATATTCCCGAGTTCCAATTCAATCTTATATACGTGTCTAGAGCCTGTAAGGAAAATTCATGTCAAGTTTCCTTCAATGCGATAGTTGTCAATTTCGAGCCCTTTCGACCGGGAAACCGATGGGATGGGGTAATCTATCGAAGGATTATTTTTAAGGAGAAGTTCAGCCAAGCATCTAGATCAATTTCTTTGTAATAGCAGTCATTGTGTAATTCGACTACCAATGATAAAAATTTCATTTTTCATTCTAGAATGGGTCATAGTTCTTTATTTCCCTATTCTCAATGTCATATTTGCCCCCTTGCAAAGCAATCGCGTACCTCCTTTCCAATAAGCGCGATCGTAAGGTGATGTTTTTCTTTACTTCATATTGATATATGGGGACCATACCATACTCTAAATAATGATGGTTCTCGATTCTTTCTTACCATTGTGGATGATCATTCAAGGGCCACATGGATTTTTCTCATGCAATCCAAAAGTCAAGTCGTGTCACACTTAAGAACATTCATTTCCTTGACAAAGACTCAATTCAGAAAAATTGTCCAAAAAATTCAAACAGACAATGGAAAAGAATTTTTTAATTATGAATGCACGGCTTTATTATCATCCCAAGGGATTCTACATGAGAGTTCATGTACTTACACACCACAACAAAATGGAATAGTGGAAAGGAAGCACCGTCACTTGTTGGAAGTTGCCCGGTCTTTAAAGTTCCGGCTTCTATTCCGATATTTTTTGGGGAGATTGTATTTTGATCCAAAGCATATTTGATCAACCGTATGCCGACCAAGATTCTTAACGGTCGAAGTCCTTTCGAAATTCTTTTTGGGAAGAAACCAGATCTTCGTCATCTAAGGATTTTTGGGTGCCTGTGCTATGCTTCTATAGTGGGACCTAAGGATAAGATGGGTCCACGAGCTCGTCGGTGCATATTCATGGGGTATCCTACCCTACAGAAAGGGTACCGCATGTTTGATCCATCTACAGGTGATTTTTTTGTTAGTAGAGATGTTCAATTCCACGAAGACTCTTTTCCTTTTGCTGCCCAGGAATCAAGCGAAGATAGAGCGGGACATTCTCTTGCTCATCATATCAAAGAGTCTACCCATGATCCGAGATATGTTCTATATCCTATGTCTACTATGGCACCAACACCTTTAGCAACGGACTCGGATCAACACTTATATACAGGACCTTCTTTAGAATCATCTCTGTGGAACCTCAAAGTGACTCGGTCATCTCCTATGGAGCCTCTAGCAAACCAACCATCTTCTCGACGATATTCATCCTAGACGTTAGGACGAGCCACACGTCCACCAACTTGGACTAAAGATTACATATGTGGAGTGAGAAATCCACCAGGTATTCTTTTCCCTATTTCTTCTTATGTTTCCTTCGATCGATTATCCGAGGAACATAGATGTTGCATTACCCGCATTTCTGAAGAACGCGAGCCTTCAAGTTATGACGAGACAAGAAAAGATCAGCGTTGGCGAATGCTATGAAAGCAGAAGCACCGATGGATAATCATACATGGGAATTCGTCGGTTTACCTCCGCATCGTAAGCCAATCGGATGCAAATGGGTTTACAAGATCAAATATCGAGCGATGGTTCGGTTGAAAGATACAAAGCGGAGTTGGTAGCAAGGTTTCACACGAAAGAAGGGTTTGATTATCATGAAACCTTCTCTCCGTGGCTAAAGATGTTCGAGTCCGATCCTTCCTCTCCGTAGCGACTTATCGAGAATGGCCCTTACATCGATGGATGTTCACAATGCCTTCCTTCATGGAGATCTAGATGAAGAGATTTATATGGACATTCCACAGGGTTTATGGAGACAGGGGGAGAATAAAGTATGTCGTCTCCACAAATCCCTATATGGGCTTAAGCAAACATGCAAATCCCTATATGGGCTTAAGCAAGCATCTAGACAATGGTATGCAAAATTTTCTGAGTCCTTGATAGCTGCTGGTTTTCAACAGAGCAAATTTGATTATGCCGTTTTCACATGGACTAAAGGTACGTCATCTATATACTTGATGATATATGTAGATGATATGCGATTATGGGCAATGGTGAGATAGCCATCAAAAGTTCAAGCAATTCCTGCATTCTACTTTTCATATAAAAGATCTAGGTTTGCCAAAGTATTTTCTTGGAATAGAAATTGCTCGATCAGACCAAGGAATATCCCTCAGCCGGAGGAAATTTGCCTTGGAAATCATATCGAAGCGGGATTGTCGGGATGTAAGCCATTTGTAATTCCAATTGAGCGAACATCAAGCTAACCATAGCAGATTATGATGCCGAGTCTCTCAAAAGGCTGATCACTGTACTTAAAGATCCAATGAGTTATCGAAACTAGTTGGGAAGCTCATATATTTGACTATGACTCGGCCGGATATTATTTATGTTGTTCAAACCCTCGTCGGTTCATGCACAATCCCAAGCGAGTCTCACATGAATCTTTGCACTCAAAGTGGTAAAATATTTGAAGAAATGTCTGGACTTGGGATCCTTCTATCCAAGAAATGTGATATGAGGATGACATGACATATTGTGATGCGGATTATGCAACATGTCCGATGAGTAGGAGGTCCATAAGCTGGTTTCGTGTTAAGTTTGGGGATTCTTTACTTTCATGGAAAACAAAGAAGCAATCGATTGTTTCATTATCCTCGGAGAGCGAGAATATCGGGCAATGGCAAAGACCACATGTGAGATAGTGTGGCTACGTGGATTACTTCGTGATCTTGGAGTACAAGTTCAAGGGCCAACGAAATTGTTTTGTGACAATGATGCAGCCCTCAAACTTGCCTCAAACCCAATTGTTCATGAAAGGACGAAACACATAGAAGTAGACTGTCATTTCACACGGGAAAAATCCGGGAAGGGATAATCGAGACATTGGGAATTCGAACGGAGGAAGAATAACCGGCGGATATTTTCACAAAACCTTTGTGTCAAAGTCGCACGCGTATCTCTAAGCAAGCTAGGCGTCTTGGATATCTACAAGCCACCAGCTTGAGGGGGAGTGTTGGAAGATACGCAAGAAGATTCGAGTATATCATTCAAAGATCAATTATGTATTGTATCTAACTGGATACAAATTGTAATATATTTAGTTACTTGTTTTGTACACTCTTTTGTACTATAACAATAAGACAATGTACATTGAATCAAAGCAGTGAATACAGAGGAAAATTCCCACAATTCTTTCTCTCAAATTCCTCTCTCTCGACTTCTTTCACTTGCCCAACCATCAACGGTAAGCCAAGTTCCCTAGAACTAGATTTGTGTCCATCAAGGCTAGGCTGAGATCCTGGTGCCCACGCCCCAATCCTTGGGGTTAGGGTCCTTGGCACCTACACATAAGTCCATCAAGGTTAGGCCAAAGATCCCAATGCTAATGCACAAGTCCATGATGTCGGGTCCGTTGTTCATTGAGGCTAGCTTGGGACATTAATGGTCGAGCCTAGTCACTGAGGACTAGGGCATGAGCGTTGGGGTCCCAAGCTTAGCCTTAATGGACCTAGGCACAGATCGAGTTCTCAAGCCTCAACCTTAATGGCTTAGGCATTAGCATAAGTGGTTTTGGGGATGTGTGTTGGGGTCTTAAGCCTAGGCATTGGGGACTTAGACATGAGTACTCGTGACCCAAGCATAGGCACAAAAATTCCGATTGTAGCCTTAATGGACTAAGGCTTGAGTGTCGAGTACCTAGGCACGGACATTGGATTCTTCGATTCAAACATTAGCATCACACCATTTGATTTTTGTGTACCTAAGCCTAGGCTCAATAAATTCAAGAGCTAGATGTTGGGGATTCGGATACAAGCATCAAGCTCTTGTGCTTGGGCATTGGAGTCCTACACTCCACCTTTTGTAGACCCGAGCTTAGCGTTAATGAATTTGAGCTTGGATTTCAAGGATAGGCATCGGATTCTTGGGCTTAGCTTTTGTGAACTCAAGGATCAACGCTTGTGCTCTTGCTCGAGATCGAGGCGACCATGCCCATCTCCTTGACACATGGATTGGGGTCCATTGAGGTTGAACCAAGGGCTCTAGTGCTCATGTCCAATTTTCTAGCTACCCACACGCAAATGACTTGCGCTCGAAAAATGTATGTTTATTTAAAAAAAAATTAATTAGGTTTTTCTTATCAAACCACAAAAAATATTTTTAGTTCATTTTTGAATCTCAATAAAACATTGGAAAGATAGTGTCCCTTTTCCTAGAAAATGACTTTTTACATTTATATTTTTCACGAAACAAACGCAAGCTTTTCATTTAAAATAGCTTGATCCCTTGAGCTGTACTCATCAATCTGGACAAAACTCAGTGAAACCTCAAAAGACCAGAAAGTTAAAAAGGGCATCGCTCCATACAAATAAAACGGATCGGGTCTAGACGAGTACTTACTTCAGACGCCCTCTCTCTCTCTCTCTCTCTCTCTCTCTGGGGTAAAAAGCTTAAAAGCCCACCCCATCTCATCCACAATTCCACACTGATCTCTCTCTCTCTCTCCTCTGTCTTGGGGTAAAAAGCCTAAAGGCCCACCCCATCTCCATCCACACTGGTGCTTCCCACCCTTTTTCTCCCTCTGTGCTCTAATCCATCGCCAGTGAGCCACTGGCAAGTGTGGCCACCGCCCAGCTTTTGCTCTGCTTCGCCACCCCCTCAATTCTCACCCCCACCCCCACCGTTTTCCTCCCCCTCACTCCTCCCCAGAAAAGGCCTCCTCCACGTCCCTTTCAGCATAGCTAATCTTCAACCCCTCTCTCTCTCTCCTTTCACCCCTTCTCGTTTCTTCTGCATCATCCCTCTCCTTTTCGTTCTCCTCTGTCCCCTAAATCTTGCTATTTTTATTTGTCTCGTTATTGATCACATCATCATCCTCCTCCTCCTCCTCCTGCTAAATACCTAACAACCCCAAACCCCTTTCCTCTCTCTTCCTCCTTGCCTTCCCCTCTTCAAGAAACCCCAAATCCCTGCGAAAACCTGCGACCTCCATTGAAACCCAGAACTCCAAGCTCGCCCCACGACCGCGTAGCCGCGAGTTTCAGACACCCTTTGGCGATTCCTTCGTGGGTTTCCAAACTAGAAGTGAGCAAGCGAGTAAAGGAGCGATCTTTTTTCCTTCCCCCGCCATGGTCACGTCGCCCTATGTCCTCGTTCTCTCTCTGATGCTCTCCGTCTCTCTCCTGTTATTCCTCTTCTCCAGCATTCACCCCGGCAAGAACCTCCCCCTCTCCCTCCGCGACGAGAACGACGACCTCCTCCTCTTCCGCCGCGCCTCCGGGGCCGGCTCCCCCTCCCACGCGGCGGCCACCTCCACCTCCACCTCCACCTCCTCCTCCCGCTCCTTCCCGGCGAAGTTCGCCCGCCTCGGGGCCCGCAACTCCCGGCCCAAGATCGCCTTTCTCTTCCTCACCAACTCCGATCTCTCTTTCTCCCCCCTCTGGGAGAAGTTCTTCAGCGGCCACTCTCGGTACTACAACATCTACATCCACGCGGATCCTTCTTCCAAGTTCGCGCCGCCCGATGGGGTCTTCCGGAACCGGCTATTCCCTTCGAAGAAGACCGAGCGGGCCTCGCCGACGCTGATTGCCGCCGCGAGGAGGCTTCTGGCCGAGGCCATCATCGACGACCCCGCGAACTTCTACTTCGCATTGGTCTCGCAGCACTGCGTCCCGCTCCATTCCTTTCGGTACATGTATGACGCCCTGTTTGGGGACTCAATCTCCGCCATCAAAGCCTATATAAACCCGGAGAAGTACAAAAGCTACATCGAGATCCTAGCCGACGAGCCGAATTTGTTCGAGCGCTACACGGCTCGAGGAGAGCAAGTGATGCTCCCAGAAGTGCGGTTCGAACAGTTCAGGGTCGGTTCTCAGTTCTTCGTGCTCACGAAGCGGCACGCGTTGCTTGTCATTGAAGATACGAAGCTGTGGAAGAAGTTCAGATTGCCTTGCTTGAATAAGGAGTGTTGCTACCCCGAAGAGCACTATTTCCCGACGCTGTTGTCAATGTCGGATCCAAAGGGTTGCAGTCACTACACGCTGACTCGAGTGAATTGGACCGGGAGTTTCGATGGGCATCCGCATTTGTATCAGCCCGAAGAAATTTCCCAGGAGCTCGTGCACGAGTTGAGACAATCCGAGTCGAATTATTCGTACTTCTTCGCACGGAAGTTCACACCGGACTGTTTGGAACCGCTCATGAAGATCGCGGACACCGTCATCTTCAAGGATTGAGCTTTGAAGTGGTAAGAATCACCTCACTCTAGCGTTAGCTCTTGCTGTATTCTTACTCTTCTTTGCTCGAATACTGGTTTATTCTACACTCTCATGGACCACAAGATCAGCCACTTGAATAGCTTAACATCTGAGTTTCCTCGTGTTCCAGTTTGATTCGCATTCTAAAGTTAATAAATTTAGGTGACCGAGTGAAGTTTTCCACTAAAATTCCGATTTTCCATTGCTGCTCCGTTTCGACAAAAATTCTAACCTGAAAATCCACTTGCTTTTTCGGATGCCGAACTGGAGAACCCTTTTGCTTAAGATAGTCAATGGGTCATCTTCTAGTGTTTTCTTGGATCATTGTTGCTTTGCATATATTGATTCTTGCTTTAACATCATTCTGTGGCCATAAAGACATTAGCAGTATCATTAACAAACACGATGGAAACTATTTGAAGGGACCCTGTTATTCTCTCGCTTTTTTTTTGGCCCTTTTAGCTTTTTGTGGGGACACTATATTTCTCCGTTTCTTTCTCCTATCACCGACTTTGCTTAATTGTCGCAATGCAATGAGGCAATTTAGTATATTTAACATTATAATAAGAAAGGTTGTCTGGGGCAATCTTTAGCTTGGTTAGGTACTCTGAGTTGACTGGTGGCCTTGCCCATCACCATGTATTTGGTGGTGCGGGACCTTCAATGAGTTCAGCCAGATGTTGAGAGACCTTGTAATTTTGTTGAGGAGAGGTTGAGTTTGGAAGAGTTGCGCCACCAGAGCAGAGCACCTGTCTGTTGTTACATCACAGTCGTGTTAAATATGATAATTAAGAGTGTGAATCTTGCGGCCCCTGATTGAATCCATCAGATTTAAGAGAATATTAGATGAGGGAAATCAGATTTACAGGTGTTTTTTTTTTTTATAGGTCCAGATGTGAAGTCAAAGGTGCTCAGACTTGAGTTGTTGCTAAACCAGTAATTGGATTGCTGATTGATATATAGAAAAAATAAACAAATGAATCGTCGGACAGAAAATATTCAGAATACAGAAAGATTAGTTTTTCTGCAATCAAATTTATCAACTTGGAGGAGAAAATGCATCCCTAGTTTTTTTGGTTGAAAGATATACAGCTTGTCTAATCCAGTAGGCTAGCTTTTGCAACCTTGTCACTGTGAAATTAGAAGTGTTGCTGCTGGAGAAAATATCATGTAGACTAGCTTATTCATGTTAAATGTTGATTGTGATTTCTATATAAGAACCTGCAATATTTGGATGACTTTGTTTTCTTGAAAATGAATGATCTTTTGATGGGGTTTTCTTGGTGGAATAACTTTACTATCTAACATTTGATGCTGGAAATGGAATATGGATAAAGTAATTTGCTTGATGAATGGTGCGTCTTAAAAGCTTATAAGTTTCAAGAGTTGGCTACGAAACTACTTTTGTAATGTTCACACTTTCTATGTACACCTAAGGGGCACTGCACTCCTTGGGGGACAAAATTTTGCTAGAAACTTGTACAGCCTTTTAAAGTCTGATTCTAGGGAAAATGCTTCATCAAGGAGAACTTCATAAGTGGGATTTGGCTAACTTCTAAATTTCAAAGTGGTAAAACATTCCATTATAGGAAGTCAGATTGCAGACGACAGTCATCAAGTTACAATTTTGTCACGTCTTCGGTGAAAAGCTGTATGATTTAGTAAGAATGGCTGGATGATTACATCTTGGTTCTTACTTTTTCTGGGTGAACTCCTTATTCCGGAAATATCATAAAGAGGAAACCGCGAGATGCGTTCTCTCTCAGTTCCTTCAAAGAGCTCTTACTCTGCATATATTCTTCTTGAATTGTGAGCATTCAACAGTCACCAGCAGAACCTATATATAGCAGATTTCCAGATACTGCGAATGACTCGTCTTTTCCCTACACATTTCTAATGGCAACCTACTTGCATTTAATGGTCCCTGTCTCTTGTTTTGTACCTTATCCTCTGAGAACATATTATATAAATCTAATCGATGCCCGCGTGAGCGTGACATGGAAAATGTGCTCACTTGCTCGTGATGTGTGATCCTTGTCTTACTGTGGTTTCTTTCTTCCCGTGTCCACAGTTCAAGAAAGGAATCTTTTCCCCAAGTCTAGGCTTCTCGGAGAGGAGTTGAATAAAAGGGGGAAAAAGGAAGAGGGAATCTTTTGACTACAAAGCAGGACGAAAGAGACCTGCGAGGGCTGGAACATGGGGAGGGAATAACAAGGTCCTGACCCCCCTGCTGCTGCTGCTGCTGCTGCTGCTGTAGCTGTATTGTGATGTGTAGAGAGTGAACCCGAGTCAAGTTGCACATAGTGCGAGTGAGTGTGTATGTGTCGTTTCTTTTTTTTTTTTTTTTTTTTTGAGATGTTTTTTTGCCCTCCTTTTTAGAAATTTCTGCACGAAGAGGTGTAATGGACGGTGGGTATGGTGTGGAGTGGAGGAAAATCAATACCAAGGCTCGTTGCTTTTCCTCCTCCATCTCGAAGTTGAAGATGGAACTTTCATTCTCCCGTTTACCCGCCCTTCAAACTGTGACTTTAATTGTAATCTACGGGTCGCCTTTACCTTTGAATTTAAGAAGAAATCGTCTCCTTCTTTTCCCTTTGATTTGGTGGCTCTTTTTGGGGGGTAGTGCTCCTTCGTTTTTCATGTCTTCTGTGGTGGCGTTTTGATCTTTGGCTCTTCGGTTGAGGTGCGACCGCGTGCTTTGTCTCGGAAAGATTATAGTAGCTTTTGAAGATGTGAACGGGTGCGCTCGGGGTACTTTTCTCAAGACTTGTTGTGGAAGAGTACACGCAAAGTGTTTTTTAATGTTTAGGAAGTATCTCGGTACGTGTTCTTAGAGGCGGGGCTGGTTCTAAAGTGTTGTACACATCGGAACGGATCGATCCGCGCGCCACTTTACGCACAATAGCCGGTTTTTGCTTGTATCCCTAGGAGACCTATTTGTTCCGATGTTTGGAATAGTCATTATCACAAAAGGGATATTCATCTGAACTTAGGGTAATTAATATATTTTCATGCAAGGATTCTCTTGATTGACCACGCTTGGGGAAATTGTTTTGCAAATAGCTTGAAAATATAAAGCCATGGGCATATAGAAATGAGGGGTTGGCCTTGGGTTTAGATGGATCATCTCCTGCAAAAGCCCATTGGTAGATTCTGAAATTTTCCCTTTTCTTTTTGAGAGGACATTTTCCAAGTCATTGATTGAATATTGGAAAGTATCACAAGTAGAATTAGATTAGAATAATTCATCTAATTGAAGATAAGGCTAAGCCCAAGTATGTCAAATCTTTTAATTTTTCCCTTTTTATCATAAAGATTGGGCTTTATTGGTCTTGGTCTCTCTTGTAGTAAAAATATAGATTTCGAAATGTCATGATTAATGTTTCAGTTCTTTGGTTGAAAAATTATTTGAGAGCCCATATGACAAGATTCATGATCTTTAATGTTGACAAAGAAATCAAGGCTTTCATGTTTTCTGATAATCAAGAGAGGAAAACCCATGGACTTGATGGATATCAATAGAAGTATAATTGACCACAAAACACATCGATTTTTTGTGAGGTACTATATGGGATTTTGAGCAAAATTATATTTCTCGAGGGGTTGATCTAAGGATATGAAAAATGGGTATAATTAGGGAATTGCAGCATACAATATACGTCGAGACGTCGGGTTTATTATCGTATTTATAGATTGTAATGGGGAGCTCAAAGAGCATCAAACATCGCATGCGCAATAAGAGAGATACATGAAATCTAATTGCTTTTAACTTAAACTTGAATAATTTAGATTTTGAAAAATAAGGTCAAAAATCATGTATATCACCCCGTCTTAGTATGATGTTTACATTGTAATTAGTTATGCCCATCATGCCAACAACGTGTTAATTCCTCTCTCTCATGCAACATATATGTGCTAATTATTTGAAGGACATCCTATCCTTCATAACTTTGTCCTCCCCTCCTCCTCCTTTTTTTCCTTTTTTGCCAAGCATGACTTTGTCTTTTAAAAAGCATTTACTTGCGGACATAAAATTAGGGCGTGTTTGTTTATGTTTTGTTCAAAAATTGTTGGGGAACAAAAATAGAAAAACTATTTGTTTCGGGGAACCATTTTTGACTAGAAAAGACGCGTTTGGTAAATTTGTTCCCGGAATAAAAAATGAATAGAAATACGCTTAGTAAATTTATATATATATTTTTATTTCTTTTATTTTTTTAATATTTAATTTTTAATTTTTAATTTTTTTCTTCTTTTTTTCTTCTTTTGGCTGGTTCGAGGTCACACGCGGCCAGGGTTGGTGAGGTTAGCGACCTCGCCCAGCCATGGCGAGGCTGAGCTCGCCCAGCCATCGGTGAGGCTTGGCCTCGCTGGCCCTCAACGACCCTCGACGGCGGTCGCCGCCGGCCATAGTTGAGGCGGCGGCGCCAAAGAAAAAAAAGAAACAAAAGAAGAAAAAAAGAGAAGAAAAGAGATGAGAGAGAAACAACTTTTCTGTTCTTCAAAAGTGTTTTTGAACAAAAACAATTTTTTTATTTCTTATTTTTGTTCTAATTTTGTTCTCGAAACAAAAAAATAGGTTTTGAACAAAAACGCAAACAAACGTGTTTTTGTTTTTTATTTTTATTCCCGAGAATAAAAAAATAGAAAATCTGTTCATGAACAAGAAAAAGAAATACAAACATGCAGGCCCTTAGAGGGAGGTCATGGTAAGCTTTGTCTTAATCAAAGTGGCATTGAAAAATCATTTGAAGCTCATATGAAATGTCAAGAATGCATGCACATTGCATAGAACTCATCCCCACTTCCTCCCCTTTAATGCATTTAATTAATAAAAAGGCGATTAAAAGGACTCTTTCGCGCCCGCCCCCACCCCCACCCCGGGGCAAAAACTATTTGATTAAATTAACATTTTTAGTATCCCTTCCTGCTTTATGGAGCCACTATAGAACCCCAAACAAAGAAGCACCTTTTTTTTTTCCATTTTCATTTCATTTAAAAAATGTACAAAAAATAAAAAGATTCGAGCGCAAATTAAAGT
The DNA here is from genome assembly GCF_016545825.1 of Eucalyptus grandis. Classification (NCBI taxonomy): domain Eukaryota; kingdom Viridiplantae; phylum Streptophyta; class Magnoliopsida; order Myrtales; family Myrtaceae; genus Eucalyptus; species Eucalyptus grandis. The sequence goes on along the minus strand of NC_052612.1, from coordinate 43,282,519 downwards.
TCATAACTAGATGTTAAAACTTGACAAATTGTACCAGCTAACTCACCAACCAAGAAACACACAAATGCACAAAAGCAATGATAAATTGGAACACTATAACTAAACGACATAGACAATCAAACAAACTGAGATATCAACAGCTGATAGCTTTGTCTTGGACATTCTATACCATTTCCCATATTAATCACATTTTTTTTAGCCACCAAGGGATATAATTCTTTTTTCTTTATATCTCACTTTGTTAGACCATCTTCACTAATATCATAATCGTAAATTCCATGACTACTGATTTATCAAATAATATCTCTATACGTATATTGCAAATAATTCACCCTCAATTAAATACTCATAAATAATATGTGTGTACATACAAACATACTTGCGGTTCCCATCTTCACTAATTTTGTTGATTAATAAGGTGTTATCCATTTGAAGACTAGAGATATTGAACCCAATTTGTAATTTTCGAAAAAAAGAGAAAAAAAATATACTTTTTAATTTACAACATAGAACTTAGCTTTCATATAAATTTCAAGTCTCGAAATGTTCATTAACCACATGGTGATAAGAGCATAAAACATTATTTGCATTTGATGATATGGGAGTAGAACTCCCGCTGTATCTCTAATTAACATACACAGGAATCCATTTTATCACCACTAAATTGAGGCTAAAGATTGATATAACTAGCTAAATCAACTTTTGAAGAAATTTACTCGACCCTCTGTCTCTCTTTCCAAAAGGCGGTGTGTAAATACCTTTTTAATGTGAATATATATACACACAATATAAAATATATTTTATATTACTTTATATTATATGATTGTGGTCCCCTGGTCCTCCATGCAAGTTGATGCTTTGCTCTCATGCGCGAGGCTAATTTTAATTCCCACTACGTTAATATCTTTATATTGGCTCCAAGATTCTTCATGCTTAAAGTGGAGTATCTCTCTCTTTTTATTTTTTTTATTTTATTTCATTTTTGGTCATTGAGTGGAATATCTTCTAAATGAGCCCAACAGGGTTTTTCTTTATTCACTTTAGGGAGATATTTCTTTTTTGGGTTTTTATTATTCCTATATGGACTCAGCTTTCAAAGCAACAGGAAGGCCACGGTTTAGCTTAACCCTATCTATCAATTACCCAACAAAATATATCTAATCTTCGATCAGAAGCCTGATTAAAAGATTGTGGGTATGATGAGGAAAAATCTGATTAATAATAATGTTATGATTTGGTTCTTTATCTTTGAACAGAAGTAACCTTTTAGCTGCCTTTTCTTTCTTAATAAAAAGCATATGAGTAAATTTAACTTGACTTCAAACAGCTTTAAGGGTCGCGTAATCTAACTTGATTCCGAATAACTTTAAAGGTGAAGAATTTTAAAAAAGGTTTAAGGTGCTTAATATTTAAAATAAATACCAAATTTCAAGCTCTTAGAATAAATGTAAAAGTTAAGAGTGAGGTGAACCTAAAATTCTACGACGAAAGTATAAAACAAAACACTTAAATAAATCACCTCAAGACTCTTGAGCATTGAAATGATTATTCATTAGAGTATATACTTACATCACATATTACTTCAATAAAAGAAAACATAATATATGGTGTCATTGAGATAATTTCTTGCATGTAGCCACCAAAAAATTAGGCACTTCCATTGACATTTCAATGAAAGAAACCCTGCTTGCTCAAGTTTTCCAATCCTCATCATCATCGATCACTTGTCTTGGTTACTTAGAAACAAAGCTAATATTAGGATGAAGATGACGGAGATTCCAAAGGAGACGTTGATGCTAAACACATTCCACAGGGGAAGTCGGGACAACAAAAGCAGAGAAATGGAAATTTACCACTGATATACAAAAGGGAGTCTTTCAGGCCTGAGGTTGCAAGGCAGCCGAAAAGTGATGGCTGACCTGACCCTCCTCTCTCTGGGACCCACGCTTTCGTACGCTCCCTTTCCTGCTGTCTTCCAGCATCTCTCTCAGTCCCTCTGTCCCTCTCTCTCTCTCTCTCTCTGCACAATTGGAATGAATGACTCACTAAAAACTACTCGGCTCTAGCTTTCTTTCCTTTTCTTGTTTTTCTTTTGTTGCTTTTAAGTTTTCTGGAACGAGCGGCTCGTATTAACCATTCTTCACTCAACCATCACTCTGTTCTTGTGTTGGGGGAGGCGATATATTCGGAGGAAACAGTAGGTGAGCTAGAACTTTCCCGGCTACAAGCTACAGCCTTTGGATGCGTTTCGGTTTCCCTTTCGAGAAAGATTCAATCTTGCTGGTGGGTTTTCGTTTTCTTGTTCGGAGAGACCACGATTGAAGCGCTTCTCCTTGCCAAATGAGTTTCTCTGTTCTCCTCCAATCGAACCATGTGAGCGTGTCTTTAATCTTCCTTTTTTTTTTCTTTTGTTGCCCCTGAAGATTTCTTTCTGCTCAATGGTTTTTGCGTGGAACGTATTTGAATGCTCCGTGGTGTCACTGTTGCATTGTTTCTTTTTTTTTTTTTTTTTTTCTACAGTCCTATTTGTCATGCGGTTTGGTTTGGTTGAGTGTCGCATGCACATTGTTTTCCAATTTGTAAGGTATCAACTATTAAAAGGTTGCTCCTTTGTATTTACCTTCCATGAAGCTGCGATCTTTATCTTCCCCTGTGAACATATGTTAGTAGTTGTTTGATTGCAAGAAAGAGGGAAGAGAGAATTCGTGTTTAAGATGGTGCTTCTTCCCAATTAACAGTGTTCAAGCTCTCTCTGTTTCTTTCTTTCTTTCTTTTGTTTTTTTTTTTTTTTTTTTTTTTTGGGGTGTGGCCAATTGGAGGGAAGAATTACAAATGAGGATTCTGTTCCTAGGGAAGTTTTGCCAAATTCAATGAGTTATTTCATTTGACAGTTTTTGTGTAAAGTCATGGATTTGTACAGAAGCTAGAAGGTCTCTATCTGCGTGACATGTAACAGAGAAAAATTTGATGTCTACTTTTGTTTGTGAATTCGTCATGTGAAGTTTAAGTATTTCTCTACTCACAGATTCCAGGTGTCCTTTTCCTCCTCAAAGTTCTCTCAATTCAAAACTTTCTTTGTGGGATGCTGGTGCAGGTGAACATGATGTGCTCTTTCGCTTTCATAAAAGAGAGCATTGAGAGAGAATTTAACGATAGATTTATATGAAGAGCTTATGGATTCCCTTTGATTCACGTCACCATGTCGAGGCAAGCTCAACTCCCACCCCGCTGCCCATTTCAAAGAAAGCCTGTTTCTCGGCCGATTCACGACGCCATCTCTCCACCTGCAAACACATACCACAGTAATGTCTTTCCACGGCATAAAAAATCTCCCTCTCAGAGTGCCATTTTGGAGGAGCAGCCGGCATGGCTTGAGGATTTGCTGGACGATCCAAACTCAAGTTACAAGGGAGTCATCCATCGGAGATCGGCTAGTGATTCATTTACTCTTTTAGATGGCCTATCGGACTCATTACCAGCAATCAAACCCCATAGTGCAAAGCAGGCCAGAGATGAAAGGGAAGCTTCAGGCAGGTTGGACTTGGATTGCATTTATGGTCCTAATTCTCCGCGTCAAAAAGCCAACCCAGCATTACCGGACAGTGGCGTAGTTTCAGCATTGTCGGAATATATTTCACAGACTTCCCTGCAGTTCCTAGATGGCAGTCTATGCATTTCTGGAATGGTCAACTCAGATACGAACGGTGATAACTGTTTTTCAACTGGTGATGCTGAGACAAAGGCAGTGAAACGGTAAGCAGTGTCTTCATATATTCAGGTAGCAATTTTAGCTATATCTAATTACTCTATATTAGCTTCTAAACATCCTTGGTGATTGATAAGTCTGTTATCTTTTTTACATTCTTTCATGCTCTAGAATTCCGGATTCCTCATTTTTGTCAGCTGCATCTGCAAATTTATATATCCCTGATGTTTGCATATGTAGTCAATGGAAAAGCTCAGCCAAAATTCCTTAAATTCTCCAGCCATATGTTCACGGGCTTAGTATGCGTGGTTTTTATTCTTTAGCTAAGTGCTTTCTTGAGCTAAAGTACATTAATTTCTTCCAAGAGAGTATATTAATAAAGTATGTCAAGGCACTTCAATGAGGAGAATTATGAATTTATTTAAGGACGCTCTTGCGTATTTTCAAGTGCATCTGATTTTTCTAGGATTTTAATAATTGTGTGGAAATTGAAAGCTGATCTAGTTAGGACAACAGTTGTCTCCATTTTTAATTACTTGTGCAGTTGTTACTATGAATAATGGAATATGAATGTGCTGAGCTTGCATATCCATTGTTTGTGACAGCAAGTTGAGCATTCTTTCGAATCTTGAAGCTTCTTTGGCAGTGTCATGCTAAGAGTGCTCGAAGTTTATTAGATACATAGCAACCTCTTTTGTTGACTATGATAAGATATTATATCCTGGCCTTCTGAAAATGGTTTCCTATGCACATGTTGTATTGGACCTATTAACCATAAACTAGCAGCAGGGCTGTGACACTGTCTTCCCTTAAGGTGCACATAGACCTATAGATATTCTTGACTGATCTAAAATTTTCTTGGGTGAACAATTATGTTCTTATCAAGTGACTTTTCAAGGGCATCATTCTTTATGCGTTTGTTGAGATGCGACCTATGCAGCATGGCTGGACAAAGACCTTGTGTCCACTGCGTTGTTTTATTTTGTTTTGCATAATTTTTGGATGGCTTTTCCACTTCATCGTAACCAACCATGAGATTATAAAAAGTAGAGTTATACTACACTCCAGTTCTTGTGAAGTTTGTATTTTTTTTTTTAATCTACTATAGATCGTATCATATAAGCACCGATTTCCTGTGATTGGAACACCTACTCTCATTTTGGGAATAGTTATATCCAGAGAAGGATGATTGCTCATTGCTGAAGTAGCCTCTGTCACAATGTAAATGCTTCTTCCATGTTTTGGTGCAAAGCCATGATGTGAATATGAATACTACAAACAGGTCGCTTTGTCTTCCTTTCTAGTTCATGCGACAGGAGACATAGGAATTACTTATTTTGGTTTTTCTACAGGCATTCAGGACAGCGTTCGAGGGTACGTAGACTTCAGTATATTGCTGAACTGGAGAAAACAGTCAATATTTTCCAGGTTAGAGGCTTAGAGCTTCTCGATTTTGTGGCAACATAGTCATGTATTCTGGTCAACAGTGAATACAGAAAAATAAGAAATCCATATAGAGACACACCCCCAATCACATCTAGCTTTTCCCATTTTATGAGTGCCATAATTTGTAGCAAGCAAATGCTCAGCATGGACCATGCATCTTTCATGTAGACATGCAGAGCAAACCATTTGCCTTAATTATGGTAGGAAAGATGGAAACCTCTTGGTCAAGACTTTTTGACTCATTGACTCCGAAAACAGGTGGTTGTCTTGAACAGTTATAGAAGAAGCTTCAGCGTTTCTAGACTAACAAACTGCAAACTACAAGAACTTCCTTGTAATTAATTGAAGAAGAAGAGGCAATTCATCATTTTGAAGCTGGAAATAACATATGATATGCAGTTTTGACAGATCAAGTCACATGAAAGTTCGTCATTTTCCCCATACAAAAGTTTTGTTGCTTCTGCTTACTGAATAGTTCCATTCGGTTCAGTTGTCCCCGCCCCCCGCCACGTGAAAAAAAGAGTCTTCATGTTCATCTCCTTGTCTTATTCTGTAACCTAATTTGCTATATAGCCTTTAACGTTGTTGCCTGCTTGCAACTAGTGACAAGACGTTCTTTTATTACTGATGATGCTTGGTGTAATTAAAAACTCAATATCTATATAGTATTGACCCAAATTGACCCAAAAAAGAAAAAAAGATTACAGAGATGATTTTTGATACTTATGCATTTAAAGTCGCTAATGTACCCCTTGGCATAAGTATGGGGCTACCCATGTCATCAAATGTGTATTTCATCTAGAATAGCATCATTAACGATTCTCCCACACTGCTGCTAAGAAGCCATCTTTGGTGGGGAGCACGTTGATAGTCCACCATTCAACTGGTCAAGCCTTAGAACCCCATAGAAAATGTGGTGCTCAAACTGCTATTAATCAAGTAAATGCTGTCCAAATTTCCATATATTTTTCTGTGAGGAAGATCTAGGATCTAAAACTTACGTCTCTATCCAGAGCAAATAGTTCATTCTGAAATTGTAATTTTCATTTACTGCATGCCCCTGCTGCGATATATATTCACCCATTCTAAGGTCTGTGTCATTTCTGATTTTCATATTACTTATCCATTCTTGATTAAAGATGTCTACACAAGAGCAAAGATTGTATCCAAAATGTAGATGAGAACTAAAGAATGAGCTCGATCTCAATATACAGGCTTTTGAATCAGAGTTAGCAGTCAGAGTTGCTTCTCTGCTTCAGCACCGTTCTGCTTTGACCATGGAGAATGCCAGCTTGAAGCAAAAGATTGCCAGACTGCAGCAGGAAAAGTTACTCTTGGAGGGTGAGTCTTCGCTTAAGTTCCGATGATGATAATGATTGTTTTTCATGCATCCTGTTTAGACTTGAAATAGATGCTCCCATATTATTGTCCTGCGTTATTCTTGGGTTTCTTTTCCTCTTTCCGTGTGATTAGAAGGGATTTACCTATGTCCACTAGAGGGTATAACTATACTCTCGTGCAGTACCATGAGAAATTCTTTGGGTTGTGTGTCGTCTTGTCACCTGTATGTCTGAGAATCTGTGGCTGATATATATTCTTGAGATTAGACTTCTTAGCAATTTGGCATTTGTTCCATTCTAAAAGCAACGCCACAATAAGGGGAACCATTATGTAGTGGGCTTAGATTGCATTGAAGGTATCATGAGGATCGTGTATAATTACTGACCAACTTTGTTAACCCTTTACCGGTCCCCACTTTTTAATAGAGTTAATTTTTCTTTTAACAGGGCAATATCAGTCCATGAAGAAAGAATATGGGAAACTGAAATTAGGTCTTGCAAGTTCACCAAACAGCGGGTTCAGGAATCATTTTGAGGCAAGTCCTGCTGCTGGTGCTGGTGCTGCTATTTCAGAATCTGCTTGGCAGTCATTAGGTATCGAAAAACTCAATCTTAACTGAAGATCTGATGTCCAGATAATCTTGAAAACCTTGGCGTTAATGTGCAATTTGCACTCGGCATTGGGTCTTTTGTTGCACTGAAGTGCATAAACAGAAAAAAGAAAATGTCAGATCTGTAGGCGTCTCTTGGCTCAGTATCTCCTTTAAATGGGCTACTGTAAATCTGGTGAAAGACCTCGATTTTGAGTGACGAATTGGGTCGACACCTTAGGTTGCGGTAAACACGGTGCAAATATGGGCTTGCTGTCGGAAGTTCCTGCTTTCTTTTGCCTGCTGCAAAAGAAGAGGGCAGTTTGAAGTTTGGAGTTGTTGTTGATGAATGCTTTTCTGGTGTGAAAGTGGTCCAAATAAAGGGAAGGAGGCCTGCTAATGTTCATTTTGCTATTATGCTTTTGAACGACACCTAATCTAATGTCTATGCTAAAACGGCCTTCTGGAAATTCTAATGCATTCCATTTAATGAGAGGAGCCTGTCTTTTCCAAATTCAAGTTTAAAAGTTTCCTTCGCTTTTAAAACTCGAACAAAAGATTTTCCATAAATAAACGTTCAAAATTTTGGTGAATAAGTAAGATATATCGAACATAGATCTAAAGTCTCAGGAAAATGTTCGAAATAGCAACAGCAGCTATGTGATGGAGGAGTGATGTGTAAATCCGTCATGATTCATATGCAATTTACTTGGACATCAACACTTGACTTCGCAACACCAAATTCATCAAATAAGTTATCATTTACTCCAACGGTTATCGCCAAATCATTTCTGCAGTATGATGTTTTCATAGTAATATGTCATCGAATACTTTTATGACTAATCCATGCCTCCCCATATAAGGAAAATAACTTGAGAAAACAGCAATGCAAAAATCGAAAAATTAAAAACTTCATGAACAGATTGTGATATTTTGCTACAGCCCCGTGCATAACATAGTAAGATATTTATACTTGAATTCGAAACCCTTCCAACTTCAATAAGCATTTGATCTTTTTCGAAGCTATTTGTCCTTTTTTGGTGCTCTGCCCATTCCATCACACGCCTTAATGCAAAGTAGATCAATCAAAAGTGCAAGAAGGCACAACAAGATCGATCCACGAACATGATTTATATGTGAAGACGTCAAAATTGAAGTTGTGTTATTGACGTGAGTTCAGGTTTATCTCCTCTTAGCACAAAGTGAGTCGGGATGCATTTGCCAGTTTATGCGAAAGTTGCAGCAGCATTACACTGAAACAAATCGATGCATAAGCAGAACGAACAAAAGAAATCATCCCATTACAAGCTAGCACTTGCCCTTTCATACCCGCGATTTAACCAACAAATTCCACCACTATCTGGACCACCCCATCGTGCAGAACATCATGGATGCTAGTGTCCCTATCCAAAAGGAATGTTGCCTGGGAGAAAAATCAAAATAACAAACTGCACAACATGTTTACAAAGAGGGTATGTCCGTACAGCAAGTTGCACAGACAGCATGAGGAATCTTTAATTACGTATCGAAGAATGAGGAACAGCAGGTAAGCCCAGTTCGTCGTCAGCCTGTTCAGCATAAATTCAAAGGAAAGTAGTAAGAAGATGAGATGGGGAATACTAATTTTCATAAGAAGAGAGAACGTTCAGTGCCAAATAGTGGATGCTTGAAGTGTGCATCGGAAAAAATACCATGTGCATATATGCATATGTATATTAGAACAATACATCGAAATTAGAGGCACAAAACCATTATTTGTGGAGGTCTGCTACCTCACCATAGAGAGATATGCAAAGGGAAGCATAAACTACGACATATAATCCCACTAGTGCTAAATAAAAGTATAAATGCCTAGAGGCGTTTAAGTGGACTATGAGAACGATGAAGCATTCTACTGAGGGAAAAGTACTCAAGTGACTTATTAGAGGATCTATGGAGCAATCGCATCAGGAAGAAAGGACTTCAATCCAGATTTGACAAACAAGACAGGAGATATGCATCTTAAACTGTACCGCTTCAAAGGCAAAGGAAATCAGGGTGCACCAACCATTCACAAAATCAGAGAAAGGGAGGGGGAAGGAAACTGCTAGTTTGTGCATTTTCAGTACATTTAGTATGAGCATATGTACATTTTACTGCAGTTGTAGGACAGTTAATTAATGGACCATTGGTAATGAACATTCAAAACAAGCCATATGAATTTTACCTGGGCATTGGTTCTGCCAGCTGGTACTGCATGTCCTGTTGGTGCTGAAGGCAAGTTTAGCTCTTCTACATCAGATTCCTTATCAGGTTGCAGATAAGAAGGAACTCCAACTTCTGATTCCATTCCCATGTCTGCTTCCAAAGCGTCAAGCTCTGCATTGCAAAATTAGCAAGTATGATGCTGGCATGCTGAACTAAGATCATCTATTTATCTCGTCATAATTTGTTACATTTGTTTCCATTAGAAAGCAAAATGGATGCACCTTGACAATATGTAATACATACAATAAAACTTGTTCGATGCCTCTTTTCTACTGAAAATAAAATCGGATGAAGAACCACATCCATGTATCTAGCAGGTACAGTGGACAGAGTACCTCTGGGAATGAGTGTTTGTTTTTACAGTGGTCTACCTTCACTCGGATCCAAGTCTTAACTCTTAAACAAGATTACCTTCTCACTCCCCATGCTAAACTAGCTTAAAAAGGTGCTTTCTGTCAAACAGCCTAGGTGGTAGTCATGATTTCTCCTTGCATGAAGACACTGAAAATGGATTCTGCAATTTCTTACCATCCAGGAGATCATCCTCGTCAATATCATCGGGAACATTGTAGCTTCTACCCAAGGTCTCTTGAATCTCATTGCTTACGTCCATCAGGTCCATCATCTCATCTTGCAAGCTCTGCATGAAAGAGTGGCATGATTAGAAATGGTAGATCTAAAAGAAATTAAAAGGGAAATCTTTGGTGATTAACATACATCTATATCCTGAATCTTCACAGTTTTCATCATGCCTTTCAATTCCTTGTTGGCAGATTTCAAAGCTGTCATCTGGTGTAAGATAAAGCAAAAGGATATGTTAGACCAATAAATAAACCCCATAATCAATTATTTTACAACATCAGGTTATAGAAATTGACAGAAGCACCCATAACTACACATAATGGAACAAAGCAGTCTAGAACTTAAATTAATTCACATGGTCCAATTCATTATCTCCTATAATCACAACACTTCTAGTTCTAGGAAATAATGATATGTACCAATAAACAAGCATAAATTATAGTTTTGCTGAACCATGCTGCATTAGCAGCAGATTAACTGAAATTAGATGAAAGGTTGTGGTTTAATCTTTCAGCCAATTTCTGCATGCTATAGACTACAGATTACAGGATAAACAAACACCTTGTACCAATAGTACATACAATTAGAACTTTAATTAGCACCATATAAATGACCTAAAAAATCCTGCCATAACTTTGAAATACTTCATATTTGGATGGTAGCATCCTCTGTAGCTGCTACTGTACAGCAAATATGAGAAGATAAATATACAGAGCTTTCAAAGGATTTAAAAAAAAAAGAAAAAAAAAGAGGATGAGCTTTGACTGCAAAAGGACATTGTTTGGATATGCAATTCTTGCCAGCAAGGCAACAATATTCAATCAGCTGTATAAATCATAATGAATTACCAACCTATACATACAAAGGTCACAGTTTGGATATGCTTTGCCAAAGGAGAGGAGGGGAGTATATGTAAATACAACTTAAAAGATCAAGACCACCATAAAGACTAAACTCTAGTCCCTTGTAAAAGAAGAGTAAAGGCAATTGAAGCAACAACCACAAAAAGGGGAAAAGAAGTGGATGTATTGTATGAAAGACAAAAATGAAGTCCATTGCTGGTATATTCCTAGTGTTGCCATATTACTTGTTTAGGAAATAGAGATTGAAATATTAAATCGAGGAAAAAGCTTTCTAAAACATACAGTCTGCTGAGCGTCTTTGACACCCTCCGCAGCAAATGCAACTTGATCAAGGTTGAATGTCTGATTGTACAACATATCACGTTGTCCTTCATACCTGTTTCCATAACAAGATCCAGGACATGTGAGGATAAAAAAATCATTATATGGACAACCCAAACCATTCATTATGATAATATCATTTTCCCTAAAATAAAAAATCACAAGCAAAACAGTCATTCCTCATCATACAAGACAGTCTTCTTTAATCACAAACTGATTGTCATGTATCAGACATGCAAACTCAACTTGGAGACAACCCTCAAAACAATTCGTATAGAATAATGGCAAGAGATTTTCTAAATTTAACCACAGATACTGATAAGAAAGTTAAGATTATGAACACAATGCTGTAGTATGATTACCATCTCATCTCATGATTTATTTTTTCGAAAAAGAAAATTTTCTTTACAAGTTAGATACAGTAAATGATCCGTTAAACAACTTACATTCTCTTTTGCTTGAGGACCCGCATTGCACGAGCTTTCACAGCTTCTTGAGCAGGACCAGGCCGAGTCTTTCTTATCTGTTCCTTGTATCGGCTAAGCTCAGCATCTAGCTTCTTGATCTTCTCATCCACTGTGTCACCCCTCTTGGTAATCTGAGCAGAGACACAAATAATTCAGCATCAACCCTTGGAATAAGGCGGCCAGCCTAATGAAATGGGGCTAATCTCAACCAAAAAAAAAAGAAAAAAAAGAACACGATAACAAAAGTTCCAAACACACGCACACAGAGACAAAGACGCGCAGAGAGACAACCAGATTAAGTAATCATCAAAATATCAAATTCATGAACACCCACGTCTTCCAGCGGAATTCGACAGACAACCCTATTCTCAAAATCTAATTTTGCATCCCCCCACCCCCCAATTAGATATGGGGAGGTCGAACCCTTTTCCAAAAGTTGACCCTTTTATGCATCAATCGGGGGGTTGCTCCTCGAACTCTCCACAACAAGCACCCCAATCAAGCCGCGTCAACTACAGCAGTCAAATCCAGATGGGGCCTAAAAAAAAACGCGATGAATTGTACCCGATCGGAGGCATCTTGAACGGTGGGAGGGGGTTCCTTGTCCTTCTTGACGCCGAACACTCGCTTCATCTTCTCCTTCTCTCCTCCTTCCTCTCCCTTCCTTCGAACCCCAGAAAAAAACCACAGGCGAATGAACAGATGGGCACGAGATGAATCGCGAGATGGAGGACGAGATTCGACGGTCGAACGCGATCTTACCGATGCGATGACCAGGAATGGACCGCGTGCGGAAGGAAGTAAACGAGCTTCTTCTTCTCCTTCTCTCGCAAGGAAAACCAGAAAGAGAAGCTTCCGGGAAGGAAATGCGCATGATCGGGCCTTTTTCTTCCTCGATTTTCACAGCCGAGAACGTGAATTGGGCCACTGTTTTGGGCTTCAAACGAGCCCAAAGGATCAAGCCCAAATGGCGTTGAGAAATTTTAACGTGCTATGTCAAATCTATGATGATGAAAATACTTTTGAGAAAATAATTGGTGACAAACGCTTGGCTCAGCTCGATTCGAACCACCTATTTAGCAAGAAACCATAACAGATGGAATGATGTTTAAATAAACAAAGCTTGTTGCTTGACACCCTTCCAATATGGAATGGGAAGGTGGGTGTTCAAAACCCTACCTTTTAAGAGAGTTGAAGTTGGGACGATTTAGCTTTAAATATGGATTTCAACTCTCATATTCTACAAGAAGCATGGAAAATGGATCAAGTCAAATATGAATTACTACATTTGTGTTGCATGAAAATGAGTCAAAACCGGTTAAATGGATGTATTTGGATTGAAATATTTTCAATCCGATCCACCTATTTGATAGATCTATTTAGAAGTAAGAAAACTATACTCCAAAAGAATTGGTACTTTCCTCGATCAAAATCCATAAAATTGATATGAGGATTTTCTTGCATGCTGTCAATTTCGCCTCATATTGTTTTCGCAATTAGTCCTCAGTCTCCTCTAACTTGCTCGGTTTACAAAATTGAGTCCAACTTCATCGAGCCTATGATGCAGTGGCGTTCGCCTCAGTCTGCAAGGACCGTCGCCTCTTCTTGGAGACAGGCAACCGGTGAGAGTCGCACCTCGCATGCCTCCGAACCGCGATCATTCTTATACTCTGTTCCTTCTTTTAAAGCAATGAGTTTAAGTGCCTAGGGCCAAATCAACCTTTCAACGAGAGAACTTCGGCTTATTCATGCAAGCCTATTTGCTTGTAAAGTTGGTCATTCCCAGTTGGGACAAAGGCAAGATCAAGGTCAGGTAGCACCGTAAAACTACAAAAAGACAGAGAAGACGGCGGACTGAGTACAACAGAATCGAGAACATTTCAATAATCAATATGAATCAACCTGTTTCTTAGAGTCGAGATTGCTCCTGAAGCTGATCAGGAGACTTTACATCTGATATCCAGATCAATAAAACAGTATTGACTTCGAACATCAACATACATGTAGTCGTCCAACTCTATGGAAAGGACTATGGGTTCAAGCCGAGTTGTTTCCTCGTCTTCCCCACGAACAGATCCCCAGATTTTATCATGCCAGGGACACATCCAATCACTGTTATCAGGGGAAACTGCGCCACGGCCTCTTTCCTGCCGAGCGAAACAAGAGCGATTGCTGAACCAGGCTTGTAAGTAGCCATCTTGCTTTCTCTCCCTCCAGTCATCAAAAGCTTCAAGTTCTTGACGGTAACTTCTGCATGTCGTTGAGCCAAATAACCTTGCTTTAATTCCTGAAGTTAGAACAAAACTATTAAAGGGTGATTCATGCTAATTCAAGCCTCAGAAAACCATGAAAAGCTCATGTCTAGAGACACCGTAGGACAAAATGAATGTTACAGTAGATCAAACAACAGGGACAAAGGAGAACTAAGTGGAACAAACTAGACCATGATATAGTTGGCCAATCTTACCGGAATGTCTGTGATGTCTCCTATGGCAAAGACATTGTTGTGACCTTTAACCCTTAATTGCTCATCCACCATCAATCTTCCACGATTATCCAAGCTATCCTTTAGTATAGTCTCCCTAAGCCATGAGGAACCAATTGGCTTCCCTGTGCACAAAAAATGGCAATCGGCTTTGAGGGTTTCTCCTGCAGATGTTTGATAGGTGCCATCTGATACATTGGTTAAATCAACAGATTGTTCCAGGATCACTTCTACCCTCCTTGTTGTCAACCAGTTGAATGTCTTTTGGGAGGCCTTCGGACCAATAAATTCAAGCAACCTAGACCCTCGATGCACCAACGTCACCTTCTTATCTGGAAAGTCAACACTGATTTCACCAGCAAGTTCCACGCCAGTAGGGCCACCCCCGACAATCAAGATGGAATTAGCAGACTTTATCTTATCACATTCTGGAATGTAAGAAAAAGATAAGTTACTTCGGCAAATGGCTCAGATAAGACAACCATCATTTGACCACTGCCAACTGTTTAAGACAGACAACAGCTATGTTTCTTACTTTTTTCCAATGCAATTAACTAACACATTCAGCAAATGAGCCTCTGACAATGGGGATTGTCTGTTATGACCAGAATTGGAAAGATTAAGTCTCTTTGATGGGCAAATCATCGAGCTTTCCACTTTTGGACTTTTTTATGCTCACCTGCTTTGTATTGTATAAGCCGTTCACTTCTAGATCTGGGAACTGAATCTCTGTGCCCCGTGGCAATGACAAGATAGTCAAATGGGAACCTGGAGCCATCGGCAGTCAACACTTCACCATCTCTAATGTCCACAGCAGCAGAGCAGACAATCTGGCCACTCGTGAAGTAAGCTCCATGGTCAATAACTGATCTTTCAGCAACAGATGGCTCGACCATCGCCCTCAAGCTTGCCCAAGGGATCTCAAAATACTCCTTCCTAGCCACATTCGAGTAACTTATTGTCAGAAACAAATTGCACAATGTGAAAGGAGAATGAAAACAGAAGACTAAACCTCTGATACGCACATTGGTTCAGTTGAAAACTATCTCTCTGAACTTGCTCTGCACTGCAAAGTTTTCAAAGAGGCGACAACTCCAGAACAGACAATTCAGTGCAGAGTAAAGTGCATTAGAGCATTCACTTCTCTAATTTCTGTATAACCATCTATCTGCTAACGCATCTAATGCAGAACGGCAGAAGTAACTACATAATTCAAATGCGGCAATAACAAGTTCCACAACAATACACCTCAAAAGGATTACCCCACAGACAAATTTAATTTTAAAAGGAGTACATGGTACCATACATATACAACCATCTACCATGAAAACAAAAGCGTGGAGACGCAGACTAGGCTTTTGACCCACATTAGCTTGCGCTACAAGTTATCGTAATTTTTTACATCTCTAGATCACCAGTAACTCAACCAATGACATCGCTCGAGAGCTGCGAAGTGAATGCCCCGTGCTACAGGACACGTAGAAAGATTGCATCTTTATCCACAAAAATGCGACTTTCTGGGAATTAAGCCAACAAAAGCATAAAACAAAAGAGACCCAAGTGAAAAAAACAAAGGAATTCGATCCATTTGCGCGAATTCAGCTCCGACAGATGATTAAAAACGAGACCTTTTACAAAGACAAATGAGGCTTACGGATCGATGAGAACGACGTCGGCGAAGGACTGGAAGGATTTGGCGACGAGGGAACCACCGACGCCGCCGCCGATCACCACCACCCTCTTCTCGCGTCTTCCCGGCGACCCTTCTGAGGCTGAGCTCGTCATTGCAGTTCCCTGCGCGAGCTGCTGCTCCCGCCTGCGGAAAACCAAGAAGGCCCGACTCGAGGACGATGGTTGTGCCGATCTATGCGCGTGGCGACTGGCCAATCAAGGAGACAGGGAAGGTATCAGTGAAGCGCATCACTTTGGAGACCCACGAGACAAGAATGGCGTGGAGACTCCGAGCATCGACTGCACGTATCCCCAACGAAGCCCACGAATTCAGAACACAAAAGCCGAGATTTTTCATGCTTTCAATATATTGTACATATACATAGACTTTTCCTTACGACTTTGTTTGTTTTGTGGTATATGAATAATTAAAAAGACTTTTTTTTTCTCAAAAATAATTACTTGCATTTCTTGAAATGATAGTCGATGAAAAATATTTTCATTGTCGACATCCCTATATGCTAAAAATATTTGTAAATAATAATAAAAAAATATTTCGTTCTTGCATTTGTTCATTTTTGTTAGTAGATGTAAATGATATTTTTTTAAGTAAATATTTTTCAAAGATCATTTATTTTTTGTAAAATAAACGGAGCCTTAAGATCAAATGGGGATAACCCATTCCAAGTTTTTTTTCCCCTAAGATTTGAAATAATTGTTTTTGTCAAATTTTAGAGGAAAAGAAAGATCTTCCAATAATACTGTAATTTCCAGACGTATCCTCCATTTATAGCTACGTCCAAAAACCCAAGACAGGCAACTTGTTCGTGATGAGCAAGCTTAATTAGATGATTCGGTGATAAAATTTCACCGTTGTTTCTCCACGAGTTATTTTAGAAAATGCATCTGTACATTTTATTCCCCTAACTTATGTTGCTTATGTAATTTTCTATGGGGATATTTTTTATGTAATAAATACAATATGATATTAATAGGATATAATCATATCATTGGATTTTAATTCTCATCCTATATAATCTTACCATGGTTAGAAATCTAGACGATCAAAAAATGCCTAAGTAGATTTCAGATTATGGAAATAAAGAACTTGAAACAAGCCAGGAATATCCATTCCTATACCATAGAACATAAATGATTTTAATTCTCATTCTATATAATCTTATTATGGTTAGAAATCCAGACGATCAAAAAAATGCCTAAGTAGATTTACAGATTATGGAAACAAAGAATTTGAAACAAGCCAGGAATATCCATTCCTATACCACAGAATAGAATGTGTGTGTATATATACATACATGATTCATGTACATAGACTTTCCCTTAGGACTTTGTTTGTTTTGTGGTATATAAATAATTCAAAAAGACATTTTTTTTTCCTAAAAATGATTGTTTGTATTGCTTGAAATATTAGTTGATAAAAGATATTTTTCTTTGCTGACAATAATATATGTCTAAATATATTTGTAAATAATAAGATTTTTTTTTCGTTCCTTCATTTTGTAAGTGGACGTAAGTGATAGTTTCATAAGAAGATGTTTTTAAATCATTTATTTTTCTGCAAAATGAAGGAGCCTTGGGATCAAACGGCAATAACCCATTCCAATTTTTTTTTTCTAAGATTTTAAATAATGTTTTTTTGTCAACTTTTAGAGGAAAATAAAGATCTTCCAACAATATTGTAATTTTCAGAACTATCCATCACTTATAGCTACATCCAAAATTCCAAGATAGACAACTTGTTTGTGATGAGCAAGCTTAAATTAGGTGATTCAATGATAAAATTTCATCGTTGTTTCTCCACACGTTAATTTGGAAAATGATTCAGTACATTTTATTCCCTAACATATGTTGCTTTATGTAATTTTCTATGTGGATATTTTTCATGTAATAAATACAGTTTGACATCAATAGAATATAATCAAGCCCTTGTATTTTAATTGCTATTCTATACAATCTTATTATGGTTAGAAATTCAGACGATCGAAAGATGCCCAAGGAGATTTATAGATTATGGAAACAAAGAACCCGAAACAAGTAAAGAATATCGATTCCTATACCATAGAAAGTGGTAACCAAATCCTTTGGACAACAATTACTCCATTTGCCAATTTGTCGTTGGCTCGGCTTTCATTGCAATTTTTTTTTTCTTATGGTAGGATAATAAATGATTAAATGATTGCTTTTAATTAACTATAAGAATAATAGTCTATTTTTGACGATAAAAAAAATTAAATAACATACTTATAAATTATTGTGAGGTCTACTTTTTCAAGAATTTATGACCCAAAACAAGTTTTTAAGAATTTATCGATCATAATAAGTTGTTATTTTCACGATAATCGAAAAACTGTTATGCTAGCAAAAATTTGATAGGACATAACAAGATCCCTAGATTTTCACCTTTTATCCTATATATTCTTATTATAGTCAGAAATCCAAATGATTAAAAGCTGCCTAAGTAGGTCTACAAGTTATGGAAACAAAGAACTCGAATCAAGCAAGGAATATCGATTCCTACCTAATCCTCTTGACCGCGAGTAGTCCATTTGCCAATTGTAGTTTTTTTTTCTTTCCTATTCTAACTCTCAATTTACTCCGGGACTTTTGCCCAAAATTTTCACCAATTGTAGTTGGCTTCGGCTATATATATGGAGCAGAACATTGCCCTTTCCCTCAACCCGAATTACAGAACCAACAGAAACCCCCGAAGGGAGAAAATGGGAAGCAAAACAATGTCAGATCGCCAAAATGCTACCAAAGTTCTCTTCTTCTTGTTCATCATCTTCACGAGTTCGACCCCGGCGACGTATGCCCAGGGGCCCAGTTCGAGCACGTGTGAGGGTGAGGAAGTCTTTCACTTTTTGATCCCTTGCGGACCATACGCTACGGGCGCGGCTCCGTTTCCGCCAAGCGAAGAGTGTTGCACAGAAGTGAACGTCTTGGGGAACATCGTGTCGTATGATAGCCCCCAGATCAGGGTTTTCTGCAGATGCTACAAGGAGGTTGCGCCTTCCGCAGGGTTCAAGGCTGAGCTAACCCAGAAGGTCATTACGGAGTGCGAAAACGCAATCAACCTTCCGTTGGACCCTAATATTGATTGCAACAGGTGAAGCATTTTTTTTTTTTTTTTTTTTTTTGTCTCTATATGGTAACCTCTCATTTGCCTCCATTGTTACCTTCTGAGTTAGCTCTATATTGTATTTTTTTTTTTATCTCTATATGGTATGCACACGATTTTTTTCTATATAAGATGATATGATATCCTGAGATTCGTCTGCACAGAATTCCTTATTTATGCATCGCTTCCTTCATGCATGTATGGAATGATTTGACTCTAGAATTCACTCCATTGAAGCAAGAAACAATTCTTATAATTCAAGATTCGTCTGCATGAAAGTTGTTCTTTGGCAAACTCTAGGGAGTGAAATGAGGCTTGTAATTATATGTACTTAATCATTTTCAGAATAGCTTATGTATGTTGGCTGTGTGATCTCTAGTGAAATGCGTGTTTTCCATAAAAAAGTCATATATTTGCAGATTCGGACATGTTTTAGCACACCGTGTCGTAAGTGTTATATGCCGTGCTTTGATGCTTGTCCATTCTTAGGTTATAGAAGACCTTCAATTCGTTATGTGTAAGGGCTGTATTCTTGGTATGATAATCGATCAATTTATGCTTGGATAGACTCTCATTTTTCCTTTCTTTGATGGAAGCAGTCTGTGAAGCAGCAAGTCTTCAGATGGGTCCTGATTTTCAAGTCAAGACTTTGAGGAGACGGCAGAGTTTGACACGTTTCCAGTGTCTTTACATTTTCATGTAATAATCGAATAATCAATATGAATAAAGAGTTCGAAAATTGCTTACCTTTCTTTGGCGTTATATTCCTTACCTGTTATTTACAGATCTTATCGAGTCAAGAGTTCCCCTTTTCATTTGCTTCCTTCATTCGTAAAACATCATTTTTGCAATCCTCAACAATGAATCTGAAGGATCCAATCCCATCGATGATCCTTTTCCTTTTATGGAAGATATGAACGTTTGTATCTAGATACTTTCTCGACCTTTTGGCTTAGACCAACGGGTATCAAGTACGAAAGAACCCCGTATGTCCTATGGATGAGTATATCAAACATGCCAACACAAAATACTTAACTATGTTTCAAATTACGGAAACACATCCTCTCGACAACAATTAATCCATTTGATAATTTTTATTTGGCTCTGTTAGAATACTTAAATAATAAATTATGCATTCATCTAAATGTTTGAGCTTTTAAAATATTTGCAATAGTCCTAAAAAATCTCACATGATATCAAAGCCCAAGTTGCCAACAAATCTGTACCAAAAAAGAATCACATGGGAGAGTTATCAGTTGTTGCGCCTCCAACCCAAACTCAATAAGTGAGGGGAATATTATAGAGGTTGTCACATATCCTTTGTGGAAGGGGCTGGTGATCGATTTATGATTTTGAGGGAAAGCCTCACTCTTTGAGGTGAGAGACCCAAGACCACTTATTACCTGTATTGGACCGAGTGTGAGGTAGAGTGATAAAACATTTAAATATGAAATAATGTCTTCATCTAATAGTTTAAGTTTTTTGAACAGTTGGTAGTGGTATGATAAGATTCTCACATGATATGAGAGCTAAAGGTCCTAAGTTCAAATCTTTCTCGGCCCCATTTGTCTCTCTAGTTAAATTTCCACATTTAATACAAGGTAAGTGTTAGAATATTTAAATAATAAACCATGGAGATGCTAAGTTCAAATATTTCTGGGTCCCATTTGTCTCCCCAATTAAATTTCCACACTTAATATTAGGTAAAAGACCAAACTGAGTGTGAATGAGAGTGTTAGAATATTTAAAAAATAAACAATACCTTTATATAACAGTTTAAGCTTTTAGAACGGTTAGCAGTGGTCCTATAAAATCTCATCGATTAGCTCCTACAATTATGTTCTTCTTGATCATCATATTCATGAGTTCGAACCCAGTGAGGTCATTTACATGTCCAGAGGTCGCCAAACTTGCATCTCCCTATATATCATCTATTCTGGGCATGGTCTCGCCTCCGCCACACTAAGTGCTATAAGGGTATGTGAACCTTGCCACGCCCAGAGTCAACGACAAGATTGGAGGGCTCTGTGCCAATGTTTTAAGAAGAATCTACCTTGTGTAAGGATCAAACCTGAAAGAGTCAAAGAACTCTCTAGGAATTGCAAGGTGGTTGTCCCCAGCTCGACTAACCCTAACGTTGATTGCAACAGGTGAAGCCTCTTTTATCTCTATATGGTAATGGTAATTCTTGATTGCTTCCTTGCTGTTACCTAGCCACAAGTGTTCTATATATGAGACGATACGATATGATATCTCAACATTGTTAGCACATTATTCTCTATTTGCACACTGTCTCTTTTGTGCATAGATGGAATGGTCTGACTTTGAAATTTACTCCATTGAGGCAACAAATGACTCATATACTTTAATTCTAATTGACAATTGGGCTATCTTATCTTGTCCTCATTTCTAGCATGGACTAATTTGGTAACGATGGGAATGCTTTATTAGCTATTCATATCATTTTTTTTTTTTTAAGAATAAGTATCGAAACAGATTCAATGCTCTGTTCCAGACAAAATTATTCTTCAGCCAACTTTAGGTAATGAAATGAGGTTTATGATTGTATGTACCTAAATCGACTACCGAAAATTTTTGGGCAAGCCTACATATGATAACTGTGCCGTCACTTGTAATATGCGGGTCTTCCGAAAAAGTCATACACTTGCAAATGCAGGCGTGTTTTTAGCATGCCGGGTTGTGTGCATATGGAATGTTGTGGTTTGATGCCTGTCCATTCTTTAGTTATGGAAGAACTTCAATCCATTGTGTATATGGGCTGTATTCTTGCTTTGGCAATCAATCAATGGATGCTTGGATATACTCTCATCTGTCCTTTCTTTTGGTTCCTTGATGGAAGCATTCCGCAAACGAGGAATCTTCAGATGGCTCCTGATTTTCAAGTCAACACGTTTGCGGACACAGCAGAGTTTGACACACCCTTACATTGTCAGGTAACGACCGCATAAGCAAGATGAAAAAAAGTTCATAAGTTTCTTACTTTTTTTCAATTTCATTTTTAATAATTAATCTGCTATCTCATACGGCAATATTTATCAATGGACTTCTCCTTACTAAAGGAACGAAAAAATGACATTAAAAGTGTCAAAAGTTGTTTACGACACTCACTTTAGTGTTAAAAAAATTTGTTGGCTCATTTAAGTACCAAATTAGGAAAAAAAATCGATCACTTAAGTGCTTTCGGTAAGAAATTCCAACTAAATTGACAACGTGACATTTATAAATAATCTTGTTTCTAACTTGGCATATCTTTTAAAAATCTAGTCCACGTGGACATCTAAAATGATGTGGCACAATCCTATGTGGCTTGGTGGGCAAAACGGTGTCGCATGGGAAGGATCAAAATAACGTTGGAGTGTCAAAAGTTGTTTACGACACTCACTTTAGTATCAAAATTTTTGTTGGCTCATTTAAGTACCAAATTGGAAAAAAAACCGATCGCTTAAGTGTCATCTGTAAGAAATTCCGACTAAATTGACAACGTGACATTTATAATTAATTTTGCTTCTGACTTGGCATATCTTTTAAAAAATCTAGTTCACGTGGACATCTAAAATGACGTCGTACAATCCTACGTGGCTTGGTGGGCAAAACGGTGTCGCATGGGAAGGATCAAAATAACGTTGGGTCAGCGTCGTTGCGTTGGGTCAGCGTCGTTTAGGCATACGAACTCCTTTTCATCGTTCACTCAACCGTCGCTCTCACATTGCATGCCTCTCGCTCTCGCCTCGCCTCTCAACTCTCGCCTTCACCTCGTTGCCACTGACGCTCTACTTCAGCAAAAGACACGAGCAAAAATCAAGTACAGATTGTAATTTTTGTGAAGAGACACAATTTTACCGCCAACCCACACGGTCTATTAATAATGCTTAAGCCGCAGGCCAATCATGCCGAGGCATGGCCCGATATGTTACCAAGATGGGCAAGCACGGCTTGTTTAGTTGTCGGGCCAGAGGCCCGCCTGATAGTGTCAAAAAAAAAAAAAAAAACCCGACCCGACCCGACCCGACCCAGCCAGCCCGACCCTAAAATCAGGGTACTTTGGGGTTGGGCCTTTTGAGTGTTGGTATTGTTTGGGTTAGGGTCGGGTTGGGCCAGGCCAGTACTAATTCTCTCTCTGTCTCCCTCTCTCCCTGGGCGTGCGTAACGCAATGCCAGCACTTGGCCGGACCGACCCGTTATATGATATTTTGGGTATCCGGTCGGGTCAAGCACACATCTATGGTTTCGGATTGGGTCAGGTATCACGAGAACCTGACCCGACCTATTGACACCGTCTGGCCTGCCCCACCCCCGCTGCCGCAGGACCCATGGCTAGATAGTCAACAGCTCCGCTGGGGAGAATTTGTTTCCTCGTAGCACACAACAATGAAGGATCCGGTTTCTCCCACCCCGGACCTTATTTCCGTGGGCCGACTATTATTACCATTAATCCGGGTCAATGCGTTTCATATTCTTATTCTCCGCTGGAGGAACTGCCCGCCGCTCTTCGTGGCGCATCTAAACCACCGGCCTCGATTTAAACATTTTCCTCCTCTTCTTTTTCTTTTTTTGGTTTGGAAATTACTATTTATTTCTTCTTTTCCCTCCGTGTCCCTAACTCCCGAAAGAAATAAATTGTTTGGGTAAAGGGGTTTTAAATTGTAATTGCAATCTCTTCCTTTAAAAGGGAAGATTTTGGTTTTACACCGACTCGACTTAGAGATTATCTTTTGGAGATTTATATTTTCATCACAAGCGATTTATCTCACTATATATTTACATTCGGAAAGGTCGTCAAGCGAACACAAACATTTAAAAGAAGGAAATCAAGGATCACAAACTCTATTTTGACATGCATGTGTTCGGGTTTAAATAGCTTCTAAGTTCAGAATAATTATCGTGAAAAATTCTTGTAAAAACTTATTCATAGGCTCAACATTTTTGCTCGATAATAAATTTTATAAGCATGCATATTATATCGCTGGTCAACATTGACGAATTGTTATTCATGTTCAATAATATGCTAAAGCATTTTCAATAATCAAAATATTATTCTCACTAGACATATGAACGATAAGCTAGTGGTATCGGATCAATTCATGAACAATGACATGACAATGCTATTTTTGTATTTATAGATATGTTGAATTAGCTCAAGATTATTAATTTCATCCGAATTCAAACGGAATTGGGATGGATTTGGTCAAATACTATTTTCATATCTACATATAGATCCAATGTTTTTTTTCTTAAGGTAATGGGCATTCTCGAACGACAAATGTAAACTAATTTCATTGATTTTTCTTTATCGGAAAAGCTAATTTCATTTGGTTTTGTCTAATTTACGGCTTCTATTCTTTATTTTCATTTTCCCGGGGCGCGGTCGAGGGCACGCTCGAGCATTCCGAGATGTCGGCAACCCACGCGCCTCCGGAGCGCGTGGAATTCGGAATCCCTTTGGGGCACGCGAAAGAGGAGCGTGATGCCTCGATGGAACAAAGGAATGTTCAGAGCAACTCTCGGTGGAGCAATTTGCAATCTTGCTTGCAAAGCATTTCACGTCCTTCTACAAAGAGGTTAGCGCTTACCTTATTCTGGGAGAGACTATCGGGAGACAATTTATGTGATGGATTTTACTTTGTTGCCGGAAAGAGGTCGCTGTATCTTGCCACTGTTACAGCTCAAGATCCAAGAATATAGTTTGGAGTCCTCGTGTTTCACCATTCGGATTCGGTTGTATGTGGAGATCTTGTTATGGATGGGAGCCGTGACACAAACTCATCACTGATCGTGGCCAAAAAAGTTAGAAAGAAAATCAGGGAGAGGTTATTAATAGCTCGGTTGCATTGCTTGAGATGAAATATTAGATAATCTGTTGATAGGAAAGCCAAAGTTTGCATGGTCATGATGTCTGCCCCAGAAGACAACAACTTTATTGGTTAGCCTGTGCATCATATGTCTGCATGTTATCATTTAAGGCATCAAAATGGGAGGGGGGAATATATCAAAAGTGTGTTTGGAAGTGGATGCATGTCGGCCTGTCTAGAACTTAGGATGCTGTCTCATCTGATGCGATGGCACGGTATTTGTGATTTCAGAAGTTGCTGCATGTGGGTATCAACTTGGTTGTTCCACTCTTTGCCCGCACATGAAATGCACATGGATGACCATCTGTGGCAAATAGACATACATGTATGTGAGAGAGAGAGAGAAAGAGAGGGAGGGAGGGAGGGAGGTAACTTGTTAGATTTATAGTCCGTACAATTTTCTTTAATTGATCAATGCCAACCATTAATCCTTTCCAAGTATTATTGGGAGGTGCCTTTTTAATGCTGTTAGGTTTTAGCACATGTTTTCTCAGGAGTGTATCGTAAGCATGCCATTGATATTTGATAGCTGGGCAAATTTAAGGGACCATGGTGGCACCTAAAGCTGTGATACATTATCTTGATCTAACTAGGATCTAACTTGCGAATGACTGAGAGAAACAATTATCATGTCCTTGAATAATTCTTGTGTAATTGACTCTGCTTCACAGGACAGTTTGTGGTTCCTACTTGTCACAAGTGATCTACACAAACAATCAGATTAACCTCATGGCACTCAGTGTTAGATGCTCTATTAGTAGCACTGATGTTGTTACGTTTATTTCTGACTCTAGGTACAATAGCTGCTGTAGTCAAAATTGTGGAGAAGCCTTGGGAACGAGTATATGTGGACGGACAACCTCATGAACATGGTAGGCCTTTTCATCTTTAGCAATTGAAAGTTTCATTTAGTTTTCATTTCAATAAATGGTGTTGCCTAGATAAAAAGCCTGATAATGACTATATTTCTTTTTTTTGGTTTCCTGTGCTGTTGTTCTGTCTGTACAGAAATGTGCTGCTAGAGTTTCCAGACTTGTTATACACGTGACTTAAATTATTATCTAATTTAGGACAATATTAATCTGGGTAATGCTGGAGAAATGCTCTCATGAGAACCTCTTTATCTGCGATTCTGTGTTTCGGGATCTTTTTAAGGGGATAAAAACCTTTCAGGTATTGACCGACCTTCTTTGAATATCTATAATAGGGTTGGAGGTTCAATGGCTTGACTTTGAGTGATGTGAAGATCAATTTTGGCACATACCTTTATCAAAAGGGGCAATTGAATGTTTCAGAGCACGTGGAGATATGTCTTCTTGACAGATGGTAGCAATTGATTGCTAAAGAAAAACTAAGACATAAGGACATACTATCATGGGCTAAGGACCAATCAATTTAGATGCTGCGTGGAGAGACTTAGTTTATTGTTCTGGCGGTAGTACCAGGTGCATCACTAATCATGGGCTGATACAGGTACACGTTTTTATTTTTTATTTCAAATGTCTAAACTATCATTCTAAAGGGTGCCTCTTTGAGGAAAAATTGGGGCTGGTTAATTTCCCCCAAGTTATGGTCGTAGTCTTTATGTCTTTCTTGGTACGTGCTGGGCATATCAAGGATGGTCACTTCAATTATTCATCAAATTTACATGGGGAACTAACAAGTAATGTTTGTCCTGTGTTTTACTCTTTAGTCTACATTGTTGCTGTATGATTATGACAAGTGTCTGAGTTGTAATATTGAATTTTTCCTCCAGTGAAGTCATAGTAAATAGCATCAAAGCTGTTCCCACAATCATTAAGAGATCATTACACAAGAAGTCAGCATCACATGAACTTATGTTTCTTCGCTCTACTTCACTGAAGGATTTAAACTTGGATCAGAGAAGCATACAACGGAAGTAACTGTGAAAAAGACTGGTGCGCTAAAATTGACTTCGGGAATAGCAGGATTGTCAGTCCTGAAAACAACCATGGTAAGCTAGTCTCCGATCTTGCTAGCTTTCATGAATTCTGTAACCTGGTTTGCCTGTAGAGATAGCACGATCACCTGGGAAGTCGGTATTTTTACTTCCCAAAACAAACATTTGCATGCCATGTGAATTGCAGTAATGTTCAAATTCTTTTCTTTGAAATTTATCTTGCTGCTATTCTTCCTGCATTCTAGGTACATTTCAGAAATCCTGGTCATGTAGTGTATTTGTACTTTTGTAACCTGTTCACGGCTTTCTGCAAATGCTACGGGTTACTTCCGCCTTCCAATGGGTTGAAGCCTGATCTAACCCAAAAGATCATCCCGACGTGTGGTACTGACATCCTCGTCCCGGTCGACCCTAATATTGATTGTGAGAGGTGAAGCCTCTTTTATCTTTATATGATAACCTCTCGATTGCCTCCTTTTCCATTATCTAACGACATAAGTTCTCTATAGGAGATGATACGATATCTCGAGATTTGTCTACACATACTTCCCTATTTGTGCATCTTCTCTTTCATGCACGTGTGGAATGATCTAGCTCTACAATTCACTCCACCGAAGCGAGAAACAATTCATATACTTCAAAATTCGTCCACGCCAAAAGTGCTCTTTGGCAAACCCTAGGGTGTCATATATGTACCTAATCGATTGCTGTGCATTTTTCGAGAGACCTATATATGATGATTGTGCCATCACTAGCGAAATGTGTGTTTTCCATAAAAGCCATACATTTGCAGATGCAGACATATTAGTGTTATATAATCTGATTTGATACTTGTCCATTCGTTATATGCTCTGATTCGATGCTTGTCCATTCTTTAGTGCTCAATGCTGCGGACATCTTCAGAAAGGTTCCTGATTTTCAAGTCAAGACTTCGAGGAGACAGCAGAGCTTGACACATTGTCCATGTCTACACATTTTCACATAATAATGGAATAAGCAATATGAATAAAGAGTTTGAAAATTCCTTTTTTTTTTTTTTTTTTGGCATGGCGTTTAGTTTCTAATAATTAATTTGCTACCTCATGCCACGAATTTTATTAGCGGAGGACTTCTCCTTGCTAAGGGAACACAAACCACATATCAAATGATGAAGTCCAATGTCCCCTCCAATCCATTTCACAAAAGTGGTTTATTATAGCTCATCGCCTCCACAAATTTGAATGCAGGGGCTCGATTTGAACTGCTTTGTGTGTTGATCTTGGCGATAGAGATTTGATTACGGCTTGTTTGGCTTGGATTTGAGGTCGGAGATTGTTCATGGGGGCCCTCAAACCGTGGATGTGATTAATCCGACGAAAGAAATTAAGCTCGAGCCCAAACGCCGTTGACCATTAGCGAGCTTTGTCAAGTCCTTATCCTCAACGACGCCACAAAAGCATTTTTTTTCAGCCAAATTAAACGGAATTAAACAAAAGGACTATATTGCACTAATTTAACAAGTTTTGCAACTTATGTCCACTTTTTAAAGTTTTAGAACTCAATCGTAACACTTATCCCAAACAAAAGCAATACACATTCCAATTTCTACAATTTAAATTCAAACCTGGCAATCTTCCTGATACCCGAGAAAGCATAGAAGAGAACACAATTTGTCGATGATTTCTCCCTCTTCTCAATCCAGTAAACTCTCTTTTGTCACGTTTCTTTTGAAACCTCTCCTCCTTGGTCCATGGCCCACTATTCTCTTCCGGGCATCGACTGCTCGTATCCCCAATGAAGTCCATAAATTAAGAAGACAAAAGCTGAGATTTTTCGTTCTTTTAATATATTTCTTTATTTAATCATACATATTTATATACACACACATACATACATATATGTAGGGGCATGCATGGTCTGATGAGCGGTTCCCACCCTAGACCCGGGAACCACCCATTGATTTGATAAATCCACTTAGGAACTAGACCATTGGTCCAGTCCGATCCCTGGGTGGGTTCATAGAACCGGTCCCGCCAAGCTTCACGCATTAGAACTATATTGTGCAACAAATAATTACACAATGTAATCACCTCATCAAAGACACTCCCACTTAGAGTCAATGAACCAACAATATTAGTATGTTAGGAATTATGTAAGTAAGAAAGCACACTCACCAAACTTATTATAAGTGGGCATAAATACTAGTAAGTAACCTAGGGAATTAGGATTTTTCTTCTTTTTTTCTTAGATTCAAAATTAAATATATATTATACAAATTATAGGTTTAGTTTGGGTGAGCGGTTCCTCACTTGGAACAGGGAATTTGATTTGTACCCACTGGTTCCAATAAATTGGAATCGAGAATGAGACCAATTCCTTAGGAACCACTGATTCTTGGGCGGTTTGGTCCGGTTCCAAGCAGTTCCGGGTTCCTTTACACACCCCTACATATACGATTTATATACATAGACTTTTCCTTAGGACTTTGTTTGTTTTGTGGTCTATGAATAATTAAAAAGACATTCTTTTTCCCGAAAATGGTTGTTTGTATTGCTTGAAATGATTAGTCAATAAAAGATATTTTCATTGTTGATAATGATATATGCTAAATATATTTGTAAATAATGAGCAAAAAAAATTTTGTTCGTTCATTCATTTTTGTAAGTAGATGCAAGGGATAGTTTTCTAAGAAAATGTTTTTCAAACCATTTATTTTTCTGCAAAATGAATGGAGCCTTGGGATCAAACGGTGATAACCAATTCAATGATTCTTTTCTATGATTTTAACAACTTTTCGTCAAATTTTAGACGAAAATAAAGATCTTTCAACAATACTGTAATTTTTAGAAGTATGGGTCACTTATAGCTACATGCAAAAATTCAAGACAAACAACTTTTCTGTGATGAGCAAGCATAAATTAGATGATTCAGTGATAAAATTTTGTCGTTGTTTCTCCGCAAGTCCATTTGGAAAATGAATCTGTACATTTTATTCCCCTAATTTAAGTTGCTTATGTAATTTTCTATGGAGATTTTTTCATGTAATAAATAACATTAATAGGATATAATCAAATCCTTGGATTTTAATTCATATTCTATACAATCTTATTATGATTAGAAATTCAGATGATTAAAAGATGGCTAAGTAAATTTATAGATTATGGAAATAAAGAACCTGAAACAAGCAAGGAATATCGATTGCTATATCATAGAAAGTGGTAACTAAGGCTGCGCATGGTAACATTTCTTGGCCGGGGAACAATTTCTTTTCAGAAATAGTTCTTTTCTATTTCTATTCTAGGGAACAATTTCTATGTAAAAACCCGTTTGGTAACTACACAAAATTTTTACTCTAGAAATAGAAAAAGAATAGAAATGCGTTTGGTAAAAAACAATTTCTTTTTATATTTATTTGTTTTTTATTTTTGCCAGTGAGACCGCCGCCACCGCCGGACGCCGCCGCCGCCGGTCGATCGCCGCCGCCGACTACCACCGCCGATCGCCGCCGCACGCCCATCGGGCCGGCCGGCCGACCGCCGGTAGGCGCGGTCAGCCCTGGTGGTGACGTGCGGCGCGGTGATTACCGGCGGCGGCGGCGGCGGTCGGTCGGCCACCGGCAGCGGCGGCGGGGTCGGTCGGCCACCGGCGGCGGCGGCAATAACGGTGGGGCTGGGCGACGACGGTCGGTCGGCCTCCGCGACCGGCGACGGTCGGTCGGCCTCCGGCGGCGATGACGGTCGGTTGGCCTCCGGCGGTGGCGACGGTCGGTCGGCCTCCGCAACCGGCGCCAATCTGCTGGCGGCGGTGGCGGCGGCGGTCGGCCGGCGGCGGCGGTCAACGGCGGTCAATGGCGTTAGCAAGAGAAGAATAAAAGAAAAAAAATTCACTTATTTCTTCCGGGAACAAGAAGCAACTTTTTTTACTTCTCATTTCTATTCCAAAACCATTCCCGGGCTAACTTTTTGTTCTCGGGAACAAAAACTAACTTGCCGTTATCAAACAGGTTTCTATTCTTTTTTGTTATGGAGAAAAGAAGAATAGAAATTGTTGGGCTAGGGAAGTTTACCATGCGCAGCCTAATCTTCTCGACTATGGCTTCGGCTTTCTTTGCAATTTTCCGCCCCTGTATAACATAGAGCAGAACATTGCCCTTTTCCTCAACCCGAATTACAGTATCAACATAAACCTCCCAAGGGAAAAAAAAGACAGAGAGAAAATGGGAAGCGAAACATCGAGTTCGACCCTGGCGACATATGCCGCAGACGACGGGCTCCCGTCAGCCACGTGTCCACAAGTCCTTTCATTTTTTAAACCCTGCGGACCATTGGTTCAGGCCAAGATTCCATTTCCGCCGAGTCAAGAGTGTTGCTAGCAAGTGACCGCCCTTGCAAACGCCGTGACGTATACCACTGACGGCTTCAAGGTTTTCTATAAATGCTACAAGTTACTTCCGCCTTCCAATGGGTTCAAGCCTGACCTAACCCAAAAGGTCGTTACATATTTTGATACCAAGCTCAACCTCCTAGTCAACCATCATGTTGATTGTGACAAGTGAAGCCTCTTTTATCTCTATATGGTAACCTCTTGATTGTCTCCCTTCCCGTTACCTAGCCACACAAGTTTTCTCTATAAGAGATGATATGATATTTGTTAGCACAAAATTCCCTGTCTGCGCATCGCCTCTTTCATGCATGCATGGAATGATCTAACTCTGGAATTCACTCCATTGAAGCAAGAAATTGTCCGCACGAAATATGTGCTTTCGCAAACTTTAGGGTGCAATATATATACCTAATCGATTACCGAGCATTATCGGATAACTATGCCATCACTAGTGAAATGCGCGTTTTCCGTAAAAGTCGTACATTTACAGATGCAGACATGTTAGTGTTATATGCTCTGATTTGATGCTTGTCCATTCTTTAGTGTTAGATGCTGTTGAAGGAGGAAATCTTCAGAAAGGGTCTTGATTTTCAAGTCAAGACTTTGAGGAGACAGCAGAGCTAGACACATTGTCAATGTCTATACATTTTCATGTAATAATCGAATAAGCAATGTGAATAAAGAATTCGAAAATTTCCTACTTTTTTTTTTTTTTTTTTTTTGGCATGGCTTTTAGTTTGTAATAATTAATCTCCTACCTCATGCCGCAAATTTTATTAGCGGAGGACTTCTCCTTGCTAAAGGAACACAAACCAGATATCAAATGATGAAATCCAATGTCCCCTCCAATCCATTTCACAAAAGTGGTTTATTATAGCTCATCACCTCCACAAATTCGAATGCAGGGGCTCGATTTGAACTGCTTTGTGTGTTGATCTTGGCCATGGAGATTTGATTAGTGCTTGTTTGGCTTGGATTTGAGGTCGGAGATTGTTCATGGGGGCCCTCAACCTGTGGATGTGATTAATTGATGAAAGAGAGTAAGCTCAAGCCTAAATCACTGTCGACCATTGGTAAGCTTTTTAAAGTCCTCACGATCCTCACCTGTGACACATGAGCATTTCTTGTTAATCAAATAGGCGGAATTAAATGAAGAGACTATGTTGTGCTAATTTGACAAGATTTAAAATTTATTTTTACTTTTTAAAGTTTTAGAATTCAACTGTACATTTATGACAAATTACTTTTATCCAAGAAGGCCCGACTCGAGGACGATGGTTGTGCCAATCTATGCGCGTGGTGACTGGCCAATCAAGGAGACAGGGAAGGTATCAGTGAAGCGCATAACTTTGGAGACGCACGAGACAAGAATGGCGTGGAGACTCCGAGCATCGACTGCACGTATCCCCAACGAAGCCCTCAAATTCAGAAGACAAAAGCTGAGATTTTTCATGCTTTCAATATATTGTACATATACATAGACTTCTCCTTAGGACTTTGTTTGTTTTGTGGTATATGAATAATTAAAAAGACTTTTTTTTTTCTCAAAAATGATTGCTTGTATTTCTTGAAATGATAGTCGATGAAAGATATTTTCATTGTCGACATCGCTATATGCTAAAAATATTTGTAAATAATAATAAAAAAATATTTCGTTCGTGCATTTGTTCATTTTTGTTAGTAGATGTAAATGATAATTTTTTAAGTAAATACTTTTCAAATCATTTGTTTTTTGGCAAAATGAATGGAGCCTTAAGATCAAATGGGGATAACCCATTCCATTTTTTTTTCCTAAGATTTGAAATAATTGTTTTTGTCAAATTTCAGAGGAAAAGAAAGATCTTCCAATAATACTGTAATTTCCAGAAGTATCCTCCACTTACAGCTACATCCAAAAACCCAAGACAGGCAGCTTGTTCGTGATGAGCAAGCTTAATTAGATGATTCGGTGATGAAATTTCGTCGTTGTTTCTCCACGAGTTATTTTAGAAAATGCATCTGTACATTTTATTCCCCTAACTTACGTTGCTTATGTAATTTTCTATGGGGATATTTTTTTTATGTAATAAATACAATATGATATTAATAGGATATAATCATATCATTGGATTTTAATTCTCATTCTACTTAATCTTATTATGGTTAGAAATCTAGACGATCAAAAAATGCCTAAGTAGATTTACAGATTATGGAAATAAAGAACTTGAAACAAGTCAAGAATGTCCATTCCTATACCACAAAACATAAATGATTTTAATTCTCATTCTATATAATCTTATTATGGTTAGAAATCCAGACGATCAAAAAAATGCCTAAGTAGATTTACAGATTATGGAAACAAAGAACCTGAAACAAGCCAGGAATATCCATTCCTATACCACAGAACAGAATGTGTGTATATATATATACACACATGATTCATATACGTAGACTTTCTCTTGACTTTGTTTGTTTTGTGGTATATAAATAATTAAAAAATACATTTTTTTTTTTCTAAAAATGGTTGTTTGTATTGCTTGAAATTATTAGTTGATAAAAGATATTTTCTTTGCCGACAATAATATGTCTAAATATATTTGTAAATAATAAGAAAAAAAATTTGTTCGTTCCTTCGTTTTGTAAGTGGATGTAAGCGATAGTTTCGTAAGAAGATGTTTTTTAAATCATTTATTTTTCTGCAAAATGAAGGGAGCCTTGGGATCATATGGCAATAACCCATTCCAATTTTCTTTTCTAAGATTTTAAATAATATTTTTTGTCAAATTTTAGAGGAAAATAAAGATCTTCCAACAATTTTGTAATTTTCAGAACTATCCATCACTTATAGCTAATCCAAAATTCCAAGATAGACAACTTGTTTGTGATGAGCAAGCTTAAATTAGATGATTCAATGATAAAATTTTGTCGTCGTTTCTCCACAAGTTAATTTGGAAAATGATTCAGTACATTTTATTCCCCTAACATATGTTGCTTATGTAATTTTCTATGTGGATATTTTTCATGTAATAAATACAGTTTGACATCAATAGGATATAATCAAATCCTTGTATTTTAATTGCTATTCTATACAATCTCATTATGGTTAGAAATTCAAACGATCAAAAGATGCCCAAGGAGATTTATAGATTATGGAAACAAAGAGCCGGAAACAAGAAAAGAATATCGATTCCTATACCATAGAAAGTGGTAACCAAATCCTTTGGACAACAATTACTCCATTTGCCAATTTGCCGTTGGCTTGGCTTTCATTGCAATTTTTTTTTCTTATGATAGGATAATAAATGATTAAATGATTGCTTTTAATTAACTATAAGAATAATAGTCTATTTTTTACCATAAAAAAATTCAAATAACACATACTTATAAATTATTGTGAGGTCTACTTTTTCAAAAATTTATGGCCCCAAAACAAGTTTTTAAGAATTTGTCGATTATAATAAGTTGTTATTCTCACGATAATCCAAAAACTGTTATGCTAGCAAAAATTTGATAGGACATAACAAGATCCCTAGATTTTCATTTTTTATCCTATACATTCTTATTATAGTTAGACATCCAAATGATTAAAAGCTGCCTAAGTAGGTCTACAAGTTATGGAAACAAATATCTTGAATCAAGCAAGGAATATCGATTCCTACCTAATCCTCTCGACCACGAGTAGTCCATTTGCCAATTCTAGTTTTTTTTTTCTTTCCTATTCTAACTCTCAATTCACTCTGCGACTTTTGCCCAAAATTTTCACCAATTGTAGTTGGCTTCGGCTTTCTTTGCAATTTCTTCCCCTATATATATGGAGCAGAACATTGCCCTTTCCCTCAACCCGAATTACAGAACCAACAGAACCCCCCGAAGAGAGAAAAAGGAGAGAGAAAATGGGAAGCAAAACAATGTCAGATCGCCAAAATGCTACCAAAGTTCTCTTCTCCTTGTTCATCATCTTCACGAGTTCGACCCCGGTGACGTATGCCCAGGACGGGCCCAGGTCGACCACGTGTGAGGAAGTCCTTTCATTTTTGACCCCTTGCGGACCATACGCTAGGGGCGCGGCTCCGTTTCCGCCAAACGAAGAGTGTTGCTCAGGCGTGAACGTCTTGGCGAACATCGTGTCGTATCTCGTTGGCTCGAAAAGGGTTTTCTGCACATGCTACAAGGACGTTGCGCCTTCCGCAGGGTTCAAGCCTGAGCTAACCCAGAAGGTCGTTTCGGAGTGCGGACAAGTAATCAACCTCCCGACGGACCCTAATATTGATTGCAACGGGTGAAGCTTTTTTTTATCTCCATATGATAACCTCTCAATTGCCTCCATTCCTGTTACCTAACTACACAAGTTTTTTCTATATGAGACGATATGATATCCTAAGATTCGTCTGCATAGAATTCCCTATTTATGCATCGCTTCCTTCATGCATGTATGGAATGATTTGACTCTGGAATTCACTCCATTGAAGCAAGAAACAATTCGTATAATTCAAGATTTGTCTACATGAAAGTTGTTCTTTGGCAAACTCTAGGGAGTGAAATGAGGCTTGTAATTATATGTACCTAATCATTCTCCATATGAAATGCGTGTTTTCCATAAAAAGTCATATATTTGCAGATTCGGACATGTTTTAGCACAGTGTTATATGCCGTGCTTTGATGCTTGTCCATTCTTAGGTTATAGAAGACCTTCAATTCGTTATGTGTAAGGGCTGTATTCTTGGTATGATAATCGATCAATTGATGCTTGGATAGACTCTCATTTTTCCTTTCTTTGATGGAAGCAGTCTTTGAAGGAGCAAGTCTTCAGATGGGTCCTGATTTTCAAGTCAAGACTTTGAGGAGACCGCAGAGTTTGACACATTGCCAATGTCTATACATTTTCATGTAATAATCGAATAATCAACATGAATAAAGAGTTCGAAAATTCCTTACCTTTCTTTGGCGTTATATTTCGTTTCTAATAATTAATCTGCTACCTTATGCCGCGAATTTAATCAGTAGAGGACTTCTCTTTGCCGAAGGAACACAAACCAGATATTAGATGATGAAATCCAATGTCCCCTTCAATCCATTTCACACAAGTTGTTTATTTTAGCTCATGGCCTCCACAAATTCGAATGCAAGGTCTCAATTTGAACTACTTTATGTGTTGATCTTGGCGGTGGAGATTTGATTCTGTGCTTGTTTGGGTGGATTTGAGGTCAGAGATTGTTCATGGGGGGCCCAAATGGTGGATGTGATTAATCAGCCAAACTGCTGCTGACCATTGGCAAGTTTTATCAGGTCCTCACAATCCTCCCCAATGCCACATAAGCATTTTCTATTAGTCAAACTAGATGGAGTCAAACGGAGGGACTCTATTGCACTAATTTGATAAGTTTTAAAATTTATTTCCACTTTTTGAAAGTTTTATGACCTAATTATACTTTTTTAAGAAGTTACTTTCAGGACTCTTAGTTCACTTATCCCTAACAAAAACAATGCAGATTCCAACTTCTACAATTTAAATACAAACCCCACAATCTTACTGTATGCCCGAGAAAGCATAAAAGAGCATACGATTTGTCGATGATTTCTCCCTCTTCTACATCTAGTAAACCATCTCTCTCGTCACAATTCTTTTGAAACCCTCTCCTCTGTCCATGGCCCACTGTTCTCTTCCGGCGATTCATCTTTCTTCCGCATGTCCGACAGGCAGTGCGATGGTGTTTCTATAATCTCGACTGCCAATTCAGCTTGCTGCGCCGAATTCAATCCCAAATTATGACTGAATATGTCTAATTTCCTGTTATTTACAGATCTTATCAAGTCGAGAGTTCCCCTTTTCATTTGCTTCTTGAATACGTAAAACATCATTTTTCGCAATCCTCAACAATGAATATGAAGGATCCAATCCTATCGATGATTCTTTTCCTTTTATGGAAGATATGAGCGTTTGTATCTAGATACTTTCTCAACCTTTTGGCTTAGACAAAAGGGGATCAAGTACGAAAGAACCCCCCATGTCCTATGGATGAGTATATCAAACATGCCAACACAACGTACCTAAATATATTACAAATTATGGAAACACATCTTCGACAACAATTAATCCGTTTGATAATTTTTATTTGGCTTTGTTAGAATATATAAATAATAAATTATGCATTCATCTAACAATTTGAGCTTTTAAAATAATTGCAATAGTCCTGAAAAATCTCACATGGTATCAAAGCCCAGGTTGCCAACAAGTTTGTACCGAAAAAGAATCACATGGGAGAGTTATTAGTTGTTGCGCCTCCAACCCAAACTCAATATGTGAGGGGAATATTATTGAGGTTGTCCCACATCCTTTGTGGAAGTGGCTGGTGATCAATTTATAAATGTGAGAGAAAGCCTTGCTCTTTGAGCTGACTTTTGGGGTGAGTGACCTAAGACCACTTAGGGCCCGTTTCGTTCAACTTTGGGCATTTTGTGAAGGTAAGAGTGTTTAGACACTCATTTTTTGTGTATGTTTTGCAAAGCAATTTTAAGTTGAAAAGAAAAAGGAAAAAGAGGGAGGAGGAGATGCGGTTGCATGGAGAGGGTAA
Source organism: Eucalyptus grandis (assembly GCF_016545825.1). Classification (NCBI taxonomy): domain Eukaryota; kingdom Viridiplantae; phylum Streptophyta; class Magnoliopsida; order Myrtales; family Myrtaceae; genus Eucalyptus; species Eucalyptus grandis. The sequence continues at coordinate 43,244,958 of NC_052612.1, read as the reverse complement.
AATCGTGGGGAGGTGGTTCGATAGTGGTGCTGGTGGCAATGGGGAGGCGATTGGTTGCGGCAGCGGTGGTGGCGATGGGGAGGTGGCTAGTGGTGGTGACGATGGTGGCGATTTTTTTTTTAGGGGCGCGGGGGGGGTTGCTTGAGATCGAACGACTCGAGCGGCGTCGCTCGGGTCGCTCGACCTCGAGCGGTGGCGCCCGGGTTGCACAACCCGGGCGACACCCGAGGTCACGTGACCTTCAGCATTGTCGCTTGAGGTCACGTCGCTTGGGTCGCTCGACCTCAGGCGGCGACGCCTAGCCGACCTCAAGCCATCTCACGTGAGGTCGCGCGACCTTAGGCAAGGGACCCCGGCAGCTAGATCTAAACGCTCGCGGGCTGAGCGCTGCCCACCGGCTGAGCTTCGCGGTAGAGTAGCAAGGCCAAATCCAAAGAAGAAGACGATGAACAGTGTTTTTTTAGGGCAAAAAAGAAAAACACAATTATCAATGAGGACAATATTGGAAAGAAAAAAAATCATTAAACCTTATATCAGCATTTCAAATGCAAGCATTTGGCCAATGAGACCTCAGAATGCTTAACCAAACACCTAATATTTTTCCTAAGAGGCTTTGGAGTCTCAAAGCCCCTTGGGAATTCTAAATTAAACGGGGCCTTATTACCGGTATCAAACCAAGTGTGAGGGGGAGTGATAAAATATTTAAATATAAAATCATGCATTCATCTAATAGGTTAAGTTTTTAGAACAATTGTCAATGGTATGATAAGATTCTCACATGATATCAGAGCTAAAGGTCCTAAGTTCAAATCTTTCCAAGTCCTATTTGTCTCTCCAATTAAATTTCCACACTTAATACCAAGTAAAAGACCAAACTAAGTGTAAAGGGAAGTGTTAGAATATTTAATTAATAAACCATGGAGAAGCTAAGTTCAAATCTTTCTAGGCCCATTTCTCCCTAATTAAATTTCCTTACTTAATATTAGGTAAAAGACCAAACTAAGTGTGAATGAGAGTGTTAGAATATAAATAATAAACTGTGACATCTTGAAATTCCTATTCTATTTTCAATTGAATGAGTTGGGCTTTTTATCGACGCGTCTATAGTTCTATTCTTTAAGCTGATCACTCACGGGATAACTACATTATCAAGTAAAGTCGTTAATGGATTTTAATGCTAGTCTGCAAGGGTCATTACGGTATAGTTAAAAATTGATCAGAGATTGGAGATAGGTCGATTCAAATGAGATATGTGATTAAGTATGGGTGATTCCACCAGATTGCAAAATTCTCATCAATCGGCACTAGACTGATTTTTCTGTCGTTTTGGTATCCTATGTCCGCATTTAAAATCTTGAGATTTTCACAACGACCGAGAGTCGCTAATATGTCAAAAATGTACAATGTGGCTAAAAAATAATCGACAACGGGTTAATTACACTAAAAACTTCTGAAAGTTACCCAGTATGTTAGGTCATGCTAAAATCGTGCTAGATTGAAATTAACCGCGAATTTGAACCCAATTGTAGAAATTTAAAGTTCTGTCATGTCACGATTTATTTTAGGACCGTCGACTCATCCTCTAAAGATTTTTTTGCAAACCGAGATTTTTGGCGAAAATTCAATATAGGGTCGTTTTTGTCCGGAAAATTCAGAGGACCGTTTTTTATCGCGTTTTTTGGATGCAAGTTGGTTCTATTGGCAGGGAAAATGTTATTTTGATCGAGGACACCTTGGTGGAAATTATAGGGACTAGTTTAAGTCCAATTGGAGAGAAATTGATTCAATTTAGGGGAAATTAAGTGCAAATTCGTAGCCCCCACGGCGCACCACCTTTTAGACCACTTGGGACTTGTTTTAGGGGGATTTGTGTGCACAAAATTAGTTGAAGAGGTCTACCAATTGAGGTGAGGCTTGGTCAAGGGGACAAAGAGATAGGATGAAGCCAAGAGGGACCCTCCACAAGTGCAGCAGCTGTCTTCTTCTTCCTCTTACAATCTGCTTTCTCCATTTCCAACCACCTTAGAGAGCTCTAAAGTGTAGAGAAAACCGAGCAAAACCCCCTGCCGTCGCCGAGTCGCCCGGATCACCACTACTCGTCGTTGCGCCACTTGCGAGCCCCGCGCAAGCCGCGCCTATCTTGCGCCCGTCCACTGTCCACTTTGCTCCAACCATGACCCCAGGCCGTCCCCCGAGCCCGTCGAGCTCAACCGGAGCCTTGTTGTCGCCATCTGCCTCCACCGTGTGCTGTTGCAGGCGTTCGCCAGCCACCCTTGTCGTTTCCAGCCCAAATCATCACTCAGCTCACTCCCTCGACCCATCAACAGAAACCGAAGCCAACAAGGACTTAGAAGCTTCAGGGCCCACTTTGGACTACTTCCGGGGTCTCGTAGTGTGCCGCCGCTTTGGAATTGTCACCCATTTCCGCGATGCCATCGCCATGAACGGATTAGCGATGTAATTACTTGATATTGCATGTTAGGTCACTAATCTCCAATGAGTTTAGTCACTAATCTCCTCTTATGGAGTTAATTATGCTTAAGGGTTGATTAGTTTAGGCTAAGTATGGTTTAGGTGGTTAGTTAAAACGGATTAGCGATGTAATTACTTGATATTGCATGTTAGGTGGTTAGACCGGCTTAATTAGCAAGTAGATAGGTCATATTATTTATCTAGATAGGTTCAGCAATTTTCCGAGCCCGTTTCGGTATTTAATTAGGCTTTTCCGGCCTAAATTTGCATTTATGGCATTTAATTGTATTTATTTAATTAATTTTAGTATTTATTTAATTATTTATTATTTTTCGAAAATTATGCCGGGATAACCGGTGACCGGAATTTCGTATTGATTTCAACGGTGTGCTTGGTTTATTTAATTGAATGCTAATTTGTATTGTTTGAGTGAGAATTGTAATTTTGAGATTTTATCCCAAAATTGAGTAATTTAAGTATTTAATCGGGAAACAACGGGTGTTGGTTTATAACACCAAAAATATCTTTTAGGAATATATTAAATGAAACGATTTTTAGAAGGGAAAATATTGTACTTTGGTTTAGGCCGACCGTATACTCACACATGATTATTTTATCGAGATATTATAAAAATGGAGTATCACACAGCTTTTGTGAGCATTATAAGTATCGGACAGTTTCGGTGAGCATTATAAGTATCGCACAGTTTCAGTGAGCAATAAAAATATATAGCAGCTTTGGTGAGCATTATTATATATTTAGCAATTTTTGTGAGCTATACCATCTATTATCAACTTAGGGTGAGTAATGCTTGAATCAATCGAATTTTACGGATGGTATTGATGGTATGGAATCGAATGGATCAATTGGTCAATGATTTGATTGAATTGAAGTGATTGGTTGAGTATTGAATCGTACTGATTTGCAGGAAGGAACTGAGACAAAGGTAAGTCATCTATCTTGTGTGTGGCTAAATGGCCTTTAAACGTATTTCCTTCCTAGTCGGAGTCTAGGGGATGGACTTGCTGAGACGTTGTCTCACCTCATCATAGGCTAACATTTTCAAGTCCTTAGATGGCGGTTCTTCTTAAGCATTTTGGCTAGCCAAAGAAGGTCATCGAACAGATCTCTTAGATTCCCCTCCCTAGGAGCCAAGGAGCCTAGGTTTACAAACTCGTGAGATCCATTGTCTGGGTTGATGCGGGTCTATCCTGGAAGGTACTCCATCAATTAAGATCGTTGTATTGTTGCAGGCGAGAAGGAACTAAAGAAGGCCCCCTTCTGGAATCTAAGATTCCTAGGTCGGTGTTGGAAATCGCTTTTGGCAAGGGTACAACTAACCCTCTTGGTGATTCAGTGGTAGACCCGAGTTCCCCGGAGCTAGAGACCCCGGAGTATTCGGTTGAGAGTTTGAATACTTAGAGGGCCTGTAGCTTCTCTACCTTCTATAGACCTTGTGAATAGACTAGTATTGCATATGACTTAGTCTGATGTGTATATAAAGTGTGTTGTGGTTTTTCAAAATTGTGGCCCTGCTTTTCTATCCCATCTTTCTGTTGTTTGAGGATTTATTTATTCGCTTTCGCATGCGCATTAAAATGAATGGGTCGGCGACACGTCTTGAAACATTGCATTTTTTAGTTGACCATCGAGGGATGAGCATGTGCTCAAGGATCGGGGCGTGACATAAATCACACATTTATATAATAGTTTAAACTTTTAGAACGGTTAGCAGTGGTCCTATAAAATCACACTAGTTGGCTCCTACAATTTCGTTATTCTTGATCATCATGTTCATAAGTTTGAACCCAGTGAAGTCATTTACATGTCAAGAGGTCGCCAAACTTGCATCTCCCTATATACCATCTGTTCTGGGCATGGTCTCGCCTCCGCCACATTGAGTGCTATAAGGGTGCGTGAACCTTGGCGCGCCCAAAGTCGACCCGTAAAGATTGGAGGGCTCTGTCCCAATGTTTTAAGAAGAATCTACCTTGCTTAAGGATCAAACCTAAAAGAGTCAAAGAACTCTTTAGGAATTGCAAGGTTGTTGTCCCAGCTCGACTAACCCTAACATTGATTGCAACAGGTGAAGCCTCTTTTATCTCTATATGGTAATGGTAACTCTTGATTGCTTCCTTGTTGTTACCTAGCCACAAGTGTTCTATATATGAGACGATACGATATGATATCTCAATATTGTTAGCATTGAATTCCCTATTTGCACGTTGTCTCTTTCGTGCACATATGGAATGGTCCAACTCTGAAATTTACTCCATTGTGGCAACAAACGACTCATATACTTTAATTGTAATTGACAATAAACCTATCTTATCTTGTCCTCCTTTCTAGCATGGACTAATTTGGTAATGATGGGAATGCTTTATTAGCTATTCATATCATTTTTTTAAAGAATAAGTATCGAAACAGATTCGATGCTCTGTTCCAGACAAAATTGTTCTTCATCAAACTCTAGAGAACGAAATAATGTTTTGTATGTACCTAGATCGACTACCGAACAATTTTGGGGAAGCCTATATATGATGACTGTCGTCACCAGTAATATGCGGGTCTTCCGAAAAAGTCATACATTTGCAAATGCAGGCGTGTTTTAGCATGCCGTGTTGTGTGTACAGAATGTTGTGGTTTGATGCCTGTCCATTTTTTTAGTTATGGAAGAACTTCAATCCATTGTGTATATGGGCTGTATTCTTGCTATGGCAATCAATCAATTGATGCTTGGATATACTCTCATCTGTCCTTTCTTATGGTTCTTTGATGGAAGCATTCCGTAAACGAGGAATCTTCAGATGGCTCCTGATTTTCAAGTCAACACGTTTGCGGACACAGCAGAGTCAGACACACCCTTACATTGTCATGTAACAATCGCATAAGCAAGATGGATAAAAAGTTCATAAGTTTCTTACTTTCTTGTATTTCATTTTTGATAATTAATCTGCTATCTCATACAACAAATTTTATCAATGGACTTCTCCTTACTAAAGGAATGGGAAAATGATATTAAAAGTGTCAAAAGTTATTTACGACACTCATTGTAGTGTTAAAAAATTTTGTCGGCTCATTTAAGTACCAAATTGAAAAAAAACCGATCACTTAAGTGCCTTCGGTAAGAAATTCCGACTGGGTGTGTTTGTTTCACGGAAAACATAATGTTTTTGGAAAATGATTTCTAGGAAACCATTTTCCAGGAAAACGGTTAGTTTTCCTTTGTTTGGTAATACGTGACTGAAAGTATTTTCTAGTGTTTGGATCGCATTTGAAAAATGATCTAACAATTGACAATAGTGTGCCTCTTACTTCTAAATTAATTTGTTGAGTTCATGTTACTTTATAAACGAATTTTTTTCGATCGATTTAGTAAATTTAGAATTTGAACCTGCAAAATGAAAAGGAAACTTGAATTTATACACATATATTTTTTTTTTCTGAAAATGAACATGATTTCTGGTTACAAGAGCAAGTCAAAACGATCTCATTAATCGCTTCAATACATTTGGCTCTCTTCATATGGATGCGCCTCTCATGCGGCTCTTTGCAAGTTATCATGAATTGCGCATGGACACCACGAAGGACCATACCCAGAATTTATGTCCTGTAGATAAGGAAATTGATCAATTCTCCATGGACAAACATAGATCATGAGTTTTTCTATTCTTCCACAGGATACTTTGATATCAGAGCTTGAAGCAGAGAGTTCAATAACGAGCTTAAGCTTATGGTAAGAGAAGCTCAGCTCTAAAGAGCTAAGAGTTGTGCAGCACCAAGCCATAACTTGCAACAGCAGTAAGAAGCACTGATATTGTCAAACACAATGTTCAAAATGCACTAGACGATCTTTCTTGTGTCGCCCACAACTTGAAAGGACTTGGAACTTCAAATATTCCATACTCTTTGAAGACAACCTGTTTGAATGATAAAGATGTCCCATGTAGTACATGAGCTAAACATTTCATAGTTTAGTACTAATGTCTCTATCTTCCCATGACACATTAGGATAAATTGTGCCACAAAAGCTACTTGTATAGCTACTACAACAAGTAATCAAATAACATTGTGCCACAAAAAGCAACTTGGATAGCTACTACAAGTTACCAAAGGTCCAATATTCAGACAATATCAAGAACAAACATTCAAAGTCTGATGTTTAGCTACTTGAATAGCTACTACAAGTAACCAAAGAACAAGTCTAATGTTCAGAAAGTATCAAGAACAAACATTCAAAGTCAGACTCTTCTATTTAAGAAATCTTCGAGCCATAACTTCTTCAGCTTAACACTCTTGACAATGAATGCTTTCACAGAAACCTATTCGTTTGTAGCTGATTGCTGAAACTATTTGATTGATGAGTGAGTATGTACGTGTAACCCTGTAGAGTTGGACAACTTTCTCAGCCAAAATGCTTGAACTCATTTGGAAAACCAAACATTCTGTCATTCTTGTACCTAATAGACTTGCTAAAAGATCATATTGGAAAAAAGAGACAAATGTTTCTAATAGTAGTTGACAACAAAGAAAATAAAACTCATGCTTTCGAGCACTCTTATTCCATGGAAGGTTACAATAGAACCACCAGATGTCTAACAGACTCTAGAATAGCTCAACTTCGATAGCTAACTTATTTATTGATTATACACTGCAAGTGTCAGCAGTCTCGTCTATGAATCCAACATAAGAACATGGAAGATAACCATCAATTGACGGGCAAATTATTAGAAACTTGAGGGATGATTAGATCAGTCATTCTTAATCTTGAAACATTGATAGATACATTCAAGGAGAACAACAAGAGCAAGTATCGTCCAACACAAAGGCCCATCCTGTTGGTAAAATATGGCTTAGAAATTGGGTTGAACAATGAAGTCGGATCGAGTAATCAAGTCGGACTTTAAGGCGTGATATCACTTTCTTTAAGGATTTATTTGCCCCACAAAGTTGCTAATGGTCACCGGCAAATTTCCTCCAGGATACAACAAAGTCTCAAATGAGAATACTAAATAGCAATTCTAGTATTTCTCCAGGATCTCTCATGGGAAACAATTAGAAACAATGGCTGTAGTTTCTTTCGAAAGAAAACGAAAAAAAAAATGAAAGAAGATCATCATTTGATCTCAAAACAAATGTATTTATATATGTCTTTCGAATAAATACAACTCTTCAAAAGATTGCAAAAGAACAAAGACAACCTTTCGGGAAAGGTTTTAAAATGAACAAATACGTCTTAAAAGTTACGTTGAAAAGACATAAGAAATTCGGAATTAAATAAATAAAAATAATTGTAACTTTTCGTGAACAGTTGCACTATTTTAACAATACTTTATAGTTAATTTTTTTATAGAAATAAATTCGAATTTTCAATAAATAAAAATAATGATCATTGGTTAGTGCCAAATCTCGTCCACGTGCGCACTCACATCTTTTCAATGTGGGACAAGGCACCTCTTCATTTTTTTTATAAACAAATTACCAACAATCCCCACTTTTGTTTATAAAAAATAAAAAATAAAAATAAAACGTTAGAAATATACAGCCAAAATTTCCATGAGATTAATATACATACATAAATGTCTCTTTCGAGTTAAACCTTTACTTAGTGCAAGTATCTCAAAGCTCTATCAAAGTGACAAGTAGCTCGGCTTTAAACTTGTACTTTTATGTAATAGAACCGGATATACCGCGCATACACTAACCTAAAGAATGGACCTAGACTTAGAACCAGGGAAGGAGAGTAAATTTACTGCAGGTATGCATCCCACAGCGGGCGAACAACCCCGTTCAAGCCCTTTAGGGACAGCCTTTTAGCAGGAAATCACTCAGCCCTTTAGTTCAGAGCCTAGAGACACTCAGAGATGCCAGGATGGAAACGTTTCTAACCTACCCAAGCTGCATTTCTTGAAGGATCCTACCAGGCTAGAGAAGAAGAGAGAGTTTAGAAAGCCATGGAGAGATTTTCACAAAGCACACTCTTTACTTCAGAGGACTCTGCCCAAAACATTACACCCTCCTTGCCTTATATAGGCAATAAGAGGTCACAAGACACACAAGGACCTAGCTCACGGGTCCGGGTACAACAGGGCACCGAAAGGGAATTATTCGCACACTATGAACAAGAATCGTATGCGTGAATACATTCCTAGCCTAGTGCTACAAAGTAAAGTGAACAGTGATTTGCTACAGTGAAACTGTACGGACTCAACGGTCTCGTCCGTCACGAGCATTGTAGCTACACACTAAGTCATCCGAATTGTCTTCTAGGAGATGTGCCTCGTACTTCTGTTCAAGGGCTTCAAGGTCTTCTGGTGAGAGGATTTGGTTCAGTCTTGACGAGGATGCTTGTTCATGAGCCCAATGTGATGCTTCTTCTTCAGCCCAGTTTGTATTTTCATCTTCTTGAAGATCAGGAATTCTTGGCTGAGGCCAATTGGATGGTTCTGCATAAAAGGATGTGTCCATGCTTTGGAATTGTTCGTAGGGATCCTGGGACAGAGGTCCTCCAAAGCGTGCATAAGGGTCCTGGGTGGACTGGACAATGTCATCTTCACTTGTCATGTCAGGCTCTTGGGACGATGAGGCTTGTCTGTATTGTCCGAGTGCTTCCTTAGCTTCTGGTGCTAGGTCATAATGATCCCACGTAGTGGGTGCATTATTCCAAATATCTTCGGGAATGGTCTTGTTTTCCTGACACAGGATTCTTTGAAGTTCTCGATATTCGTTTTCACAGAGTCGAACAGATCTAGGATAAGATTTGTAAATCCGAGCTTCTCGATTGTTTAAGTTAGGTTTATAGGATGTGGTTCCTATTTCCAGTGGTGCATTGAGAATGCTTCCATTATTTCTGCAAAAATTCCAAGGACGTCGAAAAAACAGGATGGTATGGACTTCAGGGTTTGGCGTCATCGATCTCAGTTCTTTTTCTAAGTCTTATTTCCAACATGTAGGGGGATAGAACCAATTTAGAAATTCTAAAAGATTTCTATCACATTCCTTTTCAATGTTTCTTCCGAGCAAGAATATCCTTGTGAGGTTAGCAATGAATCTTCGGTTGGGATTTCAAAAGCTATTAGATACTTATTGGTTAAGTACCATAATAACGTTTTGAGCTGCTCGGGAAAATCATCTTCCTTCCGAGATAAGAGGATGAATGAATGGATAATTCATATTTAACCCAAAAGGATAAAGAATCGAACCTCCATTGAATCTCGAATAGGTCGTGTGGCTTTGCCACATGAGGTTCTCCGGGTTCTCGGCAAAGGCTGTCGTTTGATCCGCTCGAATAATCTCCTGGGGGTATTTCCAGCTCTGTGAATCTTTGATGTTCTCGATTTTGTATTTTACTCCATGGTTGAGTATGTGGAAAGCATGCCTTTTGATATACATGTTGATCTCGGCTGGTGCCTTTGGCCTTGATAAGAAGTCAGCAAGTACATTCTTCTTTCCAGGAATATGCTTAGTTTCAAAGGAGTATTTTGAAAACCATTCAGCCCATCGAAGCGAGTTGAGAATTTGGAATCTGTTTTTGTTTAAACTTGGTCATCCGAGGAAAGATGCCATATCTAATTCCACCGGGAAGTGGTGGCCTATGAGATGAAATTCAAATTTTTGATTCCATTTTTTTGCTAGGATTTTTTTGAAAGTGGAATGGTAATGCATTTCAGCTTGGGAAAACTTTCCACTTTTATGAGCACAAAGGAGTCTCTTACCATTAATTTCTTCAAAAAGAACAGCCGCCCAGTATTCATCACCGGCGTCAGTTTGGAGAATTCTTTTGCCTGTTGACGGTATTTGTAATGGTGGAAGATTCTGCATAATCTCTTTGAGCTCAGCAAGAATCGCTTTGGTCGAGTTTTTCCCAAGGTGGGGAATTCTTCTTCACATGGATTGCAAAGGAATCGAAGCTTTGCAATATTTGGGACAAAAACCCCGAGATAGTTAATTATCCCAAGAAATTCTTTGGACTGCTTTGTTGTGAAGTTATCCCGAGGAAACTTCAATAATTCTTGAGCGATATGTGGCCCGGGTAATATGTACCTTTGTTAAGGTGCATACCAAGAAATTCAATCTCTGTCTGGGCAATATTCATCTTCCTTTGTGAGAGCATAATACCATGCTTTTTTACGATTTCTGCAAACTGCTCAAGGAGTTGGCAATGTGACTGTTCATCAGATCAGACCCAGAGCAGAATATCGTCAATGTATACAGTTGCACTTGATAGAATTGGTTGGAAGATGCGACACATGGCCTTTTGGAAAAGGGATGGTGCTACCTTTAAGCCAAAAGGAAGAACTTTCCATTGGAAGTGTTGGTTCGGAATACGTAATCTGTCTTGGATCTGTCTTCGGGATGGATGCCCAATTGCCAAAATCCGGCTTTGAGGTCGAATTTGGAATAGATGTGGGCTTTGGTTAGACCACTAAAGAGTGAGTCTCTAGACGGTAAAGGTAATTTATCATCTTGGAGGAAAAGATTGAGGGGTTGATAGTTGATTACCAATCTCATTTTTCCTCTGTTTTGCTCGGCACGCTTATTGACATAAAAGGCTTCACAAGCCCATTGTGAGTCAGAAACTTCAATAAGGCCTTGTTGCAAAAGTTCCGAGCATTCCCTTTGGGCTAAACCCAAATGTTTTGGTTTCATTCCCATATGGCTCGCCTTGGTTGGGTTTATGTCTTCATTTTTTTTTTTTTTTTTTAAAGGAAGGCGAACAAAGAACTCCGGGTTTTTCCATAAATGATTAGAGCACTTTTGAGCAAATTCGCATGGGATTCTCGAACAAGATTCTAACAATTTTTGCATAATTGGATCTAGTAGACTCATTTCAATGGAAAACAGTCTTTGGATATTAACAAATTCAGAGAATTGATCTTTATATCTAAGACCTTTTCGGGAATGATGCGAAGCCGGGGAGATTTGAGTCATGATGTCCCACCCAATTATCGATCTTTATTGGGAAGGTTAGATCCAAAATCTTTGCAGTTATGGAACACTGCGGAAAGAACTGGACGATTCTGTGGGAGTGGTTCGACATTTGTGGAGAAAGTATCTCCGACGTTGCACTGAAATATCGATGTAAGGGTCCGAATTCTTCAGGAAGAATTTTGGTATCTAGGATAGAACAACTTGCTCCCGTGTCAATGAGAGCAATAATAGTGATAGGCTTAGCAAACTTTGATGTAAGGATTTTTACGGGGAAGTGTGGACGGTGAGTCCGCTCGAAAATATGTCCGATTTGGTTTTGGGGATGATGGTGATATGTGGAAAATCTCTTCGAGACTGAGTCCGACCCGCCACCTTTGGAAGTTTGGTAAGAGGGAATGGCACAAAGAATTTGGTCGATGGTTCTTCATCAGCAGAGAATAAGGATTCAATATCATCATTTTCGAGAGAAATACCTATTTCGTTCTCAATATGATGGATTAGATGATTCGACCTTTTCTTGCTTGAGGACACTTTTGGCAAAGTGTCCTTTCGATTGCAGATGTAGCAACGATTTGATTTCTTGTGGCTTGTGCGATCCTTTCTTTTGCGTAGGTATCGCCATTTCTTCTTTTCCGGAAATGCTTGGAGCCATGTTTGGATTTCTTTATCCAAAACTTCTTGTAGCGTTTCTTCTTCCGAGAATACTTGCCACATGTACCATCACAGTCTTTCTTGGAGCATTTGATTTTCAGCTCCGACGGAACAGTGATTCAAGGCGCTTGTCATCGTGATGTATGTCTGCACCATCTTGCGTTTTAAGCATAATTCTTCTAGGCATAGATGGATTTCTTGCTGTATTTCCCCTAATGGAATATCTTGTACCTGTCTTTGCTTTCCAAAGAACGATCTTTCAACCATCTGGGATAGTTTTTTTCGGGATGGAAGTAAGGAAGACATGCTTCAAATTTGGGTCTGCTCCAACTTGATAAAAGGTTTGAAGCATTAATTTAAAATGCTTATCAAGATGTTTCTTTTGGAGGGAGCAGCATCTTCTTTCAAAAAACTCTCTTCTTTTTATTTCTATGAGATCACCGGGTTTTCCCACAAAGACATGATATAAGAGAGTAAGGGCATGGCTGAAATTAGGTGACATCAGAAATGAATCTGGTCCCGTTTCGAAAGTGATTGCCACCGAACTTCAAGCTTCCTGTAAATCTTGTAACAAAATTGTACAAGACATCATTCATGTCATGATTGGTGATAGAGTGGGTCTTCAGCCATGTATGAAATTCTTCAAGACGTTGCGGCCATTTATGGTAAGAAATATCATCAATGGTGAAGAATTGTTTTGATGTAGTGGACACATGGGGAGTGGAGTTGCGAGTAGGATTGCTTGTCTGACCCATTTCCATATCAGAATAATCTGATTCCATGTCATCATCTGGTGGGTCGGCCATAAATATGGATGAAGTGACTGGTGCTAAGGGGAGGGTATCAATTGCAGGAATTAAGAAGGATGAGGAGGAGGAAAAGGATATTGAAGACTCTGTTTCAAGTATCATGAGAAGTTTGCTCACTTTGGGAGCAAAGTCTTGGGAGGATCAAAGTTGTTCATTTTTGTTGGATAACAGAGTCAGGTTCCTGGGTGCCTAAATCCTTTAGAAAAGATTCTAATGGATTTGATAGCATCATCTGTTCTGGCCTTTCTCTTATAACAATGGAACTTGATTTTGTAGGCGATGCCTTTTCTTTCCCCCTATCTTTCTGCAGGGCTTTGATACGATTTCGTAAATTTGCCATATCTGGTTCTCTTCTATAAGGATCTGGTGGGATAGTGGCAAAAATGGAGGTTTGAGGTGGTGGGGGTAAATACCCAGTTTTAACAGGAGGTGCTAATGGGTCGAATGGTCTGAACCTTCCTTCCTCAAGAAGCTGGATTTGGGTTATGAGCTTTTCTATTTCTGGCTGTGGGAGAAGTTCTATATTACTTTGCACTATTATGGCCTTGTGCTTGATCCTGTTTCATGAGCTCTCTAGAAAGCAACCCTTAACTTTCGTAAGAAGCGGCACCACTTCTAAGCTCATATAGGTGAAGTATCTACCATGTGTTTCTGTTACTATCAACACACTACAAACTTGTATCATACTTCATTAAGAATTCAATTCATCCTACAAAACGTAACAGACGATACTGACTTCTCATATCAGGGCTACGTCAGTATCAAACAATCACATTCAATAACTTGTTCTTACCCATTAAACCTTATAACTAGTGATGTTCTAGAAAATGGTCGGATTACCATTATTGGTGATTTCAATCAAAGGGTTTCAGCCCCGTTTCTTGTGAGGTCATTATTACCATGTCTCTCGGTAAAGACTTCATCAAAGGATCGGCAAGATAATTACTTAACCTCATATAGACAATTGTTATGGTACAATCTTTAATCAATTGTCTCACATATTCATGTCTTAGACTAATATGTCTAGACTCACAATTATAGGTACTACTATAGGCTCTTGCTAAAGTAGCCTGACTATCATAGTGGATAGAAATAGGAAGTATAGGACTAGGCTACAATTTGATATTCAATAACAAATTCATAGTCCAGTCAGCCTCTTTGCCAAATTCTGCTAAAGCAATTATTCAAATTTCATAGTTGAGTGAATTATGCACATTTGTTTCTTGCTCGCCCAAAAAAACACATTCATGTAATGTGAAAATCCATCCAGAAGTTTCATCTCCCACACTTGTAATCCAAGTAGCATCGGCGTATCCTTCTAATATAGCCGGATTATTATAGAATAATAAGATAACTCTCACATGTTCTATATTTGGATTACTAGTATTTACTCAACTTGTATATACAAAAAGTAATATCAGGTCTAGATAATGTATCGCATACATAAAAAACCAATATCACTCACATTAAAAACTCTCCACCAGGAATCAAATGGAGTACTCATATATTTGAAAACAAGATGTTTAAATCTATGCAACATCTTCTCCGTGTAATCACTTTAGCTCAAAGAATAACCCCACTATTTTTTAATTTTAATACTTAAGATAGTATCTGCTTCTCCTAAATATTTCATTTTAAAAATGAAAGCTAGATACTTCTTAGTCTCAATGACTTCAAGTCCCCTTCGGATACCCCCACCACAAAAATATTTCATGAGGCATCCAATCAAAACTATGCATTGTCAAATTTCATGCTCAATGAAATACATACATCAAAATAGAAACCAATGCAATTCTACTCTCTTGGCTCATTTATGCTATTCCTTAGAATCAAATCTATGGGGGGCAAGGACAGCAAATAGAACACATTAGAACCAAACAAGGGACACCCAAAAAACCCATTCAGTATCTCCAGATTGCCTCCATAAATAGAGCACTACATATCATCCCATGCATGTAAGAACATTCTCTAAAAATTCAGTAAATGCAAGCGAATCGAGTATCGAGGTATCATAAGTGCATAAACTGGAATTGAGAGAGGCGAAAAGAAGATACCAGCAATTCTAGGAATGGAATCAACAACATTGTATAATCCGAAACCTTCTAAAAGGTATAATCAGAGCCATACCTCATTTCTCATCAAATTGCATGCAAGGGCAAAATCATAAATTTAACATTATTATGCTTGAAACCATTAGATAATATGATTGAATAGAATTTTCATGCCACTGCTTATGTGCTTGCATAAGCCCATAATAACATAAACATTTGTGCACATATTAATCCAGGACATCAAGCAATCAAGCCAGTTCCAATTAATCTTGTGCTTGAATGCATGGCTCAAAAACACTAAAGCATGAAACAAATCAAGACCAAAAGTCTAGCTCAATCACACGATACCAAAATTCTATAGACACCTTCCAGTTCTAGTTCAAAATTCACATGCTCGTGTCAATCTTGTAATGCATTGCGATTGAACTCACCTTTCTTGGTCAACCGCCTGCAACGATCAATAGCTCAAGCATACACATGCGTACCATTTCTTGTTACTGAAGTCTTAAATTGAGGCATATCGCATCTCTTCAATTGTATCATTATCCCACACATGGAATTGAACACACATGCCAAAATGATTAAAGACTAAGAGCAAGTATGAAACCCTCAATGACAAATAGTGTAGCAGTTTACGTGCTAAACATGGAGATAAAAATATCGCATACCTTAGCATATAAGCCGATTAGCAAAAAGCAACACCTCGGTACATTCTCAAGTAGTCCTCCAAGACATCCATGAATGACTCAACATTTGCCTTCACTTTCACTATTGTCCTATCTCTGGGTGCAGTGACCCCCACTATTCCTGAGTTTGATCAGTGCCATTAATGTGACACCAATTGGCAAACATAGGAACATTTCGGTCACGTCTACTTATGTCATCCACAGAAAAGTGAAGCAATACTAGCCAACGAAAAGTTTCGACGGAGATGCAGTCGCTTCAGGCTCTCAACCAAGCAGAGCATGCTTTGTGCTGTTTCAAAATACAGCCAATGGCAATGAGCGATAATCATCAGCGTCCGTGGAAGCCATCGAGGGACAGACCAAATTCTGCTTTGGCGTTTTTCTCAACTTCTCCCTGGATGAACTTATCTCCTTCTTTTGGTTTTTATTTTTTAATTCTAAGCTCATCTCTTTTCAAATTCTCTCCCCTGCCGATGACTAAGTCTATTTTTTACCGTACTCACAACGACATCCTTAATCCTCCTTATTTATTGAGGAAGCTTGTCCGCTTGAAGGTAGGCAGAAACCTGAAAACATATAAAGAGCTTTGACCGCGCACAATAAGTGCAGCAATCCCAACGAGATCATGCTCCCCTGCTCGACTTACATAGGACCGAACTGAAGTGTAGGACCTCGATCTTCTATCATACCACGATTGCAGAGAAATAACACCTCTTCTCAAAAGCCTTTTGGTCAATCTCCTATCATCCGAGACCCTCTTTGTAACATTCCACCGTGTCGAGTACTTCCATGTCCTCGTTCATCAAGACCGTCTGTTAATACATGCCGCAGAAACGCTTCTCTTGAGAGGAGTTCATGATCCCGAATGCAAGACCCACGTGAGCAAAAAAGGAGAAGCAGAAGTCTATGGGAGTAGGCAGAAAGTACAGACGTGAAGGCGGGCGAACTCCTCGGCACCTGCGAAGGCGAGATAGGAGTGGGGGCACTTGTCCATGATGAGCCTGGCCAGGGAGATCGGGTTCTTCACCATCGTCACACCAGAAAACGTGCCGCACCTCCTCCCCACCCCGTCCATTATGCTCGCCTCCATCTCCATCGTGCCCTTCTCCGTCAGGGCCGACCCCCGCCCCGAGTTGAACACCGGATCGGTGATTCTCGTGCAAACCAGCGACCATGGCGCGCACTCTGCACAACAATCAAGACTCTTCGACAAAAACCAAGCACCGCACCAATCTGGTTCAACCGAGGCAGGCACGCTGGCGAAAAGACACGACTCGCCGAGTCAGAGGTTCATGCACCAGTTAAAGCACGTGGATGGCTAAACGTAGAAAGAGCCACGCCATTGACGTCCTTTCGTCCCTCGTGACTGGCGTTGGGTCCCAACCGCCATCCATGCCAATACGTTTCATTCACCATCCGTTCGAGAAAAGATGGTTTTGTTTTCGAATTCTCGCGACTAAATATTTCAACGGGTGAGATCGTCCATCGATTCCACCATCATCCACGAACCATCACGATAATCGAAAAGCTCCACTGTCGCCACCATTTTAGATCCATCGTAGCCTCCTACATCATATAACTTTTGGTTCAAGACGACCAAAGAATGACCCCTCTTTTCGTGCTCATGTCCTTTATCGGTCTCCATGAGCGTTCTCGAGGATCAAATCTTTCTGCTGACTCCAAGTGGTCTTCTCCAACGTTCTATACTTATTGTCGAACATCACGCCCTCATGGAGCAGATCAACATGCAAGAAGTCATGGCATGTGATCACTCGATATATTTGCCAAAGAGTTTGAAGTCTCCTCCGTATGCACATCTTCTTTTTGTATCAATTGATATCCATCAGGATTTCTTCATTTTGCTTCCTCCAAAACACAATCATCCTTGTTCTAAGAGTTCCATAATATCCTGAATGTTGTCCTCCGCTTGCAAAATATTCTTCACCCCCTCTGGTGATGTTGTATCATCTGTGCATAAGATATATCAATGTGATTGTCATGAGATTTGCCAGAAATAAGTGAACTATCCCGCCACATCAATACGCTCTGAAGTTCCACCAAAGTCCTCTGCCCTGGTTCTCGATTCGAGCAAAATTGCACTGGCGGCAAAGCAGACGAATGTGCCTGACAAAACTTGACTTCGATTAACTCCAACTTCATTATTGCATAAAAAATAAGGATACAACAAAGTCTCAAATGAGAATACTAAATAGCAATTCTAGTATTTCTCCAGGATCTCTCATGGGAAACAATTAAAAACAATGGCTGTAGTTTCTTTCGAAAGAAAACGAAAAAAAAATGAAAGAAGATCATCATTTGATCTCAAAACAAATGTATTTATATATGTCTTTCGAATAAATACAACTCTTCAAAAGATTGCAAAAAAACAAAGACAACCTTTCGGGAAAGGTTTTAAAATGAACAAGTACGTCTTAAAAGTTACGTTGAAAAGATATAAGAAATTCGGAATTAAATAAATAAAAATAATTATAACTTTTCATTAACAGTCGCACTGTTTCAACAATACTTTATAGTTAATTTTTTTATAGAAATAAATTTGAATTTTCAATAAATAAAAATAATGATCATTGGTTAGTGCCAAATCTCGTTCACGTGCGCACTCACATCTTTTCGATGTGGTATAAGGCACCTCTTCATTTGTTTTATAAACAAATTACCAACACATCCACTACAGATGCAGTATTCTCATGCTCACGGGAAAAAATGGCTTGCTCCTCCATTAAGGGTACAAATAACATAGCCGAACTAATATGCTTGGGCATTTCACCAAACACTTTACGTGCATTCGATTAAACGGCACAAGGAAACAACAAGATAGTGAGAACCGCAACCCAATCAATACGAGATCATCAAGACTAAATCGAAAGCTACTAATATAATCTCGGGCGTGACCGATGTTCATGCTAACAACAACAAAGCTCTCGGTTTATCTTCCATATGCGTAATGGAAGAATGTACTAAACTTACACGCTCAATGAAAACCGAAAGCTCCAAGGCTCCGACAAACCGAAAGCTCCAAGGCTCCAAGTTGTCGAAGGTTTGATGGAGCACACGGATTTGAACCTCAAGCGCGCGAGAACATCGTGATCGAAGAGCACTGGATGTGGCAAGGTGAGCAGCGGATTCGGCACCGATCGGCGGGGCGTAAGCTTCGGAATACGCAGAGGATTGAGAGAGGCTTTGCGGGCGTTTTCCTTCAATTTCTTGAAGAAGATGAAAGGAAATGTGAATCAAACAACTGAAACGCAGAGAATCAACATCAACTCAACGATGTAAAGCATCGATCAAAAAAATTCTGAGATTATTCTCAAATCAGAGAGGAGAGAGAACCTAGAACCGTGTTGAGTGTCGTTGAAGAAGAGCCAGACCTTCAATGATGAAGAAGAAGATCTGGACCTTCAATGGCGAAGAAGACGTGCGTCGTTGAAGAAGAGCTGAAGAAGAAAGACGAGCGAAAGAAGAGAAGGGAGAGAGCAGCTTACGGAGAGGAAAAGTGAAAGGTCAGAGGGAAAAAATGAAAAGGGAAGGTGTTTTCACCTTTTGAGATAGAGGAATTCGTTTTTCTAAAATAAAACATAACATTTGTGTTGACCAGAAAGTACTTTCCGGTTGACCAAATTTTTTTTAGCGAATCAAATGGCTGAAAATCCGGAAAATACTTTCCGGTAAAATACTTTCAGTGAAACAAACACACCCTAAATTGGCAACGTGACCTTTATAATTAATTTTGTTTCTGACTTGGCATATCTTTTAAAAAATCTAGTTCACGTGGACATCTAAAATGGAGAAAATATTGGCTCTCGCACAATCCTACGTGGCTTGGTGGGCAAAACGGTGTCGCATGGGAAGGATCAAAATAACGTTGGGTCAGCGTCGTTTAGGCATACGAACTCCTTTTCATCGTTCACTCAACCGTCGCCCTCACATTGCATGCCTCTCGCTCTCGCCTCGCCTCTCAACTCTCGCCTTCACCTCGTTGCCACTGACGCTCTACTTCAGCAAAAAGACACGAGCAAAAATCAAGTACAGATTGTAATTTTTTGTGAAGAGACACAATTTTTACCGCCAACCCACACGGTCTATTAATAATGCTTAAGCCGCAGGCCAATCATGCCGAGGCATGGCCCGATATGTTACCAAGATGGGCAAGCACGGCTTGTTTAGTTGTCGGGCCAGAGGCCCGCCTGATAGGGGTGTCAAAAAAAAAAAAAAACCCGACCCGACCCGACCCGACCCAGCTCAGCCCGACCCTAAAATCAGGGTACTTTGGGGTTGGGCCTTTTTGAGTGTTGGTATTGTTTGGGTTAGGGTCGGGTTGGGCCAGGCCAGTACTAATTCTCTCTCTGTCTCCCTCTCTCCCTGGGCGTGCGTAACGCAATGCCAGCACTTGGCCGGACCGACCCGTTATATGATATTTTGGGTATCCGGTCGGGTCAAGCACACATCTATGGTTTCGGATTGGGTCAGGTATCACGAGAACCTGACCCGACCTATTGACACCGTCTGGCCTGCCCCACCCCGCTGCCGCAGGACCCATGGCTAGATAGTCAACAGCTCCGCTGGGGAGAATTTGTTTCCTCGTAGCACACAACAATGAAGGATCCGGTTTCTCCCACCCCGGACCTTATTTCCGTGGGCCGACTATTATTACCATTAATCCGGGTCAATGCGTTTCATATTCTTATTCTCCGCTGGAGGAACTGCCCGCCGCTCTTCGTGGCGCATCTAAACCACCGGCCTCGATTTAAACATTTTCCTCCTCTTCTTTTTCTTTTTTGGTTTGGAAATTACTATTTATTTCTTCTTTTCCCTCCGTGTCCCTAACTCCCGAAAGAAATAAATTGTTTGGGTAAAGGGGTTTTAAATTGTAATTGCAATCTCTTCCTTTAAAAGGGAAGATTTTGGTTTTACACCGACTCGACTTAGAGATTATCTTTTGGAGATTTATATTTTCATCACAAGCGATTTATCTCACTAGCAAGTGACCACCCTCGCAAACGCCGTGACGTATACCACCGACGGCTTCAAGGTTTTATGTAAATGCTACAAGTTACTTCCGCCTTCCGATGGGTTCAAGCCTAACCTAACCCAAAAGATCGTTACATTTTTTATACCAAGCTCAACCATCATGTTGATTGTGACAGGAGAAACCTCTTTTATCTCTATATGGTAACCTCTTGATTGTCTCCCTTCCCGTTACCTAACCACACAAGTTTTCTCTATAGGAGATGATACGATATTTGTTTGCACAAAATTCCCTGTCTGTGCATTGCCTCTTTCATGCACGCATGGAATGATCTAACTCTGGAATTCACTCCATTGAAGCAAGAAACAATTCATATACTTCAAGATTTGTCCACACGAAATATGTGCTTTCGCAAACTTTAGGGTGCGATATATATACCTAATCGATTACGGAGCATTATGGGATGACTATGCCATCACCAGTGAAATGCGTGTTTTCCATAAAAGTCGTACATTTACAGATGCAGACATGTTAGTGTTATATGCTCTGATTTGATGCTTGTCCATTCTTTAGTGTTAGATGTTGTTGGAGGAGGAATTCTTCAGGAAAGGGTCCTGATTTTCAAGTCAAGACTTTGAGGAGACAGCGGAGCTAGACACATTGTCAATGTCTATACATTTTCATGTAATAATCGACTAAGCAATGTGAATAAAGAATTCGAAAATTTCCTACTTTTTTTTTTTTGGCATGGCGTTTAGTTTGTAATAATTAATCTCCTACCTCATGCCGCAAATTTTATCAGCGAAGGACTTCTCCTTGCTAAAGGAACACAAACCAGATATCAAATGATGAAATCCAATGTCCCCTCCAATCCATTTCACAAAAGTGGTTTATTATAGCTCATCGCCTCCACAAATTCGAATGCAGGGTCTCGATTTGAACTCCTTTATGTGTTGATCTTGGCGATGGAGATTTGATTAGTGCTTGTTCGGCTTGGATTTGAGGTCAGAGATTGTTCATGGGGGTCCTCAAACCGTGGATGTGATTAATCGATGAAAGAGACTAAGCTCAAGCCTAAATCATTGTCAACCATTGGCAAGCTTTCTAAAGTCCTCACGATCCTCACAGGTGACACATGAGCATTTCCTATCAACCAAATTAGGTGGAATTAAACGAAGAGACTCCGTTGGGCTATTTTGACAAGTTTTAAAATTTATTTCCACTAATTTGAGGAGTTTTAAAACTTATTTTCACTTTTTAAAGTTTTAGAACTTAATTGTACATTTACAACAAATTAATTTTAGGACTCTTAATACATTTATGCCAAACAAAAACAATACACATTCCAATATCTACAATTTAAATACAAACTCTTCAATCTTCCTATATGCCTGACAAAGCATAGAAGAGAGCACGATTTGTCGATGATTTCTCCCTCTTCTTCATTTAGTAAACCATCTCTCTTTTGTCACGATTCTTTTGAAACCTCTACTCCTTGATCCGTGGCCTATTGTTCTTTTCCGGGCATCAACTGCACATAGCCCCAACGAAGTCCATAAATTAAGAAGACAAAAGTTGAGATTTTTCATGCTTTTAATATATTGCTTTATATGAATCATATATATACACACAATTTATATACATAGACTTTCCCTTAGGACTTTGTTTGTTTTGTGGTATATGAATGATTAAAAAAGACATTTTTTTCCTAAAAATGGTTGTTTGTATTGCTTGAAATGATTAGTTGATAAAAAGATATTTTCTTTGCTGGCAACAATATATGTCTAAATATATTTATAAATAATAAGAAAGAAATGTTGTTCGTTCCTTCGTTTTGTAAGTGGATATAGTTTTATAACAAGATGTTTTTTAAATCATTTATTTTTCTGCAAAATGGAGGGAGCCTTGGGATCAAACGGCAATAACACATTCCAATTTTTTTTCTAAGATTTTAAATAATGTTTTTTGTCAAATTTTAGAGGAAAATAAGGATCTTCCAACAATACTGTAATTTTCAGAACTATCCATCACTTATAGCTACATCCAAAAATCCAAGATAGACAACTTGTTTGTGATGAACAAGAACAAGCTTAAATTAGATGATTCAATGATGAAATTTCATCGTTGTTTCTCCACACGTTAATTTGGAAAATGATTCAGTACATTTTATTCCCCTAACATATGTTGCTTTATGTAATTTTCTATGTGGATATTTTTCATGTAATAAATACAGTTTGACATCAATAGAATATAATCAAGCCCTTGTATTTTAATTCCTATTCTATACAATCTTATTATGGTTAGAAATTCAGACGATTGAAAGATGCCCAAGGAGATTTATAGATTATGGAGACAAAGAACCTGAAACAAGTAAAGAATATCGATTCCTATGCCATAGAAAGTGGTAACCAAATCCTTTGGACAACAATTACTCCATCTGCCAATTTGTCGTTGGCTCAGCTTTGATTGCAATTCTTTTTTTTCCTTATGGTAGGATAATAAATGATTAAATGATAGCTTTTAATTAATTATAAGAATAATAGTCTGTTTTTGACCAAAAAAATTCAAATAATACATACTTATAAATTATTGTGAGGTTTACTTTTTCAAGAATTTATGGCCCAAAACAAGTTTTTAAGAATTTGTGGATCATAATAAGTTGTTATTCTCACATAACCCAAAGACTGTTATGTTAGCAAAAATTGGATAGAACATAACAAGATCCCTAGATTTTCACCTCTTATCCTATACATTCTTATTATAGTTAGAAATCCAGATGATTTAAAGCTACCTAAGTAGGTCTACAAGTTATGGAAACAAAGAACTCAAATCAAGCAAGGAATATTGATTATTGTGCCATAGAAAGTGGTAACCTAATCCTCTCATTCACGAGTGGTCCATTTGCCGATTGTAGTTTTTTTTTTTTTTTTCTGTCATATTCTGACTCTCAATTCACTCAGCGACTTTTGCCCAAAATTTTCGCCAATTGTAATTGGCTTCGGCTTTCTTTGCAATTTCTTCCCCTATAGATATGGAGCAGAACATTGCCCTTTCCCTCAACCCGAATTATAGAACCAACTGAAACCCCCGAAGAGAAAAAAAGAGAGAGAGAATGGGAAGCAAAACAATGTCAGATCGCCAAAATGCTCCCAAAGTTCTCTTCTTCTTGTTCATCATCTTCACGAGTTCGACCCCGGCGACGTATGCCAGCGACAGGCCCAGGTCGACCACGTGTGCGGAAGTCCTTTCAATTTTGACCCCTTGCGGACCATACGCTAAGGGCGCGGCTCCGTTTCCGCCAAGCGAAGAGTGTTGCAGAGAATTTAACGTCTTGGGGCACATCTTGTCCTATATCCCCGGCTCGAGGAGGGTTTTCTGCACATGCTACAAGGACGTTGCGCCTTCCGCAGGGATCAAGCCTGAGCTAACCCAGAAGGTCGTTTCGGAGTGCGGATACTCACTCTACCTCCCGACGGACCCTAATAGTGATTGCAAAAGGTGAAGCCTCTTTTATCTCTGTATGGTAACCTCTCAATTGCCTCCATTCCCGTTACCTAGCCACACAAGTTTTTTCTATATGAGACATGATATCCCAAGATTCGTCTGCACAGAATTTCCTATTTATGCATCGCTTCCTTCATGCATGCATGGAATGATTTGACTCTGGAATTCACTCCATTGAAGCAAGAAACAATTCGTATAATTCAAGATTTTTCTGCATGAAAGTTGTTCTTTGGCAAACTCTAGGGAGTGAAATGAGGCTTGTAATTATATGTACCTAATCATTTTCAGAGAAGCCTATGTATGGTGATTGTGCCATCTCCAGTGAAATGCGTGTTTTCCATAAAAAGTCATATATTTGCAGATTCGGACATGTTTTAGCACATCGTGTCGTAAGTGTTATATGCCGCGCTTTGATGCTTGTCCATTCTTAGGTTATAGAAGACCTTCAATTTGTTATGTTTAAGGGCTGTTTTCTTGGTATGATAATCGATCAATTGATGCTTGGATAGACTCTCATTTTTCCTTTCTTTGATGCAAGCAGTCTGTGAAGGAGCAAGTCTTCATATGGGTCCTGATTTTCAAGTCAAGACTTTGAGGAGACCGCAGAGTTTGACACCTTGTCAGTGTCTATACATTTTCATGTAATAATTGAATAATCAACATGAATAAAGAGTTCGAAAATTCCTTACCTTTCTTTGGCGTTATATTTCGTTTCTAATAAATGTGAGAGAAAGCCTTACTCTTTGAGCTAACTTTTGGGGTGAGAGACCCA
Source organism: Eucalyptus grandis (assembly GCF_016545825.1). Lineage (NCBI taxonomy): Eukaryota > Viridiplantae > Streptophyta > Magnoliopsida > Myrtales > Myrtaceae > Eucalyptus > Eucalyptus grandis. The sequence continues at coordinate 43,220,095 of NC_052612.1, read as the reverse complement.
AGACCACTTATAGGGCCCGTTTGGTTCAACTTTAGGAAAATGCATTTCCCCAAGTATCTTTGAATAAATTGGCATTTTGTGAAGGCAAGAGTGTTTAGACACTCATTTTTTGTGTATATTTTGGAAAGCAACTTTAAGTTAAAAAGAAAAAGAAAAAAAGTTGAAGAGATGCAGTTACGTGGAGAGGGGAAAATCATGGGGGAGGTGGCTCAACAGTGGTGCTGGTGGTGATGAGGAAGCGGCTAGCGGCGGCAGTGATCAGGAGGTGGCTAGTGGCGGTGGTGATGGTGGCAGTTGGGGTGGGGGGTTGCTCACCTGAGGTTGAGCGACCTAAGCAATGCCTCCTAAGGTCAAGCAACCTAGGTCGCGCGGCCTCCGACGCCGCCGCCCGAGGTCACGTCGCCTAGGTCACACGACCTTGGGCGGCAGCGCCTAGCTAACCTCAAGCCACCTCACCTGAGCTTGTGCAACCTCAGGCAAGACCCCCCAACAGCCAAATATAGCCGCTCATAGCTAAGTGCCGCCCATAGGCTGAGCTTCGTGGTGGAGCAACAAGGCCAAATCGAAGAAAGAAGATGATGAACAGTGTTTTTTTAGGGCAAAAGAGAAAAACACAATTATCAATGAAAGCAATATTGGAAAAGAAAAGAAAAAAACTCATTAAACCTTATATCAGCATTTCAAAGGCAAGCATTTGGCCAATGAGACCTCAAAATGCTTAACCAAACACTTAATATTTTTCCCAAAGGGCTTTGAGGCCTCAAAGCCCTTTGGGAATGCTAAACCAAACGAAGCCTTATTACCGATATTAGACAAAGTGTGAGGGGGAGTGATAGAACATTTAAATTTAAAACCATGCCTTTAAATAATAGCTTAAATTTTTAGAACAGTTGGCAATGGTACAATAAGATTCTCACATAATATCGGGACAAGGACCCTGAGTGCCAAAAGTTGGCACAAAGGACACTTAAGCCGCCAAAAGTTACGAAAGGTACACTTAAGTGCTAAAATTGGAGCAAAATGGATCACTTGAGTGCCAATCTGGCCAAAATCCGGCTAAAATGCCGACGTGGCATTTTTCCGGCGAACCGAGCCCAAAACGACGCTGTTTTACACGCTGACATGGCCAAATAATGTAAAAACGGCGTCGTTTTGGGCTCATGTGATAAAAAAATAATATAAAAAATAAATTAATTAAATTTAAAAATAGATTTAGTTAAAATATTAAAAAATAATAATTTTAATAGTTAAAATATTAAAAACATAATAAATTTAAAATTACATTTAGTTAAAATATTAAAAATAATAATTTTAAAATTACATTTAGTTAAAATATTAAAAAAAATAATTTTAAAATTAAAAATTAAAAAAATAATTTTAAAATTAGATTTAGTTAAAAAAATAAAATTAAAATTAAAATTAAATTTAGTTAAAATATTAAAAATAAAAATAAAAAATAAAAATTGAAAATTAGATTTAGTTAAAATATTTAAAAATAATTTTAAAATTAAATTTAGTTAAAATATTAAAATAATAATAATTTTAAATTAAAAATTAAAAAAAATTAAAAAGAATTATCAAAATTTTATAAATTGATAAAAAAAGGGGGCGGTGGCTGAGGGCAGCCTAGCCACCGCCCCCTTTTTTAAAATTTTTAAAATTTTAAATTATTATTTTTTAACATTTTAATTGAATTTAATTTTAAAATTATTATTTTTCTAATATTTTAACTAAATCTAATTCTAAAATTTTAATTTTTTAATTTTTTAATTTTTAAATTTTTTTATAATTATTATTTTTTAATATTTTAACTAAATTTAGTTTTGTAAATTATTATATTTTTAAATTTTTAACTAAATCTAATTTTAAAATTATTTTCTAAAATTTTTAACTAAATCTAATTTTTAATTTTTTTAATTTTTAATTTTTAAAATTATTATTTTTAATTTTTTAACTAAATATAATATTATTTTTTTTAATTTTTTAAATAATTTTTTATATTTTAATTAAATTTTATTTTAAAATTATTATTTTTAAATATTTTAATTAAATCTAATTTTAAATTTATTATTTTTTAATATTTTAACTATTAAAATTATTATTTTTTAATATTTTAACTATATCGAATTTTAAATTTAATTTATTTAATTTTTATATCATTTTTTTACCATGTCACCAAAGCGACGCCGTTTTTGCATTACTTGCCATGTCAGCATGCAAAACGACGTCGTTTTGGGTTCACTTCGCCGGAAATTCGTCGGAAAAACGCCACGTAAGCCTTTTAGCCGGATTTTGGCCGGAGTGGCACTTAAGTGATCCGTTTTTCTTCGAATGTGACACTTAAGTGTACATTTCGTAACTTTTGGTACTTAAGTGTCCCTTTGTGCCAACTTTTGGCACTTGAAGCGTTCTTATCCCCATAATATCAGAGCTAAAGGTCCTAAGTTCAAATTTTTCCAAGTTCCATTTGTCTCTCCAGTTAAATTTCAACACTTAATACTAGGTAAAAGACCAAACTAAGTGTAAAGAGAAGTGTTAGAATATTTAAATAATAAACCATGGAGAAGCTAAGTTCAAATCTTTCCAGGCCCATTTGTCTCCCCAACTAAATTTCTGTACTTAATACTAGGTAAAAGACCAACTAAGTGTGAATGAGAGTGTTAGAATATTTAAATAATAAACCACGCATTTATATAACAGTTTAAGCTTTTAGAACAGTTAGCAGTAATCCTATAAAATCTCACCGGTTGGCTCCTACAATTCAATTATTCTTGATCATCATGTTCATGAGTTCGAACCCAATGAGGTCATTTACATGTCAAGAGATTGCCAAACTTGCATCTCCCTATATACCATCTATTCTAGGCATGGTCTCGCCTCCACTGCACTGAGTGCTATAAGGGTGTGTGAACCTTGGTGCGCCCAAAGTCGACCCGTAAAGATTGGAGGGCTCTGTGCCAATGCTTTAAGAAGAATCTACCTTGTGTAAGGATCAAACCTGAAAGAGTCAAAGAACTCTCTAGGAATTGCAAGGTTGTTGTCCCCAACTCGACTAACCCTAACGTTGATTACAACAGGTGAAGCCTCTTTTATCTCTATATGGTCATGGTAACTCTTGATTGCTTCCTTGCTGTAACCTAGCCACAAGTGTTCTATATATGAGATGATACGATGTGATATCTCAACACCGTTAGCACTGAATTCCCTATTTGCACGTTGTCTCTTTCGTGCACATATGGAATGGTTCAACTCTGAAATTTACTCCATTGTGGCAACAAACGACTCATATACTTTAATTGTAATTGACAATAGGGTATCTTATTTTGTCCTCCTTTCTAGCCTGGACTAATTTGGTAATGATGGAAATGCTTTATTAGCTATTCATATCATTTTTTTTTTTTTAAGAATAAGTATCGAAACAGATTCAATGCTCTGTTCCAGACAAAATTGTTCTTCAGCAAACTCTAGAGAACGAAATAAGGTTTATGATTGTATGTACCTAAATCGACTATCAAACAATTTTGGGGAAGCGTATATATGATGACTGTCGTCACCAGTAATATGCGGGTCTTCCGAAAAAGTCATACATTTGCAAATGCAGGCGTGTTTTAGCATGCCGTGTTGTGTGCACGGAATGTTGTGGTTTGATGCCTGTCCATTCTTTAGTTATGGAAGAACTTCAATGCATTACGTGCATGGGGCTGTATTCTTCCTATGGAAATCGATCGATTGATGCTTGGATATGCTGTCCTCCCTTTCTTCGGTTCTTTAATTGAAGCATTCAGTGAAGATGGAACTTCAGACGGGTCCTAGACTTTCAAGCCAAAGACGTTTGCGGAGACGGCAGAGTTTGGCACATTGCTAATGTCTCTGCATTTTCATGTATGTATCGGAAAGGCAATATTTAAAAAAAAAAAGATTAATACCTTGAAAAGCTCTAATCGGTACACCTGTGATAAATTTATCCCAAACTAGTTTTTTTACTACAAAAAACCCTAAACCGGTACACACCCAAATGACCACAAAAACCATAAAATGTTATATTTGTGATAAACTTACCTTAAATTAATTTGTTCGATCGCAAAAAATTATAAATTGATATATTTGTGACAAATATACTCGCCATCATATTTTTCTTACTTTGTTTTGGTGTTGTATTTCATTTTTCATAATTAATCTGCTACCTCAAATAATAAAATTTATCACTAGACTTCCCCTTACTAAAAGGGACAAAGATACTAAAAATGTTAAAAGTTATATAAGACACTTACTTTATTGTCAAAAGTTATTATTGGCTTACTTAAGTACCACATAGGATAAAACAATTATTTAAATGTCTACGACAAAGAATTCCGACTAAATTGATTATGTAGCATTTATAATTAATTTTTTTATTTGACTTAGCTATATATTTTTTTAAATGCAGTCTATGTGGACGTTTAAAATGACATCATACAATCCTACATGACTTGGTCAAGCAAAACGACATGGTGACCACCTCCAAACAAAACAATATCACACAAGAATAGTCCAAATAGCTCTTGGTCACCGTCGTTCAGGCCTACAAACTCCTCATCATTCATGCAGCTCTCGCGCTCGCTGCCGGCCTCTCACTCTTCCCTCGTCGCCGCCGCGTTGTTGCTGCCAACCCTCTACTTCGGCAAAAGGACACAAATGAAATCAAGTAAAGATTGTACTTTCTTGTTAAAAGATACGATTTTTATTGACGGCCCTCTACCACCAACCCACGCGATCTATTAAAAATGCTTAAGCCGTGAGCCAACCATGCCGAGGCATGGCCCAATATGTTGCGGAGGCAGGCGGGCACAGCCCGCTTATGCATCGGGTCACAGGCCCGCCTGGCCCGACCCACCCCCGGTGCCGTAGAGCCCATGGCCAGATAGTTGGGGCGCGCATGACAAAATTTATATTTTCGATTTCTTCTGTTTTTGCGTTTCTGAAATGTGGTTTGAACAGTAAATTGCTGCAGAATACAATTTGATTTGATTTTTCTATTTCTAAAACAGATTTCTATTCCAAAAATAAAGAAATTGAATAAATCAGAAGCTGAAATTTTTAACTTCTCTATTTCTGAAAAAGATATCAGAAGCTAAAATCAAATCATATAAAAGAACCTTGTATTGAAATCAAATCATATAAAAGAAACCTTGTACTTTCTTACTAACTTAATTCACTTATAACCACAATTTCACAAATTATTGCTAATTTTCTTTTTCTTATTTTGCTCGTTTTTTTTTTTCAATTTTTTTTTATAGCTTCCGAAAGGCAATCGAATGGGTCTCCAATTTTCAAAAACGACCAAAGTTCTTAAATGCTTAAAACAATGGGGATCTTTCCTTTGAGAAAGAGTATGCGCATGGCCAATTGAAGAAAAAGTTTTTTTTTTTTTTAAAGGATAAGAACAATTGAAGAAATTTTTTTTTTTTTTTTTTTTTTTGGTACCTAGGGAACCTCCGCAAGAATTGAAGAAAAAGTTCTTACGTAATAGATGAATAAAAAACGTGCCTAGAAATTTAACCTTGTTTCTTTATGGATTCAAAATTCTTGCAAAATCAAAATAATTAGATTGTTACACAATCTTGAATTTTAATTCGAAGGCAAGAGATTCAAGAGAATCTCTCTCTTTACTATGCAAGAGCTATTAAAAGTTCATTGAGCAACAATAAAGAAATTAGGGATGAGTAATTGGACTGATTCAATTCGAGAATCAAAATAAACCGACCTTCCCCCAATTGGTTCCTAACCATAAACGCTACTTCAAGGTAGAATTCTCATATATTCCTTGACATCATCGATTTTGTTTTGTTGATAATCTTAGTTTTTAATAAAATGATAAAGCTGTATAGACGTCATTGATGGCACCCATATTCATGCTTCCGCAGTACTTGTCTGAACCTACGCAAGATGAGCTTGCAAACAATACATTAATTGAGGAGGGAAACCAAATAAATACGCTTAGGAAAACCATTGTCAATAAAATGACAAGGGATAATAATATGCTAGAAATTCTATGAAATTATATTTTCAAAATTTGTAATGTATTAGTATTATTTCGACTATTATTTTGTATTTGATGATTTCCTATGTTGTTATCTAATCAATTTATATTCCTAGAAATAGAAATTTTATTTTGTTATCAAACAGATTTTTTGTTTCGTAAATAAAAATTTTAAATCATTATCAAACGGGTTTCTTTGCTTCAAAAACTTATTCGGAGAGTAAAAATTGAGAAATTAATTTCTGACCAGAAATCAATTTCTATTTTACAAATTCTGTCATGAACAGCCTTAACAACTCCACCGGGGAGAATTTGTTTCCTCACGGCCGGCACACAGTAATGAAGGATCCGGTTTGTCCCGACCCGGATCTTATGTCTGTGGGCCGACTATTTTGCCATTAATCCAGGTCAACGCGTTACCTATTCCTACTCTCTGCCGGACGACCGGCCCACCGCTCCTCGTAGCACGTGTAAACCACTGACCTCAATTTAAACATTTATCCCCTCTTTTTTTTTTGAAATTACTATTTCTTTCTTCTTTTCCCTCCGTGTCCCTAACTCCTGAAACAAATAAATTGTTTGGGTAAAACGGGTTTTTAAATTGTAATTGTGATCTCTTACTTTAAAAGGGAAGATTTTGGTTTAATATCAACTCGGCTTAGAGATTATCTTTTGCACAATTATATTTTCGTCACAAGCAACTTATCTCGCTATGTATTTACATTCGAAAAGATCGTCAAAAAATTTAAAAGACAGAAATCAAGGATCGCAAATTCTATTTTGACACACATATGTCCGGATTTAAATGACTTCTAAATTTAGGAAAATTCTTGTGAAAAATTATTGTGAAAAATTATTGTAAAAACTTATTTGTAGGCTCAATGATTTTGCTCAATAATAAATTTTATAAGCATGTATATCATATCGTTTGTCAACAATGAGACATCGTCATTTATATCCAATAATATGTCAAAGCATTTTCACTATTCAAAATATTATTCTCACCAAACACATAAATGATAAGCTAATTGTACCGGGTCAATTCTTGAACAATATGACAGTACTAATTTTGTATTTATTAATAAATTCAATTACGAATTAAGTAATATGCTGAATCAGTTCAAGATTATTAATTACGCTCAAACTTAAACGTAATATAAATGGATTTGTGCTAATGCTATTTTCATATCTACAAATAGAACCAATGTTTTTTCTTAAGGTAATGGGCATTCTCGAACGACAAATTAAAACTAATTTCATTCATTTTTCTTTATCGGAAAAACTAATTTCATTTGGTTTTGTCTAATCTACCGCTGCTATTCTTTATTTTCATTTTCCGGGGGCGTGGTCGAGGGCGCGCTCGAGCATTCCGAGATGTCCGCAAAGCCACGCGCCGCCCGGCGCGTGGAATTAGGAACCCCTTTGGGGGACGCGAAAGAGGAATATATAATGCCTCGATTCGGAACGGAATATCATCCTCATCTTCATCTTCATCATCTTGCTCCTCCTCCAGCTCAGTACTCCGCACCTCCCGATCCCCTCTCGAATCCGGCGAGCTCCCGGCGGATCATCGACGGCGACCATGGCAGGCGACTTGGAAGGCTTCAACTTCGAGCAGCAGCACGGCAAGGACAGGGTGCGGGTGGCCAGGGTCTGGCGGACCCCCGGCGGCCGCAACTCCATGGTCGAGTGGGAAGTCAGCATCAGCCTCTTCTCCGACTGCGTCGACGCGTACACCCGCGACGACAACTCCGGCATCGTCGCCACCGACACGATGAAGAACACGGTACCTGGTTTCTAACCCCCCCTTGTCCGGTCGGTGATGTAGACGGGGGTGCTCGTTCGATTGGCCTGTGATCTTAGTGCTGCGGGTCGGGTAGCTTTTGCTATTTGCTCCGGCTGAGGGCACTAGTGAGTTATGGGGAGGAGCGTGATCTGACTTGTATGTTGTGATCGCATGATTCGAATCTGGTCTGACGAGGCGGTTGGGGCTTTGATTCAGGTGTACGTGAAAGCAAAGGAATGTTCGGAGCAACTCTCGGTGGAGCAATTTGCAATCTTGCTTGCAAAGCATTTCACGTCCTTCTACAAAGAGGTTAGCGCTTACCTTATTCTGGGAGAGAATTTCTTGAGACAATTCATTTGATGGATTTTACTTTGTTGCCGGAAAGAGGTTGCTGTATCTTGCCACTGTTACAGCTCAATATCCAAGAATATAATTTGGAGTCCTCGTGTTTCACCATTTGGATTCGGTTGTATATGGAGATCTTGTTATGGATGGGAGCCGTGACACAAACTCATCACTGATCGTGGCCAAAAAAGTTAAAAAAAAAAAAATCAGGGAGTGGTTATTAATAGCTCAGTTGTATTGCTTGAGATAAAATATTAGATAATCTGTTGATAGGAAAGGCAAAGTTTGCATGGTCATGATGTCTGCCCCAGAAGACAACAACTTTATTGGTTAGCCTGTGATCATATGTCTACATGTTATCATTTAAGGCATCGAAATGGGAGGGGGGAATATATCAAAAGTGTGTTTGGAAGTGGATGCATGTCAGCCTGTCTAGAACTGAGGATGCTGTCTCATCTGATGTGATGGCACGGTATTTGTGATTTCAGAAGTTGCTGCATGTGGGTGTCAACTTGGTTGTTCCACTCTTTGCCCGCACATGAAATGCACATGGATGACCATCTGTGGCAAATAGACATACATGTATGTGAGAGAGAGAGAGAGAGAGAAAGAGAGGGAGGGAGGGAGGTAACTTGTTAGATTTATAGTCTTTACAATTTTCTTTAATTGATCAAGGCCAACCATTAATCCTTTCCAAGTAGTATTGGGAGGTGCCTTCTTAATGCTGTTAGGTTTTAGCATATGTTTTCACAGGAGTGTATCATAAGCATGCCATTGATAGCTGGGCAAATTTGAGGGACCATGGTGGCACCTAAAGCTGTGATACATTATCTTGATCTAACTAGGATCTAACCTGCGAATGACTGAGAGAAACAATTATCAGGTCCTTGAATAATTCCTGTGTAATTGACTCTGCTTCACAGGACAGTTTGTGGTTCCTACTTGTCATAAGTGATCTACACAAACAATCAGATTAACCTCATGGCACTCAGTGTTAGATGCTCTATTAGTAGCACTGATGTTGTTACGTTTATTTCTGACTCTAGGTAACAGCTGCTGTAGTCAAAATTGTGGAGAAGCCTTGGGAACGAGTATATGTGGACGGACAACCTCATGAACATGGTAGGCCTTTTCATCTTTAGCAATTGAAAGTTTCATTTAGTTTTCATTTCAATAAATGGTGTTGCCTAGATAAAAAGCCTGATAATGGCTATATTTCTTTTTTTTGGTTTCCTGTGCTGTTGTTCTGTCTGTACAGAAATGTGCTGCTAGAGTTTCCTGACTTGTTATACATATGACTTGAATTATTTTCTAATTTAGGACAATATTAATCTAGGTAATGCTGGAGAAATGCTCTCATGAGAACCTCTTTATCTGCAATTCTGTGTTTCAGAATCTTTTTTAAGGGGATAAAAACCTTTCAGGATATTGACTGACCTTCTTTGAATATCTGTAATAGGGTTAGAGGTTCAACCGCTTGACTTTGAGTGATGTGAGATCAATTTTGGCACATACCTTTATCAGAAGGGGCAATTGAATGTTTCAGAGCGCGTGGAGATATGTCTTCTTGACAGATGGCAGCAGTTGACTGCTAAAGAAAAACTAGGACATAAGGACATACTATCATGGGCTAAAGACCAATCAATTTAGATGCTGAGTGGAGAGACTTAGTTTATTGTTCTGGCTGTAGTACCAGGTGCATCACCAATCATGGGCTGATACGGGTACTTCTTTTTATTTTTTTTCAAATGTCTAAACTATCATTCTAAAGGGTGCCTCTTTGAGGAAAAATTGGGGATGGTTAATTTCACCCAAGTTATGGTCGTAGTCTTTATGTCCTTCTTGGTACGTGCTGGGCATATTAAGGATGTTCACTTCAATTATTAATCAAACTTACATGGGCAACTAACAAGCAATGTTTTGTCCTGTGTTTTGCTCTTTAGTCTACACTGTTGCTGTATGATTATGACAAGTGTCTGACTTGTAATATTGAATTTTTCCTCCAGTGAAGTCATATTAAATAGCATCAAAGCTGTTCCGACAATCATTAAGAGATCATTACATAGGAAGTCAGCATCACATGAACTTATGTTTCTTCGCTCTACTTTACTGAAGGATTTAAACTTGGATCAGAGAAGCATACAACAGAAGTAACTGTGAAAAAGACTGGTGCGCTAAAATTGACTTCAGGAATAGCAGGATTGTCAGTCCTGAAAACAACCATGGTAAGCTAGTCTACGCTCTAGCTAGCTTTCATGAATTCTGTAACCTGATTTGGCTGTAGAGATAGCACAATCACTTGGGAAGTCGGTATTTTTTCTTCCCAAAACAAACACTTGCATGCCATGTGAATTGCAGTGATGTTCAAATTCTTTTCTTTGAAATTTATCTTGCTGCTATTCTTCCTGCATTCTAGGTACATTTCAGAAATCCTGGTCAAGTAGTGTATTTGTACTTTTGTAACCTGTTAGTGCTTATACTTTGATTGGAGTGAGTACAAATTCTCCAATAACACCTAGAATTGTGACAATTTTTTTTAAGTCTAGAATTCCGTCACCAATGAGCTATTGATGGAATAAAGCAAATCTGAAAGCTAGTCTCTTCGATACTTATAAAAAGGATAGATGGCACATTGATATTTTTTGTTCAATCCCCATTGCTTTGATAGAGGCTTTGAAGTATCATTCAATTTTGATGTATGTTCAGTGTTGGCTCGCTATATTTGTACGTGTAACGGTTATTTGCCACTACTTGAGGATCTGATTTTTTGTCCATATTTTGCATCATTCTTGAAAGGTATGGTTATTGTTAGGATATAATGCATCAAGTTCTATTTCTACTGAAACTATTCATATGATTTGGTAACTTTCAAAGTGTCTGGCATGCATCGGGAAGAAAAGTGAAATTTTGAAACCTTAGCTGGGAATTTCTTCCAGGAACCCATGTCCACTGGACCATATCCATTACACCCTTTGATCTTATATGGCCCCCAAAATCAAAGGTTGTGATGAACCTGGTCTAGTAGGCGCTGGTCCAGGCAAGAACTCCCCCTCAGTTGGCATCGGCAATCTGCAGATGCATCATTGATAGGACAGATTTTTAGTTGCAGAGTGTGGAGTGCACCCAATGCTTCCTCAGTCCTTGGATTTGATGGTCTCATGGGGGACCCACATTATTTAAGGGCAGGGAGTGCAGAGTGTGCACTTGACCCTATGCATCCAACGTTTTCTCCATTGACAGGATAAGTCTGATATGGCTACTCTCTCTTCATTTTGATCTTCCACGTCAACAGTCAGGTTTTGAAGGTTTCATTAGGGATAAGTACACGGCTCTTCCGGAAACTCGAGAAAGAATGCTTGCCACTGAAGTGACTGCATCTTGGAGGTATGATTTTTTATTACTAGTATTTGAGAGGCAGAGTTGAATTAAATATGCATTTTACTGCATCCATTTCCCATGGCCTTCAATATAGAGATTCAGGAGACTTAGGGTGATTTGTTTGTCGTAAGCTAAGTCACAACTCTAAGTGTGAATGGCAGGTATTCTTATGATACTCTCTCCAGCGTCCCCCGTGATCTTCTTTATTTCCAAGAGAGATACATGGATGTGAAAAAAGTTCTGATGAGTACTTTCTTTGGCCCACCAAAAGAGGGAGTTTACAGTGCATCTGTCCAAAGCACTCTCTATCAAATGGCAAGGGCAGTTCTAGCTGGGTCTCTCTCTCTCTCTCTCTCCCCACCCTAAGAAATTCTTCACTTGATTCTATGTTGTTCCACTTTCCTTCTCTATTATTAGGTTTGTGCTGAAGATAAAAAAAACAAGCTGATTTTTTTTCCTTACAGATTTCCTGACATATCAGCAGTGCAATTGAAGATGCCTAATATCCATTTCTTACCAGTTAACATATCGACCAAGGATAATCCATCAATGGTGAAGGTACGAAATGTCACTGCAGGAAACACTCTTTCCAAAAATGATAGTGAGAATGTCCAAGCAAGAATTCTGGCAATGTTAGATTAGCTTGGGAAACGTATCTAATATATAGCTTCCATGGGAAGAAGGTTAGATATGGCCAACTGGGATGGTTAGCCTCCTGAAAATGGTTGATACTAGACAACTGTGAGTTTCTTCTTATAATCCTGACTTTGTAGGTCTTCAGGGTTGAGCCATGAGAAATGGATAGAAAGGTACTTGTGAGAGAAGTTGGTGAAACAATGATTTGTTCGAGATCACAGGATATGGATCCTCTCAAGTGATGAGGAGTGAATTGACTGAACTTTTGCCACCTTAAGTTGATTATATGTCACAAAAGGGGCCTAACCAGTTGACAATAGGTTAAAGAGAAGATAACAGTGATAATTTGGGAGTGCAAACTTTTTTACCACCACATCAGCTGCAAAGATGCTCGCGTCCAATTACTAAATCTTCTTAAGGTTGCAAGATCTGCAAGTTTTTGAAAATACATAAAGTATGCCATGACAATATTAGAAGCACTTGCATGGTTTAAAATTACAGCTGTATCAGTTCATGTAAATCATAAGAGGAGAAAGTGAACAGTTCAAGTTTTGATTTTCGTCAGCTTCTCCTGAAATTGTATTGGATGGGAATGTTGGTTGGTGTTTGACATGCTTTGGTAATCATCAAGGCGTGCATTCTGATATTGACTAAATGTACTGAATTTCGCAGTTCAATCACGATGTATATTTACCAACCGATGAACCGCATGGATCAATTCAAGCAAGCTTGAGCAGATTCTGGTCAAGAATGTAGAGACAATTCTTCACCAGTGGTATCTGATCCGAGGTCCCAGTCTGATCAGCTTTGTATTTGCTTGTACATTCTCAAATAAAATCAACAGGACCTCTAATTTCCTTAATTCTGTCGAAAGTTGTCATTGCATGGGCTGATGAGTACATGGCCTTGCATGGTCTGATGCATCATCTCATATCAATAATATGTTGGGACCAATTCATATGGTTCAATCTCTTCGTGATATTTCTATTGGTCTTATATATCAAGGATACGGAAACCAAAGTCCCATTCATAATGGAGCCTTAGCTTGGCACTTAACGAGGATATCATTTGCTTTGCATGGTCTTGACCCAAGTAGCAGGAGACGTGACACGACGCAATACGTCAACACGACATTTCCTATAAATAAAAAATCCCGACACGTTGGGACATGTTATTAATGAATAAATGTTTTTAGTTTTAATTAATTTGATTCAAATTTACAAATAAATAAATAAATAACAAGAACTTATAATAAATTTGCACTAATAATATTAATAAATATATCTATAGAAAATTTGAAAGATATATTTATAATTAATGCTTAACCATATTTGAGAACATATTTTTAACTTTAACAAAAATTATTGATAAAACTAATGACTAACAAAAAAAAAAAAAATATAATCAACTTTATTTAAATAAATCTACGATCTTTTATAATCATCAAAATTTATCATTATTTAATATTCTATATTTTTTATTTTTTGAAATCATTTTTTAAACTTATTTATTTATTTTTATAACAAAAATAACTTTACCACTAAAAAATTATTCCCCTCAAAAACCTCTCAAAATTATTTTCCTCTCTTTTTTCTCTCTATACGCTCATCCCCAAAATCATTTGCCCTCCTTCATTTCTCTCTCTCCAATCCCCCACGCCACTACCTGCTCCCCGCCCCCATCAATCAACCCCTCAAGCTGTCTTCTTCTCCCTTCGCACGCTCTCAAGTTGGGGGAGAAGGGGGTTTGCCGAATCAAGGGAGACGATACCTCCGGCCCCACTTCGTGTCCGGCGTGCAAGAGCCTGACCTCGATCAGCGATCTCCAAGTCCGCGCAATTCAACAAGTCGCGGATGAAGTGGACGAGGAGTACCGGAAGATATCTGAGCAGATCAATGAAACTCGAACATCTTTGAAGCCTTGCCGTCGGCCCTCCATCGCAGCGTCGCAAATGTGGCCCTCTGGATCGCTTGCTCTTCCTCTGGCCCTCCCTCACCGTCGCAGCGTTGCCTCCACTCCCCGGTCTTGCCTCCACCCTCCATCGTTTTCTTCAACGATCCTCTCCCTTGGACACGCACATTAAAACATGTCGAGAAAAGTTGTCAGACACCACATGGAAGCTTTGGCGACGTGTCCAGCAACGTGTCTGTGCTTCATAGGTCCTGACCATGGTGAATGACTGAATTATGGCAGAAGTTGAAAGGTCATAGTAAGAAATGTCACTTGCTGCCGGAATTATTGCTAGAGTATCAAAATGGGTCATAAACCTATATTATGACTCACTTTTATTTTATGGGCCGTATATGGATTAAGCAAAAGATATAGATCATAAATGGATCTTAAAAAGTAAGGAAAAAGAGAAATGGGTCTTAATGGGTTATTAAGAAACCCACTTTGAACGAGCCTTCCTCCTCTACATCCTCAATTCTCTCTTGTTCCTTCCATGATTGCAAATCTCCAGGTGAGCAAAGCACTCCCTTTCCTTTCCAACCCCAACCGATTGTAGCCATCGTTGTCACGCCACCATCTCCATAGTCGATCCTAAGCTCACCAACCTCAGGCGAGCCACGAGCTCGCCGGTCTTGGCCGAGCTCGAGCTTGCCTAGATCTAGCAAGCCGTGAGCTCCTCAGCCTAAACAAAGCTTAGCTTGCATGGATTGGCTGAGCCACAAGTTCACTGACCTTGGCTAAGGCTCACTTGGATCTGGTGAGCCACAAGCTCGCTAGCCACAACAGAGCTTAGGCCAACGAGCTTGGGCTTGCTTGAATCGACTGAGCCCCGAGCTCGTCAATTGCAACAGAGCTCCAACTAGTGAGCTCGAGCTCGCTTGGATAGGCTGAGCCTCAAGCTCACTAGACCGCGTCTTGGGCGGTCACCATCGGCAAAGGAACAAGGGAGAAGGAGGAGGAAGAAAAAGAAACAAAAGAGAAAAGAAAAAAAAAAAAAAAAAAAAAAGAAATAACAATAAATTCAAAAATGTTTAAAATAGTTCAAAATTATATATTTTTTTAAAATGATTTGTGGTAGATAGATATCCATATACATATTGAAGATGTACTTTTAGAGGAAGGTTGATGATGTCCCAATCGAAATTCACTCAATATTGACAAAGAAATTGTAAACATCATGATATAATTTTTAACTTTGGGACGCTCAAAGCCCCTTGAGCCAACTAGGGTGTGTTTGAGAGTGGCCTTTAGAAGGAACTTTGGACACTCAAAACCCCTCGAGCCAAATAGATTGTGTTTGGTGATTTTTTCAACCCCAAGTTGCCTTAGGTTTTTAGCCTTCTTAGCATGCTAAGCTGAGGAGGGTTAATAAAAAGAATTTCTTCTCAAATTATCCTTGATAATTTTTCATTTTTCTAGTTTTTCCATCGATGACAATTCATCTTCTTCTTCTCCATTTTGGCATGGCTGTGAGCGATCACCGGCGAAGGGCAGGCAGTTGGGCAACCCTTCAATGAGGATCATGGTGACGCAAATTGCGCGACCAGATCGCGATTTGGGTCATGACGACCCTTGCTGAAATGCCTACCCTCGTCGAACCGCCTGCACCGAACCGCCTACCATTCGCCAAACCACCTCCTTGGCAAGTCCTTTTTTTCTTTTTTTTTTTCTTTTTGTCTTAGTTACAAAAGTCTTTTGCAAATATATTTTCTCCAAACACTATTTTGCCCGAAAGTACTTCACAATGGACTTTTACAATATAATTTACCAAATACAATTTGCATTTTTGAAAACTTCTTTAATTCGGCTATCTTTACATTTTCCAAAGACTTTCCCCAAAATTCCTCCCAAACATGCTCAAAAAAGAACTACAATCAAGAAGCTATGCACTCTCGTATATAAGGAAATATTATTTTCATGTCAATTATTAACTTATCAAAGCTTTTCTTATTAAGAGTTCTTCAAAATTATTTCAATTTAAAGGTTTTTCACATTTTTAATTTTATTTACCAATTTTTTTATTGGTTAATAACTTTTTAAATTTGATGTGAAGTTTTTATTTAAGTAACATATACATGAAGAGCTTATAGTGAATTAAATGGGTGAGAGTGAATTAACCTAAATTGAGTTAAATATTAGGGAAAAGACTACTAAAAACCTCAAATTTTGCCAAAAGTGACAAAATTACCCCATTTTTTTTGTGACATGAAAAACCCCAAACTTTGCAAACTGTGACACATTTACCCCATCAAGGGCATTTTCGTCTTATTTTTTATGTTTTTCTTTTTCTTTTCTTCTTCTTCTGCTCTCTTCCCTCCCTTGGCCATGGCGAAGCCGGCGAAGGGAAGCCGGGGTTCGACGAGGGTCGCCCTCAACTGAGCTAGCTAGGGCTGCCCTCGCCTATGTCAGTGAGCCCGATGCCAGCAAGGGCCACCCTCGCCGACGCCGCAAGGGTGCCCTTGCTAGATCTAGCGAGGGAGGCCCTCACCCAACCCAGGCTAGGGTGGCCCTAGCCCAACCTCGCCAAGGGCTATCCTCGCTCGACACCGGCGAGGGCCGCCCTAGCCAACCCAAGCGAGGGCGACTCTTGCTGAACGTCGTTTTCCCTCCGTCGGCTCCACCATGGCCAGTGGAGGGAAGAGAGAAGAAAAAAAAGAAAAAAAGAAAAAAAAGTAAGAAGACCAAAATGCATTATAGTTTAAGGTAAATGTGTCACACAAATAGAAGTTCAAGAATTTTTATGTCACAAAAATTTATTTAGGGTAACGTGTCACAGTTGACAAACTTCGGGATTTTTCATGTAAAAAAAAATTTGGAGTAAATTTATTACTTTTGGCAAAGTTAAGGGTTTTTAGTGGTTTTTTCCTAAATATTAATATGTTTTAGTAATATGAGTTGGGTTGGATTGAGTGTAGGTCATCAAATTTACATTGCGTGAAAATAAATCAAAACGGATTAAACGAATCAATATGAATCGGACCACTTTCAACGTGACCTGACCCATTTGACGGCCCTAATTGTTACTAATGCTTTGTTGAATTTAATTGTCAAATACTACACCAGTCAATTCACAAGGATTGCACTGAAAGTTAACTATGGAGTTTCGTTAGCTCCACCTAAGGTTGTTATGATACAACAGCAAACCTGATCGCACTTGAACAAGCAATGGCAAAGGTGCAACGGGAGTAGGATAAATGAATGTCTTGTCTCATCCTTCCGACAGATTTTCATAAATGTGTTCGATCCATACAAAATTGTAAAATAAAGCTGGTGTGTAAATAAGTAAATACTCATTGGTGCATGAGTATCGTGTATTCATCCAAACGGAGGTGGTTATCGTTCGATTTCTCGCTCATGACTAGGATGTCACGAGGCGGGACATCATTAAAGATGGGGTGCGAATACATTCAAAACTTCCTTGTAAACAGGTTTCTTGAAATCCACTGCCTGCACGAGAGATGGAATCATATAAACATTGCTAAGGGAGACCGAAATCTGATATAAACCAGAGTAGTGTAAAAGTCAGGTGAACCCACAAGTTCAATTATCTGGTCAGGCGAAATCCACGACCACTCGCCGAACTCAGGTTTCTCGGTGCTGTCCCCCAAGAGATTGATTTCTTCATCTTTCCCAGTAAATTTCATAAGAAACCTGCAACCCAAATTATACAGCTTGATAAAGTTTTAATCTGAATGATATGGCAGTGTGAAATGAGAGATACAGAAAACCAACTTCTAGTCTAATTCTGAAAATCAAAACAGGTGCAACACAATCCTTGCCCAGAACATGTTGGGCATTCGACAATACTAAGACAACAAAAAGGTAATCTCAGATGCAATCAATTTCAAGAGAAAAGGAATTCCGCGTTAATTCTTCCCAGATGCGACTGTGGGAAAATCAACTGATACAGAATAGAGCATCCTTGAAGTCAGACCTAAAGCGTCATAATGCTGTTTCAAGGAAAGGTAAAATGTGGACTCTGAATGACATGGATCCACCGTTTGACTCTGAAACTTCGGATATGCCAATACCATGAGAGGACCTCTTTATAATAACCATGATAAAAAAAAAATTGCAAAAGAAAGCTATTTGACTGAAAGCGCGCTATACGGCGTCTTCTGAAATTGCAATAATTACACTTCTCTATCTGGGATTTATACTTAATTTGAAATACGAGTACTAAAGTTGAAATATATCACACATGATCAACTTAGACCTTTGATTTGCAAAAGATAATTATATTCGGGAAAGTCATGTTATCCATCCTCTTTTACAGACTTCAACTAAGCTTCACATAATTGACCAAAAAATCTCCCTATCTCTCGGTTAAAAATCATATTTAACCTCTTCTCTAATGAATTACAGATACAATTTGAATAAACTACAGAAGTAACAACTTCGAATGAGCTGAATACTAAAGCCCCAACTCAAATGCTAGAGCCCTCTACACTCTTCCTCTATTGTGCCACAAGCATCTTCTATGGGTGCGTTTGGGAAGACTTTTGGGGAAAGTCTTTGGGAAAATGCAAAGACCTTTGAGTTGAATGTGTTTTTCAAAATGCAAATTGTGTTTGGTAAATTGTAATTTAAAAGCCCTTTGTGAAGTACCTTTGGCTAAAATGGTGTTTGGGGGACAAAGGGCTTTTGTGAAAAAAAAAATATCAAAAGAAAAATAAAAAGAAAAAACAAAAAAATGAAAACCAGCGAGGGCAGGCGGCATCCGGCGGCCGGCGGCGACCTCGGCGACCTCCGGCGACCCCCGATCCGGGCCGGCGAGGTCGCGCGACGCCGCCGCGACCTCCGGCGACCCGGATCCGGGGCCGGCGAGGTCGCGTGACGCCGTCGCGACCTCCGGCGACCCCGGATCTGGGCCCGCGAGGTCGCACGACGCCGTCGCGAGGGCCGGCGTGGTCGCGCCTGAGGTCGGGGGACCTCGGCGAGGGCCGCGCCTGAGGTCGGGGGACCTCGGCGAGGGCCGCGCCCGGGTCGCGCGACTCGGCGAGGGCCGCGCCGGGTCGCGCGACCTCGGCGACGGCCGCGCCGGGTCGCGCAACCTCGGCGACGGCCGATCGTCGCCGAGGCTACGCAACCCTCGGCGACGGCCGCGCCCGGGTCGCGCGACCTCGCCGGGCGGTGGCGCGACCTCGCCGGATGTCGGGCGACCTCGCCGGCGGTCGCGCGCGACCTCGCCGGTGGTCGCGCGACCCGAGCAGCTGCTGCCGGGGGACCTCGGCGACGGAGAAGATGAACAGTGATCTTCACAAGGGCAGAAAACGGAAAAACAAATAGTTCGTAAGGATAATTTTGGAAAAAAAAATATGAACAGTAGTATCAGCTTACCGAGAAAGCTGAAATGCCCAAGGCAGGGGTACCCCTGCCTTGGGCTTTCAGCCTTCACAAGGCAGGCTTTCAGCCAAATGCCTTACAAAATATTTTGCCAAACACCAATTTTTTAGCCCAAAGGGCTTTGGAGGTCTAAAGGGGTTTGGAAATGCTAATTCCAAACGCACCCTATGTGTCTTCTAGGGAGAGAGGGGAGGGAACGGGCGGAGGAGGGGTAAGGGAATTGAAAGTGGGTGAACTAACCACTTCTGTGCTTGGCCTTTCCAGTCTGATCCCCACTGGATTTTGAGTTTTTCCCTAACATCCGGAGGAAAGTCATATGTCAACCAGTAAGGAACCTGCAAGGATTCACAATATGAGAACCAAGACCATTAATCCAAACCAGGCAATGGAGTAAAGTCACTGTGGAAGAAGACTATAACAGCAATTACATCTAAACCAATGCACAAAAGCTCACATCAGATACAGCATCCATTACATATAGTTCTCAACAGTGTCAGGCTTCCCAATTTAGCCTGTTATGTTAACTCATCTAGAGAAATCCCAAGTCCAGCAAAGAAAAAAAGAAAGCTCACATCTTCATGAGAAAAAGGAAAAAAAAAGTGAAAAATCAGGCATAAGTACTCAGAACTCTAGATGACAAGTGATCACCCCCCGAGCAATCTGGTAATGTTCTAGAATGGATGACCTACTAAGAGCTTTCTTACTAATAACTCCCCAAGGTGAAGACAGAACCTTCATATTTCACCAGTGTAAAAGTACCCAATCTTATTCATAGAGCAAACCAACGAATCAAGGAGGAATTGCACGAGATAAACCACAATCTCCAACCTCTGCCAGAATTTCAGCCGACGAGACTCCCGTCTCTTCTCTTAGTTCCCTCATGGCTGCACGTCTCGGATCTTCGCCCTCATCAATCCCACCCTAGTTAAAAGAGAAGAGCAAAAAAATAAAAAATCAAAATGAGCAACCCATATCGGATTTAATGTCGACAAGAGGTTAAGGCAAATGACTCCAAACGCAAACTAGTCAGGAAACGCTTAATGTAAGCAGACGATGGGACGAATCCGAATTCCAATGGCAGATACACTCGCTACAAGCTACAATCAAACCGGGACAGCCTAAAATGCCGACCTTCGTCATACACAATCAAGCGATCAGCAACGATGCCATCGATCGCTAACTAGTAGCGCAACGCAAGTACACAAGGTCGCCAATTTACCTGCGGCATTTGCCAGGCGTCGCGGACATCAAGCCTCGAAGCAGCGAAAATCTGCCAAATAAGAAAAAAGAAAGAAAGAAAAAATCCGCGAACAGCACATCAGAAACGACATCGACACTGAAGGGAATCTCATCCGACTCTATGGAGAGAGAGAGATTGAAACCTTCTTGGAGGAATTGACGAGGCAGATGCCGACGTTCGGCCGGTAGCCTTCGGGAGGAGCTTCCATCGACGGCGACGGCGACGGCGACGGCGGCGAGGAGGAGGAAGATGGCGGACCCGAAGCGCAGCGAATCCGCGAACGGAGATCGCAGGGTTTGCGAAGGAGGTGGAGCGGGACGGAAGCGGGAGAGAATCCGCGAGCTTTGGAGGGACGATGATGGAGGAGGATCGGGCGATTCAGGAGGAGCGTGCAACGGCACGACGATGATGCCATTCACGATTTCGCGTAGGCGGCGGCGAGGGCCTCTTTTACAGCGGCTGCGGAGCTGAGGTGGCAACGATTCATAGGTCAGTTCCTTATCATCTCCACTTAGCGTATAAAATTTTCCATTCTATCTAGGGTGAGCATGGTCCGGCTGGTCCGGGCCACCCCTAACCCTAAGATTAATCCGTACAGTCTGGCCTTAATTTTTGTGACCGATGATCAACCCTATTTGCTCGATCAAGAACCTGAGGACCTAACGGGTTGGCCCTGGCTTCAGTGGCCAACTCGACATCGATCGATAAATTTTTTTCGTCTTATTTTTTATATTCCCTAAAAAGAAACCTACAAATTCAAATTATACATCTATCGACAATACGACATTGTACAACTAAACTATAAATACCAATACATATTTAGCAAATTTAAAATGACACAACAAGATAAATTTTGTACCAGAACCGCTCATCGAGATATGAGACAAGATGGAAAGTTCTTGTAATCATCTATCTTTAATATTCATAACACCATATGCAAAAGTGTTTTCGCATTCGATCATGTAGAGTCCACTCAACCAAAAAAAATGAGCTTCACACCACTGACTCAAGCAAATCACCGCAAAGAACCGCAATACTACTCTACTCTTCAAAAAATTCTACCATTTGACACAAATTGAAAAGCAAAATGTAGCTGAAATTCATTAGTAAAATACAATTAAACCATAAAAAGTTCAAAATACTTAATATAAACTATGAATATATAACTTCACATATTGTTAATTCACTTGAACTTCTAAACACTTGAAAACAAAACAAACGACACATAATTAATACTCAACAAAAATT
The DNA here is from genome assembly GCF_016545825.1 of Eucalyptus grandis. NCBI lineage: Eukaryota > Viridiplantae > Streptophyta > Magnoliopsida > Myrtales > Myrtaceae > Eucalyptus > Eucalyptus grandis. The sequence continues at coordinate 43,198,147 of NC_052612.1, read as the reverse complement.
TTAAATTGAAATTACTATTAGTGCTATTGGTAGAATATCTCAATATAATATAATATAATATAAACGTACATTTTACTTAGGTTTGAATATATAAAAGAATTATAAATAATATAATATAATATACGGGGTTGGTCCGGTGATTGGGACCGACCCAAAACTCTTAACCGAGTAACCAACCCGCCGGTGTTGGTCTGGACTTTCGGACCAGGATCGACCCAATCCCCTCGGTAACCTGGGAAGGCAGCAGGCGGGTTGGCCGGTCCAGGCCTGGTCTGTGGTCGACCCTAGACCGCCGCTCACCCCTAATTCTATCTATGAAAAAATGCCATGCCACGATTAATTAATAAAAACATTTTCACTATTTAAATTTAAATATTATCATAAATAATGAAAATGTTTTTCATTTATTCATTTTTATAAATAATATAAGTAGTTGTCTCCAAAAAACTAATTAGACACGAAATTTAATAAAAATTCTTAAATTTCAAGTACACTTATTTCTTTATGGTGAAAGTGTCAGAAATTTTCCACACCTCAAAGTGTTCTTTTGAACGGAGGTATTTGGCTTTAAATGGCCGCTTACGATCAATCTCATGAAAACCTTATATTTGCCATGAAGGTTCTACTTTTATCTTTAGCTAGTCACGATCAAGCAACCGGCTTCGCTTAGCAAGCCGGAAATTGCCATTTGGATTGCGGAATGAATACATAAGTAGAATACATAAACAACATTAGCATTTGTTCAAATTGTAAGTTCACCATTCTACACCAGTTCAGCTAAGCAAAAACAGCATGAGTCTTCACTGATGTGGAATTGCTCAAAAATGCTGAAATGGCCCTCACATTCAACAACTCATCAGACAGAACAGCACTTCAAGCAGCTCCAAAGCTGCTGCATATAGACCCATCCCATGCCAAAATCACAGAAACACCCCAATGCTCATGGATTCTCAACAGCTTTTACGCGGTCGATTTCACTCGGGAATTCCACAAGCCGCGGTGCGCAGATTTCCCTTTATTGCTTCGGCGCTGAACCAAAAAGTTGCTAACTGATGGTTGAGTCTGAAAAATTGAGATGCCTGAGCATTGACAAAGACTCTGCAATTTCACAGAGGAAGAGCAGCTTCAATCTTTCCCCAGGACTCCAAGGACTTCCCTTTAAGCCTCCTCTTCATCTTCTCCACGATGTCTTTCGCTTCCTCGCCTTTTGACTCCTTCAGCAACCCGTCGACAAGGCTCTGCATCGCCTCAAATGGAGGAACCCACCTTCTCTTGACGATCTCCTTGCACATCTCGAGTCCAGAATCGAACTCGCCCTCCCTCACCATGCCCCGGAGCAGCGTGTAATACGTGAACGAACAGGGCGCAACGTGCCCATCCCTGACCATGCCATCCAGGACCTTCTTGGCGGATTCGAAATCCCCGAGCCTGGCGAACCCGTCGATGACCGCATTGTAGCAAGCCGAGTTCGGCTTCACGCCTCTGGCGATCATCTCGCCAATAGCTTGTTCGCTCTCGCGCATTCCTTGTTCTTACACAGCCTCGCAATCCTAAGGTTGTATGCAGTCACATTGCACTCCAAGCCCTTTCCTAGGATCTCCTTCACTACCCGGTCGAAAGCACTAAAGTCCCCATTTTTCAAATAAGCCCCAAGCAAGATGTTGTAAGAATCGATGTTCGGAATCACCTGATGCCTCGCCTCCATCTCCGCGAGCCAGGCCCGGGCCGCCTCGGTGTCGCCGTCCTTGACGAACGCCTTCAGGACGAGGTTGTGCGCGGCGGCGGCCGGCGTCACTCCGAGCTCGCGCGGCAGCTTCTCGAACAGCTCGTGGACCCTCCCGATCGATCCGTTGTTCAGATGGACGCTGAGGACGGCGCAGAGAGACTTCTCGCTGACGTCGCAGCGCTTCGCTTCGCGGGCGCGGTCGAAGGTCCGCATCGCCTCGTCGACCATCCCGGCGTTCGAGTAGACCATCATGAGGCGGATCCAGAAGCCCTCGGACCTGAGCGAGCTCGGGGCATCGCCGCCCTGGCTGATCTGGTTGAGGACGAGGCGGTCGACTAGGTCCAACCGGCGCGCCTTGGCGAGCTTCTGGAAGGAGAGGTGGTAGAGGGGCCGGTGGCGACGGAAGGTCGGGAAGCGAGAGGACTGTTCGAAAAGCTCGGCGAGCTTGTCCGGGTTCGATTCGGCGAGTATGGCGGACTTCACGGCGCGGAAGGAAGGGAACGGCGGCTGCGACGGCGGCGGCGGCGGCGGCGGCGGGTGAGTGGAGGTGGAGAAGAGGGATCTGCGAATGCGGAGTCGCGAGTGTTTGCCGAGGGACGCCATTGCCGATGCAGAGACCGAGCAGCGTGGGGGTGTAGGGTTTTAACCTGCGAGCTAGGAGGACGACGATGGTCGCGTCTGGCGCGGGCCCGCTTAGGATAACGGGTCTGTCGGGCCGGCCCATATTTTACATGGGCCTAACTGGCAGTTACCGGGCCCATGTTAGTGGGCCCTAACAAACGGGCCCCACCCATTTCTTCTGAGCTTTTTTGGGCATTTGGGCCCAAGCTTTCATGTTGAATGTCGGAGATCTGGTCAAAGGCCGAACACAAATTCCCTCTCCAGTCCATGCACGCGGTCCTTGACCGGGGCAAAGGCAGCCCCCTTCTTTTTTCAAATATCAGGTCAGCCGTTTAATTTGTCAAGAAATAAATAATATATTAGTTTGTTGTCTTCTTTCCATCTACTCAGTTGTGCATCGTTATATTTAAGAAAAGCATTGGACTAGACCATTTACAGTTGCTCACTCTCTCCATGTCATCCGTTTTATTTTAGAATTTGCATTTCCAATTGAATATGACAAAAATTGAGGTGGATTTTTTTGGGTATTACACAAAGATATATTTTTTAAAGAAAAATATGATATTTCTCATGACAAAAAAAGAACCCAAGCTGACATGCGAAAAAGTGCAACCCATCAGTAGTACGACATGCAACGCTCGCATGCGGCTATATTTGGATTGTACCCGGCATGGCATGCACCATCGACAGGTCTCAGCCCTCCAGTACAGAAGATTCGAGGACTAGTGTCGGGCTTAGTCCATTAGCCGACTTTGCATGGGCTTGAGTCAACGCAAATCACACATGTTGGCTTCAATCGTGGGTTAGCTTGCATAATTAACAATTGAGAAAAAAACAATGGCCCCACGCTATAATGCAATAACTATTGTGTTGCAAGCAATAAACATGTTCTAATAATCATTACGCTTCTTTGACTCCTGCAATATAATGATACATATAACATATCAAGTTTTATCAATGGTGACATAGGTAAAAGGGAGAAGTATAAATACTCTCGAAATCAAAATGAATATAATGAACATTAATTCAATAAATGAAGTAGCGATTCATGAATTTAGTAGTCATTCCCAATCAAAGGCATGGTTAGTTGACGAGGACCGTCGTCCCACATCCAGCTGCAGCACCGCGTCACCCCGCACATAATAAACTCGGGAAGTTTCTCTTTTTCGTGCATTTTTCTTTTCTTTTCTTTTTTTTCAGGATTTTCATCGACTGAATATTCAAATCAAAAAGAACTTCCGGGGAACAGCCAGCTGCTCGCTCGCATGATCCCGTCGAACTGTCCCTGGCCCATCTCCTCTACCGAACCAATTTTCCCCTAAGCAATCCGAACCCGCTCTCTCTCTCTCTCTCTCTCTCTATCTTTCCTCTCTCTTTCTCTCTCTACCGACGACAGAGCCGCCGGAGGATGGTGGCCGCGGCGGCCGGCGGCGATCCGCTGACGGAGAGGGCGGCGCTCATGCGGGAGTCGCTGCAGAAGAGCCAGACGATCACCGACGGCATGGTCTCGATCCTTGGGTCCTTCGATCACCGGCTCTCGGCGCTGGAGACCGCCATGAGGCCTACGCAGGTCGGTCAAACCTCTTTCCTTCTCCCGATTCCGGTTCTTGCTTCCGTCGGAGATTCCAGATCGAGTCTAGCTCTTCTCTTGCGCTTCGATTTCGGTCGAGTATCGCCGTGGGGTAGTGTGGGAAGTGAGCTCTCCGTGATCTGCGGACGGGCGGTTTGCTGTCTCTGGACGCGTGATTTAGGTCGCTGAAGTGATCGTTCGATGATCTGAGGAAACGCTAGGATGAGATCACGGTTGTCCTGTTTGAATTTGAGGATGAGGGAACAACGAGAGGTTTTCAATGTGCTTGATGAACTGCTGGCGTGCATTTTTTAATAGAAGGATTTAGTTCTCACTCTCTCGTTCACTTTAAAGCGAAGCGACTCTTTCCTTGAAGATGCCTTTGCCTTGACCCTAAAATGAAAACGAGGTTTACCCAATGGTGGTGCTGATTTTTTGCAGTCTTTTGCTTTATCTGTTTTTCACAGATCAGAACACATTCCATTAGGAAAGCTCACGAGAATATCGACAAGACCTTAAAGGCTGCAGAGGTGGTTCTGTCGCAATTTGATACTTTCCGCCAGGTTTGTATCTATAACTGATCAAGACTCTATTTGCTTGTAAATTCGCTTCCGTTGTTGTAATGTGTCGTTGAGAAGTGGTTCATTTGGCTTAGCAACTAATCAAAAACGCCTTTTACATGGAGTACTCTCTATTCAAGCCACTTGAACTCGAAATTCTTTCCTTCTGTGCTCGTGAATCCCGGGGAAATTTTGGTCAGTGAGAATAGTCTTAAGATCTAATGTTGCAACTTGTAAGATTTAGAACCTTAGATAGCCGCTGTGCAGAGTTTAGCTATTTTCACACTGCACAGCTTGTTGTTTGGAAGCTCAATTTTGTTCGGCAAGTTCAACTTGATGAGAGGTCGTCCTGCTTCCTGATCATATGTTTGCAAACACCGAATAAAAAGCGTTCAAGTCAGTTCAGCGTATTTTCATTGAATATTTTATGTCATCATTCAATGACTACGAATATTCTTTTTGATGCAGCCAACAAAATCATGCAAGATTATGTTTGCTCAAAAATTTACGTTTCTTCCAAGCTTGTTGTAGATGGACATCACAAATCAAATAAGAGTCCTAAGGGGTTAGGATTCTTCTCATGGATAAATTAGAAGTCTTATATCTATCAGTACTTGATTCTTATTATGATTTTGTTAGGTTTTTTTAAGTTGGATATTATGATTCCTTATTCCATATTATTTTATTCATTTAGAGGTTTCCTATATCAACTAGGGGTAGAACTTAGAGAGTCTGTAAATATCATTGTAGTTCTTTCTTTTCTATAGAGCCGATGATTATTTGAATTTTGCAAGTATCGGCTTTGGGATTGGGTGATGCAACTTTTCTCTTAAGTGCGATGCTTAAGAAACCCTAGGTGTGATGCTTAGGAAGCTTTGGGTGCGAAGCCTAAAGATTTATTTTTTGTTCTGGGGCTTGTTGTCCTTCATCATAATCAGTGATGATATCCCCTTTTCTGTGTGTAGCTATGTTCCTTTTGGTACTTCTCTTGTTTGTAAATGGTTCAAACCAAGATCAAGTACCTTTGTCTGACATACATTCAGAAAATTTCTAAAATATTGCCAATTTTTTCTAGTTCTGCTTATCCCGATAATTCTTATGCGAATTAAGTGCTTTATTTTCTGTTATATTATTCTTGTTGATTTTCTATTGTATCTTATCTGTTATTGTTTGTATTACTATTATTGTCCTGGCAGGCTGAGGCAAAAATTCTCAAAGGGCCACATGAGGATCTTGAAAGTTATCTGGCAGCAATCGACCAACTTAGAAACAACCTTCAATTTTTTACCGGTAACAAAAGTTTTAAAAGTACTGATGCGGTGCTCAATCATGCAAATAGTCTGCTTGCTAAGGCTATCTCAAAGTTGGAAGAGGAGTTTAAGCAGCTCTTAGCAAGTTACAGGTCCATATGCTTTTCTATTGATGCTTACTTCGTTGCTCGGACATCCTTTGTGTTCATGTGTTCTGCCTTGCCATCTAGTTCTGTGTGTGAAACTTGTGCCCTCTTTAATCAAGAAGCTTCATCCGACTCAAATATTTGCACTGTCTTTCTGCAGTCTAAAACTATGTAATGACTGTGGTTGTATAGATAATTCTTCATTTGCTGGGTTGTTGTCAGACTACTGTCTACAGGAAGCATGGATGGGACTTTTGACACCATTTTCACCTGTCCCTTTACAATGTCTTTTGCTGCTTTCATTAGATGTGATGGTCCTGAAATATTAATTGTCACAACAGTAGGTGGTTTTCTTGTTTTGTTTCTGACCCATTTCTGAGCTGCTATTTATTGCTTGGCCATCTTCTGCACGATCTTTGGTTTTGGGATCGTTATACAATTTTTGTTCTTGCGTTGATTGGTGGAAATATCAGCCTTGTCGTATATTAATTGACCTTGTCACTTAGGAGTTTTTAAGCTTTTTGCTATGATTTGCATCTTGTAAAGAATTGCCTTTCAAAATACCATATTCATGCATGTTCTTCATGACATTACAGCAAAGCTGTGGAGCCTGACCGTCTTTTCGAGTGTCTGCCTAGCTCATTGCGACCATCAACTGGGTCACCTGGGCACCAGGGTGATTCTGGTGGTACCAATCCTTCACATGCACACAGTGATCATCATAATGGTAACTTGGAAAATGCAGTCTATACTCCTCCAACACTTATACCCCCAAGGATATTGCCCCTGCTGCATGATTTAGCCCAGCAAATGGTTCATGCGGGTGATCAACAACAGCTACTCAAGGATTACCGGTAAAAAGCCTTACTTGTTTCCTTGCTAGATAAAATTTCGTGTAGTGGTGCTGTCAAATTACTCTAGATGATTGACTGTCTTTGGTTTGATTTGATGCTTGGATTCTGTAGGATGATATGCCTGTTCTCTTGGATGTGGTGGTATAGTTTCATCAGTTTATTTGATTGTTTCTTGAAATTTTTCAACTCGTATAACTTTGTGCGGCAGATATCTATTTACAACAGGTATCTCTGAGTTAGCTGTATAAAATTATTCTGCAATGGTATTCAATGGGGCATCGTATACGTAGTTATCATTGTTGTGTGTCTATATTTACAACATACAAGTTGGTAGATTTCCTTTTTGTCATTGGAGTATGTAAACCATGTTGCTAGGTAGATGTGTCCGTTATGGACATTGGTGTGCGTGTCCACCTAATTATGGGTTTGTGTGATTCACATCATCAATTGGCTTCTTCAGTGTATCTTTCATTGCTTGCTGGTTTCTTTAATCCAATTTCTTCTTTCTTGAGAAGGAACCGGATTGTCCTTCAATAGTAATCATGTCTTTAAACCCTTTGCCAGAGACACCCGCTCACCAGTTTTGGAGGAAAGCCTCCGTAAACTTGGTGTCGAGAAACTTAGCAAAGATGATGTTCAGAGGATGCAATGGGAGCTTTTGGAGGCAAAGATTGGGAATTGGATTCATTTCATGCGTATTGCTGTGAGGACCAAATTAATCTTTGCATTTTCGTTTCTGTTTTTGTTATCCTTCCTGATGTTTCACTTATCCATGAGTAGGTCAAGCTGCTCTTTGCTGGAGAACGAAAAGTGTGTGATCAAATATTCGAAGGCTTTGATTCTCTTAGGGATCAATGCTTTGCTGATGTCACCGCAAGCAGTGTAACTGTGCTGCTTAGTTTTGGTGAGGCAATTGCTAGAAGCAAGAGGTCACCAGAGAAATTATTTGTGCTTCTAGACATGTATGAGATAATGCGAGAACTTCATTCAGAGGTACGATGTCATGTTTACGTTTGCACTCATTTCTGTTTACGTTTGCACTTCCCAAGTATAAATGCTTCATCCCTGATCTTCACTTGAAGGTATATTCTAATTTTTTCCCCCAAATGTATAAGGATGAGCCTGGAGAACATTGGAAGATTGCCCTTCCAGCCTAACATTCTAACCCTTGCTCACACTACGTGTTATTTTTTGTTCCTGTGTTAGTCAATAACAAAAGATGACTTCTCCCCACTGCTTGTGACGAGGCAATATGGTTCTTGTCATGCTGCAGAAGTTTTAGCCTGATCTTCATTTACCTTGCTTAAGGTTAATTTGAGGAATTAGAAGATTTATTAGTCAGGTTGAGATTTGCTATTGACAACTAACAGGAACTGAAAAATTGAGGTAATGCTGCTCTGAACGGGAAAGAAAATCAGATAAAAAATGGACTGCTAGTTTTGGTAGAGAGAGCAAAGGAGATTTCATAAGAGGTACTAGGTGGTTAATGTTATCTTCTTGAGGGTGGGTGGTTGGAATGGAGAAGTCAACGAGTCCAAGAGACTATATATGCTGGGGGCTTGGCCTATTTAGTCAACATGAAACTTAGAAGTCTTGAGTACAACTAAAAGAAAGTTGCTTCAGGATTAGATGTGGTTCTGCAGCGAGTAGCTGGACAGTCAAACTGAAAGTTATATTTTAAAAGGTTTCTAGCCCAAAACAACTTTCCAGAGTTAAGGAAGTCAATTACGTTGTTCAAATGACCATACTTTTATCAAACAGTTTGTGTTGCTTTAACCTTAACCTGTCCCTTTTTCACTGTTTAAGTTTTCCCGAACAGAATTACGTCATCTTTAAGAAGTTTATGAGCAGATGTTTGTGATTCTATTTCATAGAGACTGGAGAGACAGATGAGGCATTGTGATTTCATTACCCCAAAATTTGGGAATTATGCTTCCGTTAGCTTGATGCTATTGGGGAAAATATAGTCGAATGAGCTATGAGATTATGTTCCTGGCATGATTTCATAGGAGAATCAATCCTGATGGTTGGTGTATAAGAGATTTTCTGTCAATTTCTCCTAGTTCGTGTAAAGCTTCTGAATGATATTACTACCCTTTTTTGTCTTTTTTTTTTTTTTTTTGTTTCTTTCGAAACATGTGGTGGAAGAGTCATTAATTAAGTCAATCCTTTATTTGTTTTGCCAGATTGAAGCTCTTTTCAAAGGTAAAGCTTGCAGTGAAATTAGGGAATCTGCTCTGGGTTTGACAAAGCGGCTGGCTCAGACGGCCCAAGAGACTTTCGGGGATTTTGAAGAAGCGGTTGAGAAAGATGCAACAAAAACGGCAGTTTCAGATGGAACAGTACATCCATTGACAAGCTACGTGATCAATTACGTGAAGTTCTTATTCGAGTATGCTCAGCAACCCTTTTACTAGTGGACTCAAATTAATCTAATCAAACTGGATTTTTTGAATCTCTTTTTAGGGTGCTTTCTTTCTGGTATTGTTTTAATTGTTTCTGTAGTTGGAGTTTTGATGAGGTGATAGTTAGGATTAACAGTCTTTTTCATACAGGGGCTTTTTTGCAATCGTTTGTGGATATTTGCTGTCATCTCTGAAAAATTTGATCTTTTTAAGTACTTCCCAAACTGGCAAATTCTTTTTATTGGAAAGCCTTTTACAAATTTAACAAATCTTTGCATTTCATTATGGTATCTTCTATTTACTTCTCTTTTGTGTATCTTGTGATATTTGCACCAAGTTCAATTTCTCGGTTTACCGTTGCTGTCTATAATTTGTTATTGAAGTGATTGTTTAGTGGCTTCACTTTTTATTATTTCGTAGCTTTTCATGGATTAACCAATTGATCTTTTCCAAATAAGAGATGTTTATATGGACTAAGCAAAGCACAAAGATGCAGCAAGCAACAGACAACATTAATTAGCCCATTCACTATTTTGACTCCATTATGACCAGTGCATTTAAGATAGATATATGCTAGGTACCTGATGATCACTTATTGAATTGTTGCAGTTATCAATCAACTCTGAAGCAACTATTTCAAGAATTTGAAAACGGTGATGACACGTCTCAATTAGCCTCTGTGACAATGCGGATAATGCAGGCTCTTCAAATCAATTTAGAGGGAAAATCCAAGCAGTATAAGGATGCTGCTTTGACGCACTTGTTTCTTATGAACAACATACATTACATGGTCAGATCTGTGCGCAGGTTTGTCTTCGACAACGTTGTAGATTTTGAAATGTGGCTCTCCCTGCTATTTTTTGTGTAGCAGCACTCTCATTTGTTCTGTTTCAGGTCTGAAGCCAAGGACTTGTTGGGGGATGATTGGGTGCAAAGGCATCGGAGAGTTGTGCAGCAGCATGCCAATCAATACAAGAGGAATGCTTGGGCAAAGGTATAGACCTAGTAATCCCCGATACATGTCATATGTACTCTGCTGATTATTCTGCTTAGTTTTATGCAGGTTTTGTTACCTATCCCCCTCTCTCATTCGTGTTATTTTAAGAGGGTTGCAAGACACCAATTAATGAATGGGATGCTAACAACAAATTAGATGTACAGTTCTTGGCAATTTATGCATCTTTTTTTAAAGATATCCCCCTTGGATTGACTCCTTTTTTTAATGACAAACTTTCTAAAATTCAAATTTATAGTTTCGGATTTGTTTTCCCTCGTGTGGGGTAGATGATAGCATAATTTTTCCGCAGAGAGTGGGGTTTGTTTGGCAGTAGAAGGGGCAGGTAGAGGTGGCAGTTGGTGGGAGAGTGGACTTCTGTTGTGTTATATTTAACTCTCTGATATGCTGCTTGTGAAGAAGATATTGCCCGACTGATGTCAGTGAGATGATATCTTAAAAACACCAAAGGTGGTATTTGTTTTTTTCGTCTGGGGAGCCTGTTTGCTCCCTTGAATAATGACATTGGGTAAGTACTTAACCCCATCAGATTGGGAGTTGGCACCAGCCATCAAAATCCCTATTTGGCTCGTTTAAAAATTTATAATCTGTAACAGAAAACCTGCTTGCCCAAATATCTTTGTGCTGGCAAAGATCCTACCGCTCATGATTATAAACTTTTATGCAGATTTTGCAATGCCTTTCTATCCAAGGCCTTACATCATCGGGAGGCAGTAGTGCAGCTGGTGTAGGTGGTGATACAGGAAGTAGCAGTGGTGCTTCAAGAGCATTGGTGAAAGACAGGTATCATTTTCTTGAGAACAATTTTGTTTCTTTATTTTTAGCAGGAAAGTAAAATTCACATGGAAAATGCAATTTGTTGTCAGGTTCAAGATTTTCAATACGCAGTTTGAAGAGCTTCATCAAAAACAATCCCAGTGGACTGTTCCTGATACTGAGTTGCGGGAGTCTCTGAGGCTTGCGGTAGCTGAAGTCCTTTTGCCAGCCTACAGATCTTTTGTCAAAAGATTCGGGTATGCATAATACAAGTAATGATTGGCGGGGTGTTTTGTTACTTTGACATTCAATTGAGGGTAGGCCAATATGCCTTGTCCCTGTCAAAGGTGATACGGATATTATATGGTGTTGGCGCGCTGCATCTATGCAAGCTATTTTAGAACTACTCAAGTAAGAAAGGCATTGTAAAGAAAATGGGCAAAATGCTTTGGAAAACCATGCAGACACCCTCATTGCCCTTGCCCTTTACATGTTCAGATGCTAATGACTATATTTCTCCCAAATCTAGATGTGTACATGAGTCTAACACCAGTCAAAGATTCATGCCAAGCCCAAGCAACATTGTCACAATTTTATTATGTGCTTCTTGTGAATTAGCGCCTCTTCTAGGGGTGAATAAAATGACTGCAAAGATGTCTAATATGTGTACTTTGCTATTTTGCAGTGAATTCTTTCATGTTGTCTTATTTGGTGTTCTGATGTGTTTGCAGACCTCTTGTGGAGAGTGGCAAGGCGCCGCAGAAGTACATCAAATATGGAGCAGAGGATCTTGAACGTATGTTGGGTGAATTTTTCGAGGGAAAGACAAATGAGCCAAGGCGGTAGATCCAGAGATCCTATTTTGCTTGGGACTGTTGTAAATGATTCTACTTGTTTCATTCGTTTTCTGCTGCTGGGAATTACGTGTTCTGTTCGAATGCTAAGTGGCTTAGATGATGCGAGGTGTCTGCTGTATGTTTCACGGCTTAGATGATGCGAGGTGTTTGCTGTATGTTTCACGGCTTAGATGATGCGAGGTGTTTGCTGTATGTTTCACGGCTGGCGGCAGCAGGCACTTCCTCGTTGCTGTAAGAGCGTGAGAGTTGAGCGAAGCAAAATAAAGATTTTACTAGAGGAGTGGAATTTTGTGTATATTTGCGAATAAGCTAGTGTCAATATTAGGATCAACCGAGCTGAAATCTCCTCCGGATTGTTATGTGGTATTGCTCTGCCCGATGACATTCGGCATTTAGTTGGGTGACTGGTTCAGAAAGATCTCTCTGTGCTAATTTCAGTCTCTTCAGGATGAGCATTGCTAGGACGGTAGGACCCTTATCATATGGACCCGAGTTATGGATGATTACGTGCCTTGTGGCTCAACCTTGCAAGACTCGAATTGCCCATGAACGAGCCTGGAAAAGATTTCCCCTTATAGGAATCGACCTTGCTGGTTGCTTTCGCCTGCACCTAAGTAGGCTTGCCCGACCTCGAATACATTCATATGAGAATGATATTTCTTCCTTCATCACAGGAGGGCTCGGGTTATGAGTATGGATTTTTAAGATCGTAGATCAGCCTAATCCGTGAAAGAAGTTGTATGCGATGCCGTGGATAAGACCAACCGCGGAGTTAATCATGAGGCAAGCCAACGAGAACACCTTTTAAAACGTTTTTGATAGCGGATTTTGTTAACCTAAGGGCCTGGAATGGTTGTGAAGACATAAATTGAGAAAATCTATTTTCGCTTCTCATTATGATGATCGGTCTGTAGACGTCCGCAATCCTCTTTTTGTAGAAATCGCATCGTCTTTTCTTAACAATGCTCCAGAGCTCTCGGGACTATAACGATGGAAGTTAACTTGACTCATTAAAAGTTTAAATATATATATAATCCCGTAGACAACGTTCATCTAGAATCGCTGATCACGTGGGATTTTAGGGTGAGACTTGGGAGAATCGGTGGTGATCGGGGGACTTTGTCTTGCGATTCTGGTAAAATGCTTGCACGACAAGGAAGCCGCACAAACAGTTCCTAGTGGACTCGAAATTAAAGACCAAAAACCCGCCTACGAACAAGAAAACAACCACACAAAAAAAAAAAAAAAAAAAGACGAAAAAGAAAGGAGAACATTTCTGTGGACAAAAAGCTGGCCACATTCGCGCGCCATTTGGGCCATGAAAGCCGTTGCTTCATCTTCTTCTTCCTCGCTCTCGCTCCTCGCCACGCTGCATCGCATCGGCGCCTGCTCCCTTCCTAGCGCCACGAACCTTCGACTCGTCCCCATGGACGACGCCCCTTCGCACGGTGCGCCTCTTCTGCTCTTCCCCCGCTTCGCGGATTTTGCCGGTTGCGGTTTCTTCGTTTCTCACGTTCGATTTTTTCCGGTTTTTGTCGGGACCGCGAAGGAGGTAAGGAGAACAAGACGGATCAGATGAGGGAGTGCCGCGGCAAAGAAGCCTGCGAGTTCAGTCCCCGGACGGACCACCTCTCCGATCGCATCCTCCCTCATATTCTCAACCTGTGAGCTCCGTTCTTCGGGCTACGACGGCCTCTCTGTTCTGTTCTGTTCTTTTTCGGAGTGTTGGTATTGCGCAACGAGCGCATCCCTGGCCGTTGTTTCTCATTGTCGTCGAGTAAGTCGAGGGAGGTGCAGTTCAATTAGTTGATTGGTCCTGAAACGTGAACCGAGGCATTGTGATTGCTGCGTGCCTGGCCTTGAGGCCTGTGATGATTGCAAATCCCGGTACACGAATCTAAGGACTTAGTTCCTTCGATAGTTTGAAATGAACGACCCGATTTTGGAGGTGTTTTTCTGTGATCTCACTGCAAGACGATTGGTCTTATTCCTATGCCCGTGTGCTGCTGGCTTAAAGTGTGATGCTTTTTTTTTTTTGGATAAGAAAGTGTGATGCTTGAAGAGAGGATATTATATAGTTCATTTTTTTGGAATTTGTGTCTTTTCTATTTTCATGAAATCGATGGTTGGAGTCTTGCTGTTTGTTGAGCTATTTCCAGCAGTTGAACAGGAGCAAAAACAGCTATCGATTCTACTTCACTAGAGCTTCATTTATCATCACTTGGATTCAGTGGGAGTTTAGTTTGGATATATCAGTTTCTTCACTTTCTAATTGAATCGATCCTAAGTGAGTTTTCATGTTGTTATTAGTTATGCTTCTCACGCCACTCCTCATGACTTCGAGATCTATGCTGATGATGCTTCTTTTGAAGACCCACTCATGTCTGCTCATGGGTATGTTTTCTTTTGTACCATTTTATTCTGGTTCCAAATAATTTACTGTCTCGTTCGTCAAGATCAAAGTTTTGTAAGTTGCTTCTTCTCAAACTAACAGCCATTACATTATTTGGACAGAACAAACACGTCTCGACTATACTCATTCTATTCAAACTTTTACTTTTAAATTGTATGTGTTATCCTCGGGATTGAGGATTTTGACAGAACAATGATGTGAATTTTGCCTCCCATCTTTCATTATGTCAATTTCATGAATTTGGTGTGGACTTCTCATGTTCAATATGTACATCAAAGATGAATTCATTCAAAAAAACTTGCTAAGATGTGGCACTGGTTTTCAAAACAGTTTCTTCCACCTCCTGTGAAGAAGGATCTTTTAAGGCATTATGAAGAGTTTAGCATCTGTGCGTGTAGCTTACTAACTTTTACTATACACTGCCACAGGGTGAAGCAGATCAAGTCAGCATTTTACTCTCTAACAAAGGTTTTATTTGCTCTTTCTTGATTGCTTCCTCATTATATTATCAAGTACCATTTCTTGTTTTAAGAAAGATGGACACTTGATGCTAAGCAATATTTTCTTTGGAAAAATTAGTCTTATTATTATGAGAACTTGAGGTTTTAATGAAGGATTGTCAATTTCTTTTAAATACATAGAGGATGCTAGGAGATGACGCTTGCATAATTTTCACTCTGATGCACGTAAGGCTTTGGAGAATGAATTGCTCACGTCAATTTCACTGGTACTTGTTATAAGTGGAATAAATCTTCAAACTTGGCACTTATGGTGGTGTTCAGTAAATTGCACTTATGTAGTGAGCCTTTACCTTCTATTGGAATCACCCAGTATCATAATTTGTTTACCTCATTAATAACCTTTGTTTTCCACAGCGGTGAAAAAGTTGTCTTGAATATTCATTTTTGTCGCAACTTTTGTAATGTATGCAAATATGTGGAGCAGGCATTCTTGTAGTGTTCTTAGTTATTACTATCTAAGTAGAAAGTCTATCACTGGATCTTAGTAGGCCGCATGTGTGTGCATCCTCTGATACTAGATAAAAGAAAGAGACTTCTCAATCAGGGGATGAAACTGCATAGCCAGTAAAGTATTTCCTCTTAGTTTAAGGAATAGAAGCATTTGAGCATTGGTATGATCTTTATCTGCTTAGGCCCCTTAGCTGCTTGTTCCCAGCTTCCAGTACTGATGATAATAATCCCAAAGAAGAGAGATTTGCTTGATGTATTTTATTCAAAGGCTGACTAAATCTCTGGAGCAATTTCATTTTGACACTTTTAGCATGGAAATCATTTTTTGGGTGCCTTGTTACTGTAACAAATCTTCTAAAATTTGATACCCTTTGTGAGAGGTAACGTTTAAGCTATTAGATGAAGGCATGGTTTATTATTTAAATATTATAATTCTTCTCCTCACGCTTAGTCAGGTCTTTTGCCTAGTCCTAAGCGTGAAAATTTAATTGGGGAGACAACTCGGGCCTAGAAAAATTTGAACTTGGGACCTCTAGCTCTAATACAATGTGAGAGAAAAGTTTAAGCTGTTAGATAAATGCATAGTTTATTATTTAAATATTCTGACACCCTTAAAATAAACAGATGACGACTATACAGTTGCATCAGCATTAGAAACTTGGGCAAACTGAGAGAAGGCTTCATAATTGTGACAAAGGATAGGTTTAAGCAATTAATATTCTGAAAGTTTGTGTTCCAGTTCTTGAAGATGCAGCCGAAAAAGGCTATATAATTGGTCACACTGAGATGTGTGCAATGAAAAGCAACCATTTATTCCATCAAAAAGCTTATTTTGGTAATTAACTGATGTTCTTCATTTTATGTAGGGACTCATCTCTTATGTAATAAGCATGTGTACATAAGCAATCTTGTGTAAATACACAAAATATGTTTTTAAGGCATTGCCCCCTGATATGAAACTCTGTCTTGATCAAAGGTCATTGAATTCATTTCACTACATCTAAATGACAGGTGTTCAGTGAATCGAGAATTGTTGAATACACTGTCAAAGAGAATTTGATATCACCAGGGAAATATGAGGTGAGTTATTTGGATTGCAAATGAAACAATCATTTCCTGGTCTTTGTTGATGTTTAATGTCATATTGTATCCTTGGAAAATCCAGATACTTATTGACAATAAACAATACTACAAGTTTTTGGGGAGGAACATAGATATGATCTCTCTCATTAGGCTGTATGTGGAGAATGACAAAGTTGTTCGTCATGAGGACTGGTATGCACTGAACTCTTCACTCTATAATAGCCTTGTACCTCAATAGTTTATTTCTCGTAGGGGGCACGCCAGTATAATGTCCAGAAAGAAAATTTATAGAAAGAGCAAAAGCAATCTACCAGAAAGAAAATTGATGCTTTAATTTTGTGCTTGATCAGTAATAGGAGGTTTTTGAAGGTTTTGCTTCATGATTAGCTGTAAACTCGGGCCTTTTATGCAAAGACAATGTGAATCTTCTTCCGGAATTTTTTGTACTAAACAATATTATTTCTTATAAAGGAAGTGTAACCTATTGTTTAGCTGGCCTCTTACTGATTTCAGTACTTCAATTTCTTTTTCTTTCTTCTAATTTTCTGTGGTTTTCCCTGTATTTTTTTCAATTTTAATGTGTGAAATGCATATTTGTCTGCCTGGGTGGATATGCCACTTGATCTCAAGTATGTTACTTTCTGCGTTCAATGCTGTAGGTGGGATAAGAAGCCTCTCAAGAGCAGGGACACTATCAAGATTCCTATGGTTGGCATAACTCTGGAAATGCTTCGCCGGGGCTCAATGATGGCAACTCATGCTATGATGGGGTTTGGAAAGGATCCTACCGTGTAAATCAACTCTTACTTCTGAACGGAGAATTTCTTTACTCCTATTAGAGAGTGTGCAGACAAGTTGGTGGTGGTTTTTATAGCTAGAGAAAGTATTCAAGCAAACTGTGTGGTGGTGGTGGTTATTGCTTGAGAACGTGAACCAAGCAACCAGTTACAAGACAACTCTGAGGTTTAGGTAGGGTCACGCCTATGGCTCTCAGAGGATTGAAATTCTATTTGTGGGTGAATTTTGGTGAAATTTTATAAGTATTAGCAACAAGCCGATGGTATTCTGGCACTTTATGATCTGCTTCTCTTTTTGTAGATGCTGCTCATATTATTACCCAGTATAGGTTTCTCTCTGTGAACAAATTATTCTGTTTAATAAGACTGGATTTCCATGATGTTTCTAGCGGTGCTACAAATGTTATGCCCCATATGGATGATAAAGATAGCTTGTTCTATCACACAGTTCGTCAATCACATATGTCAATCACATATGAGCAAATTATATGCATGTTATGCATTTTGTCCCAAGTTACTCCTCAAACATAGATGAAGTGGCGGCTACTCATGAACATTTGCTTCTTTTTGACTTTGGGTTATATTTTGCTTCTGGAGCTGGACTACCTGGTTTCCAGGAAGTCAATGCAGTGAACGTTATGTCATGATTATGATTGTGGCTAGATGGGGACTTTGGAATTACATTCCCTGTGAACTTTTCAGCACTTTTAGGCCGAAAGTGAGGCAAGATGGGATGGGGGTGTTGGGCCATGCAGTTTGAACTCCACGCCAGTTTGCCTCTGCTGAAGAACTCTGAAGCCATTAACGGATCAAATTTCCTATCTTTTCAGCCAGTTTGTTCCCTTCTTGGGTTATTGTGGGGCATCCATCTACGAGATATAAAAATCAGTCCTTACAGCAGCATGTGATATTGCCGGGATTGAATGGTGACATGGTCGACTTGTATTTCCATCAGATGATGCTTGATTTAGATTACAAACAATTGTGAAACAAATGATAATGATTTTGACATTCTCTTTTTCTTTTTCCTGATACCTTGCCTTCTTCCCGTGAGAATGACATGATATGATTGCCTCATTTGGTTCAAAAGTCTGCATTTTTGGGTTTCAATGAAAAATCACCGAACTTTTGTATCTATTTTTATTTTATTTTTTTGTCTCTGTATTTCTCCTTGTTGAAAGCGCTGGCTATTGTATATTATTAAACATATATTGATTTTGTGGGCGAATTCTGCTTACCCAACGCAAGCCACTAATGCTTCAGGGTCTAGATGTGAAGAAAAGGTCGAGGATTATTCATAGGTCATGGCATGTTATGTGAGTTGTGGGTACGGGCGCTACTTACGATAAAATCTGCAATGTCGTGTGGTTAACGAGGGATCAAGACTGCGCCCATGTTTTTGGTTTTCATTCTCGGCTCCTTAGTTAATATGGTCTAGTAAAATTATGATCTGATGAGGATTTCCCGGACCTTATCCCTAGCTTCCTTCTAAGACGAGATTCCGCTTGAAACCATGATATTCCATGTTAAAACAAAGCTATCTCTATAATGTGGATCATTGCTTGGGACCATTCCTGCTCACCCCATTCAGTGTTAAGAAAAAGGAAAGCAGCGTAACACTTATTGGTCTGTCAACCATTTCATGCTCCTCATCATGATGAATTCTCCTTCCATTGAGAGAAAACTGAGCAAAGAAGTAGAAAAGTATGCGAAAGTTTTTAATACTTTTTATGTGTTGAATGGTGAAGTGGCAGGAAAAGAGATTGGAGCTTGGAGGTGTATAATATACTTTTGTTAGTGGGTAGGTGTGTCAAAAAGTGAGCTGCTGCTGAAGTATGTATGACCAAATGCTTTTGGAACAAGGTCAGAAACACAACTATACCCTGGTGTATTTTCCCTCTCCCATGACAGTCCTTTTTTGACTGGTCATCGACACTCTCTCTTTGATCCATTAGAACCAAATCTCTCTCTCTCTCTCTCTCTCTCTCTCTGTGTGGATGCTTTAGAGAATCAATGCTCATTATCCATCCATTAAAGAATATGAAAATCATATTATGCAATGAAAGTAATGATTGGGGAATCGAACAACATTGTTCATCAGGTGATGTG
Source organism: Eucalyptus grandis (assembly GCF_016545825.1). NCBI lineage: Eukaryota > Viridiplantae > Streptophyta > Magnoliopsida > Myrtales > Myrtaceae > Eucalyptus > Eucalyptus grandis. The sequence continues at coordinate 43,179,014 of NC_052612.1, read as the reverse complement.
CCAGGCTCAAGAGAGAGAGAGAGAGAGAGAGGGCAATAATGGATGGATAATTGGGTTGGGGGCATAGGGATCAGAGAAATCCCTTACTTTCATGCAAAAATCAGCATTTAGGCAGAAAAGAAGAGCTTTCTTTTATAGGCTGATGATGGGGGGTGTGACCTTTAAGAAGCAGCCGTTGCTTGCTTTCTCTCTTTTCCTAAAGACTGCACAAAGTTGATGGAGTAGAAACTTTGTCTCCATCCCCAAATCTTTTCCTTTTTCTTTAATTTCCTTCTCTTTCTCTTTTTGTAATTTCAATTTTAACCCCGATCGTTGGCATCATCTCTTTCTTGTGGGGCCCCTCTCTCTCCCCCTTTCTCTCTCTGCCTTTCTCTCTCTAGATTTTGTGGCGTGGAAGCTTGTCTGATGTAAGATGAAGTTCAAGTTTTTGCCAAAATGAAAGGAGGAAAAAGGAAATAAAGGAAAAGATGGTAATGCCCTTGGAAAGCAGGAAGATTTTGAATGCTTTAGAGATCGAATGAGCCACACCCCCCATAGAAAGTAGTGCATTCATATGCTTCTTTTTGAACCCACTTTTTTCCTCTCTTCACTTTTCATATCTAATCATCATTTATTCTCTCTCAGATTTCGTCCCCCCCTAGCATTCATCTGTCCAAAACGGCTGGCATAAGTGGCTTGCCATGCATAGAAGAAAAAACCCTCATGAAATATGCACACACACACACAAAAAAGAAAACCCATCTTCAAGATATCGATACACACGCGATGCATACGAAGGTTCGACTAATGAATGGCATCTTTTGACCAATGGCAGTGGATAAGAACAAAGAAGATTAGCACATGCGACATGTAATCACTGATCAAGTGGTTGAAAACATGCATTGCATTTAACTCGATTATTTGACTGCATCGTTGCAGTTACTGCTAACAAGGATTAACCCTATGGATAAGTCAGCTACAGCTAGTGGACAATGTATGATTTGCCTGAATATTTGGTGGTATGGTTAATGTTGATTGTTAGTCTACTCTGCTAGCATTTCCAATTCCCATGAACAACACAACACAAGCTCCCTGTAATGATAGTTATAAGACACCAAGTTCCCACCACCACCAAGGACGACCACAGGTTGGTACAAGGTGTATGAACAATTCCATCGGCACATCCAACAAATGATGCAAAAAGACTTGAATTTTCATTTGGCGGAGCCAATCGACCCTAGAAAACAAAACGGTTTGTTTCTTTCATAGAAAATTAAGAATTTGAAAACTTTTTTTTTTGAAAAATGATATGATTGTAGAACTCGTAAAATTAAATGAGCGAAAAATATTTTTACGGTTTTCAAAAAAAGTTTAGACCTAAAATGTTATGGATAATAAAAACATTATTTATTAGCTATATTTTCCAAAATCATTCATTTTCCGCAAAATAAATTAAGTCTAAGCTTGATGTGGAAGACATTTTTCTAAAAACGATCATTTATATTGTCTACAAGAGCGAATTAATAAAAAAATAATTTTATTATCCACTAAAATATTAGACATATATTATTGTCGATAATGAAAACACTCTCTATTAATTAATTATTTCAAATAATACAAGCAATTATTTCCAAACAAGTTGAACACGAGTAACTAGATTTAGATAATCAACCATTTTGCTGAACTTTCTCGAGTACAATTATTTCCACGTTATTCTTGCAGTGTGAATACGTTCAGGTTGTTAGAAGCATGAACATTGTGATAAAATTCAGAGAATGATGAGGCGAGAACATAAGCAGCACTGGGACTCAGCTTTTCAGAATATGTCCGAACCATCGAATGGCCGATTTCTTTAACCCCAGTGCCGTTCTTGATGTCGGCTACTTTAGTTAAAAACCCAATAATGATCAAATCAATCTCTAGATTATAACATAATCTTCTCGCCTTTTAAAAGTGGGTTAGCCCCAAAACCAAAAGGAGGGGGCAAACAAAAGAAAAAAAATCAAAACAGTCACCGAGGCGATGAAAAAGCAAGGACTACTTGCAAGAAAGGAATCTCTCCCTCTCTCTCTCTCTCTCTCACTCGGTTTCTGAAAGGAGAGATAAGGCAAAATGAAATTTGAACAACTTCACTTTCTATGGTAAGGCCTTTAGTGGCCTTTTCCTTTCCCCTCAATGGGAACAGAGCTCGAGGCCATATATACATATATATGTATATACTTATAATACACATACATATATTTCCTCATGTGACAAAAGTGCCCCACTAAATGCTTGTGAAAGCTCGGAAAAGGAGCAGTCAAAGCATTTTGGCTGGGAAAAGCGCATTTGGATTTGACCGGTTTGGGATTTTGTCGTTTGAATCGATTTGTATGAGTGTGAACATTGAGCTGGACACTATTAAAAAATGTGACGATAGCCATGTGATTTGTTGACAAGCGAGTGACCAAAATGATGAGGGTTTGTAGAACACGAGAGTGTTTACATGTGATGCTCTCATGAATAACTAGTGAAGTCACTTTGTATATTTTGTGTGTACCAATTTCATACGAGTGATCGTCTCTATCTCGATGAGAAAATTTATTATGATGAGCAAAGCTAGTCGTCAAACTTCTAGCCAATAGATATTCACTATAATTTTCAAATATCACTTCTTATATTTTGTCTAGTTACTAAATATTGGTCTACCGCCGTTAAGATTTTATAAATTTTTAAATTGTCACTTTCTCTTTAATCCAAAAGTTCGCGTCTATCACGTCGGCCCTATTGCGACCGGAAAAGAAAAGGAAAAGAGAAAAAGACAATCTCTGCATCCTCCACCTCTTTGAACCTTGTCTTCCCTCCCTACATTTCCACATGAAGCATGACTCTCCCAGTCACTCCCCCTCGGCTGATATCTTGCTTCCTTCTGGCCAAGTGTGAAAAATTCCTTAATTGAAGTGTTCCTAATTGCACTTTTTCCTCCTTTAAGCTTTTCGGATTCCAAAGTTAGAACATCTTTTGCGGTCTAAAGACAGGATGCTTCTCCTTGTTTTTCACAAATGTGATCTTTCGTTCTCTTTTCGAGCTTCTGATCACGCCCGCCATATCTTTTAAAAGATGAGAATGTTGGGTCGAGGGTTTTGAAATCATCAAGCAATCTTAAAGTTAAGATCGCCATCGATTTAATGAAAAGTGATCTGCTTTTTCCAATTTCCAGTGGAAGAGAATTTTTCCATTTTTTTTCCTCCGCCCCCTCCCCCTATTAAAGTTGCTTTCTTGCTTTTTCCTCTTGCATCGCTCATAAGTAATGAATCATTCGTTATTTTTTTCCTTTTTGTTTGCTAGGCTTCCCACCCCTTTTCGTCAGCAAGAAAACTGCACTAGTTATGATTGGCAACCAAGACTTTGACGAGGCGACGACTAGTCGAGGTGCATGCATATGCTCCATCCTCATGCTATTCGAAGTTTAATATATATACATATATATACATATATATATGTGTGTATTAATGGAGTATCATCTTAGTGAATACATATTCTATATTCCAAAATCGATTTCCTTCTCCAATAGCTCTTGTCAAATACTATAAAGAGGGATGCTCATTCAAAAGAGAGGATCCATACACTAATTCAGAGAAAATATAAGAAGAGGCATCAAGAGCTTTCCATATATACTCACACTCTTGACCCCTGAATTTACGTTTTCACGAAGGAGAGAATTATTGACATACTTCTAAATTACATATTGTATCCATGTCGTTTGATTTTCATAAATTCAACACTGATTTTCTTGTCTGAAATCTTAGACTTAGAATATATTTGTATATATTTATATTCCTCTGTTCTTCCTTGTAGATAACTTTTTTACTCTCACCTCAAGTGAGCACCTAAATTATTTGCAGTAATGTAATCGTGCCTATACCTTAGTCAGCTTGTGTTATACATGTTTGTCGATGCTAAGGACTTAAATCACAAAACATCGATGGCATGCTTGGGTACGGACTCCCACCACCAAAGCGTGACACAAGCCTTCTGACTATTTCCATACCTTCTACGAGATGCGCTGGCTTCATTTAAGGGATGAATTAAGTCAATTATAAGTTTGATCAACTTGATGTTTCCATGCATATATTCATCGTCTTCCTCAAAGCACATTTAACATCAGATTTGAATTACGCTGTGACCTTGATTTTGCGGGTCTAGATGGAACATATTGTACGTTCAATCACATTGGGAATCAAATACGAAATTGGAATGCTAAGACCAAAGAAAATCCCCAATTAACGAAATTATATATTACATGACATGAATAGAAATTAAGATTCTATCCACCCACCTACTAAGTATAATACTATACAACTGCTAAAGCCAACAAATCCAATCCCCTTGCAAACACTCATATAATTCTCTTAACTCTTTCGGATGTGTATTCTTCCTTTTCCCCTCCCCAAAATTCTGTCAAAAAAGCTAAAAAGAAGATAACAAAAGTAGAAAATAGGACCAACGGTTAAATCATTTTTGGTCTCGCTTGCCTACGCTCATAGTTCTTGAACTTTGAAGATGATCTTCTTATCAACCAAATCCATAATCCAATTCCCACCTCCAGAAATATGATCACCGTCGTCTTCAATGGCCACATTCAAATCTAGTGACTCACTGATTGGTTTCGCTGAGTCAGCTTGATGCTCATCCTTCTCTTCCTCCTCTTGATCTTCAATTATCTTTTGCCTTGTGGCTGGAGAGCAAGCTCTTGACACAGTACTGAAGCTTTCATAGCTGAAGATCACAATAGCATCCTGAAGATCCAAGGCCACTTCATCATCATCATCATCATCATCAAGTGTTACTTTGCCGCTTTCAATAGCTTTCTTGACACCCATTTGAGAAAAGTGATCAGCTTGATCCAAGTCCTCCAAGAAAAACACCCTATGTGGATTCTCATTCACCGCCTCGCCAAATCTTTGCAGATACCGGCGACCTGTTTCGGTTCTTGGTCTCTTGTTCTTGCCGTGCTCGGTCAAATCTGATCCTCCTGTTGAGGAGGAGAAGCTGGTCAGGCCAATTGAGACAAAGTTGGTTTGAGAACCAAAGATGGTCTTTGCCAGTTCTCTTGCAATCTTCTCCTTGGCAAGAGAGTCGATTCCCACAAAGAGCATCCACGTCTCTTCTTTCTTCTTTCTGTCTTTCGAGTCGTAACTTCGCCTTCCGGATCTGTGGACAGATAATATTCTGATTTAGAGAAAATAATGCTACATTTTCTTGGAAGGGAAATAATCGATGACATCAAAGCGAAATGAAACAGCTTTTGCTTCATTGTTATACACATGATCTTATTTCTAAATCTCTTGATAGTGGATCGTGGAAGACTTCAGAATCTATCTCAAATAGGTTCATTAAGTAACGTGGTCGATAGCAGATTGGTCCTTAAATAATTATATTCATGCACAGCGAGCAGACTTGCTTAAGCTCAATGAAAAATGTATCACATAATAATAATGTAATGAGCAAGTTATATAGTAAAAGTTCTTAGCGTGCTTATCATTTCCCTTTATTTACTATGAAGGTTTACACTCTATCGTATGGTTAGTATATAAATAGATAAAACTACTTTAAGAAAAGAATGTGCTTCTTGGTTGAGCAAGGGGAGTAAAAATAAGCGCGCTCATTTTGATAGGTTCGTTATTAAACAAAATAAATTAAATTAATGTAGCTGTATAGTTTTTTTTTCCTCATCTGGTTTGTTAATTTCATTGATAATTATGTATCTACGATTTGAAACCAAATACAAAATCATAATTTGCATTGTTACCTGCACTCGAGGACAGTTCTTGCAACCTCGGGAACGATATCCTTGTGCCACGGAACCTTCATCTCCAATGCATCGCACAGGACTTTCAGGTTCTCAGTGCTGTATTCCTTGAAGCTATCGGTATTGTTCATGTCCTCCATCACCTCGCTGGATGAAGCTGAGTTAGGACTTGAGTTGGGATTGGACAAAAGGTCCGGTTTTGGGTTGTTCCTCTCGGCTGGGATGAACATTTTCACGTCGCTCTCGTCATTCTTGTCGTCATAGCTCGTCTCGGGAGTCCAAAACTGGTGCTCTTTTGGCGATGACTGCTTGAATTCTAACAAATTCGGCCAGCTGAATTGGCTGTGACGATGCAGCGAAGAAGACAGCGATCTTGGAGAAGAAGGCGTCGAAGAGAACTTGAGGACTTTCTCAGGATATTGCGGTTGGTGCTTGTGAACTGCACTGCAGAATGTGTTCCACTTCTTGCAGAGACTCTTGACATTCACACAGTTCTGCTAATTTAAGGAGAATGACAAAAGTTTTAGCATCTATGTCATTATTTAGGACATATTAATGTCCAAAAATGAAAATAAAGAAATACATACGTATTTGTGCGCGCGCGCGTGTGTGTGTGTATATATGTATATAAAATTACCTGAAAATTGACAGTATCTCTGGTCTTCTCATCCTTGTATTGTTGGAGCCATGAAGGGAGGCTTGAGCTGCTTGAAGTGGTCATGGAGTCTAACTTGCTCCTTACAGTTTGGACTTCCTTGTCAAAGTTGAGCATGCAGTCGGAGCAGCATGCGAGCTGGTTATTACCGTGTCCTCCATTAATATTGTCAAACGGTGACCAGCTTGACTCTTCTTTAGCTTCCTTGCATTTCACCTCAGATTGCCAATCACTGAAATTCAACAACCCATAATAGTAAAGCACTCTATCAACAAGGGAAAGACTTAACGATAAACCTAGCGAAAGAATAGGTAGAGTGAACTGATAATTTCCTTAAATAAAATAATAAAAAGAAAAATTTACCAGTCAAAATTGAGAGTCAAGCTGAGGCTTCCCGCAGGAACAGTGAGAGGGTGAAGCTCCCATACAGTCTCCAAGGAAGGATGGCCTGCTTTGCACTTCATGTATGTCCTCAAAGTGGCCACACCCAATAGCCACACCCTTTTGTTAACCTCCCCGACCCCTCCACCACACACCCATTTCTTGAGCTCCATCGCTATGTGCTCCAGTGGATGATAGCTGTAGCTCATCATCATCCTCCTCCTATGCTCCACAAAGTTCAGCCACATCTCACACAGACCTTGCACATCTCCCAAATAGAGAACGACCACTGAGGACCTCCCAACACAGCTCTTCACGGCCCCTCTCAGCTCCACAAGTTTCTGCTCCACCTCATCCCTAGAGGAGTTCCTCATGGACAAGATTGGGAGGCTCATGAATTGGACTGGTGGTGACCTCATAGTTAATTCAACACCTGAGCCATTACTGTGTCCTCTCTCAAGCTTGTCCTTGACCCCTCTTACCACCGCCTCTGCACTGGCCACACACTCTCCCACCACAACGGTGTTCCTCCTCTTCCCCATCATTGCTTCTATCACACTCGCGATGTCGGTGGCACGAGCCGGCTCGGCTGGCTTGCTGTTGCCCTGAGCTAGCGGCCCGGCAAGACCTGAGTGCAAGGATAGAGACACATTGGATGACCCAAGAGCAAGGGGCTTGGGATTATTGGAAGTGTTGACACTTTGATCTTTAGGGTGATTGTTTGGTGCTTTTGGACCTTGTGAGCAGACTTCCATGGAGACAGCTTGCTCTACTCTATTCTTGATTTGGGTGCTCGAGAAGCCAGCCTCTCTCATGACCCGGCTCACGCTCGGGTCATCCAGGATCGAGATTATCAGCTGCTCGACCTCGATCTTGAGGGCTAAGATCGGCTGCTGTTGGTTCTCAACCGACCCACGGCGTTGGTGAGCCTGCGCCCTCTTGAAGGCGGCAACAAGGGCATTGGAAAGAGAAGGGTGAGGCGTGTGTGGACTGAGGAGGGGGCTGGACGTGGAGGCAGGGAGGCGGTTGAGGGCGACGTTGAAGCAAAGCTCCAAGGCCTTGCATTGAAGAGGGTGGGAATGAGATTGAAGGCAAGACCTTCTGAGAAGGCCCGTGGAGGAAGCTAACATGGCACTAGCAACATGAAGAGGAGTGACCTGGGCATGGCCTCTTCTTCTTGCTAGGGTCACTGCTTGCTTCACTACTGTTGTTGCCTCTGGAGTGAGGGCTTGTGGGATAGTGCAGACCCCAGTTCTCATTCTTGTATATCTTTCCCCGAATCAACAGCGAATATAGAGAAGATGATGTTGAGGAGATTTAAATTCGGTGAGGTGGATTTGGGTTTGTGAGTTTCATGGGGTGAGACATGCAAAGGGTTGTTTTGGAAGAGAGTAAGCTAACAAGCTAACAAGGGGAGAGAGTGGTTGGTGCACATATGCATGTGTGAAGTGAAGAGGGTGTGAGTGAGATTTTATGCTAATGGAATGGGTTTGTTCTTTTCTTGTAGGTGAGGTAAGAATGTGTGTTTTTTATTTTTGTGTGTATGTAAAGTGGATTGCATGTGATGTAACTTTTGCCTCTCTCTCTCTCTCTCTCTCTCCGAAATGAAGGCTTTTTGCTAAATACATATTACAAAAGTTTTATGGGTATGTGAAAGCTAGTCTCCTCCAATAGTGGGAGAGCATAAAATATATTTAGAAGCAATAAAAAGCAATGCTAAATACAAGTGGAACCATCACTTTTGGGTGTGCTTTATCTTGCTGATTTCTTTATTCTTCTTTTTTGTTTTCCTTGGCCAGTAATATACAAAACTAGAGAGATAGGAAAGAGGAAAAAAGGGAAAAGAGAAAGTGCGGTCTTCAAACTACGAGGACTGAGAGAAAAGAGAAGAGGACTGTCTGTCTGTTTGAAGGGGGATCCGTAACTGTTGCTTGCTTTCTCTCTTTTTCCTCCTTTGCTCTGTTCTCGAAGAGGAATAATCACTTTGATGATTGATTGTGCTCTTTTATGGTCCTCAAGCTACCCTTTGATTGATTAGATTTCTTTGCATGAAATCCATGTAAAAAAAAAAAAAAAGTTGGCTTTGAGGCTTCCTTTGCGTCCTTCATGTAATTGGACTGTAATTGTGGTTCATTTCCAGTTGGATGGGAGATTTAAAGAGTTTTTGGCAATTTCTTTTTCCCAACCCTTTGGCCAAATGCCGAACTTGTGAAGGTCCCACCTACTTTGCGCTTTTAGCATTTTTGGAAAGCTTGTTATAAGATTACTAATTTTTATCTTCCAAAATTACTCTCACCAATTTTTTCGTTTTTCAATTTTGCCTTCGTCATAACTGTTCATCTTTTTTGCACGAGGACAACCGACGAAACCACATCTAGCTATGAGAGGCTGACAAGGTCATGCCGTTGGAGCTAGCAATATCACCTAGGGAGATATGAATATGTGATTTTGACAAATCTCAACTATTAGATGCAGAATTGAGATAGTCAAGATAAAAATAAAATTGCATATAGAATTTATAGTTGTTCGATTTAGAATAAATTTATGTCTATTCTCCCACACTAACGGCTTACTGGTTAGATTTCATCGTGTCAATCATTAAAAAGTTATAAAAGTGAGCAGTTAGTCTCACAATATCACACAATCACTTTTTCAATGCCTCTCAGCAATTTATAGTTTATAGCTCACAAAAGACAAGTAAGTCCAAAGTTTTCTTGAACTATGGAATTTTATATTTTGGAACTCTCTATACACTTCGGCAACTTAGGCCATGCATGGTAATGTTCTTTTTTCTTGTTCATGAACAAAAATTTTATTTTTTTGTTCGGGAACAAGAAAAGAACAAAAACGCATTTGTTTGCGTTTTTGTTCAAAATTTGCTTTTTTGTTCCCGGAACAAAAAAAGAACAGAAATGAGAAACAAAAAAAAGTTGTTTTTTGTTCCAAATACACTTTTGAAGAAACACTTCTCTCTCTTCTCTTTTCTTCTTCTTTTCTTCTTCATTTTTCTTTGGCCAGTCGCCGGCCTCGGCCATGGCCACGGCGACCGGCCGTCGAGGGTCGGCGACCCCGCCGGAGCGTCGCCGGCCCCGACGAGGCCAAGCATTGCCGGCCCCGGCGAGACTCGGCCTCGCCTTGGCTGGGCGAGCTCGAGCTCGCCCACATCCGGTGAGGCCGAGCCTCACCGGGCCGGCAACGCTCGACCTCGCCGGAGCGTCGCCGGTGGGCGGGCGAGCTCGGCCTCGCCGGATCTAGGCAAGGCCGAGCCTCGCCGAGGGCCGGCGAGCCTCACCGTGGTTGGACGAGGCTCACCCGGCCCCCATCGGCCGGTCGGGAGGCGGCGACCACCAAAAGAAGAAAAAAAAAAAAAAGAAAAAGAAAGGAAAAATAAAATAAAAATATTAAAAAATTAAAAGAAACAAAAAAAAGAATATAAATTTACCAAACGTGTTTCTATTCATTTTTTATTCCCGGAACAAGTTTACAAAACCCGTTTTCGGTCAAAAATTGTTTCCGGAAGCAGAAATAGTTTTTCTATTTCATTCCTAGAACAATTTTTGAACGTAAACATTACCAAACGCGCCCTTAGTCTCCTTTTATACTTCTCTACTTCCAATTTACCCATTGGACAGTCTTCACATGATCATTCTCCAATCAATTCATTAGACAAAAATATGCAAAGAAGATTGAGTAGCTTGAGAGATAAGATCTAAATTCTCATTGATTTGATCGCCCATACAAGCAAATCTTCAATTTCCATAAGTTCTTCGATTAAGGAAAGCAACTTGTCTTTGTCATGATTGTCAATTGATTTGGATGTCTTGCATAAGGATTTTGTTGCAAAACTATCCTTAAGATTGAAGATTAATCAGTAGTTAACATGTGTGCACATGCGCGCGTGCATATTTAGATTGTAGATACTAACGATGTCCAGCTCTGATAGACTTTGAAAATATTTCATGATTTGATGATATCCACGTACTAGCTATGTTGATGTCCATATTGTTGATATCCGTGTCATTATCGTGATGATATCCAAGACATAATTATCTTCAACAGTGACATTCGAACAACGTTAGATAGAGTCTGAATAACTCAAGATATAGACTACTCTTCATGGCCTCGATTTTTAAAGGGCAATAAATTGAATCTGAAAAAACTTCTTCATGAGTAGTTGCTGTAAGAACACACTTGTATGCAATTATTAGATTCAAGTTAAACTAAGGAAGGTTTTGTCAACTTCAAAATCTATTAAAAGGTTTTCTCAACACATGTGGCCTAGACAGCCCTCGTGAGGTCAAGCGACCCTCATTGAAAGTCGCTAGGAGCAAGTTGAGGTTGTGCAACCTTAGATGACAACCACGCATGCTAGATATGGGTTGCCAGTGAAGGGTTTAATTTTTTTTATTTTTTAATAAAAAAGGAAAAGTCATTGCAATAATAATTTTTCCAAACACTAATTTACTCAAAATTACTTTACAATGGACTTTTAAATTAAAATTTAACAAACACACATATATCTTGAAAAATTCTTTGACTTAAATCTATTTGTTTTGCGGAAAATATCACGTTTTCGAAAAATATTTTCTAAGAAGCCATTTTCCAAGAAAATGACTATATTTTTAGTGTTTTGAAACCTGAAATTTGAGTGAAAAATGTTTTACAATGTTTGTTATTTAATTTGATTTTTAGGGAAAATTACCAAAAAAATTAATTTTTAATTTATATATATTTTTAAAAATTTTGAATTTTTAACTATTTTATTTTATTTTATTAATTTTTCTTTTTTTCCTTTTTTTTTTTCTTTTCCTCCCTCCTTCTTCTTCCTCTTTCCTCTGCCGCTGCATGCCTCAACGTGGCTAGCCACTCGATAGCCGACCAAGACACAATCGCCAAATCCGGTGAGCTCAAGGTTACACGAGCCACGAGCTCATCGACCAACGAACGCCACTCGCCCAAATCAACCGAGTCTTGAGTTCATCGACCCGATCTGGCAAGCCCGAGCTCTCGAGGCCGACAAGTTCACGGCTTGCCCGATCCAAGGGAGCCGAGCTCCACCAAGACCGGCAAGCTTGCGGCTCGCTAGATCCGGCCTTGGGCGAGGCTAGAGTTGGCTGTGGCGGTCGCCGGCCGCAGCAATGGTTGGCGACCGACCAAGGAAGAAGAAAAAGAAAAAGAATTAAAAACTCAATTTAAAAAAAAAACATAAAAATAAAAAAGAAGAGGGAAAACAAAGAAAATAAAAAATAATTCAAATTTTAAAAAAAAATTGAGAAGGAAGTGAGGGCTTATAGGAGTGTGAAATAAGAGAGATCAAGTAAGGAAAATGTTTTCTACTTTTCAAAAGTGAAAAGCATTTTCTCCTAATTTAGAAAACTTTTTTCCCTTCATGGAAAATGTTTTTCCCAATCCATTTTTTGTGAAACGAATACCAGAAAATTCGAAAAATATTTTCCCATAAGTTATTTTAGGTGAAACGAACGGAGCCTAAAGTCCTTTACATTTTCCTAAAAGCTTTCCCCAAAAAGTCCAACCAAATATAGCCTACAAAGTGTTACCAATCAATTAGCTTTTAAATCATACTTTGGACATATGAAATGAACTTTTATAATCATTTGATGTCGGTAAAATCTATCATTAAGTAACTGTGCCGATTCATGTATACAAGATTAATCAATCGTTTTTGTGCATGAGCTCTTCTTTGCAAATATCGTATCAGAGTTAGATGTTATCAATGATTTTAGTATAAGGTTTTATATGTATTTAGTATGCTTTTAACCCTTTTTTTGCATAACATTACTCGTCTCATTTATGTATTCTCATTTATAAGACGACTTATTTGCTATGATGAAGTGGCGTTGAAAAGGTTGAGCTAATTCGAGAGTCCATGTCAGCCCAAGTAGGGGACTTGGCGCACTCGCTTTCTTAGGCAGCCCAACAACGTGGCCCATGTAGTCCTCTGGATGTCGATCGTTCATCCTTTCCTTCAAATATATATAGAGAGAGGGAATTTTATTCAATGTTTTTTAAATAAAAATTGCAGCTCAAGTAATTTTATTTGAATATATTTGGTATTTTGCAACAACTTATCAATAAAACAAACCTCGTCTCTACTAGGGAAAAGTATGAAAAAAAGTTATAAACCTATTATACTTGTATAAATTCAGTTCTAAATATTTGAACTTTTTATTTTTAATTTAGTCATAAATCTTTTTACATTGTAATGTAAGCTAGAAATTGCTGATGTGAATGCTGATCATCTTATATGGCATGGCCGGTGTTAACATGAACAATTTTTTATAATTTTTTGAATTTTTATTAATTTTCATGTAAATTTCCTCTTTTTTTTCTCCTTTTCTTTTCCATTGGCCTGTGGTTGGTACTTAACATGGCCGGCAACCAGCCACAAGCGAGGGCCGGCGGACGTTGCGGCCCCGGTGAGGGCTTGATCCTCACAACCTAGGCGAGGGTCGCCCTCATTGGATTTGTCGAGGAATCAGCCCTTGCCTATGGTCAATCACCAACCATGACCGGTATTGGCCACAAACCAAAGGGAAGAGAAGAACAAAAAAAAAAAAGAAGAAGAGGAAAACGAGCAATGCAGGAAAAAAGAAGAAGGAAAAATCAATGAAATTTCCAAAAAAAATATTTAAAATTTAAAAAAAATTGTCCACGTTAGCACCAATCATGTCACTAGGACGATCGATATCAACATCAACAATTTCAAACTAAATTAGTTGGAAAGACTAAATTTATAACAATGTGAAAACGTTTAAGATTAAATGAGTATAATTAAAATGTTTAGAACTTCCGACCAAAATGAAAAAAGTTTAAAATTGAATTGGTAGCAATGTAATAAGTTGAATTATGTTTCTATATGTATCCCTCTCTATTACCAAAGATTGAGTGCATATACGTTGAGCATACATTTTTTTTTTTTTAAATTTTGAACGACATTTTTTAAGAAAGTTTAACATGATACTTATTTAATTTGATGATCTACATGTCAGATATAGCTAGCTAATGGACCTGCTTTTCATAAAAAAAAGTAACTGGACTCTTGGGCGATAAAGTTTGGAAGTACACAATGCCTCGAAAGACCCCAGATTAACATTGTATCAGCCACACGACATGGTCACTACAAAATACATTTCGTTAATTTCACATCGGTAACTTATACTATTTGTGGAAGGTATTGGTTTATAACCCTGTTTGTTTATACTTTTATCAGTCACAAAGCACCTGCCAAAATAAAATAAAATAATAGTAATACCAATTTCGAAAATTATGGAAAAAAATTATTTGTGAATCCAGGAGCCGACATTTGTATATTATAAAATTTTCAAGTGTTTTGAGCTATAAGAAATTAAATTTCGTATTTAGAATAAGAAAAATGGCCGGAGAGATGGGTTGAATTAGAATTACTTGAGCACAACCTCATTGAGTGTCTTCGTTTAATTTACTTAGAATTGAAGAAAAAGCCTTTTGTGCTATCATGGTTCTTCCTTTCGCTAGAGTTCCCATGATCAAACCCGAACAAATTAGCAGAAATAGAGGCACGAGAAGAGCTAAAGTATCATTCACCAGAGATATTTTTTCTTGTGACTTTTGTTGTTTTCTGCAACGGATGCTTGTTCTTGATCTTTCACTATCACTGCAAGTCTTCTATTTCATAAAACTGACTCGAAAGTACTCATCAGTGATAAGCTTAGATCTTTGAACTGGAAAACAGGTTTGACAGTTCACTAAAGGGGAAAACATTAATCACTTTCCTCAGGAAGGTGCCAATTTTTGTGTAAATATAGAGAGAAGTGGAGAATGTCTTTGGGTTTAGATTTTATTAGCAAATTGATGTGGATAGATCACACACCCACCTGGCCCTCTTGTTCAGTGCTGCATCACAGAGCAATCCCAGAATGTCTTAAATTCTACTTCTGAAATCAGGTGGTCCCGGACTTTCATATTTGTGTCTCAATCTATACATTGGATTTTCCTTGAGAATTAATGACTAGGGGTAAAGGTCTTTCTCATATCAAAAGCCATGTAACAGTTGGCTGGCCACAAGCATTGTGTCGTCCTTTCATTTATTAGGCAGAGAAAAATTATGTGAGTTTGCCCTAGCTGTGAATCAGCAGCAACAGCTTTCTCGAAATCCTATCACCCTTTTTTCTTCTTTTTGACATTTTGCTACCAGGGGCCAATTCGACTGTATTTGTAAGGATGACTTGAAAACAATTCGGCTTATGAGAAGAAGAAAAATCTAACGTGACATAAAAACTGTCCATCATGACTCAAAATCAATTTATACCGATTGTCTTCTCCAAAGGAGTGCAGTTGCCCTAGATTGTCCTTGTCATGATCGACCCAGTCCGCCTGGTTGCGTCGAACCCGTGAAGCATGCAGGCCATTATCTAGGCTGGGATGCCTTATCTAAATCAGTATTTTTGCCGGTTCAAATAAAGAAGACAAGTGCCGGCGTTTCTTTTATTTAAAATAATTTCTCCATGGATTAAAAAATTGATCACTTTCCTCAGGAAGGTGCCAATTTTTGTGCAAATTCAGGGAGAAGTGGAGAATGTCTTTGGGTTCAGATTCTATTAGCAAATTGATGTGGATAGAGAACACACTCACCTGGCCCTCTTGTTCAGTGCTGCATCACATAACAATCCCAGAATGTCTTAAATTATACTTCTGAAATCAGGTGGTCCTGAATTTTCATATATGTGTGTCAATCTATACATTGGATTTTCCTTGAGAATTAATGACAAGGGTTAAAGGTCCTTATCATATCAAAAGTCATGTAACAGTTGGCCAGCCACATGCACCGTGTTGCCATTTCATTTATCAGGCAGCGAGAAAATATGTGATTTTGCCCTAGCTCTGGATGAGCGGCAACAGCTTTCTTGGAATCCTATTACCCATCATCTTCTTCTTATTCTTCTTCTTTTTCACATTTTCCTATCAGGGTCGATTTGACTATAGTTTGAAGCACAACTTGAACACAATTCAGGTTATAATAAGAAGAAAAATTTAATGTGACATAAAAGCTGTTCATCTCGAAGGAGTGTGGTGCACTAGATTGGCCTCATCACAATCAATCCGGTCCGCCGGGTCGCGTCGAACCTGTGAAGCGTGCAAGCCATGTTATAGCTCCATCAATTTAATGTATTGCCTAGGCTGGTATGTCTTATCTAAATCAGTATTTTTGCTGGTTCAAAGAAAGATACAGGTACCCATGTTTCTTTTATTAAAACTAATTCCTCTATATACTGACAGGGAAAAAAAAAAACTTTTGAAAAAATCAAAAGAACCTGGTCAAAGTGTCATTGTTTTTGTAGTCGAATCCACTTCAACATATTTATTGTTTAGCCCATAAACCTTGAAGCTGTGGTTTCTGTTTCCTGGCGGAATGAAAAATTGGACGGTTAGGGCGCGTTTGGTTGTGTTTGTTTAAAAATTGTTCCGGGGAACAGAAATAGAAAAAAAGTATTTTGTTCCGGGGAACAATTTTTGAACAAAAATACGCGTTTGGTAAACTTGTTCCGGGAATAAAAAATAAATAGAAACATGTTTGGTAAATTTGGATAATTTTTTTATTTCTTTTATTTTTTCTATTTTTTCTTATTTTCCTTTTTTTCTTTTTTCTTTTTCATTTTTTTTTTTCTTCTTTTGGCCGGTCGCCGGCCAAGGCCTTGGCCGGCGACCGGCCGGCGAGGCCGAGCTCGCCCGGCGGCGGGCGAGGCGCGGCCTCGCCGGGCCACCGCCGGGCGAGGCCGAGGCTCGCCGCCCACCGGCGAGCTCGGCCTCTTGCCGGCTGGGCGAGCTCGAGGCGGATCCAGGCGAGATCGAGCTCGCCCGGGCCGGCACGAGGTCGGCCTCGCCGGGCCACCGCCGGGCGAGGCCGAGGCTCGCCGGCCGGCCCAGGCAAGCTCGGCCTCGCCGGATCCGGGCGAGATCGAGCTCGCCAGCCGACCCTCGCCCGGCTACGGCGAGCCTCGGCCTCGCCGGGGACGGCGAGCGTCGGCCTCGCCGAGCCTCGCCGTGGCTGGGCGAGGCCGCCGGCCCTCGTCGGCCGGTCGCCGGCCATGGCCGAGGGCCGGCGACCGGCCAAAAGAAAGAAGAACAAAAAATAAAAAAAAAAAAAAAAGTGTTTCGATTTGTGTTGAAACAAGAAACACAAAATTTGTGTTTCTTGTTTTGTTTTTTTTGTTCTGGGAACAAAAGAACAAAAAGGAACAGAAACGCACCCAAACGCGTTTGTTCCTTTTTTGTTCCAAAAACAAAAAAAAGAAAAAGTGTTTAAAAACACAAAAAAGAAATACAAACAAACGGGGCCTTAGGTACCGTCCAGTAATCAATTTAAGGTGCTCTTTAAGTGGTAGAATGAGGCCTCTCAGATCGTAACCTAACTCAAGCTTTTTTATCAGTTGATGGTTGGTGCCTGGCGGTTATCATAATTTGTGGAGGAGTGCCTGACCGATCGAATGTTGAATCAGTTAATGTACGATTATACGTGGTTGGACTAGAGAGCGCCAGAAAAAGAGCCAGCTTCTCTCGGCAACAAGCCAAAATCTGAACTTCGAGCAAAGGCACATGGTCAATCATTTCAAATCAGATGCATTGGTGAACTTGGTCTAAAGTTTTTAAGTAGAAAAACTGAATATGCATGATTCTGTTTTCTGTTCTATTTTTAAGCCATGTCATTCTGTTGGATTGAAATGTTTACTTTATGAAACTTAGTCTCACAATCATGATGATTGATTTAGCAAACTTTATCCGGTTTTAACAGCCGGTGTGGCTTCATCTCTTCACCATGTAAATCGATGTTCGTGTCACTAACATCGCAAGGTGTTATTTTCACAAGAAGTTTAGACCAAATTTTAGCAGGACATAGTTGAATAGACAAGATGCATTCTCACACAACCCTTAATAACCCTGTCAACTACATTTATATACGAATCTCTGCATTTTCATCCTAGCTGAAAGAAAAGATTTTGAGCAGTAGCGCAGAGAGAGAGAGAGAAATCTGAGATTGAAAAGGCTGGGAGTATCCTTTCTACCCAGTTCCTTTACCTGGTAATATACACAAAAATTTTGACCATGACAAGATCAGATATCTATCTTTTCCCTAAGACATCATCACCACCATCCTCTTCATGGATATCATTCCCTCCTTTCAATGAACATGAAGGGCTAGAAGCAGAGAAACAAGAAGCAGCAGATGAATAACAAGTAACTGAATCAGAACCGTGGCTCTTATCAGAAGCAAGGCTCATGAGCAGGTCAACGAATGCCTCCACTATGAACCCATGATTCTTCTTCCCATTGACCCTCAAGTACCAACCCAACAATGCCTCAAGGCACTCCCAATCCTTAAGCCCGTGAGACTCCACCATCTCCTCCATGGACCTCCTAAAGTCAACGTATGGATTCTCTGACTCCATTGCAAGAACCACACTTTCCTTGAAGGGGAAGCTAACCGTTTTTGCCTCCTCCAGGATCGAGCTCGTGTCACCCGGCTCGAAGAAGAGCCTCTCCGACCTCGCACCCCTCACCAACACCTCAACCGACACCTCGGCCGCGTCGAGCACCGGGTCGGACTCAGTCAAGAGGCTCACCGACTCCTCTGGCTCCTCTGACGTGGTGGTGAAGGGGGACTCCAGCGTCTCGGAGTCGAGGAACACCGAGTTGACCGTCTTGAAGATCTGGTCATGATCACCGGCAGCCCTGAAGGAGAGGGTCTTGGGGTGCCTGCAAGAAGGCCATTGCAATGGCCAGGGTGGGTTGCTTCTTGGCGTTTCTTTGTGGTTCTTGAAGAGGAGAGATGTTAGGTTCATCTTCTTGGCCTTGCCCATTTGGTGTGTCTCTGAAACAGATTGGGCAAAGTGGAATTCAAGGAATGGAGAGAATTTCTGAGAGAGCGTGGTCTGTGATCTTTTCCTTTTGAGCTTTGGAATCAATGTGATCAGAGGGCGTTGAAGGAGAGACATATTTAAAGAAAGGAGAGAAGAGAGGGGGGAAGTGAAGGAAGATGGCAAGAAAATGGAGGTTTAGTGGGGTCCTTTCATGATGGGTATTTAATTTTTTGTTTGTAGAATTTAATGTGTTATTAAATGAGCCCCCTCTCCCCATGACAACTGAAATGAAACAGTACTTTCAGTAAGCAGAAATTAATTTGGTGTTCATGTCATTATTTAATGAGTTTGATTAGCTGCAAAATGCAGGTCTTCATGTTATTATTCAATGAGTTTGATTAGCTGCAAAATGCAGGTCTTTTTTCTATGTTAGCTACAATAAAAGGGTGGGCGCTTTCCTGGGTCCTGCATCATGCTTTCAGCTTGCCCTTTCTGACTTTGTATTAGTTTATTCTCAGACATGGTGTTCGACCACTCTCTTGAGTTCTTGTCCACCAGCATTACTTAAAAAGGCATGCTTTATACATATTGACGTTGATTAACAAAACTGCGGCTGCAATCACTCCACATCACAACAGTTCTCTTATCCTCTAATCACAGGACAAAATGTTTCAGAAAAGAGCGCATGTCTCCACACGATATTGACCTTCTGCTAGACAGGAGCGCGACCATTCTAACAGTAGAAGCGGAGCCCCAAGCCTCATCTAGTTTTCATCTTTCTTGACAACTAACAGTAAGACTCATATCACATTGGAAGGTTTACATGATAGACTT
Source organism: Eucalyptus grandis (assembly GCF_016545825.1). Taxonomy (NCBI): domain Eukaryota; kingdom Viridiplantae; phylum Streptophyta; class Magnoliopsida; order Myrtales; family Myrtaceae; genus Eucalyptus; species Eucalyptus grandis. The sequence continues at coordinate 43,159,519 of NC_052612.1, read as the reverse complement.
TCCAAATGAAATGCCGGGTCCCTGACCAGGGGCTTTACATAGATGATTCCTATTCAGCGCAACCATTAAGCGTAAGTTGCCTCGTTCCATAAATTAACTTTAGCAGCTGCTACATTGGATCGCCTCTTCCAGGGTTGCTTTGATCATCACCCGTCCATAGGAACACATGCAGTTCTGACCCTGTTTTGCTCTTTACAGCAATTGAAAGGGACGCATTAGTTACCCAAGAAAACGACGTGTGAAACAGAGGAGCTAAAGGAAATGTTAAAAGGGGCGAATTTCATGTGATGTATTAAAGAGGGGAACCGTTGGAATCACGCACACTTGTCCTCGCCCATGAATTTATGGGATGGAGATTGGGACATCAACGATAAGACATCCTATTCATTGGTGGTTTGCTCTCGTTGTTTTCTCCACATGTTCAGCATCAATGTCCATTTATTGGTGCGCAAAGATAGCTCCAACATTGCCCCCACCCCAACATCGTGCCCCTCTGTTTTGTCAATCCTCTCAGAACACCCATGCAACGAACTGTCCTTTTTTTTTTTTTTTATCTTTCTCTTTCTTCTTTTCCTTTTGTTCTGTTCCTCTAATTTACCCATTGTTCGGAAATCCCCCCCTTCCCAGTTCAGATGTTGATGGGGGTCGCGACATACGGCATCGTTCCTATTGCCTATGGAAGATGTGGTCGAAACCCGAGCGTATGGCCTAAACTTCAAAGTGTTACCTCGTATGCCTGATCCATGCGCATGCGTACGTCTCTTGGACAAATCTAATGGGGCTACTCGTTTTCGATATAGAACTATGCTTTGAGATGGTCATGACATCTGAGATCATTTCATTTGCCTTCTCCTTTCCCATTTTACACTTCAAAATGTTCACGTGTACTCGCGGATGCATGTCTTCTTTGCAGTTTAGAAGCTTAAGCATGTGCCCAACTGCACAGGAAGCACTCATAGAAGCTTCAGGGAGGCAAGAACACTCATCACGGAAGACTCTGGTCGTACACTCTGTAAACAGAACAGAATCATGCAGCAACATTGTCCGTACACTACTTATATCTGGGGTCCTTAATGAATTTGATCTTCAAACTCGTGTTTATCTACAAGCTTTAAGAAGTTAGCAACATATAAGATGAACTGTATCAACTTGAAATTACAAACACGTTGGAGAGAATACCATCTCATGTTAAAAATCATCAACCACTAACCAAAAATCTTTGATTTCAGTCGACGGGATTTTTAGAACTTTCCCATGCATCTGGGTCGAGAAGAAAGATTGCCGTGTGCATCTTATACAGCACGCATAACCAACTAAGATTGAGAGAGATTTGAAATTTGCGAATAGATTTTTGGCAGTCTGATGTCCCACCAGCTCATTTCGTGAAAATATAACGCAAGGTTTCTTCTAGTTACAGGGTGTAAGCATCCATGCTCATGAAGATTTGAAACAAAACACGTTGCTATGGTTTGGACCACTTCCACATGATCTTACATCTCCCCTCCCTGGATTAAAAGTACATCAAATCTAATTGGATTCTGCAAATACCTCATGTGATTCTTTAGATACACATGGTCTCGACTACAATTATTGAACTTGATGCGATGGACCGACTTCCAAATGTCAATCAACCAAAATGAAATACAAATGAAATGCAAAGATCATTGAGAAGAAATGCTTGCTTTTGTGCATTTTTGCTGAACAATTTTAGGCCAAAACAACATCGGTTCAGCTCTAGCACCATTGTTCCAATTAGAGAGAGATTTGAAACATGTCCCTGCCTTCATCATCAGATCTATTCACAGCTCAGTTGCTCACATCCCACAAGAGGTTTATCAGAAAGGGGAAATTGCTTAGGAGGGATTTATTTTCTTCGCAGTTTGGTAGGTGTGATTCAAACCATTGTTGTAAGTTTCTGAGGAATGTCAAATGTCAATGGTCCCTCTACACGAGCTGTGTAAATTGTACCCAGAAGATGACACTAGCTGTGGGTCCTCTCTTTATAGCAAGTCTCATCACGATGAAGTTACCTCGCAGAGAGAGAGAGAGAGACGGTTTCAGGGGAAAAAATGGAGGCTCGGATGAAACATCACATACAAGTCAGAAAGAAGGGATTCGATAGCAGACATTGGAGAGTCGATTTGGGGGCATTGATGAGCACAGGTTTGTTTTCAACTTGGAGACAAAAACCCATGTGCATACTCCTATGACTCTGAATCCTTTTTCTCTTCACGGAATCGGTATGATTGGCTATTAAGAAGTCACATCTTTTGTGTTGTATGGATGTAACTTGTTCGTTGGCTTATATTTTATCCTGTATGTTACTGCAGGGTATGGTACTAGCTTTGAACCAAGTAGACGTGTCAAAGCACCTAACAGGTCCGTGCAGATATCCTAGGTCACATAAGCACGCAAATTGCTACAGAGCCACGAGATCCTGGTGAATTTGGATTACATAACCCCGAATGTATTGATAAGAACAACTTTTCACCGCCCAAATTGGTTGGTAGCGTATGTTTTCTCATTTGATCTCTTCATTTGCTAATTACATGGCATAGATCAATCCATGACATTGGCATGGTTTATGACGTATGGCAGCTAATATGTACTCATCTAGACTCGACTGTTGATTAATTAGATCGAATAATTTCACTGCCGCAAGACAGATCTAACCAGCAAGAATAGAGCAAGACTCGTTCGTAGGGCAAGTGGCTTTTTTAGAAGACATGATACTTGCATCATCATTTTGGTATAAGCACGTTCCAGAAACAAACTCGTTTAAGAAAAACAATTTGTAATCTTTTAATTGAACAGGCACAAGAATCAATCCATAGAAGGTCCCAGAGAAGTGGTTTTGTTAACTGAATGAGTACGGAACCAAACAGCTCTCATTATGCAGGAATCAAAAGCTAATAAAATAAGGGAAGCCCCGCATCTGAAGATTAAATAATTCCCCAAAACCCAGTTGAGGACCATGAGGTCTAAGCTTGCGCACATAAATTATCAGAAAACAAAAACAATTAACCACTAATGATAATCCTTGTGGTCGTGCAATCGAGAGATCTTGTTGTCGGAATCGACATGTCGTTGTGCCTTCCGTTTAAATTTGAACCTTTGAAGAAATTAGGTGGAAGTGAACTGGTCTGTTCCCTGCCCACCAAGTTCATCATTTGGCTTCGAAAGCATCTGTTCATGCACATGCCTCGTTGACCCTCTGTCATTGCCTCCTTAACCCTGGTTCTAACCCCGGATTTTGTCCAATAATAAAGGATTTGAAGGGGATTGTGAAGCATAACAACCTGTCATTTGGGTCCTATTGGTTCAAGAACAGCTCTATCAAGTATCAGGTGCAGAAAAGACAAGCAAACAAGAAATTATATAGGAGAAAGGTGGCATTACTGGAGTGTTTGATTTCTAGAGGTGGGAACTTGAATAAGATTTTCGTGGGATGAAAAACAAAAAAAAGAGAGAAAATATAAAAGGACGCACATCATATGAACCTTTCAATCAACATAATTACATTTCGGCAAACTCGTGTAGATTAGAAACGAAACGAGGACAGCGACCTACTTTGCTTGCTGTACGTTAACAAGGAATTAAACTTTCAGTACTAATAGTGTGTTCTAAATGCACCTGAGATCAAGATAAAGCCATGTGCATTAGAAAAAAGCGTCATTTTCCAGAGTTACGTGAATTTTGCAAAACTTAAGTCGAAAGAGAAAACTATTGGTCTTCAGGACAAACTGTCAAGGAGATAGCGTTTGGTCTAACATAAAGATGCTCACGTAGAAGCAATTCAAGACATTCGAAGGGAGAGCTTCATCGAATGCTTAATAGAGAAAAATGAGAACGCATAGAATTATTGTGTATTAAGCTACAAAGTAAGAAGTATTAAAAGGCAGAAGGAATCCACATCCATAAAGATAAGTCTGCACATCAGATACAGATAATGTGACCCAATCATATGATATTTAAAGGCAGACAACATGGAAAGAGCAAGGAAGAATCGCTAGGCTGTTTGGTAGATGTGCAAGAAATGACCAAAAAGATCATCAGTGCCAGATGACATTTAAAAAAAGAACCCTAGCTTTGTATGGTCTTTCTAATTCTTGAGGCATGAGGTGGTCACTGATCTCCCATTTCCAAACCCTACCTAAAAAACTGTAGATAACTCTTTAATTAATCTAATCAAATCAAAACCCTACCTGAATTTCACACCAACACAGCAGCTCATTGGACCATTCCCATAACACACTTATCACCCCTTATATGGTCCTCAAAAACATACTGAGAAAATCAAGGAGTTCATCAGGACACATGCTCATTTGTCATTTCATCGCTGTGCCATTCCTCTTTAAGAACCCAGACGAACCATCAATCAAATGCACACAATCAAATGGAAAGGCATTCAAAAGAGAAGAGTATGGAGGAAGAGACAAAAAGTAACATATTTGGCATCATTGCACACTTGCAAGAGAGAAGCACTTTCAATTGGTAGCTAAAAGAAGGGAAATGATAGAAGAAGAGAAACTTACGACTCTTAATGGAAGGTATCGACAGTGCATCGCAGATTTATGACCAATCCAATCAAATAGCAAGATAATAAAAGCAACACAACTTGATTTAATTCAAAGGGTCAAAGCAGACAAAAACAGTGAAGTTTCGAGGGGGAAAATGGGAGAAAATTTCTCAGGAGTTGAAATGAGACCAAGACCCAATTTTGAGAGAAATATGTAATTGCTCTTTTGGGACGGTTCAATTTCATGAAAGCAATGAAAATGAGAAAATTAAAACAAAATATCAAGGCTTCTGTGAAAGCCAAAAATGTAGTCAGCATAGGCTGATAAGCTGAAGAGCATCTCAAGCACATACAGAACCAGAGCTAAGATCAATCCACAGCCATTATGTAGGAATTAGGATTTCTAACAAGAGAACACCAAAGGAGGAAGATCATAATCCCAAAAGGCAACGATTCCCTCATTGATTCCCCCAAATCATTCAGCAAATCTAAATTTTCATAGCTAAGATGAAAGATGAACACTGGAAAATGATAAGGGCCAACTAGGACAAACAAGGCCATGCAATAGCAAACGTGGAGTAGTCCTAAAGCGACGCGTGCTGCATCAAGTAGGACATAATCATCAAAACTGTAATCAGTTGTGTATTCAAAGTACACTGCACTAGGACAGATTATCGATACCAAAAGATTGGTACCAACAGAAATACATATGCATTTTGATGACAAATGGACTATCATGGTCTATCCTCTCCTCTCACTCTCGCAATTAATTATGATACGCCTCAGTTTAAGAAAAGGTCAGCAGTCTCTCTTTCACTTTTGCTAGTCTACACAGTGTAGGCAAGATGATGTGGAAGCCCTCCTTGTCTAGTGCACAAACACGGACATAGATGAGTTTTGATATCCAAGCTTACCACAGCCGAAAAAGGACTCTAGCAGCCAAGTTAATCAATCAAGTTTGGCTATCATCCATATGCACCCAAAGTAAAAGGCCTTAGTACACATTTTCCTAGCAATTATATAGATCAGTATATATTTCAACAGAAACAACAATTAGTAAACTAATACAAATTTAAGTTTTGAAATATATTCTAATTAATATGTAGCCCCAGTCAATCTCAAATATGAACAGCTTCCCACTAAAGAATCCCTGCTACTTCCACCCATGGGACATTTTCTCAAGTCCATTTGGAATCAACTGTCAAGGAGGTACGACACACATCCATCACATTTCTACTATACTTTGAAGTCTTCTACAAATCACATGGTCACTAGATATTTCATAGTGCCTGAATTTGTCATCAGCCAAAGTTCAGATCCTCAAACATCAAAGGAAAAGCAACAGGGCATAAAACCAAGTAGAACTGTCAGATAAACAGATACGGACAAATTAACTGTAATAAATCACCCCCACTAAAAACAGAAAACTGAAGTAGTTTAAAAGTTTATCAGAATAAAATGTTCAAGTGAGGACCATCACATAATTGACTCAGCAGGAAATGATTCTAGTAATCTAGCATCTACCAAGGACTAGATACTTTCGTTAATAAGGGGAGAGGGAAAGGGGATTCTCTCCAAATTAGTCATCATGCTGAACACTTAATGACCATCACATAATTGACTCAGCAGGAAATGATTCTAGTAATCTAGCATCTACCAAGGACTAGATACGTTCGTTAATAAGGGTAGAGGGAAAGGGGATTCTCTCCAAATTAGTCATCATGCTGAACACTTAATGATTCATTCTCTTCTGATAGACGATCAGTTTTCTAAACGCTATGGTACACATCTTGAATCTTTTAAAAGGGAATGAGCTGAGACTAAATGATAGCCTCTGCTTACCATTAACTCTTAACATATCAAAACAACGTAATGATATAGAACAAAATGAGGGAGACGGATTAGCGTTGTGAAGAATTAATGAACCATCTGTCCTAAAATTTAACAATAGATCCCTGAAGAGGATATCAAGAAATGAGAGGCACACTAAACTGTGAGACATTAATCGGAAAAAGATAGTGCATCACTTAACAGAGAAATCATGGGCTCCAGTTGAGTGGTGAAAAAGTAATTCAAAATCTCCCCATTCGAACTGAGTTCAAGGCTTAACTGAACAGCGCAGTCGATGCCACTTCTGGCACAGTCCACACAGCTATTGGAACAGGATCTCTCAATCAGTTCTTATGAAATGCTTACGGGTAGAAACATTGGTAGTTCAAAGTAGTAACCAAACTATTGTACTCACTTCAAAATAAACCACATATTGTATTATTAGGGGATTCAACCACACAAAGGAAACGCATAACAAAATGTACGCAACAGTTCACATAAGGACAAAGAACAACAATGACAAGTAAAGGATGATAATGTTGAACAAGCAACACCAAAGGAAGTAGGCTGGTTGTCTGGCACCAAGAGCTTCCTTGACTTGAAATTAAGGAAGATGAATGAGGCTACATCTTCCTCATGCTCTTAGCTGGTCCCCGCGAAACTTGTCAAGCAAGATGAAACTGTTACAATTTGGGCATGTTGGATTTATTTCGCTGACCATCACATACATCCAGCAATTTGTGCATCCCATCACAATTGATGAAAGCTCTCTAGGCTTACCACCATCAGCATGAACTTTCTTTGACTTAAGATCCAAATGCGTGCCTGAAGATGACCCTAACTGAGGTGCAACTTGATCTGCTTCATCACCCACTTGGGGGAGCGATAGCCTAAGGGTTAAGTCTACGCCAACAGATTTCTCATTTTCCCCCAATTCTGTAAAGCCTCTCTTAATTGTGTCCTCCAAAAGTTGTACCAATCCAATCTACAAGGAAAGATAATTATACATGAACATGGTCTTTCACGGATAATACAAACCACAAAAATAAGAGGAAAAGAAAATCAACATGTCTCATAGCTTGAAAAATTCAAATCTATATCCATTCCAGGAGAAAAGGCACTGTCTACCTTGAGCACGGGACTCTCTACCCAAGGACGATGGATTTGTAAAGGATCATTAGCCAAAATCAATGTCAAATCAGATAATGGCTGATAAAGATCAAGATTCGCATGAATCAACCTTCGAAAAAATCCCCTGCTGTTGTCAAATTGATTGTTGACATGAATGCTTTCCCTAGAGGTACTGCCGATAAAGCGGGGCTTACACACATAAGACATGGTGGGAGGAACCAAAGTGGAGAAATGAGGATTCCCTTCCATTGAAAGAGGCAGAATCGATCTTATATTATATTACAAAAATTTACCTGAACACGGCTTATTTAATCTGAGAGTCGGCTTGAGCTCATCCACACAGTGCACGAGACAACCAAGCACACCAACAATTGCAGTTTTTTCCCCTGAATAATTATGCCAAGTAATAGAATAAAATTGAATGTAAAGGTGACAAGTTCATTAATGAGGATCTAGAAATCATTATTCTACCTTAGATTGTTTTCACGTAATTGCAACGCGATAGATGGACATGACTGTAAAAGCAATATACCTTTCACAAATGTAAGCACAACTAGAAAAATCGTGGTAAACTTAAAGTGATACCTTAACAATGAAACTCAAATAACAGTGACTTTAAATAAACAGAAAACAAAACCATCTCAAAACACTTCGAATTGTTTCAGGAGGATGTTTGCCGATGTAGTTAATGTAGACAGTGCCGAAAGAATTTAGTAAGTATTATAATAGTGAAGAGAGGAAAAATGCGCAAGGAAACAAATATTTTTGTAAATATGGTCGCATGCTGCATTTACCTTCTAAAGACCCAACAAAATGAGGCTTTTAATTGTAAGTGGAACTAAGGTTGCACTACAATTTACATTTGTAATGTGGTTGGATAAGTAAATTGCACTCCGTTTTCAATTGACTAAAAGGAGTATATACTGGAAAAATTAGGCAGGTAACGGAACAGACTCTAGGAACAAAAAATTTACGATAAACAATGCAACAAAGACGGTAGCAACGAGAAAGCCATATCCCACTAAAAGAGGCTAGCTATATGAATCTTACTATGCCGTTGAGTTTGATCATATATCACCTAACCTGGGAGCTCTAAACACTCCACACCTACCCCTATTGTCTCCTTTCAAATCCTTCTAAATCATGACTGTGCCCCTTCTAACATGCATCTCCAGCCCTTGATTACATCTACTCCCTAGATCAACTCAAAGTTACAATATGACCAGACTATCTAAAAGCCACACCTATTACTTTTCCTGATATATATCCATTTCACATCATTCCTACAACTATAAAGGCAGTACGCTCCTTCAACCGGGACTGTATTCAAGCTCAATACACACTGGTATTTTCTAGTTAATTTCTTTGTCCCCAATACCTAAAAAATTCAATTTCATCGTAATATTCCCAGGTACAAAGAAATCTACTAGAATGATAAATACATACTCAGAGCAAACTAAGTGAGACAAGGCTAATATTTGTCGATAGTATGAGGAAACATTCAGAGGACCAAATGCAGTATAGAGAGCAAAAATGAAACTTTTGAAGATTGCTATACGAAATCACGTCAAGCTTAAATGGTGAACAATGGTGGTCTCAACACAAAAAGAACATTAATATATATTTTGGAAAACTCTTTTCCAGTGAGATGGAAAGACCAACGCCCACATAACCTCTTTATATTATCACAAAAGGCACTCAAATGACTTTTCTATACCTCCAGAGGTCTTAAACCAAGTAATCCTCAAGGCAACACAACATTGGCTAATCGACGTATTAAACTATGGGGAAGAGGATGTGGACCGTCATTCTTTAAATCCCCTATTAAGGACAATCATCTTTTGTAAATGTGACGTCATTGAGACAATGAACTACACAGAACTTCTCATCTGGATCGGGATCACATAAAAGATGTTCTACAGCTCCCAGTACTGATCAACTCCAGTGATATGGGGTTCTTTTAACAAGAAAAAGTCAATGAAAAACATATTGCAGCTCCAAATATTGATTGATCTGAAAGATTGCTGCCCATCGTATCATGCTAATAGTCTACTGTTTAATATGTATGTCCAACTTAATCGATGATGAATACATTGTACTATCAAATAAGGGTTTGGGGGGGAGGGAAGAGCACGTATTGTGGTTATTATAAGCACCGGAGGAAAAGGATGAAGAAGCTAGCAAATACAGTTTGCTGTAACACCTTAAGAAGTATTATAATGCAATGCTAGCTTTTCCACCAGAGTAGGCACCCAAAGTCCAAGTTACTCCTTTTCCCTGATAAAAGGCCCTTCCACCAAATTGGAGAGTTCTGAGCTCATCTGCAAAAAAATCTGAGTTTATTCATGGGCAAAGTGTATCTAGGAATCTCATCTGTGTGAGCATACAATAAATTGAGATCTTGGAGAAACATCTATCACTGGTGAAAAACTTTGACAATAATAGGCCACAACCAAAAGGCCAAAGGAACCCCCGGCACAAGATAAAGAGCACTAACACCAAATAAAAATGAACTTACTAGTATTTTCACCAAAAATCTGCACAAGAACAACATCCATCACTAAAGTGGTGAAATCTGTTTGTATCTCTCACGATGATTTCTCTGTTTGTGACGCCTGACGCAATCTTCATAAAGGAATGACAATCTACACAAATTCTGAGATTCTTCATAATTCTAATTGGTGCACTTGGAGGTAAGCACAACAAGCCAAAAGCAAGAGCTAGCTTCTCACTGTGATGCCTTAAAAGCTCTTGTTTTTTTATCACCTCCAAGTCATGAAGGTCGTGTTCAGTTTCAGCTCTATAACCCCATCTCTCCACCTCATTAAACAAACCGTCCAACTTCAGATAAACATCAGCGATCTTGGGATGTATTCTGTCCCCAACCACAAAAGAATGGACCTTATCCTTGATTTCAATCCAACTCTTACCCTTCTCTTTCTTCACTTCACTATCTTTTAGGAGTTTCCTAGCTGTAGAAACTCCATCCCACATCTTATTCACTGCGTATGTATTTGATAGCAAGATATGATTTCCAGCATTATGAGGCTCGAGCTCAAATAATTTCTTGGCTGCAACCTCAGCAATGCCCAGATTTCCACTGATCCTGCAAGAGGCCAACAGTGATCCCCAAATCGATGGAGTGGCATCAAAGGGCATCCGAATTATCAAATCATATGCTTCATCAACCAACCCAGCCCGACCAAGAATGTCAACCATGCATGAATAATGAAGGACATTTGGAAAGACGTTATGATCTCTGGTCATTAAATCAAAGTACTTCCTTCCATTTTCAACCAAACCCGTGTGACTGCAAGCAGATAACATAGAAACATATGTCACTTCATTTGGATATATACCCATCTGCTGCATCTTCTCATATAAAATCATTGCTTCCAAGGACCGTGCATGTTTCGCAAAACCCGATATCATTGCATTCATCAAAGCAACACTCTTCTCTTCTGCACCTGAAAACACAAGAGAAGCCTCTCTAACAGTGCCACATTTAGCATACATGTCAATGAGAGAGGAGCACACAAAAATATTGGAACCAAACCCAGATTTACATATAACGGCATGGAACTGTTTTCCTTCAATAAGAGCCGCCAGACCTGCACAAGCAGAAATTGCAGAAGAAACCATATAGTGGTCATATTTTAGCCCCACCACCTGAGCCCTGCAAAACAGCGACAAGGCTTCCTCACACATGTCGTTTTGCACATATCCCGCCATCATTGAACTCCATGTTACATCGCTCCTCTCTTGCATAAACTCGAAAACCAAACTTGCATCCCCTATCAACCCACATTTTGCGTAAACATCAAGCAGTGCCGTCGCGACAAAAACGTTAGAATCCACAGCACTCTTCGTGGCAAAAGCATGGAGCTGTTTACACTCGAGCACAGCCAACTTAGCAGCGCAAGCACAAAGAACGCTAGAAACAGTAAATTCGCCAAACCGCGTGCCTTCCCTCTGCATCCGCGTGAAAAGATAGAGAGCTTCTTGCTCTTCCCCGTTCCGGGAGTGAGAGCTGATCATGGTATTCCAAGAAACCAAGTTCCTGTGAGGCATTTCCTCAAACACCTTCCGGGCAAGACTCGTGACCCCGCATTTCGAGTACGCATTGACGACCATGTTCGAGACCAAGACGTCGGATTCCAACCCCAGACGGACGACGTGCGCGTGGCAGGCGCTGGCCTCCATGACCGAACCCGTTCTTGCACAGGAACGCAAGCCGTCGTGCAAAATTGCCACCTTGTCGACATTACGGCGCCCGAAGGATGGTAAATCTGATTTCGCATTGGCGATGACCGAAAGAGGTCTGACATTGAGAAGGTGGCGACAATTTCTCCGGCGACGAATCAAGGTGTTCATAAAATGGTTGACTGCGAATCGTCGATCTTCCGCGACACTGGTTTATTTTCGAGGGCCCGGCAGCAGCAAACATAGTAATTAGCGAAAAAAAAAAAATGTTCCTGTCACCTTTGATTTTGATAAAAAAAAAAAAAAAATATATATATATATATATATATATATATATCTATACACTTTAAATGTATATATAAAGAAGTATATATAAATTGCACTTTGCTATATAAAATAACTGTTTTGAATATATACGTGATTATTTAGAAATATGAAGGAAGATTTGACATTCGGTTGGGGTAGCATGCGGCAACCATTCCGCATGAGATTGTAGCAAACTAATCTAAAAATAATCCAATCTTACACTCTCATTATAAGGAAAAAAGAAAAAAAAATCGTGAGAACCTGTGTACATTTATTGACATAAATGTTAATAACATGTTTTTTATTTTTTGTTAATCAGGTTAACAGAGTTAATAAAAAGACTTAATTACACTAATTTGACAAGTTAAATAACTTGATTATACTTTTTGTAAGTTTTATAACTCAGTTACACTAATACGAAAATTTCAAGATTTTCAATACACTTATTATAAATCATTAGTGTAGCCTAAGTCTAATTTGATGCGTACTTGCAAATTCTGAATTTTTTAAGGCAGTCCAGACAAGTGAAAATCCAAGGGGTGAGCTCAAATCAAGAATTGTCATAATGTTAATAAAAATGTTATAGTTTTTATTCTAGAGGGGTTAAAGAGCCCTTTACATCAATTTGAAATACTAATTCAAAGTGTAATGCTTTTTTTTTTTCCATTGTTTACGTACCCAAAATCCTTTGTTTTCGTAAATTCAGGCAACTTTTTATATCTTTAGGCCTATTTTTTGCATTCATTTTAACATTTTTACTTGTATGGTTAACATTTGGTTATTTAGGGCGTGCATGATAAAATTTCTACTTCTTTATTTCTCTATTTATCTATTAGGGAAGCAGGATGTGGAATAGAAATCCGTTTGGTAACGCTTGTGATTTAATTTTTCTATTTGTAGAATAGATTTCTATTAGAAATAGATTTGAAGAAGAAATGAGAATCTAAAATTTTTAACTTTTTAATTTCTGAAATATAAATTAAGAAATTAATTTCTTGTCGAGAAATCAATTTTGTTCAGAAATTTTGTCATACACATCCTTAGACTTCTAGCTAAGATAGGACTCAAAAATCAAAATGACAAGATATGACATGTTGCCCATTGTTTGGTCGGAGCGTAAATGACAAATATGCTCTTATATGTTTCCTGTGAAAATATATCATTCTTACCATCATTAACTCCCAAATCCAATTAAGAGAAACGGAAAAAAAAAAAAAAAAAAAAAAAACTCCAAAACCCATCTAGAAAATTTGCATATCAATTGTTAAAAAAAAAAAAAAAAGGAAAGTAATTTATCAAGATGTAATAAAGACTGTCAATTGAAGAAAGAAAGCTAACGAGGAAAATAAACTTTGACTCTCTTGCCACTTTTGTGAAATTTCGACGTGTACATATGAGAATGAGTTTCGACTCTCTCACTACTTTCAACTTGGATATGAGGAGGAAGAGGAGAAGGATAGTTTTTGTTTGCTTCAGAAAACAGCTCTATCCAACTTTAGTATATCCCAAGATGGAAATTTTTTATCCAGATTATATTCCTTTTACATCTAATCTTATCCTAGATTAGATGGCAACCACCAACTAATATGATAAAATTTTACTATTAAAGGAGGAGGAGGAAGAGGAGAACTATTTTTCATCTCGACAGGGAAAATCTTTATCTAGGTTGTATCCCTTTTATATCTGATCTTATTCTAGATTAGATTGCAACCACCCATATAGGATATGATGAAATTGTATTACGTCTTAACTTTTATCATGACTACCGAATATAACCTTAGGATAAATTTTCAAAAGATTCCTAGGATTTTGCTGCTCTTTGTTTTTTGGGTTTCTATTGCAAACACTTGTTTTTTAGGGATAAGTACAGTGCATGTGCTAAGATTTTTGTACGACGCTCATTTTAATGACAATTTTTTTTTTAACTCATTTGAGTATCGCATCCAAGTAAAATCACTCACTTAAATGTCATTTTCGGACAAATGTCCTATGTGGAATTTTTGTACTTTTAAAAAAAATGAATTTTTTTACTTCCATCTATATTTTGCTTTTTGTTTCCTTTGGGGCTGGCAAGCGCTGTAGCCGCCTCACCCTCAACCACAGGGCCCACTCCAGCCGCTAGGTGACTGCAGGCGATGCTACCCAAGGTAGGTGAGGGTCGTCCCGGCCTTGTCAACGGTCGGTGAGGCCTTGACACCCTCACCCAAGGCCTTCGCGGCATGGCAAGATTTGGGCGAGGCCATGAGGGCCCTCACTAACCATTGGGTAGCCACAGGCGACGCCACCTAGAGAAAGCAAGGGTCATCGCGGCCTCAACCGAGGCCCTCGTGGCGAGGGCGACCAAATCTGGCCAAGGCCATGAAGGCCCTCTCCGACCACGAGTGATACCTCTCAAAGCAAGTGAGGGTTGTCACAGCTTCACTAACAATCGGCGAGGCCACGACGGCCTCGCTGACTGCTAATAAGGTTGCAATGGCCCTCTTTCGCTCTAGGGCATTGCTCGCACCTGCCCAAAGCTAGACATCACCTAGAGCGGCCCTAACAGCCTCGCCCAGGGCCTTCATGGCCAAGGGTGAGGTAGCCATTGTCAACCCCAAAAGAAAAAAATAATAATAACTATTCAAAATATTAAAATAATATTTTCCAACAACCACATCGGATGACTAGCGGCCACATCAGCTTTTCTGGTGGGGCACATTGGAAGTGGCACTCAAGTAATCGATTTTTCAAATTTGTGACACTTAAATAAATGAAAAAAAATGTTTTGGCATCAAAGTAAACATCGTACAAAAATATTGGCACTTGTACTGTATTTATCCCTAATCTTTTGTAAGCATGCCAAAGTCATAATGACCACACCTTCATGTTAGAAGTCGGATTCAATTTGAAGCCATTTAGCAGGAAGAGGTAGATTGCAGGTCTCGAACATAGGGAATTCATTTTGAACTAAAAGGGAAATTTCTCACAATGTATTTAACTAAATTGAATAATCTAATTCAGCATGTTTTTTTTATATTATCAAAGTTATCCTTCTTTTCCTCGTAATAGTATATTTTTGATTATGCAGATTATCTCCCGCCTTCTTCTTTACACATATGAAGTTATTCTACACATATGAAGTTATTCTATCAAATATCATATAGATTCTCAAATCTCTCTAAATGATCAAAATAAACACGAATGTTGGCTTTCTGTCAAAGTTATTCTATCGAATATTTCTTTTAAATGGACTCTTATTAATCTCCTCCTCAATCTTATAGATTTCTAATGTTACATCAAATTATTCAAACAATAATATAGAGTTGAATCATCAATGAAACAAATAGTAACAAGAGATCTTTGCATCATCAAGTTTGCGTCTTTCTAAACCTATCTTTTCGAAATCACAAATGAAAATTTTTCTACTCATGAGTTAGATTTATTTATTTAAATGATAGTAGGAAAGAAGGCCTTTCATTTTATGCATTTGACTCCCTCAATGAAAAATATTAATTCAATATGTTGCAATCTTAGGATAATTTGTGTTCCTTAGTTTGAATTTTAGGCAATTTTACCCTATCGCAGGTTAAAGTTGTTGGGCCCAATCAGACAGTTGACATCAACCCTAACAATCCAACAAACAACGATGATTGTCAATCAATGATCAACGATGATTGTCAATCAACTGATGGCTCGTAAAATTGATTAGACATTTTTTTCTAAGTCAAAGGCTAAAGCTCTTGGCAATGTGGAAAGAAAAAAAAACATTGGGTGGAGAAGAGGCCAAGTTGAATTGTCAAGGACCCTTGACGGTTGAAACTAAGTTCTGCACCTAGTATAAGCGAATGGAAATTTTTTGGATAACGATCAAGTAGAGGAGTGTGGATGCCAAATTTTTCCGTCTATTTTGATCGGGGTTTGTCAAAAATGGATTTCAATGAAAATTCAATCAAAGGGTATGATTGTGTTGTACTTGTCAAGAGATTTTCAATGACACCCCAATTTGCCGAAACCAAAAGGATGGCTCTCAAGATATTGCAATTTTTATTCACGGTCGTGAAGTATTGGGACTTTTGATATTTTGGCCTATTTCATAATAGGACTAGAGATGTAAAGACCAATTAGGAAATTTTATTTATAGAGAGTGATACAAGACACTTTTACGGAAAACTCGAGTAGGAACTATTTGTGTGACTCTCATGGAATTATTCGAAATAACTTTTAAAATTAATCGCGTACATTTATTTTTTCACATTCCCAATATCACCTGGAAAACAGAAATAGGGAGTGATGATGAGAAGCCCAAGACACTAATCACAATCACATCCACAAGCCCATCTTGATGGACAAACGGTGAAAAGACGAAGCTCGGAGACCTTTGTTAAGCCCACGGGCCTTTTGGGCCCAAATTCATAACTTGGAGGGGCCTAAAAGTTGTAGCCTTGAAAGATTTGTAAGGAGCTTTTTCTCCTTCACTTGTGTTTGCCTTTGCGAAAGGAGATCAGGTGATCATCATGCTGAACACCTAATGCTTGATTCTCTTCTGATAGAAGATCAGTTTTCCAAACCCTCTGGAGCACACCCTGAACCTCTTAAAAGGGAATGAGCTCAGATCAAATGATAGCCTGCCTGCCATTAATTCTGAACATATTCAAACAAGGTAAAGGTAGAGAACAACATGAGGGAGACAGATAAGTCCTGTGAAGAACTGATGAACTATCTTCCTGCAAATCATCAACAGATCCCGGAAGAAGACATCAAGAATGATACGCACACACTAAATTGTCAGACATTGGTCGAAAAAGATACCGCATCATTTAACAGAGAAACCATGGGCAACAGTTGAGTGGCGAAATAGTAATTCAAAACACTCCCATTCAGACTGAGTTCAAGGCTCAACTGCACGGCGCAGTCCATGCAGCTATTGGAACCAGGATCTCTCACTCGGTTCTTATGCCCTGCTCAAAGGTAGAAAGGTTGGTTGTTCAAAGTAGTATCTAAACTATTGAACTCACTTCAAAATAAACCACATACTGCGTTATTAGGTGCTTCAACCACACAAAGGAAACACATAACAAAATGTACGCAACAATTCACATAAGGACAAAGAACAACAATAACAGGAAAAGGACGATAATGTTGAAACAAGCAACACCAAAAGAAGTTTTTTGGCACCAAGAGCATCCTTGACTTGAAATTAAGATATATAAACGAGGCTACATCTTCCTCGTGCTCTTAGATCGGTCCCCACGAAACTGGTCAAGCAAGTCGAAACGGTCACATTTTGGGCATATTGGATCTCTTTCGCTGGCCATCACATACATCCGGCAATGACTGCACCCCATCAGAATTAATGAATGCTCTCTAGGCTCACCAACATCAGCACGAACTTTCTTTGGCTTAGGATCTGGATGCATGCCTGAAGATGAACCTAACTGAGGTGCAGCTTGATCTGCTTCATCACCCACTTGGGGGGGCGATACCCTAAGAGTTAAGTCTAGGCCAGCAGATTTCTCATTTTTCCCCAATTCTGTAAAGCCTCTCTTATTAGTGTCCTCCAAAAGTTGTCCCAATCCAGTCTACAAGGAAGGATAATTATACGTGACCATGGTCTTTCACGGATGTTACAAAGCACAAAAATGAGGAAAAGAAAATCAAGTCATCTCATAGCTTGGAAAGTTCAAATCTATATCCATACCATACTGGGAGAAGAGGCATCGTTTGCCTTGTGCACGGCAGTGTCTTCCCTAGGACGGGGGATTTGCAAATGATCATCGAGCAAAATCAATGTTGTGGCAGATATTGGCTGATTCAGATCAAGAGTACCATGGATCGCCCGGCGAGAAAATCCCACACAGTTGTTTAGCGCATCACCGACATTAATTCTTTCTCTGGAGGTACTGCCGGCAAGGCGGCGCTTGCATGCATTAAACATGGTGGGAGGAACCACAGCGGAGGAATGAGGATTCCCTTCCATCGAGAGAGGCAGACTCGATCTTATATTATATTACAAAAATTTACTTGAACACCGGCTATTTATTATGAGAGTCGGCTTGAGTTCATCCACACAATGCACAAGACAACAAAGCACACCAACGATTGCAGTTTTTTCCCGTGAATAATTATGCCAAATAATAGAACAACATTGAACACTAAAGCGGTAAGAACATTAATGAGGATCTAGAAATCATTAGTCTTCCTTAAATTGTTTTCACATAATCACGATGCAATAGATAGATATGACTATAAAATCAAGATACCTTTCACTAATGTAAACACAGCTAGAAAAATTTTGTCAATCATGAATTTATAGTCACACCTCAACAATCAATCTCAAATAATGGTGAAGTGAAATGAAGAGACCAAAAACCAATGACAGAACACTTGGAATTGTTTGAGCAGGATGTTCGCCAATGTAGTTGATGTAGAGAGTGCCAAAAGAATTCAAGAGACCAAAAACCAATGACAGAACACTTGGAATTGTTTGAGCAGGATGTTCGCCAATGTAGCTGATGTAGAGAGTGCCAAAAGAATTCAGTAGTATTATAATAGTGAAGAGAGGAAAAATGTGCAAGAAAACTAATTCTTTTGTAAATACGGTTGTATTTTGCATTTACCTTCTAAAGACCCAAGAAAATGAGACTTTTAATCATTGGTGGGAATAAATAAGCATTACAATTTACATGAATGATGTGGTTGGATTTGTAAATTGTGCGCTACACTATTTTCAATACACTAAAAGTAGTGTAGGCTGGAAAAAATAGGCAGGTAAGGTAGCGTATGGTAATGCTCTTGTTTCTCTCAATTTCTGTTATTTTGTTTCTCGGAACAAAAAAAAAAAAAAAAACAGAAACCTTTTTGGTAAAACATTTGTTCCCGGGAACAATTTCTCTAATTTTTTGTTCCCAGGAACAGTTTTGAGAAGCAAAAAAACGTTACTTCTTGTTCCCGGGAACAATTTCTAGGAATTTCTACCGTGTGAGCATATAATTAATTAAGATCCTGGAGAAACATCAATTACTGGTGAAAAACTCTGACAATAATAGGCCCAAACCAAAAGGCAAAAGCCAAATGAACCCTGACACGAGATAAAGTGTACTAACACCATACAAAAATTAACTTACTAGCATTTTGTCCAAAAATTTGCACAAGAACAACATTCATCACTAAGTGGTGAAATCTGTTTGCATCTCTCATAATAATCACTATGCTTGTGATGCCTAATACAATCGTCATAAAGAGATGACAATCTACACAAATTCTGAGATTCCTCACAAATCTAATAGGTGCACTTTGAGGTAAGCACAACAAGGCAAAAACAAAAGCTAGCTTCTCACTGTGATACCTTAACAGCTTTTGATTTTTTATTTCCTCCAAGTCATGAATGTCGTTTTCAGTTTAAGCTCTGTAACCCCCTTTCTCCACCTCTTTAGATAAATCATCAAACTTTAGATAAACATCAACAATCTCGAGATGAAATCTGTCCCCAGCCACAAAAGAATGGATCCAACTCTTACCCTTCTCTTTCTTCACCTCACTATTTTTTAGCAGTTCTTAGCTATAGAAACTCCATCCCACATCTTATTCGCCGAATACGTATTTGATAGCAAGATGTGATTTCCAGCAATGTGAGGTTCAAGCTCAAATAATTTCTTGACTGTAACCTCAACATTGCCCAAATTTCCACTAATCCTACAAGAGGCCAACAATAATTCACAAATCGAAGGAGTGGCATCAAAGGGCATTGGAATGATCATATCATATGCTTCATCAACCAAACCAGCCTGACCAAGAATGTCAAACCATGCATGAATAATGAAGGACATTTGGAGAGAGATTATGATCTCTAATCATTAAAGCAAAGTACCTTCTACCATTTTCAACCAAACCCATGTGACTACAAGCAGATAACATGGAAACATAGGTCACTTCACTAGGATATATACCCATCCGCTGCATTTTCTCATATAAAATCATTGCTTTCAAGGGGCGTGTATATTTCGCAAAACTCGATATCATAGCATTCATCAAAGCAGCACTCATCTCCTGTACCTAAAAACGCAAGATGAGCCTCTCTAACGGTGTCACATTTAGCACACATGTCAATAAGAGAGGATCACGCAAAAATATTGGAACCATTACCCAGAATTACATGTAAGGGCATGAACCTGTTTTCCTTCGATAAGAGTCGCCAGATCTGCACAAGTAGAAATTGCAGAGGAAACCATAAACTGATCATATTTTAACCCCACCACATGAGCCCTATAAAATAGCAACAATGCTTCTTCATAAATATCATGTTGCACATATCCCACCATCCTTGAACTTCATGTTTGTAACATCCCGGGTCTCACTGTGTAATATTGTCCGCTTTGGGTCACCTGCCCTGGCGCGGACGAATCGCCATCCCAGCCACGGTCTTTTCCCTCACAGCTTTAAAATGCGTTTTGCAAGGGCAGAGGCGCGGCCCACTAGCCCGCCCTCTCCCAAGCCATAATATTGTCCGCTTTGGAGGCATGCACGCAACAACCTCCTCCCTCTCGGCTTTGTTTTCAGCGCAGTGGAAGCGTACGTAAAACGCGTTACACAGGTTAGAGGGACCCAAGCCTTATAAGCTAACCAAGACCTCCCTCTCTAAGCGATGTAGGACAAGAGAGGAGGCTGTCACACTCTCCACCTCTTAACAGAACAGCGTCCTCGATGTGGCCCCACAGGCATCAAAACAGCATTTGAGTTGTGGCCCTACACGCGGTCGGGAGTCGGCTCTGATATCACTTGTAACATCCCGGGTCCCACTGTGTAATATTGTCCGCTTTGGGTCACCCGCCCTGGCGCGGACAAACCGTCATCCCAGACACGGTATTTTCCCTCACGGCTTTAAAACGCGTTACACAGGTTAAAGAGACCCAAGCCTTATAAGTTAACCAAGACCTCCCTCCCTAGGCGATGTAGGACAAGAGAGAAGGCTATCGTGTGTGATAGCCTTCTCTCTTGTCCTACATCGCCTAGGGAGGGAGGTCTTGGTCAGCTTATAAGAATTGAATCCCTCTAACCTGTGTAACACGTTTCACGTACGCTTCCACTGCACTGAAAACAAAGCCGTGAGGGAGGAGGTTGCTGCGTGCATGCCTCCAAAGCGGACAATATTATGGCTTGGGAGAGGGCGAGCTAGTGGGCCGCGCCTTTGCCCCTGCATAACGCGTTTTAAGGCCGTGAAGGAAAAGACCGTGGCTAGGATGGCGGTTCGTCCGCGCTAGGACGGATGACCCAAAGCGAACAATATTACACAGTGGGACCCGGGATGTTACAAGTGGTATCAGAGCTGACTCCCAACCGCGTGTGGGGCCACAGCTCAAATGTTGTTCTGACACTCGTGGGGCCACAGCGAGGACGCTGTTCTGTTAAGAGGTAGAGAGTGTGACAGCCTCCTCTCTTGTCCCACATCACCTAGAGAGGAAGGTCTTGGTCAGCTTATAAGGCTTTGGTCCCTCTAACCTGTGTAACACGTTTTAAAACCGTGAGGGAAAAGATCGTGGCTGGGATGGCGGTTCGTCCGCACCAGGGCGGGTGACCCAAAGCAGACAATATTACACAGTGGGACCCGGGATGTTACAATGTTACATCGCTCATCTCTTGCGTAGAAACTCAAAAACCAAATTCGCATCCCCTATCAACCCACATTTCACGTAAACATCAACCAACGTCATCTTGACAAAAACATTAAAACCCGTAACACTCTTTGTGAGCACAACACACGTAGCTACACCAGCACAAATAACACTAGAAACGGCAAATTCACCAACTCGCGTGCCTTCCTTCTACATCCGCATGAAAAGAACGAGAGCTTCTTGCTCTTCCCCATCCGGCTGCGAGAGCTAAATATTGTCATTCCAAGAAACCAAGTTCTGTGAGGTATTTCCTCAAACACCTTCCGGGCAAGACTCGTGACCCCACATTTCGAGTACCCATTGATGACCATATCCGAAACCAAAACGTCGGATTCCAACCCCAAACAGATAACCCACGCGTGGCAGGCGCTCGCCGCCATAATCGGACCCGTTCTTCCTGCACATGAACGCAAGTTGTGTCTAAAATAGAGTAGGCAGCGCCGAATTTTTCATAAGATGGTTGAATGCAAATGCAAAGATTTATTTTCGAGGCTGGTGTATTCAACAATTCACGGCCGATGAGCAGCAAACATAGTAATTGGCAATAAAAAAAATAAAAATAAAAAAGATAGAGAGAGAAGTAGAAATTATGTGCCTCTAAGAGCGCTGAATAATATATCAACCAATTTGTTTCAAATTTCAATTAGATGAATAAATATGTTCTCACTCACAATTTATAAATTGCACTTTGCTATATAACTTAATTTTTTTTTAATGTATAAATATGGCTAGGTAGACATATGAATGAAGATTTTACGTTTGGCTGAGGCAAGCATGGGGCAACTATTCAACATAAGATAGTTTGAAGCAAACAAATCTAAATAGAATTCATTCTTACACTTTCATTTAAAAATAATCACGAGAACTTGAGTCCATTTATTGACACAAATTTTGATGTCACGTCATTAACTAATTGGTTTAATCATTTTGAACTCAAAATTAATTAAGATTAAGACTTGGTTCTTTTAATTTTCGACCCATCTAAATTCAAATTTGAGCGTTGGAAACACGAAAATCTAAAGGGATCGAAGAAGATGGAGTTGCAACAATGGAAACAGGTGCTTCTAGTATTTCTGGATGGTCTGTCATAACGTGAAGAGTTCTTCTCAGCACTGGATTCACCTTCTAAGTGCATGGAACAGATATCATTACAATTACATCATCCAATCAATCAGATCGACTCATCGATCAATTGACTCAATCGATTACGTGTCATCGAGACCATCACATAGTCACCTCGATTATTCGTTCTCAACTCTTAGCCACAACCTAATGGGCACAACCTAGATTTAGCGGTCATCACAGCCCCATCAGCAACTTTTCTAGATTTTGTGATCATCACGACCCCACTTGGCAATTTTCTAGGTTTAATGGTAATTACGGCCCTACCAAGCAATTTTCTTAGAATTAGTGGTATCACGGCCCCACTTAGCAATTTTTGATATTTAGTGACATCACGGCCCCACTTGACAATTTTTAGATTTAGTGGCATCACGGTCTCACTTGGCAATTCTTAGATTTACACCCACATTAATCAATTTTGGGATAAATCCTCATAATCACCAATTTCACTTAATTATCACAAACTAGTGTTCAATTAAATAAACAAAAAGCACCACTAAACTTAGCATAAAATTCTGGTTACTGGCCATCCCGGTTGAATTTTCGAAAAATTAATTAATTAATTAATTAATTAATTACGAAAAATATTAAATAAATGCAATAAATGCATACTTAGGCCCGTAATGCCTAATTATATGCTGGAACGAGTCCAGAAAATTTCCGAGACTCATTGAATAAATACTAGAGTCTATTTACTTATTAATAACACTAACTAACCACCTAACTTGCAAAGGCAAATAATTAAATTCACTAAACTAATCTAATTTAACCACATAATCCATCTTAACCTAAACTAATCAACCCCTAAGAATAATTAACCTACTAAGTAAGGATTAGTGAATTAAACTCACTTGATTCACGATCCGATTAGCTCAAATCGTCAGGAATGCAACGGAGAACTTCTTTCAAAGTGGGCCTAGCAATGGAGATTCGAAACCACCTCAAAACGGGCCCGAAGGTTGCTAGAAAACCCACCAACAAGCTCTTCATTTGTTGCTTCAAAAGAGAGGAAATAAGGTTGGTTAAGGCACATAAGGACCGAGATAGGCTGAGGGAGTCCCGGCGGCCAACGGCGAGGACTTACGGTGGTCGGAGGCGGGCCACAAAGTCTTAGACTCCTTGCTGGTTCGTTTTCTGCTCCTGCTCTTGTTGGACAAAGGAGAACCAAGGCTGAACGACAAAGAAATTGGTTGATTGGAGCTCCAACATGCGGGTGGTCGGCAACTAGTGGCTCCCGGGGGTCTAGGAAGTCTTGCTGGAGGTTGGAATAGGCAAAGGAAGGGTTGAAATGAGAGAAAAAAGAAGAAAAACGCGAAATAGGCAAACCGGCGGGTGGACCGACGGACTAGCAACCGGCGGCTTGCGGCGGCTGTACAGGACGGCCGGCGGTTCCATTCGAGGCGAGGTCAGGCTCTTTGGAATGGTCTGGATGTGTTGGTCATAGTGATGGGTAGATCATTGGCTAATTCGTCCAAGAAGACCACTTTCAACTTAGATCTTTGGCGAAAGGTCAATTGGAATGGAAACTGGAATAAAAGAAAACAAAGGAGGAAAACGGTCCAATGGGCGTGCGGCTTGGTCGAATGGAAAGTGGGGTTGCTTCTCTAGTTTTCTCAAGCTTCTAAACACCCTCAACAATGAAGAAAGCAAGTGAATTGAGGAAGAAGAAGACTGCTACAAGGGGGGGCTACTTAGTTCACATTTACTCTCATTTGTCCCCTTGACCATCCTCAGCCATGTCTGGCTTCCTTGGCCACAATCCAACCACTCATACTCCCCATCACCGACATTAATTCTTTCTCTGGAGGTACTGCCAGCAAAGCGGCGCTTGCATGCATTAAACATGGTGGGAGGAACCACAGTGGAGGAATGAGGATTCCCTTCCATTGAGAGAGGCAGACTCGATCTTATATTATTTTACAAAAATTTACTTGAACACCGGCTATTTATTATGAGAGTTAGCTTGAGCTCATCCACACAGTGCACGAGACACAAAGCATACCAACGATTGCAATTTTTTCTCGTGAATAATTATGCCAAGTAATAGAACAACATTGAACGCTAAAGCAATAAGATCATTAATGAAGATCTAGAAATCATTAGTCTTCCTTAAATTGTTTTCACATAATCACGATGCGATAGATAGACATGACTATAAAATCAAGATACATTTCACTAATGTAAACACGGTTAGAAAAATTCTATCAATCATAAACTTAAAGTCACACCTCAACAATCAATCTCAAATAATGGTGAAGTTAAATGAAGAGACCAAAAACCAATGACTGAACACTTGGAATTGTTTTAGGAGGATGGTCGCCAATGTAGTTGATGTAGAGAGTGTCAAAAAATTCAGTAGTATTATAATAGTGAAGAGAGGAAAATTGTGCAAGAAAACTAATCCTTTTGTAAATATGGTTGTATTTTGCATTTACCTTCTAAAGACCCAAGAAAATGAGACTTTTAATCATTGGTGAGAATAAATAAGCATTACAATTTACATGAATGATGTGGTTGGATTTGTAAATTGCGCACTACACCATTTTCAATACTCTAAAAGTAGTGTAGGCTGGAAAAAATAGGCAGAAAAAATAGGCAAGTAACTAAACAAACTCTAGGAATAAAAAAATTGACAATAAATAACGCAACAAAGATGACAACTACAAAAAAGCCATATCCCACTGAAAAAGGCCAGCTATATGAATCCTACTATGCCATTGAATTTGATTATACATCACATAATCTGGGAGCTCTAAAAAGCACTTTCCCTATTGTCTCCTTTCAAATCCTTCTAAATTTTTACTTAACCCTTTCTAACTTGCGTCTCCAACCCATGATTACTTCTCCTTCTAGAGCATCTCAAAGTTACAATATAACCAAAATATCTCAAAGCCACCTAATTTTTTTTCTTGATATATATTTATTTCACATCATTCCTACAACTATAAAGGTAATACGCTCCTTTCAACCAGGACTGCATTCAAGCTCACTACACACTTGTATTTCAAAATTTTCTAGTTACTTTATTTGTCCCCATACTACAAATATTTCATTTTAATATTCCCAGGTACAAAGAAATCTTCTAGAATGATAAGTATATACTCCAGGAGTAAATAAAGTGAGACAAGGCTAATATTTGATGATATTAAAAGGAAGCATTCCAAGGACCATATACAGGATAGAGAGCAAAAATGAACTTGAACTTAACTTTTGAAGATCGCTATAAAAAAATCATGTCAAGCTTTAAAATGGTGAACAATGGTGCTCTCCACACAAAAAGAACAATAACATATTTTAATAACTCTTTTCTAGTGAGATGGAGAGACTAGATGCCCACATAACCTCTTTTTATGTTACGATAAATGGCACTCAAATGACTTTCTCCATACAAGGCAACACACAGAGGCTAATCAATGATTTTAAAATATAGAGAAGAGGATGTGAACTGTCATTCTTATCTATTCCCTATTAATATCAATCATCTTTTGTAAATGTGATGTCATTGAGACAGTTAGCTCCAGATGTCTTCTCATCTGGATGGGCATCACACAAAAGATGTTCTACAATTTCTCGTATTGATCAACTCCAGTGACATGGGGTTTTTTTGTTAAGAGAATGTCGATGGAACAAGTTTTATAGCTCCAAATGTTGATTGATCTAAAAGATTACTGTCCATCGTATCATGCCAATATTCTACTTTTTAACATGTACTTCCAACTTAATCAATGATGACTACATTGTACTCACCAAATGGGGAGGGAGAGAGAGAGGGAGAGGGAGAGCACAAGCACCGGAGGAAAAGGATGAAGATGCTAGCAAAGACAGTTTCCTATAATATCTTGAGAAGTATCATAATGTAATGCTAGCTTTTCCACCAGAGAATGCATTTAAATTTTAGTTACTCATTTTCCCTGAAAAAGGTCATTCCACCAAATTTGAGAGTTATGTGCTCCATCTACCAAAAAAAAAAAAATTTGAGTTTATTCTTGGGCAAAGTGTAGCTAGGAATTTCTACCGTGTGAGCATATAATTAATTAAAATCGTAGAGAAACATCAATTACTGGTGAAAAAATTTGACAATAATAGGCCCAAACCAGAAAGTAGAAGCCAAATGAACCATGGCACGAGATAAAGTGTACTAACACCACGCAAAAATTAACTTACTAGCATTTTGTCCAAAAATTTGCACAAGTACAACATCCTTCACTAAAGTGGTGAAATCTGTTTGCATCTCTCACAATAATCACTATATTTGTGATGCCTGATACAATCGTCATAAAGAGATGATAATCTACACAATTAGATTTCTCATAAATCTAATAGGTGCACTTTGAGGTAAGCACAACAAGGCAAAAACAAAAGCTAGCTTCTCACTATAATGCCTTAACAGCTCTTGATTTTTTATCTCATCCAAGTCATGAATGTCGTTTTCAGTTTCAGCTCTATAACCCCCTTTCTACACCTCTTTAGATAAATTATCAAACTTCAAATAAACATCAACAATCTCAAGATGAAGTCTGTCCCCAACCACAAAAGAATGGATCCAACTCTTACCCTTCTCTTTCTTCACCTCACTATTTTTTAGCAGTTTTTAGCTGTAGAAACTCCATCCCACATCTTATTTGATGAATATTTATTTGATAGTAACATATGATTTCCAGCAATGTGAGGTTCAAACTCAAATAATTTCTTGGCCGTAACCTCAACATTTCCCAAATTTCCACTAATCCTACAAGAGGCCGACATTGATTCCCAAATCGAAGGAGTGGCATCAAAGGGCATTGGAATGATCAGATCATATGCTTCATCAACCAAACCAGCCTGACCAAGAATGTCAAATCATGCATGAATAATGAAGGACAATTGGAGAGAAATTATGATCTCTAATCATTAAAGCAAAGTACCTTCTACCATTTTCAACCAAGCCCATGTGACTACAAGTAGATAACATAAAAACATAGGTCACTTCACTAGGATATATACCCATCCGCTGCATTTTCTCATATAAAATCATTACTTCCAATAGGCGTGTATGTTTCGCAAAACTCGATATCATTACAATCATCAAAGCAGCACTCATCTTCTATACCTGAAACACAAGATGAGCATCTCTGACGGTGTCACATTTAGCACACATGTCAATAAGAGAGGATCACGCAAAAATATTGGAATCATTACCTAGAATTACATGTAAGGGCACAAACCCGTTTTCCTTCGATAAGAGCCGCCAGATTTGCACTAGCATAAATTGTAAAAGAAACCATAAACTGATCATATTTTAGCCTCACCACATGAGCCCTATAAAACAGCAACAAAGCTTCATCATAAATGTTATGTTGCACATATCCCACCATCCTTGAACTTCATGTTACACCGCTCCTCTCTTGCGTAGAAACTCAAAAACCAAATTCGCATCCCCTATCAACCCACATTTCACATAAACATCAACCAACGTCATCTTGACAAAAACGTTAGAACCCATAGCACTCTTTGTGAGCACAACACGCGTAGCTACACAAGCACAAAGAACTCTAGAAACGGCAAATTCACCAACTCGTGTGCCTTTCCTCTACATCCGCATGAAAAGGACAAGAGCTTCTTGCTCTTCCCCATCCGACTGCAAGAGCTAAATATTGTCATTCCAAGAAATCAAGTTCTGTGAAGCATTTCCTCAAACACCTTCCGGGCAAGACTCATGACCCCACATTTCGAGTACCCATTGACGACCATGTCCAAAACCAAAACGTCGAATTCCAACCCCAAACAGATAACCCGCGCGTGGCAAGTGCTGGCCGCCATAATCGGACCCGTCCTTCCTGCACATGAACGCAAATTGTGTCTGAAACAGGGTAGGCAGCGCCGAATTTTTCATAAGATGGTTGAATGCAAATGCAACGGTTTATTTTCAGGCTGGCGTATTCAGCAATCCACGGCCAATGAGCAGCAAACATAGTAATTGGCATGGGAAAAAAAAAAGATAGAGAGAGAAGTAGAAATTATGTGCCTCTAAGAGCATTGAATAATATATCAACCAATTTGTTTCAAATTTCAATTAGACGAATAAATATGTTCTCACTCACAATTTATAAATTGCACTTTGCTATATAACTTAATTTTTTTAAATGTATAAATATGACTTGGTAGACATATGAATGAAGATTTTGTGTTTGGCTGAGGCAATCATGGGGCAACTATTCAGCATAAGATAGTTTGTAGTAGACAAATCTAAATAGAATTTAATCTTACACTTTCATTTAAAAATAAGGATTAATACCCTGAAAAACCTCAAACTGGTACACTTGTGATAAATTTATCCCAAACTATTTTTTTTACCATGAAAAACCCCCAAACTGGTATACCCGTTACAAATTTACCCTGACTGACTATAAAAAAAAAACCCTAAACTGGTACATTTATGACAAATTTACTCAAAATTAATTTATTCGACTGCAAAAAAACCCAAAATTGGTAAATTTGTAACAAATATACCCTATGCTAAATTGGATTAATACCACCAAAAAAATCACAAAAATTATAAAATGTGACAAATGAAGCGTAAAATCATAAATTAGTATACCGGTCAACTGTCACATGTCATTTAACTTAATAATTTGAAAATAAAACTTAACGAAAACTAACAGAGGGTAAATTTGTCACAAGCGTACTAGTTTGGGGTAAATTTTTCAAAGGTATACAGTTTGGGGTTTTTTGTGGTCAAAAAAATAGTTTGGGGTAAATTTGTCATAAGCATACCGGTTTGGAGTTTTTTAGGGTATTAACCCTAAAAATAATCACGAGAACTTGAGTCCATTTATTGACACAAATTTTAATGTCACATCATTAACTAATTGGTTTAATCATTTTGAACTCAAAATTAATTAAGATTACGTCTTGGTTCTTTTCATTTTCGACCCATATAAATTCAAATTTGAGTCTTTTTTTTATAGAAAAAAATTCCATTTTTTAGGATAGACCTAATCTTGAATATTCATCTCTTTTTTAACATATTTAATTCTATTGTTCTTTTTTCCTCTAATTTCATTAGAAAGCGACTGGTAGCATTTTTAAAGTTGTGCGATTATGTCATTTTATCATCGGTCATGACATCATCTGCACTGCTGAGCTCGAATTTCAAGAACTATTATAATTTTATGCATCTTTCAGTTACGTACATCTCAATCTACTATTAACACGTGATTTATACAACATAGCAAAAAAAAAAAAAAAAAACCACTATTTAATAATTCAAATCTGGACAAACTCGTGTTTGGATTGACCTTGTGATCCTATTGAGGGGCTCTATGTTTTTGGGTTGTCCACTGGGCTTTAAGTTCAAATTTGCAGCGCAGAATTCGCGTCCCATTGGACGCACTATCATCCAGAGCCAATTGGCCCACTCAAATCGGAGACCCGACTCAACGGCCACCGGGCCCGGCACTATCTTCAACTGCTCTACCTCCGGCCACCATTGGCAAAGGCAACACTTCTGCCGCCTCCTCGCTCTTACGTATGTTCTTGCTAGCAGCGATGGTCATGGTGAGCCATAAAGGGCTATGGCACTCCACAACAATAGTCATGCTGTTGAGATGGGAAAGATGAAGGCAACGCCATGACGGCACAACGTGGGCGACGGCAGCGGCGGCAACAAGTGGTGAGTGGTGGCCACTCACAGTGGTTGCTTGGGGGAAGAAAAAAAAAGTAAAATAAGAAAAATAGAAATGAAATAAAGAGAATGATAAGGAAAAGAGAAATTAAGATATTGAAAAAGCACGGTGAAAAATGCCAAAAAATTCTTACATATATTATATTGATACCAATTTGATCACGTGTCTTTTAACTAAATCAATTCAATTCTAAACTTTTTACAATCGACAAATCCTACGTAGAACAATCGAACTAATGTAGGCATTTTTTTAGTAATATTTTAATATTTTTCAAACTTTTCATATTATTTTTTTTTCTTTTTCTGTCTTGGTTTTTTCTTTCTTTTTACAACTTTGGCCAACAAAAGTTAGCGACCCTCGCTTATGGCCAGCAAGAGCATGGAGGTGCTCTCTTGTGATTGGCGAGGGGTGTAGGCCCTTGTCCAAACCTCACCGTAGCCAAATAGGATTGGCTAGCAATCTCATCAGCCCACAATTGATAAGAGAAAAAAAAAAAAAAAAAAAAGGAAAGAAAAGAAAAAAAATCATTTATAAAAATTACTGATATTAGTACTGATTGTGCGACATAGGATGTATAGCATCCACGTTATCAATTTCTTGCCAAAATTGGCTAAGCGGACTTAATTGGCATAAATGCAAATAGTTTTGAAATGTTTATAACTAAATTGACTAATATAATTAAGGGATAAGTGTATTAGAAGTCCTAAAATTTGTCATGAAAATACAATTAAGTCCTAAAATTTTGAAAAAATGCAATCAAATCCTAAAACTTGTCAAAGTAGTTCAATCTAAGTCCTTCCATTAATTGCACTTTTGAAAGTTTTAGGACTCGGTTGCACTTTCAAAACAAGTTTTAGGATTTTATTGAACCTTTTGAAAGTTTTAGGACTTGAATGAACTTTCGTGACAAGTTTTAGGACTCAATTGCATTTTCATGATAAGTTTTAGGACTTCTAATGAACTTATCCTTATAATTAATTTATGAATTTTTCATTATTTTTTTATAAGAAACACATCTTGCCCTGATTCAAAATATAATTATGCTTAAAGAGACCTAACTAGTTAATCAAAGTAGTCCACACATTTCGGTCAATACCATAATTCATGTTGTCAAATGAAAACAAACAGCTTATACCACGTTCATTCAACATGGATCAACACCACGTGATTATGAATCAATCTGTCGACTACTTTAATTCCTATTTAAAGGGGCAAAGTAAATACTTGCAAATACTAATGAAAAAGCAAATAAATTAGGAGGTGGGAAAAGAATCTCGTATCCAAAAAAATCCAGTTGATTTCAATATTTTTTGACGAAACATCACATGTTAAATTTAATCGATTCGTTATGCATTGACCCAATCTGTGAGATGACTTCATAAAATTTGTGGCCCGATTGAGAATTTTTTTTCATGAGAATTTGCTCGGTTTAGTTGGTTTCTTTTTTCTTTTTTCTTTTTTTTTGTGTGTGGCAACACTACAACCCAAAAAAAAAAAAAAAAATTAAAAAGAAAACGACGCATATAAAAAGTCTGACGAGTGACAAAACTGAAGAGACAAGGCCGATTTCTCCAATTTCGATGGGGGCAAAATTGAGCCCCAGAAGAATGTCATCTCCTCATCGAAATGATATTCCAAAATTCACAAGCGAATAAGCGGATTTAAATAATACATTCAATTTCAGTTTGACATTCCTCTTGAAATGATATTTCATATTTAAAGGGGAAAGTAAATACTTGCAAATAGTAGTAAAAAGCAAATACATTAGGAGGTGGGAAAAGAATCTCACATCCAGAAAAATCCAATTAATTCAAATATTTTTCTCAACGGAATATCACAGGTTAAACTTAACTAATTCGCAATACATCCACCCTGATCTGTGACCGAACTCGGTAAAATTAGTGGCTCGATTGAGAATTTTCTCATGAGGTGTGTGGTGGAGAAAGTGGGATGCAGGGCCAAGGCCCGAGAACGAACATAAATTACATCAATCGGACTTTGCCTTGCTTCTTGGTTTAGTCGGGGTTCTTTTTTCATTTTAATACTACAATCCCCCCCAAAAAAAAAAAAAAAAAAAAAGAAAACGACCCATATTAAAAAAAAAGTCTGACGAGTAGCAAAACTAAAGAGACAAGGCCGATTTCTCCAATTTCGATGGGGGCAAAATTGAGCACCAGAAGAATGCCATCTCCTTATCGAGATGATATTCCAAAATTCACAAGCGAATAAGCGGATTTAAATAATACATTCAATTTCAGTTTGACATTCTTCTTGGAAATGATATTTCCTATTTAAAGGGAAAAGTAAATACTTGCAAATAGTAATAAAAAGCAAATAACTTAGGAGGTGGGAAAAGAATATCGTATCCGGAAAAACTCCATTGATTTCAACATTTTCTCAACGGAATATCACATGTTAAATTTAATAAATTCACGATAAATCAATCCCGATCTGTGACCCGACTCAATAAAATTAGTGGCCGAATGAGAATTTTCTCATGAGGTATGTGGTGGAGGAAGAGGGATGCAGGGCCAAGGCCCGAGAACGAACATAAATTACATTGATCAAACTTTGCCTTGGTTTAGTCGGTTTCCGTTTTTTTTTCTGGTAATACTACAGCCCCCAGGAAAAAAAAAAGAAAAAGAAAACGACCCATATTAAAAAAAAAAAAAAAAAAATCTGAAGAGTCGCAAAACTGAAGAGACAAGACCAATTTCTCCAATTTCAATGGGGGCAAAATTGAGCCCCAGAAGAATGTTATCTCCTTATCAAGATGATATTCCGAAATTCAAAAGCGAATAAGCGGATTTAAATAATACATTCAATTTCGGTTTGACATTCTTCTTGAAATGATATTTCATATTTTCCTCTGCGATCTGTCCACTTTTTTTATATCCCCCATTTTGACTTGGAATCCAGTTGCAGTGCATGCACCAGTTGCAAATCCACTTGCTTGATACTTTGAAAGATTGATGAGACTCACTGGTCAAGAACCCACCACCTCTTTTTTCCCAGATTCTTGTCCAAAATCCCTGCTCTGCATTATATCAGCACAAAATATTTACATCAACAACAATTATTAACGGCAGAAAAATAAAAAAGGCATCTATATAAATTGAGCGCCATCTTTTTTCCATTTCTTTTCTTTTCTTTTTGCCCATTAAGAGATGGCCCTCAAGTTGCTGTTCGTAATTCTCACTACATGACTTTCAAAATCTTAATACAAGTACCCCGAAAAAGAGTCTTTAGGAATGAACGACGTGACTCATGAATTTTCAATAACTATTTCGCCAACAGTTTAACTCAAAGCGGAGTTTATGAATTATACCGAACAAAACCCTATGACATTTTGCAAGGGTACCTTTGAAAGGTTCTGGGAATGCTTCGTCATCATCCCACTTGCATACGATTCAAAAATGGAGAGAGCCTCCAGGAGGAGTCTCGTCCTTTGCTAAAGTCAGGACTTAATTGATAGGACTTGGCTCCAAGCTTCAAGATTCCTGAAAACGAAATTCCGGCTGCTCTTCCTTCATGATCCATCAATAATTCCTACTCGATAAAATTCTCTCGACACTATGAAAAGGAGGTACTCTTTTTTATGACGATGACGGGAGAACCCGTCTCGACGACCAGTTCTTTCTTTCGGCCTAATTCTTGGCGGTGCAAAACAAGTCAAGATTCGCGAATAAGTGTTAGAACTTTTTTTTCCATGATTGAGAACAATGTATCAGTGGAGAGTGCTCAAGAGGAAAATCATGGAATATCTTCGTTTACCTCCTTAGGGGGTATTTTGACTTATTGTAGCAACAATAATAAATTTATTGTCTTAGCACTGAACGGGAAAGCCAGTCATTTTCCTGATGTAATTTCTAGATCCTTTAATCTACATTTTTTCCTCGTGAATAATCCTGTTCTTTCCATTATCAACCAATGATTATCTTGGCTGCTAACTCGAATACTTTATCTTTTTTCAAAACAAAAAATAAAAATTTAGATAATTAGTCGCCTGGGGGAATTATTCCGTACCGTGATGATAAAAGCATAAAGCGAAGAACCGAAAGTAAGCTTCGATGTTGAAAGCAAGAATGGCATTCGATGAACACCATATATTAAAAAGGAGGAAATTATAAAAAAGTTGCCCAGCTTTTTTTGTAAGTGAAAGTTTTGAACATGTGGTAGGCGATGACTTTTGTAAGAATTGATAGGGACCAAAACCGGTGCTTTGATCTATTGCATAAACCGGTCATTAATTAAGCTAATAAAGGTAATAATTTCTCAAACTAATCCAAAGGGCTGGAAATTGATTTAAGGGTCCATTTGTTTCGCGGGATCTCACGTTTATAAAATATTCTCCTGAAAATGATTGCTTACACCTACAAAACAAATGAATGAAGGATATTTTCATCGTTTATTAATAAGTTTCAACATAAATCGTTATGGATAGCGAAAAATGGTTTTGTGATGGCTAATTAATTGAAGTGATAAAACCTATCATTTTGGAAAAATATTTTTCAAATTGTTCATTTTTCTCAAAAGTAAACAGGGCTCTAGAGAGGGAAAATAACCTTTATTTGGAGTAGAATATATATCTTTCCTCTTTAGGAATATTTTTGTATTTCACAGCAAAATGCGTTGAACTTGGGGAAGATAGGTCTATGCGTCAGCTCTGAAATTTGTTCGGTCTTGAATATCATTCTTCAGGTTAATCTGGAATCGGATAAAATCCCGCATATCACGACCTTTTCATCTTCCTTTTTTCAAAGTGCACTTTCTCTTTTCGGGTCTTTAGAGAGCTACATACAGAAAAATGCTTCAGTTTTCGGTTAGATATAATAATGGGAGATGAGAATATGTAAGAATAAAGTATCAATATAAATATGTAATGATAAACCTTTCATGAGCATTTTGCACGGATCTTCAAGAATATAATTCAACAGCGGTTCCCCAGACTTTATTGAACATGCAAGCAAGGATTCCTTGTTTAATCATTTGAATGACTGCTCAGCTTATTTTTCGAAAATAAATGATTTGGAAAACATATTTTTAAAATTAATCACTTGTGTATCCCAAATACTTTTCTTATTACATACAATTTATGTCTAAACATTTTCGTTTATAATGAAAATATTTTTTATTCATTCATTTTTGTAAGTGTTATAAGTGCTCATATTTAGAAAAATGTTTTTCAAA
This sequence comes from Eucalyptus grandis, assembly GCF_016545825.1. Classification (NCBI taxonomy): domain Eukaryota; kingdom Viridiplantae; phylum Streptophyta; class Magnoliopsida; order Myrtales; family Myrtaceae; genus Eucalyptus; species Eucalyptus grandis. The sequence goes on along the minus strand of NC_052612.1, from coordinate 43,123,907 downwards.
TTACTTGTTTTTGTGAAATTAACAGAGCCTTAGGGCACATTTGTTCAGGGGAAAATTTAATGATAAAGGAAAATACTTTCTAAAAATCATTTTTAAGAAAATGATTATTTTTTCTTTGTGTGGTGGTATGTGACAGAAAATATTTCTGGGTATTTGGATCTCATTTGGAAAATAATTTCAATATCTTGACTTTATCTCAGGCAAAATAAATATAAAAAATCAAATTTTTAAATTTTTTTTTTTTTTGTTTTTTCCCCTTCCCCTACCATAGGTCACTAATGAGGGCCGACTTGGCTTGCCTTGGGCTAGCTCGACCTCGCCAACCCACACTTAAGATCGATCACCAGCCATCGTTAAGGCTTGGCAACTAATAAAGGAGGGTAAAGGAAAAAGGAAAAAAAAAATATTAAAAAATCAAGAGGAATAGTTTCAAAAAGTGTTTTCACTTTCTTAAATTTATAATTTATTTTCACAATTTTATATATAAATATTTTCTTTGATCAGAAAGTCTTTTCATTTATGTAATAATTTTCGACAAATCAAACGTGTGTGAGTTTGGAAATTTAGTTCTAAGAAAATATCTTCTATCAAACAGGCTCATCCTTACGACAAAAAAAAACTACCGACACTCCACTCCACTCCATTGATTTTTTTTATTAATATACATGTTATAGTTAATGTTACGATGGACTTATATAGGGTAATCATATCTTAGGAATATAATCATCCGAAATACACAAGTCAACTCCAATTTTTAAAGTAGGTGTCGACATAATTGTCGCCATAATTGAGATTTGACGTCACGAAATGACAAGAGAAACCAAAATAAAGGGTGGAGAGGATAGAAAGGAAAAAGGGGGGTAGAGAATATACGTTCCATAGGGCCCTAATTTAATCATTATCGAAACTCAACATCGCCTTGACGTGCTGCATCGTGGCTTTGTTTTGACAAATGCCGGTCGCGACCATCTCCAATGGCGTCAAATCGATCCTCCTCGACAAGGGCGGCCATCTGACAGTTCTCTCGATCCTCGATCGATTCGCGCAATAATGTTCGCAAAGGAAAGGTCGGGGAGGAATCTCTGTTCAAAAAAATAAAAAAATAAATAGGGTCGGGGAAGAATCTCGAATTACTTTCGAACTGTAAATGGAGAAATTCCAAAGGCTCTTTAGAAGGTGTACATCTTAGATTTTCCAATTCAAAAATACATGGTAGTCCGCTTTTTTGCACTTTGCTTTCGCCCTTTTGGAAAGATAAACCGAAACCTAAACTTTTTACCTAATTGGAAAAGGAAAATGAACTACACTTTGAGACTAAGATTCTGAACTCCCTCCGGTTCCCTGGCGAGTTCTCCGTATTTTTGATCCGTCGACGGGTCCCCCTCCGCGTCGACGCTGGCATGCACCCCGTAGAAGACGTAGATGAGCACCACGGCGCCTGAGAAGATCCCGAACCGCGCGAAGGCCGGGCCGCTACGCGTCCCGAGCAGGAAGATGTTCAGGAAGATGGAGACGCAAGGGATCCACGGCATGAGGGGCACGCCCCAGAACTCGGGCTTGCGGGCCTGCGGGACGGTGAAGTGGAACACCTGCAGGACCCCGAGGGCCACGAGCGCGCACGCAGCGAGCATGAAGTACTTCGGCTTGCCGGTGGGAGCCAGTTGCCAGAGGAGGGCGAAGATAACGGCGGTAAGGGAGAAGGCGGATAGGAACGACAGGGTGGGGCGCGGGTTGGTGGTCCCGGCCGCCACGTAGCGGCGGTAGATGACCGCGTTGGCCACCATGTAGAAGACGAAGAGGGTGCCGATGGAGACGAGGTCGAGGAGGACGTTTAGGTCCGTGAAAAGCGCAATCGCTGCCGTCAAGATTCCTGAAAGACACGGCACATTTGTCAGAGAGCAAGGAAGAGAGTCGCAATGTGTTGCCCAAAAAAATCTTTGGAAAGATCACAGTGTTTTCTTTGGCGTAGGGATCATTGACTCGCGCGCACCATAAGTTCATGAGATTCCAACCGAGGTATACATCAATCGATGTGCTCTCGTTACGCTTCTAAACCAAAATCTCTAGCAACCACAAAGAACCAATCTTGAAATCACACAAAAACCAACGTTCGACCGACCCATTGGACGGTGAATTTTTGGACGAACATGTACACAAGACATCTATCTAACGAGGGCAACAAAAAGATTCGAGGGTTAAGACAGACTAAGCAAGCTTTGCTTTGCAATTTCCACGTCAAGCAATATCTATCTACATGACTAATTTCGAAAGCGATACGCATTAACCATTAAATAGAGTGGGTGGCGAGTTGACTCTCTTCTCTCTCTTTCCCTGTCTAAATCCAATGAGGTCCACTTCGCTAGGCTTTGTCATTTTGATTGAGGAGGGAACTTTCCATGACAATCCCTCGGCAAGGAGGAGATGTCATTGTCCATGCCTCCTCAAACCTTATGGGAAGACACGGGGGCCTGGTTTGGGATCATTCTTGAGTCCACTTGAGTGTCCTAAGTGTTAGAAATTGGCCTTTTCCATATGGATTTTGTGGGTTTCGGGTGATCAAAAGCGCCGTGTGCACATTAGACACCTAAATAAACAAAGATTGTCATCATTCCCGATGTGCCATCTCTATCGTATTAGCAAAAATGAGAACACTTTTTAGTGAGGTACGATTAACCGGTTCGTGAGAACTATCATAATATTGTTTAATACACGCATGCATATATGTATACATATAGAGAGAGAGCCTATAGGATTGACAAGTGCCACTACCCACTTAACTCATGCATATCTGAATTTATTATACCCCTATACCCAATAGAGCGAAACACCCAATCAAAATCCAATTTATCAACTCTATCATGTTATATGAGACAATCAAATATATAAAGAATGGAGACACTTTTTTATCATGTACAACTGATCGAATTCCCAGAACCGTAAGAAAATCCTTTCGGATCCTGAGAACCCTAAGAAAATCCTCTAATTCTCGCGTGAATATATATACATAATTTATGAAGTTGGAGCGAGCTTATAGGACTGACGAGTGTTACTACCCACTAAACTCGTGCATATCCAAATCCTATTATATCCCAATACCCACCCAAAATCCAATCTGTGCCTTTCCAAACTCCATCATGATTCCATCACCTCCGCTCCTCTCATTGGCCCGAAATGGGGAGAAACCCTTCAGGCGGAAGTAAGTTGAAGTGGCGGAAATTACGTGAAAAGCTAGGATTAGGATCGAGCCACCAAAGCTAGTTGGGCTACTCCATGGCTAGGATTAGAGGGTCATGAGTGATCCGTTCCCACTCGAAACTACAAAACTAAATTCCCCTTCTGGGGGAGGACGACGATGAAGCGTTGACGACGCACCTACCGACCTTTCCCGGTAAAAGTAAAAATCCTAAGCCGACCCCAACGACACGGACAGCGAGCAGCCACGAATTCAAGAACAAGAACGACAACAAGAACCAGAACATGCACGAAATCCAAGCCCGCCACTTTAAAAAAGTGGTTCGCGACAACTTCATCATTAATTACCGATTAAAAAAAACGGAATTAACAAATGATTATTTGATTAGATTAATGAAATGGAAAGGAGGGAGGGAAGGGGTTACCCAGAAAGGCGGAAGCGTTGACGGGCGTGGATGTCCTGGGGTGGACCCGGGCGAACCAGGTGGGGGCGACGCCGGACCGCCCGATCACGCACATGTACCGCGCCTGCCCCAGCATCGCCACGATCAGCGACGTCAGGATCCCGAAGCTCGCCCCGGCCCCGATCGCTTTCGGCACCCACTCCAAGCTTCCACTCCCTCGGAACACCCCCGCGAACGGTACATCCTTGTCAATCTGCCGCCGCCACACCGGAAAAACACACAGGTCATCATCCGCCGTGCCCAAAATAAAAAAAGAAAAAGATATTACCAAGAGAAACAACATACGGATGGACTCGTGCCAAAGGGCCTACTAGATGAAATTGTCATAAGGGTGTCCTAGATTTCCTGTGTCGATCTTTACTTAGGTCCCACGAAATCTAACTGTCCAAATTGATTTTAGACGCCAGATGATACAGGCGCATGATGGGAGGTTCGCGATTTCGTTACCATGTCGTAAGGCAGCAACATGGACATGGACGCCGCCATCAAGCAGTAGAGGACGGTGACTAGGATGACGGAGCCCGACACCCCGATGGGGATGTCCTTGACGGGTTTCTTCACCTCCTCGGCCATGGTCGAGACCGCGTCGTACCCAATGTAGCTAAAGTAGACCGTCGCGGCCCCGTTGAACACGCCCGTGGCGCCGTACGGGAAGAACCCACCCGGGTGGCTCGGGTCGCCTGGCTCGGTGAAATTCTTCCAGTTGCCCTTCGAGAATCCCATCACGATCACGAACGCTATGAACAGGATGTGGAGCGCCGTCAACATCATGTTCACGATTGAACTCTCACGTGTGCTGAAAAAGGCAAAAGCCAGCCAAAGAAAACAGAGAGAGAGAGAGGGAGAGATATTATCGTTGCTGGTAAGAAAAAAGAAAGAAACTGGCCAGATATGGAAATATTTGTGCGGCCAATTTTCTGCTTTTGGGTCATTAGTTTAATTTTTTGTTTTATTTACCCGTAGCAGATGATGAGGGTTAGGATCAAGACGAGGGCGACGGCGAGGAGGTCGATCTCGTTGAAGCCTCCCGGGAATCCGGGGACGGTGAGCCGCCACTTGGCGCACGAGACGCCGATGGCGGTGCCGAAGTAGCAGGTGAAGCTCCTCGCCACGGCGGCGTTCGACAACACGTACTCCGCTATGAGATTTGCACCGGTCAAGAACGCCGCGAACTCGCCTGGAAAAAGTAGTGAATTCACAGACAGTCCGTTACGTCTGCTTCGCAAATCGATTTGAAAATATACATATTGATTTATTTTAAGCATAAATGGTTTTTTTCGTTTGAGTGGAGCGAAAGCAATGCGCATAAATTCAGCGGAGAATGTACCAAAATTTCAGGGGAAGAAGACAGGAATGCACCCGAAAAACAGAGCTCAAAGGTCGAAATTATTGCTATCTAAGTTTGCCGTTTTTAAGGCGAAGATGATGAAATGAGTAGGCGAGGTACCGAAGGTGACGCGGAGGTAGCTGAATGCGCCGCCGGCGACGGGCATGTCGACGGCGAACTCGGTGTAGCATAAGGCGGAGAGGAGGGCGCAGACGCCGGCAATGAAGTAGGACAGGACGACGGCCGGGCCGGCGTCGCAGTGGGTGGCCCTGCCGGTGGTGACGAAGACGCCGGCGCCAACCATGCCGCCGACGCCGAGCCCGACGAGGTCGAACCAGCGGAGGGTCTTGGCCATGCTCGGCCCGGACCGGGATCGGACCCGGCTCATCTCCTCGTAGGACGTGGAGACCGAGCCGGCTCGCCGGGCCAGCCGAGCCGGCGTCTGGGCGAGCGCCCGGAGGTAGGCCCGGGGGCTCGAGAAGGAGGAGCTGTCGCTGCTGCTCTCCATTTTCCTCTCTCTCTCTCTCTTTCCCCCTGCTTCTCTGTGACTTGCTTTTCTCTCTACTGAGAATGCAGGAAGAAGAAGAGGAAGGGGAGATTTTTATAGAAAAAAAAAATGGGTAAATAATATAGAAATTAATTATATATTAATTGACGTAAAGGAAAAAAAAAAAAAAAAAAAAGGAAAATTGCAAAGAGATGGGAGAGGTCATGGAACTTGACAGGCGGAGTTTCTGACGACAGTGGGGCACAAAATCTGATATTCTCGTAGTTAATGGCTAATATCGGTTTTTGTAAAGTAGACATCGTCACGTTAAACCGCTGAGGGTAGACTTGATAGCCGAGATATTTTATTATAAATTAAATACTTATCTAAGACATGATAGAATTGGTAGAATATAATCCGAATGAAATTATCTCGTAGGAATATGAGATATGGATAGATAGAATTTCTAATATTCATAATATAAAAGTTGATTTTCTCGAATAACGAAGTTTTTAAATTAATAAAATCAAAATAATATTTTTTATAATCATTATATATTTTAGTTGTGTCAAAAATTTTGTTAGAGGATGATGAAAGGGAAACATAGAAAGGAATTTTAATAAGAGAGGGAAAAGCGATACAAAAATAAGCAAATAAAAAGAAGTAGGAAAAATTATCATGAGAGTTTTTACTTATCTTCGTTTGTGTAATTTTAAGTTTATTTATATTAATATGCTATATATACCAACTAATTGACATGATAAAATATGAAAATATTCAGTTTTCTTACTATAATTCACTAAACAGTGGATAGAATCCACTTCTCTCCTTGCTATAAATCCAAATAAACAAGCTTAACATGAGACCATGCTATTTCCACTCTCATTTATGCTAAGGCACTCCTCTTTTTATCCATCTCTTCAATGTAATGTTTCTCTCTCTTCAATCTAGTTACGTGTTCAATACTTTCACACTTACATTAAAATATTCTATAGGAAAGTTTAAAGTTCATTCTAAAACTTTGATCATTTTGCGATAAGATTGAATCTATTATCGATATAGATAACTTTCTTTACTGTCGAAGTAGCATAATAAGAAGTTCTCACCCTTTTTATCCTTTTTGTGCTTATCTTTTGTTTTGATGTGATCTAGACATTAAAGCGTTTTGATCACGATTCCCAAAAATTAACCTCTTCCATATTTCAATTAATTTTTTGTCCAATTTTTATCAAGATTGACTAGATAGTTAGATTGAAGTTTGATTTTTAGTCCATGAAGAACAGACCTAAACCTGGCGGCTCCTAAACTTTCTCATTCATACCTATTGGGGTTGTGGTGACGAAGTCGCCCAATGAACAGTTGGTATTTTATTGATATCTATTGGCGATGTAGGTTTTAATCTCATCCAGACTTTTTTGGCATGAGAAAATGCGCCATCATGTAGTTTACTTTGATGCTAAAGGTTTTTTATTTTAATTTTTTTCATTTATTTTTTTATCTATTTCAGAAGCTAAAGATAACTATGAGAAAAGGAGGGTTCTACTGGCATGCTTTGTGGTGTTAAAAAGTCAAAGTGTTGTGTGGGGGACTGCTTTCCTGAATGGACCCCTTGCCCACGAAATCTTCATGATCCTCCAATCTACTGTTGCATTGGCTCTCTGGTTCTTTTCATGATAAAGCTTCCCCTGTTCTATTGTCTAATTGTCTTGGACTTAGCACATGTATCCATTACAAAAAAAAGTGACATAACATCAAGGAAAGAAATAATATAGTGAGAGCTGGGACCATGATAAGCTCACCTAAAATGAAAATTCTAGTGTGATCTTAATTTATTAATTCATCCATGACGATCGATCGAGATGGACAGTTCGAATATTTTTCTCAACATTGGTAAATACTTAAGTAGAAAATCGACCAATGCAAACTCTATTTCCTTTATGCGTCATTTGGGATTCCAAAATTGCGTCAATCAAACGGGTCCGTGCGAACTGTCATAATCCCAATCGACCTAATTTCCACACGGGATGATCAAGAAAGAGAACCGCTCTATAATATTGATTTCTTAGTTATTTTGCAAAAAAAAGCGGTGATGAATTTACTAGAGTTTTGATATCAAAAATTAATCGTCCATTAATGAAAGTGGATACTAGAAATCTGTGAAAGTACACGTCACCAGTACTATCTATGGTCGTTGACCTTAAACACCACCTATTAGGGTCGCCTCTATTGGCAGTGAGATCACTATTGCCCCACTTTCATTACTAACTTTAGTATGAGGGCCTAACTCAGCCAACTTAGTAAAAAGATATTCATCTAAAAACCAAAACTGGGGAGAAAGCTATCGATGATCTTCAATGAGATTAAATATTAGTATGCCTAGGGGTTTAAACGTTTGAATTTTTTTATAGCAACCCGACGAAACTCCACTATCCAAAGCGAAAGCAAAAGGTAAAAGAAAATAAGAAAGTCATTTCCACAAACAAGTATAAGAATCATTTCTCTTGTTGGACATACGCACTCTTTCCCCCTAAACTAATCTTTCAACTTCCATGCACGACACCGGAAAAAGTAGTGATTTCTAGCTCGGGAATTAGTGGTCTCATATTTGATAATCGAACGCAACTATTCCGAGTCTGAGTCACCTAAACGAGTCAAAAGAATAAACTTTACCGGTTGCTAAGCTTGCAAGGGATTTCATGGGCATTTGAATAGTCCGGCCTCGTGCTCATGCCCCTAAATCACAAAGGAACTTGTAAAAGGCAAAGTTCTCTAAATTGCTAAAGCGAGAATGTTCGAATCTAGGACTTGAAATGGGAAAGCGTCAAGCTTTGTAACTTTCGGTGGTCTAGAAAGTTTAATCTACTACTGATGCTAACGGGTCCGTGAGATATGCATCTCGAATCGACGCTTATCCTAATCACATCCTATTGACATATGAAATCTCGAGAGAAAAGTACCAAAATAGTCCTAAACATTTTGTATCAGTACCAGTTCAGTTCTAAACTTTTTAATTTGACTAATTTAATCCTAAACATTTTCACATTTGTATCAATTCAGTCCATCGGCTAATTTAAGCTAGAAATTACTAACGTGGCCATTGGCGGTCTTATGTGGCGCCACGCGGACAGATTTTATAATTTTTTTATATTTTTCAGATTTTTTAAATTCTTTTTTTTTTTTTTTTCTTTTTTTTCCCCTTACCCGTGGCCCGCGAGGTCGCCGGCCACAAGCTAGTCCGAGCAAGGGGCCTCACGCCCTTGCCAGCCACAAGCGAGGGCGACGGCCCCCGACGATCTAGGCGAGGGCGCGGTAGCCCTCGCTCGTGGCCAACAAGGGTGTGGCGGCCCTCGCCCAGATCCAGGCGTGGGCCATGGTGGCCTCCCCTGCCCAAGCGAGGCTCATGACGCTATTGCCGCGCTTAATCCAGTGTGAGATCGCGAACTTCCCCACGCCGTTATCCCTTTAGAAGCTACCCGAGCTCGGGACACCGACCACCTCCTTCAACCTCTAGGGGGCCGCGAAGGCTCGGGTGACCATGTCGTGATCGGAGGCGACGGAGCTCCAGATGCGGCAAACACAGCTCGCCTGGATCTTGGTGAGGGCCACCACACCCTCACCCGCCATGAGCGAGGGTTGCCGCGACCTCGCCGGCCAACGGGCGAAGGTTTTGGCCCTCGCCTGGATCTGGGTGGAGGCTATCGCCCTCACTTGTGGTTGGCGAGGGCACGGTGGCCCTTGCCAGTGGCCGAGGGTGCGGGGCCCCTCGCCCTAACCAACTTGTGGCTGGCGATGGTCGATTAGCTGGCCAAGGATAAGGGAAAAAAGGAAAAATAATAATAATTTAAAAAATCTGAAAAAATATAAAAAAATTTATAAAATTTGTCAACGTGGCGCTACATAAGACCGCTGCAATCAAAAGTACTATGTGAGTGAAATCTTCTAGCGGCTACATCAGCAATTTTCGGCTTAAATTAGCCGGACGGATTGAATTAGTACAAATATAAAAATGTTTAGGACTAAATTGATCTAATTAAAATGTTTAGGACTGAATTGGTATTGATACAAAAGGTTTATGACTATTTTAGTACTTTTCCCGAAATCTCGAATGAGTGGACCATGCTGAGGTTTCTCAAATGCCACCTCCCTTTTTTTTATCGCCCTTTTCCATTTTGGGATGCTCAATTATCTCGACAATCTCTTAAATACGGACATCCCATTTTCCATAATGAGTTTTTTTTTTCGATAAAATAGTTTTTATTAATTGAAGCCTAACCACTCTTCACTTAATCACCTTAGAAATAGTTTGTGCTGATGTAATCGATGAAAACCCCAATAATCAATAAATATAATTTAAAAATATTTTTATTAAAAATGATCATTTTTATCACTAAAATAGTTTATTAATAAAAGATATTTTCACTGTCGGTAATATTGGTAATAATATATGTTGAAAATGATGGATGTCTTTTTTTTCCATTTTCAAACAATAACAATTCTGAAACCCGAGGTATTGACGTCCGACTACAGGCACCGCCCGGGTGCAGTAGGGGCCGTGAGACCCCGAATAGCGTAAGTAAAAGGAGCCCCGGCAGATCCTTGGTTATCAAAAAAAAAAAAAAAACAATTATGAAACCCGCTTCCGACGGAGCTATAGTGAGTTGTCGTGCGGATGGCTGTTCACTTCGGGTCGGGGCTCAGACGTGCGCGGCGGCAACGACACGTGGGAGCGTTGGGTTTTTGGTCTTCGGGGAAAGCGAAACGACGGTGAACCCGAACGCACGCGCTTAGGGGGAGGGGGGAGGAGCAGGGATCGGAGGACACGTGGCGGGGTGAGAAACGGAGGGTCGTTTTTTGCGGGGTGGGAGAAAAAGTGAACGGATAACGTTGTCGGAGGAAAGAATCGGGGCGGGGGGCTTTCCTATCCGACCGTGACGAGGAAAGGAAAAGAGACTTGTCCGCGGCCGCCATGTAAAAAGTCCGGGTCAAGTCAGTGCCGAAAAATGAAAGCCCCGTGACCAATGCGAGAAAAGACATGCACCATGTTCCAATAGTATGTTCGAATTGGCTACAAAAAAAAAAAAAAAACACTTTTTTTGTGTGATCATTCACTCATGGGCGCATTAAAGGATCTGAAAAGTATTTATCCATCGTGAAAATTCAAGTGCACATGATAATTTGTTAGTGTGACGCGACATTGGGATTCCGAATCAACGTCCCGGTGGAATAAACTGTGTGCTGAAATTGAATGCTCGGGCATTTAAGTAATTACTTGCAATTTAGGATCCATTTGCTATGCAAAATATGTGACATCCCTAAAAATATGTTTTCCATGACAATCCCTTCTGGTATTTCGGTGAAACTTGAAAATGAGTTGAAATTTTTTTCCCATCATTTGGTATGAAAACTTAATTTGATTTTCCTAGATGAACATATACGATCCGGATGCCTAGAACTTATGCATGGACAATCAAGAAATCATAATGAGCACTAAAGTCCCAAGTTTGGCCTCGATGGACCCTTGATTTGAGCAATGAAAATTAGGGTGCAAGCAGCTGGATCCCAGGCCTAGCCTTGATGGATCGAAGACGCAAGCACCAAGTACTAGGCCCGGCCTTGATGGACCCATGGTCCTAGGCCTTAGCTTGATAGATCCTAGCGGCTTGAGCACTAGGGACCCGAGCCTAAGCATCGAGACCTTAGGCACGACCTTTGTAGACCCAAACCGGGTGTTAGGGATTCGAGCTTAGGTACTGAGATCTTGCACTTGTCCTCTGTGAAATTGAGCCCAAGTGTTGAGGCTTCGAGCTCGGCCTTGTTAGACCCAAGCATGGGTGCTAAGGGCCCAAGCGTGGGCAGTAGGATCCCCAGCTCAACCTCGATGAACTTGAGCATTGACAATAGGGATTAGGGCATGGGCACCAGAGTCGTGGGCCTAGCCTACATAGACTTGAGCTTGAACGTCGGAGACCTAGTCCTAGATGTTGGGGGCCAGGAACCAGCCTAAGGTTTCCATGTTTAAGTGTAGAGTTTCGATCTAGGTATAGTCGTACTTAGGAATATGAATTTTGACTTTTTATAGAGAAAATTATTTCCTTGAATTTAAAAATAGGTGTGCTTTCTTTAGCAAAACAATTATGCGAATTAGATTTCTGGACTTTGATGTGTTTAGTTTGCTAAAATGATCGGTTAACGACAAATCATTTATGATGAAAAAAATAAGCACATGCAAAGTTAGGAAGATAAATTTCTTAACTTGAAAAGGAAAAAATAAATATTTTTCTGAAAAATTATTTTCCTAGAGATCAACATGCCATTATTGTTCATCCACATTAGATATACTACGACACGAAGCAAGGGACATCCTATTATTAAGGAATTGCTAATTACTTTTTTTTTCCCGAAAATAGTCCTCCTATCAGCCTCTTTATAAACATTTGATCAATGGCAAATACGAGCATCAATAATTGTTTTATTTCTCGTGTATTTCAATTTTAAAAGTTCGATTCTTTTCTATCTTATAAACAGCCTTACTAGACAAATTTCAAATCTCAGAATGTTTTCCTCTTTCTAAAACACGTGTGTGTATTCTTCATAGCAAGCCAGCGATTCTTCCCGTTCATTTCTAAGTTCGAATGCTTTATTTTAATAATGTAATTTATTTAAATTTTTATTTTAATAATGCGATTTTAAATTTTAAATGCGAATTTTGTAATGTAATTTTATAATATGGGCAGAGGGTATGGCACTGCGTCTCCAGAGTCCCCTGACCAATCAACGTCCCAATGAATGCTGACTGAGACTTAGGGTTGCGTATGGGTTCCACCGAATCACGAGTACAAATAATCACATAGATGTCTCCAATATGTTTTCTTATTAATTCCTTTTTTTTGTTGGGACCATTTCAGTTTGTGAATTTCTCCTTTGCTGGGACACTGTTGCTCCCATTCATCCTAACACCTGTTAATAAACTAATAAAATCACCATCGGAAGATCCTGAATTTCCCCCATTTCCAATTACACATGCAAAAGAGAATTTTAAATTTGTCCGATGTTTCAGTTCTTGACTTTCGATCGATTTAATTGTGAATTTTTTGAAAATTTATCAATATAGTTACGTCGACTGATCTTGGCCGGCAATTGAGCAATTGCTCGCGAGGGATTGTCCTATGAAGCATGATTGGTTATGATGTGAGCAGTTTTATTAATTATTTTTTTTGTAAAATATTCTGAAATTTTATAAATTTATTTTTTAATACTATTCACCAGGAACTCAAAACCCACCTCCAAGTTCCAACCACACATTATTGAAGTGGAGTCTAGTGGGAAAAAAATAACAAAAAAAGCAAAGTCAATTGTGTCAGAGAACATGCCTTTATTGGCCCCATTTCTTTAGTACTTTCACCTCATCGTGACGTGAGGATGTGGCTTTCCATAGCGTAGAGTGTCCATAGGAATCACCTAATGAGCACATAGCCATACGACGACACCAATCATGGTCATGTTTAGAGGCTCTCTTAACATTCATTGAATGAAAACGTGATTATTTTTGAAAGAAAAAAAAAAGGCTAAAAATCTCTTCTTCTTTTTTTTTTTTTAATGATTGAAATTATCCTTGTATGCAGCCGGGGCGGCCGACGACGTAAATCCGAGACGACGCTAGCGCAGGGAAGTTACAACCGGCAGCCGGCGACGTAAATCTGAGACGATGCTAGCGCAGGGACCCACCTTTCATGACACCGCACTTAAGTCGCACGAATGCGACTGCGGTGACTCGAACCTCCCCCAACCGGAAGAGGAGGGAACGTCTGAACCAATACATCCATAGTGGGATGGGTAAAAGCTAAAAATCTTTTGCTCTCTCTTAACTTAGGTTCGCGGATTGATTTGATAGATCCAAGGAATAGCTTATTAAAAATGTATAAATATATACACCGTACTCATTGCAATTTCTACGTGGTTGATTTAATAATATTTGTGTATATGTTTTATTTTGAAGAAGATGAAAAAAGAAGGAAGAAAAATGGGTCGGTCAAACTTAGATCCATGCCTCAATTGGTTGTAGAACGGAAATGACGTCAGTGTTGCATGAAATGGTGTAACTGACAAATTATGTTTTGAAAGGTGTAAAGCACCAAAGAGGTCCTATTACTTTTGACATTTTGGAGAGATTCAAAGTTATCATTAAAGAGTTACAACCTTGAAAAATTGATGTACCAATTCACGTTGTTGGATCTTTTAATAGATCAAATGTAGACCGAGGAGATACAATGTCAAATCCACAATTTCGACTTTCTAGTTAGTTCTCACCATACTATACATCTCTTTGAATAATGGATTTGAGTTCACGACTAAAGAACACTTTCAAGCACATCAATATCATGTTCTTATAGAGGGGTTTGTATCAAGAGTTAGTATTCCTATTGAAGCCGTTCACACCATAGACGGGAAACAACTATCTCAAAGAAAGTTTTCTAGAAGTATATTGCATCAATCAATATTTCCCAGACTTTCTTCCATTGATTTGATTTTCTCCATATCATCTTTCAAGTTCGGCCTAGACATTGAATTTGTAGCCTTGTCCCACAATATGATCATCCTAACACGATACCTAAAATGTGACAACAACCTCTTATTCTAGGCCTCAAAAAGCTCGAGCATTGGCATGTGGCAGCATAGGCGCACAAGGCTACCTTTCGATATTATAGCCTTTTCTCCCCATGGGCGTGCGCATGCATAGGTCTTTTGAAAACAACCATAGAGGGGCGTTTGTATCAAGAGTTAGTATTCATGTTGAAGCCGTTCACACCATAGACGGGAAATAACTATCTCAAAGAAAGTTTTCTAGAAGTATATTGCATCAATCAATATTTCCTAAACTTTCTTCCATTGATTGATTTTCTCCATATCATCTTTCAAGTTCGGCCTAGACATTGAATTTGTAACCTTGTCCCACAATATGATCATCCTAACATGATACCTGAAATGTGACGACAACCTCTTATTCTAGGCCTAAAAAAACTCGAGCATTGGCATGTGGCAGCATAGGTGCACAAGGCTACCTTTCAATATTATACCCTTTTCTCCCCATGGGCGTGCGCATGCATAGGTCTTTTGAAAACAACCATAGAGGGGCGTTTGTATCAAGAGTTAGTATTCATGTTGAAGCCGTTCACACCATAGATGGGAAACAACTATCTCAAAGAAAGTTTTCTAGAAGTATCTTGCCTCAATCAATATTTCCTAAACTTTCTTTCGTCGATTTGATTTTCTTCATATCATATTTCAAGTTCGGCCTAGACATTGAATTTGTAACCTTGTCCCACAATATGATCATCCTAACATGATACCTGAAATGTGACAACAACCTCTTATTCTAGGCCTAAAAAAACTCGAGCATTGGCATGTGGCAGCATAGGCACACAAGGTTACCTTTCGATATTATACCCTTTTCTCCCCACGGGCGTGCACATGCGTGAGTCTTCGGAAAAAAACTATAGAGGGGTTTGTATCAAGAGTTAGTATTCCTGCTGAAGCCGTTCACACCATAGACGAGAAACAACTATCTCTAAGAAAGTTTTCTAGAAGTATCTTACCTTAATCAATATTTCCTAGACTTTCTTCCGTTGATTCGATTTTCTCCATAGCATATTTCAAGTTCAGCCTAGACATTGAATTCATAGTCTTGTCTCACAATATGATCATCCTAACACGATACTTAGAATGTGACAACAACCTCTTATTCTAGGCCTCAAGAAGCTCGAGCATTGACATGTGGTAGCATAGACACACAAGGCTACCTTTCGATATTATACCCTTTTCTCCCCATGGGCGTGCACATGCGCGAGTCTTCGGAAAACAACTATAGAGGGGTTTGTATCAAGAGTTGGTATTCTTGTCGAAGCCATTCACACCATAGATGGAAAACAACTATCTCGAAGAAAGTTTCCTGGAAGTATCTTGCCTCAATCAATATTTCTCAGACTTTCTTTCATCAATTCGATTTTCCCCATATCATATTTCAAGTTCGGCCTAGACATTGAATTCGTAGCCTCATCCCACAATATGACTGACCTAACACAATGCCTAAAATGTGACAACAATCTCTTATTCTAGGCCTAAAAAAGCTCGAGCACTGGCATGTGGCAGCATAGGCACATAAGGTTGCGTTTCGATATTATATCATTTTCTCCCGGCGGGTATGCGCATGCGTGGGTCTTTAGAAAACAACTATAGAGGGTATGGACGGGAAACAACTATCTCGAAGAAAGTTTCCTAGAAGTATCTTGCCTCAATTAATATTTCTCAGACTTTCTTCCGTCGATTTGATTTTCACCATATCATATTTCAAGTTCGGCCTAGACATTGAATTCGTAACCTCGTTCCATTATATGACCAACCTAACACGATACCTAAAACGTGACAACCATCTCTCATTTTAGGCCTAAAAAAGCTCGAGCAGTGGCATGTGACAGCATAAGCGCTCAAGGCTGCCTTTCGATATTATACCCTTTTTTTTTCCGGGGGCCTGCGCATGCGCGTGCGCGGGTCTTCGGAAAAAGCGACGGTGGCGCTGGGAAATGCGGCATCTCATTCCCGATGTCACATGGTCTCCACTCCGTTCACTTCGATCGACCGGCATGGAGAATCGAGGAGGACAATATTCAAAGACCGAACGAGATCTTTAGGCCGAACTGTACTTTCCTAACACGTCGAAAAAGGAGGGGCCTCAAGCTCTCCTCATTTCCTCCTTTCCGGACGCGGACAGGAGTCCATATTCGGGCATTGGGAAGACTAAACAAATGGTTTTCACCCCCTCCGGACAGGCTGTTCTCGTTCTGTTCCACCGGTCAAAGTCAAACGACAGGACGAACTGCAATCTATTGTTAGATCGAAAGTGGGATTTTCTAGGATCGATGGGGAAGGTAGGATCTTATGATGGCAGGCAGAGGCGGGTGATTTCCCACCCCTAAATTAGGGTGCAATCACGGCATAAAGATCCTTTCTAGTCAACAAGTTCGACATGACATGACGTGTGAGAAACGGCACGATGATATTATAAAAAAATCTTAAATTAATATACATATGACGAATTGATCCTAAACTTATTATTCGTTAGATTTTATCAAATTATTGAGTTTGATAACACACGACAGTTGGCGGATATACCAATCTAGAATTTTATTTTTCATTTTTTTATCATAAATGTAGTAGTTTATGATTCTTCGTGGTATGAATCCAATTTAAAGAAAATGAACAGATGATAATCTGGGTTATTCATGATAAAAAAAAATTAGTTTTTAGTAAATTTATCACGGTATATTAGTTTTGAATTTTTATGATTAAAAAAATAGTTTTTGATAAATTTGTCAAATATATATTAGTTTAGAATTTTTCATGGTATTAAATTGAAATTCTAAACCCATAAATAATCATACCAAATAACTTTTCAAGAAGAATTTGTTTTTCCTTCTCATCCCAAGATACCTAAAGATCTCTCTTCCTCGTTCGTGTCTTCCCTTTTTCCTCTAGGACATTGCTTAGACTTTTTGGGATTCGGCCAACGGATGCCTTTCAAATTCTCTTTAGACAATCGAATGAATTTCTTTCATTTTTCAAATCTTTAATTTTCGTTCGAGTATTTAAAAACACCACTTTAACTCCAATAATTTACCCGACCAAAAAAAAAAAAAAAAAACTCCCAATAATTTTATTAGACACATTTAACAAGTGTCACCATAACACTCGTTAATGTAACTCAGGTTTTTTGTTTAAATTTAAATAAGAAGATGTGCAATGAAGCAAGTTTTAGTCGGGTAGACCATAGAGAATCATGTCACTTTTATTTATTTATTATTATTTGGAATTTGACTATCTAATAATTACATGGATTTACAAAGAGAGCATGGAACCGGTCACTCTTAAAAGTTCAGTAATCTAGGAAGACTGCTTGGTGGCCATTTATAGACGTTTGATTAATGTCATGGGCCATTTAAAATAAAAAATTAGTCAAAGAAAAACCTAACTTTGAGTTGATGAGGGATTTCAATTTTAAACTTGTTGAGAAAATGTCATGAGCTTGATGGATTTCCTAAGAAGTTTCCTATCGTGGATTACTAATAGTAATCCAATTTAACAAAAACAAACATATGATAATTTGGGTTATTCATGATAATAAAAATTAATTTTTAGTAAATTTATCACAGTGTATTAGTTTCGATTTTTTCATGATTAAAAAAAACTTACTATGATATTATATACGGACTAGGCAAATAAGAGGATTATGGAATTCTCTTTGTGGGTTGTTTGTATGAGTTCTCAATGAAAGATTGTAAGAAAATACTTATATGAGTGCTTTGAATTTAATTTAGATGTGGAAAAGGTGCCAACACTTGAACCGAATTTCATAAATCTCCGGTGTCATGATTGTTTATTTCTCTTGTGATTTTGTACTGATTTAATCGCAACACTTGGTTGGATTCCGCGCTATATTACAATAATTATCATATCTATTTCTGTGTAAACGATGTCTCCAATTAAAATGAGCAACAAAAATCTTCTTTTGTGTAATGCGCAAAGTAGAAATTGGTTAAAGTTGACTATATGATTTCCATATAATCCTTTAAATGCCTTAATCTGAATTTTCCTCGGATGATTATCATTTAATTTCGTTTACTATAGTCATGCCGATTTATAAGTATTCCCTCTCTTCACCTAGTCGATACTACAGATTAAATAATCACTTTATTCCCACCAAAAAAAAAAAAAAGAATCACCATATAAACATCCAAACCAAAGAAAGGAAAGATAGCCGTTCAAATATATGCAAAGTTCGCACATTCAACTTCGTTTACACAGTCTTGGGCCATAGGCTTTGAAGCCCAACCCAAGAACCAATGAGATCTCCACTGAATTTGGGCCGCATTACTTCGCTCATGCAAAGAGCCCACTTAGCACCATGGATTATCACGATAAGCCGATCTCCATGTCTAATTTCTAGCTTTTGTTGTAGTTTAGGTCGAATGCGGGCTTTTAAATTCTCCGCGAAAACATTTGGCTCGTGCCATTGCTGTCGCGATTTGAAGCTTAGTTGACGATTACATGCAAACGAGACATGTCTACTTAAAAATCACAGTATCAAGAGAGCTCAAGAACCTAAACATTCATGCTACAATTACAGCTTATCACGCGCTCTGGAATTTATAGTTAATTAGGAGTGTTAAAATGATAAGGGAGGGCTGAATAGAAGAAGAAGATTCCTTGTATTTTCTGTATATTCCAAAAGAATATCTTCTATACACGTATCTGTTATACAACACAACGAATATGTCTAAGCACTAGGTTAAGCACTAGAGAATGATATGTCTTGAGGAGCAAGTTGTGGAGGAATTGTAGGTGTATTCTTGGAAGGACATGATCTAACTTTATGATCAAGTCATGGAGGAATTGTAGCAATTCCATAATCAGTGTTGTTGGGATTTCTTTCCTTTGACAAGCAGAACTCAGAAGAGAAAACACATGAATAAAGACCTCAAATCAAATGTGCGAAACTATTTATTTGTAGGGCGGAAATGTAAATTTGTGTAAGTATGAACCTTCCTTTTATCATATGAAAGAACGTGCAAAAAAATAAAAATAAAAAAAATATAGAAAAGGATGAACTCCTCAAGGAAAGGAACATAAGATTGATATCCAAGCTCTAATATCAATAATGAAATACTCTTCAAAACTTTCAACAGATAATAATGAGAATTAGGTCATCCATAACTTTCGCGGAAATGATACAGGTATTGTCTTTATCCTCGTTCCACATCGGACCATGAAATCGACGATAATCAATTTTCTCCTCTCTACAGTACTGGGTAAACCAGTTATAGACTTGTCTCATGTAGTGCTTCTTCCCCCTACCTAAGCAAAATAGATAAATCATGTTAGAAATCAAACCAAATTTATCAATGCCAATAACTGTTTGATGCCTGCATAAGAGTCATAATTACTGAGTTATTTTTAATGAGTCCGTTCGTATTTTTAGGTATAGTGATTATTTCTACAAATGATGTGAGATATGGTGATTGTTTTGTTATTTTCTATATTTTATTTAGAACACTAGCTTTATCTATTGGGAAGATCGAATGTCACGAGTCTATAGATAGCGAAGTCTTGTTATTGTTTTTTGTTAAGGTAAAATAAATTTACAAGCCTATCTATCTTTTTCTCTTCCTTATGTGAATTGTGAGTGTTTTACGTTCAAATTACTTTCATCAAATCAAATAGCTACTTATAAGTAGGAGTGATTGGTTTTCATCTTAAAATCTTAAACCGGATGGTATAGGAATCAGCTCACCCAGTCCTTGGACCGATTGAATTAACCAATCTGGTTGAGTTATAGGATTGGTCCCGAAACTAGTAAATTTCTTGTTCTTGTTCTTCTTTTGTTTTTTTCTATTCCATACAAGCAAGGGTCTACTTACATTAATGAAAAAAATAAATTACTAGTTAGGGCATGCTTCAAAATAAAAAATAAATAAAACAAAGAAATCTTGATCGATTTGTCGATTTGGTCCATGCGATTTAGTTCTAAGTTTAGAGACGACACGGCATGAAGGCAATCATTGGTGTCGCCTCTCGAATCCATCTATATAGAAATTGAGCAACCGATTCGCGGAACAGAGGCTTCAATTTCTAAGGACGATTGTACTTGGGGCGGCTTTGATGCTCTTGCTTCGTCCCCACGACACCCTCGAAATTTACCAAATAGAATGGTCCGATTTCAACACGTTTCGGAACGGAACCGGCTGCCCACGAGCCCTTGACCTTTTCCATCGCCATCCGCGCACCTTGGCAAATTGAAAAAACATGCCGAACGATGACGTGGCACTTCCATCTTATCCACAACGCCATCTCATCGGTTGGAGTTGCTTTCAGCAAATAAGGCTTAAAAAAAAATAAAAAAAATTCTGAGTGGACACAACACGTGTGCGCAACAACGCGCCACGTGGAGCAGAGCCCACCGCCATGATCTTCTGTTATCCACTCGCGGCTCTCGCTTTCTAGAAGCGACTCGAGTAAAAATTTAAGAAAAAAAAAGAATTAAAAAATGACTTGGGTCGAAATAAAATATAAGAGAAAAGGGAGGTCGATATGGATGAACCGATTCGTGTTCTTGGTTCGTAAATCACACTTTAGTCATTGCATCTCAATCGCCTTTGCGAATTATCTACTAAAATAATGATTTGTTCCTAGTGATCATTAACTTTGAACTTCTGTAGTTAGCGATGATTAGGGCGATAAAATAATAGTGCATTGAACCTTTGCTTTTCGGGAAGAGGAAAGGCGGGCTGCAATCTCCAGAAAGGAAAAAAGGGCCAAAAAAGGAAAAAATTAAAAGGGAGAAAAGGACGACTGGGATAAATAAGTAGTAGAAATTCCGTGGACGGTTGCCGACATCGCAAATCATATTTCGTGACCAGATAATAATATTTTGTAAATGTCCTAGCTAGATAAGAATATATAAAAAAAGAAGAAGAAGAAGAAGAGAAATTGGACTCGATTATCCATTCAACACTATCATTCTTCCATCCCACGAAGACCAAACGCAATAGTCTACGGCCGCCGAGGCACCTGGAACTTGCATGATTGCGAGAACCCATTTCTTAATTAAGACTAGACACCTGTTAAATATGTTTAGAAAAAGAATTAACATGTTTTGTATTCTAGCTGCCGGTGTTACGTTATTAACTGTATCCGAATTTGGAATATTAATCTTCAATTAGGGACAGCACTGGTACCTGGCCCAATCGGCCACGGTTATCACGTTGTCTTGCCCTTTTGCCCGCGAAGATGGAGGGGATCGCGGTGGTTGGTGCCCTTGTAACCACCACGAGCAACGGCTTGGCCTTGCGTGACCTAAACCCGAGGCCAACGATGTCGGACCCAGGTACGCGACCTTAGACCCGGTGTTGCGAGGGGGTGGAGGCGCAACGATGAAGATTGGCGACTTGGGCAATGTGGTGACCCTAGACATGGCGGGGCTGCATCGCCGGGAGGGCAGGTCGATCGAAGAAGAAGATGCCTCATTGTACATAATGTTCTTGGTGTATTTCTAAATATTTCTTGAACGTATTACATGCTATCTGTAAAAGTATCTTGCTGTTATGGTAAGGGAAAGAAATAAATTAGTTAATATAGTAAATAAAAAGACCGTATATATATATATATATATTAGACTGATTGAATTAAAAAATAAAAAGTTCACTAAGAAAGTGAGCTCTTGATATAAGATGGATAGAAAATAGATAAAATGATAAAAGATTGATGATCAACGAGAAATTTTTCACTTGTTTTTATCATATGCTACTTGACATTTGAGTCTACTTATAATAACCCAACATTCAACATCAAGGCCAATTATTAAATGAACATTGACTCTAAAAATAAAAAATAAACACTTTGGTTACTAGCTAGGTAGTACTCCTTATGGGGGCTTTGCCTCCGTGGAACTAGCTAGGTAGTTATAATTTAGTATCAAAGTGTGATCCAATCAATTCTCAAATAGATGTGTGATGTATGGATGTAGGGGGCTAGAACAAAAAGTTGCAACTTTCAACAGCTTCTTAGGACGTGCTAGGGGCACATGGACTTGACTGTACATCGAAAGAGCACGTTGCTAAATGACATGGGTTTATATCGATGATGATGTCAGTTTTTTAAAGGAATGTGTTATTAACATCTCACATCAAGATTTGAGATGTCCTACTAAATGAAATGTAGGCGAACACATTATATTTAAATGATTATATATCTTTTTATGTGGTCACCTCAAGTACTCCTTTTGAGGCTTGCTTGACATGGAACTAGTCAAGTCATTATGTAACATGATCGTGCAACCCTGCTCTCTCGCTAGTTCTACTTACTGTCGACGATATTTCAACACGACACTAGCCCTTCTATGGAGGTAAGAGTTTCAAGTTCAAATCTCCTCAACATACACAATGTCGAGTTAGACGATATCCTCTGACTCTATGTGCTCTCTTTTTCCATAAGTTAACATGCAAATTGTAAACACAAACATTTGACGTGAACTCAGGAACGTTCGAATACTAATTAGTCGTGGGGTGTAAACTTCAATCAATACAAAAGCACAAATATGTGTACTTGGTAATTACCTCTTGTTCTCGAAATAAGGTAAGAGTTTTGGGTTCAAATCTCCTCAACTTACACGATGTCAAATTAGACGAAATCCCTTGAATCTACACACTTTCTTTTCTCCGTAATTTACTACCGCGAATCATAGACACAAACATTCGGATGGACTTAGGAATCTTCAAATACTAAGTAATTGCGGGGGTAAAGATCTTCAATCAATTCGAAAGCCCAAATACGCGTACTTAGTAATTAACCCATGTTCTCGAGACGAAGGCGGCATTGAAGAAGTCAAATGCGTCAGGACTCCTTAGTTTTACAATATATTTTATCGAAATGATTCGTTGAATTCGACTTCGGGAGCGTTCACTTTGAACAAATCAATCGTCAAATAAAAGTGGGTCCCAGTCGATTTACTTTTTAAAAAAAAAATATATATGTTTCGATAAAATCTCTCACGGCTCCGTCCTCCCTTTAACTGTTACATCTCCCCCGTAGAATAGCAAAAATGTGAATGCCCGAATAAAGAAAATAAAAGAAAAAGAAAAAGAAGAAGAAAAACTTCACCCAATAAAAGCAAAAACGTGAGGGATAGGAACACCCAGGAGTGGGGCCCACCACCGGGGGAAAATATAAATAAAATAAAGGATTAAACCCCCAACAACTCAGAAAAGTCCAAAAACCGCTAACGACAAAAAAGCTCCCCAGTCGACAACTCAGCACGCGTTTTATTGTCAAGCTGCCTTTTTTAAAATCCGAATCACCGGAATTCCCGAATTTCCTTAAACTTCCGAAAATCGAATCGAGGAAAAGAGAAGGCAGCTT
Source organism: Eucalyptus grandis (assembly GCF_016545825.1). Classification (NCBI taxonomy): domain Eukaryota; kingdom Viridiplantae; phylum Streptophyta; class Magnoliopsida; order Myrtales; family Myrtaceae; genus Eucalyptus; species Eucalyptus grandis. Next base: position 43,100,473 of record NC_052612.1, on the reverse strand, counting down.
TCCCGTATAAAACCCAAACCCCTCCAAATTCTCCCCCCAATTCTCCAGCCAGGGAAGGGCGGCGACGGCGACGATCATCCCATCTCCGACCAGCTGATCCTTCCGCTCCATCGTCGTCATGTACGGACGGGCGGCGGAGTGGAGCCGCTACGAGGACAAGGTCTTCGAGCACGCGCTGGTGGCGGTGGCGGAGGACTCGCCCGACCGGTGGCAGCTGATCGGGAACCGCCTGAACCGGTCCGCGTCGCAGGTGTTCGAGCACTACCAGAGGCTGGTGGAGGACATTGACGCGATCGAGTCGGGGCGGGTCGAGCCGCCGAGCTACCGCGACGACCACCCGGCGAGCTGCGGCCAGATTGCCTTCGAGACGAAGCCCCGGATCAAGGAGGCGGAGAAGAAGAAGGGCAACCCGTGGACCGAGGAGGAGCACAGGTGATTGAGAGATGCCCCGTTGGTCGTTCTTTTGTTGAATGACTCATTCTCCCTGTTACTTGTCGTAGTCTTCTTTCTTCTGGGGTTCTGAATTTCCTTTCTGACTTTGCTGTTTTTTTTTTTGGTTAAGCTTTCTGACTTTGCTGTTGGAGTCGTGCAATTCGTAAAAATCTGATCTTTCTTCTTTTCTTTGCTTCGAAAGCTTAGCAATTGGCTAAGTTTTTGGGAGAGAGCGACTGAATTCGATTTGCGTTGCTGTTGCTTCGACAAATTAATTGTCCTTGATGTGCTTTTTGGGTTGCTAACAAATCGGAGAATTTGGGGACAAAGGGTTGAACCCTAGCTATTGAGTTTGGGGTTAAGTAAATTATGGGTGTTTAGATTTTGGTCTAAGTTGACATGAAGGTATTCACCATTTTCCTTTCCCTGCAGAAGAAACTCAAGCCCCTATTTTTGCTATTTCCATTTGAATTGGAATGCTCTAATCGGAGAAAATAGTATTGTTTGGTCTATTCCATCTCTTGAAATCTAACGTTTTGCTTAAACATGCATATTTGATGGAAGATGTAGCGCTTTAGTTATAAAATCTGGTGCCATGTAGATATCTGCGTATTCTCAGAAGAAACTGCATAATTAGCAACAAGCTCAATGGACCCTGTGATCTTGTCAATATTTTGTTTTTCGTTCCGGTTGCTTTTGCCATGATGTGTTTCAATACCTGTAGATCTGCTTGATCTTTTCTAGGTCGGTCTAAACAGAAAAGCTAAAGATGGATTTGCTTGGTTAGAATAAGCGGTAACCAGTGAGCGTGAAATGTTATTTTGGGCAAGCCTGATAGTTTAGTTTAATTTCGTTCCACGCCCCTGTAGAAACTGAATCGAGCGGTGAAACAATTATAACCACAGGCGGGTCAACAGGACAGCTCACCTGCCTTTGTGCCATATATGTAGTTTCTCCATCTTTCTGTGTAATCAACTTCATATAAATTTTGAGCACTGGTGGAAGGAAGCTGCCCTGTTTCGCTGCTAGAGTCAAGAAATTTCTTTTACACCTGCGGTGCTTGTACAAGAAAGAAATATCTGTCGCAAATTGTCTCCTGGAAAATTGGCAATTCTTAGAGCCCTGTCAGTTTGAAAGAATGTTTGCACTTATTTGATCCTTGTCTTATAATAAGATTTTTTGTTTGTTGCCGCGACAGGTTATTTTTGCTCGGGCTGCAGACCTATGGCAAGGGCGACTGGAGGAGCATCTCGAGGCACTTTGTCCTCACAAGAACACCGACTCAGGTGGCTAGCCATGCTCAGAAGTTCTACATGCGGCAGATGAGTTTGGGGAAGAAAGAGAGGAAGAGGAATAGCATTCACGACATCACCACGGTCGACACCCCCCCAGTCCCGGCATCTGTTAATGACAGTTTCAACCCTCCTCAAGCGGGCAATGCCCAAGATGATCCGAGTTATGATTATCCAAAAGCCAACAACTTTCAGCAGATGCAACCTTGTCAACCGGCGCCTTTCATGAATCAATTACTTGATCAAGGGGGAGGGTCGATAGGATACGAAAACTTAAGCTATTTCCTGTGAAGTGCCGGGATGGAAGTTTTGTATATAGATGAAAGCCAGTATAAAGGAGTAATTCATTATAGATTTAGTGGAAAAGGGGTATATGTACATTAGGTTTTCACTCTTTCTTTATCTCAGTTCATGTTGAACCATGTTCTGAATCACTTTTTGAGATGCAGTAAATTTAAAAAAAAAAAGAAAAAACTTATTCCACAACTTACTTTTCCTTGTCCTTTCCTGCGGATATTTCATATAATTTGGAATATGCGTTGGGATCTCCAGTTTCCAGATTCCAATTCCCAAGCAATCCAATGTACGAACCAAGAAAAAAAGTACTTTTTGCTGAAATATCAGAGTCATCGATCAATTACTAGTTTTTATGAGAGGGTTTCTATATTTCAGAGTTATCGACTAAAAAGTAATATGGATGATATATTATCAGGTTTCATGGCTAGCTCAAGAAAATTTCTACTCGTCATCATTTGATGATCGACATATGCATTTGGAAATAATTATGTAATCGAATACTGTTCATGTCATGATTTATAAATAATTGCTTGAGATTGCGGTGGATTTAATAAGATCATTCTCTTGATTAGATCTCGACCTCGCTCACAAAAGCACTATGCCATTGTACTCTCGCGCGAAAAATTCGTGTCACAGGAGAAAACAGAGGACTCTGCAATCCTTTATAAAAAAGGGCAACGTATTCCATAGCATGAACAAACAAATCGAGGCCTCTGTTTCAGGCTCTGGTTGCAAGTCCTGCCTTGATCTTCGGAATGGTGGAGAGGTCAGGCTTGAACGACTTGGCCGAGATGCCATTGTCGATCCCGATGGCGAACACGGAAGGAAGCGGGAGCCGACACGGGTCCCTGCACTAGTACCTCCAGAATGTTGATATCACCAAAGCGCCCTTCTTCGCCCCCCGCTAGTGGACAAATTGTACTGGTAGTGAACTCCCTTCTGGAGCTTCTGTCGACCAAACCCCACCTCGAGGGCCCCCTCGATGATGTAGAGGAGCTGAGCCGACAAGGGGTGCATTCCGGAGGATCGCATGCTAGATGCTCTGCCCGTTTGAGGGCCGGGAAATCAGCCCTCACGGTTACCTTCGTCACCTTGAACGCCGCAGGGTTGTCGTACCTGATGAGATGAGGTCCCTTGCGCAGGAGTAAGTGCAGAAGTTGCCGCCGGCAGTGGTCAGAATCAACGCAAATAAAAATCTTTCAGGAAGCTTTTAGCCTTTTAGGAAGTTAAAATGCTTCGATTGCTTATGCAGTTTCAGGATTCATTCCAACTTCCTGGGAAGGGGTAGCACGTAAATGAATCTCTTTTGGTAGGACGGACGGTCGCGCAGTCAAAAATTTCTTTCTTTTCGGCGAGATTCAAACCAGGGCCGGTCCTCCTCGACACGGCCGAAACTCGAGCGACGGCGCCGGATAGGCAATCGGTACCGACTGTGCCGTCCCTTTAACTCCAACCGTTCACCAAGTGGCGGAGTCTTTGTAACTATTCCACCGGAAGTTCGGACCAGTCAATTCATGTGGCTAATGGCGACAACTGTGTGTGGATCGGGCGAGCGGGAGGCATCCGTGCTCGATGAAGATGCGGGTTAGGAGCTCGAAAAATCCCGGGATTTCGAAGTTCGATCCTCGGAGTCTCTTGTAAGATGATGGCTGTGCCAATTTTTTTTTTTTTTTTTTGGTCATGTGGCTATGTCCACTTTGACAAGTTCTGTTCGCTCATTTTTCTCTTCTTCTTTCGAAGATTATACCAAAAGTTATAAACTTCTTTCCCCAATCGCATTTGGTACATTTAGATTTTGTTAAGATAAAATTCGATGTTTTTCCCAACTAAAAACTGGTGGAATTATGGGAGAAAATATCATTATTTTCATTTGGTATATATCATCCCAAAATTTATACCCTTCAGTTAATTAAATTTCGATCGCTAATCTAACTCAAATTCCTCATGAGATTACTACGTCATATCTAGATAGTTTTTTTCCATCAAAAAATGGAAAAAAGTTATATATTAATTTTTCCATTTTTCTAAAGAACATACTCATGGTAAAATCTATTTCGCGGCGAAGGAGAGACTGTTGGGGGGCTTGCACGGACGGTAGTCGGGCCGGATCCGGAAAGCCCAGATATGCTATTGGCCTGGCCCATCCCAGCCCATTTTATCCGAAACCCACGGTCTGCTCTTTTTGCTCGCTCAGGGTATCGATTCCCTCCCTCCTCCTCTCTCCCTCTCCCCGCCGAACTGCGCCCCGCCGTCGCCGGTGACTCCGTCGGTCTGATTTCGGCCTCCTCAGTCCTCACTGTTGATGACCGTGCTTCCTTTCTTCTCCGACTCACGCCTCGTCGACTGCAGGTCCCGAAGGTTTCTTCCGTCTTCCGTACTCGGCCGTCACTATCATCGGTGAAGCTCCAGCTCTCTCTCTCTCTCTCTCTGCGCAACTCAAGCATATGCGATTTTTTTTTTTTTTGGTGGAGAAATGCAGTTTTTTTAGCTGTTGAAGTCAGCCGACAGGTGTAGAGCGGTACTGTTAATCGATGTAGCAATTCGCTTCAGCGAGCCGGACCGAGACGATTCCACGAGCGATTTTTTTTTTTTTGGTGTCCTGGGGAAGATGATCATTCGCCTCTGCCCGTCGAAGACGATTCCATGAAATGGCGGATTTTAACTTGTTAACTCGCATCGCTTCGTCTGCTCCGACATTGCGTTTCATGTCAAACGAATAGCCCTGATTTCGGAGATAGTCGGCTTCCTCGAATGCGTGTAATTCCGACTTAGAGAGGGAAAAGAATGTCTGCTCTGGACTTTGGAATTTCTTTTTTGTAGCTTCGAACGTCGAAGCAAGCCTGCGATTATTCTCTCTAATTTGGCTAGCTAGTTTCGTGATGCTATAACCTTTTGCCCAATTTATTATCTTTATCGAATGAAGCGTTTTGTATTTTCTTTTGCTTAATTCTGTATTTCTTTTGCAGTGCTAGCGATAGAATGCTTCATCTTCATCAGAGCATTCTGCTAAGCGGACCCCGAATTACTCATTTCGTGCTTCCCAGAGGAGCAACGGCAGTAACTGATACCACAGTGAGGTTCTCAATGGAACGGTCAGCTTGTTGTAAAGAAAAGTTATTTGCTTCTCATTCTACGCATACCCCTTCCTCTCAAAGCTTAGCTTGCCTGGCGTCATCGGAAGTTCATGATCCTTCAACCAGGTTGTTGTTCTTGCTGCGTGTTATCACCATTACAATACACCTGAGATAGTGGTTTTCTGCATCATGACACGTCTTTATTATTCCTTGGGTTGTGCCATGGATGATAGAAACATTGTTTTGCTTTGCAAAAAGTTCTCTATTTGGAGTTGGGAGATACTCTTCTCTTCCTTTTTTTCTCCTCAGCTGCAAACAGAAGCATATGAGGACTGATCTAAAGAAAAATTTAAGTATTATCTCTAAAATCCATTCACAATAAATATTGTATCATGACTCTGAGAAAACTAAATCAGATTTGTAATATTGTATTTGGTTAGACTGGAAATTTATTGGAAAAGAAGGTCCCATTATATTTTGGAAATCTTTTTCTACTCCATGAAGTTCTCGTCTGTCTGCTTCTCTTCATGATCCTTGCCAAGTCTTTTCTCCCTGCTACGATTTGGATGTGGTTGTTGTCCAACAGGGTACTTAAAGTTTTTCTGCTCAATTTATGCATTACTATTTTAAATTTTAAATTTTCTCCTCTCTATCTGTAAGATCTTAAATGATTCCATATGGAACTTGAGTATATGTTTTTTTTATGGTTAAGGAAGGACGACTTAACCGTCCATGGAGTAAGTGAGAAGATAGTTGGTGTGCTAGGAGGAGGGCAACTGGGCCGCATGCTATGTCAGGCAGCTTCTGAAATGGCCATTAAAGTCATTGTGTTAGACCCACTTGAAAGCTGCCCAGCAAGTGCAATTGCATACGATCATATGGTTGGCAGCTTTGATGACAGTGCGACTGTGGAGGAGTTTGCAAAGAGGTTTTGTTATGTACTAGTTATGGAATTGATACAATGTTTTTGCAAAAGAAGTGCTTTATTGATTAAAGTATTGCTCATGTACGCTCTTTCTTCGTGGTAGTTAGATGTGAAATTTTGACAGTCGAAATTGAACATGTTGATGCTGCCACCTTGGAGAAGCTTGAGCAACATGGAGTCGATTGCCAACCTAAAGCCTCCACTATTCGAATTATCCAGGTTACTTTCCTTTTACAGTGACATGGTGAATTTAATTTTGATGTAGCAGACTGTGTTGAATTGAATTTCCATGAATCTTTTTTCTTGTAAATAAGGATTTTGTCAGCTGTAAACTCAGTAGCTTTGAGGATCAACATGCAGAATATGGAACTGCTAGAGTTCTTTAATTGACACTCTTATCTAGGAGAAAATCACATAGCACATGTTTGAAAAATCCCATGTTATATCTACTAGACTTGGAGGATCTTATGATGTCCTTGTCTTTATTCTGGAGATGGATACATAAAGGAGCTATTAAAATGATTTCGATGCATTGACAGCAACCGAGTAAAAAATATGTCAATAAGCACGACAGAACCCACATATTTCACTTCTTGAAAATTTCTTTAGGATGGCTTTACCTCATGTTCCATGTCAATGCAACAAAAACTGAAAGAATTATGATCCCCCAGTCTGACATCACTGCTTAGGTTTTATAGAATTTGTTGTATTTCATTAAATTATGAGGAGTGAGTACACATTTAACATCCCTCAGACTCTCGAGGTACAGAGACTTTTTCTACCAAAGGACCTATTGGAAATTGAGGTTTTGCAAAGACTTTGGTTGTTTAAGGATGGGGTAGGATGGACTGGTTACTGGTTTTTCTGCACTTCACTTCCAATTATGGATTAGCTATATGCATGTTACATCTAACTGTATGAGACATGAAATTTATGAAACATGACCATAAATTCTCTCTCTTAGGATTCCAATATGGATTCCAGCAAAAGGTGAGTCAAGTAGTGTAGGTAAATAACTGCATTTGCTTCATTGTATACCAATACTAAAGACATGTGTATTGGTAAGATATGATTTTTTGGTTTTGAAATTTGCTTCTTGTAAAACAAAAGAAAGTCCACTGACATATGCTGTATTATTGGGCTGGGTAACTTCAAGGTTGACTCTAAAGCAGTTCTGTGATTTTCTACAAATTTGTTGATAGGGCATATTGTACCTGTTTAAATCACAGAGAAGATAAGATTGGGTTGCCTTATCTCTCTTTGGATCACTGATTTTATTTGCTTGTTATTTACCCAATAAACTGAATAATAGATGAATTTCCTTTTTAGGACAATGAACTTACTAAGATTTGTGCTCTCTTCCAGGACAAATATCTCCAAAAAGTTCACTTTTCCAGACATGGCATTCCGCTTCCAGAGTTCATGCAGGTTAGTGAATTTGCTTGATCTTTCTTGGACTCGCATTGTGACCTGGACGTTGGCATTCTAATTCCTTGTGTTGACGTGAGAATTGGCTGAGACAGATAGATAATCTTGAAGGTGCTAAGAGAGCTGGTGACCAATTTGGCTATCCCCTGATGTTGAAGAGCAAACGACTAGCTTATGATGGGCGTGGAAATGCTGTTGCAAAAACAGCTGAGGAACTTTCTTCTGCTGTGGCTGGTAATCATTTACCATCTCTTTTCTTCCCTCTTCCTTTTGTAATGCTTAGAATGCCTTCATTTTGGAGTTACTCTCCATTTCTTGTGTAGTTCTATCTGATGATAAAAAGCTTTTCTTTGTTTGTTTTATTTTTTCAATTTCTTAGGACATTTGGTTACATGACAAGATGAACGATTTTGTGAAGTCCGGACATTCTTTCTGTTTTTCTTGTCTTGTCACTTCGATATTTCCATTTGATATTTCAGACCATAGTCCTGCATTTATGAGCCTACAAATAGCTATTTGAATTTTACTTTCAATCTTCATCTGCTGCAGTTCTTGGAGGATTTGAGCGTGGACTCTATGTTGAAAAATGGGCACCCTTCATTAAGGTGCGCATCTCATAAGTATCACTAGCCTTGTCCACCATTAATGATCTTTGTTATGGCTAATTTTCTGGTGTATTTTCCACCACCTGTCAACAAATCGTTCAATAGTAATGCATTATTCATGGATTGCCTAGACATTGCCAATGAAGGGGGTTTGTACAGCGTTTACAGAGAACATGGAATTACAGGATTTGACAATTGCTTATTTTATTTATCACTAAGGAAAAAAAATGTTCACAGTGCTCGTGTCTTAGTGCACTTTAGTTATGTACGTGACAACTCACGCTCAGTATTTCTTATGTTCTTGGCGTGGTGGGATTATACTTTTGGAGGCAATGATGGTTAACACAACCATTGGGTAGGGGGTGTTGTTACTTTATGAAGTCATCACCAAAAGTAACTGTGTTATCTTAAATCTTATTACAGGAGCTTGCTGTCATTGTAGCAAGAGGAAGAGACAATTCTGTCTTGTGCTATCCTGTGGTTGAGACTATACACAAGTAAGTTTATCGTCTTTTATAGCTTGTTGTCATTTTCTTTTATGGTTTATCATAATAGTAGACTGTCTCCTTTGGGGCCAGATGTTACCTGAGCTACTGTGTGTATCATGCAAGCTTTTGACCGCTCAACTCTTGGTAGAAACTTATTTTACTATATTTCTTGCAATTTTAGGGAAAACATATGTCACATAGTTAAGGCACCTGCGAGTATACCATGGAAGATCCGGAAACAAGCTAATGATATTGCATATGATGCTGTTTGTTCCCTGGAAGGCGCTGGTGTTTTTGCTGTTGAATTGTTTCTTACTAGGGATGGTCAGGTGATTGTGGTCATCAATAACTCCCTCCACAGTATGTTCTTATTGCAAATTGCTGCCTCTATCCTACTTACATGCTTTCACTTGCCTTTAGGTCTTGTTAAATGAAGTGGCTCCTAGGCCCCACAACAGTGGCCATCACACAATTGAGTCTTGCTACACTTCTCAGTATGAACAGCATTTGCGAGCTGTTATTGGTCTTCCACTTGGTGATCCGTCAATGAAAACTCCTGCTGCTATCATGTACAATATACTTGGTGAAGAAGAGGTCATATTTTACACCTTGTTGGTTTTTTAATTATTGCTTTGCCAATTAGACTACTTGGCTTTCATCTTTTTTGTTGCATGCATTGAATGCACTCGACTTAGCCTCCCATCCCAGACCACTGTACAGTTGCTGCAGACACACACGACAAGCATGACAAACAAGTGCTTCCTTATTTTACTGCCAATTACTTAAGACACACTTAGTGCTGCACTTGTAGCTTGGTTATGGGGATTGGGGCTTACACAGTAGACTATTTTAATTATAAACCTACTGCTGTTTTTATCTTGTCTTGTAGTTATTATATATAAGGGCTGCTTTTATTTCAAAATCTTTGAGTAGGTGTCATTTATGCGGTCTCATTATTGCTCTAGATGCCTATAGTGCAAGGTTTGACATAGTATTTATTTTCCTTAGGGAGAACAAGGCTTTCGTTTGGCTCATCGGTTGATTGGAAGGGCATTGAGCATAAAAGGAGCTGCAATTCATTGGTATGATAAACCAGGTCAGATGATCAAGAACACCCCCTGAAATGCCCCCCCGAAAAAAAAATGCAACCCCAGGGGGACAACCTTCCCTCTCTCAATCTCAGCCAGTAATTAACTACACGTTCTTGTTGGTGCTGTAGAAATGCGTAAGCAACGGAAAATGGGTCATATCACTATCGTTGGCTCCTCAATGGGCACTGTGGAAGCACGACTAAATGCTTTGCTAAGTGAAGAAGGCGGGGATTGTCAGTCAGCAGGTTAGCTTTTTTCTGTCTTTTTGTCTAGAAATATCCCTTTGTTGGGGTAGAAGAACATGGTGAATGTCTGTCTCTTCTTCATATCTCGCGAATATTGTCTTCTAGTTGGGCCTTTCCTTCCTGGAAAATGACTACATTCAGACCCCCGCTCGCTATATATATATATATTTTTTTTTTTTGGGGGGGGGGGGAAGGTGTGTTTGGATCCATAAGCTACAGGGTATGCTTTGAAGTTGAGTAGCACAACACATTGATAAAGGAACGTGTTTGAGTGTGCTTGATGACGCAAGAACTTGCAGTAAAAACATGAAAGGTTGCTTTTCTCACTGTTGCGAGTTGCATTCCTTTGTCTCATGCGCTGAGGAAGCTAAGAAAGTAGACTTATCTCTGTACAGATACCTGTGATTGTGCTGACAACTGAGCTCCATTTTACAGCATCTTTAGTGGCTACTGCCTATTTGAAAATTCTCAAAGCAAAAAGGATTACATTTGCGCTGGCTATAAAATTGTTTCTGTGCTAAATGGAGCTTATATGCTATTGCTTTGTCATGATTATTGACAATGTCATTGGCTAAATGCAGATGCAGTCCAACTGCGTGTTGGGATTATAATGGGCTCGGACTCTGACCTTCCTGTGATGAAGGATGCAGCAAGGATACTAGATGCATTTGATGTTCCTTACGAGGTTAATATGTTCTGATTATGTTCTCAAGATTACGTCATTGAGCAACGAACTTACATGCCTAGTGACAAATTGAACTTATCAAATGAATGCCAACTTTGTAGGTGAGAATAGTTTCAGCACATCGAACCCCTGATTTGATGTTCAGATATGCTTCCTCTGCTAAGGAGAGGGGTGTTCAAGTTATTATTGCTGGTGCTGGTGGTGCAGCTCATTTGCCAGGCTAGTTGTCTTACATCCTGGTCACTAGAAAATTGTGTGTATCGATGGCTTTTTATTGTTTAAGAAACTCTGCCTTCTGTTTCCAGGTATGGTGGCTTCCCTGACTCCATTACCAGTTATTGGTGTGCCTGTTCGTGCTTCTGTATTGGATGGTCTTGACTCACTTTTATCAATAGTGCAGGTACTTCTTTTCTCTAATTTCAGTAAAATTGGTTCTTGTCACTGTTGAAATCAGTTTTTGGTTGGAGCTGTGGTCCTTGATTATTTTAAGATCCACCTTTTATGCTGCAAAATGGTAATTTGGAGAAGGTTTTGTGCTCCCAGAGGACTATTTCTTCTGTTTACTCAACCAATCATGGAGTACAAAATGTTTTTTTTTTTGTTGGATAGGTGACTTGGTCCTCTGAAAAAAACCGAAAATCTCTTTGCCTCACCCATGTTTTTCATGCTTTATTGCAGATGCCAAGGGGTGTCCCTGTTGCTACCGTGGCAGTAAACAACGCCACAAATGCTGGTTTGCTAGCTGTTAGAATGTTGGGAGTTGGTGATCCAGACCTACTGGCTAGGTTGGTCTTTTTGTCTCACTTAAGGATGTGGGGTTTGTGATTGTAACAGAAGTAGATGCTATAATATTGGCTGTAGTAGAACATTGATGGTGTTCATGGTGAAATTGGGTGAAATGCATCCATGCTGATTTGATCTCTTATCTTTCGCTTGCGCAGAATGAGCCAGTACCAAGAAGATACGAAGGAAGATGTCCTGACAAAAGCAGAAAAATTGCTGAGAGAAGGTTGGGAGTCATATTTGAATCCTTGATGGTCCTGCGTGTGCGCCAATTTTGGTAGTTATGATTGTTTTTGGTTTCTGTTGTACTTGGACTTCTTATTCAGTCCCCAAGGTACATGTAGATCATCGTCATCTATAGGAAACAAATTAATGCACAGTCATTCCCAATGAATTCTCACTCCATAGAAATAATTATTTAAGTCAATGTAACATTAGATATCAGTATGAAGCTGATGCTTGATGACGACATACTGAATTGTATCAGTAACGTAATGAGCGCCCAATCTGGGTTTCCGATCTTCCATCATTGTGCAATGCACTTAAGGGTTTTCTAATTTTGATCATTTAATATATGCTTTCTTGCCAATTGTCATTCATATTCTTTTCTTTTTTCGCAGCTGAATCAAAAGGATTTGTTTATAGTACCGGCATTTAATATTCTGCTCTTTACTCAATAAGTTTGCCTCTACCAAATTGCAGATATATAAAATAGGAAAGTGTAGTGGCATATTACTTTTCATGCATGATGTTTCCAACTTGCTTATTATTGGAGGAATTGGAGGAAGCTGTTCTGAAACGGATTTACGGTTGGTTGCACATGTGGGGTAACAACATGGAATTTTCTCCATGTCTATCTTCTGCGTTTATAAATAGCTTCATCCGGTACAAGCATAGTCCATGTGAAAAATGGCGGCAGTAAGCGCGAGCTAACCTTCCTTTTATAGATTTTGGGGATGCAAAAGAAGTCTCATGCCATGCTCAAAGGAAAGCTGCTACAGTTTTTATGAATTTAACTAAATGTTTTCAAGTTCTCCATTCACGGTAACCATGGAAGGTCTGCATCGTTATTTTCACGGTAACCATGGAAGGTCTTTATTGAGAGCAGGTTTGGAACACTGCATCTGAAAGTTTCTGTTTAAAAATTTCTGTATTTGTGTACGGGTCTTCGAGCCAGGGGTCTTCGCTTTATGTCAAATGCGAAGAAGGCAAACTGAAACCTTTTACGTCAAATGCGAAGAAGGCAAGTCTTGGAAACGCTTTAAACTACAGAATGATCCGTTACGTTAAAAAGCCGAAGTCTTTAATGTTAAGAGGGAGATTATTGGATAACAACTTAGGGAGTTAAATGCCAAAATGCATCAGTAGAGCTTCCCCTCTTGCTGCATAAGAGAATCATCGACCTATCGATGAACTCTGACCCAGAGTCACCGAAACCATCGTGCATGGCAGCTTTAGAATCGTCCGTTTTCTGAGTGCTACTTCACTCCAGGTTTCTGCAATGAAAAAAAGAGAGAGAACTATGAATAGAAAAGGATAACGATGTTTTTCATGCATGATGCATTCAGATTAGGAAAAGAAGAGAGAAGCGGAGGTAATGACGAAGGTGGAGCGGTTGGCAACCAAAGAACGAGCTGGTAACTGTGTTTGACGTGTGTAGCCTAGGAGGTAAGACTGATTTCCCGCTTCCTACGAATATCTTAGGAATTCGCAGTAGTACCGATAATGGTGGCGCGGTTGCAGTCCAATGTGGTGCTCAGGCGGAGACATTTGCAACATCACAAAGGATAAATAAATGAGTCTGATTCACAACTTCTGCTGCTAAGGAAGTTCATGCGTCGACCCCGATCACCTCATCCCACTAAATTTTAAGAGACCCGACGTTTAACTTTGTTTGGTAATTCAAATTAGGAGGGAGATGGAAGGAAAGCCACGGTTCATGATAATGAACTCACACAACTTAATTGCTATAGAGTTGCATTCGTATTAATTCAATTCTAAATCTTTTGATTGGTGTTGTGTCACGTAGAATTGCCGTTGTCCACGTTAGTAATATCTAGTAATAGGATGTGAAAAGATTTATGACTTAAACTAGCGTAATTAAAAGATTTATGAATGTATTGACACGAATATTTTAGGCTTTTTTTTTAATGATTGTCCCTATTGCTAACAAGCCACTCCATGCATACACGGAAAAAAGAACTAAAATGAATTGGATTCGGATTGGAGCAGAGAATCTCTCGCTGTCGTGGCGAACAAGTTAAATTTCCTGCTCTGCCGCCTTCTTGTCGGCCTCTTTCTTCTGCCCTTCCGCCCTCTCTCGCTCTCCCTCTCCCTCTCCCCCTCTCCATATTCTTCACCAAGTCGAAAGCACATTCAAACGCAAGAATCAGACCCAACTATCCGGTAAATATCGCTGCGAACATCCACTTATATCTTCTAAAAATTCCAAAGGTTCCACATTCGGCTGTACGAGGTAGTTTTACATACTAGAAACACCATAGGAGGAAGCAAGCAGAACTAGGACCGAGATGATCGCCGTTAGGAACCTCGAGAATGCATTCGTCCTCTGGTTACCCCGAGATCTAGGATACGAGAATGAAAAGTCGAAGATCGCAGAAGCAACATTTGAACCCACAAAGAAAAAAGAAAAAAAGAGAGGACCTGAATGCTCCACTTCAGTTCCCGCCACTGAAGAAACAAGTCACTCCACGAGCCGATTCAGTGAACTGGTTCATGCTCGCTCTGCTTACTGCAAATCTCATCGCCATTGTACTGCTGAAGAGTCAGATAGAAAATAACAACACAATGTTTATGGTGGCTTGACCTAAAGCCTAATGTGTATATAGAAGTGATTAATTACAGTCATAATACATATAAAAATATATAATTACAGAAAGAGCCCATAATATATATTAAGGGATAAGAACGCTTCAAGTGCCAAAAGTTGGCACAAAGGGACACTTAAGTGCCAAAAGTTACGAAAGTGACACTTAAGTGCCACTTTGTAAGAAAAGTGGGACACCTGAGTGCCACCTCCGCGAAGGCAGCCGGAAATCATACGTGGCAATTAAATATGATTATTTCTTGTCGAGGTGGCTCGCCGGAGAGCCGAGTCAGCTCTAATTCACCCAAAACGACGTCGTCTCCTCAGGTTGGCCAAAATGGAGCCCTTAAATCAACCAAAACGACATCGTCTCCCCCATTGCCCCAAATCTAAAACCCTAAATCCGGCAAATTGCCATTGAAGCGTTGGAGCCTTAATCCCGAACCCTAACTCGATTTGCCCCAAATTCTACGGTTGGATATTAAGAATGGAGAGCAGGACTTTCAGCAGCGACTAAATTTCTCTCCAAAGCGAAGGAGAAGGCGACGTTTATGTTTTTGTGGGTTACCAAGTCCAAGAAGAACATCGTGGACGCGAAGGAATCCTGGGAGAAGATTCTATGGATGTGCCCGATACAGAGAAGAGTCGAAGTGCAAATATTTCGAATGGGTTGATGCGAAATTCTCTCACCGAGCCACAGAGGTGATATTGGACCTACTTGATGGATGTCATCAACCTCCATCTACACCGTGGACGATTTGGACGAGGTTGACTCAATGCAAGCTCAAGCATCTTCTGCTAACCATTTGAAGAATGAAGTTTCAAAGATGAATATTGAACGAAAGTGTTACCGAGCGTTTATTGTGTTGCTGTTTTTTTGTCTATCCTATTTTATGATGAAATGTAAAGTATTGGAAAATGAAAAGAAGTTTCTCCGACTGCCATAGTTGTCAATGAGATCAAGGAAAGGGAATGAATGAGATGCTGTTTGAATGAATGAGATGCTATTTGTACTATATTTTTGCTTATTCTCGAATATAAATCGGTGATGATGGAATGTATATTGGGTGGATGTGTTGTGGTGACTTCTTTCTTCAACTGAATGTAAACCAAAGTAGCAATGAATCGAATGGAGTTGGCATAAGTTGAACATTCATATATATAAACCAGCAGCTTCTCTGGTTTGCTGCAAATCACCATTTACATTGGACAAACATGAGTGATTACTCAAGTGCTTGCCAGTCGTGATTAAAAAAAAGTCATTTAAGTGTCAAGTTAGTATCAAAAGTGATCACTTAAGTGCCATTTGTGATTAAAAGTGAACACTTAAGTGCCGAGTTTTAGAATGTGATCGGTTAAGTGTCAATTTTATTTGTACGTTTCATCTATAAATTACACCAGCCATCAGCTGCTATCAGCCACCATGACCGCCCACCACGGCCACCATCGGCCTCTAGCCATCACCACCGACCACATCAAGCATTCCAGGCATCCACTTGAGCCATTACTATCTTGCTGGTATTCTGCAGTGCAGAAGTTCCTAGTGCCTTACATCAGCTTGCACCAACACTACCTGGAGCAAGATGTGTGCAAGATGTGCATATTGCACACTTACATCTTGCACCAAGTGCAGCACAAACCCCCAGCCCCCAACCCCTATAATAGACCCACCAGCCTATCAGTAGGCATCGGCACCAACATATTAGCTACCACACCAGCACGTAGCCACCACCATAAACCCACCATTAGCACCCCTTTGTTGGTGGTGGGTCGTGGGTTTGTTGCAAAAGGGGTTCATGCAAACTATACTAGTTACACAAAAGGCCCCAACCCAATCCACATAGTGGACCCACCACCATCAAGTTTCACCAACCGCCACCACGAGCCACACAAGCACCTAGTCACCACCACATGATCCACCACCGTAAGCAGAAAGCAATAAGTAAAAGTAAAACAAAATACAAAAAATGAAAAAGGCACCAAAGATGACAAGCAACAAAATCATTTCATTGATATTGAAATGAAGTCTCACAAAGTCGATGACAAACTATTTAAAAGAAAACATCCACAGTAAAACAATTGACTCGTCAGCCCCACAAACCATATCCCATCCCATTTCATTAATCAATATGCACAATGCCTCCTGTTTGTGCTCCTTTCACTTGATTCATAATCCTTGTGCTTTTCTAACCGGGCGTGAGGTTTCTTCTTCAACTGTCTCAGGATGCGTTGATTTTGATGGAGGTGCAATTGTCCTAGGCTGAGCTGATTGAGAAGGAGCTGGAGCTGCAACTGTCGTAGGCCGAACTGATTCGATGGACTGTAATCGGGGTTTTCTTACTCTTCTTTCTTGTTGGCGCAACAATGTCTTCTTCTTTTGTTGGTGCAACCGTTGATTCTTGAGTTTGGCCTTGAGAGATAAGAACCTCGAACTTCTCCCGGGCTTCAAAAGAAAACTCAATTATTAACAAAAGTTTGCACCATAAATTAAATTAAATACAGCCTCGTAAGCTTATAAAACTTACATTAAGAATAAGCTGTTCCCGAACGCTCATCCGTATAAAGCCCATAACCATACGTTGTTTAACCTCTTTCCAAGAGCTTCTCTTGTTCGAAGGGGAACGCGTTTCGGGTACTTGTGATTGATTAGCCCTTCTTCGCATGTGATTTCTTGGGCTCTTGTTGTGGCATTTAGCTACGGGGGCTTCTTCAGGCATTCGAATGTTAGACGTCTTGTAGATGGCCTTCTTATAGGTGGCTCATGATTTGGCTTTCTTTTGGTTGTTTTTCTATTTAGCCCTTCAGCTTCAATGACACCTTCCTGTTGGCTTTTGTGGTGGCCCTTGTGATGACCCTTCTAGTGGCCTTTGTGGTGACCTTGGTGATGGATCTTGTGGTGACCTTCGTTGGGCCCTTTGTTGACGGTGAGCTCTAGCTTGCCTTCTTCGAACTCCGAGAAAAAAACAAATGATATCATAAATATAAACATCAAAGCCATTGTAAGGAAAACTAAACACAAATTATTTAAGTTCTACCGGGTATTTTTCTCGCTTCGCTGAAGAAGTCGACTTAACCGGCCCTCCAGTTGCTTGCCAATCCTTGCGGGCCGTCTACCCGGCCTTGTTTGAACAGACCCTTGGTGGAAGGTATAGCGGGGGCTTCGACCAATTCTTCACATGTCATTCTCCCCGACCTCGACAAAGACAAAACATTATGTCAATTAGTTGTACATATAACGTTTATACAAACCATAAAACAACATAAACACAATTGTCATGACTTACTCGGGTTTATTGTTGTCGATCGAAGAACAGACGACTCACTTCGCATTTCTGTTTGTCCTTCTCCCAATTGTCCCTTCACTAGGTCCTTCACCGGCCTCAACTGTTCCCGCTGCTTCCTTAATTGACAACCTTTAGTATTGTGCCCCGCTATGTGGCAAAAAGAGCACTTCATCTTTACACCTATCCTACTCATCCTATGCCGACTTGAGACCTCTCCTTCTGCCATTCTTCGTTTTCGCTTTGGTCTTCCCATTTCTCTTTAGTGGCAAAGGTTGAGGTGCTTCATGATCTCGTTGGCTCCTTAACTTGGTACTCCCGATTGGCTGCAACATGCATTGGTACGAAGCAAGATATCTCGGTTTCTTGTACCAATCATCAAGGTAGTCTTCTGTGTTGTGGCCTTTCAATTGAATGGCACATATGGCATGTGCACAAGGAATTCCACTTACTTGCCATGCTCCACATGAACACTTCCTCGTACCTAAATGGACAACATACTTATCAGAGCCCTTCATTATCTCATATCCTTCATCCCCATTCCAAATGGGATGACAATACCTACTCGTAGCCAAGTTCTCATCCAATTTTAGCAATCCTAGGACCACATTGCCTAGTCCACTTTGCAGCCTCATCCCTTTGTTTGTGCAACCGAGTCATAACCATAACCCTTATGTCTTCAAGCATCGAGATAATTGGTTTGCATCTCGGCATCTATTATCCTCCCATTGAATGATTCGCAGATGTTGTTATTTATGTTATCGCACTTGAATTCCTCATTGAAGAACGCCCTACACCAATACTTTGGTTCTGTTTGGAATAGTGCATCATAACCTTCCTTGTCAATTGAAGCAGTTCTTCTTTGGCCATCCTAAAATCAGCCATATTCGTGCTCTTTGCTAGCTGCCAAAATTTGAACTGCTTATCCCTTTATAGTTCTTTCCCCAATTTGTATATATGTGCCGCGCACACATTCGATGCTCGGCATAAGGCAACAACTCAGCTATTGCTGGAACCGATCCTACTTGATAATTCAAAAAAAAAGAAAAGAAATGTAAGCAAACGACATGTTCATATCAACAAGCAAACAATTGACCAAATCTTTCAAAGAGTACCTTCTGTTGGTCACTCATGAACGCCCACCCTGCACCATTTGTTATCTCCAAATCAACCATCAAATTTTTTAGGAACCAGGACCAATTGTCCTTGTTCTCTACCTTACAACAAATTTCAAGCCGGTGGAAACATCTGGTTGTTTGCATCTATTCCAATTGCAGCCAACAATTCTCCATTGCACAAGCCCTTCAAAAAAACACCCGTCCAATCCTATAATCCGTCTACAACCAGATAAAAATCCTCGTTTGCATGCATGAAGCAAACATAGAACTTATCAAACTTGGTCCTAATATCGGAAGTGGTCTCTCCACAACCTCTACATACACTCTACTTGAAGGATTTTGCAGCCTACACTCCCAAGCATAATCCCACACCTGTCCATATTCGCCAGTATTGATCAATGAGTATCTTCATCACCTTTTGCTTCGTTCTTTTGCATTGATTCCGCTTATATTGATGCCAACCTGCTCCTTCACCAGCAACTTGAACCGAGTACTATTCATCCGAGGCATCATCTTAATCATATTAAAGAAGTGCTTGCATAACCATGCACTTGTTACCCTTTTATTTTCAAAATTAATGGAACAAGTATGTTCCTCTTCGTACGCTCTAATCTGGAAAGATCCACTTCTCCTAACAAATGCACCATAGATCCTCCATGAACAATTTTGCTGCGAACACTTAGCTCTTACAAATGCCTTAGTGTTTCTAATGAAGTCAATGTTCCTCTGTGCAGCAATGGAGTTCTTCAAGATAGCTTCCTAAATTGTTTTGCATCTTGAAATTTCATACCTACCGACAAAGTAGGAGAGGCAACGGATGGATCATAAGAAGGAAACTTACTTTTCCTTCTCCTTGTATGCACAACTCCTTCATCTTCTTCAAGCTCATCTTGGGAAGTAACATTCTCAAGGCTTTCTTCATAATCAGTCTCCTCACCAATGGCAACAAAGATCTACAGGCCTTTGGCTCTATTTGGAACTTCATCAGCTACATGCAAAGCTGCAAATTTATTTGTCAAAAATCCCTTTGCCTTTTTCTTGACTGCACAAGCTCTCGTCGTCGTTATCACTTGTGAATTTGCAGTAGGGCAACCCTTCATCATCATCATCACTTGATTCAGCTTACTTCCTAATCTAATCCAAAGGATTGTGACATCACCTATGTCATCATCACTATGGTGAACCGCATCTGCGCTCCTCTCCTCTCCATCATGTCTATCCCGCTTTCTTCGACCCTAACCTCGTACTACCTTGAATACCATTTCCTTCTTGTTCTATTTGGGCACTTTCTTCATCATCATCTTCATCCTCACTTTCATTGTACTCAACATATATTTTTACCTCTTCACCATGAAGATAATGGTATAGAATATCCCTAAAGCCGTTATCATTTTCTAAGGTTCGCAAACCATCTCTTAAACCTTTCCAGGAATACAATACAAAGAACTTCTAAACTTTACAAGGCAAATAAGTTAGTATATCCCTAACAAATCCTATATAAGATGCCTTCTTAATGTCGACAAAATTGGTTCTTGTCACTGTTGAAATCAGTTTTTGGTTGGAGCTGTGGTCCTTGATTATTTTAAGATCCACCTTTTATGCTGCAAAATGGTAATTTGGAGAAGGTTTTGTGCTCCCAGAGGACTATTTCTTCTGTTTACTCAACCAATCATGGAGTACAAAATGTTTTTTTTTTGTTGGATAGGTGACTTGGTCCTCTGAAAAACACCGAAAATCTCTTTGCCTCACCCATGTTTTTCATGCTTTATTGCAGATGCCAAGGGGCGTCCCTGTTGCTACCGTGGCAGTAAACAATGCCACAAATGCTGGTTTGCTAGCTGTTAGAATGTTGGGAGTTGGTGATCCAGACCTACTGGCTAGGTTGGTCTTTTTGTCTCACTTTAGGATGTGGGGTTATTGTAACGGAAGTAGATGCTATAATATTGGCTGTATTAGAACATTGATGGTGTTCATGGTGAAATTGGGTGAAATGCATCCATGCTGATTTGATCTCTTATCTTTCGCTTGCGCAGAATGAGCCAGTACCAAGAAGATACGTGAAGGAAGATGTCCTGACAAAAGCAGAAAAATTGCAGAGAGAAGGTTGGGAGTCATATTTGAATCCTTGATGGTCCTGCGTGTGCGCCAATTTTGGTAGTTATGATTGTTTTTGGTTTCTGTTGTACTTGGACTTCTTATTCAGTCCCCAAGGTACATGTAGATCATCGTCATCTATAGGAAACGAAATAATGCATAGTCATTCCCAATGAATTCTCTCCCCATAGAAATGATTATTTAAGTCAGTATAACATTAGATATCAGTATGAAGCTGATGCTTGATGACGACATACTGAATTGTATCAGTAACGAAATGAGCCCCCAATCTGGGTTTCCGATCTTCCATCATTGTGCAATGCACTCTAAGGGTTTTCTAATTTTGATCATTTAATATATGCTTTCTTGCCAGTTGTCATTCATGTTCTTTTATTTTTTCGCAGCTGAATCAAAAGGATTTGTTTATAGTACCGGCATTTAATATTCTGCTCTTTACTCAATAAGTTTGCCTCTACCAAATTGTAGATATATAAAATAGGAAAGTGTAGTGGCATATTACTTTTCATGCATGATGTTTCCAACTTGCTTATTATTGGAGGAATTGGAGGAAGCTGTTCTGAAACGGATTTACGGTTGGTTCCACATGTGGGGTAACAACATGGAATTTTCTCCATGTCTATCTTCTGCGTTTATAAATAGCTTCATATGGTACAAGCATAGTCCATGTGAAAAATGGCGGCAGTAAGCGCGAGTTAACCTTCCTTTTATAGATTTTGGGGATGCAAAAGAAGTCTCATGCCATGCTCAAAGGAAAGCTGCTACAGTTTTTATGAATTTAACTAAATGTTTTCAAGTTCTCCATTCACGGTAACCATGGAAGGTCTGTGCAGCTTTAGTCAAGAGCATTCAAGTTCTCCATTCACGGTAACCATGGAAGGTCCGCATCGTTATTTTCCTCTTTATTGAGCAGGTTTGGAACACTGCATCTGAAAGTTTCTGTTTAAAAATTTCTGTATTTGTGTACGGGCAAGCCAGGGGTCTTCGCACATGCAAACTGCTTTATGTCAAATGCGAAGAAGGCAATTCTGGAAACGCTTTAAACTACAGAATGATCCATTACGTTAAAAAGCCGAAGTCTTGCCTTCTGGAAACGCTTTAAACTACAGAATGATCCATTACGTTAAAAAGCCGAAGTCTTTAATGTTAAGAGGGAGATTATTGGATAACAACTTAGGGAGTTAAATGCCAAAATGCATCAGTAGAGCTTCCCTCTTGCTGCATAAGAGAATCATCGACCTATCGATGAACTCTGACCCAGAGTCACCGAAACCATCGTGCATGGCAGCTTTAGAATCGTCCGTTTTCTGAGTGCTACTTCACTCCAGGTTTCTGCAATGAAAAAAAGAGAGAGAACTATGAATAGAAAAGGATAACGATGTTTTTCATACATGATGCATTCAGATTAGGGAAAAGAAGAGAGAAGCGGAGGTAATGACGAAGGTGGAGCGGTTGGCAACCAAAGAACGAGCTGGTAACTGTGTTTGACGCGTGCAGCCTAGGAGGTAAGACTGATTTCCCGCTTCCTACGAATATCTTAGGAACTCGCAGTAGCAGTAGTACCGATAATGGTGGCGCGGTTGCAGTCCAATGTGGTGCTCAGGCGGAGACATTTGCAACATCACAAAGGATAAATAAATGAGTCTGATTCACAACTTCTGCTGCTGATGAAGTTCATGCGTCGACCCCGATCACCTCATCCCACTAAATTTTAAGAGACCCGACGTTTAACTTTGTTTGGTAATTCAAATTAGGAGGGAGATGGAAGGAAAGCCACGGTTCATGATAATGAACTCACACAACTTAATTGCTATAGAGTATTGCATTCGTGTTAATTCAATTCTAAATCTTCTAATTGTCTCAATTAAGTTCATCCGGCTAATTTTGATTGGCGTTTGTGTCACGTAGAATTACTGTTGTCCACATTAGTAATATCTAGTAACAGGATGTGAAAAGATTTATGACTTAAATTAGGGTAATTAAAAGATTTACGACTGTATTGACATTAATGTTTTAGGCTTTTTTTTAATGATTGTCCCTATTGCTAACAAGCCACTCCATGCATACACGGAAAAAAGAACTAAAATGAATTGGATTCGGATTGGAGCAGAGAATCTCTCGCTGTCGTGGCGAACAAGTTAAATTTCCTGCTCTGCCGCCTTCTTGTCGGCCTCTTTCTTCTGCCCTTCCGCCCTCTCCCTCTCCCTCTCCCTCTCCCTCTCCATATTCTTCACCAAGTCGAAAGCACATTCAAACGCAAGAATCAGACCCAACTATCCGGTAAATATCGCTGCGAACATCCACTTATATCTTCTAAAATTCCAAAGGTTCCACATTCGGCTGTACGAGGTAGTTTTACATACTAGAAACACCATAGGAGGAAGCAAGCAGAACTAGGACCGAGATGATCGCCGTTAGGAACCTCGAGAATGCATTCGTCCTCTGGTTACCCCGAGATCTAGGATACGAGAATGAAAAGTCGAAGATCGCAGAAGCGACATTTGAACCAAAAAAAAGAAAAAAAGAGGACCTGAATGCTCCACTTCAGTTCCCGCCACTGAAGAAACAAGTCACTCCACGAGCCGATTCAGTGAACTGGTTCATGCTCGCTCTGCTTACTGCAAATCTCATCGCCGTTGTACCGCTGAAGAGTCAGGTAGAAAATAACAACACAATGTTTATGGTGACTTGACCTAAAGCCTAATGTGTATATAGAAGTGATTAATTACAGTCATAATACATATAAAAATATAATTACAGAAAGAGCCATAATATATATTAAAAACATATCAATACCCCTCCATTCAAAGTAGTTGTAACCAACGGGAGATTTAATCTCAATAGCATGTATCATGGACTACGTACTCCTTTGGGAAAGGTGTCGGATTCAATGTAGGCACATAGGCTTACGTGCAGTTCGCTTGAAGCAACCCGCTCACGAACAAAGTGAAAATTTAACTTAATGTGTTTGCTACGAGCATGAAATAATTTGAGAACAACATAGTGGCAGAGATGTTGTCACAATAAATAGTGAGAAATGAAAATGACACCCTAAGCTCATGAAGTAAATGGCGAATCGAAATAATTTCAACAATACAATGAATTACAACACGATACCCAGCCTCTATACTATAACAAGAAGCAATGGGTTGCTTCTTGGCACTCCATGAAACAATATTAGTGCCTAGAAAAACACAAAAGCCTGAGGTGGACCATCGAGTGTTGAAGCACACAGCCCAGTTTGCATAGCATCCAATGAAGTGGGAGAACACAGGATAGATACATGTTGGTATATGTTAATGGCCCAGAGATGCTGTTATTGGGTTGATACATGAACCGACTAACCAAGTTCACAACGAAAGCTGGGCTTGGTCATGACACATATTGTAGTGCACTAACCATATGTCAATGAAATGTCGGAGAAGTGAGAAGCTCACCAACCTTAGTGGACAATAGTCTTCGCCAAGGGAGTAGACACAAGCTTGGCTTTGACTAGCTCAAACTTGCGTAAAAGCATGAGATAGAAGAGTACATCAGAGTGGTGATGAGCCTTAATACTAAAGTGGTCTATATCCTTCTTAGAGTCGCGTAATCAAAGAATGTAATGAGGATTATTATTGGTGACAAAGATATCATTAATATATAGACGGCCCGAGAGGAAGCATACACGGATATGGATATTAAAGGACCAGCCTTACTTGCACTGAGCCAAAAATAATGAAAAACCTATCGAAGCACGGAAGACAGAGAGGAAATAGGATCCTTACCAAATTGCAGATTGTCAAAAAATCATGCCCGTAGAGCCTGTATTAAACCAAAAATGGCTTTTTCTAAATGGCACATATTATTTGAAAACTCAAATAAAATTTGGCGCACGTAAGCTTTCTTACAAAGGATGCCATGTGAGGCTTTTTTTAACCGGACATATAGCCTATCATGAAGAAATCACAATAGAGAGAATGACTCAAATTGTAATGGGTTTAGCAACAGCTAGTTTGACCCGTTGCTTAAATCCCTATGCCAAAAGGCGAGCTTTAAAGAGTTCCATAACTTTATCGGATTCTTTCTTGACGAGGCAGTACGAGATCCCGCGTATGGTTGGTGATGAAAGCATAACATTCATTTGTCATGGTCATTTTCTAACATGAAGGAAGAATAACCTTAGAGTAGTAAGTAGGTACCACTTTATAAAAAGAGTATGATAGATCAAGAATTTTTCTAGGTTTAGAAGTTTCAGATTTGACATAAGTCGGGTGAGTGAAAGAGACGAAATGGAAGTGGAGAAGCGGGATTGAGAGGTAGAGAGAGATTTCTGAGTCTGTTGGGGGAGGAACCGGGTCGTGAGTGAAGAAAGTGGGACGCAGTAACTCGGGTCAAAGGGAGGGGCCGAGAGGAGGATAAAGGCGGGTTAGGAGGTTGGGCTAGGGAAGAGGAGAGAGGCCCATGAAAAGTTTGACCCAGATGGGAGGAGAGAGGGCCGGAGAAGAGAGAAGGAAGAATCGGCTGACAGGCGGAAAAAGAAAAAGAATCGGCTGATTTGGAACGATGGATTATGTGCCTGAGGCCCTGAGCTTTGATGGGTTTTGTGAAAAGGGAAAATTCTTTTCTTCAAATCAACGTGCGACGGATAAAAATAGGCCCATTTCTTCCCGTGATGAAGGATGCAGCAGGGATTCTGAACGCGTTTGATGTGCCTTGGACGTCTTGTTTAGTCCCGGGTACATGTACATCATTGTCGACCATAGGCAACCCATAGTCAATGGAAATGCATAGCGGGAGAATTGGCTTCTTCGCATTTAAGGGAAGGCAGCATGCGTGACCCTTGGCTCGCTCGTACACAAATTACAGAAATCAGAAAGATGCAGAAAAATCCAGATGCAGCGTTATAAACCAGCTAAATACAGACAGGAAATAAAGATGCAGACTTGCGGTAGTTGTATGCATTTACTTTGACTACCAATGCACGACCATGAATGGAGAACTTGAATGCTCTGAGATAAAGCTGCACAGCTTAAAAAAAAACATCCAGGTACTTTGTAAGAACTACAGTGGCTTCCATTGAGCACGGCATGAGACTTCCTATGCGTACCCCAAAGCTAAAAAGGACAGGTTAGCTTGCCCCTCACGCGCTAAATTATCGCATGGACTATGACTGTTCAAATGGAAGCTACTTAGAAAGGCAAAAGATAGAGATGGAGAAAATTCCATGTCGCTACACCATTTGTGCAAAAAACCATAAATCTGTAACAGAACAGCTTCCTCCACTAATAAGTAAGCTGGAAAGATCATGCATGAAATATAAGCTTGGAGACACTTTGAATGGAAAAGTAAGTTTTGAGCAGGGCAGCATTATGCATGAGAAAGTAAGATGGAGGCACCTCGAAGCTGCAACAATACGAATTACTTGATTTCACTCAAAAGTGAGATCTCTCATCCTTCTTACCTATCTTTTAACAGCCACATAGATAAGGTTATCATCGGGAATGCCTTAAAATTGAAAGCAGATTTAAGTCATGTAATCCACAGATGCAACAGAAGAAGAAAAAGGAAGAAGAAAGGGGAGGAGGGGGGGGGGAGCTACAGAAAGACCCATCAGGTCAAATGTCAAAGTCTTTAATGTCAAGAAAGATTGTTGGACAACACTTTCAGAAGTTCCATAGCAAATGCATGAGCAGAGGTTCCCTTCTTACTGCATAAGGGAATAATTTACATATTGATGAACTCTCACCCAGAGTCAATATGTTTATTATCCATGACGACTTCAGACAAATCTGCCTGATTAGTGAGTTTTAGTCACTACTTCTCTCCAGGTTTCTGCAATGAAAGAAAAAGAGACCACTATAAATAGAAAATGATAACGATGTTTCATACATGATGCATGCAGATTAGGGAAAAAAAGAAAGGAGATAATGACAAAGGTGGAGGGGATGGCAACCAAAGAACAGGGATGTTCAGCTAAACATATATGACATGTGCAGCCTAAGGGGTAAACTGATTTCAGCTCCTAAGTTTATCTTCCGCTCTCACAGTCGTGGTAGTACCAATAATAACAACACAGCTACTCTGATATGGTCATCGGGTGAAGACACTTGCAACATGACAAAGGATAAAAGAGGGGCTGATTTCCATTTTTGTTGCTTTATTGGAAGGGTTGCATCATTTTTTCCATTAAACTGTTTTATAACTAAAAAACATGTACATCACAATTATATAGAGGAAGAAGTAGGATACTTTCCAAATCAGATACCTAGGAGGAGAAAGAAAGATCTGTCCACAGCTTATTTGGGATTACATATCATACTGATCTAATACCACTGGATAGATAATGAGAGACGCTTAATCCAAATAGTTCTCGGCTTAGTCTCTCAACTACTTCTCACTCTTGTAACTATGCTTTTGATCCTTCCAGTCAAAAGACAAAATACAACATTCACAACGTACAGGCGAGACCCAACATACAGCATACCACTAACAGGGATGCCCCAATGCAACTTGCTCTTCTGGATCCAGTCAAGATGAAACCAGCTCTATGTGTCTATTCACATCAATACATCGTTGCAGGAATCAAGCCACCAGACGAATGCATAGAGAATACAGTGTTTCTTCCAAACAAAATCCCATATGCACTACCGTTCTTAGATGTTTCTTTCCATTCATAAGGTGCGTTAATACGGAGTCACCTCTAGAGATTGTTTCATTCTTATAGCCATACAGGCCAACTAGAGCAAACTAATAATGCCCAATTTTGCAGATGAGCTGTTCAATCTAACTTAAAAATTTTGCAACAGATATTCACTCAACAAACACCATAGCTATCCTCTGGACGGCCCTCAGAAAAGACTAGAGAAATGCGCACGGTGTCATCGGAAGTGGAAAAGGGAATGAAGCAGACCAACGTTTAACTTTGTTTGGTAATTCAACTTAGGAGGGAAATGGATCGAAAGGCAATGGAAGGAAACCCATGATTCATGATGTCTACACTGAACTCACGCAACCCATTGCTACAACCCACTCCACGTGTAAATGCATAACAGAATCAAAGTAAATTGAATTCACATTGCAGCAGAGAATCTCATGAAAAGGGTGAGGACCGAGCTAACCTTCTCGGCGGCTTCCTTTTCCTTCTCCGCCTTCTCCTTCTCGGCCTTATGCTTCATCTTCTCCAGCCTCTCCCTCTCCATTTTCTTCACCAAAGTCATAGCCCCATCCAATCCCAAATAATCAGACACCACATACCATGTCAAGAAAACGCTACCAAAAACCCAACACACATCTCCTAAAAAACCCCTACGGCTTCCACGTAGCGGAAGCGCAAATGTTAACCCCAAAAAAAAATAATAATAAAAAGAAGAAGGAAAAGAACGAAAGAAATGGAGGACCTGAATGAAGACGTTCTCGGCGGCGCGCTCCTCTTCGCCGAGGATCTTCCCCTTCCCGGCGCTGAAGAGGCGCGTTGCTCCGACACGCGCCGGCCCGGCGACCCGGATCGCGCTCGCCCTGCTCGCCGCCGATCTCATCGCCATTTCTCTCTTCCTCTCCGGCGATCGTGCCCGACTGATTCTCTCGTTCGCTCTGGAAGAACCCAACAATCGAGGAATGAAGTGAGCAGCAGGCGAGTGTCGATTCACCAGCAAAATAAGGGTGCTCGGTCCGGTCGGGGCCGTTTGGTTGTTGGGCCGGGTTCTTACCCCGGTCCGGTCCGGTCCGCCGACCCTCTCCCTTGCTGTTTTTTCTTTTATAATTATCGATTAATTTTTTTTTTTCTCTTCCTCCTTCGTCTTCTCTCTCTCTCTCTCTCTTCGTTTTTGGCTCGCGCAGAGGAGGTGCCGGAGCTGGCCGATCGAGTTCTCAGTTCCGACTTGTTCCGACTCTCCGACCTTCTTCGAAGCTCGTCTACGAGAAGCCGGCGAAGAAGACGACCGCACCCCCATCTTCGTCGGCTGGGAGGACCTCGCCGGAACCATGTATCATCCCACCAGAGGCGGCGTTCGCGGCGGCAGAGACCGTAAGCTCTCTATCTCTCTCTGCATCGTCCTCTTTTAGCTCTTGAGCATTCGTGTTGTACTCTCTTTGCTCGATTCGAAAGGGCGGGGCTTTGAAGCTTGGGCTGGGCAATTTCTGCTTGGTGATGAGCGCTAGGATTTCCGCGGGATGGGAAATCTGTCTCGACTGCTTGCTTGCTTGCTTTTGGGTTGCCGGCGGGTGGCCTGATCATGGAATTGTTGGTTCTCGATTCGTTTTGCTTCCTGCTCGCGGGATGCGAATTCGATCGGCGTCGATTATTCATACAAACCCTAATTGTTTGAATCTCTGCCCCTTTTTACGCTCGCGTCAGTTGATTTTATAGATACCTGCGAATGTGCTTGTTACTTTCTTGTTGCCCTTAGCGGTGAGAATTTCGTGCGGGATGAACTTGTTTTTGATGCTTCTTTTTGGTGATGTGTTTTGGTGTGTGATCCACAGAATTCAGCTGGGACGACGTTAAGGCCGACAAGCATCGAGAGAACTATATTGGTCACAGCCTAAAGGCACCTGTTGGGAGATGGCAGAAAGGTAAGTCAGTGCGGTGTGTTGGTGGGTTTGTTTGATTTCTTCCCCTTCGGCATTCCTTCTGAACCAAATAGGAAAGCATGTAGTGTCGGTTCGACTTAGGTTTACGTGATCAAAGATTTCAAGAATTGGCTTCTTTTCTATTTGGAAAAGATTGCACGTTATATTACCCCATCAACAAGTAATTTGTGGTCGAGAGTGACATAAAGAGGATGCGATTTCCACATGCTGATTGTTTCATTACTTCCGGTTGCACGTCATCTCATTTTTCGGTGCAATACTGGTGTAACTTTTTTGAGTTTGGTCTCTGTAGACTTCCATACGGATGTTCTTTTCTTGCTGTATTGGACCCTCTATTCTGAGGTTTGCCTCACTTGGCTAGGTTAGTTTTTGTTTGTTCTGTCAGACACGTTATTAGCAAAAAGCTATTAAATTATGGAGAACTTGGCATGCCGTCCAGTAAATAAGAGGTGCTCTTATGTGGCCGGACTCCTGTCTGATCGAGCAAGTTTATCTTTAGGATTTAGTCGATGCTTCTTGTTCTGTTTAGTCCTCCTTCTCACATATTCATTATTCAAAAGCTTTGGCCTATATCTAGATAGCATCAAAGAACTCAACTGTTGAAGCAATGCTGTTGCTAAGAGGATTTTCTTTGGGTTGGATTAAGTTAAGCTGCCTTTAACAACACCACCTTTTATTTTACTAATTTGAACAGGAAAGGATCTGCACTGGTATGCCAGGGATAAAAAATCAATGGCTGCAGAAATGGAGGCTGCTAAGGATGAGATTAAAAGAATCAAAGAACAAGAGGAGCAGGCAATGAGGGAGGCACTTGGATTAGCTCCTAAGCGCACTAACACCAATCAAGGCAGTCGACTTGATAAGCATGAGCTGAAAGAACTGGTGAAGCGAGGCTCCACAGCAGAGGATTTGGGTGGAGGCCATGCTGAAGCAGCACGTGTACATGGTCTGGGTTTCGCAAGGTACATGTTTATTGAATTAACCAATCATGAATTGTTATTATAATACACTTATGGCTATGGAAAATTGCAGATGACACCATAGAAATTGTCAAAAGGTCAGAATTCACGACAGTGGCGGTCCTCATTGTGTGTGTGTGTGTGTGTGTGTGTGTGTGTGTGTGTGTCCCACCCATCTTTCCCAATAAAAAAAAAGTTGGCTAAACTGAGGCATGAGCAAACTTTCACTTAGTTTTCAAGGCAAGAAGCCTTCAAGTTAGCCTAGACTCTTCCTAATCATGTAGTCATATTTGGGGTGAAGGGAATCTGATCCGTGTGGTGTAGTAAATTAGTGGGATTGTCACTCCAATTTCTCCCTTCTAAAACCATGGATACTTTGCCGCTAAAATTCTCTTTTCAATTGAATGATCTGAGATTTTGGCAAACAATTTCATCTAAGATATGATTGGAGTTTGGACTGGATTACTGCTTATGCACGTAGACAGGATGTTGCAGTCTGGATTCAGATAACACAGTTTTATTTGCCAAAGAATCCAAACAACATGAGATAGGATTTCTTTTGGTGGAAATTTTGTAACTTTGTCTAATTAATGTCCTCTTTTACCTGTTATGGAAACGCATAACTCGAACCGAGGTTTCTACTTTTCCTGTGAAGTTGGGAGTTACCATCATGTGTCTCAGCCTTTTGCTCTATTTGTCTTATTAACGGTTAACCTTAGTTCTGGTGGTGTGCCCATCTGCAGACTGCCTCGTCCCTGGGAAGAATCAAGTTCTGTTCAACCCAGTCAACCGGAAGTTTCAGCTGGCGTAGAGAAGGTTGTCGCGCCTGCTCCCGACTCATCAGCAAGGAATGCAGATTCCAGTGAGGAGTCTGAGGACGAACGTAGCAGGAAGAAGAGGAGGCGGGAGGAGAAGAAGCGCGAAAAGCATGAGAAGCGCGAGAAAAGACATGCTCGTGATTCTGAGGACAAAAAGCACCATAAGCACAAGGGGAAGAAGCGACATGATTCAGATTCAGACTAAGCCTCTCTCTCCAACTATTGTCATTGCAATAACGATAGTCTACTACTTGTTTTTCTAAGGCACTGTTAAAGTTGTACCTTTGTTGGAGACGACTATTCATTGGTGGAGCAAGCGGATGGAGAAGGGCACTGAGTGAACCCCCATATCTAGCCTCACAATCACAAAATTCTTCGAGGATCGGAGGGGATTGAGGTCTGAAAGTCACATGGATCTGGGATGTGATTCGGATGCACTAACCCATCTTAACCAGTCCTCTGCACTTCGGCCTCGGTGTCGGGATTTGCTGCTTCGTGCACGGTCATCTGTTTCCTTCGTGGGGTGCATATACCTCAGGGTAGTTCGATGTAATGTTTCTTTTCTACCCCGGTAAGTTTCATGCTAGGCCTTTTGTCCGGGGGATACCGCCTTGCGGAAGATGCTCATCGACTAAGTTCCAAAGATCTAAAGTGCCTTATACTTGAAACTGTCCGTGAGTTTCCATTACAACTATGTCTTATGATCCCCTTTCGGAGGTCCTATGTGCAAAAGTTATCTTTGATGCTCTTAGCGTGGTTCCGCAACATTTCTTTTTTACCTAAATATATCATTGCTTGGACCCTCCATCAAAAGCCTTTGAGCTAAGAAAGGTCTCTTCCACCAAGAGTGGCATTTAACCTATGACGACATGAAAGAGAGTTGAGGAACCCCCTAAAGGCTAAAGCAGCGCGTAGCCGAAAGAGGACGGACGAAAAGACAAATTCGGCACCCTAAAGTAAGCCTTTTCTATTTCGGGTTTGATAAAGAAAGGGTGAGTCTATGGCCGGGGGCATCGCTATTGGATTGAAAAGTAAAAAATTACAATCGTTCGAATTGAGAGTAGATGTCGGCCGAGGTTTGTTATATTTCAATTAAATGGTAAAAGATTGTAAGGATGTCGACATCTTTGAGATTAGCCAACAACCCAAAAAGAGAAAGCTAAAGAGAAAGCTAAAGAAATAGTTATTTGATTTCTATGCTCGCAGTCATTGACCGTGCAAGTCGTCTTCACCGAAAAAGAGAGAGTACCATACGTGACGTTTATATTTATGACATGATTCAAGGTTTTTTCGTTCCTTCACATTTACGTTTTTATCTTTAACTTTAAAATAGATATAAAATTTCTTTGACAATAGAATGCCCAAAATCTTTCAAAGAGAAATAAATATTAGTGTTAGAATTACTCTAATTGCTCGAGAAAAAAAAGAATTACTCTAATTTATCTGTTAGCTTTTATGGGTAGGCGATATTATTATTTTTTTATGACAAGATATTCAAACCAGATTTCTTTTTTAAAAAGGATTTCGAGTCCTTCATCTCTAAAATCTTTTCATTTTGTTATGACTTTCAGACATGTCTTGGGAGCACTCGGGGATGCTATATAGAATCAAATTTTAAGAATCAAATTTTAATTAATACATCGGTTGGGCCATCGTTTTATTTCTTCTCTTTTTGTCATTTTATGATGTTTTGAGCATAATAATAGTTTTCGTCAAAAAAAAAAAAAAAAGCATAATAATAGTTCTTTTCTTTTCTATTTAATTTTTTTTATCTATTACCGACCAAATTTTTTATTTTATTTTTTTATATCTATTGTCCTTGTTTTATGTTGCACGGAACCTCCTTTTTTATCTTCCCACTCCACCGCAAAGCAAGTCGCTTTCTCTGCTTTTCCTCACGGCAACTTGCTCGTATTCAATCGGAGAAGCCACCGATTCCGATCCTCGACGAATTCGTATCCTCACAGCGATCGTCGGTAGCTTGTGGTGGTCGTGGCGGCGGTCGGTGGCGCGTGGGTGGGTTGTCGTCGCCGGTGCAGAGGCATCCTCGATTTTCTCGGGCGGCGGTGAGAAGGAAGGAGGAAGGAGTGGAAGAAGATGGTGTCGGCGAACAGGGAAATGGCGGTCTATTGCTTCGACACTCTCGTCGCTCATTACAACAACGAGGAAGCCCCTCCGCCTGCCTTCGAAGCTGGGCAACAGTCTCTCTCTTTTTCTCTTGTCTCTCGGCATACGTTTGTGTCGTGTGGTTGGGTGGTCAAAGGTCGAAACTTTAATAGGAACATCGCGAAAATTTTTACCTTTTGGCGTTGCGTGAGAGGCGATGTGCGAATCATCAAATTTAGCGGAAAGGTTGTTGAGTGCTGGTTCGATGATTGCTTGTTTCTGTTGTCTGATCGTTCGATGATTATGACTGACTCAGTGTTGGTGAGCATCCTTTTCCTGTTTGTGTTTTTTCAAGGGAAATTTAGTTTTAGTTCGCTGAGGATGCATTGCTCTGATTAGTTGTATCTTTTTGTGTTTTCTGGAGTGATCGGATAACCTTCTCATGGACACCCTTGCATGCATGTGCATTTTGTCATTGCGTTTACGTTTCCTCTGAATTTTTTGTGGTATGGGCGCATCTTATACTCTCTGGACATATGTGATTTTGGTGCTTTTGTGGGAATTCATTTGGAAAGAAATTATGGACATAAAAGCATGACCATGGCGTTGTTCTCTTCACAGTCCCCTGCAAGCTATCGAGGGTCTTAGATAAGGTACCTGCAAAGCACCAGCCTTTACGCGGTTCTTGACTGAATTTACTTGCGATTGCTTGGTAAATTTTATTGAGAAAGATGAAATACTTCCCTTTTAGCTGGTCCTCATGGTCCCTTGGGCGAAAAAACATTAAACATGGTGTGCTAGATACAGCCCAGACACGGCCCTCACAGTTGGTGTGACTTTTGTAAATTGCATTAGACGTGAGGTATGGGGGGTCTTAGCAATAATTGTCCTGATCTTTGATATTAGGAATTTGGCTGTGTAGCGAAGGTGCTTTTGTTCACTCAATCTTGACAAGTTTATACCAAAAGTTTTGTGTGGTCTTCTTCTTAGAGCATATATTTCTCTCAAGCCAGTTTTAGTGTTATGATTGTTCTCTTCACAAACGCAGCCCATTATTTGTGACTTGGAAGAAAGTGGTCACTAATGGCGAGCCTCGTCTTCGTGGATGTATTGGAACTCTGGAAGCCCGTTGCTTGATCAATGGTTTTAGGGACTACGCCTTAACCAGGTACATTGACTGTCCATCTTTGTAATTTGCCACATTTCTTCTCGTTAAACTTATTTTCATAGCTGGAATCACTTGGCCCTTTTATGCTCGTTTGAAAGTTCTCAAATGTGATGACTTATGGGTATTATCTGCTGGCACATGTAGCTATTTTGTGACTCATTGAAAGTGCCTCTCTTTGGTCTAGGCACTAGGGACTTTTGGATAATTCTATATTTTTATTCCTTTTATGTGGAGACAGAAACTGGTAGGTTCAAGTAAATTCTGATTACATTGGACTTGCATCTGTATGATTATTCTGAGTAGGAGATGTCACAGTGATATCTCAGTTGTCTGGTTAAGATGCTCCAAGTACTTGCAGTTTTCTCCCCTGAAAAAGATATGCTGTAAACAGTAACTTCTTTCCCTTGAGAAACTCATCAATGTAAGTTCTATTCAAGGAATTCATATATCGTTCTTGATCAATTTGCTAAAGCTTAATCTGGCTGCTTTACTCCAAAGGCTAGTGATGATACTGATTGACTCAAATTGATGAGGCTACTGCCCATTTGCATTCTTATTGGCTGTTGGTTTGCATGTAGGTTAGGTAGTTAGTTTGCAATTTGGCTGACTTGCTGAGGACGCTTCTACTTCCCTGATAGGATTTGGTAGGATCTGGTAGGATCCTACTTCTTTTAGTGTCACATACAATCTTAAACCATAACAATTATTATTTTCCCGATCTTTGTCACCGGTGATTTCATTATGGTGTTGTTTCTAGAGTGTGTTTAGATTTTTGTTGTTTTTCACTTACTGACCAGAGAGGAGGCCGGTGGATTTGGGCGCCACGTTACCAATAGAGGCTTTAATGCTTATGTGATCCCAGTAGGCACTGTATGGTGAACACATTTATGAGAAAAGTTTTTCATTTCCCAGTTCATGGCTAGTTTTTGACTTGGTGTATGTGCAGTTGAATGCTTTCCTCTTTTTTAAAGATGTGGCCAACCAAGTGTCAATTTCTTTTACTTGCGTTCATCTTAGTCATGTAACAATTTGCTTTATCAAATGAAAAATCCTGTGATTCTCTGTTTTTGCAGTGCTTTAAGGGACCGAAGGTTTCCTCCCATTCAGGCTAGAGAATTGCCATTTCTCGAATGTACTGTTTCTGTCCTCACTGATTATGAAATTGCTAACAGCTATCTTGATTGGGAGGTAAGTAGATATCATCTAGTGTAAGTAGAAATTAGTTTTCGAGGGACGTTGTATATTTTCTATTTCTAAGTACTAGTCATAATCAGCATACTTGCTGACCTTTTGTATATAGAAGTCATTAATTGTTTCCGAATTTTAGTAATTTTAATGGAGCAGTTATTTTCTCATCAAATCTTTTACCGGCATGTGTTGATTAACTTGTTGAGCACCATTAGATATGTCCACAAGCAAAAAAAGACAGATGCCTTTGTCTTCGCCTCTTATCTTTGGAGTGTTAAGTAGTTCTTGCTTTCAATGAATTAGCAGATGGTGTCTCTCTCCCTGGGTTATTTGAAAGGTCTGTTGAGACTTGATGGAATCAAGTGTCAGGCTTTCTTGTAGTATTAAGTGAGCTTGCTAGAAGGGTACAATGCAGGATTCTTCTCTGTCCAAGTGCATATTGATGTGTAGATATCTCTGAACAGCCAAAAATATTGCAAGCTCTCTTGGATAATTCTCTTGGCATATTAGAATATAGTTTATTCATTTTATGAAGTTCTTCTGTTCTTTTCCAGGTGGGGAAGCATGGTATAATTATTGAATTCACTGATGATTTTAACACACGCCGGAGTGCTACCTATTTGCCTGAGGTGGCTGCCCATGAAGGTAATCACCCATCCCTGCTAGATTTACTGTCCCATGGACAAAATATTGGCTTTGATATATGCAGCCAGTTGATGAGTAGGGGATATTAAGATTCTCCGCATTGTTTTCTAGATTGAATAAGATGAAAGGACATTCTTTTTGGAGTTGTCTGCTGCTAATTTTTCAGTTGTTTGATAAAAGTACATAATGAACCCCAAACCCCATCTAATCGACTGATTGCTATGGAACATCTGTGAAGAGCTTAAGCTGATTAGATGTCTTGCACTTATCACATGATTGCTTATGTGGTTGGTATTAAAATGGTCAGGGTTTTAGTCTTGGATAAGCTAGGTGGAGGTAGATGCCGGAGTCCTTTTAAGAAATTGAGAACTTTCAGTGAGATGGACAAGGTTTGAGAAAAGTTAAGCCTAGTGAATTAAGTCAGTCTTCCCCTTTCTCGTGTTGGTTTATCTATATTAATACTGTTTGCTTTTGCCTTACACTTCACAGGTTATCCTAATCCCACTTTGGTGGGAAAGATGACTTAAGGTTCTTGTATGGAACCAGTGTTCGGTCATCTTAATGGACTAAAAGCTTATTGTTTGAAAAAATCATGTGCCTGTAACTATTTTTGCACTGTTTAATACAAAAATCCGAGGATTTATTCTTATAATCCCTCATTTGTTTTCAAGCAGAAGTAATGTACCACATGATAAACTGCTAGTTTTTAATTGCTTTCGAATATTTCACTTCACCATACAACAGCGATGAAACTTACTGTTTTATTTGTCTGAGTTTACATGAAACTCGATGATCAGAAGATTTTGAACTGTTGCCTATCTCATTCCTGCTATTCTTTTCTTCTGCCCCCCTTTTTTTTTTTTTTGGTCTTTTAATCTTTTTGGCATGGCTCTTCTTCACAGTTTTTAATTCTGTGACTGAAAAGTATTTCAACAATCAGAGTTTCTCTTTGGTTTTGGATTTTAATTAAGATATATACACAACTGCCGTGAATTTGACGTCAGTAAGCTACAACCAAGATTGGTCCAATGTATATTCTTTTGTTTATTGGACTAACCTTTCCTTGCATCGGGCGATTTGGTTTCAGGTTGGACCAAAATAAAGGCTATAGATTCCCTGATGCAGAAAGCTGGCTATAGTGGCACCATCACCGAACCGCTGAGAAGGCGCATCCGACTAACCCGTTACCAGAGCACCCTATTTACTATGCATTATAGTGATTATGTCACGTACGTGGAGGCGAACAGAGGCGCGGCCCCGTCTATTAATGGGGTTAGGCCTGCTAATTATTGATTACCGAATTGCTCCGCAGATTTGGTGGGCCTCTTTCAGTGCAATCTGAAGATTATTTAAGACAGAACAACTTGGGATGCTATGATGTTCGCGATTCATCTCCCCCTCTATTAAATGCTGTAACCTGTTTCATATGATTCTTCAAATTCATTTGATTTTGAAGAAACAAGAAAACCTGTTTCATATGATTCTTCAAATTCATTTGATTTTGAAGAAGCAAGAAAAACTTGTTCCATAAACCGCAGGACATTGATCCCGGGGACAGAAAATTCTTATTTTGGCCGTTCCTAAGGGAAGTGTGCCGGTGTACCATTGAGTTTATGTAACTTTAAAAGGGTCCTCATTTCCTTTTGCCAATATGTGCTTTGCTTGTGTGAACTTTGATAATTTACTGTGCACGTGCATTTGAATCGCGTTGTTCATATGAAAGCTCTGTCGCAATGTCTTGTCGGGTCACCAGGCAGGGTGGTTTTGTCACATGAGATCTTGCATTTGTTCCCGTAGTGGTTGCCAGTTCTGGAAGAGGAGATTGAAACTGTGAGTCTCCAGTGTGTCTTGTTTGCTCGGAGATTTGCATTGTTCCGCAGTAACATGGCGAAGAACTGTCCCGTTAGTTCTTACTTGACAAGGTATTCTGGGAGCTTTGTCCCATGTTTGTCATCCCTTGAGAAATGAGTTTTGAGTGGGGATGTGGAGTTCTTTATGCATATTTTGGTTGCAGACGCAATGTTTCTTGTCTTTTGCCATTTTCGAACAACATGCTTTAAGTTTCTCTCGTTTGTATTTCCAAGAGCACGTCGTTCCAGCTTCTCCAGAAACATAAGAATCAAGAAAGCAATCCTTTCCACCTTTACTAAGTCGAGCAGCGAATACCAAGTACAGATGATTTGGGGAGCGAAATCTGCGGACATAGGTACCGCGAAGAGCTGCTCGAGGTTACCACCGGCAAGAAAAGGCCGGCGGCCGGCGATGTTTCTGGAAATACAGACCAGCCTCTCTACCCCCTCTCGTTTTTTTGTAGGAAAGAAAGTCAGTTACTTCGAAATTTGGCCAGGAAACGAAGTGGAAGTCGAAACAAGAGGTGCGATCCCTCACCTCAAGCTCGCCCCATGGTTCGATCGGTGAACAGCGGTGCTACTTCAATCTCACCTTTTCCGGGGCTAGTCCGAGGACCCTTGGCTCGCATCCGTCCCATGGTGCAATCGTGGAGGAGGTGCCATTGTGCTTCCACAACACGAAATCGTCATTGTTACGTGATTGGCATGAATAATGATGTGGATCTGCCACGGTTACAAAATGATAATAAATAGGGTTAAAAAAATTTCAAATTGATATATTCATAATAAATTTACTTTAAATTGATTTTTGATCACAAAAAAAATTAATGGCTATATTTGTGATAAATTTACCTAAATGTTAGTTTCCGCTAAATTGAATTAATATCATGAAAAGTCACAAATGAGTACAAACAGAAAGTAAAACTCAAAACTGATATACTCGTTAAATTTAAATTAAGTGAAATTCAATGGAAACCGATGGTGAATTCATAAGGTAAACTGATTTGAAGTTTTTTATGATAAAAAAATCATTTCGAAATAGATTTGTTACAAATGTATAGATTTTTGTTAATATTAATAATAACTTTAATACATAAATAAAATTCATTTGGGGCCCCAGAGCGGGCAAAAGTCCGTAGGGCCCTGCCGAACGATTTACGTCGAGCTGATGGAGGGCAAAATGGGGAAAAAAAAGCGGGGCAAGAACCAAAAATGTGAAGTTTAAGCGACGCAGAAGAAATTAAAAAAAAAAAAGAGAGGAGAAAATACAGAAATCTCGGCACGATCCCCATCTCCTCCTTCGCCAAAGTCGTTGGGAACTTCCCCCCTTCTCCCTCTCGCTCCGTCCACGAAGCAAGCAAGCTCTCCGCGAAGATCCCTTCGTATTCTCTCTCTCTCTCTCTCTCTACATGTCAAGTTTTGATCTTTTTCTCTGAATCCGATTGGCCTCGATTTCCGCTGCCTTGGAAAGTTCCGTCAAGACGATAGATTTTTTTGGAAATTTAGCGAATTTCGTGCCCAATTGCTTCGGTGTTTAGGGGAATCTATGTGCGATTGGGTGGATAGGGCTCTCGTGTGTACTGCGGAATTCTTGCTATTTTTTTTTTCTTGGTCATCAAAACATGACCTGGGGTTTGCGTAAAAGTGTTAGTCTTGATGCTTTCTTTTGTTGGGTTGGGTTCCTGATGATGGCGGCGTCGTCGTCGTCGTCATTCTTGTCGGTGTTACGATCGCATGCGTTAGGCGAGTTCGTAGGCCTGGACGGAAGAGATTTGTGTGTAAGGTGGTGATGGGAAGTTGATAGTGCGATGTGAGAGTTTATTAGCCGTGTTATTATTGGATACGCATTGCCCATGCTAATTGAGTTTATTGCTGCCCGACTAGTTTGTTAAATTGTCCTTTGTTTTTCCATTAGGGAAGAGAGCAGAAGTTTTATTGGTGTTCTGTTCGATTGGTTGTACTAATTTTGAGAAGTTATCTACTTCCACAGCTTGTTGTTACCAAATTGGTTGAAGCTTCTTGTGGGTTGCTGGACCTGCAGATTTTGGTTAATAAATGAGTCAGAAGGGCCTTATATATAGCTTTGTGGCGAAAGGGACTGTTGTTCTGGCCGAGCACACGCAATTTTCGGGAAACTTTAGTACTATTGCTGTGCAGTGCTTGCAGAAGCTGCCTTCTAATAGCAGCAAGTACACATACTCCTGCGATGGGCACACATTTAACTTCCTAACGGATAGTGGATT
This sequence comes from Eucalyptus grandis, assembly GCF_016545825.1. Lineage (NCBI taxonomy): Eukaryota > Viridiplantae > Streptophyta > Magnoliopsida > Myrtales > Myrtaceae > Eucalyptus > Eucalyptus grandis. The sequence goes on along the minus strand of NC_052612.1, from coordinate 43,060,242 downwards.
TGGTATGGATACGTTCTTTACTAGTTAACTTATCTTTTCATGTGATTGATTCGTGTTTAGTGTGGTTTACCAATGTGTGTCGTGCATGCAGTTTTCCTGGTTGTTGCTGATGAGTCCGTCGGAAGAAGTGTGCCTTTCGTGTTTCTTGAGCGAGTGAAGGATGACTTTATGCAGCATTATAGTGCCAGCATTGCAAGTGGCGACCCACATCCACTTGCAGATGATGATGAGGATGACGATTTGTTTCAAGATCGTTTTAGCATTGCATACAACCTTGACCGAGAGTTTGGGTGATTATACAATGAACCCAGGATTCTTTTGTTTCTTTTTTGTCTTCTCGGCTTCATCTCTTATTATTCTCTAACGTGTTACTTTGTCTAACAGGCCAAGACTTAAGGAGCATATGCAGTACTGCATGAGCCATCCAGAGGAGATGAGTAAGCTATCCAAATTGAAGGCTCAGATATCAGAGGTCAAAGGGATTATGGTTGATAATATTGAAAAGGTACATTCTTTTAATAAAAAAGTACCGTAAGCTTCCAAGAAGAGCATAGTCAAACTGAAAATGAAGACAGACCTATTGATGTTGGTGGATAATTCCGTAAGTTCCTGTGGATTTAAATTTGTAGTGGCATGATGCTGAGCATGAAATTTCTGATTCTTTTTAGAGTAAAATATCACGTCTTTGAGTGTTAGTTTCCAAATCTTCTTCGGGGAAGCAGATGAGAGTGGAAAAGAGTTTTGGAGAAAGATACAAGTTATTGTCGGATTTTGGTGTTGCTTTTTCAGTTATTATAGTGGCTTCACATTAGTGAGAACATGACAAAGCAGGTCTGCTTGGTTGATTAATGTGAGAGTGCCAATGGTGTTATTGGTAGTTTAAGAATTATTTTTATATGAACAAAGAATGTTATGAACCATTATGATCTTGGAGATATGAAATTGTTGCATCGATCTCCTGAATCAACTGATGAAAATTTTGATAAAGATTAATTGGATGATGAATTTTTGAAAAAGAAACATGCTCAGTTTTAGAATCTTGGTGTATACATTTACTTGCTTTTACCCCAATAAATGGTTGTATATTAGAGAGTATAAAATGTGCGAAATGCATAGAGGACTACTTGAAGTGCTAGTTTCGTTTATGATTTGTCTGGAGGGGCTGTCCTGGTTCTAGGGGCATAACACGTTATGGTGACTGGACTTTTCCCTTGGTATGCGCCAACTTGATCCTTTGACAAGGCACTGGCTTTATGGATATGAGCTGCTTTTGGCCACATTGTCATTACAATTTTCACATAGAGAGAATCTAGGAGGAGGATAATTGTGGCAAGTTTTGGCCTTGAGAGATAGGAGAGCTACGCTTTTCTTTCCAGCCCTTGAACATATTAAGAGCAAAATAGGTGGTTATTGTAAGAAAAGAAGTCTTATAGATTTTGGTTTATTGCAAATTATAGAGGGATTTGGGTAATAATTAAAGGAATCAAGTTGGGTGGTGAGGTATATTGATGTCGTAGACTCTCAAATGTGGTAATCATTTTCCTCATGTTATGAGGAAAGCAAATTTACATCCCATGGGTGATGGATCAGATGATCCATGAGTGGGAACTGTTGTGATGTATGGACGCTTGAAATCTTACTTGTCAAAAAACACATGCAAAATATAGCACGTGTTTCTAAGGTTACATGTCTTCACTGGACCGTTGGGCCATATTTTCATGCTATTTCTTCTTTCGTCATGGACTTTAGGTGTTGGACCGTGGGGAGAGAATTGAACTTCTGGTTGACAAAACAGAGAACCTACAATTCCAGGTGAACTAGCTTCTCTTGGAGTTACTAATTGGATGACTGAGAGGTATTGAGTAATTTCCACTTAACTGAACAAAAATGTGCCTTGTTTCAGGCCGACATTTTCCAAAGGCAAGGAAGGCAACTGCGTAGGAAGATGTGGTTTCAGAATCTCCAAATGAAGGTTGTGGTGGCTGGAGCAGTTGTCATAGTAATATTCTTGCTGTGGCTTATAGCAAAGTGGGGAAGTAAATAAAACTTGTTCTCAGGATGTAAAAAGAAAAGGTACAATATGATTTTGTATCTGGATATGTTTGTTGGTATGTGGAGCTAGCCTACCACTTAGGATTTATGAATTTTGTACCCAAATTTATCGACCATTTTTATTCTGTTGTGAATATAAGTTGGCCAGGATTTCTCTTAAGCAGTCTTGCCTTGTGTCCATCACTTGACTAAGAGTTTGGAAGATCGGTGATCGCTACAGGAACGGATTTTTGTATAATCGGATGGTTCTTGTTCCATGCCTCTTTGCTTGTCTATTGTCTTGCGATTTGAATCCCAAGTACTTCTTGTGTTTCATTTGACATGTGGGTAGTCAGGTAAACTTGAAAATCATGCCAACGAAGGTGATATGGAAGGCGCGGTACCAGCTTTGCAGGCACATCAGAAAGAACTTTGAGCTACTAGTTATGACCCAAAAATTCCTTGACCATAGAACGAGGGCGGGCATCTGGAGCTGATTGTACTCGGAGCTAGACGGTTTTGACCCCGTCAATCTGGTCTGATTCAAGTAAACCGTTTCGGGACTATGGAACTTGGGAATGGCCTTAGAGATGGTCGGTTTCCTTAACCGACTTTGGAGTCACTAGATTCACTTGAAACTGATTCCAACGGTGATTCCAACCGATTTTTATCAAACCAAATTTATTAAAGCGAAATAAAACATGAACTACTCTTTTTAGTGATAAACTCTCTCGATCACGTTTCAATAAATATTACTCGACGTGTCTTCTATATGAAACTGACTCTAAACTTTGACGCACTTAGGCAAATCATTAGAGTTTTTGCTTATTGTTTCTACTAGTTTGGCAACAGGTGGCTGTTTACCTTTAAGTTTGGCTTTCAGTCGCAAGATCATAGATTATAAGAGGATCTTTCTTAAACATGCCGGTTTAATACTCGATTTGGACTTTTCAAGATCAAGCTCTACAGGATTAATTTCAAGTTCCAGTCACTAGAACGAAACCACTTGGCCGATCTGCAAACCTATCGAAGACTCTGTTACTTATAGGATTTTCTTTTGCAATTTTGTGCAAAAATTCCAGAAATTTTCAATTCCATCCCACGATAGATACCTGTTTTCTGCGACCATTAATTGTTCATGGGTTGCTGGAACGGTTGTGGCTGTAATCATCTTCCCCTGGCTTATACATTATTCTCTGAGACTACTTAATGATGAATTCTGCATACACATGAGAAGGTAAACTTCATGAAAGCTTTATGCCCGAAGATCATTTAAAAGGCAACTTGGCACTTGGCAGTAAACTGCATTTGCTATTAATCCAAACATCAGGTCATGGCAATTGCAGGAGAAATCGACCATACAACAAGTTTGTTCTGAGTAGGAGCATCTACAAGTATATGCTGCTGTTGATGCATATTCCCCAACTCTGCAACATTATTTAATGGAGGCGTAATCTAGGAAGATTTTATCAGTAATGAGCTCCCCAGAGCATCGAGAAACAGAGATCATTCAAGCTTTCACGGTTCCAGCGAGCATAAAAACCTTGAGTTTGACAGTTCTGACCGAGTCCGATCCGCCCCAAGCGGTCTCGAACTCTTTGACAACATCATCAGTCAACAGGTCCACACCATTCTGCTTGGCTGTCGATACTGCCGACGAGGTTCTCAGCCGACTCAGAAACGTCTCAAAACTAATTTCCCTCGACATTTCTAGCTGTGCAGGTTGTCCTTCACAACCTAAACCCACACTCTCAAACGGAAATGGAAGGTTTTGATACTCTTCGAAGACGTACTGCATTCCTGGCTTCCAATACGGCTTACAGGCTTCGCGCAGACGTCTTAGTATACGTTCAAATTCGGGAGTGGCTCCGATCATGTCAGTGTAGGTCCAAACGGCGATCACGCCTCCTGGGCTTGCGGAGGACCCGTTTGGCAATGGAGTAGAACTTTGGGATGTCGAACCAATGGACGGCAGTGGCCACAGTGATCAAATCGACCGAGTTCTCGCCCCCGAGCATTGCCACTGTTTCGTCTTCGGACAAGGATGATGGCGTGTATAGGTACTGAACTCGAGGGTGTGGGATCCCCTGCTTCAGCATGGGTTCACTTATGTCAGTTGCAACCACTCGCTCATAATGCTCTGCGATCTGCAAAAGAAAGAAATTCCTGTTAACTCTCTAACGACAGTTCATGTATTCCAAACAAAAATTGTGTTCAAAGCTAGGGGGAGACACAAAGTAAAGACATTGGTCTGGAGACTCCATGCAGATAACCAGACATCAAAAACAGGCGATAAGGCCCGAACAAATTGAGAGGGGTGCCTCATTGCTAAGTCGATTTGATCATTCAGGAGCTCAAGATCGTTGGACAAACCGTTTGCCAATGCAAACAGTCAGAAATGCATCCTCCTTGATAATGATCTTTCGTAGTACAAACCGTGACCACCAAAGATACTTCATTTAAGTTGACAACAGAGAACATGGCCTATAGCATGTATGAACTAAGCGTACCACCCAATTTACTCGAAATTTCTTATTTTTGATCACAGGTACTACTAATGGCATATGGCGCTAATGAACCTACTGAGTAATCTCAATATTGAATCCCAAACGAACAGCCCAGTTCATGTGAAATTCCTTATCCAGGCAACCTTATCCATCTATGGATTCATGAAAATCTTTCTCCTCTTTTTCTGGATCTTCCAGGAAGACACATTCAGAGAGCTAGTGAACTCATCTCTCAGCATCAGGCAGATAATGTGAGAGAGAGAGAGAGAGAGAGAGAGAGAGAGAGAGAGAGAGAGAGACCGCGACGGCGGCTTGGCCGTTGCCAGTGCTGGCGTCCCAAGCCAAGGCATGGCGGGAGGTCAAAGCGGAGAGCTTGGAGAACCACTCGTTGGGATACTGGGGCCGCGTGGCAACGTATCCCTTGGCTACCTGGTCGTAAGGACCTTGCATTGCCATTTCGTACGACAGAACACAGCACACAATCACGATCACCACACACACAGAGTCCCCCTTGGATCGACTCGCGCAAGCTGTATGGACTCAATAACCTTGTTGGGTCTCTCATTTTTTGCAGTTTAAATAGAGAGAAGAAGAAGAAGAAGAAAAGAAGAAGAAGAAGAGAGACAGAGATGGCAAACTCGGTCACTCACAGCTTGCGCCTCTCCTTATCAACTTTTGAATGAATAATGTCATCAGGGACGTCACTTACATATCTCTCATCAGAATATATGCTTTCTTCTCAGCTTCATACCTGCCTCCATTAGAATAATGCTACACCATATATTTCTTCTTTCTTGTCATTTACCATGAAGCAATCATCCATCCAGAAAACAAGAGTGCCAATCAGAGTGGGAAAAGGCTAAACGTTTGAATTTATTGCAGAGTTTTAAGTTACTGTCTCAATGTACACAAAGATCTATTGAGAAATTTGCGCCATCAAATGCAAACATTCTATAGGAAAACACAGCAGAGGGCCAGTACTGCTCCAGTGAGAGCGTGGACTCGTGCAGGGCTATGGAACCGTGGAGGGCACTTTGGTGGTGGTGGTTGTTAGCACCAGCAGAACCAGCATACATGGGGATCACAGCTGCACCGCCTTTTGGAGATGATGATTCCGATTTGCTGTTAGTCCCACCCTTGCCTGATCCATGTGTGCTGCCTCCAGCATAGCCGCTATGCAGAATGGCACAGGCGAAGTTGGCGCTGTGCCTTATGTTGCTCCTCCCTTTTCTGTCTAGTCGTCTGTCTACGGGTTTCTGCGATGAGTCTGCAAAAGACTATGAGGGTCATTAAAGATGAAAAGCAGTGAGCATTGAACATGCATTCAAGCGTCTCACTGACACACTCAGGCAAATCATTAGAGTTTTTGCTTATTGTTTCTACTATGTTTGGCACCAGCTGGTTGTTTACCTTTAAGTTTGGCTTTCATTGGCAAGATCATATAGTAAAAGAGTATCCCTCTTAAACATGCCAGTTTACTACTTGATTCCGACCTTTTAAAATCAAGCTCTACAGTCCCTGGAACGAAAGTGCTTGGCTGATCTGCAACTCTGTTACTTATAGGATTTTCTTTTGCAATTTTGTGCAAAAATTTTAGAAATTTTCAATTCCATCCCGCGATAGGTACCTGATTTCTGTGACCATTAATTGTTCATGGGATACTGGAACGGTAGTGGCTGTAATCATCTTCCCCTGGCTCGTATATAATTCTCTGAGACTACTTAATGATGAACTCTAAATACACATGAGAAGGTAAACGTCATGAAAGCTTTATGCCCGAACATCATTTGAAAGGTAACTTGGCACTTGGAAGTAAACTGCATATATTATTAATCCAAACATTAGGTCATTGCAATTGCAGGAGAAATTGACCTCACAACAAGTTTGTGCTCAGGAGGGGCATCTACAAGTAGATGCTGCTGCTGATGCACGTTCTCCAACTCTGGAACATTATTTAATGGAGGCGTAATTTAGGAAGATTTTATCAGTAACGAGCTCCCCAAAGCACCGAGAAACAGAGATCTTTTAAGCTTTCACGGTTCCGGCGAGCATAAAAACCTTGGACTTGACAGTTCTGACCAAATCCGATCCGCCCCAAGCAGTCTCAAACTCTTTCACGACATCATCGGTCAACAGGTCCACACCATGCTGCTTGGCCGTCGCTACTGCCGACGCGGTCCTCAGGACACTCAGCAACGTCTCAAAACTCATTTCCCTTGGCATTTCTAGCTGAGCAGGTTGTCCTTCACAACCTAAACCCACACTCTCAAACGGAAATGGAAGGTTTCGATACTCTTCGAAGAAGTACTGTGCTCCTGGCTTCCAATACGGCTTACAGGCTTCGCGCAGACGTCTTAGTATACGTTCAAATTCGGGATTGACTTCGATCATGTCAGTGTAGGTCCAAACGGCGATCACGCCTCCGGGCTTGCGGAGGACCCGTTTGGCAACAGAGTAGAACTTTGGGATGTCAAACCAATGGACGGCAGTGGCCACCGTGATCAAATCGACCGAGTTCTCACCCCCAAGCATTGCCACCATTTCGTCTTCGGACAGGGATGGCGGAGTGTGTAAGTACTGAACTCGAGGGTGTGGGATCCCCTGCTTCAGCATGGGTTCACTTATGTCAGTCGCAATCACTCGCTCATAATGTTCTGCGACCTGCAAAGATAGAAATTCTGTTAACTCTTTATGACAGTTCGTGTACTTTGAGACTAAAATTGTTATCGAGGATGCAAAAGATTGAACAAAGAGCTGTCCAAAGCTAGGGGCAGACACAAAGTAAAGACACTGGTCTGGAGACTCCGTGCAGACAACCAGACAGTGAAAACAGGCGACGATGCCAAACAAATTGAGAGGTGCGCCTCATTGCTAAGTCGATTTAGTCATTTCATGAGTTCAAGATCGATGGACAAACCGTTTGCCAATGCTAACCAGTCAGGAAATGCGTCCTTTTTAATAAAGATCTTTCGTTCTACAACCTGTGAGTCGTGATCACCTTAACTCTGTAAATGCGACGAAAGAGCTGCTTACGGCACAGATTCTTCATCTAAGTCGACGACAGAGAGCATGGCCAATTGCACGCATGAACTACTGAATAACCTCAGTGTCAAAAACCGAAGCGAACCGCCGAATTTAACCAAAATTTCTCTTTTTTTCAGTCACAGCTACTACTCGAGGCATATCGCCCTAATGAACCTACCGTGTAATCCCAACGCCCAATCCTAAATGAACAACCCAGTTCTTGTAAAAATCCTTATTTGGCAACCTGTTCCGTCTATGGATTCTTGAAAATCTGTCTTCTCTTTTGTTGGGAACTTCCAGGAAGACTAGTTAAGAGAGCTTGTGAACTCGGCTCTCAGCATCAAAATGAGTATCGGAATTTCTAACATGTCACTGACATCGAAGGAGAGAGAGAGAGAGAGAGAGAGACCGCGATGGCGGCTTGGCCGTTGCCAGTGCCGGCGTCCCAAGCCAAGGCATGGCGGGAGGTCAAAGCGGAGAGCTTGGAGAACCACTGGTCGGGATACCGGGGCCGCGTTGCGACGTATCCCTTGGTTACCTGGTCGTAAGGGCTTTGCATTGCCATCTCGTACGACACAACACAGCAAACAATCACGATCACCGCACACACAGGATCCCCTTCGATCGTCTCGCGCAAGCTGTATGGATTCAACAACCCTTGTGGGGTCTCTCGTTTTTTGCGGTTTAAATAGAGAGAAGAAGAAAAAGAAACGAAGGAGAAGAAAAAGGAGACACAAGGAGGTGGCAAACTTGGATTTGCAAAGCTTGCGCGTCTCTCTCGTATTGGCTCTTCAATCGATGAATAATGTCATCAGGACGTCACTCAAACGTATACGTTGTCCTTTCAACATCATTCCTACCCCCTCGAGGGCTATTGATAGAATCTATCTATAGAATTATATTAGGAAAATCTATATTAAAGAATTGATATGATATAAAAGTAATTAAGATATCCTAATTTATTGATTTTAAGTTCCAAGGGAAAGTGAGATTCAAGCTTTCACTGTTCCCGCAAGCATAAAAACCTTGAACTTGACAGTTCTGACCAAATCCGATCCGCCCCAAGCGGTCTCAAACTCTTTCACGACATCATCGGTCAACAGGTCCACACCATCCTGCTTAGCCGTCGCTACTGCTGACGAGGTCCTCTGGCAACTCAGAAACGTCTCAAAACTCATTTCCCTCGGCATTTCTAGCTGAACAGGTTGTCCTTCGCAACCTAAACCCACACTCTCAAACGGAAATGGAAGGTTTCGATACTCTTCAAACACGTACTGCACTCCTGGCTTCCAATATGGCTTAGAGGCTTCGCGCAGACGTCTTAGTATATGTTCAATTTTGGGATTGACTTCGATCATGTCAGTGTAGGTCCAAACGGCGATCACGCCTCCGGGCTTGCGGAGGACCCGTTTGGCAACAGAGTAGAACTTTGGGATGTCAAACCAATGGACGGCAGTGGCCACCGTGATCAAATCGACCGAGTTCTCACCCCCAAGCATTGCCACCATTTCGTCTTCGGACAAGGATGATGGCATGTGTAGGTACCGAACTCGAGGGTGTGGGATCCCTTGCTTCAGCATGGGTTCACTTATGTCAGTTGCAACCACTCGCTCATAATGCTCTGCGACCTGCAAAAGACGGAAACTTCTGTTTACTCTTTATTTTACTCTTTATGACAGTTCGTGTATCGGAGACATCGTGGATGCAAAAGATTGAATGAAGAGCTGTCCAAGGCTAGGGGGAGACACAAAGCAAAGACATTGGTCTGGAGACTCCGTACAGCCAACCAGACACCGAAAGCAGGCGATGAGGCCCGAGCAAATTGAGAGGTGTGCCTCATTGCTAAGTCGATTTGGTCATTTCATAAGTTTAAGATCGTTGGACAAACCGTTTGCCAATGCTAACCAGACAGGAAATGCATCCTCAAAGATCTTTCATTCTAAAACCTGAGTCGTGACCACCTTCGCTCGGTAAATGCAACGAAAGAGCAGCTTACAGCAGAGATTCTTCATCTAAGCTGACGACAGAGAACATGGCCTCTTGCACGGGAGAACTACTGAGAAACCTCAGTGTCAAAAACCGAAGCGAACTGCCGAATTTACCCAAAATTTCCTTTTTCAGTCGCAGGTACTACTTGTGGCATATTGCGCTAATGAGTCTACCGAGTAATCCCAACGCTGAATCCTAAATGAACAAGTCAGTTCATGTAAAAATTCCTTATTTGGGCAACCTGTTCCATCTATGGATTCTTGAAAATCTGTCTTCTCTCTTTTTGGGAACTTCCAGGAAGACACATTCAGAGAGCCAGTGAACTCAGCTCTCAGCATCAGGCAGATAACGAACACATTTGTACCCAATCTGCCAATACTACTACCGGTACTAATAGAAGGAAATCAAGACGATAGTATCAGAATTTCCAACATGTGTCTCCTACTAGGACGTCGTGACTGACATCGAAGGAAAGAAGAGAGAGAGAGACCGTGATTGCGGCTTGGCCGTTGCCGGTGCCGGCATCCCAAGCCAAGGCATGGCGGGAGGTCAAAGCGGAGAGCTTGGAGAACCACTGGTCAGGATACTGGGGCCGCGTTGCGACGTATCCCTTGGTTACCTGGTCGTAAGGGCTTTGCATTGCCATCTTGTGCGACACAACACAGCAAACAATCGCGATCACCACACACACAGCAAGCTGAATGGATTCAACAACCCTTGTGGGGTCTCGCGTTTTTTGCAGTTTAAATAGAGAAAAAAAAGAAGAAGAAGAAGAAGAAGAAGAAGAAGAAGAAGAAGAAGAAGAAGAAGAAGAAGAAGAAGGAGAAGAAGAAGGAGGAGAGATCAAGAGGTGGCAAACTTGGATCCGCAAAGCTTGCTCGTCTCTCTCGTATTGGCTTTTCAATCGACTTGGATCCGCAAAGCTTGCCCGTCTCTCTCGTATTGGCTTTTCAATCGATGAATAATGTCATCAAGGACGTCACTTACGTATCTCTCATCAGAACATACGTTTTCGTTTCAACATCATACCTAGCCCCTCCGGGGCTACTTATAGAATATATGTATGAGTGAATTATAGTAGAGAAATCTTATATTGAAGAATTGATATGGTGTAAAGCAATTAATATATCATAGTTGGTTTATAACTCATTGGTTTAAGCTCCTGAGTAAAAGTGAGTCAAACTGGATATATTGACAGGTTCGGACTTGGCTTTCCTTTTGGCGATCTCCTAGTTGAAAGTATCAAACTTTTGCTGCGCACTCCCATTAGCTACACCATAAATTTCTTCTTTCCTGTGGTCAATTAGAGTGGGAATAGGCTACACATTTGCATTTATTGCAGAGTTTTAAGTTACTGTCTATATGTATTTTGAAGATACCGTTGCACTTCATTGATCCTAATTGGTTCGTCAATTGGAAACTAGAATATTGTACATTTTGGGAGTCTGATTCTTTTATTCTGTATATCTTTAGATTATTTTTTCTCCTTACTTGGGTTGACCATATGTAATATATATAGGGCCGTGATTGTATGATGTTAAGTGTGAGAAAGCAATAAATACGTCTTATTCCCAATTCTTGGTTTCTTTCCATCCTTTAATATTCTGATGTGGTATAAGAGCATTCTTTCTTAACCTTCACTCTGAAGACCAAATCCTCTTCTTTTTTCACACAGAACCTGTGAAGTTTTTTCCTTTGGTTAGAACGAATCAACAAAGAGAGAAATTATGCCGAGAAATCAAGCCTCAAAGTCAGGGATGTCCAGTGAATCGGAAGTTGCTTCCAACATTCAAGATTTGGAGAACTTACCTTCGAATCCTAGACAAGTTTTGGAGGAAGAACGCCAGATTGATGAATATGGTCACCAATAGATAATGAATGCTCGGGCCCAATTCAGCCCAACTCAGGCAATTATTCCCAGGATTGTATGTTCAGTGGATTCCCGTTCAAGTCCAGCTTGTCCAAAATGCTATGGGCTTCACGGAAACAACAGGTCGGGAGGAGAGCAATCTTCCAGCCTAGGACAAGGACCGAGTTGGTCTTTTTTCAAATCAAGCTAATGCGGGTCCATTTGGTTTCTCATACCCAAATTGATGTGGACATCGAGTCATATCGAGGAGGAGGTCAGTGACCCATTGTCTATTCCTACTGGTTCGATTACTCGAGCGCGGGCCCAAACAATTCGAGCGCAGTTCGTTCGTCATGGTTCGTGATCTTTGGCGTGAAGATGACCTTGGATCAAATTCAAATCTTGAAGAATTTTGGAAATCTTGGTGCAATTTAATTATCTTGTCACCAAATAATTGACCAAGTCAATTTATATATATATTCTTATTTAAGAATATTCTAGAATAGGAATATTCTAGAATATGACGCATTAGATATATATTCTTGTTTAAGAATATTCTAGAATAGGAATATTCTAGAATATGACGCATTAGATTTTTAGGGTTTGTGTCGCAGCCTATAAAAAGGATTTGCCAGATTTCTTTGGGGACATATATATATTTTTTAGGTTTGAGGAAAAGAATTGAGAGGTTCTCTTTTTACTGTTCTTTTGAGGACTTGACCTAATCAAGATTCTCTTGTGGCGGTCAATTCGACTTATCGAGCGAGATATCGAATTCTTTCGCTCGTGGCGTCTATAACGTTGGTCGGTTGATACGTGTTCGTCAACAGGTCACGTTCATACCGAGGTTGCCAATCACAGGTTTGATTGGAGGTCGAGGTTTGTAATTCGCACCATCTAGGCCTTCGTAGAACGATCCTTCCGCAACGATTCACATCAGTTTGGTATCAGAGCTTGCTTCTACAAGGTCTATTTATCTTTAATTTTTCTGTTGATATTTAGCAATTTGAGATTTATTGAGTTAGGGTTTCGATTCTAGCTAATTTAGGGATCGATTGCTTTTGTGCTTCCATACGTAGTTGTTTGCTGTTAGTTTTAAATTTTCTTTTCTAGCATCTTAAATTGTATCCGAGTTCGTAAAAAAAAAAAAAAAAAAAAAAAAAAGAAAGGAAACGCACAAAAAAAAAAAAAAAAAAAAAAAGTGTGCAAAAGAAAAAAAAACAGATTCAGCAAAAAAAATAAAAATTAGCCAAACAAAAAAAAAAAAAAACAAGAAGGCGACTCGTTTGTTAGTAGACCAAATTGAAACAAAATCAGTAGTGATTTGTGTTTCAATTGGAATTTCGAAAGTTGTACTTGTTGGTTTGAAATTGTTACTTGCTGAAACAAAATCAATAGTGATCTAATCTTGTTTGATTAGTTTGATTGATTGTCGTGAGGGGGTTGAGAGACAGGTTTTGAATCCAATAAAGAGCTTGTGAAAAGAGAATACGAGAGGAAAAAGGCAAGAGTGTGTAAGCTTAATTGAGGGTGGAAAAAGCCTAGACTTGAGTTAAACACGAGAGGAGCGACAAATATCTCGAGAGAAACACGTGAGGGAGCGATTGGTGAGGATTTTTTTTTTAGACTAACGTTTATTTGCAGGTCTAAAATATGTCACGTAGAGAAAGTGTGAATCAACGGGAGGTTGACTCCATACGAAGGGATGAAGCGCTCGTGGAAAGCATCCAGCAATTGAGGGTCGTAGTGAAGGAGCTTAGTGGCCGAATGATGAGGAATGACATGAGGGTTGATGGTGACCGAGAGATATCCTGAGGAAGGCCGCAACATTAGCGAGATGCCTCTAGAACACAACATAGAAGGCAACGGCATATATGATGATGATGAGGCCGACATGGAGGATGATCGAGATGCTCGATTTGAAAGGTGGAATGGAGGCCGAAGGTTTAGACACCGAGGAGATGATGAACTTGGCAACATCAAGATGAAGATTCCTTCCTTCCAAGGGAAGAATGATCCCGATGCGTATCTAGAGTGGGAGAAACGCATGGAGATGGTATTTGATTGCCAACGATACTCTGAGCTCAAAAAGGTAAAAATTGCAGCTGTTGAATTTACTGATTATGCTATAATTTGGTGGGATCAACTTGTGACTAGTAGAAGGCACAATGGTGAAAGACCGATAGAGACGTGGGATGAGATGAAAGCGGTGATGAGGAGGCGTTTTGTGCCAGGTCATTACCATCGAGATTTGTTTCAAAAGTTACAAAACCTCACACAAGGCAATAAGAGCGTGGAAGAGTATCACAAGGAGATGGAGATTGCCATGATCCGTGCTAATGTGATGGAGGATCGTGAGGCCACAATGTCAAGATTTTTGAGTGGTTTGAGCCGAGACATAGCAAGGGTGGTAGAGCTGCAACATTATGTTGAATTGGAAGAATTGGTGGACAAAGCCATCAAAGTTGAGCGGCAATTGAAGTTGGACCAAAGTCACAAGAGTGGAGGAGGTTCAAATCAAAATTGGAGATCCAATTGGAAGAGAGATGAGAAGCCAAATTGGAGAGGAAACAACACAAAAACCGAAACTTCAAAGGAGAAGGAGAGGGACGGTAAAGTTGGAACGAATCTGATTTCAGGTAAAACCGAAAATTCTAACACTAGAACTCGTGAAATTAAATGTTTTAAGTGTTTGGGCAGGGGTCATATGGCGAATCAATGCCCTAATAGGAGGGTGATGATCATGACTGGACATGGTGTTATTGAGTCCGAAAGTGAAAGGGAAGAAGATGATGATGAGATGCCACCATTGGAGGATTGTAGTGATGGAGAAGTGGCTATAAAAGGAGACTTATTGGTGGTTAGGCGTTCTCGAGTGTGCAAGTAAAGGAGGAGGAGCATCACCAACAAAGAGATAATTTGTTTCATACAAGGTGTGTGGTGAATGGTAAGATCTGTAGTATGATAATTGATGGAGGTAGTTGTGCGAATGTGGCAAGTTGTAGTATGGTGGATAAGTTGGGCTTGAAGACAACAAAGCACCCTAGGCCTTATAGACTTCAATGGTTAAATGATAGTGGTGAGGTGAAAGTATCGAAGCAAGTTCGAATTCCATTTGAGATAGGGAGATATAAGGACGAGGTAAAGTGTGATGTTGTACCTATGCAAGTGGGTCATATCTTACTTGGAAGACCATGGCAATATGATCGAAAGGTACATCATGATGGGTATACTAATCGTTATTCATTGATGATAAATCAAAAGACTTATACCTTGGTACCAATGACGCCTAGTGAGGTGTATCAAGATCAACTAAAGTTACAACGAGAAGCCGAGAGAGAGAGAAAATGTGAGAAATTCAAGGGCTTGCGTGGTGTGTCTGAGACGCAAGGAAAAGGAGAGGCCAAGAGAAATATTGTGGTAAAAACCGAGGGAAAAGAAGAGAGGAAAGAAAAGAGGCAAAATAATTTTTATGCAAAATCGAGTGAAGTGAGGAGAGCTTTAGTTCTAGATCGACCAATGCTTGTACTTGTGTACAAGGAGGTTTTATTTTCTACTAACGATCTTGACCCAAGTTTGCCTAGTCTGTTGTATCTTTATTGCAGGAATTTGAAGATGTCTTTCCCGATGAACTTCCTGGAGGGATACCACCAATTCGAGGCATAGAACATCAAATTGACTTCATTCCTGGTGCGCCATTACCTAATCGACCCACATATCGAAGCAATCCCGAGGAGACAAAGGAACTTCAGTGGCAAGTTAGCGAACTATTGGAACGGGGGTATGTGAGAGAGAGTCTTAGCCCGTGTGCTATCCCTGTTTTGTTAGTGCCAAAGAAGGATGGAACTTGGCGAATGTGTGTCGATTGCCGAGCAATCAATAATATTACGGTAAAGTATCGACATCCTATTCCTAGGTTAGATGACATGTTGGATGAGTTGCATGGTTCTTGCGTTTTCACTAAGATCGATTTGAAAAGTGGCTATCATCAAATTAGGATGAAAGAAGGTGATGAATGGAAAACTGCATTTAAGACCAAGTATGGATTATATGAGTGGTTAGTAATGCCATTTGGATTAACTAATGCACCGAGCACGTTTATGCGACTTATGAATCATGTTTTGCGTGCTTTTATTGGTCGATTTGTGGTTGTCTATTTTGATGACATCTTAATTTATAGCCGAAGTCCTGATGACCATATTGAGCATGTGCGAGTTGTCTTGCAGGTTTTAAGAGCCGAGCAATTATACGCTAATCTAAAGAAGTGCTCTTTTGTTACCAACAAATTAGTATTTCTAGGATTTGTTGTTAGTGCTAATGGTATACAGGTTGATGAAGAAAAGGTTAAAGCAATCCGTGAATGGCCAACGCCTAAGACCATAGGAGAGGTGCATAGCTTTCATGGATTGGCGAGTTTTTATTGACGATTTGTGAGAAATTTTAGCACTATTGCCGCACCATTAACTGAGGTAATCAAGAAGCACGTGGGTTTCACGTGGGGAGAAGAGCAAGAGAAAGCATTTAAACTGCTAAAAGATAAGTTAACTAATGCTCCTTTATTATCTTTGCCGAATTTCAGTGCTACTTTTGAGATAGAGTGCGATGCTTCTGGTACAGGAATTGGAGCCGTGTTGATGCAAGGAGGGCGTCCCATAGCTTATTTCAGCGAAAAATTGAGTGGAGCAACATTGAATTATCCTACCTATGATAAGGAGATGTATGCTTTAGTGCGAGCTTTGGAGACTTGGCAACATTATTTATGGCCAAAGGAGTTTGTGATCCACACCGACCATGAGACCTTGAAGTACTTGAAAGGACAGCAAAAGTTGAATAAAAGACATGCCAAATGGATAGAGTTCATTGAGACTTTTCCATATGTGATCAAGTACAAGAAAGGTAAGGAAAATGTGGTAGCCGATGCACTTTCTCGAAGGTATGCTATTCTAACTATTTTAGAAGCAAAGTGTCTAGGTTTTGAGCAAATCAAGGGCTTATATATTGATGATGATGACTTTGGGAGAGTTTATGAAGCATGTGAACACGCTGCATTTGATAAATTTTATAGGCATGGAGGTTATCTTTTTCGTGAAAACAAACTATGTTTGCCTAAGTGTTCTTTGCGTGAATTGTTGGTGCGAGAAGCGCATAGTGGTGGTTTAATGGGGCATTTTGGCATTAATAAGACTTATGAAGTGCTGTATGAACATTTTTATTGGCCACATATGAAGAGAGATGTCACACGTGTTTGTGAGAGATGCATTGCTTGTAAGCAATCGAAGTCTACAACTAAACCGCATGGCTTGTATACACCATTACCTATTCCAACGCATCCTTGGATTGATATTTCTATGGATTTTGTGTTAGGATTGCCTAGGTCTAAGTATGGTAGAGATTCTATTTATGTGGTTGTTGATCGGTTTTCAAAGATGGCTCATTTTATACCTTGTCATAAAACTGATGATGCATCTCATATTGCTAATTTGTTCTTTAAGGAGGTTGTACGTTTGCATGTCATGCCTAGATCGATTGTTTCAGATCGAGATTCTAAATTTCTTAGCTACTTTTGGAAAACATTGTGGAAAAAACTAGGAACACGATTGTTATTTTCTACTACTTGTCATCCACAGACCGATGGTCAAACCGAGGTAGTTAATAGAACTTTAGGGGTATTGTTGCGTGCTATTATTAAAAAGAACATAAAATCTTGGGAAGATTGTCTGCCACATGTTGAATTTGCATATAATAGGAGCATGCATTCTGCTACTAAATTTACACCATTTGAGGTTGTCTATGGCTTTAATCCATTAACTCCGTTAGATTTAACCCCTTTACCTGTTGATAAGCGTGTGGATTTAGATGGAGCAAAGAAAGCTGAATTTGTCAAGGCGTTGCATGAGAAGACACGCACAAATATTGAGCGCAAGACTGAGCAATATGCAAGGCAAGCTAACAAAGGGCGCAAGGAAGTGGTGTTTGAACCTAGCGATTGGGTTTGGGTTCATATGCGCAAAGAGAGATTTCCTAAGCAGTGACATTCTAAGTTATTACCGCGAGGGGATGGACCATTCATGGTTTTGGAAAGAGTTAACAATAATGCCTACAAGCTTGATCTTCCAGGTAAGTATGACGTTAGTGCCACATTTAATGTTTCTGACTTGACTCTTTTTTATGCTAGTGATGATTTGAGGACAAATCCTTTGCACAGGGGAGGGAATGATGTGGACATCAAGTCATATCGAGGAGGAGGTACTAGGGACCCATTGTCTATTCCTTTTGGTTCGATTACTCGAGCGCGGGCCAAACAATCCAGGCAAGCTGTTGGCGTCATGGTTCGTGATCTTTGGCGTGAAATGACCTTGGATCAAATTCAAATCTTGAAGAATTTTGGAAATCTTGGTGCAATTTAATTATCTTGTCACCAAATAATTGACCAAGTCAATTTATATATATTCTTGTTTAAGAATATTCTAGAATAGGAATATTCTAGAATATGACGCATTAGATTTTTAGGGTTTGTGTGGCAGCCTATAAAAAGGATTTGCCAAATTTCTTTGGGGACAGATATATATTTTTTAGGTTTGAGGAAAAGAATTGAGAGGTTCTCTTTTTACTGTTCTTTTGAGGACTTGACCTAATCAAGATTCTCTTGTGGTGGTCAATTCGACTTATCGAGCGAGATAGCGAATTCTTTCGCTCGTGGCATCTATAACGTTGGTTGGTTGACATGTGTTCGTCAACAGGTCACGTTCATACTGAGGTTGCCAATCACAGGTTCGATTGGAGGTCGAGGTTTGTAATTCGCACCATCTGGGCCTTCGTAGAACGATCCTTCCGCAACGATTCACATCACAAATTACGGACCCGGCTTCTTTCCTTTTGCAAGTGTCACCGGTGGCCGACTGGAGCTAGGGATTCCTCATACACGACCGCCGCCTACGGACCTGAACTTCGGCTGATTTCATAACAGTTTTTGGGGCTGGAAAATTACTCTTTTTGGTTGCGGGAGCTCTGGTGGGCATTAATTACAAAAGATAAGGAAAGCTTCATCAACGGCACCATTCTTGTTCTGGCGGACAAGCAGCTTGCACAACACTAGAGGAAGTGTAATCAGTTTGCCTGAACGTGGGTTGGAAACTGTCTCACCCCTAAAGTAGCTGCTAGCCTCCCTCCGATAAAAAATGCACAAGTGTTTTGGGAAAACATTAAGATGTATGTAAAGCTCGACAGAGCAATTCTTTTCTTTTCCATAACCTAAGCTTTATTCGAATTAAAACAATGAATTGGAAATTGCCGAAGAGAAATTACAAGGACCTGAAGAAACCCTAGCTCAATTCCGTGCAATCAAAGAAAGGAAAAAGGTAACATGCTTCTTGTTAATCCTAAATGAGAGCTACTTACGGTTTCGTAGCCAGATTCTTGCCATGGAGCTTATCCCTTCCCTTGCGGTACTAGCTTGTGATGCAAGAGGAGTCGCAGTGGCTAGCCTCGTCGGAATACCTTGAGTTGGGGGACCAAGTCATCCTCATGGCTAAAGCAACACTGGACTAGCGCTTGCTTATGGCAAGATTCGACTATGGAAGCTTTAGGAAGTTAGGAGGCCAGGGTCTGCAAACCCTAGATTTGGAGGAAGAAGAAGGGATCCATTCTTCTCAGTTGAATAGATGAGATTTAATGGCCGGATCCAACGGCCCACGACACCACAAAGCTTTAGTTGGGACAGGTGGTCGAGATCTGATCCCAGGATCCCATGGACTCTATGAGATTGGGTAATCAAACGGCTTAGGACTTATTCTTGCAACCCCTAGATCGGATGGTGGATATCGAGCCACGTCAATAGTCATGTGGAGAGGAATAAATAGCCCAAAATTTTCTAATAAGTCCAAAAATTTCAATAAAGGGAAAGGTAATTTTTGTAATTATTGCAAACACCCTTACCATACCCGAGAAAATGGGGTAAGTACACTATCAGTGTCAAAAGTTGTGCATGGCGCTTACTTTGGTGCCAAAAGTTTCCGTCGGATCATTTTAGTGCTGACGCCGATATGATTGACTGGAAATCTAATGTGGCAGTTTTTTATTAATTTTTGAAGTCGACGTGGATTGCTGGAGAGTACAATCAGCATACAAACAACAAAACGACACGTTTAGTGTCTTTTTTCCCAAATAAAAATCCCTAAATCCCCAAATTCGACCAGAACCGGAAGTTGAAAACCCTAAATCCCCAATTTGAGTGCATACTTTGATTTTCTCCCAAAGTTATCAGCTCGTTCTTGCAAATGGAGGGCAGAAGCTTCAGCAACGGCTCACATTCCTATAAAAAAAAATGGACTAAATGGTGAGTGTTACTATTATTGTGGGTTACCGAGTCCGAGAAGAACATCTTGGACTCGATTGAATCCTAGGAGAAGATTTCATGAGTGCGTCAGATGTAGAGAAGGCTTGAAGTGCAAATATTTCAAATGGGTTGATAGGAAATTCTCTGATAGAGTGACATAGGTGATCTTGGAGTTACTTGAAGGCCGGCATCAACCTTCACCTACATTAATGGACGAGTTGGAAGATGTCGACTCAATACAAGCTCAAATGAAGGGTTTAACATTTTGGTCGACCATTTGAAGGTGGAGGTTTCAAAGCTGAAAATTGAAAGAAACTTTTATCAAGCGTTGATTGTGTTGTTATTCTCTTGTGTAGCTTATTCAAATATAAAGTGAGTAATGAGAAGTTGTTTGTATGTCTATCATAGTCAAAGACGTGAAAATGGAAGTAAAATGTGTTTTACTTTGCTGCAATTTTTGTATGGAGCAGAAGGTTTTGTTGTAATCTATGATAGAAATGGAAGGTTGGAGTTGGAATACATTAGTTGTGAGCACTTAAAAGTTTTATTGTTTAGTTGTGTATTGGCAATATTTGTTTTGGTTAATTTTTGCTTCAGACATAATGGTTTGTTGCATTTTTTATTTGGTAATGGTTTGCTGGTTTACTGGTTTGCTGCAACTGCAAACCATGGCGAAATTAAGGGATGGTGGCAAATTCACGATTGACCATTTCAGTGCCATAAGTTGTAAATAGTGATCGCTTGAGTGCTAAGTTTTTATAAAAGTGATCACTTAAGTGCCGGTCGCGATTACAAAATGATAACTTGTGTTGCACAAGTTTTTTTTTTTTAAAAAAAAATTTAGTTTCAAACGTCACTTGACTTACACCAGGTGGGTTGCTAGTGCATCTTCTTGCACCAGCCCATACAAGTGTTGATGCAACAAGATGCACCAACACCCAAAATTGCTCATGCAAGAAGATGCAGCTCCCACAACTACATCAAGGCGAGCTAGCATATTTTGTTCTTGCACCAACACATACAACTAAAACCCACAAATTCATTAGCATCTATAACTTCAACCAACAACAGTATATGCACACATCTAAAAATAATATCAACCTCATCTAAACATTGCACCAACAACAAAAATTATACATCATAACTGATAACTATTTTGCTAGCATTACTAGCCGAAACCAACACAAGAGAAAATAATAAAAACAACTATTGCCATTGACATTGATTGATTGTTTACAAAATAAAAACATGTCTAACTTCACTCCCCAATTACTGAAGGTTCAGTACCCTCTTAAAAAAAACAATGGCAATATGCACCCTAGTAAAAAAACAATGGCAGCAACTACCATAAATAAAAATATAATATCCAGCACTCTCTTAAAAAAAGAAAACATAAAAAAGACTATATCCAACACCACATAAAAAGAGACCATGTCTAGCACTCTCTTATCAGTCAATATGCACAACACCCCGATCTCATTTTTTCCTTTTGGAGCTTTGAATTGATTCATAATCTGAGTACTATTTTAAACTGGATGTGCAGGTTCTTTATCTGGGCTTTCTATCACCCCATTTTCCTTATTCTTGACAGCGGCTATTTTTGTTCTAGCACATATCATGTGTTGATCCATATGATCACTATTGTTCCCAATCGTTGGTTGAGATGGAACTAGTGTTGGGTTTTTTTTTTTGGATGGCTATTTTGCAGCTATACCATCTATCTTCTTCTTTAGAGTACTCTTTTTTGGCTACACCCTTGATTCTTGAGTTGGCCTACCTTGAGAGAGAAGTACCTCCGAAATTCTCCCAAGCTACAAGAACATAGCGATATTATCAAATAAATGAATTGAAGTACAACAAATTAAATGCATGAGGCCTACAAATCTTACATTCAAAATAGTCATTCCAGTACGTTCTTCTGTGTAAATCCTATAACCATATTGCTTGAATCTTTTTCCAAGAGCCCCTCTTATTTGCCGTGGTGCATCATTTTCAGCAGCAACAAATGGGGGAGCAACCTCTGTAACTTGTGCAGTTGCTCGTCTTCTCACTTGAGAAACACATAATAAATTTAAATTTCAGCCCATAAAAGATAAATACATCGATGTACAACTTACATGAATTTTTTTTCTTGTTTGCTCAACAGTGGACTCAGTTGTTGTTGTTGCTGTCCTGCCTATTCCAGTCTCTATCCCCGCACTTGAGCTTATAACAAGGCCTTGTTTTAGCCCTTTAGTAGGCCTTATAACAATGTATTGTATTAGGATTATGGCCAACTACAATGAATAATTAGATATGTACTAATTTTCATGGTGGAAACAAATGGAGAAAACTTCTCAAATTACAAATACATGACAGAGGAAAAGCACAAGAGAAGCCAGTACATGGTCAACCATCAAACTCTATCGAATATGAACTGAAAAATTATTGAGGCAAAGAAGATACTTACCTTACAGCAGGGCTTTCTGTTTGCTCTTCAGTAGGCATTACAGCAGGGCCTTTGGTCCTCCCTTTAGTAGGCTCAACAAGAAGCTCTTCAGTAGGTCCTGTCCCTGGCACTAAATCAGCCATTACATCTTGCTGTTGATATTGCCTTTTCAACTCACAACCTTTTTTATTGTGCCTTTCCTTGCAACAATAGGAGCATTTCATCTTTGCCCCAGTCCTACTCATCCTCTGACTTGATGCATCTTCCTATTGCATTCTTTGTCTCCTTTTTGACCTTCATATCTTCTTCTTCAGTGGCAAAGGTAGAGGGTTTTTATGATTTGTTGGCTCCCAAAATTTGCTGCTTTTAATAGGTTGCATCATGAATTGGTATGAAGCAAAGTATGAGCTTTTTTTTTTTTTTTATACCAATTATCTAGGTAATCATCTGGGTTTTCTTGCTTCATTTGAATAGCACAAATGGCATGGGCATAGGGAATTACATTCAATTGCTAGGCTTGGCATGAACACTTCTATCCAGCTTGACAACATACTTATCATGATTTTGAATAATCTCATATTCATTATCTTAATTCCAAACTAGATGGTAGAACCTACTAGCAGTAATGTTTGCATCCAATCTCTTCACAATCCTAGGACCACAGTCTCTAGTCCATTTCGTAGCCTCATCTCTTTGCCTATGCAGTCTAGTCATGACCATAACTCGAATATCATCAAGCATGTTGATGATTGGTTTGCACTTGGCCTTTAAAATTCCGCCATTGAAAACTTCACTGAGGTTATTATTAATGGTATCGCATTTGAACTCTTCACTGAAGAAGGCCTGACACTAGTGCTTAGCTTCTGTCTAGAAGAGTGCATCAAAACCTTAATTTGTCAGCTGCAACAATCACCGTTTGGCTAATATGAAATTAGCCATGTTGATACTCTTCACTATCTGCCAGAACTGCTTCTGCAGCCTATCTTCTTTAAAGTTCCTTGACCAATTTGCATACATGTGCCTCGCGCACATTCTATGCTCAACATGTGGCATCAACTCAGTCAATGCAAAAATAAGTCCATACAAAAATTCAAACCAATAAATACAAGTTAGGAAAAATATGCAAATAATTAATATAAAAAGGGAATAAATTAATTGACAATGGAATTACCTTCTGCTCGTTCATGAATGTCCATCCTCCCTCATTGGTTATCTCAAGGTCAGCCATTAAATTTTTTAGGAACTAGGACCAAATATCCTTGTTCTCTATTTTCACCACCGCCCAAGCTATCGGAAACATTTAATTATTGGTATCTTTCCCCACAGCAGCCAACAAATTCCCCTAGCATAAATCCTTTAGAAAGCATCCATCCAATCTTATAACTCTTCTACAACTAGCCAAGAAGCCCCGTTTGCATGCATCAAAACAGACATAAAATTTATCAAATCTAGGTCCGAGATCAGGAAGTGGCCTCTCTACAACCTCTACATATACCATACTAGATGAATTTTGAAACATGTATTCGCCAGCATAATCCCATACCTACGCATATTCTTCCTTATACTCACCTATCAATATTTTCATCACCCTCATCTTAGCTCTCTTGCATTGATTCCTTGACACATTAACCCCTAATTGCTCATTCACTAATAGTTGAAACTGAGGACTCTTGATCTCGAGCATTGCTTTGATAGTATTGAAAAAAAATTGCTTCGATAACCACACATTTGTTACATTTTTATTGTTAAATATAATTGGACAAGTATGCTCCTCCTATAATGACCTAATCTGGAATGACCCCTTCTTACTCAGCGCGCCATAGAGCTTCAATGAACAATTGGGTTGTGAGCACTTAGCTCTTACAAATTTCTTCGTGTTTCTAATGAATTCAACGCTCCTCTATTCAGCAATGGAGTTCTTGACAACAGTTTCCTTGAACTGTTTGGCATCATCAAATTTCATGTCCACGGACAAAATAGATTTATCAACAGTCGGATCATAACAAGGGTACTTACTTTTTCTTCCACGAGTAAGTTCTTCATCATCATTGTCAAGCTCATTTTTCGAACCAGCAATTCCATCGCTGCAACTTTCTTCATTTTCACTTCTATTATATTTAGCTGGAGCTATATCCCTATTTACTGGCTCAGGCCTCTTTGCTGAAGTTGCAATTTTTTTTTGTGGAGAAATTCCCTTACTTTTGTCTTGATTGTGCGAGTTCATCATCATTTTCGTCACTTGGAAAACTTACTAAAGCCAAATATTCATCTTTTGATTCACTAGATATATTAATTTCTCATTCTAATCCAATGAAGTCTTCATGGCCCACATCTTCACCCAAAATTTCAGGACATCTTTCTATTTGTTCATCTCTATCAATATGACTTCTCTCCCTCTCTCATTTTACCCTTCATCTAACCTAAACTCATTCCCAACTTGATTACTTGCTTGAATAGAATCCATCACTTCTTCTCTTTCAATGGTGGTTTGCTTATCCCCATCCCCATCCTCATCATCATCCTCATCCTCACCATCCTCATTATCACTACAATACTCAACATATATAATAACTTCTTCACTGTGAAGATAATGGTAAATGATATCCTTAATATCATTATCGTCATTAAAAAATCTCAAGCCATCCTTCAATTCCTTTCTAGGGACATAGTAATATAGTTTTTGCACTTTGCATCCTAAAAATACACCAAATTTCTCAAAAAATCAATATATGATGGCTTCCGAACATTGACATAGATAATACCTTCATTTTCACTAGTATATTCCTAATTCTCAGTGCCAATAACAAAACTGTCCACCATAGCAAACAATGACGCCTACCTGGTTCTTGTCCATGTCGATGTTACACCTAATGAAAAAAAAAAATCATTAGTTTTTGGGACCACATGACAGAATCAGCAATTTCACATGCAGGTCCTTGTCATTTTGTTGTCAAGAAACAAATGCAACTAATTTATTTAATTCGGTACTTTTACAGAAACAAAGG
The DNA here is from genome assembly GCF_016545825.1 of Eucalyptus grandis. Lineage (NCBI taxonomy): Eukaryota > Viridiplantae > Streptophyta > Magnoliopsida > Myrtales > Myrtaceae > Eucalyptus > Eucalyptus grandis. The sequence continues at coordinate 43,035,074 of NC_052612.1, read as the reverse complement.
AAACTGAATTGAATAAACAAAATGAGGTCCCCACTACCCATTTTTCAATTCAATCACATTCGGTCCCCCACAGAAGCAGTCTAATTAATTAAATAAAGTAATGTCCCATCACTGTTTTCCTCCGAGTCAAGCCCCTATTTTCCCCCCCGCACCCTATTTTTCTATTCAGTCCCCATAAAAGAAAGCGAACGAATGATTGAACCCTCAATTTTTCTATTCGGTCCCCATAAAAGTGAGATCCCCACCACTTTCCCCACTACTTTCCCCCTAAGCCGAACTCTCAATTTGCCCTCCGCGCCCTAACTTGCCGTTAGAACCCTAAATTTTTCACTAAATTGACCCACGTAGAGAACATGACAAACCTGAGTGAGCGAGAGTTGGGGACGCATCCAACAAACAACCGTGAATCATGGTGCAACTACAGTGGTGGCCGAGCGACGACAGGCAAGTGAACGATGGTGGGTGAGCGAGCTATGGTCGGCGTCGAGCGAGAATCGTATATGAACCCTATTTTACTCCCTCTTCAGTGACACCGTTTTTGGCCGTAAAGCAATGCGGCGTTGTTTTGTAAGTGAATCCATGTGGAATGGTATAAAACAACGTCATTTCTTACGAGGAAAAGAAAATGGCGTCGTTTTATGCCATCCATCGTGGACAGTTTTAAGCCATGTCGACTTTTTTTTTTTAAAATATAAAAGCCACATAATCATTTTGGTTGGAATCTCTTGCTGATGGCACCAAAGTAATCGTTTTTCTTCGATTTGGCACTTAAGTGATCCAACAGAAACTTTTGATACCAAAGTGAATGCCGTATACAACTTTTGGCACTAATAGTATTCTTACCGTGATATCTCGATTTTTCAATTCTAATTTCATTAAATTGAAACGGGCATTTCATTGGCACGCATATAGTTCCTTTCCTTGAGTCAGCCACTCATGTGAAAACTAGTCTATCGAGTGAAGCCGTTAAGAAATTCTAATGCATCAGACTGAGAATTTGATCAGGAAGTGACCTTTCGACCGAGATAATCTGCAAGGGTCATTGCGGTACAAATAAAAATCGATTAGAGATCGGAGATAGGTCGGCTCGACAGAGACATGTGATCAAGTGTGGGTGATTCCACCGGATCGCACAATTCTTGTCGATCGACACTGGACCGACTTTTCTATCGATTGGGTACCCTGTGCCCGTGTTTGAAACCTTGAGATTACCCCGACAACCGAGAGTTGCCAATGTGTCAAAGATGTACATTGTGACTTGAATTAATCAACCACAGGTCAAATGCATGGAAAATTCTAAAAGCTACCCGGTAGATCAGGTCTCGCTAGTATTGTGCCAAAGTGAAATTAACCGTGAAATTAAGGTCAAATCCTGAAATTGGAAGTTATGGTGTGTCACAAATCTTATTAAGATCATCGGATTAATTTATGGACTTTAATTTGGACTCAATTGGAAGAGAATTGAATGGAATTGAAGAAATTATCTCACAAGATTCTATGCCCGGCGGAAAATGAAATTGAACCTATTGGACTAAAGTTGTGGAAGGTTGGAGTTGGTGGATGGTGACATCACAGGTGATGTCATGGGGGAGGCAAGATGGACTAAGATGATGGCAAGTGGATGGTGGGGATGAGCTCTTGGAAAGGTGGGATGTCACTTCCCCCTTGTCCCCACCATCTTCTTCACTTTGAATTTGGAGGAGAGAGAGAGAGAGAGAGAGAGAGAGAGAGAGAGAGCTGGAGTGTGCGACTAGCCGGCCGTCCGAACCCCCCTTCGCCCGCTCGATCGCCGTCACTTGTCGTTCGCCACCGGTGCTCGCCGTTACCGCTCATCCGCGCTCGACCACACGTTGTCCCGCGTGCGATCTGCCTCGCCTTCGTCCGCTGAGCCTCCAGCATCGTCGTCCCTCCTCGCAAGCAGCTTCTGGTCGTTGCCGGAGCCTCCATCACCGCCGTTCGTCGCTGCTAGTTGCTATCTTGAGCCCTAGCCGCTTTTGCCGGTCCTCCTCCGCCTTTCCTCCGCTTGACCAACCCCGTGCTGCCCTCCTCCAAACTCGGTCAGTGGCTGGAAATTCCAGCAAGGTCCGGCCCTTCCAAACTCGATTTGGCCGCCTTTTGATTTTCATTTGGTGTTGATCTGTGTAGGTTTGTTGTCGGTGTCGTCGTGCTCTTCACCGGAGACTCGTCGGAAAGCGATTCCGGTGAGTTTAGCTCACTAAACCTTGATTAGTGGGTTAATGATGTCTTAAGTGTGTTTAGCTTAGGTTGATTGAGATTAGGTTGTTAGATTAGTTTAGTTAGATGTGGATTAGATTAAGGTGATTAATTAAGGTAAAGTATGTTTAGTTTAAAGGTTAAGTAGGTGTATTTTAATATAAGCCTTGATGTGACTTAAAGGAATTTGTTTATGATTTAAATAAAATTTTCGAAATTATTGGATTATTTAATGATATATTATATTCCGAAATTATTAAAATATTATTATTTTAAAAAAAAAAACTCGAAAAATTATTTTTGATCCTAATTGCTCAGAATTTCGTGCCGATTGCCACTGTATATTTAGAATTTGAAATTGATGAATGGTTAATGCAAATTGAATGTTGATTGTGGAAAATATGGATTTTATTTAGAAAATCTCAAATGTCGGGTTTGGCATCGGAATTGAATTTTTAAAGATTAATATTGTAATTGGAATATGTGAATGATGTGCAAAGTGCCTTGAATTAATTATGAGATTGTTGTGTGATAATTAAGAGGAAATTTTCTTGAACTATTGAGTTGGAATTGCCCCTATATGGGATGCCCCATACAACGGATGCAGGTCGCAGTTAATTTTGGGCCCATGCTCCTTCAGGAACGCCGTCGATGTATTGACGAAGCCGCGCTCTAAGGTGGGGAGGCGATGCCTGGCTATATGTCAGTAGATAGCCGAACTGCAAGTAGGCTATGCCATTGTGTAGCGGTGAATAATAAATTGGAACGCTTGCTGTGATTGTGAAATTGAGTGAAATTGATTGTGTTCCGATAGTTTACATTCTTATTATTACTTGTGTTGGAGTGATATGAATTGTACTAACCTACAGGAAAGCAAGAAGGCGAGGTAAGTCTTCTGACTTGTGTGGCTAGACCACTCTAGGGCGTATTTTCTTTTTAATAGGGGTTTAGGAGGGGTGAACTTGCTAAGACAAAGTCTCATCCCGGTTTGGGGAAAATATTATAGGGCCGTAGATGGCGGTACCCCCGAAGAAGAGTGGCCTGCCGACGGAGAGTGACCAGACGACGCAGAGTGCTCCTGACCCTAGAAGTCCTTGGGTCTATCAGTTGGTTAGGTCCATTGTCTAGGTCTAGGTGACCGTGGATGTTAGGGCACCTCATATGTTTAAGGCTTAGTTTCATTTTGGAGTCGATGGCATTAAGGTTGGCCCACTGGATAGCATGGACATTCCGTTGGTTGTGATAAACGCCATTTTGGGTGAAGGCGTGGCGGATCTTCCCGACGGGAGGGTGATCAACGCATCGCCCCCAGCCTCTTGGGTGACAGATCCTAAGGATGTGGGATCGTCGAACGGGGCCGACCAGTAGTCTTAGGACCATTCCTCTTTTTGGCGGACCGATCCATGTTATGTAGACTGACCCCTTTTTGATGCACATAAACTCTGACCCATTTTTGGTGCATATAGTTTCTGGATCCTGTTGGTGTATGTAAACCCTGGAATGATGATGATGATGTATGAAAGTATGTTTGTTTGATTTTGAATTGATTTTCCTGCTGTCCTATCCCGTATGTTTTTGTCAAGGGTTTCTTAGCACGTTCCGCATGCGCATAATAATTTAAATAGGGTCGGCGACACTTCCTGGGAATGTCGTATTTACATGACCATGACGGGTTGTTCACGTGTCTCGGGGTTCGGGGCGTGACACTTACCCCCGAGAAAATTGTTGGAAATTATATGGAAAGCTAGAGGAACAAAAAAAAGAAAGAGCAACACATTTCAATCGCGACACATGCCAAAGCACTTTAGCGGTCAATAAGGACCAATTACAGCAGATTATAAAGGCTCTAAGACAGCTAGGGACACATGATTAAAGGGCAAACTATGCAGGTACTTCTCATTGCCAAAATATCATTTCACATAAGGTATGGATTATTCATTCAAGTGCTAGTGATCATATAGTCTACGATGAACGTTTATTTTTCAATATTCATGAATACTCTTCACATACCTCAGTGCATTTTTCAAATGGAAACAACACTTATGTCACCAAAGTTGGGAAAGTTCAACTAAATTCCTCCATTACCATGTTTTTTTTTTTTGTAACCCAAGGAACCCCCATAAGTTGGCAACCCAGCGAGGTAAACCCTAGAGCAGGTAGAGTCACCACCACCCTTGCCTACCAGGTAAGTCGTAGGTTCCTTTCTAACAAGGCAGATGACGTAGGGAGTCGAACACTGGACCTCTCGCGAAAGGAACGAGTGTTCAACTAACTACGCCATCACCATGGGTGGTTCCTCCATTACCATGTTTTTTTTTTTTTTTTGGTAAGGACCTCCATTACCATGTTTCGATTAAATGAAATGGGTTTTTCATTGACGTGCCTATAGTCATTTTTTCTGAGCTGATCACTCACGAGATAACTAATATATCAAGTGAAGCCGTTAAGGGATATAAATGAGACCGACTTGAGAATTTGATCAGAAATCAACTGCTTGACCGTGCTATGACAAGGGTCAATACGGCACCGATATAATCGATTAAAGACCGGAGATATGTCGATTCGATAGAGGCATGTAATTAAAGTGTGGGTGATTCCACCTAATTGCAAAATTCCCGTCGAACGGTATTAAACCGATTTTTCTGTTGATTCTGTACCCGGTATCTATAATTGAAACCTTGAGATTTTTACGACAACCGAGAATTGCCAATAAGTCGAAGATGCACAAATGTAGATCTAAATGATTGACCACGAGTTAAATGCGTTAAAAATTCATAAAAGCAACCCGGTAAGTTAGATTACGCTAAAATCTTGTCCGGTTGAAATTAACTACGAAATTGAACTCGGTTTCGGAAATCAAAAGTTCTAGCGTGTCACGATCTATTTTTAGGACGTCGACTCATTCTTTGAAGAATTTTCGGCAAGAGTGGATTTTTGCCGGAAAATCAAAATTGGGCAAATTAAATTAGGGAAATTCGGCTAGCCATTTTCAAGTGGATTTTTGGGCTTCAAGTTGGATTGTTTGGTGAAGGCAATTGTGAAAATTGGAGTGGGCTTCCTCCTCGGCAAATTTGGCCATTAAATGGAAGTTATTTGGTGTGAAATTGAGTTGATTTGGTGAGGGAAACACATGAAATTTGTAGGGCTGTGGGGGCTACAACATTTGGAACTCAAAGTTGGCTTATTTGAGAAGTTTGGGAGGGAAAATGGCTGCTGGATAGGGGCTGGAGACTTTGGGGGCTTGTCCTCAAGTGTTTGAGATATTTGAGCTTGACTTTGATGGCTTCTTGTCCCCCTCCTGTCACGCCTCGATCCTCCGAGCACGCGCCCATCCCTCACCTTGGTCGATTTACAGCGACGTCCTAGAATGCATCGCCGACCCTTTTATTTTAATACACATGCAGAAGCATATAAAATCCCTAGACAATAAAACAATAGGATAAAAAAGTATGATCATATTTTTCACAAAAATACCTTCTTTTTTTATAAACACATAGGTTTATACACAGAAGCCTACAAAAAAGAATCGACTTTCAACAAAAGAAAAATGCCCCAGGACTAGTTAGTTAGACATGCTTGTTGATTCTCCAGGCCTCACCTTCTGAACTTCGGGCCTCGGGTCTCCCACCGCTGTCAACTAGGGGCCTGAAAATGGTTATACAATAACCAGTGAGATAATGTCTCAACAAGTTCTATCCCATAAGACCCGATTAGGAAGTCAATACACTCTAGAGGCTGCTTAAGCACAACACGAGTCAGAGGGCTTACCTTGGCCTCAATTCCATCCTGCAAATCAATGTCATTTACAAATGCCTCAAATCACAACAACCAATCAATTCACAGCATGAGATCAAATCATTGATCAATCGACCTAGTCGATTACATGTCACCACGACCTTCTCATGGTCGGCTCATTCAATACTATCTATAAGTCCACCATAATAGGACTGCTCGCTTTAAACTGATATATAGATAGTATAGCTTGCACTAAGCTGATAAATAATGTACTTCTCTTAATCTAAGCCGGCATATTGAACCATTGGGTTGATATAGTACACTAATAATGCTCCCTCTAAGCTGATAAAGTATACTACTCGTAATTTAAGCTGACATATCAAAGCCCGTAGGATGATATAGTATACTATTAATGCTCTCTCTAAGCTAATAAGGTATACTGCTTGTAATCTAAGCTGATATATCAGAGACCGTAGGATGATATAGTATACCGGTATACTGCTCTCAATCTAAGTTGACATATCGCTTGTAGGCCAATATAGTATACCATCCTGACCACTAAATCAATTCAATCTTTTTATCATTTTCGATAAAATAGCCGTGTGTGAGGATACGGTCAACCTTAGCCAAAATATCATAATTTCACTTTTTGAACAACCCACCAGTTTCAATAGCCCATTACATATTTTTGGCACTGTAAAACCAACATCTGGTAATTTTTCCATTAATTATCAAAATTAATTAATTTAGGAATAAAATCCTAAAATCATAATTAATTCAATTAAGCACAATTTAACACTCAAATAAATAAACAGATTGCACCACAATTATCAGCATAAAATTTCGGTTGTCGACTATCACAACCTAATTTTTGGAAAATAAATAAATAATTAATTAATTACGAAAAATATTAAATAAATGCAATAAATTCGATTTAGACCTGTAATGCCTAATTGGAAGCCAAAACGGACCCAAAATTTTTTCGAAACTCATTCAATAAATAATTACACGAGTCTACTTGTTAATATCACTAACCATTTGCCTAACATGCATTGATAATGCACCAATTTAATTACTCTACTATAATCTATCAATCTAATCATACTTAATTAAATATAATCAACCCCTAAGTAGGGATTAGTGAGTAAAACTCACTTGTTTAACGAGCGATTTGGTGCAAAATGATAGGAACATTGCGGGGCTCGACTTTCCTCAATGCAGGCCTAGCAACCGAGGCTCGGGACCACCTCAAAACAGGCTTAAAAGCCTACTGGAAACCCACTTTCACAGCCTCTGTTTTGTGTTAAAACAGAGAGGAAACAAGCTCGGTTTAGGCGAGAATTGACTAAGAAAGATAGAGAGGGGCCAAACTAGCCTTGGCGAGGGACTCACGGTGGTCGGAGGCAAGCTATATAGCTCCGACTGAGCTCCACCAGATGGGCGCTAGGATTGGGCGGCCAAGCGCGGGGTAGTGCACGCGAGGAGGGGTGGCAAACAGTGGTCCGACATGACGGCGAGGGTGTGTGATGGCGTGAGGGCTGCTCCAGCTTATTCTCTACGTTTGCTGGAGTTCGAATAGCACACCAAGGAGGAGGAGAGGCGGTCGCACAGCAAGGGAGGGGAGAGGAAGGAGAGGGAGAGAGAACTAAGGTCCACTTGCCTTATTTTCCACAACCTTGTCCCCTTGACCCATCCATGGCCAAGCATGGTTTCATTGGCTGCCATTCCTCCACCCATGCACTCCTCACAACTCTTGGAGTGGTCCAAAACTATAGGGAATGGGGGGGCATACGAATTTGCTTGCCATTTCCTCCAATTGGACACTTGTTCCTACTTGTTTCATCATAAATCAGCCTAAAAAAATTCAATTGACGCCTCACCAATCCAATTGGTATTTTTCTTCACCCGATTGGTCCCACTTGCTTCCCAATTTCGAGATAAAAAAGGTCACTGTCTTTTTCTGAACAAAAATGGTCCTATGTCGACTTTTTCCCAAAAAGTCTTGGGTTGCAGAAAAATCTTCTGAGACTAAGTCGACATTTTTAGAATTTATTATGACATGACAGAATCTTTAATTTATGAAATCGGATTCAATTTTGCGGTTAATTTCACTTAGGCGCGTTTTTAGCGTGACCTAGGCTACTAGGTAACTTTCAGAATTTTTTCAGTGCAAATGACCTATGATCGATTTTCTTCGAGCCACAATAAACCCACTTGACACATTGACGACTCTCGGTTGTCATGAAATTCTCGATGATTCAAATACGGACACAGGGTATCAAAACGATAGAAGAATCAGTTTAATGCCGGATGACGAGAATTTTCTAATTTAGTGGTGTCACCTACGATTAGCCACACATCTTAGTTGAGTCGACCTATCTTTGATCTCAAATCGATTTTTAACTGTGTCGTAATGGCCTTTAAAGATGAGCACGGTCGAAAAGCCGATTCCTAGTTGAATTCTCAAGTCTATTACCTTAAAATTTTTTAATGGCTTCCATGAATAGTCTAGTTATCTTGAGAGTGATTAGCTCTAAGAGCAACCCGATAGGCGTATCGATGGAATACCCAATTTATTCGATAGAAAACATGATTGAAAATCTAGGATGTCACACCTCCTTCCCAACAGCCACTCCAGCTTCTTCTTCATTCCATCTCCTTCACCTCAATTTTCAGAGCAAACAAGCCAACCAGCCCTCACCAAAACCAAGCCGCAGCCCGCCAGTTCACTGGTCCAGCAACCAGCTGCCTGCCGATCATTCGAGCTATTGTGAGCCTAGTCCGCTAGCTCATGCGTCTGCTGTCCTGCTTGCCAGCCTCTTGTCGATGCCAACTTGCTGTCACTGGTCTCCGAGCAGCCATCATAGTTGTCGCAACCGTCTGCCGTTCTAGCTGCCAGCTTGTCACCGCTTGGCTATCTAACTCCAGCCGCCGAGCCCTCAACCAACCTTCGTTTAGCTAGCCACAAAATCGAAGGCCAACTCAAGTCGTGAGCTGTGTGGGCCTTTTTCAACCCTTTCTCAGCCTCCTTTGGTGTCGTCATAGGCCTGAGTCTTGCTCGCCTTCATGTCGCCGTCGCCGTGAACTCGTTGGCTCGTTAAACCGATGAGTTTATCTCCTAATCCCTGATTAGGATGCTAATTATATTTAAAGGTGGATTAGTTATGCTAATTAGGATTAGTGAGATTTAGTTAGCTTAGTTAGATTGGTTAGGACTATTCAGTTACTTCAACTAGGTGGTTAGATTGTTAGTTAGTTCAATTAGTTAGATTAATTAGTTAATGTAGTTAGTTAATTAGATTAAATTAGTTAATAGATTAATTTAATCAGTCCACTTAGGTGGTTAGTTTAGCTTATGTTAATTTAATTTAGTGGTTTAATTTAAATATTTTACAATTTATTTAATTAAATGTAATTTATTTAATTATTTATTAAATAACGAAAATTATATTGGGATAGCCGATTGTCAGAATTTTATGCTGATTGTCGTGGTGTAGTTGGTTTGTGCAATTGAGTACTAATTTGTGCAATTGGATGCTGAGTGTTGAATTTTGAATTGTTATTTAAAAATATGGAGTTTTGATATTTAATTAGAAAAATACCGAGTGTCGGTTTTTTACGCCAAAAATATTTTAAGTACTATATAAAATCATGGGATTTTTAAAAAAGAGGATATCACATTTTATGATTCAATCTAATCGGGTGCCCACTCACAATTATTTTACCTAGTGTTTTTAATATAAAGAAAATAGGCCAAACACATTGTTTAAGTCGAGACATTTGAGTGCAAAGCATGATGTCATTGGCCGAGATTGAATGTGTGTGTGATCGTTATGAGAACCCATCACGAGCGCTTATGTCGAACGATGCTCCTTCGGGAATTCCCCAAGTCAACGGATGCCGATTGCAGTGAAGGTTGGACCGCTACTCCTTCAAGAATGCCATCTAGATGTAGACGTTGTCGTGCTCAATGGGGCGAGACAACGCCCGATTATGCCAGATGACCGCTGACTGTTTAGTTGGCCATGGCCGTTGGGTCATAATTAATTGGAACACGCTTGAATGAGTGAAATATTCGTGTCTGATTATGAGACAAAATTGTATGGCACGGTATGGGACGTGTCATAACGATTTAGCCCTATAATCGGGACTCCTGTGATTGCTTGAGATACAAAAGTAAAGTGTTTCGATTATTGATTGCATGTACTGTATGCATTTGTTATATGAGCTATACTGACATGCAGGGAGGTGTTGAGGCGATATAAGCCTTATATGATGTGTGTTTAGGTTGCCTCTAAGTGAATTGTCTTCCTAATCGGGGTTTATAGTGTAGACTCGCTGAGTCATTGTCTCACCCCGTCGTGGTTTACAATTTTCAAGTCCATAGATGGATGCGCGTCATGTACGATATGGGGTCCCGCGGGTGATGGATTTTGAGTACACTTTTTTCCCTATCCCCAGGACCACCCTGACCCAAGAGCTAGTGAAGTCTACGGTCTGGGTCAATGAGGGCCTACCCTAGTTGGTGCTTCATCGATTCATAACGTGGTTCATTGGCTTTCCTTAAGGGGGTCAGGATGGTCACCTTCTAGGTTTCGACGGGCCTCCTATTGGGACCGGGGAGTGGAAAGCATGCCATCCCATGCATCTTGACGCTCTTGATGGTGTTGTGGTGGACCCAGAGCTCATGGATGAGGAGTCTAGTGCCTAGATGACTCAGTAGCTCTTCCCTTTTTTGGAGTTAGGCCATTGTTTATAGACTAGTTATGTATATAAACATGGTTTGTTTATAAAATATGTTTGTGTAATTGGTTATCCTGCTTTTCTATCCCTTGTTTGATTGTTGTTAGGGAATTGTTTAATTCGCTTTGGATTGTGCATTAAAATGAATGGGTTGGCGATGTGTCTTAGGAACATCGCAATTTTATCGACTACCAAGAGATGTGCGTGCGCTCGAGGTTCGAGACGTGACACTTGTTTAGTCCACTTCAATCATGACATTTGTTTCTTTTAGGCCATTTCAACTAAGAAACTAATGGGCTTGGGTAACATTTATTGGGGGCTTTATTTTTGAAGTGATATTCCCAAAGATTTCGATTTTTTTTTTTTGATAAGGGCTCCTTATGTAATACAAGCATCGATAAAAATACAATGTTTAGGCCACAATGCCTCCTTTCCTCACCCCGAGTGTCTTATTTGTCCTCTAGTTAAATAGTCACGATTACCTTTTTTTCACAAAGCACATCACATGTTAATATGCCTTTCTCTTTTCTTCATATGGATATCTAGGGATCATATCACACTCCATAGTGCAATGGATCTCGTTATGCACAAACCACTTGGGTATTTCTAATGCCATCAAAGGCCCAAGTTCTTTCCCATCTTCAAAACTTTTCATTCTTATTCAAAAACAATTTTGTCAATTTGTCCAGCAAATTCAAAATGATAATGCCCAAGAATTCTTCGATCATTAATGTTCTTCACTAATTCAATGTACATGGCATTCCTCATGAAAGTTTCTACATATATATCTCTCAACAAAATGGTGTTGTTGAAAGAAAACATCGTCACCTTCTTGAAGTAGCTTGTCCCCTAAAATATCAAGCTCTATTCCGAAAAAAGTTCTGGGGAGACTGTGTGATCATTACAGTATACTTAGTCAATTAGGGGCGCGTTTGTTTAGTTTAAAAATTGCCAGGAATCTAGAAGAAAAAGTCCTGGGAACAATGGAAGAACGTATAAAATTTTGTTTTTGATTGTAAAAAATTCTGTTTTGGAATAGAAAAAGAACAGAAACACGTTTGGTTATGTACAAAATTTCTGTTCTAATTTTTTTTCCAATTGTTTTTTTAATAAAATGTGAACTTGGTATTAAATTATCATTCTCATGAAATGCTTATCAATTTAATTTTGTTCATATTAAGTGAAAACAAACATTCTAAACTTGATCATATTTGCTTTGAACGGAATAAATATTTTAAGTTCGTACCAAAATTTTCCAGTTTGTTTTTTTAAAAATAAAGTGTAAACTTGACTTTGAATTCTCATTATCATAAAATGTTCATCAATTTAATTTTGTTCATGGTGAGTAAAGTCAAACATTCTGAACATAATTATAAGTGCATACTCTGAAGAAAAGTTTATAAATAAACTTTGTTCCAAATTGTTCTCACGTGCCTTTTTTTTTTCAATAAAGTGTAAACTTGGTATTGCATTATAACTCTAATGAAATGCTCATCAATTTAATTTTGTTCATAGTTGTTGAAGGCAAACATTTTGAACATGATCATGTGCATACTTAGAACAAAATTTCATAAGTAAAAATCCCACCATAAGAGCTACCTAAAAGAAGAATACTTCATAGATCTCTACGTAGACCCTTTCATACATAACATCATGATAATGAAGTAATATAGTTCATTGTTCAACTTCATCACATTGGATTTGATAAGTGAATACTTAAAAACAAAATTACAAAAGTCAGAAACACAAAGTCATGAAATTTCAGGCATATTATGATCCTCGCCATTTTATTTGCAATCCTTGTCCTAAGCATGTTTATTCCAGGTGCATCATGCAATGTATCATCTGCAACCTCCAATTCTGTAGGTTCGCATGGATATTCCGGATCTCCATATATGGAAAAGTTTCTATCCATCGCATCTTGATCACGAATATAATTGTGGAGAGCACAACAAGCAATTACAACAAATGCTTGCTTCCGAATTGTAAATGGAGGCATCTGTCTCAAAATGGTGAATCGATTCTTTAATGCCCCAAATGACCTCTCAATTACATTTCTCAATGAAGAGTGCTTTTTGTTGAACAATTCTCTTGCTGTCCTTGGTTGTCCCCATTCCTCTATACTCGCTTAGATGCCGCCAAAGTGCTGCATAACCTGAATCTACCACGTAATATTTCCTGTAACATGCTTATCAATTTAATTTTGTTGTGATATTGAACCATAATATATAATCATAAAATTGTCTTCATAAACAAAGAGGTGGTGTCGGGAAATTGCAGTTGCGGATTTTTCTTGAAAGCACACAATCGTTGGCAGATCCTTCCCATCCAGCATACACGAAAGTAAATTTCATATCGAAAGAGCAAATACACAGCACATTCTGGGTTGTTCCCCATTACCTCTAAATGGAATCTGCTGAGACTTACGATAGATGGGTGCCATCCATAGCACCTACGCAGCCCTGTTAATATATTAACAATCAATATCATATAAGATTATCAAGTACATGTATGGTATAAAATTTAAAATCATACCTTGAAATAGCGTTTATGACTAGGATCAATAAGAATTTCTTGTGGAATGACGTCAAGGACGGTGGTTTGATTATCTCCTTTGAAAATTTGATATAAATTTGAGTTATTGTGAGTAACCACATAAAAATTAATCGACTATCTTTCAACCAACCCCTTATCCTCATTAAGTCACATAAATTCATAAATTCTAAATGCTTCATATATCCTATCCGAATGTCCATGAACAATCTCCCTTATCCATTCTCCTCCTGATAATTGACTGTCCCTAATAGGTTCTCTCGTATGGAGGATGTCTCCAATCTACCAATATGTTAATGTCATCACCCGGATATACAATCACAAAAATGACCAAAACATCAATATAGATTTTGAAAACACATCTTAATAATAATTAATAACATGGTTTATCTACTAAAGAAATTGAAGAAGGCCAATCCTCCTTGGTGGGTATCATAATGAAAGCCTCCCTCCATTCACGATTGATCTAGAGAAATCCACTAGGAAAAGTTCTATCCACTTTATTGAAAGTAGTGCGGTTTCCACCTCATCCAAATCAGTAATGTAATCATATATGTGAACAATCTCCCTTATCCATTCTTTTTTTTTTCATGAGGATGTCTTTCTTTTCCAAGAAGAGTTATCTTCAAACTGGATTGGTTGCTCTTTCTTCTCCGCTTACCATCATCTATGGTATCCAATGAAATCATTTGCATTGCTACCATCATAGTCACCACCTCCACCTGCATTGACACCATCTGCACCGCCACCACTATTGTCACCCCGTACATTGTCATCATCATTGTCATCATGGCACATCCTACGGCATAATTCCCAGTAGCATATGTACCACCAAAAATAATACAAAGCTATCTTGCCCACTCGACATTATCCTACAATTTTACAATAATGACATTTCAGCAATATAATCATACATTTCACATCTGTAATAATATCAAAATGACCACAAGTAACTCTTTGTTGACATTATCCCAACCACTGTTGTTTCAGTTTGTTTACCTTGTTCCTTGAACCATGGTAAATTTTACCAAAGACTTTATTGAAAGTGGAAGAGGTGCGGTTTCCCTTTTTGACCTCATACAACCGATAAGTATATTGTTATAGACTTCCACTTTGCATTATGGCATTGAATCCATCACATGAGTTATGAATTACATCATTAACATAAAACCGTAAGAACCATATACAAAATTAGCATGGTGGTATACCCCATCTATTTTGTGAATGGTCCAACTAAATTATAAGATCCATTAAGAAAATGCAACGTGCGGATGATTGTTTCCAAATGCAGCAAATTGCGATTTATGTGGCAGGGACTGGCAAATTCGGAACAGAGCAAGGGAAAAAGAGTATGTCTTCGTGGATTGGCACCGGCAAGGCGGAATTTTGGATGGATCTACCAAAGTTCTCAAAGCATCAGCGTTCACTTGAGAATGAATCAACCAATTGAGGATGTACCTTAAGTAAAGAAAAATTCAACACAATAAGCAATAAGGCAACAATGAAACAGCAACCTCCATTCTTTGCAAATCCATAACTTAAAGAGAAAAAATCGAAGCATTATAGTCATAAGATATCAACGATCTCACATAATGTATAATCCCCAACATTCCTACAAAAAAAAAGAACAACGTTGTTCTTATAGATTCACAAAGAATGTACTAAATGAACAAGTCGACAACATTGTTCTTCTCACGTGCCTTTTTTTTTCTGTTCTTTTCTTTTTTCACTTTTATTTTTCTCCTCCCCTTTAGTCTACCCCTCTACACGTTCTCTTCTTCGGGCGCGTCATCTTCTTCCTTTTGTCTTTCTCCCCTTGAGTCGCAAGGGTTCATAGAGACACACAGAAAATACTAATATTATTTTTGGCAGGAGATATTTGTTTAAGTTCACAGAACAGCAACTCGTCATGGTGTCGAGGAATGCCAGCAAAGGCCAGGTATACGTGCTTAAGTGCTCGAGGGGGAGAAACCGAAAGATCCAACCTTTGCCCGCCCAACCACCCTTCAACACGGCCGCTGCAAACCCCACACACTGACTCACAGTCAAACCGAAATCGCTCGCCAGCTGAGTTACCTGTTGAAACCAGGCCATCTATTCTTTTTCAAGCGAAACACAGGAAAATGATGAAATGTGGGCTCTCAAGATACTCCAAACGCGTTTTTGTTCTTTTTGTTTGTTTAAAAACAAAAAAAAAAAGTGCAAACAAATAGATGGTGGAAGAACTTCTTTTGATTGCTTTTTGGGAAATGTCCGAATATTCAGCACCTTTGTATTTTTGGCTGTTTAAGTTACATGTCTACTGTGGGCTCTCAAGATAAATTGGGTTCTCGTGCCCTCAAATGAGTATTTATGGGATACCCTAATCTACATAGGGGATATTTGGTTTATGATCTATCCACTAGGTAGTTTCTTGTAATCATATATGTTTTTTTTTTCTATGAGGATGTCTTTCTTTTCCAAGAAGAGTTATCTTATCATCAACAGACTAATATGGCTACTGCTCATCAATCATTTTTGACCAAAGATGACTTTTTGCCTCTACAACCGATAGTGGTTCCTCATATGGCATCCTTGGTTCCTAAATATGATGTGGTCTCACCATTAAATGCAACTAATGGGGTTCCCAGTGTTTTAGAAGAGCTTTCTAGGAATTCTCAATCATCCACTCTTTTAGGTGATATATTTATGGAATCACAAGGAATTATTCCACTTATTGCCCTAGCCCCTCCTTGATGTTCCAATCACACTATATGATCGCCCACTTGGATAGTAGACTACATTTATCCCACATTAGAGTCATTTGGTACACACTATCCTATCTGATCATATTTTAGCTTCGCTCGACTTTCACTTGAATACATGTGCTAAATTATTAAAATATCTAAAGGACCGGAACTATCTTCATATGATGAAGCTGCAAAAGACCCTCATTGGCAACATGCCATGGCAGACGAATTACAAGCATTAATAGAAAACAAGACTTGGGACATTGTTCCGATATCGACTCACTAGAAATCTATTAGCTGCAAATGGGTTTACAAGATCAAATACAGGATGGATGGATCCATTTAATGCTATAAGGCAAGACTGGTGGCCAAGGGTTTCACATAGTGAAAATATTTTGATTACACTAAAACATTCTCACCATTAGCAAAGGAAGTCACCACTCATTCCTTTCTTTCCATTGCCGCTCTTCGTGATTGGTCCCTTCATCAATTGGACGTTCATAATGCTTTTCTCCATGGAGAGTTAAAAGAGGAAATCTACATGAATCTTATACCGGGTTTACGTAAATAGGGAGAGAATCGAGTGTGTACTCTTCATAAATGTGGCATCCCAAAAAATTCAAGACAAGCTCTAAGATGTATTAAAGCCCATAATTAGGTAATGAAATTACCTATGGTTTATGCTTTAGCCATTAGTTTTCTCTTAGGACTAAGTAATATATGCTTGTGTTCATGATTCTTTTTATTTATTTGTTAATGAGAATAATCTATTCTTGGCTATGCACCTCATAGACTAAATTCCTATAAATAAAATGTTACAAGATTTTGGCCATGTGGAATTTAAAACTTAAAATCTATAAAAGAAAGAATAAAAGGTGAAATTTGATTTTTATTTATTTAGGTTTGGGCCTTAGGCCCAAGAGTGGATTTTGATGGGCCAAGATGGCCGGCCCATTGAAGCCCACAAAGGGGCTATCGTCAGCCACAAGGGAGGCCAGCCCAAGTGAGGCCCAAGAGGAGTGGCCGGCCCAAATACCCCAAGCCCACTTTGCATGGGCTTTGCCAAGTGGCAAGGAGAGAGAGAGTGGCTGGTTGGTTTTTGTCCAAGCCAAAGAGAGAGAGAGAGAGAATTGCGAGAGAGAGAGGGGCGCCGAGAGGTGAGGAACCGAGGAGGAGGAGGAGGAGTCGCCGCCCGTTTGCCGCCCGTTCGTCCGCTATGTGCCGTCATTCTCTTGAGTTTAGAGGCAAGTTGGGATCCACTTCCTACTCTTGCTTGTGTGTCTTGCATGTGTGTTTGGAGTGGTGTCAAATTTTGGGTGGTTAGGAGTGAGAAACCGGAGCTAGTATGTGTATTTGTTGAGATAGCTTGCTGTTTTCGTATGAACCGCCTGAACCAGAATCTTGTGAGAGCTTGCATGCATGTTCTGAGTTCGATTTTGACTTTGATTTCTTCATGAAAGTTCTAGCCAACATCTTAAGATACAACATACTAAAATTTTGTATAAAATGGTGGAGATTTAAGGGGTCAAACCCTCACCCTACGAAGACACTAGATCTGGAACGATTTTGCTGACCTTTTGGTAGATCTGTGGTTGCATGTCGATTTTTATCAAGAATATCTCTTCGACTTCTTCATGAAACTTGTAGAGAACATCTTAAAGACTAACATACTCAAATTTGAAGTGAAATGAACAAGTTTAGCCTAGTAAATCGACTTACTCTTGAAGACGGTAAATCTGGAGACGCGGTACTGGACACCCGAGACTTCATGGACCCATATGGTGACTGTTGTTTGGAAATTTGACTTAGATCCCTCAATGAAAGTTGTAGGGGACCTCTTGATGTAAAACATATTCACAATTTAGAGGAAACGAAGAAGAATAAGTGGGTAAAAACTCGGTATTTCGGAGATGACTACACTGGACGTTTCGGTGTGAGAACCAGAAGCTTCGGACGACTATAGGAAATTATCTAAAACGAATATGGCCTAGAAGTCTTCATGAAAAATCTACTTTAGTGTCTTAACTATAACCTGGTAAAATTTCATAATTTTCGGAGGTTTTTCAGGTATTTTAATCGAATTATTTCAAAAACTGCACATTCTGTTTCTATCCGAAATTGCATGCTGTATTTGTGTGAATTATATCTTTTGTGTGGAACTCTATTGGCCATGTGTTTTTCATGAAATCATTATCTTATTGTCTTGTCTATCATGTGCCTTGATTTCATGATTTTTGAGAATCATATGGATATTTAATTTAAATATTTTCTAAAATGGTACAAGCTGGAATTTAATAAACTTCAAAAAGGCATGATAAATGGACTATTCTAAATTGTACGAATTCCTTGAATTTTATTGTTATGAATGATTGTGTCTTGCTGCATGTATGATGATGATTGGTGATGCATGTATGAATCAAATGATGGAAGTGATTTTGTTTGCCATTACATCATATGCCATGCTGAGTTGACACCTAAATTGGTGAACAAGAACAATGATAAATGAGGAAACTGTTTGAGGCGGTTGATAATGCCCTGGGAGTATCAGGATGCCCGAGATGGGGGGTGTCGGATGCCCTGAATGTATAGAGATACATGGCCGGATGGCCTCGGGAATTTCGAGATGCCCGGAATGGTTGGGTGCCGGAAGCCTTGGAGGTCTTTGCCCGAGGGGATGCCTCGTGATGCCAGTTGAGATGCGAGATGCCCGGAATGTGGGGGTACTGGATGCCCGGTGGCCTTAAATGGCTGAATGCCAGAGGTTTTTCTCGCGATGCCAGGATGGGGTGCGAGTGGTGATCGAATTGAAAGTTAAAAGTGGAAATTGAATCATGCATATATGATATGATGACTTGCATATATGATATGATGATGATCACCTATGGCATGGTGACATGCATATATGTTATGATGATGATCACCTATGGCATGATGATTTGCATATATGATATGATGATGATCACCTATGGCATGATGATATGTGTATGATGTGATGATGACCACCTATGGCATGATGATACATGTGTGTGACATAATAATGATCACCTATGGCATGATGACATGTATGTGATATGATTGTGATGAGGATGTATGATGGTATATGCATGGCTTCAAGGTAAGTATGCATGAATGACATGTATTATGTTGCGATTGTATTGTATGATGCATTGAGTGGTTATTGGATCCTTTGCCTGCTGAGTGGTTGTACTCACTCATTCGGGGACCAACATTTCAGATTAGCAAGATGCTGCTCCCTGCTGTCACGTGGGGCATATTTTACGGCATTCCTTCAGATGTAGAGGTCGAGTGTGTGGAGATCGACTGTCCCATCATTCCTGGACTGACTTTTATTCGAGTGCGTGCCTTAGTGATGTACGGCGTGGGCCTAGCTAGGGGCCCTATCATTCAGGAGTTCATATCCGTCCATGTTCGTCGAGACGGAGTGATGCGTGGGATGTTGCCGCCGCCACCACCTAATGCACCGGGATGGGTGTGAGGGCCCGTGCGTGAGAAGTAGGAGCTGCAACTTTTTGGGATGTTAGCCAACACTAGTTGATGGGAGATCTTGCACGATAGATATAGTGGGTCGAGTGTTTCTTTTTGGGGTTGTGGCCAAGTGTAGTTAAAAATCTTGGCCTTTCTTTTGATGTACTGACCCAAGAAAAATCCATCATGAAAATATGTAAATAAAGTGTCATGGCTTTGTCTTTTATTTTGATGATTAGTGGTGTGCAATTGTATCATGGTTGTTGGAGGGAGAGATAGCGAAATTAAATTTTGCTTCCGCTAATGAGTCGCACTGGGACCGTTTTCAAAAAAAAAAAAAAAAAGGAATGTGTGTCTATGATTTACGACGCTTCTTCTAAGAGATGTAGCTAGTGTTCCATTAGGTGTAACGTCAGGTGCCTGTGGCGACCTAAGGTGGTTCGGGGTGCCACATAAATCCCTATATGGACTCAAGCAGGCTTCTTGTTAATGGTATGCCGAATTCACTTATGCAATTTTAGCTGTAAAATTCTAGCAATCCAAATATGACTATGCCATTTTCACTTGGAATTAAGATACATATTAGATTTACTTGCTTAGATATGTTGATGATATACTCCTTATGGGAGTAAGTATGCTAGAAGTGTCAAAAGCTGTATACGATGCTCACTTTGGTGCCAAAAGTTCATTTTCAATCACTTAAGTACCAAAAATTTTGAAAAATGATTATTCCAGTGCCAACGCCAATCTAATTAGCCGAAAATTCGATAATTTTTTAAGTTGACGTGACTCACCGGAGAGTACAATGAACATGCAAACAAAAAAACAACGCCGTTTAGCGTATTTCCTCCTAAGTAAGAACCCTAAATCCCCAAATTAAAAGAGAACTAGAAATTCAAAATCCTAAATCCCCAATTTGAGTGTCCACTTCAATTTTCTCCCAGACTTATTAACTCTATCTTGCAAATAGAGGGCAGAAACTTTAGCGACGGCTTACATTTGTTTCAAAAAGGCAAATTAAATGGTGAATGTTATTGAGTTACCGAGTCCAAGAAGAACATCTTAGACTTCGTTGAATTCCGGGAGAAGATTCCATAAATGCGATAGATATAGAAAAGGCTCAAAGTGCAAATATTTCAAATGAGTTGGTGCAAAATTTTCCGGTCAAGTGACAGACGTGATTTTGGAGTTATTCGAAGGTTGATATTAATCTCCACTTACATTAATAGATGAGTTGGAGGATGTCAACTCAATACAAGCTCAAATAAAGGGTTTAACATCTTTAGTCAACCATTTGAAGAGGGAGGTTTCAAGGCTGAAAATTGAAAAAAAAAACTATTCTCGAGTATTGATTGTATTATTATTCTCTTATGTAGTCTATTCAAATGTTAAACGAATGATGAGAAAAGTTTGTTTGTCCACCATAGTTGAATACATTGAATATATACTTGTATTGAGTTATTTGTAAGTAAAATGTGTTCTTGATTTGCTGCAATTTTTGTATGGAACAAAAGGTTTTATTGCAATTTATGGTAGAAATGGTGGTAGAAATGGAAGTTGGAGTTTGAATTCATTGGTTGGGAGCATTTAAAAGTTTTCTTGCTTACTTGTACATTGTTAATGTTTGTTTTGCTTATTTTTTGCTTTAGATGTAATGATTTACTACATTTTTTGCTTGGTAATGGTTTGCTGCAATTATTACTGCAAACCATGGCAACATTAAGGGATGGTGACAAATTCACAATTGACTATTTCAATGCTATAAGTTATTAATAATGATCACTCTAGTACTAAATTTTTCCGAAAGTGATTATTTAAGTACCAATTGCAGTTAAAAAGTGATCATTTGTGTTGCATAAGTTTTTTTAAAAAAATAATAATATATTAGTTTCAAATATCACTTGGCTTACACCAGTTGTGGTGCATTTTGTTCTTGCATCAACCCATACAGATGTTGATGTAACAAGATACACTAGTACTTAAAATTGCACTAACACTTGTATGTACTCATCTAAGGAGAGGTAGCACCCACAACTTCAACTAGCAACAATATATGCACATATCACTTCTAAAAATAACATCAGTCTCATAACAACGTTGCACCAGTAGCAAAAAAATTATACAGCACACAACCCCATTCGAATTACCAGCTGAAACCAAAACAAGAGAGAATAACAAAAACATCCATTGCCATTGACTTTGATTGATTCTTTACAAAGGAAAAATATGTCTGACTTCACTCCTAGATCATTCAAGGTTTAGCACCCTCCTCAAAAAAATAATGACAATATGCACCATCCTTAAAAAGCAATGGCAACAACTCTCATCAATGAAGATACAATGTCTAGCACATTCCTTAAAAAAAAAAAAAAAACATAAAAAAGAAATCATATCCAACACCCTCTCATCAGTTAATATGCACAATACTCTTACCTCATTTTCCTTTTGGAGTTTTGAATTGATTCATAATCCAAGCATTATTTTGAATTAGATGTACAGGTTCTTTAACTAACCTTTCTGTTATATCCTTATCCTCCTTCTTGGCAGCAACTAATTTTTTTAGCATGTGTTATTTGTTGGTCCATAGGATCACTATTGCTTCCATGATTAGTTGGTTGAGATGGAATTGGTGTTGGATTTTTTTTTTTTTTGGCTGTTTTAGAGCTGTACCTGCTATTTTCTTTTTTGGAGCACTCTTCTTTAGCAGCACCATTGACTCTTGAGTTAGCCTATCTTAAGAAATAAGCACCTTTGAAGTACTCCCAAGCTACAAAAACATAACTATATTATCAACAAAATGAATTGAAGCACTACCAATTGAATACATGAGCCCTATAAATCTTATATTCAATATAGTCATTTTAGTACATTCACCTATGTAAATCTTATAATCATATTACCTTAATATTTTTCCGAAAGCCTCTCTTATTTGCTATGATGCATTAATTTCAGTAGCAATTTATGGGGGAGCAACTTATGTAACTTGTGTAGTTTCTTGTTTTTTCAGCTGAGAAACACATAACAAAATTAAATTTTGGCTCATAAAAGATAAACATAGCAATGTACAACTTATTGGATATTTTTTCCTCGTTTGTTCAATAGTAGACTCAATTGTTGTTGTTGTTGCCTACTTGTATCAATTCTTGTCCTTGCACTTGGGCCTACAATAGGGCCTTTTATTAGCCCTTTAGTAGGCCTTACAACAATACACTATATCAAGACTATGACCGACTAGAATAAATAATTAGACATCTATTTATTTTCATGGTGGAAACAAATGGATAAAACTTTTCAAATTAATTAAAGGTGAATGACAGAGGAAAATGACAAGAGAAGCTAGTGCATGGTCAACGATCAAACTTTATTGAATATGAATTGAAAGTTACTGAGGCAAAGGGGATATTTATTCTATAGAAGGGCTTTCAATCTGCCCTTCACTAGGCATTACAATAGGGTCTTTTGTCCTCCTTTCAATAAGCCTAACAATAAGCTCTTTAGTAGGCTTTATTCCTAACTCTAAATCAGCCCTTTGCCTCTTGCCGTTGATGTTTCTTTTTTCAGCTCACAACCATTCTTATTGTGCCATTTCTTTTGGCAATGGGAGCATTTCATTTTTATCCCAGTCATATTCATTCTCTAATTCGATGCCTCTTCCTACTGTATTATTCATCTCCTTTTTGGCTTTCCTAGCTACTTCTTTAGTGGCAAAGGTAGATGGCCTTCACGATTTGTTATCTCTTAAAATTTACTACTTTTAATAGGTTGCATCATGAATTCATACAAAGCAAGGTATAAGTTTTTTTTTTTTTTGTACCAATCATAGAGGTAATCCTCTGAGTTTTGTTACTTCATCTGAATGGCACAAATCGCGCACGTGCATAGGAAATTTCATTTAGTTGCCAGGTTCAATATAAACACTTTATTCTATTTAGATTGACAACATACTTATCATAATTTTCAATGATCTTACATTCATTCTCTCCATTTTAAATCGGATGGCATAACCTACTAGCAGCAACATTTGCATCCAATCTTTTCACAATCCTAGAACCACAGTCTCTAGTCCACTTTGTAACCTCATCTCTTTACCTGTGCACTCTAGTTATGACCATAACTCAAATATTATCAAGTATGTTGATGATCGGTTTGCACCTAACCTCTAAAATTCTGGCATTACACTAAGGTTGTTGTCAATGATATTATATTTAAACTCTTCGCTAAAGAAGGCTTGACATCAGTGCTTAGCTTTTGTCTAGAAGACTACATTAAAACCTTCATTTGTCAGCTCCAACAACCCCTATTTAGCTAATTTGAATTAGTCATGTTGGTCTTTTTTATCTGCCAGAACGATTTTTACAGCTTATCTCCTTTGAAGTTCTTTGGCCAGTTTATGTTTATATGCATCGCGCGCATTCTAAGTCAGCATATGGCATCATCTCAGCCAATGCAGAAACGAGCCCCTACAAAAGTTCAAACCAACAAAATCAAGTCAGAAAAAATATGCAAGTAATTAATATTAAAAATAAATGGGATAAGTGCTCCAAAAGTCCTACAACTTGGCACGAAAATGCATATGAGTCCTAAAACTTGCAAAAAATGCAAATAAGTCCTAAAACTTGTCAAAATGTTTCATTTGAGTCCTAAAATCGATGCCGTTAGTCTTTTCTGTTAAAAATGCTGACATAGTATTTTAAATTATTTTTTATTCATTTTTTTAAAAAATAGATTTAAAAACTAAAAAATTAGATTTATTTATTTTATGTTATTTTCACCAAAAACTGAAAAGTAAAAAGAAAAAAATGTTTTTGAAAATTGTTTTAAAAAAAAATCAGTAGCTCCTCTCCCTCGCCGCCGTCGCCGCCGCCCATCGCCGAGCGGTCGGTGACGGTTGCCAGCCCAGGCGGCTTCGCCAACCCAGGCGAGGGCCGGCAACCGTCGCTAGCCTTGGGCGAGGCCTCATCGGCCCTCACTCATGGCCGGTGAGGGCTGACGAGGCCTTGCCTAAAGCCGATGATGACTCACCCGGGGCAAGCGACCACCGCCGACCCCCACTAGGGCCGGCGATCTAGGCCCGCCGGCCCTCGCGAGGGGCCGTCGGCTGTCACTCGCCCGGGCGAGCCTCATAGAAATTGGTGAGCCTCACCAGCCCCAAGCAAGGGCCGACGAGGCCTCACCCGGGCTGGCGATCGCCGCCCACCCCGGGCGAGGCCTCGTCGCCCTCACTGGGCCGGCCACCCCTGACTAGGGCCGGCAACCGTCGCCCGGCCCCTCCGGCGATGGGCGGCAGCGGGGGAGAGAAGCCGCTGATTGTTTTTTTAAACAATTTTTAAAAATAATTTTTTTCTTTTTTAGTTTTTGGTGAAACTAAGATCAAATGAATAAATCTATTTTTTAAATGAATAAAAAAATTAAAAAATCCACGCGGAAAATAAAAAAATAATTTAAAATTTTTACCGGAAAATGTTAATGGCGTCGATTTTATGACTCAAATGAAATATTTTGACAAGTTTTAGGACTTATTTGCATTTTTTGCAAGTTTTAGGACTCAAATGCATTTTCGTGCCAAGTTGTAGGACTTCTGGAGCACTTATCTCAAATTAATTGACAATGGTATTATCTTATATTGATTGCTTATGAATGCCCATCATTTTCCGTTGGTTATCTCAAGATTAGCCATTAAAAACTTGAGGAATCCAAACCAAGTATCATTGTCCTCTATCTTCATCACCACCCAAGTTATCGGAAACATTTGATTGTTGGCATCTTTTCTCACAATAACCAATAACTCCCTTTTACATAAACCTTTTAGAAAGCCTCCATCCGATCCTACAACTTTTTTACAACTAGCCAAGAAACCTCGTTTGCATGCATCAAAACATACATAAAATCTATCAAATCTAGGCTCACAAGAAGGCAATGGTCTCTCCATACCCTTTATATATACCATACTAGATGGGTTTTGAAGAGTGCATTCGCAAGCATAATCTCATACCTATGCATATTCCTTCATTGTACCAACCCATTAATATTTTCATCACCATTAGCTTAGCTCTCTTGTGTTGATTCCTTGACACATTAACCCCTAGTTGCTCCTTCACTAATAACTGAAATTGAGTACTCTTGATCTCAGGCATTATTTTGATATTATTAAAAAAATACTTCGACAACCACACACATATTACCGTTCTATCGTAAAAAATAATTGGATAAGTATACTCTTCCTAGAAAAATCTAATTTGGAATGACCCCTTTCCGCTCAGCGCGCTGTAGAGTTTCAATGGATAATTAAGTTGTGAGCACTTAGCTTTTATAAATTCTTTTGTATTTCTAATCAATTCAATGCTTCTCTATTCAACAATGGAGCTCTTGACAACAGCTTTTTTAACTGTTGTTGCGACCAAATTTTTCGAGTGTGAACCACCTAGGGTTTGACTAATGGATTGTTAAGCCTAGACTTAACTCGGGCTCTCCCAAACCCATACCAATTCGCGACTTAGGTTTGAATTGTTAACATGCAATTGAATTTTAACTAGAGTCGCCACTAATCTATTTTTGGTGGGTCGATTAGAAACCCTAGTAAAGTAACGGGAGATTTACTTTACTCCTACGAACCAGATACTAAGGGTACGGGGACTTGGTTACGTTAGATTTCTCTAATGTCCTTTCGGTACATTTCTTTTTATTTTTGAAAAATGTTTGGCAAGCAATTTGGATTGATTTTAAATCTATTTCCCTAACATGTGAGGTGTTCATGCAGGTGCGCAAACCACAATTTAACACCCAAGAACTTACCTCAAAGCAACAAAAGCATCTGCATTGTTAAATTAAAATCCACATCAACCTAGATATGGTTTCTAATTAACAAGCAATTTCTTTCTTTTTGTTTTCACTTATTAAACAAGACTATAATCCATATGCAATGCAATGCTTTTAATCTAATATAAAATGATATGGCATGGCAACATGTCCTAAACATATGAATAAAAATTTTATGATCTCTTAATGAACATGCAATTGTTAAATATGCAATTTAAATTAACCAAAATGACTTAATTCTAATGACGTGCAATGCAATGCAATGACGTACAAAATTATTTCAACTAAAATGACATGCGACATATAATTCAATATGCGAGTTATATGTCACGCGACATTTATTAAATGACCTAATCTAATGACGGACAATTTCTAATTAGAAATGAACCTAACAATAATCACTAAAATGACATGCATTTCATGAACCTAATTCTATATGACATGCAAATGACATTTTTTATTTTAAAAATGCAATCTATCCTAGAAATTGCAACTAATTTATCCTAAGACAAATTTTATGAAATTTGAAATGATCTAGCTAGATTAAGATTCTATCTAATTTAAACTAGGGATTAAGTCATATTAAATCCTAATTTAAACTAAGACATTATCTAAATCTAAAATGCAATTTATCTAAAAAAAATGATCTAAATTTAAAATGAAACATGCAATTCTAATCTAATATGCACAATGATTTTTTTTGTGTTTTTCTTTAAGAAATTCGAAATTAAAACTAACATGCAAAACTAACAACCTAAATGATTGCACTTTCTTTTTGGATTTTTTTATTTAAAAGTTCAAAAATAAGATTGCGATTTTAAACTAAGACTAGGAATATTCTAAAGCAAATCTATTCCTAACTTAAGTATTTTTTGGATTTTTCTTTTACGAAAATAAGATTGACTCAACTAACTTGACGATGGCAAATCAAACAAGATAAGATTGATATCCAAAAATTAGCGAACCATATCTCGCGCATGAGATCGGGTTGGCCAATTTTAAATTAAATCGCGAATCGAATCTCGGGCTTGAGATTGGATTGTCGATTTTTGTAAGAGATTACGAGTCAGATTTCGGGCGTGAAAATCGCACTGTCAATCCCTAATTTGAAGAGCACTTTCATGTTGGAATATCAGTCATGTATCAATGAATAATCACACTAAAAAACAAACAAACTATAAACTATATAAAAATAAAGATAAAATAATAAAAAAAAAACTACCTAATCTGATTTTTTTGTCTTTTATGTTTTTTTTTTCTTCCTTCCTTTCCACGCACAGCTGTGGATCTCCAAGGGGAGCCGGCTAATCGGTTCGGCAAAAGGAGGCTCCGGCCAAGGTGAACCAACGGTGGCAGCAACACAGGAGCCGAGCTAGGGAGGCTTGGGTCCGGACGGGCAGGGCCGGCGTTGGGCGGATCGGCGTCGGTGCTCGGCGGCGTGGGCGCGGCAGGCTTGGGCGTTGCGGGTCGTTGTTGGCGGACGAGCGGAGCAACGGCGGGCAGAGAGCAGACCGGCTCGGCGGAGAGCTGGCGCGGGTTGCAGACGAGTCGAGGGCGAGATCGGCGTTCCGGCACGGCAGATCGGGCTCCGAGCGAGTGTAGAGACGGAGGTCGAGGGGGTCCAGCAGCTGCCGCGGGTGAGCGATGGCAGGAGGGAAACGGCAACAGCGTCGAACTCCAGTGATGCTACTGGGTCGCGGACAGAAGCGGCTTCGCTGCTGCAATTGAGAAGGGGGTTGAACAGCTTCTGGCGAGGCGGCACGTGATGGTGTCTTCTAATCTCGAGTTGCTGCTCCGGTGCAGCAGATTGGGTAGTAGCAAAACAAGAGGCGCGGCAATGGCAGACGCGGTGACTGGCTCGGGTGCCGCGGAAGGTTGCTCGTGCTGGTCAAGGGGCAACGGCGTCAGGCGTCGTGGATCGGCAAGGCGGAGCGGCGAGCGTAAAAGAGCGAATCCGCTGGGGAAGAAGAACAGTGTTCCTCTTCTCCTCTTTTTAATTCTTTTCTCTCTCTTCCTATCACTCTCACGTCCTCTCCTTTTTCTCTTTTCACTTTTTCCTTTTGCTTTTTCCTCTTCCTCCACCAAAAGAAACCCTAGCGAAAAAAGCCCCTCAAAAGCCTTCCCTTTTTTTTTTTTTCTCTTCGTATGCATCCTTTTATAGGCGAAACAAAACATGATCTTTTTTGTTAATATTTTCATCTCACGAATATCGCTTATAACCTCTTGATCACAAAAATCCTTATCCCAAAAATATTCTCCGCCGATTTCATCATCTATTGATAAAGATAAGATTACAATGCGATTTTTTTAATTTCCAAAAATCATCATAATATCGCATCAAGATAATTAATTAAACATAACAACGGGCTTAGGTTAATTTTCTCCTTTCGTGGGCCTAGCCCAGCCTGCTAATTTAAAACCCAAAACCACTAATTCGACGCATCCGCCACCGGTCCAATAAATAAATGTAAAAAAAATGCAAATTTAAAAATAAATGCAATCTAAATCTATATGCTATGCAATTAATAAAATTAACCCATAATTTCCTATGCAATAAATAAATAAACTAAATCGTCAAAATTTAGGTATCAACAACTGTTTGACATCATCAAATTTTATGTCTATAAACAAAATAAGTTTATCAACAATTGGATCGTAGCAAAGGTTTTTACTTTTTCTTCCATGTGTAGATTTTTTATCATTATTGCCAAGCTCATTCTTAAAACCAACAGTCTCATCACCACAACTTTTTTCATCTTTACTTCTATTACCTTTAACTGGAACTCCATCCCTATTTACTAGCCTGGGCCTTTCTCCTATGACTGCAATTTTTTTTTTAAAAGAAATTCTCTTTGCTTTTGTCTTGACCATGCCATTCATCATTATCTTGTCACTTGACAAATTTACTGTTGCTAAATATTCATCTTATAATTTACATAATACAACAATTTACCATTCTAATCCAATGAAGTCTTCATCGCCTACATCTTCGATTGAGATTTCATGACCTCTCCCTATTTGCTCATCTCTATCAATATAATTTGTTTCCCTCTCCTCCCTTACTTTCCTCTCATTTTGTCCTCCATCTAACCTGAACTCATCCCCAACCTTATTACTCGCTTGAATGGCATCCCTCACTTCTCCTCTTTCAATGGTTTGCTCAGCCTCATCCTCACCCTCACCCTCACCATCCTCATCATCATTATAATACTAAACATATACTTTAGCTTTGTTGCCGTGAAGATAATGGTAATGATATCCTTAATATTATAATATCATTATCGCCATTAAAAAAAAAATCCCAAACCATCTTTCAATTCCTTTCCAAGAACACAATAATGCAGTTTTTGTACTTTGTATTGTAAAAAATACAACAAATCCCTCACAAATTCAATATATGATGGCTTCTCAATATTGATATAAATAGTACATTCATTTTTGTCAAAAGAAATAAAGGCAACCATAATAAACAATGAGGCCTACATAATTTTCATCCATGTCGATACTGTACCAAAGGAGAAAAAAAGTCATTGAATCAACAACTTCACATACAGGTCATTGTCGTTTTGTCGAAAGAAATAAAGGCAACCAATTTATTCAATCTGATCCCATTACAAAAATAAAGGAAGTCGGATTGAATAAATAAAGTGAGGTCTCTACCACCCATTTTTCAATTCAATTATATTCAGTCTCCCATAGAAGCACTCCAACTAATTAAACAAAGTGAGGTTCCACCATTGCTTTCCTCTAAGCCGAGCTCTCATTTTCCCTTTTGCGCACTATTTTTCTATTCAGTCCCTACAAAATAAAACAGATCATATTATTAAATAAAAGTGAGGTCCCCACCATTTTCCCTCTGAGTCGAGCCCTCAATTTGCCCTCTGCGCCCTAATTTGCCCGTCGGAACTCTAAATTTTCTACTCAATTAACCCATAGACAGAACATGACAAACCTAAGTGAGTGAAAGTTAAGGACATAACCACCAAATGGTAGCAAATGATAGTGCAACTATAACGATGGCCGAGCGACGGTGGGCGAGTGAGCTATGGACGGCATCAAGTGAGGATTGTAGTTTGTATGCGGATGACGGACCCTAATTTAAATCCCCTTTCAGCAGCACCGTTTTGGCCATATGAGCCATGCAGCTCTGTTTTTGTAGGAGAGTCCACATATGATGACAAAACGACATCGTTTCTTAGGAAGAAAGGAAAACGGCGTCATTTATTCCATTCCACATGCACTACCTTTTTAAATTTTTGTCATGTCAATTTTTTTTTTAAATATAAAAGCCACATAACCAATTTGATCGGAATTTCTCGTCGGTGATACCAAAATAATCATTTTTTCTCTAATTTGGCACTTAAGTGATTTGACAGAAACTTTTGACACCAAAATAAATACCTTATATAAGTTTTAACACTTCTAGTGTACTTTCCCCCTTATTATAGTAAATGATTAAAATGCTATTGAGAAGCTTAAAGGGTATATGCACTCCACTCTTCGAATTAAGGATTTGGGATCTCCCAAATATATCATTGGAATAGAGATTGCGTGATTAGATAAGGGACGTTGTCTCAGTCAACGCAAATTTGTCCTGGAGATCATATCAGAAGTAGGATTATCGAGATCCAAACCAGCAGTCATTCCAACAAAATAGAATGTTAAGTTGACTACAACTGAGTATGATAAGGGATTATCACCCTTGAATAAAGATCATTTGCTCATAGGCCCTTCTACTTATCTGAGACTCGTCGGAAAGCGCATTTATCTAACCATGACCAGACTCGACATATGCTATGCCATGCAGATTCTTAGCCATTCATGCATAACCCAAAACAGTCCCACATGAATATTGCATTGAAAGTAATAAAGTACTTGAAGGGATGTCCAATTTTAGAAATATTACTGTCTCAGAACAACAATATGAAGATGATAGCGTATGGTGATACGGATTATGCAAACTGTCCAATGAGTAGAAAATCTATTACGAGGTTTTACAACAAATTGGGGGACTCATTACTCTCTTGGAAGACAAAGAAACAATCGGATGTTTCATTATCAAAAGCCGAAGCGAAATATCGAGCAATGGCAAAGATTATTTGTGAAATAGTCTTGATAAGAGGACTACTCCAATATCTTGATGTGTAGATAAAAGAACCAGCCATCTTATTTTGTGACAATAATGTTGCACTTAAACTTGCAATGAATCTGATTTTTCATGAAAGAATGAAACATATAGAAGTCGATTGTCATTTCATCAAAAACAAGATTCAGGATGGAGTAATCACAACAAAAGGAATAAGAATAATAGAGTAGCCTACAGATACCTTTACTAAATCTCTATGTCAGAGGCAACATGTGAATCTATTAAGCAAGCTAGACGTTCTTGACGTGTACAAACTGCCAGCTTGAGGGGGAGTGTACTATCGCACTTGATTGATCTTAATGGGTTCATCAATTAAAAACTTAAATATTGTATAATTTGGGGATCCGATTCTTTTATTCTGTGTATTTTATAATATTTTTTCTCCTTAATTAGGTTGACCATATGTATTGTATATAGGGCTATGATTGTATAATGTTAAGTGTGAGAAAGCAATACATACATCTTATTCCCAAATTCTCAATTTCTCTTCATCCTTTAATATTCTGACAATATAAACAACGATCTATGGTGTTATTTGCACCATTAAATGCAAACATTCTATACAAACACACAGTATAGGGCTAGTACGGCTGCAGTGAGAGCGTGGACTCGCGCAGGGTTATGGATGCAGGCACTAGGACCATGGTGGGTGCTTTGGTGGTGGCTGTTGTTAGCGCCAGTAGTGCCAACATATATGGGGATCATAGCCGCACTGCCTTTCGAAGATGACAATCCCAATTCACTATTAGTCCCACCCTCGCCCACTCCATGTGCGCTGCCTCCAACATAGCCACTATGTGGAATGGCACGGCGAAATTGGTGCTATGCTTTATGTCACTCCTCCCTTTTCCGTCTAGTCGTCTATCTAGCGAGTTGGTTTTCTGTGACGAGTTTGCAAAAGACTATGAGCGTAAAAGATAAGCTTTTGACAAAGTGAAAAAAAAAAAAAAAAAGGAAAAAAAGTGGACTTCAACTCAATTGTAAGGAAAAGCAGTGTAGAGAGAGAGTGAGACCAAGAGCCCCCTTCGGGGAAAAGAAAGAAAAAGGAGAGAGGAGAGAAAGGAGAAATTTTTTCCCATACTCACAATCCATGTGAGTCCCAAAGCTGACTCAACTCTATTTTGCAATGTCATTAAATGTTTGCGCCCTTTGTTCGTTCGGTCAAAGTAGTTTCAAACTTAGGGCTTAAAACTCGGAATTATTGGAGATTCATGTGGCGAAATTCGATTTTTGAGTCGTTGAGTTGAGTATTTTCATAGAAATTATATTTTAGGGTGTTGTGAAGTTATAGGATTATACAAATCGTAATTTGAGCTTAGAGTTTGCCTGGAATAGAATTTTTAAGTTCAGCGTGGGTTCTGGATAGAGTTCTGAACAATAATTTTTAGCCAAATTTTAGTCATTTTCGACGAGGTCTTAGGGCGGCTGAGTTGGGGTTCTTATAGTACGTCAAAATGTCTCTTAAGGATTATAAGTTCGCTTAAAACGGAATTTTGTGATGGAATTTAATGCGTGATTTGTGCTTAGCAGGCAACAATAGGTTTTCACTAGAGGCGAGCTTTTCATTGGCATGTAGGTATCATTCTATCGATAAATAGGCGTAGCATAGTCGAGTTGTTCTTTAGAATATCATTTTACTTGATTTTTTTATATTGTTTTTGGGTTAATTGCTAGGAATTTGAATGCATCGACTCGAGTAATCGCCTATAGTTGGTTTTTGGCTTTTCCCAAGTGAGTAATACTATTTCTTCTTTATGTTTTAAACTCATGTTTTGAAAAAATTATGGATTAAGTGTGCTATGGGTTAAGAACGTAATCTTTTGTTGCATAAAACAAGATCGAGCTTTTAATGCTATTTTGCTGTTCAAAAAGGGAAGTTATCTTTTGACTTTAACTTGAATGATTGCTTATAAATGGTTTGTGAAACCTTTTATGAAAGAACCTTGAAAAGTTCATGATTTATCAATGTGGTTTTAAAAAGTGCTTTAATATTTAAATATCGATTGCTCGAAAAATTCATGGTTTATTAATGTGGTTTTAAAAAGTGCTTTGATATTTAAATATTGATTGTTTGAGTTGTGAGATAATTCTAATTCTGGTTGTGGAGTATTGGAGAGTTGTGAGATAATTCTAATTCTGGTTGTGGAGTATTGGAGAGTTGTGAGATAATTATAATTCTGGTTGTGGAGTACTAAAGATTTGTGATTGATGGTTCATGCTCAATATTTGTGTGAACCCTGAGGGTGTGTGGATATGCGCATACTAGTCTAGTATATCTTTATGAGCCGAGTCACTAGCTAATGATAGATGAATATCTAATCAATGAGGGAATCTTGGTTGCTTTGTCATGGGTATTACGCATGACCATGGTTAGATACTTGAGCATGAGATTAATTAATGGAGTGGACCATTGATGTGTCCTTTTATGAGATCAGCCAATGGGCTCGACCATTGAGGTTTGCTTTGTTATTATCTTGGGTATTTTTGTTATGAACATATTTTGTTAAAGTAAGAAATATCACACTTTGGTCGTGAAAGTTTGTTAAATTTTGGATTCTAGTGAAAGTGAGTTATATTTGTGTTTCAAATATGTATAGTAATTGTTCAATCTACTTAGAAGAAATGTATTACTCACTAAGCTGTGATAACTTACTCTTTTCATCTACTTGTTTTCATAGGTTCTTCACGAGTCGCAAGTAGGATGTGAACGTTGCATTATTGAGGGGGGCTTTTTTGATAGTGGAGACCTTTTGGTATAAGTTGTGTATAGTTAATGAGTTTGTGAGTAGATTTTTGGTGGAGCTATATATATTGGTTTGGTGGTTTATAGAAAACTCCGATATTATAACCTAATGCCCTCTTTGTCAAATATATATGTGTGCATGCATATGTTGATATCAGCTTGAATTTTGATTATGTTAAGATTACGTCCTTTGGTGAAAGGATGACCATGTCAGTGCCCTTGTTCTTGTTGAGTTGGGGTATGACGATGAGGGTCATTAAAGATGAAAAGCAGTGAGCATTGAACATCATTCAAGCATCTCACTGACACACTCAGGCAAATCATTTGAGTTTTTGCTTATTATTTCTACTACTTTTGGCACCAGCTAATTGTTTACTTTTAAGTTTGGCTTTCATTCGGAAGATCATATGGTAAAAGAGTATCCTTCTTAAGCATGCCGGTTTAATACTCAATTCCAATTTTTCAAAATCAAGCTCTACGGTCCTTGGAATGAAACTGCTTGGCTGATCTACAACCCTATCGAAGACTCTGTTACTTACAGGATTTTCTTTTGCAATTTTGTGCAAAAATTCCAGAAATTTTCAATTCCATCCCACATAGGCACCCAGTTTCTGTGACCATCAATTGTTCATGGGTTACTGAACGGTTGTGGCTGTAATCGTCTTCGCATGGCTTGTATATTATTTTCTGAGACTACTTAATGATGAACTTGTTGGAGAAATCTTCCTGGAGTATTTTGAAGCTAACAAAACGTTTCTATCAATCTAGTCTGAAGATTTGCAGACTCTACTATTTAAAGTCTGAAAACC
Organism: Eucalyptus grandis; assembly: GCF_016545825.1. Taxonomy (NCBI): domain Eukaryota; kingdom Viridiplantae; phylum Streptophyta; class Magnoliopsida; order Myrtales; family Myrtaceae; genus Eucalyptus; species Eucalyptus grandis. Next base: position 43,000,100 of record NC_052612.1, on the reverse strand, counting down.
TCCGGACTGCCAGACTCAAGACTCAAAGTCTATTCTCATTGACAGTTTCTAATCGTCGAAAAAGGGCTATCCAGGATTGGATGTTTCGTTAAGGATTTGACCTTATTGACTGGAGAAAATCTCTTGGCTGGATATGATATAACGTAATCCTTTATTGATTCAAAGATTAAGGATCCGATGATTGGTGAAGTATATTTGGAAGGTTCCACTTATGGAAACCAAGATCCTGATTGTATGGGCGAGCATGATTAATGGGCTATCGACATGTTCCTTAAATAGCTCGAATGATCTTCCTAATTGATTTTGTCTAACGGAAAGATTGGAAGAATTCATTTGGTAAGTGCCAACGGGTATGATGGCATAAAGGAGTATATAAGGAAGACGTTCTAGTTGTTCGAGTGTGTGCGTGATAGAAGAATTCCAAAGTCTGAAGCTCTTTGTTCTTAGTCAATTCATTTTCTGAGCGAAATCTCGTACACAAAAAAGAGTTCATATTCTTGAGAAACCTTGAGGAAGTGTGGTAGAGTATCAACACTATAGAATCAATGAGAGCCTTATTGTAACATCTCTTTTGTTCATAGTGAAATCCAGCCGGTGGGCTGTTAATGCGAAAGAGTTGACGTAGGCTTGGAATAAGCCGAACCACTATAATTTATGTGTTCATTTTCTCTTCCTTCCTCTCCGCTTTACTTTGATCATAATTCACTTTGTTAACGAAAGAAGAACTTCATTTCTATTGTCTGCTTAGTATTGCTCTCTTATCTCGAGAAAATATTTTTACACCTATTCACCCCCCTCTAGGTGCTTATACTAGCTATCTTAATTGGTATCAGAGCATGTGTACTCACTTTGAAGTGTTTTACTTCAGAGTTAAAGATCCATGGCTAGTATGTTAGCTCTAGGGCTGGTAGAAGGGCAAAGCAATACCAGATCGCCTTACTTTGATGGAAAGGAATACAACATATGGAAAAACAAGATGAAGGCGTTCCTAAGATCAAAGGATCCTCTGGAATGGGACGTTGTAAACAAAGGAATCATTCCTAAAGCTGCACCTGTCTCAGAGAGAGGAAAAGAAACTGTTGAGTCTAGTGAAATGACTCGAGAAAAGATAACCAGGAGACAAGCTCTTGATGCAAAAGCAATTTATTCTTTATATTGTGCTTTGTCACCTACTGAATATAACAGAATATCTTCTTGTGTTACAGCGAAAGAAATTTGGGATAGATTACATATTATCTATGAAGGAACCGATCGAGTGAAAGAAACCAGAGTCAACATTCTCCTCGGTCAATACGAAGCCTTCAAAATGAAATCAGGAGAATCTATAGCTGACATGTTTAGCCATTTTACAGAAATTGTGAATGGTCTTAAAAATCAAGGTCAACCAATTTCTGATCCCATGAAAGTAAACAAGCTACTGCGTGGACTCTCCAAGGATTGGAATCACATAAAGACCTCAATAAGGGAGACACAAAGAATTATGCCACTATCTGTCGATGAGTTGGTTGGGACTCTTCAGTCTTATGAAGTGGAACGAATCAATGAAGATGAAGATCCTAAAGGTAAGAAATCCATTGCATTAAAATCCAATGATGATTCCAATGTTACAGATTCTGAAGACGATATGGATGATGAGGAGCTTGCTATCATGATAAGAAGATTCAGAAAGCTGAATAGAAAAGGAAGAAGATTCAATTCAAAGAACCAAAGTTTTCAAAAGCAACAGACTAAGTCTGTTAAGGATGATGAATCAAATAGAGATGTAGTCTGCTTTGAATGTAAGAAAAATGGACACATCAGACCCAACTGTCCTCTTCTGAAGAAGAAGAAAGGAAAAACTGAAAAGTATCGAAAGGCTCTTAAAGCAGAAACCTTGAGTGATACAGAGTGTGAAGAAAGTGATGATGATTATGCCAATTTATGTCTGATGGCACAATCGGATTCAGATTCAAACCCCGAGACAGACTCAGATTCAGATAGTGAATTTGAGGTGAGTAACTCTAAAATCCCTATTAAAGTCTCTAAATACATTGATGAGTTGTGTTTTAGTCTTAAGACTTCTCTTAAAAGGATTTCCGAACTTAAAAAGGAAAATTCTGCACTGAAACAACAGGAAAATGTTTTGAAAGAAAAGGTGAAATGTTTAGACACGAATGTTTCTACTCTTAAAGAAAGAGAATACGACCTTTCAAAAGAAAATGTATTTTTAAAAAATGACATATCAAATATTTCCAAAAGATTTTCAATAGGATCTGAAAAACTTGAGAAAATTCTTTCAGCACAAAGACCTTATTTCAATAAATCTGGTTTGGGAATGACTGTGGAAACCATTCCTTTAATTGATTTTCCTAAAGTGAAGGAAAGAATTAAGCAAAGACCCACAAGCGATGCTTACAAAAATCATTTTAAAAAGGTCTTTGGTCGCAATGCTCTCAAATGTTCAAAGTGCAATAGTTCATATCACTTTGAGAAAGAATGTCCTATGGTTTGGAAACCTGTTAAGAAAGTAGGGGCAAAAGGACAGACTTGTTTCGATAAGAGGAACACAAGCATCTATACTCTAAGTTGTTGAAGCGTGGGGTCATAAACCCTAGAAGTGTGGATTTTGATTTCCTTGACGCTGTGAACGTTAATTTAAGGGAAAAATTCAGTCTTCTTCAACTTGAATAGTTCTGTTCTGAATCTACAGAAGCCTATGCTGAACTCACTGCATATTTCTATTCGAATCTTAGTTTCTTATATGCTAATAGATTATCTTTTAGTGTCCGAGATCAGGACTATGTGGTGGATGTAAATATGTTGGCTGATGTGATTGGGGTTGGAGAGGGAGATATCAACCTTTCAATGTCTCTATTGCTCGTACTACATTGGAACTTGTTAATGATAGAAGGACAGAGAGAAAGATTTCCTACTCGAGGATGAGTGCGTTCAACATTCTGCTTCACAAGATTGTGATCAATTGCCTCAGACCAAAGTCTATTTCAAAAACTGATGTTTCAAACTCAGAGGCAAAGCTAATGTATGCCATCAATGCTGGGAAAAAGTTCTCTCTTCCTCATACTATTATATTCCACATGTATAGAGCAGTGGTGAAGGACAAGAGTCAACTTCCTTATCCAGCTCTTGTGACAAAGTTATTCAGACATTTGAATGTTCAGCCTCCCCAGATTCTCTATGTTCGAACCTGTGATCAAATGGTAGTGGGACTGAAAATGGTGTCTAAAATGCGTCTGAAGGAACTCAACAAGGCGTTGGAGAAATTCAAGGAGAAAACCCCTGTCAAATCTCATCAAATTTCTTCGGCAACAAAAAGAAAAGGGAAGGAGCCCATGGTTGTTCCATCCAATAAAAGAAGAGCTCTCATTGTTGAGGATGAAGAAGATGAGGAAGACATCACCATTACTGCAATGGCATTGAAGAATCTGAGTTGTTGTTTCGAGAATCAATGGAACGACAAGAGAAAGACTCGAACAGGGGGACCTGGAGAAAGAGAATATTTGGAAGCAGGAGAGAAAGAAACAGAGGAGAAAGAAGCTGAAAAAAGAAATGTAGAGGAGGAAAGAATTGAAGAAGAAGAGGAAAGATGAGATCAAGAGGAAGGAGAGCATGAGGAACACTCTTCTCCACCTAAAGGCATGGAAACGGGGGGAGATTGTGAGAAAAGAGGAATGTCCTCATATCCTGCTACCAGTGAAGGAGTTAGCCGCTCTCTAGCAGATCCATAGGACATCTATGCTTCTCAATTTCCTGAGGAGGGACATGATGTTTCATCGCCCAATCTGCGTGGCTATGCTGATTTGCCATCGTCGACTTTACTCCATCTGATCGTGCAGAAGCCAGTACATAGACTGATAATTCAGCAGATTTTCGCAGAATTCTTGATATTATCTTAGAAATGCGGGGTCAGATATATGCTCTGGGATACGAAGTACAGAATTTGCAGAATGCGAGTCAAGCTTCTTCAGTTTCTTTAAATGATCAGATCCTAGTGTTTGACTTGAACTTGACCTTGAACTTTTGATTTATTTTGATGTTTGACTTGACTTTTGTGTCTGGCTGTGGACTGGATTTGGGATTTTGAATTGACTGCTTATACTAAGTACTATTAATATCTTATGGATGGCTTTACTTATATGCAAGACTAACCTATTTTCTGTGGTTGCAGATTTCAATGTTTTCAATAAGCCATTTATCTTTATGAGATATCCATATTTGCTTGAGTAATGTTTTGCAGGTCAAAGTTATCCAAATCTATAGGAAAGTTTTGTCACCATCAAAAATGGGGAGATTGTTGGAGAAATCTTCCTGAAGTATTTTGAAGCTGACAAAACGTTTCCATCAATCTAGTCTGAAGACCTCCGGACTGCCAGACTCAAGACTCAAAGCTTATTCTCATTGACAGTTTCTAATCCGTCGAAGAAGGGCTATCCAGGACTGGATGTTTCATTAAGGATTTAACCTTATCAACTGGAGAAGATCTCTTGGCTGGATATGACATAACGGAATCCTTTATTGATTCAAAGATTAAGGATTCGATGATTGGTGAAGTATACTTGGAAGGTTCTACTTATGGAAACCGAGATCCTGATTGTATGGGCGAGCGGGATTAATGGGCTATCGACATGTTCCTTAAATAACTCAAATGATCTTCCTAATTGATTCTATTCAACGGGAAGATTGGAAGAATTCCTTTGGTAAGTGCTAACGGGTATGATGACATAAATGAGTATATAAGGAATACGTTCCAGTTGTTCGAGTGTGTGCGCGATAGAAGAATTCCAAAGTCTGAACCTTTTTGTTCTTAGTCAATTCATTTTCTGAGTGAAATCTTGTATACAAAAGAGAGTTCATATTCTTGAGAAACCTTGAGAAAGTGTGGTAGAGTATCCACACTGTAGAATCAAGGAGAGCCTTGTTCTAACATCTCTTTTGTTCATAGTGAAATCTCAGTGCGGAAAAGTGGACGTAGGCTTGGAATAAGCCGAACCACTATAATTTCTGTGTTCATTTTCTCTTCCTTTCTCTCCACTTTATTTTGATCATAATTCGCTTTGTTAACGAAAGAAGAACTTCCTTTCTATTGTCTGTTTAGTATTGCTCTCTTATCTCGAGAAAATATTTTTACACCTATTCACCCCCCTCTAGGTGCTTATACTAGCTATCTCAAAACTCTAAATACACATGAGAAGGTAAACTTCATGAAAGCTTTATGCCCGAAGATCATTTAAAAGGCAACTTGGCACTTGGCAGTAAACTGCATATGTTATCAATCCAAACATTAGGTCATTGCAATTGCAGGAGAAATTGAACTTACAAGAAGTTTGTGCTCAGGAGGAGCATCTACAAGCAGATGCTGCTGCTGATGCATGTTCTCCAACTCTGGAACGTTATTTAATGGAGGTGTAATTTAGGTAGATTTTATCAGTAATGAGCTCCCCAGAGCACCAAGAAACTGAGATTCAAGCTTTCACGGTTCCAGCGAGCATAAAAACCTTGAACTTGACAGTTCTGACCAAATCCGATCCGCCCCAAGCGGTCTCAAACTCTTTCACAACATCATCGGTCAACAGGTCCACGCCATCCTGCTTGGCCGTCGCTACTGCCGACATAGTCCTCAGGACACTCAAAAACGTCTCAAAACTCATTTCCCTCGGCATTTCTAGCTGAACAGGTTGTCCTTCGCAACCTAAACCCACGCTCTCAAACGGAAATGGAAGGTTTCGATACTCTTCAAACATGTACTGCAACCCTGGCTTCCAATATGGCTTACTGGCTTCGCGCAGACGTCTTAGTATATGTTCAATTTTTGGATTGACTTTGATCATGTCCGTGTAGGTCCAAATGGCGATCACGCCTCCGGGCCTGCGGAGGACCCGTTTGGCAACAGAGTAGAACTTTGGGATGTCAAACCAATGGACAGCAGCGGCCACCGTGATCAAATCGACTGAGTTCTCGCCCCTGAGCATTGCCACCATTTCTTCTTCTGACAAGGATGACCCCGTGTGTAGGTACTGAACTCGAGGGTGTGGGATCCCTTGCTTCAGCATGGGTTCACTTATGTCAGTTGCAACCACTCTGCGACCTGCAAAAGACAGAAACTTCTGTTTACTCTGTATGACAGTTCGTGTATTCGAGACAAAAATTGTAATCGCGGATGCAAAAGATTGAAAGAAGAGCTGTCTAAGGCTCGGGGAGACACAAAGCAAAGACGTTGGCCTGGAGACTCCGTGCAGCCAACCAGACATCGAAAGCAGGCGATGAGGCCCCAGCAAATTGGGAGTTGTGCCTCATTGCTAAGTCGATTTGGTCATTTCATAAGTTCGAGATCGTTGGACAAACCGTTTGCCAAGGCTAACCATACAGGAAATGCATCCTCACAGATCTTTCATTGTACAACCTGAGTCGTGAGCACCTTCACTCGGAAAACGTGATGAAAGAGCAGCTTACAGCACAGATTCTTCATCTAAGCTGACGACAAAGAACATAGCCTCTCGTAGGGGTGTACATGGTCCAAGTGGGCGGTTCTCTACCTAGAACCGAGAACCGCCCGCTAAGGACCGGTTCCAAAAAATTGGAACCGGGAACCACTCATTGTTGTATGGATCCACTTAGGAACCGGACCGGCAGTCGGGTCTAGTTCCCGGGTAGATCCATGGAACCGATCTTACCAATAATAATATCGTTTTCAAAATCCCGTCATGAGTACTTTTCATATCGAGTAATATTTTTCTTCAAATCAAACCGGCTTAATTAAGGGTACCATTTTTCTTTATGTTATTGGAAAACACTACCAAAGAAGAGAAATATATTTTTTTTCCTATTTTTGAATCATTTTAATTGAAATCTAAAATATTCTTTAAGTTCAAGATTTTGGATGATTGTCATATATAGATCATATTTTCCTTTACCCTCTAACAATGTTTAATCTCTTACAACATTTGCTTTATTGATTTTTTTTTTTTTTGTAGAAACAATTCTATCGATACTCCACATATTCTTGAACATAGTGTCATATGTGAGTCTCAAAAATATTTTTGAATGAGCCATTTGTTAAGTTGTTGAAAGGTAGTTACACACTTTACTAAATTCTTATTATAACATGGAAACCATGAAAGGAGATGGAGCCATAAAATTTAGATTTGCTAATTAGTAATTTCGAAATTTATTTTAATATTAAAAATCAATATATTATTATAATAGAATCGGTTCAGTCCGGGTGGGTAGATCCACCCGTGGAACCGGGAACCGGACCAGTTCCCTCAAGAATCACCGGTTCCGGACTGTTCCGATCCAGTTCCGGGTGGTCCGGGCGGGTCACGGTTCTTTTACACATCCCTAGCCTCTTGCACGTATGAACTACTGAGTAACCTCAGTGTCAAAAACCAAAGCGAACAGCCAAATTTACCCAAAGTTTCCTTTTTCAGTCGCAGGTACTACTCGTGGCATATTGCGCTAATGAATCTACCGAGTAATTCCAAAGCCGAATCCTAAATGAACAAGCCAATTCATGTAAAAATTCCTTATTTGGGCAACCTGTTCCATCTATGGATTTTTGAAAGTCTATCTTCTCTTTTTTTGGGAACTTCCAGGGAGACACATTCAGAGAGATAGTGAACTCAGCTCTCAGCATCAGGCAGATAATGAACACATTTGTACCCAATCTGCCAATACTACTACCGGTACTAATAGAAGGAAATCAACACGAGAATATCGGAATTTCCAACATGTCTCCTACTAGGACATCGTGACTGACGTCGAAGGAAAGAAGAGGGAGAGAGAGACAGACCGCAATGGCCGCTTGGCCGTTGCCAGTGCCGGCATCCCAAGCCAAGGCATGGCGGGAGGTCAAAGCGGAGAGCTTGGAGAACCACTGGTCGGGATACTGGGGCCGTACGGCGACGTAATTCTCAGTTACGTGGTCGTACGGGCTCTGCATCGCCATCTCGTCATATACAACACCAGACACGATCACGATCACGATCGCAACACACAGAGTCCCCCTTCGATCGACTCACTCAAGCTGTATGGATTCAAGAACCTCGTTGGGTCTCACTTTTTGCAGTTTAAATAAGAGGAGGAGGAGGAGAGAAGGGTAAAAGATAAGCTTTAAAAAAATAAAAATAAATAAAAAACAGAAGAAAAGGAGAAGGGTTTTTTTTTTTTTAACAGAAAAAGGAGAAGGGTTTGAAAATTCAACAAAAGAAGCAGAATCTCGGCCCAATAGAGGAGAAAGGGAGGGCATAGGCAGCTATGAAGCACGGACACGTTGCTGGAATTTAAATAAGAAGGGTTTGAAAATTCAACAAAAGAAGCAAAACGCCAGCCCAATAGAGGAGAAAGGGAGGGCACAGCTATGAAGCACGGATATGTTGCCGGAGTTTAAAAAACAGAAGAAGAGGAGAAGGGTTTAGAACGTCGGCCCAATAGAGAAGAAAGAAAGGGCACAAGCAGCTATGAAGCACGGACACGTTACTGGATTTTCTACATCGTGTCTAACACGTGTCAATGTGTCAATGTGTCCGACATGCTCTGACACGCTCGAACATGCGGTCAAATTTTCTAACATGCGGTCAACTCTTCTCGACACATTTCGACATACGTGTCCGAGAGAGAATGGTTGAAGAAGAAGATGGAGGGCGGAGGCGCATGCTCTGATACGCTCAAACACGCGGTCAACCCATGTCAAATTTTTAATAGGCGGTCAACTCTTCTCGACACAACACATTTCAACATGCGTGTTCGGGAGAGAGAATGGTTGAAGAAGATGATGGAGAGTGGAGGTGAGGGCGAGGAGGCGGAGGCAAGGCCGCGAGCAACAGTGAGGGAGGGCTAGAGGAAGAGCAGAGATCGAGGCAACCAGGTCGTGACTACGATGACACGATGGAGGGCCAGCGGTGAGGCTACGACTGTGAAGGAGGAAGCATTGGACGCAAGGTGGCGAGTGATTGTGATGGCTGATGAGGCGATCAAGAGAGAGAGAGAGAGGAGATTGAGAGGAAGGGGTTTGTGCAAGGAGGAGGGCAGCAGCTAGGGTTTTTAAGGGAGGAAATTCAAAAAAAAAAAAAATGAGATTTTAATGGGATTTTGGCATGACTTTTTCTTTCTGTAGGGTGGGTGGACGAGAGGGCGACGTGCATTTCTAACAAAAGGAAGTGAAGCCTATTAGGTGGTTTGGGGGTGGATGGAGTGAGTGGGGGAGGAGGGCAAAAACGTGGGAAATAAATGAGAGAGAGAAATAATTTTGGGGCGTGAGGGTTGGGGTGGACCCCCGTGGGGTTGCATTTTTTAATCCAATAAATAAATAAATGAGGTTATAAAGTGATTTTGGAAAATGAAAATACTAAATGTTGAATAATAATAAATTTTGACCATCATAAAAGATCATAAAATTATTTAAATAAGTTAATTCTAATTTCTTATTAGTCATTAGTTGTATCAATAACTTTTATTAAAGTTAGAAACATGTCCCCAAATATGGATATGTATTAAATATGAATATATCTTTCGAATTTTCTATAAATAAATTTATTAATATTATTAGTATGAATTCATTATAGGCTCTGTTGTTATTATTTATTTAATTGTGAATTTGAATTAAATTAATTAAAAATAAAAAAATATTCATTTAAATTAATATATATGTTATGAGTTGATAAATAGTATCTTTTATTACATAAAACAGGATCAAGCTATTATTACTATTTTGTTGTTTGAAAAGGGGAGTTATCCTTTGACTTTGGTTTGAACAATGGTTTGTAAAACCTCTTTATAAAAGAGTCTTGAAACATTTGTGGTTCTTGAAAAATGTTTTGATATTTATATATCAAATGCCTAAGTTCTAATATGACTCTCATTTTAATGTTGGATTATTAGATATTTGTGATTGATGGTTGATACTCACTATCTTTCTGAATCCTAAGAAGTGTGTGGATATGTGCAAACCATCCTTGTGGGCCTAATCACCGACTAATAATAGGTGAATGCCTCACCAATGGGGGAATTTTAGTCATCTTATCACAGGTGTTGGTTAGACATTTGAGCATGAGTTGGTCAATGGAGTAGACCAATTGACATGCTATTTGAGTTTAGTCAGTGAAATAAACCATTGGCGTATGGTTTGATGAGATTAGTTAATGAAATAGACCATTGACGCATCCATTAGTGTTTTGGGTAGTTATTTTATGAATATATTATATTAAGTTGAGTTATGGTTATGTTTTAAATATGTATAGTGATTTCTCAACTCTCCGTGGGGTTAATTCCACTTTCCACTTAAGGAGGGAGAGGGCACAGCCGAGCCTTTCAACTTCGGCCTCTTCCATCTCTAGCACCTCGGGATTTAACCCGGTGAGTAACCAGTTTCCTAACCCCTTTGCGGGGGCGAGGGTGTAACTCCACCCTCCAAAGAGCCCATTGATTAGACACCCCAGTTTGAGTCCAGGGATCCGGGGACCCACTGGCACCAGGGGACTCTCACCCCAGGCAGGTTCTCCCTGCAGTACCAACGTTTAACAATTTAAGGACATGTTCAGGTCCATCATCCATTAGTGTTTTGGGTAGTTATTTTATGAATATATTATATTAAGTTGAGTTATGGTTATGTTTTAAATATATATAGTGATTTCCCAATCTGCTTAGAATAAATGTAAGTTCACTCATCTCATCTACTTGTTTTTTAGGTTCTTCAACGAGCCGCAAGTAGGGGTGAGCATCCGTTATTAGGGAGAACTTTTTGTGGTGGGGACTTTTGGTATGAGTTGTATATAATTCATAAGTTTGTGAGTTAAATTTTTGGAAAATGTGTATATATTGGCTTGGTAGGTTATAGATATATTTTGATACTGTAACCAAATATCATTTTTGTCAAATACATACATACATACATATACATATATATATATATGTATATGTATATGTATGTATATATTGATGTATATATGTTAATATCATGCTGGATTTTGATTATGTTAAAGTTGCCTTCTTTGGTGAAACGACCGCTATGTCATATCCTTGTTCTTGTGAATCAGGGTATGACAAGAAGAGAGAGAGATGGCAAACTCGGACACGCAATGCTGGCGCCTCTCTCTCCCAATCAACTTTTAAACAAATAATGTCATCAGGGACGTCACTTACGTATCTCTCATCAGAACATATGTTTCTTTTCAACTTCGTCCTCCATTAGGGGCTTCACCGTGGATTTCTTCTTTCTTGTCATTGACCATGAAGCAATCATCCATCAAGAAAATAAGAGGCCAATCAGAGTTCGAAAAGGCTACACACTTGCATTTGTTGCAGAGTTTTAAGTTACTATATACACAAAGATCTATAGTGCTATTTGCACCATCAAATGCAAACATTCTATATGAACACACAGCAGAGGGCCAGTACGGCTGCAGTGAGGGCGTGGACTCGCGCAGGGGTATGGATGCGGGTGCCAGAACTGTGGTGGGCGTGTTGGTGGTGGTTGTTGTTAGCGCCAGCAGCACCAGCATATATGGGGATCACAGCTGCACCGCCTTTTGGAGATGACGATCCCGTTTCGCCGTTAGCCCCACCCTCACCCCCTCCATGTGCACCGCCTCCAGCATAGCTGCTATGTGGAATGGGATGGGCGAAGTTGGCACTGTGCTTTATGTCGCTCCTCCCTTTTCTGTCTAGTCGTCTGTCTGGCGAGTCAGGTTTCTGCAACGAGTCTGCAAAAGACTATGAGGGTCATTGAAGATGAGCAGCAGTGAGCATTGAACATGCATTCAAGCGTCTCTCTGACTTATAGTCAGCTGGGCATCACCTTCAAATTATTGAGCAAATTAAGTAACAAAAGAAAAGTGCAGTTACTCTCTGATCATTTAAAATGTTTGAATGCATTAAGGAAAAATGTCAAGCTTGAACTACCCTAGAACATCACTGATATCTTTATCTAAACTCCTTGGTCCTGCTAAATCATTGCGCTGAAATAGAAAGGATATGGGATCATTTATTTGGAAGGGAGTCAAGGAAAGGATAGGATCCATGAAGTCGAAAAGCAATCTGTCTTGTAAGTGAAGCCAATTGTTCAAGCTTTATTACTTAAATCTTGCGAGAATCTTTTTACCGCAAATGATTCGAATATCATTGTGTATACGCCAAAAGAAGATTACGACAAGAACCAATACCCTTTCAGGTGGGAGACAAAGGATATGTCAGGATAAATTCTCTCTCCAATTGGTAAAAGTCTTGGTTCTATCTCAAGTTACATAGTGTTATGGAGAATTTGATATAGAAAGCTAACGGTGCTGTAGCTGAAGCTACAAGAAAGGAACAAGATGAAGGAAGGAATAGCAATGTAAAGGTAACGGACGAAGAGTCTGAACAAGATAGATCAGAACTGCTCTCAATTTGTTGATTTTTTAAATGCTCTTATCGGCAGTTTGGGATGCTCCGGGCATCAGTTAACCCTTGAAAATTGTTGTTCTGAAGAAGATAACATTGGCACGATGTCATCCTTCTAAGTTTGCTGGTTTCATAAATGCTCTTGTTATGGGGCGAGACAAAGGACATCTATCCACCGGAGATCACTATTAAACATGACCGTGTTTCTGAGTGAGAGAGTGCCAATAAGAGTTTCTGATGCCTGACTGTTGGTGCCTTCATCTTACGCAGACTTTACTGAGTGACAGATTACAACAACTAGAGGCTTCAAAGCAGATAAAATTCAGACATGCTTTTGGCCTTCAAGCGAACAACAGAGTGGTCGACTCAAAAAGTTTTCGTACATGAAACATGAGCCTATCTCTTGAGCAACATATGCAATTGGCAATTGGCATTCATGAAACTCTGGAGAAGGTTTCTTAACGACTGTTTCATTTTATCTTGGGTAGGGTTCTTAAATTCCTAGATGTCCCTATGAATAGAAGAAAAGAAACTCATCAGAAGTATCCAAGCTACAAGGCAAAATGAATCCCACTCCTCCTTTCGTGTTTTATGGTTGAAATGTAATCACACAGTGCATCAAAACAAAAACTCCTGAAATCATAGCTCAAGGTTCAAACAGACCCAAAACAGAAGGCCTTTTTGCAAGAAAAAGAACAGTATCGGGACAAACACGGGCATAGGGAAAGGATTACCTGCTGCAGATGTCTCTGAAGGAGAGAAAGAGGTCAAAATATATAGGAATGAGAGGAAAATGAGAAGCAATCCTGTCATTCTTTTCTCTTTCTTATGAACCGTTTCCCCAAAAGGCTCCTACTGTCCTCCAATTTCCTCCAAAGGATGTCACTCTTCTTCCAAAGTTTAACTAACTTATAGAAGCACCTTCGTACACGATAACCGAAAACAAGGGAAGTTTTTCGAAACAAGGGGAAGATGATCTTTTATATTCGAACTTATCTCTTCAGAATTGAGAAAAGAAGAGCATATTGCCATGATATCATCGGACCCGACTCTATGGAAGTTGCTCGTCTTCTTTTTGGCCTTTCCAGCTCTGAGAACCTTTTTCTTTTTAGCTGAGAACTTGAAGGTAGGCCCTTTGTGCAATGCTCTTCTAGGGGCCACAAAAGAGTGCCTTTTTCCAATAAGTGTTCTTACATTTCAAGCAAGAATATTGCTTTCGTGCACCTTTCGAGCGCCTAATTGAAATACTTCAATTTCAAGATACTGATTTTACATAATATGCGGGCGGCGCACAGTCAGTTGTTTAACGAGTCATGTTGGGGCACCTGTCAAGGGAACTCGTTATCAAGTATATTTCAAAGAATTGGATCAAGATAATGCTAAGCGAATGACTTAGAGACGAAGGTGGCCACTTTTTAGCAGCAGCAATTGGGTCTTATCCTAATACATTCTTTACCCATTCTGATTAACGTCGCATCATGTCGCAGAGGAAAACGTAAAACTACATGTGCCGAAATATGGTTTATTCCATGTTTCGCTAGAATTTAATCTACGATGAAACATCTTTTCCGAAAGTTGTTTTTCGGCTTTTATAAGAGGAGATAGGTTCTATGGCAACTCCGGACATAAAATAACTGCAAACCATTATTTCGAAATTTAAATTAAATTGTATATACAAACTGTGCCGGAATTCAATCAACGACAAGGCTTGAAAATATAATCACTATCACAACAATACAATGCACAGACTACGTCAGAATTTAATCGATAACAAAGCTCAAGAACGTGTAAAAATGTAACGTCGGAATTAAAATGACAGTGCGACACCATGATAGAAATGCACGTTGGAATTAAATCGACAACGAAGCCTTGGGATAAAGATACATATCAGAATTTAATCAACAACGCGAATTGGAAAGCTATAACTAAGGAAAGATAAAGTGTAGGAAAGTAAATATGATAAAAGATTATATTTTGATTGTCCAAGGGCCTCTTCCAATAGATAGAACTTGATATTTATAAATTTCTATCATAACCGTCTTGGAGCAATTTTTCATGGTTGAATTGTAGTTCAACACGCTTTCGAAAATAATAGTCCTATATTCCCACGTTGTCAACTCCCTTCGAAATAGCAGCCTTATCTTCAAGAAGTTGATCATTTCCCACGTTATCGATTCCCTTCAAAAAAGTAACCTCATCTCTATTTTCACTTAACTATTCTCCACAATCTCCCTAATGGATTTACACGTGTCTGACCCTTGGATGCAATTCTCTAAATCAATCATCTATTGTTTAGTTAAAATACCATCGACAACTTTGGTAAAATAATCTATCATCATATGCCACTAGTTGACATGTGCTAACACTTTTGTCCAAGTCATCAACTGCATATAATATCAACCAATCTTCAAATCATTCAATTGTTTCCTCCACGGATGACCAAATATGCCCATATAGTATATTTTCCACTTTTTTTTTCTCTTTTCTTCACTAATTTGGACAATTGCTTATGAAGTTATCGAGCCAATTTTTATTACTTCCAAACAATCATTGCATATTGACAATAACTAAAAATCAAACATTTTGGATGTCAACACTCTGAAAGAATCATGAGATCTTCTATAAAAGATATATGGTGAATAAAACGATGTTACATATACAAAACTTAGTTATATAGGACACTTGTTACGATAGAAAATGGATGTTACAAAGAAGGCATACCAGATGACATCCATGAGAGTGCTTGTCTGTTGAATGTTGATAATGAGATCTGCAAGCACCTGGGTGACATTCTATTATTCAGTATTGATTTTACGTCCGAATTCGTCTACCACAGTTGGTTTGTCCTCTTTTTTCCGAGTTCGAAGAGGGATGATATCAAATTTGTCTTGCTCTGTACAATATGAAAAAACAGGACAGCGAGTGCCACTGCAATGTAAACCTAAATCGACTCGCAAGAAAGATAAAAATCTCCAAACAGTGCATACGGGCTAAAACATAACAACTAATATCTGACTTCAAGACTAACACAGGCCAAAAGACTAATTTGGAACAAGAATTGTCAATGTAAAAACACTAAGAAAGCCCCGAATCCTTGAAACTCAGGTCGTGACCAGAATCCTATTCGGGAACAAATTCTTCCGATAGGCAAAACGAACAAGCGTTACGATTCTTGAACTTGATCAATAAAGATCACCCTCCTTGTGGGTATGAATCACGCAATCGGCTCTTGGGTACGAGATGCAGGTCAGCACATATCCCTTTTCCATCTGCTTCTCATCCAGAAAGGAGCCATCCGATTGGTCCACCTCTCCCGAAACCATCTGGCCCGCACAGGTCGAGCATGCCCCGGCTCTGCATGAGTAAGGAAGCTCGAGCCCAGCATCCTCGGCAGAGTCAAGGATGTACTGGTCATCTGGGGCGTCAAACTCGTTCTCTTCCCCATTTGGTCCAATCAGCTTCACTTTGTGCACGGCCATTGCAGATACTCTGAAGGAGGCAGAAGACTTCAAGCCAAAGGCTTTTGTGACGCTTTTTATGGAAGTCAAGGAACCTGAGCTCTTAATGAAAGTAGAGGGTCTGTCTGGGAGTACGCATTTGAGCGTGCAATATGTGGGAAGCCTTACAGTTGACATATCTGGTCCTGAGGACAGACCAAGTGACAAAATGTACAAAGTGAGCTTAAAAATGTAAAGAACACGCCTTCATGGCTGCTAGATTCGCTCAGGAGCTTCAAATAATTAACAATGAACAGAAGAAAGAACAGAATAGTAGCAGTTCCTTCGTAGTTCAAGCAAGGAACTTTTAGAAAGTTCAAATCAAATTCCTGACCAAGCTTCAGCTAATAGCAGGAATTTCAAATTTCAAGATAACCATACTGGCAAAGACACTGCATTACTCTACAGGTTGACGCTTGGACATTCTAATCTTTTGATATACTTCGACGTTCAAATACTTCTTTCTATGTAGAAGCAACGACAGGCACATCTTTCTCCATAAGAGAAATAAGATGCAGAGTTCTTTACGAAAACCATATCCCCATTTCACAACTTTCCCGCAACTGACATGAATGGATTTCTCTAGTTTTCAATAAGATTCCCTAATGATTGCAAATGAAAGCATAACAAGTACAGACAAAGACGTAGACAAGAAAACAGGCAGCCAAGACTCATAAGCTCAATTCAAGTAGCTACATCAACTCTGCTGCACTAGCAATCTAATAAAACTTGAAGTTCAAAAGCAATTCACACTCAAATATTAACCAGATAGTGCTTGCACTCGAAATATAATAACTTCATCTTTCAGGCAAGTATAATGCACAGAAAGATATCAGAATCCTTGCTGGTGCAGTCAATGATCAACATCTCAACCCAAATGAAAACAACAATTGGTCATCAAGCGAACCACAAATTGCACAAGCATCACGCCTCAGTCAAACCCCCACGATACTTACAGTCTCCGCATGGATAGAAAATATATTCAAGAAAGGAAAACTCGTGATTTAAACGTCACCCAACAACAAGAAAACCAAGTATGTTCACTAGGGAAAATGAATTGCCGATGATACCCAGATTTTGTCAATCAATTACGAGACTATTGCAAATAGTTGACAAACTTCAATTAATTACATTTCAAAAAACAGCGTTTTCTTATGTTTTAACAAGATCATCACCAAAAGACACAGCATAGGTCCTCAACAACCAGAACAACAAGCTTAAACAGAGTGCCCAGAAAACCACCGCCCGATGATGCAATGCTTCAAGTCACATCAGCTCAAGAAAACAAAATGATCAGCTATCATAACTAGTCGATCAGTTCATATCAGTCAAGTTCAGATTTTTCCTTTTCCCTTCTCTTTCCTTTCCCTTAGGATGGCGTCCTAAAAGTGATGGGAAAAAACAACCTCGACGAGATTCGCAAAAAGCGAAATCCACCCACAAAAGAACGGTAAAAGACGCGGAAAATCTAGTGAAAAGCGATCAAATGAGAGGGGAAATCTTATGGAAACCTTGCGGCTTGAGAAGGTGATCTGATCAGACTCGGAGGACGAGTTGAGAGCGGAAAGCCCGAGGAAAACAGTGCGAGACCTGCCCCGTGCGTCGGACTGTCTCTTTTATTTCTGTTTTTTCTTTTGTGTGTGGATGCGTCTCTCTCTCTCTCTCTCTCTATATATATAAATATATATGTATGTGTATATATTATTTATGCAGTCGTCACTGCTCACTTGACACTCAGGACGTTCATGCCCTCTTAGGGCCTGCGGAAGTAACCCTGCAATCGCTTTGATGCTGACATATGATTATGATGTTCTTTCAACCTCCAAAAATGTTGACTCTAGTGTGTTGTGAATTGCAAAAAAGAACATATAACTAGCACTCTGCAAAGAAGAATGGCTGTTGCTAAAGGAACTAGCTTTACTTATTTGATTTTCTCTTAATCTCTTCTTTGTATTTACTTGGTCGTAATTTGCTTATTTGGCATAGTCTCAACCAGCCTCCCTAATGACCTCGCTTTCTATATGCAGCATGGATGAGTCAAAGGTCATGTCCCCCTACTAATTTATTTTGTTCCTTCTCAATTCACACCCAAAGAAGATAAACACGTTCCGGTTTCCATTTAAACCTACTTCCCTTCCCTTCCATTTTGAATTTTCTCATCATCTATTCCCCATTTTACTCAACTTACCCAACAAAAAAAAACACATGCATAAATTAATCACAGCTCCTTGACTAGAATTCACTTTTTCTTTTTTTTTGGAAATAACATGTGATAATTTTTTTTAATGGAAAATTAACACAAATGACCCATGAACTTTAACTGAACATGCAATGTTATTCATAAACTTTTTTAAGTTATTCAATGTAATCCTTAAACTTTAGTTTAATATTCAATCTGATCACTAAACTTTTAATTCGTTCAATACGATCCCTAAACTTTTGGTACACGTTCAATCTAATTTTTGAACTATATGAAAATGTTCAATAGTATCTTGTTCTTGAATTAATTAAGAACTACATTAAATATTTTCATATAATTCAGAGACCACTTTGAACATTTACTAAAAGTTAAGAGATCCTATTGAATATATCAAAAATTAAGATATTATATTGAACATTAAGCTAAAGTTGAAGGATTATATTGAACAAATTAAAAATTCAGGAAATATAATATACATTGGTCAAAATTCGGACACTATTTATGTTATTATCCCTTTTCTTAATCGATGACAGAGTAGAAAATACCTTTGTTAGGGGAAAAAAAAGGTAAAAAGTGGGCATACTCGTTTCATCCTTGTATTCCTGTCGTAACCTACGCCAGCCTCTACCCTGTTTTTGAGGGAGAAAGAGAGAGAGAGAGAATGCTGGGCTTGCGGGGTTGGAAAGCGAAGTACGACCCTACCGGGTTGACTACATATCCACGCCACGTCCCGACAGGGAACCGGCCACCGATCGTCTCCCTCCCTCTCCCTCACCAACCCACCACGACCTCACTTGTCGTCGCTTCTTCTTCTGCGAATTACCTGCGCGCCGACGCTTCACCAACCTCCATGGCCTCCACTGGCAACATCCTGGTAACCATCACCTGCCTACTCGCGACAATGAAACGATGAACAGTCATCATCTCGCCTTACCCATCATGAATCTCTCAGTTTTTCCAACTCCAGGAGGATAAATTTTGCATTTTTCGTTTTTTTCGGGCCTTTGCCAGTCTTGGGTTTTTTCATCGTATCGAGCTGAATTGATCACTTCCGTATCTCGTTGGCTTCCCGAGTTTCGTATTTGATTTTCTGTTTTGGCCATTTCTTCGACTGGCTGATTGGCGTAATTCTACTTGCAAAGTGGTTATGCACGTGCAATTCTTGTTTCTAGGGGTGCTGTTGCGTTGGCTTGTTGCTGATGACGCGTGCTGTTCGGTTGATTGATCTATCCGTGCCTTTCTTGAGTTCTGCTTCTATCCATTGTTCCGTATCAGCTTAAGCAAATTGCATTTGAATAGAGGCTGGTGGATATTCCGTGCTCGTAGACTTTGTTTTCTGAGTATAAAGATTTTGTATTTCTTGCCCATATTTTGGTTCTGGTTATTGTGGTTCAGCTTGCGACTTCTTCTGCTCCGCACGAAATGGAGAGTGGAGCCGTGAGGAAGAATTCAACTTTGATATGTGTTCCTGTAATGGCGGATTCGGTCGAAGAGATGGTAATCCAATTGGATAAGGCTAAGTCTAGTGGGGCTGACCTCGTGGAGATCAGAGTGGACGGTTTGAAGAATCTCAGTCCACATGAAGATTTGAAAACCCTGATCAAAGCCTCTGCTTTGCCCACTTTATTCACTTACAGGTTCGCCATCAGCTCCTTTTTGAATGGATTGGTCATGAAGATTCTGTATAGTCTTCATTTTGTGTGATTTGAGTGGTGTGGATTTGTGCGGAATTTTGAAGCCTTCCAATGCTGATTTTTGTACTTTCTTAGACCAAAATGGGAAGGTGGCCAGTATGATGGTGATGACAAGCCTCGATTGGAGACCCTTCGATTAGCAATGGAGTTGGGGGCTGATTATATTGATGTTGAGCTTAAGGTATCCTTCTGATTAATATGCTAACTTTCTTATAAGGTCAAGAGGCCATTAACACTTTGACAATTGCTGCTCAGTTTGATAAAGTTTATGTTGGTCTTATAAATTTGGCTTAAGCTTTAGAATTATTGAAATTGTGGCATTACTTACAATAAAAAAAAAATTGCTACAGTGTCTACCTAAAAAGAGAACAAAAGAATTAACTAGAGTTTGGGTCATTGTTGAGTGTCTATATTTTGCTCCAAAAGGACTATCCAATCAGAACGAAGCATCAAGAATTTGCATCAATTCACCCACTTCCAAGTTATTAATCGGAGTTCCATCTATATAACTTTACCTTATAGGGCTAACATGATCGCTTTGTGAAGGTTGCAAGTGAGTTCAACGCATCTATACAAGGAAGAAAGCCGGAGAAGTGCAAAGTTATAGTTTCTTCTCACAACTATGAGAACACTCCCTCTGCTGAGGACCTCAGCAACCTTGTGGCAAGAATCCAGGCAGCAGGTGCAGACATAGTGAAGATTGCTACAACTGCCTTGGATATTACTGATGTTGCACGGATGTTCCACATAACCGTGCATTCCCAAGTAAGCAGCGTATGTGGCCTGCCAACGCTTCTAGATCTTGAGTTTTTCCTGAGTCATATTGTCGCAAATTTCAACGTCTGCTGCCATCCCAGAACTTTACTTTGTATTTGCACATGTTATCTGACATAGGCAGAACTAGCTGCATGTGAGGCTACCTTTATTATCAAGTTTTAACCTAAGAAAAAAAAAAAAGAGAGAAAAACTTCGCTGCTGTTAGAAAGGTCAAGAATACAACAGAGAAACATGGATATGTCTGTACTCTCAAGCTGCTCGTCAGTAAAATGTGGTAATTTAAGCACCTGTTTCAGGTAGCACAATTGAGCTCATTGTTCATGACTAACTACATGTACAGGTGGGGCTTAATAAACAGAGTGGAATAGTCTTTTTTTTTTTTTTTTTTTAAATCTTTTCCTTAAACGAGTTCTGTTGACCATGGAATACGGAAACCACATTTACGCCTTGAAAGGTCTGGTATCATAATTATGGCAAAGGAAATCAACTATTTGAGAACTTTAAACCCAGGTTAGCATTATATTTTGGATAGTTTAATCAAATGTTAGCATAGTCTTGTATGTTACGTGTCCTAAAGGTCACATAAAGGGCAGATGGGATGTCAAACCTCAATCTGTCAGTTGTAATGTGTCAAGACCATGTGTTGCAGTTTTAATTTTGATTTCTTACAATGTCCAGTGGCTTCAGTAACATATTGATGTTCTTTTACTTATGTCTATAGAATATCTTGGATTTAACATTTTCCATCTCATATTATTACACTCCCTAGTACCTAAGAATATGCGACAACCTTAAAAGCAACTGCCAGAAATTGAGAATTTTTGCTTCATTGCAGAGATTAAAAGATCATTTGTTCCTTGAATATGTAAAGTATCTTCAACAGATGTTATGAATAAACTTGTCTGGTTCATGATATGGACCCAACAACTTGGTCATGATATTAGTAACTGCCAATACCTTTATTTTTGTGAAGCTCATTTGTTCCCTATCCTCCTGCATCTTCTAAATTATCACCTGATTGCATCCTTGTCCTATTTTTTTATTCATGAATCGTTGTTCTTCACTTTGAACAGTAATTGGGCAAGTTTCCATTTTAAATACCAAGACCCTCGAAGTGATATTGTATAATTTCAGGTTCCAGTAATAGCCATGGTAATGGGCGAAAGGGGTTTGATTTCACGGGTTCTTTGTGCAAAGTTTGGTGGTTTTCTCACCTTTGGTACACTTGAGTCGGGAGTAGTATCGGCTCCTGGTCAACCAACAATCAAGGATCTGTTGGATTTGTACAACTTCAGAAGCATAGGGCCCGATACCAAAGTGTTTGGTATCATTGGGAAGCCAGTTGGCCACAGCAAATCACCTCTATTATATAATCAAGCATTTAAATCAGCTGGTTTTGATGGCGTTTTTTTGCATCTATTGGTGGATGATGTCGCTAGCTTTCTTCAAACTTACTCATCCACTGATTTTGCTGGATTCAGGTTTGTCCTTTTAAATTTTTAGTGTCATTGCGTCTGTTGTTAGCCTTTTGGAAAGTAACCCTCTCCAACCACCTTAGTGGAAAAGTCTTTTTGGTTGCTGTTTGTTATTAGTTATTTAAAAGGATGAATTTTTCTTCTTTATCCTCTTAATTACATTAAAATATGTTGTTGATCTTCTATGTTCTTTCTAGCATGTGCATGGATTAACAGTCATACTCTTTCCTTCATGAGGTTCACATGCGAGATAAGTATCTATGATAGTCCAATGTTGCTATGAGACAATGATCCTTTCTGGTAAAAATGAACAGCTGCACAATTCCTCACAAGGAGGCTGCAGTGAAGTGCTGTGATGAAGTTGATCCAGTTGCTAAGGTATTGATTCTAAGTTGCTGCCAGTGATTTATGTATGTTCTGTAGCCAAACTATTCGAGTTGTCACAACTATAATATCATGTAAATCCCTGGCTCAAAATTTGAATTCTTCAATTTTCCCAGTCAATGAAGCTGCGTATTTCGTTGGGAGTTGGAAGAGTTATTTATACATGAAAATGACTAAGTTTCAAGCTTCATGCCGTTATTGACTCTGCTTTTTCTAACTTCGCAGTCGATTGGGGCTGTTAATTGCATAATAAGGAGGCAGAGTGATGCGAAGTTATTTGGTTATAATACAGATTATGTTGGAGCCATTTCTGCAATTGAGGATGGACTGCGAGGTTTAATTTCTATTTATGAATTGAGGTTACTCTCATGACAAGTTCTCTTCACATAACTGGACATTGCCCTTATCTATTACAGGTTCACAAAATGGGAACAGCGCAGGTGCTTCACCTTTAAATGGCAAGTTGTTTGTCGTGATTGGTGCTGGTGGTGCTGGGAAGGCACTTGGTTATGGTGCTAAAGAAAAGGGAGCAAGAGTAGTAATTGCCAACCGCACTTATGGTGAGTTACTTTTACAAGGGGTAAATGTAGAGCTAGGGTTAAATGTATTTTCTTACTTGATTGGTTCATATGACCTCAAGAAATTAAGCCTTATCACAATACAACTTCTTGAATTATACACTGATGGATTATGCAGCAATCTACTTACGTGACTGGATAGGATTAGAATTTGAAACCTTCTGGTTCATGTGCTCATAAGCATTCTGTAATCCAACATTATATACTATTATATTGTTTAGTCATCACATGTCTTGGTAAAGGTCCACAATTTCAATTTCTTCTCAGCATATCTGCAAAATCTTTGGAGGAATGTATCGTCTTGTCATATAAATTATTCTGTGATGCCAAATCAACTGTTTTCTTCTGATGACATATGACAGAGACCTGATTGAGTAGGGAAGAATGCTAAGCTCTGACGTTAGAAGCACGTGTTCTACTTTTAACTTTTACAAGTTCCTGTTCTCACTGGTTTCTCTTTTAATTCTGTTGTATGTTGACTACTATGCTTCTATATGATGATTTCTTGGTTATCCCATACCACATTCACAGTAAATTGAAATTGGTGTGTGCGACGTGACGACGCCATAGTATGGTTTCAATTTGCATGCGTGATGGCAGCATCCTCTCAAACCACAACATGGAAGAGAAGGAATAGATGAACATTATAGATCCTCTACACTGTACATGATGATTTATACACTAATCTCTTTTTTGAAGATCGAGCCAGAGAGCTTGCAGAGACCATTGGAGGAGATGCCTTATCTCTTGCTGATTTAGAGAATTTCCATCCAGAAGATGGGATGATACTTGCGAACACAACATCCATTGGGATGCAACCTAAAGTCGATGAAACTCCAATTCCCAAGGTTGGCCTCTTTTAAGTGCTCATTCACCACCTCAACTCTGCCTTTAATTCAACGTAAATGTTTTGTTTAGCTATCTAAGGAGAAAAAGCTGATGTACTTTACCCTTTCAATGCGTTTGTAACCCTTAATTTTTTGTTGGCAGGTCTTTGCCCTCGAATAGTTCTGGCTTGTCAGATTTCCTATTACACTGCAATTCCATATTGTCAAACAAATTGAAGTTGCTTTCTGTCTTTCTGCAGCATGCTCTGAAGCATTATTCACTAGTCTTTGATGCTGTGTACACCCCCAAAATAACCAGACTTTTGAAGGAAGCTGAAGAATGTGGAGCCACCATTGTTTCGGGCTTGGAGATGTTCATTGGACAGGCATATGGGCAATATGAGAGGTACACGGGGCTACCTGGTAAGTTATCCACTTTAAGCATATCAGTATGTAACTTGTTGCATGAGCTTGGACTTCCATCGTATTTTCTGCATTCTTTCTTCATTATGCGTTTGCTATCTGTCTGCAGCACCAAAAGAACTGTTCAGGAAAATTATGTCGAAGTACTGAAGAGATTGGTGGATTTGGATTCTATCCACATCTACATTTTTTCCCATTTATAGCGCAAGCCAACTTGAACTTGATTTTAGCTTCTCAGGTGGTGCGATCTGTCCACAGTTGAAAATTAGGTGTTACGTATTATCAAAGCTCATTATCATCCTGTACGATAGTACTTAAGTTCAGTTTCAGATCATATCATGTAATTCATTGGCAAATAATGAATTTTCACCGTGAATTATTTTGTTTAATTTATTTTATCTTTGGATAATATGCTTATACTTGAGAAGTGAGAACACCATTCGCTTGCTCTATACTATAGCTGTTTTGTCGCATGTCCGTACTGCTTATTAAACTAGTACATTGATTGTGTCTTGCGGTAAAAGCATTCCCGCCTTCACTTTAAAGTAAGGTGTTCAGGCATCTGTTGTTCTATTCCAATTTAAGGATATCGACAAGTTCCGATTGTTGTGAACATCAAGCCTTGACACATTTTACTCCCTCCCTCCCTCCCCTGGCGTTGTCTCTTTCTTTTATTATTTTGTGATATTATTGCAATTCTTTGACACATTTTAGCATTGATAACATATAAAAAAAAAGTTGTTAAGTGATCCGACATTTTTTTGGGTTTTCCGATCCAACATTCAAACAATGGATGATGTTGTCAAAAACTCTCGTCTCTCTCTCTTCCGCCTTTTTTTTCCTCATTTAAACATGTTGAGTGCCTGTTGGTGAGTAATTTTCGTGTCGCTAACAAAGCATGGATCACTTAGTACGAGAGACTCTATCTTGAGACGTGGTGTTCCTGTTTATCCAAACCGACATTTCATATGAAGTATCATCATTTTGAAAGAAAATAAAGTACTTCATTGGACTTCATTTACGGTTATCATTCATTTGGTTTAATGTAGAGATATCCACTCGTATTGTACGGAAATCTGCAAACGATTCCACTCTCATCTCTCGAGAAAGCTTCTAGGTGCTTAGGGAGTAGGACTTTTCCATCCCTCGGAAGAAAATCTGAAAAATTGCTTCACTTAACATGTGACGATTGCTTCCAAGAGCAACTGAAAATTTCTCCAAGTTCCCCGCCTAATCTTACAAGGGAGAGAAAACAGTTGGTCCCATGATTGACGTTCAAGGAAAAGAAACAGCATTGATTGATCAGTTGTATTAAAGAGATACTAGTCGACCTGTGCAATAATTCAGCCCACACCGCACGAAGAATATACGTCCTCGAGGTCCCATTATTCAGGCAACGGGTATTCGAAGCTGATGCCACTTATTGTTATGAACTTCATCTAGTGTGTAACAAAGTGCATAAAACTCCCGTTTCACCGTAAATTTAGTGCGTCCAATCTTGGAGGCACTCCCAAAGTTACAGGATTGCGGTTCCAAGCATGCCTGCTACTGCATGGACCTTCAAGAGATTTTCAAGGTCTTGGAGAGAGACAAGGAGCAACTGAACTTGCCAAGCAGCAACAGCAGAGAGTCAGAGATGAAGAGAATCGGTGGATTAAAAGCACAGAGGTTATCATGCAGTAAATGACATTCTGTCAAATGATGATGGAGAGATTAGGAAGAAGTGTATGGGAAGTTTACTGTCCAAAGAATCGTTTGTCCAGCTACAAACTTTGGCAGTTGGTTCAGATGAAGCAGAATGAAGTGAAAGAACTTGTGGATAAGGGTCAAAGCTTCGATGTCATCATACATGTGTCTGCTCATCCTCCATTGGAGGAGACGGCAAATGGAGAAGTACGTGTGGACTGAAGCAATGTTCAAGGATGTCTGGAGTTGGGAGGAAGGTGAGAGTGAGAGCGTGAGAGTATTTGGGATATATGCAATGGTTGGACTTGGAAAGTCCCCCCTGCTGATGAAGATCCATACTTAGTTCCTGCAGTCCAACCACAACTATGATCCCATTGTCTAAATTCTCATGTCCAAGGAAGGTGCCACAGTGGAGAAAATCCAGAAAGCTATCTGGAAAAAGTATTAGATTACCAGTGGTGTGTGAGAAACAACAGATTTGAACCCAAGAGCTGTTCAAACTAAAAAGTTCTTGCTCTTTTTAGATGATGCTTGTTCTTGTACGCATATAGGAATTCCTCCACTGAATGAGAAAGAATTAAAGCTCATCTGCACAACCAGATCTGACTAAGTACGCTTTTAGATGAAAGCGAACAAGAGACAGAAGGTGCCACCTTTGCCCCTAGAAAAGGCACTCGAAATGTTTAAGCAGCATGTAGGTGGAGAAACAACTACAGAAGCTGCAGATAATATCCCAGAGCTTGTTGAGAGTGCAAAGGCTTGCCACTTGCTCTCAAGACTGTTGGCAAGCAATCACTGGAAAGACGAGTCACGAGGAAGGGAAGCATGCAATATACTTAAGAACATCCTCCTTCCCATTAACTGCTGAAAAAGCCCGCAGAGATCAATTTTACGTGCAATTTAGACCCAGCGTTGCTGGAAAAATAGGCCATCTCTTTCCTTTTTTTCCCCTTTTTCAGCCTACAAAGTTCCCAACAGTGCAGCCAAATCTGTTTCGTCTTACAAAAATGTCAATAGGTATATTTAACTTTCCACCAAATTTCTCTTTATTCTCACCAATAATCCCCACAAGAACATGATCCCCCACTAAAGTGGTGAAAACGGTGATTATCTCTTAAGATTATCAATCTGTCTACAATTTTCGAAATGCATTTTATTGCATTGTGGCAGTCCCCACAAACTCTCAAGTTCTTAAACACTCGGATTGGTCTACCAGCAGGAACCGACAAGATGCCAAATGCTACAGCCAACCTCTCGCTATGATACTTTAGCATCTGCTCCTTCTCCTCTTCTTCCACATCATGCAAAACCAACTTGGTTGATGAAACATACCCCACAAGCTTTATTTTCAAATCCAACTCTTCTAAAAAGGCATATATTCTATCCTTTTCCGGGTGGAAAGGGTCACCAACAGAAAATGTATGGATCTTGTTCTGGACTTCTATCCAACTATAACCAGGTACTTTCTTTACACCTTTGTTCCTCATCTTCAGTCTCAGTCTACCCACATCAGCCCATCTACCAGATGCTGCATATAAGTTTGAGAGGAGTATGTACATGCCAGAATTCTCAGGCTGCATCTCAAAAATTATCTGTGCGGCTTTCTCACCTAGTTCAGTGTTGCCATGAATCCTGCTTGCACCTAGTAGAGCACCCCATGTTGCAGCATCAGGTTCAACAGGCATGTTTTTCATCAACTTAACGGCCTCAGCCAGCTGTCCAGATCGACCAAGAAGATCAATCATGCAAGTGTAATGTTTGTCATTTGCTGCTATACCACAATCCTCATACATTGTATGGAAGTATTTCATCCCTCTCTCAACTAAACCATTATGGGCACAAGCAGACAACATACCAACCTGAAAGAAACCACTAGGATATTAGGTAGAGAAGTTACATGTGTGAAATGTAACATGAAGCTAGAAAACCATCAAATATGAAATTACTATGCCTACAATCTAATGACATGAATATCTCTACGTAAAAGTTTATTTGAAGATGCCAACCATTAAAAATCTTCAATGAATGTACTCTAGAAAGGACATGAAAATTAGTAGTCAAACCCACCTTCATCATGGATTTGAAAGTGAATAAAAGGGAAGATTAAACAGTGCATGCAGAACCATAGTAGCAATATAAAAGAAACTCTACTAATTACTTTATCACGGTGACTGAAGGTGTGCTTTTAACAAGTCTTACTCTAAATATGAAATCATAATCATGCTCTGGAGAAAGCTAATATTGCATCCTTTCTATTTGCTCTCTCTTTTGCCTCCATAGTCTGTCATTGACATAAAAATTACCTAGCAAATCCATTTGGGATCAAGGAAGCATATGGCCATTGATATATGATACTCTACTCAGTGGAACTAACTTCCAATTAGCATTAGCATTGGAGAGGCTAACTAGAGAACTTGCAACATTTTTCTTCTTATACTCTCCATTAGCAAGTAGCTTTCCATAACTCCCAACAAATGATCATGTTCATACAAAAAAGCTACTCAACTGAGCTGAAAGGAAAAGTTGAGGATACATTTACCATTGTTACATCGTCTGGTTTGATGCCCACTGCCTGCATTGACTCAAAAATCGCCAGAGCTTCTTTTCCAAATCCATGCCTTGCGTAACCAGCAATCATAGTATTCCACGAGACAACATCCTTATCTTTTATATCTTGAAATGCATCGTAAGCTTCTTCTATGCTTCCACACTTGCAATACATTGACAAAATTGCATTCCCCACAAACCACCGAGACGCATATCCTGCCTTGACTAGTCGGCTATGCATTTGCTTTCCCAGCTCCAAGGCAGCGATATCAGCACATGCACTCAAGGAACATGTAAAAGCAGACCTATTTAATCTTTCTCCAGCTCTGTTCATCTCTACAAACTGATGCAAAGCCTCTTCGCAATGACCAGTTTGAGCATAACCAGCAATAATGGCTGCCCAGGAGATGCAGTCACGCTGAGGCATCTCATCAAACAAACTTCTAGCTTGAGAAATGTTGCCGCTCTGAGCATAGCACGTGATCATTGTATTCCATGAAGCAATATTTCGACAAGGCATTGCCTCAAATAATTCCTTTGCCATGTCGATTTTCTTATGTTGAACATAACCAGCAATCATTGCATTCCAAGAAACTGTATTCTTTTCTGGCATCTGATCGAAAAATTTTCTTGCTTCATCCAACAAACCATTCTGCACATAACCAGACAAGGTTGCTGTCCACGCAAAAACATCCTTAGTCGGTGACTCCTCAAACAGTCTCCTAGCTTCAGACAAATCACCGTTCTGTGCATAACCGGTAATCATCGTATTCCATGAAACTTTATCTTTAATTGGCATCCTATCAAAGAGATTCCTTGCATCAACAAACCGCTTCTTCTTCACATACCCAGCCATCAAACAATTCCAAGGTACCACCTCCCAATCAGTCTTCGAGTTAAACAACAACTGCGCCTCCTCCAGCCTTCCATTCTGTACATACGCCGCAAGCAACCCGTTCCACGACACGGCATCCTTTGTTGGCATCTCATTAAATATATGCCTTGCCTCATCAACATACCCATACTGCGCATAACCTGACAACATCGCATTCCAGGAGACTACATCCCTCACGGGCATTCGCTCAAACAGCGCCCGCGCAACAAAAAGGTCCCTATTCTTCACATACCCACTGATCATCAAATTCCACGTTACCAAATCTCTCGCCGTCTCGGGCATTCCATCAAACACTTGCCTGGCGAGATCGAACCTGTCATTCTGCAAGTACCCAGAGATCATGGCATTGTAAGAGACTGTGCTCCGGCAGGGCATCGAGTCGAAGACCCGCAGAGCGGCCTCGCATTGCCCACTGCGCATATGGGAAGTTATGGCCATGTTCCATTTTATCACGGCGGGGACTTCCGAGGCGACCCGCGACTTCCGTTTCGGTCCGCTCTTTTCCGGCGACGAAGACGAAGACGACGACGACGACGACGAAGACGACGACGACGGTGACGTTTGCTTCCAACGGGAAGGCCTCAAGCTCAGCTTCGCAGTTGCCTGACGGGAGCGAAGAGAGCAACCGACGTGAAACTGTCTATACCAGCAATTCCCGCGCATCCCTCGACTCGTCAGGACTACGATGAGGGTGAGGAAGATGATAGCAATGGATGGTCCTCATGCGCACGAACGATCACGAGTCGGTTCGGACGACAAGATGGGGCGAGAGGTGGTGCTTTCCGACATGATATGTCGGGTTCCATGGAAAAGACCGTTGTCGACGTCATGTAGTTCTTTTTAAACTCTGTTGTCGGATCGCCTCAACGACAATAATCGCTTTGGCTTCGATTGTGTAACCCGCTCCTATGAGGGCGGGAACGATCGCCGGAGGCAGAAAGAATCCGGACAAGTTGTGGCTCGGACTTTAGGATGGCGTGGGAGCAGGAATGAACCATACCACGGCATGATGTAATAAAGTGTCACATATGGGATGGCACTTGTCTTTAACTTGTAATGATGCCTCTTTTGGGGAAAGCAGAGGAATAAAACTGTGCGGACTTCAGCTCAAAACGGATGATATCGTTATAAGTGGGGTATGATTCGAGAGAGCGATGTGTTAAAATGCAAGTAGTTGTTTTCAAAGGTAAATTAGTTTACCATGATATTGTAAATCAATCTTATGATCTTGTACTATATTTTCATACCTAATTATGATAAGACGTGGCAATGATGTACAGCGAACCTAAAGAAGGTAATTCAAAGGGGCCCGTTATTTTCTCTTTCCAAAGATTTAGTATGGGGAAAGAAAATGGTCTGATTTGCTATTACAAATGATGGAAGAATCTAATTCACCATACATGTTAGCATTTATAAATTTTGAGAGATAAAGGTGCTTGAACAAAAATCAAATTCCAAACGACTACATGAAAAGGAATACACAATAAAAAGCTAAAAAATCAAAGATATCTGAACAGTTGCTAAGGCTAACAATATTTGTTTCGATATAAAACTCAATAAAAGCAAAATTTCCCTTTCAAATATTGCAGCACAGTGCGATCTCAATTGAAATCCCGCTAAAGAGAGTCAGCTAATTACAAGTGAATAATCTGATTGGTAGTACAAGTACTTCCACCGAATTAGTGTCTTTAAACTATCCTATGAGAGAGTGGTCGGTTACAGAGGTAATGAATTGGTGGCGATTGCCGCGGTAAATTGATTGTCGGCGGCCAAAAAAGGGCGGCGAGGAAGTAGAGATGGCGACAGCAGTAGTAAATTGGTATCTCGACGCAAGTCAAACAATCTGAACAAACGTAAGACAAGCCCATCGATGCAAATGTTGGATTGCCAGATCGAGGTTATTCGAAGAGCAATGATGCATCCTCCGACCAATCAAGTTGAACTCTTTCTGAATACCATTCAACCGCACTCCCGATACTTGACGACAACATGGGTCACATTCAGAACCATTTCGGATACTCTTAGAGTCGGAAGACAAATCATTTTCCTTATTCAGATAGATGGTCGAACCCTGGTCGGTCGCAGAATAAGTAAGAGAAATGATGTTATCAAATGTTTCTCCCCCACCAGGAGCGCTGCAACATTAACCTTTCTTAGCCAGATGAACGAGTAAGGGCAGATGTGCATACCTCCACCTGTCATAGATTAGTGTTGACAATACTATCTCCTAATGAGTGATCCTGGACACTAGGTTCGTCCACAGAGGTAAGCAGTTGCATCATTTACATTCACAGAGACAATGAATTGTGCAGTGATACCGCAGTAAGTTTAGCTCCAATTACCAATCAGAGAGGCATTTTGCATTAATTTGCATTCAGTTCTAACTATTTGTCATTTCTTCTTAATAAGAAAGATCCCAATTACGTCTTCCCACACCATTCATAGAGAGAGATTTATAAACCAAAAATCCTATCTGGAAGTGAAACTGAATTCTGCTCTGCTTTAGGACTACATTGCAGAGACTGTTACTTATGAGAGACCCGAATCCCTTTCATTCAATCCTCGATCAGTTAAAGCTCCTTGTGAAAGAAGATAAGGCAAGAGGATACTGCACACTAGAGATCAATACTCTGTATTTTGTTATGTCTACATAAAAAAATGGGAAAAGATTGAACATTAGCTTACCAAGAACCTCATATACTGAAGAGCCATGTTTACTGTTTTGGGTGGTTGGAGCCAACCCTCAGTTGTGCTGTTGAATGGTCGTGAATAGAGGCCACAGCCAGATTAAGACAGTAATAAACAGTTGCTTTTACCTCCCTGCTTGCTTGCAAATACACAAGTATGATTATGGGGAGCTCATGCTCCTCAGCAGAAGAGTCTTTGCTAACGAGACTGAAGAGACTGTTCTCTCAATCTGTCCTGTTATTGTCCAAGTCAAGAACCATAGGAGATTCAGCAAATAAGAAATCCTGAAATCTCTTAAGTGATCATAATTCCAAGAAGATACAGGTTACCTTATCAAAAGTTTGACCATGACATACAACAGAAAAGGATTCAAAATTACTCCAAAATTTCTCAATTGACAGAATAAATCTTCTACATATCAAATGCTACCTCATAGCTCATCTTACCCCCCTTTCAAGCCCTCTCTTTCTAAATGTCTTCTTATTATTCCATCTTTCAGGAAATCAAGAAATGAATTCTCTCATAGGCCATGTAGCCGCTATAAGAGCAGGATCCTTTTAGAGGACATAGCATAGGGACATCATGTGTGTGTCAGCTCCTCATTCAACACGGCAGGAGTCCGAGTCTGGAGGGGGCAGAGGATGACCAATTGTTCTTTCCTAGTTTTAAGTTTTTAATGGGTTGGGTTCAAGTGATAACAAAGTAAGAATAAAAAATAGAGACACAATGTAAGGCCCACAACCGAAGCCAACCCTATACGTTCCCCATCAAGGATTCTAGGTATCCCGATGTTAAAGAGCTTGAATCCTAGTAGTGTCAACCGATTCTCTTCACCTTGTTTTACTTTGAAAAAGAGCCTCATTCATTCGACATTGACTGTAATACCTGTTTTAATTTTGAAGATTTAAGGTGTACTAGGATGAAGCTATAAACTCAAATAAAGAGGGCATCATTTACGGTGGGACATCATTTGGTTCAATAACTGCTGCCTTCATTGACTCAAAAATAACCAAAGCCTCTTTTAAAAGTCCATGCCTTGCATAACCAGCAACCATGATGTTCAACGAGACAGAATCCTTCTCTGCTATACCATGAAACACTTCGTAAGCATCTTCAATATTTCCACACTTACAGTACATTGCAAGAAGTGCATTCGCCACAAAACATCCAGATTCGTATCCTGCCTTTATCAGGTATCCATGCAATTGCTTTCCCAATTTCACCGCTCCAATTTCAGCACATGAACTTAAAGAACAAGTCAAAGCCGATCTGTTTGGCCATTCTCCATACCTGTTCATGTCTAGAAGCAGCTGCAAAGCCTCTTCAAAATGCCCAGTTTGAGAATACCCAGAAATAATAGCAGCCCAAGAGATGCAATCACGCTGAGGCATCCGATCAAACATGCATCTAGCTTTGGAAATGTCACCGCTCCGAGCATAGCCCGCAATCATTGTATTCCTAGAACTGATGTCTCGACAAGGCATCACCTCAAACAACTGTCTCGCTTTGTCTATTTCCTTTGATTGCACATACCCCGCAATCATTGCATTCCAAGAGACACTATTCTTTTCCGGCATCACATCAAAAATACGTTTTGCTTCATCCATCATTCCCTTTTGCACATATCCAGACATCAAAGCTGTCCATGCAAATACATCCCGAGCTGGTGAGGCCACAAACAATCTTCTTGCTTCTGACAACTCGTCATTCTGTGCGTAACCTGCAATCATAGTGTTCCAGGAAACTTCATCTTTGAAAGGCATCCAATCAAAAAGCTGTCTTGCATTAACCAACATCCTCCTCTTGACATACCCAGCCATCAGATAATTTGAAGGAATCACCTCCCAATCTGTCTTCAACTCAAAAAACCTACGCGCTTCATCCATCCTACCATTCTCTACAAATGCAGTAAGCATCGAGTTCCAAGATATATTATTCTTGCAAGGCATCTCATCAAAGACCTCTCTGGCCTCATCCACTAGTCCATTTCGCGCATAACCCGACAACATCGCATTCCAAGAAGCAACATCCCTCGCAGGCATTTGATGAAACAACACGCGAGCAGCAGAAACATCTCCATTCCTCATGTACCCACTAATCATAGAATTCCAAGAAACCAGATCCCTCTCCGGCATTCTATCAAACATCTCTCTAGCAAGACCGAACCGGCCGTTCTGCCAGTACCCTGTTATCATCGCGTTGTACGAGACAATGCTCCGACAGGGCATCGAGTTAAAGATGCGAAGAGCCAGCTCGCACTGGCCGTCACGCATGTGGGCAGTGATGGCCATGTTCCACCTTCTCACATCCGCGTTCTCTGATACAGTCGTCGCGCGTCGCTGCCGCTCGTTCTCTCCCGCTGGTGAAGTTTCCTTCGAGGACCCCGACTTGGGTTCTCTGCTTCTCCCCGCTGGGAGCTGACGATGCGAGCAGAAATGTCTGTACCAGCACCGCCCGCGCATAACTCGACCAGTCAAAGTTCTGAAGAGGCTGGAAGCGGTGGGACATGGGTTCCTGTTCTAAACAGCATACGAGCAAACTCGAGATCACATCCGCGAGCTGACGAGCAGCAGCTAGAAAATCACATCACATCACAACTTGATCCTGGCATCTTCGTTCTGAGCAAACCAACACCGCCTCGTTGCAATTTGAAATTGCGCCTCGAAGGATTGCCATTACAGCCGGATCGAACTGACGACATTCGTCAGTCGTTCGAGCAACCTGCGGCTTCACGATGTCCATCTACGAGCGCGCAACAATCGACATTATTGATTCTCGCCTGGAGAAAGAGTGATTTACTGATCTCGCCATACGAGGACATTGCAAAATGCTTTGTTTCCCCCATTTGATGGCTTAACTGGAGATACATTAAATTACAAATTCCATTTATGCTTTTCGCGTTTATTGAATTGGCATCATAATTAAAATGATAGGACTGAGGCTCCCTTTGATTCACCCTTTTCGCGAAAATAATGAGTTAATAAAAATATTTTATTATCAATTTATATTTATAAACATAATATGTGAAAGAAAATAAGACTATCCTAGAAATTATTTAAGACAAAACAAAAAAGACAGAGAAATCATTTTTTTAAAAGTACTTTCTAAATCTTTTTTATATTGTAAAAACCTTAAATGTTTGAAATGTATTTTCCTAAAATGCTCGTTTATAATACTTATAAAAACGAATAAACAAAATTTTAGTTATAAATTATTATCGATAATAAAATATTTTTTATTAATTAATTATTTCAAGTGATGTAAATAATATTTTTTCAAATTATTCATTTTAAATGAAATAGATGAAGTTTGAAAAGTTGCTTTTCTACGTAGTAATTTTAAGTGAGAAGAAAGATTGATCTTGTGAAATATTGATTGCATGTGAGTTAGTCTCCTAAGTCCTAATTCAGAACTCATCAAAACAAAACAAAAAAAGTAAATGAATTGGTCGTCACTCTTCAACATAAAGGGAAAAAAAAAAAAACGGTTGTCCCGTAAAAAGGAAAAAATAAAATAAAAAGAAATGGAGAGGGTAGCACGTGCCAATCACGCGATCGTTCCCGTGCGTCATTTGATCACCTTCTGGAACATATTTTCCCCGGTCGGAAGTTAATTTTCAGACAGTGTGAGTTTCTCGTCCTCGCACGCGACAACGTCTCCGCCTCAAAATTTCTCATCGGCGATCGAGCGAGCGAGCGAGCATCGGGGGGAAATGGCGGCTCCTTCGGCCTCGAAGCTGGCCGCGGCTGCGGATAGGTTCGGCTCCGCCGCGCGCCGCCAGGTCCTCACCGTGACCGACGCCGCCGCCTCCAGGATCCGCCACCTCCTGCAGCAGCGCCAGCGCCCTTTCCTCCGGCTCGGCGTCAAGGCTCGCGGCTGCAACGGCCTGTCCTACACCCTCAATTACGCAGGTAGCCCTTTTCAGCAAATTCGTGTTTCCCGAAATTCTGGGTTCATTTTTTCGGATTGTTTCCTACCGATTTTGATCTGCTTATGTTGGAATCTGGATAAGGTTGGGTTTCTACGGAGGACGAGTTTTGTGTTCGCTTGTGCTGCAATTCTTTTGCTGCAATTCCTTCTTCTTTTTTTTTCGTGGATTGAGTAATGCATTTCGGGAGGTTTCAGTTTCCGTGGGCTTTGTGGTCTGTCAAATTCGATGTAAGAACATTCCTGAACCAATTTTAGGGTTGTTGATTCGTATGGTCGTGTGCACTTGTGGCATTGAGAGACGGGCAGGACAAATTTTAGGATGGGTTGCGATGGCATGATGAATCAGGAAGTATGCATCTGCAGGGTCTGCGGTTGAATTATGGTACAAACTATCATTAGATGCCCCTGTTTTGAGATCGAGTGAATCACCATAAGATATTGTGTTTACCTGTTGGGAATATTGTGTGGGTTGAGGTGCGACTGTATGTTGAGTGGGTAGCCCAGGTAGTGCAAAATTGGATATGTCAAATGGCATGCAGTTTCAATTTGCTAAATTACATGGTAAAACTGATGATGTTTGCATACCGATCCAACAACTAGCATTCTCCAAAGCATGCTTCTAGCGTGTATCTGCATCATGTAATTGGTTTTAATAGAAGTCAGTTGATGATGCTGATGAGGTATCTACCTATCAATCCAGAGTAGCAGCAATCTCATAGTTTTCAAGTGGAGTCTATCAAAATTTGAAATGACATATCTAGCAAGTTATTATGACTATTATTTTTGGTCGTTTACGTTGTTCTGTAATACTTTGTCACATGATGATAAAGCTCTTGTGTGAAAACCATCATTAGAGTACTCAATTTCCTCATCAGATTACTAACTCATAAA
Source organism: Eucalyptus grandis (assembly GCF_016545825.1). NCBI lineage: Eukaryota > Viridiplantae > Streptophyta > Magnoliopsida > Myrtales > Myrtaceae > Eucalyptus > Eucalyptus grandis. Next base: position 42,963,239 of record NC_052612.1, on the reverse strand, counting down.
AAGAAATAAATCAAGTGCATTAAACTTTCATGACATGATGAACTAAATTCCGCATTTGCATCTTATTTCTTTATATTTTAGTGGAATAGGCATGCTGCTATCATATTTTACTTGATAGATTGCAACTTCATAGAGGAATCACTTGACCTCATTTGAAGTGGTTGAAACTTATTTAGTTGTCTAGAAAATGTCAAATTGCTGATATCATTGTCCATGTGGTTTTACAATTCAATTTGACGCCCAAGGTTGGGCTTCATAACTGCTCTTCTGTGATATTTTTCCCTGGTTTTTGTGCTTGCTTGGACTTGAGTGCATCACTTGTGGGTTTTTTTCCTGGTAAAATTGATTTCTTTAGGAGCAACTGCATTTCCAACTCACTTTTCTGACTTTCTCATAATGCTGTCCCAAAAGTAAATCCTTTAGATTTTAATTGTGACATAAAGGGTTTGAGGTATGTCTAAAACGGAAAGAGAAATGGTCCTGTCCAATTTGAAGAAAATACGAAGGGTCAATACCACTATAAACCCCAAACTATGCCTATTGTGACACAAATATCTTGAATTTTTTTTTTTTGTCACCAAAAACTGTAAACTCGCCCATTGTGACACAAATACACCAAACTTTTTTTTTGGTCATAAAAAACCTTGAAGTTATACTAGTGTGACAAATATACTCTAGATGGAATTGAAATAGAGGGTATATATGTCACGCATGTATTTGAAGTGTTTGTGTCATAGTAGGTATTGTTTAGGGTTTTTATGATATTTGCCCAAATACAAAAGGTCAATTCGTTGGTTGGTAATTTAAATAGTTAATTTTTTACCCAAAAAAAAAAAAAAATTAAACAGTTACTGTTGTTTTTGGTTTGCTGGGTGTTAACTTTGGGTTTGGCTTTGATTTGTGAAATTTTTTAGTAAATTTGGTGACCAGTTTTAATTTTTGGGTCAAAAGCTGGAAAAGCTTAATTAATGTTGCTTAGTGTGGAAAACAAAACTTTTACATTGTAGGTGATTATGAAATATTCTCAGGAATCAGAATGCCTTAGTGTAACTTTTGCTTTGTGTTGTTTTTGTGGTTAAGATACAAGAGTCCAAAACTTTTCAAATTTTTTTCCAGATTGAATGCAACTGCATCTGTCTATATTTGTTAAGCTCCTGTTTTGTGATAGCATGCCAAAGCAGGGACTAGATTCTTTAACAAATTTATCCTTCTTCAGTCACATCTGTTAGCCAATTCATCTCTGGCCATTACCACTTGCCTATGTTCATATCTGAGAGGGTGCGAATACTTACTGTCTCATATGGCAAGAGGGCTGTCAGAGAGTTGTCCTGTGAAGTTCTTGGTCACCTTAAATTTCTGTATAGGATGCTGGTTTACATTTATACTGAAAAAATGTAAAGGTTAACCATCTTTTCATGATGTGTAATGAGACAGAATAAACATTGATAGGAAAAATAATCACAGATTGAGATCTGCTTGTCCATGTATACCTGGACCCCAAAACACGGAAATAAGTAGATGAACCATACCTTGTGAGTTTCAGGCTAGTGATTGATGCTCTTAGTGTCTTTTCTTTTCTGATATATTGATTACTCATCTACTGGAGGAAATTTTATTTACTAATTTTCAGATTCAAAAGGGAAGTTTGATGAGTTGGTTGAAGACAAGGGCATTAAGATTTTGGTTGAACCAAAGGCTCTGATGCATGTTATTGGAACTAAGATGGACTTTGTAGATGACAAGCTCAGGTAACTGCCATGCATCCCATCTATTCCCCTACCATGTACAAGAATTTCTTCTCTCCATAGTTCATATATGAATTGAGCACCCAAAATTTATTCAACTCTCCGTAATTTACAACTTATATTCCAGTCTAGATTCAATGTTATCTGGCGAAAAGGAAATTACTTTAGCAGCAACTTTATTTGCACATTATGTCTGTTGAAGTTGTTTCTAGGTTCTAGTCCTAACATAAATTTATACTTTTGATGGAAGAAACATTGAATAAGTGGTAGTGTTAGTCGATGTGCATCTAGATACTCGTGGAAAAAAAGTCTTTAACTGTATGTGCAGTAGGTTAAGTTATAGAGATTTTTTGTTACATTTCTGTCTGTAATGATCTTTTTGTATTATATACTCCTTTATTTTGCCTCCCAGTGTTGACTAGCTTCTCTGCAGGTCTGAATTCATCTTCATCAATCCAAATTCTAAAGGGCAATGCGGTTGTGGGGAGTCCTTCATGACGACAAGTAATTCAGACGCAGCTAAACGTGGAGGCAGTTGAGGATGTTGCAAATAAATGTCATGACTGAAGCATATATTAGAACACGGAGAAAACCTATTGTCCCTGTCAATGGAAAATATTCAGCTAACCACTGTTTGTTAGATCCTGGCTGAAATAAATAGCATCGCTTCCTCTTTTGTCCCTTTTATTCTGGGGGAAGGTTGCAAAATCTTTTGTTTGTCTGAAGATCTTTTGTCTTGGGGCAACTTCTGTGTATACCGGCTTCATGAACAGATGTGCATTTCCACAGCGTAAATAACAGGCAGAGTTGTGCGATGTGGTCATATTCTCATTTGTGCTTTTGTTTTCTTAGTGTAATTAACATGACCTTTGATGTTATACTTCCTATGTCTGTTTGTCCCTCAATATAATCTTGGTAAATAGGGTATTCTGAACATGGGTCCATTTTCACAGATCAGTGAAATGTGTCTTAATTCAAGCAGGTTCTTTTCGCATTATAGGCTATGGGATTCAGAATCTTGCAGATTCATATGAACACTCCGTTCATCAAGAACAGTGAGAATATGATTTGAGTATACCGATTTGTCATCAGAGAGAAAAATGTCCGATGCTCTTGGTTGTGTATAGACGATCGGTGTTGCTTGTGTCATCTCAATTCCGCTTTACCTTCTGGCACAACATCAAGAGCGGGGTTGCTTCAACGTGTAATAACTGCGATGCAAAATTCCTAATTGGTAGGTAGATACTAGATACCAATAACTTGAAGAAAAAAAAATCCAGAGTCTGAATATAGTGTCTCGGAAAGTAATGTGATTTATGACGTGCAATTCAAGAGATGGCCAGATGCCTTCGCCCCTTATCATGTGAACTAGCCTCAAGTGACCGGCAGATGTATTTTTCGTTTAGACGATTGGACAAATCCTTGACTTACTAGCATGTTTAGAAAGTGATGGGAATATGAAAATTTCTATAATAAGGAATTACTACTCAAGACAGTATGACCTGTGGGCCTTCTACCAACACGCTGCATTGCCCCGTCAACTTTTTACCCCTTGGGAGAAATTTCCCATTGCTGCCCCTGTAGGAGCTGGGGCCATGTCTCCGCCCCATTGTAGCTGATTATTCCTTTGGACCAGTTACTACTATTCTGTTTAGAAACGAAATGTTCCTGGAAATTCTTACTTTCACTGGATCATTTGCATCTATATGCATTGATTGCTCGTACATTCAGAAAATTTCCATCGCATCAAAAATTTACAAACGGATTTCAAAACCCGCAATTTCAACTCAGATTTTTACGGCATTCATTTTCTTCTAGCTCCTGAGCAAATGTACGGTTCACAAGCAAATTTCTCTTTTTTGGGACTTCCAGTGGTTTGACAAGAGGTCTTGTTCCTGTTCCTGCCCCCAACCCCAGGTCACTAGGCTGCCATGTCAGTGGCACTTAAAGTCGCGTCTGTTTCCCGTGTTTATCAAGTCAGAATTGGCTAAATCAAAAGCTCTGTTATTGCATACATAAAAAACCATTAAAAACCATACAACACATGAAAACACAGAGCCGGTTGATAATGTTGCAGAGCCGCTCCAACAATAGGAGAGTATATTTCCAAGGCAATTGGAGAAACGCCAACTGTCACAGAAAAGAGGCTCTAATATAGCACGAATTTAACTGGGAAAAGCTCCTAAACAAGATTTTGTCCTGTGCATTCAGATGTGTCCGATCAAGAATAATTGGATTCACCTGAGGAGAGCGTGGATCTTATTTCTCCAAATCCGGTCTTCTTGGGAGCAGACAACCGATGCTTTGACCATTCTTCCAATGCCTTCCTGTGGAGTCCATTCATCCGAATATAAGGACGTCTTTCCTTTATTATCCTCTCCGCATTTTTCCAGTCCTCTGCAACCCCAAGAGCCACTAGCAGAGCACATGATACTGCCACACTCCTTCCATGACCTGGAGATCAGTTTGAAGAGAAACTTTTCACAAATAGATGCAAATAGTTTGGCTTAATAAGTGCCAACAGAAGAAAAAACCTGAACAAAAAACTTAACAAGAGATGATGTACATCTAGACAAAATCATCTTCCTCAGTAATGTCAAAAACCAAAATTCTGAGTTTAAGGAAGATATCTGTCCCATGAATGACACTCCCAACAACTCCTTAATAGCAAGATCAAGATGTTCCTCTAGTGACAATGCTATGTAATGCTTAACATCATAATATCTCTAATTCAACCACATTATCAAGGTCTCATGTGACATGTTGAGATAACTAAATTTGTTGTCTCAAATATTCAAGCACCAAATATATCATCTCATCCCACTAGTAAGAAAACTTATCCCCATATCTCTTCGTCCAATGACATTATGATGCAAGACATGTATGAATCCGATTTCCATAACTTCCCTCTATACTCAAATCAGGCATTCAAATTTCTTTATCTTGTGTCTGACCACATAATTCTAGTATGTCATGCTAATTGATGCATCCCAAAGTAATCAATTAGACTCAAATAGTTACTAAAGAGTACATGCAGAGCCGCAAAAGACAAGCAATTACACAAACAAGTTGTTAGATCTCAACATGGAGATATCATCTTTTGCTCAAGTATTTCTATGAACATTTTGTAACCAACACTTCAATAACATTAAATATAACAATGCTCAAATCTGAACTAATAAAAAGAATAAGACTCAGAACAACTATTAACTGTTCCATATTCTTTTCTTTCTTTAGATAATGCCAGTATGTTTTTACACGATTTCTAGATCTGAGACATATATATTGACCTTTTTCTGCTTTTGAACAAAACATCTATCAACTTAAATCGTAAAAAATGAACAGCTTGAGCTTAGGGGCACTGCAGGTTTGACAGCTACAGCTTAGGAAAAACTGCCATCCTCAGATAATCTGATCTAACACATAGGACCCGTGTGCTTGATGCGATTTTAGAGATAGACAGCTCGTGCATCAAGAGAATAAACCGAGGAGATAGCCACTTGATATCATATAATTGCTTCAAGGTTTGATACTAGTCACACTAGTTTCTTAATCCCAATCACTTGAGGAGAGTAAATAACAAAATGATTGATTGAAAACTATGAACATCAACTGTGCGACACTGTTACTCATTGATCGAGCTTCATGCAGTTAAAACACTTATATAACAGCAAAATTCCTAGTGCTAGAATTTAGATCCTGGGATATAAAAAAGAGAGATAATTGATCCTACACTATCCACAACAAGCTTTCTGACAAAGTTGAACATATACCGCTCCTAAAAATGCATAATGCTTAACAGTGATATCCATTTTCCTTCCATACCATAGGCACAGTGAATGAACACAGGCTTGTTCCGAGCCCTCTTCCTGCAAGCCCACTTCACCGCGGACTCGATCTCCCCGGGCCCCGGCGACCGCGTGTCCCAAGTCGGGACGCAGAAATACGCGTGCCCACGCAGCTCCGGCCGCCGCGGGAGCTCGCAGGTGCAGTCGACGATCGCGGGGTCGCCGGGGGGCAACTTATCGAGAGACGAAGGCCACCCACCAACGTAGACACCCTCGCAGATCTCGGTGTACGGGGCCTCCCCGCTCCGCAGCCTCCTGATCGCAGAAAAGGCCCTGACGAAGTACAGGTACGGGCCGAAGATGAGGACCGACCAGACGGGGAACGACCCGTCCGGGCTCTTGCCCAGGAGCAGGGGGAGGTTGATGGAGGGGTGGGAAGCGAGGGAGACGAGCAGGGACACGAGGGACGCGTACAGGAACGGGAGGCACAGCAGCCCGAAGCCGCGGCTTCTGAGGAAGGCGAAGAGCAGGAACAGAGCCGCGGCCTTCAACCCGATCAAGAACGAGATGCCCACTCCCATGATGAGCCTTCCCGACAAGAATCGCGCTTCTGGGTACTCACCAATTCAAGCAAAGATTCTACCTTTGGGCTGAAGGTGTATGCCAGAGGGAGGAAGGAACGAACTTGAAGGAACGAAGATGGAGGAAGTTCGGAGGGAAATCTAGGGGAAGAGAGATGGGAGTCGATTCTGTAAACGATGCAATTCGACGCGACCCTTCCATGGCGAGATCGCGATTTCGCGGTTCCTGACGTCGATTCTTTTCTTTGCTTTTGCTCTTTCCGTATGAAGCCGCTCGGAAGTCGAACCGGACCGCCCGGTTCAACCGAAAGTTGTGCAAAGCAAAGACAAAAGTCTCTGTTTGCTCAAAAAAAAAAAAAAAAAGCCAAAAAGTCTATGTGGTTCAGCCCGAAAAAGGTTTCGCAATGCGATAAAAAAATGGGAAAACTATGCTAATAATTCTCCCTCATTGTAAAATATTGTATTGCAAATATATTATAGAGAGAATAAAGATATTGAGAAGAGAAAGCAGGTAAACACCAACAATAGTGGAGAAAGTCAGAGGAGAGAATTTTATTTTCAATATATCATTGTTATGTTTACAACAAAAACTAAGCTCTTATTTATATGAGAACAATAATGTACTTATCATTTTTTTTTTATACCCAGGGAACCCATACAACCCGCAGCGGCGTAAACCCCGAAGCGACGCTAGCGAATGACCCACCACCCCGCTTATCATTAATATCAATGTATCGAATAATGCATGTTTTGGATAGGGAGATGAACATTTATTGTATATGGAGATATACTTATAAGGCATGATATAAATGTAACATAATAAGTACATTAGATAAGATAAATATAATGAATATTCATTCATGTATTTCATAACACTCCCGAATGTGCATTGAATGATATTGTCTCATTAAAAACCTTAAGCTGGAAAAACCCAGTGAGACAAAAACCGAACAAAAAGGGAAAAAGTGTAGAACACAAATATTATTATCTCTCTCTTTTATAGATGTATTAATTGCCTCATTAAAAACTTTAACCCGAAAAAATCCTGTGAGAAAAAACCAAACAAAAAAAAAAAAGTGCAATGCATAGTTCATAATATCTCCCCCTCAATTGAGCCATATAGCCACTGCTGAAACTAGTCATTCTTGCATCTTGTGAACTTGCCGTATACCAATGCCATATAATAATTTCTCAAAAATTGACGTTGGCAATGATTTAATAAAAAGATCTGCAAAATTATTTATGAATCGAATCTATTTAACATCAATTTGTCAACTTTCATGGAGTTCATGAGTATAGAAAAATTTCAGCGAGATATGCTTGGTTCTATCACCTTTAATATATCATCCCCTAACTTGTGCAACACAAGTAGCATTCTCTTCATAAATTATAGTAGGAGAATTTGTAACCAGTATTAAATAACAAGAATTATGAATATGCGTTATAACGGATCTTAACTAAACACACTCTCTTCCAGTTTCATATAAAACAATAATCTTAGAGTGGTTAGAGGATGTAGCTATTAGCAATTGCTTCGTAGAACACTAAGAAATAGCAGTGCCATTATAACAAAATAAATACTCGGTTTGAGAGCGAGCCTTATGTGGATCGGATTTATATCTAGCATCAGCATATCCAACTAAATGAGAGTTAGTGAAATCATTGGAATAATATAATCTCAAATCTATGGTTTCTTGGAGATAATGGAAACTATGTTTAACTCTATTCCAATGTCTTCGAGTAAGCTCAAAACTAAAACGTGCTAATAAATTTACTGCAAAAGCGATAATAATCTCGTACATTGTGCCAAATACATCAAAGCCCCAATTGCATTAAGTTATGGTACTTTAGGACTAAGTATCTCTTCATCAGATTCTCTAGGATGAAATGGGTCATTTTGGGGATTTAGAAACCTTACAACCATAGGGGTGCTCAATGGGTGACCTTTGTCTATGTTGAAGCGTTTAAGCAATCTTTCGACGTATACTGATTGATTGACGATTATTCCACTTGTTTTATGTTCAAGCTCTAAACAAAGACAAAGTTTGGTTTTACCTAAATATCTAACTTTAAACTCCATTTTCAAATACGGCTAACTCTTCTGGAGTTTTAATTAAATTTATATCATTGACATAAACTGCTACTATAGCAAATCCGGTTTTTGATTTCTTAATAAACGCGTATGGGCAAATAGGATCATTCTTGTACCTTTCCTTAATTAGGTACGCACTTAGGTGTTGATACCACATGTAATCGGATTGCTTTAATCCGTACAATAATTTTTGCAATTTTATTGAGAATAAATTACGGAGAGTGCATGCTTTAGGTATTTTGAATCCCTTGAGAATTTTCATATAAATATTAGAGTCTAATGAGCCATATAAATATGCCGTCACAACGTCCATAAGACGCATTCCCAATTTTTCAGAGATTACTAGGCTAATGAGAAAACGAAATGTAATCATATCCATCACAGGTGAATATATCCCATTATAATCAATCCCAAGTCGGGAGAATCATTGGGCAACGAGTCGGGCTTTATACCTAACAACATCGTTTTTCTCATTTCGTTTCTGGACAAATATCCATTTATATCCAACGGGCTTTAAATTATCAAGGATATGAGTTACGGGTCCAAAAACCTCTCGTTTAACTAGCAAAACTAATTCAGCCTTAATTACTTCCTCCTACTTAGGCCAATCTTGCATTTGACGGTATTCAATAATAGATTGCAGCTCACAATCATCATCCATAATTTTATGAGCAATTGAGAATGCAAAAGTATCATCAATGATGATTTCATTTCAATCCTAAATTTCATTACAATCTTTAATAAAATTCTCAGTATTCCAAGGGTTGGTGTTCCTTTCATGAGTTTGTGCCTTTTCAGGGGCAATAAGCTCTTTGGGAGCAAGCACAACGCCTATCGGTCTACCACGCTTCAAGTGCGGGGAATTTTGATCTATTTTAGCTTATCATTTGGGAATAACTATCCTAGCTAGAGCATTTGCGGCTAGAATATGAGACTTTGTTACCTTAGTAGCATCATTAAATGTGATAGCTTGTAAATGGATTATAGGCCGCACATCGTTTTCACATTCAGGAGTTCTTGGGTCTAATTGAGATAATTTTTTCTCATTCCAAGAGAAAACCTTAACTAGTTTTTGTTTTGCAGTCATTGAAGTCGTGGGTATCCCAATTGATGGAAACCTAGTCTAATCAAAATGACAATCTGCAAATCTACTAGTAGAAAGATCACCGGTAGTTAGTTCCAAGAACCTAATGATAGATAGTGAATTAAACCCAACACAAATGCCCAAACGGCATTGGGGACGCATTTTTGTTCTTTTTTGCAAGCACCTATACTGCACAACCAAAGGTGCGTAAAGATGAAATATCTAGTTTATAACCAAAACCTATTTGAAGGGGAGATTGTAAAAGACTAGCAGTAGAGCGTAATCTTATTAGAGCTGCCGTATGCAAAACTACATGACCACATGTTGTATCATTGAGATTCGTTCTCAATAATAGAGTGCGAGCAATGATTTGGATATGTTTAATCAATGATTCTGTCAATCCATTTTGAGTATGAATATATGCAACCGAGTGCTCAATTTCGATTCCGAGTGAAGCACAATAGGTATCAAAACTCTTTGATGTAAATTCACTAGCATTATCTATCCTTATACTCTTAATTGAATAATAAGAAAATTGTGCCAGGAGCTTTATAATCTATGCAAGTAAACATGCAAATGTCACATTGCGCATAGATAATAGGCAAATATAGGACCATCTACATGATGCGTCCACTAGTACCATAAAATATCGAAATGGTCCACTTGGTAGTTGTATTGGTCCACAAATATTACCCTAAATTCTTTGCAAGAATAAAGGGGATTCAAAATTAACCTTTATTATAAAAGGTTTGATAATGAGCTTTCCTTGTGAACAAGCTTCACAATTATAATCTTTGGATAATAATACATTTATATCGTTTAAAGTGTCCCTTTTGTAAATTATTCTACGCATCATTGAAACGCTAGGGTGACTAAGACGATCATGCCACAGTCCAAACTGATTAGGGTTTACCAATCCCTAGGATGTAGTGGCACAGGTTTCAACAGCTTTAATCATAACACAATACAAACATAGAGAAGAAGCTTCTAGCTTCTCATAGATAGTCTCCAAGCCCATCTTATAAGAGGAAATGCCAATATATTCCTTATCTTGCTCATAAATAGTATATCCATTACGGGGTACATCTTTAAAACTAGCAGATTCATTTTTGATCTAATACTTAGAAACGCATCCTCAATATGTAGGATTGCGCCATTTGGTAAAACAATTATGGCATTCTCAAAACCATCAATAATCAGAACAGGATCCGATATTGTATGGATTTGTGCCTTACGCAATGTCATACTCGAGAAAAAATGTCTACTACGAAATATAGTATGTGTTGTTGCATTATCAATCAAACAAACATCTTCATTTTTCTCGGTATTTTCCATTTGCATTTATGTTGACAATTTCAGGTATCGAATATCATAAAATTTGCATATTAGTTATAAAGTCCAATAAAATTTCAAAATAAATATTATATAAGGTTCGTAAGCATTTCATAACCATATTAAAGAACAATAAAAAACAATACATTTAAAGCTTAACAACTAAAATAAATGATTAGAATCATAGAATTCGAAATTCAAATTATCATTCACTAATCTGATGCATCATCAAAGTAATCAAATGTCCTCAAAAAAATCAGAAACATCCAGGGATGCATTCGCTACTTCGGGAGCAAGATAAGTCTCACCAATGGAGATATTGTTAGCTTCAACAGTGATTATAGCAGTAAGATTGATTTCAATGGCATGAGATTCACCACGTTTGCTCATATTTTTTAAAGATGCCTAGTATAGGTCAACAAAGTGCTTTGGCGTACAACAAATAAGTGACCAATACCCAGTCATGCCACAACGATGACAAATACTTTCATTAATCACATTCTTTGACTTTTTTTTTTTGTCATGATTCAGACCAAAGTTAGATTTCCAATGAGGGTTAAATTTCCTATCATCCCTTCTAGCATTATGTTCTTGCCTGCGCTTATAGCCCTATCAATATTTTTCTCAAAGTTAGCATGTGCTTCGGACAATACTTTTGAGCCAACATGTCTAAGATCATAATTTTTTAGCAGCAACACATTAGTTTGCTTGGTAATAAGAAGCACATAAATTAATTTAGAGTATGTGGCAAACTGATGCTGTCGGTATTACTGTTACAATACAATATTCGAAGCATTGAAGGTAGAGAAAGTTTTCTCTAACAATTTTGCATCAACGGGTTTGATACCGCATAACTCAAGTCGAGAAATAATATCAAATAAAGCGGAATTATAGTCAGATACTAATTTAAAATCTTGTAATCTGAGATTTTACCAGTCATATTGTGCTTGAGAGGGGGATAACAGTCTTGGTATGACCATACCTATCCTTCAACCTCCTCCACAAGATCTGAGAGTCTCGAACGAATAAATATTGAGTCTGCAGGCTCTCATGCAAATGACAGCGAATAAAAATCAGTGCATTTATTCTATCTTTGGCATTTGAGATTCTATCATCTGTAATTGCATTAGCGAGACCTTGTCCTTGGATGTGCATTTCCATGTTAAGGCACCGAGATAGATAATTCTTTTTACTCACTTTCAGGATGTGAAATTTGAGCTTTTCAATATTTGTCATAATCTTTGCAAAAATAAATCCTTAAATTAATTATAAAGATTTCTAAATATACACTATTACTTCAGAATGTAATGATACTTTTAGATTTGAAATTGGTTTCAGGCCAAAAAAAATAAAATGAAGAATTGATAGGAGAAGATGAAGTATAAGTTGATTAATAAAAAGAACACATACCTTGCAAAAATTACTTACTCGTCGGTAGATCTTCGTGATCGATAACGTATTGTAAAATATTGCATTGCAAATATATAATAGAGAGAATAAAGAGATTGAGAAGAGAAAAGGTAAACACTAAAGATAGTGAAGAAAGTCAGATGAGAGAATTTTATTTCCAATATATTATTATTATGTCTACAACAAAAACTAAGCTCTTATTTATGGGAAAACAAGAATGTATTTATCATTAATATCAATGTATCGAATAATACATGTATTGGATAGTGAAATGAACATTTATTGTATAGGAAAATGTATTTATAATATATGAGACAAATGTACCATAATAAATACATTAGATAAGATAAATATAATGAATATTCATTCGTGTATTTCATTTATTCATATATTTCATAACATCCCTAAATTTTGATATGTCACCTTTGAACTTTAAATTATTCTTAACGGTTCAAAGATTTTCAATTTGTTCGATCTAGTCCTATGACTTTTCATAACAAAGTCAAATCGGTCATTGGATTTCGCAACTTTTTGTAATTACATTATTACTTAGATTTCACAATATCATTTCATTTTAATCCATTTTGTAAATAGATAAAAGATATGCTGATTGTTTTCATCACCTTTTTGTCTAATTAAATTTCCTAACTTAGATATGTAACTGAATTTAATTAAGAAAACACAAAATGAAAAGGCTAGAAATTTTTATCTATGTAAATGTTTAGGAACAATATTTAAATGAGTTAATACCCTAAAAACTCTAAATCTGTACATGTACGACAAATTTACCAAAAACCATTTATTTTACCCTAAAAAACCCAAAATCGGTACATCAATAACAAATTTACCCTGACTAACCATAAAAAACCATAAATTTGTATATTTATGACAAATTTATCACAAATTAATTTATTCAACCGCCAAAATCTCAAATTAGTAATACCCAATGTTAAATTGCATTGTAAACTATGACAAACGGAGAATAAAATCTCAAATTAATATATCAATCAACTATCACTTGTCATTTAACTTAATAATTTAACAATAAAATTTAATAGAAACTAATATATGGTAAATTTATCATAAGTGTATTAGTTTTGGATAAATTTATCAAAGATGTCGGTTTGAGATTTTTCAGAGTATTAATCCTATTTAAATTGATATAAGTAAAATTATTTATAGATAAATCAATACAATATTCATACATTCTTATGAAGATAACTATTGTTAAAGTAGCAAGAACATCAATTCAAAATAATTCTAAATGAGGTTTTACATTATTTATTATAAAGATCAAAAGCTAACATAAATTTAAACAGCACTATCGTAGCATTTATAACCACACAAAAAAAATGTGATAAAAAAATCATATTAATTCTTGCTAATTTAGAAATGGATGGAAATGAAAAGATATTCTATATAATATAGGTATTATTAGTACCGAATGATTGATTTGACTTTGAGATGGGTTAAATTTAATCATTTTGTGATGTGCTAAACTAAATAAATTGAAAGTCTAGAATTATTTTCTCTTAAGATATAGTGCGCGACATGTGTTGAGGAATATCTAATGTGCTTGGAAAATCAGTAAACTTTATATATATTATTTTTGGTTGAAAAGTAAACTTTACATATGTTAGAATACGTAAGACTAGCCGCGGGCTGTACGGGTTATTCCTCTTAATGCTACGAGGGTTTCTGAAAAAAAGAAGACTATCGCACCTGGATAAATTGAGGGCCCAAAAAGTCAACACGTTAGGCCTCGATATTAATGTTTTTGTTTTTTTGAGCAAGTGCCTCGATATTAATGTTAACCCGGCTGCTTTTGCTCGGCCATACACATCTTCTAAGTAAGGACCTGGTTCGGTGTAGGACCGTCGTACGCCAGTCGGTGTAACTTCTTTTTCGAAGTAAGTACACACGAAGAAGACCAAATCAACTATTCCTTGGGTACCATGTCGTCGAAATACAATTTAAAAAAAAAAACCATCTTTATTACCTTTTTGCCTTTCTCGGCTTTAAAATTTGCAGAATTGACATCATCAACGTTGTATTTTGTATTTTTTTTTTTTTTTTTTGGTCCCTTGTTGTGCATGTATTGATGGAGACAACCGGCAAGTCACAAGCTTCAACTCCACTTGCGGCTTATAAACGAAACGAAGAGCTTCCATGTGAGACCGGATCTTCCTTCATCATTTATGTGCAGCAGCAGTTTTATTCAATGCAAAGATCGGGGAGGTCCTCTCCTCCGACTTCGCTTGCAGTGCCGTGCCAGAGTGGAGGAAATTAAAACCACGCGTGCTTGCTTTGTTTCGCTTCTCCCTTCTATTCATGGAGATGGGACTAATGAGGGAACAAGAAACACCCCTCTCGCCAAAAAAGTCCAACTTGGACTTTCTTCCTTCGGCTAAACTTGCACCTGTTTTTTGTGCAGGGACTTAATTTTTTTTTTTTTAGTCTAATATGATGCTTTCATTCATTCAAAAACAACGAGAATTACAAAGAAACGATAGATAAATTTTCAAATATAAAATATTTCGAGAGTGATAAAGGGGGAAAAGACATCCAATTTGAGGGAGCGTTTTAGTCGAGTGGGCCTTCGCAAGCCAATCTACAGCCTTGTTGGCCTCCCGAGAACAATGGGCCAGCGACAACGAGTCGATTTGGGCTAATATTTCTTTACAATGCTCTATTATAGTCTTCACATTGCATGGGTTTTCAGCCCAGCCTAATACACTTTCCACCAAAGTCTAGCAATCTGTTTAGCACACTAGCTTTTCACTTTGTACTTCCTCTATGCTTGCTTTAGTCATATTGAACTCTTAAGCTTGCATGATAATATTCCTGTTATTTCTTTTTTCCTTTTATTCTCCGAATCAGAAAAAAATGGAAATTCATTTGATAACATTAATTATTTTATTTTCCAAAATAGAAAAGTGGCCACGGAATAAAAAGAAAAAAGAAACATTTCATTTCAAGAATATTTTTAGAAATAAGTCTTTTTTTTTTTTCTTTTCATCGTCCTCCTTTTCTAATCACTGGTGGAGACTCACACCTGGCGGCCGGCTAAAGAAGAGAAAGAAGAGAGGAAAAAATGAAAAGAAACAAAGATGGGGTTAATTAAAAAAAAAAACACCAACTTTAGGTCGATGGACAAATCTGGCCCAAACTTTTTTTTGTCTTGTAAAAAAGCACCAACTTTAGATCAATTGACAAATTTGGCCCAAACTCTTTTTTGTCTCGTAAAAAGCACAAACTTTAGATCGAGTGACAACTTTGACCCAAATTTTTTTGTTTGGAAAAAAATCATTAACTTTCACTTAAATTCTAAATCCGGCCACTCTTAACTTATATTCATTGATTGTCCTTAATCCATGTGCACTTGTTGGCTAACACCATCCATTTTCTTCTTGTTTGAGCTATAGTTTGAAGAATAACAGTGAAACTATACCATCTATACTTCACTAGCAAGTAAAAAAATCTCCCGATTGAATTTCTTTCGCTGGACTTTATTGTTTTGTTGTAATATGAAATTGTAGATCAAGAGAAACCATGGATGAGATCCACCAACCTCACAGCTAGAACATTTTCTTGAAATAAGGTTAACTTCAAATAGAAAGTTAATGGTAAGAGTTAGATTTTGGATAGGAGTGAAAGTTTGTTATTTTGTACGGGAGAAAACAAAAATGGGGCCATAATTGTCACTTAACTTAAAGTTTGTGCTTTTTTACGAGAAAAAGTTCGGGCCAAATTTGTCCCTCGAACCTAAAATTTGTGCTTTTTCATGAGACAAAAAAAGTTTTGGCCAGATTTGTCCATCGATCTAAAATTGATGTTTTTTTTATGGAATTAGCCCGAAAAATCTAAACAAAGTAATAGAACATTTCAAAAAAATTATAAATGGTACTAAATGAGTTATGAATGAACTAAACCGAGAGCTCTGTTAATGCATATGTTCAAAACAGTAAACACCATTAATACTTCTGAAAACTGGAGAAGTTTGATAGTACTACAGAATCACTCCGACGACAGGATTGTCGGAGATGAGATTCTAAAAGTTGAGCACGAAGATAACTGAGAAAGCTCCTACAGAAGATTTGGTCCAGCGTTGCAGACGCGTCGTATCAAGAACGATTGGATTCGCCGCAGGAGAGCGCGCGTCCTACTCCTCCGTGTCCGTTCTCCTTGGGGGAAGAAACCCGGCGCTTCGACCATTCTTCCAACGCCTTCCTGTGGAGCTTATTCACCCGAATGCAAGGACGTCTTTCCTTGATGATCCGCTCGGCACTCTTACAGTCTTCTGCAACCCCAAGAGCCACCAGCAGAGCACACGACACGGCCACGCTCCTTCCATGACCTGGGGATCAGTTTCAAGAGAAAACTTGTCACGAACAGATGCAAAACAGTTAATGAATATTCGCGAACGGCTGCTGCTTTGACGAACACGGGCTTATAAAAAAGGTGTAATCTTCAAACCCCATTACAGAATATATACGACGGCTGGCGCATCAAGAGTATCAAGACAAGAGCTTCATGCAGTCAAAAGCACTTCTACAACAGCATAGCGCCAAGTGCTAGAATTTAGATCCCTGTGATATTTCGCTCCTAAAACATGTGTATAAATCATGATCAACACCGAATTCTTAACAATAATATCCTCTTTCTTCCATACCATGGGCACAATGAATGAACACAGGCTTGTTCTGAGCCCTCTTCCTACAAGCCCACTTCACTGCGGACTCGATCTCACCCGGCCCCGGCGACCGTGTATCCCAAGTCGGGACGCAGAAGTACACGTGCCCGCTCAACTCGGGCCGCCGCGGGAACTCACAAGTGCAGTCCACGATCGCGGGTTCGCCGGGAGGCAACTCATCGCGCGAAGACGGCCATCCTCCAACGTACACGCCCTCCCAGATCTCGCTGTACGGGGCCTCGCCACTCCTCCGCCTCCTGATCGCGGAGAAAGCCCTGGCGAAGTACAAGTAAGGGCTGAAGATGATGATCGACCAGATGGGGAAAGACCCGTCTGGGTTCTTGCCCAGAAGCTGAGGGAGGTTGATCGACGGGTGCGCAGCGAGCGAGACGAGCAAAGACTCGAGGGACGCGTACAGGAAGGGTAGGGACAACACTGCGAAGCCGAAGCTTCGGAGGAATGCGAAGAGCAGGAATGAAGCCGCGGCCTTTAATCCACCCAAGAATGATATGCCCACTTCCATCATAGGTTTTCTGACAAGAATCGAACTACCTGTACTTCACAAATTCAAGCACCGATTCTTTCTTTTAGCTTAAAGCGCATGCAACGGGAATGAACTTGAAGAAACGAAGATAGAGAAAATCCCGAAGAATATGGGAAATCGACTCGCCAAAGTTTAGTGCAAGAACATACCGTGCAATCGACTCAGAGTGATGGCAAGAACAGGATTTCGCGGTTCTTAATGGGAATGGTCTGGATGGGTTCTTATGCATTCGATCATTTATATAAGCTGCTCGGAAGTCGAACCGAACCGCCCGGTTCAACCGAAACTCGGGCACAACAAGTCGGAAGTCTCTATGCACGACAAGTTATTCAACTGTACCGTGTGCTTTTGCTTGATCGGACGTCTAGGGATGGCGCAGGTCGTCTGGTTTAATTTTTCATCAATGTGTAGTATGCACCGTAACGTTCATTGGAACCTGGTTCGGTCTAGGGATGGCGCAGGTCGGCTGGTCTAATTTTTGCATGTACACAGAAAAGTCGAAACCGGTGCTACTGGTGTACAATTACTCCCAAAAAAACTCCTATGTCGTACGTAAAAAAACCCTCAAACTAGTATTGTTGTCTCGTTAATACCCTACCATCATAATTATTAAAATGAAAAAGCCAATCTATATCTATCATGTGAAAAAAAAAATTACTGTAAATAACACTAAACTATTCTTGGTATGAAGAAATATTCAATTTATTTTCATATCACAAAAAATTCCAAATTTATAACTATGTGACAAAAATATCATCTATCTACCATCAAACCCCAAACTATCTAGTGTAATGCCAATCCTCCAAACTTTTTTTTTTTTTTTGTGTAACTAATATTGAAATATATAGTGGTGTGCCCTTTGTTACCACAAAAACATCTTGAAATTTGTCAATCATGATACTAGTACTCTAAACTTTTTTTTCATATCATTAATATCTCGAACTTGTATAATGACCGACAAAAAAAAAAAAAAATCTTCAATCACACTTCTTTTCGAGACAACTATTAATAAACCGACATGGTGGCTTGCATGGAAAGCGACACTGACGTGGATATGACATTGAGGGTAGTTTTCTCACATTAGTATAATTTTAGGGGTTTTTGTGACATGAAAAAGAAAAATAAAGAAGATTTGATATATTGATACATCAATGGTAGACCTGTCAAATAAGTAAGTCGGGTCAAGTGAAAAATAATTCGACCCAAACCTTTAACCTTGTATTAACCCATTTGTATGCAACACAAATTTATGGACCCATAACTAACCTCATTTGAGTTCTAATTCTTAGTTTTTTTTTTTTCTTCCTTAGATTGTTGTCTTCAAAGAATGAACAACTCCACAGATTGGCTTGCTAAGTTGGTGAGGCAGATTGCGTGCTCAAGTTGGGTCATGGGCTAAGACATTGTGCTGCTCATGAGCAATGCGAAAATGCAGGTGAGTACCGAACTAACAGACCTTCGAGCATAGAATCGGGGGTTAGGTTACAAACGTCAGATGGGGTGCGTAAAGTTGGCAATGAGGCAAAAGGCAGTGAATTTTGCCCGGGTGATGAGTGATGCCCTCCCCTTTAATATGAAAAATAGCATTCTGAAAGAACCTAATCAATTAGAAACCCATCAAACATGAAAAAGAATATGCAGAAAAGAAATTACTAATCGAACACATCTAGAACGTCGCGAAATGCACGACAATAGTATTTATTGCATTTCTTCAATCATGAATCTAGACTGTTGAAAGAAAATGGAATGACAAAGTCGAAAGGGTTGATGAGTTCTTGTTTGAAACGATTATCTTCCTTTAGGCATAAAAACTGAAAAGACGGCAACATGAAAGTTCGTACGGACAACGTGACCCTTGTACGGCCTTGGTCTTGTCGTGACTGTGGCTTGGGTGAATAGTTCTATAAAATCGAGGCATGTCACGTCCTCGCTCTAAATGCTCCATCAGTTTTGTCCCACATGGAATGTAGATATAAGATTTTGAGTCCATGTTGAAATGGCATGTTGCCACCCCAATAGCGCTTGTATGCAATTAGACATTCATTTTTGGCTACACGCATCGTAACACCCAACTAAGAATAAAAATATAATTAAGTCATAAAATTTATTAAAAAAATAATTAAATCATTAAATTTATTAAATTAGTATAATCAAATCATTCCGTTAACTCTAAACACTAATGTGATTTTTTAACTATATATTTTTCTCTCTAACGTGGTTAAAATGATGTAACTTTGATCTTGATTGAATTTTTTTATTTAAAAATAATAAAAAAGCTAATTTAAAAATTAAAAGAAAGAAGAAAATGTTGGAAATCAGTAGGGGTTTGCAGCCCTCATCATCGTTGTCATACCGACAATGGTGGGGAAAGGGTGGCAACAGTCATCGAGCCCGTGCCAAGGGCCATTTGAATTTATGTTTAAAATTTTTAGGTAACTTATTAATGACCTAACCTACTCAAACATGAGTTAAAAATGGATTTCAAACTCGTTTTATCACATTTATCGAGCGAGTAGAGCTTGCAGCTTAGGGTTTTAAGTAATTTAAAAAAAAAAAAAAAGTTTGGGGTTTCGGTATTATAGTAAGAGCCTATGAATTTGGGCAATATGAAAAAAAATCTAGGATAATGTCTTTGCAATAATTATTGTTTAGGGTTTTTTTTTTATATATTAATGTCGTTGCAATAATTATAGTATAGGGTTTTTTTTTATATATTAGTCCTAATAAAAATATCTTCGGAATATAAACATGCCGATAAAATCACCCGCCACGGTGGCTCTGTTGGGTAGGCTCCAGACTTCTTGGAGTTCGAAGCCCTTGCAACGCAAGTTATAAAGAGGCTGACGGATCATTTGGCGACTTACCCCGCATGCGTGGGTGGTGATTTTCTACGTGCCTTCTCAGAGTTTACTTTTCCAGCTGTCGGTTGTGCGGGATTTCTTGAGTCAAAAAAAAAAAACATGCCGATAAAAGAATTGGACTTCGAGATAAGAATCAAATGTAGCACAAGAATTAATTAACAGACTAGAAAACTGCTGTAGACGGCAGACGAGACGAGAATACCCAGACAGTCGGAAGGTCCATCAATGGAGGAGGGAGTTCGACGGTGGGCGGTGAACGTATCCAAGTGGTGCCCATCTCCCCAGGACTTCTCTTCTGCCCTCTCCATCCTCCCTCCTTCTCAACACCCCTCAGTCCTCAGGTTCTTTCTCACTCTCTCTCTCTCTCTCGTGCTGGTGTTTCTCTTCTTTGGTTTCTGCGATCAATGGAGTCCCAAAAGGAGGCAGATGCAGAATCGAAAGACGGCATCAAGATGGCGTTTTGACGTGTTTTCTTTATGTGGGTAGGTTCGTCAAAAGCGAGGATAGGAAGAGGGCGTTGGTCAGCCGGTTGCTGCAATATGCTCTGTTGCATCAGGTGCTCGGAATCCCATACGAGCAAATTAGCATCGAGCGCACCTTGGAGGGCAAACCGTATCTGGTATGCTTGCAATAGTTCCTGACTGACACTTCAAATTTTCCTTTCTTTGGTTACTTTGTGTGGTTTTGATTGTGTTGTGGTAATTTGATCATCCGGTTTATGTGTGAGTAAACTTATTTGGGAGGGTGACGTCCGTGCAAAACCAACATTTTGTCGAAGGCCGAGAGGATTTGCTTTGTTTTATCAAATCTCATAAGCGCAGCAGCATGCTGGTACGATGTTGTCGCCACATTATGCGAAATAAAACACGTAATGGCGTCTGGTGAAATTATCCCTCAATTGCTATTCTGGAAATAGTTTACGACAGAGATAGAGAAACAATTAATTGTGAGCTTCTCTCATGACTCTCTATGTCGAGTTTTGAGTATTGAATTAGTTGTTGTGGTAACGGTTAAGACCTATCTACTGATGTGTTTTTTAAGATCAAAAGGAGAAGATACAGAAAATTTTTGGTTAACTTGCTACTTCAGCAGGTGAGGATTGAGGATGACTTTTCTTTCTGGGCTTGGTTGAACTTGTTTCTACAGGGAACTCTTTTCTATGCATGTTTTCTCACTTGTGCCTTTCTGGGACAAAAAGCTGATTGAACCCTTAGATTGTTTTTGGCCTGTGGATATTGTTAAGAGTGTACTTTTCAATCTTTCATATTTATCCATTAACTGCTTCTAAAACATGGTAAAATGGGGAGTTTTCCTCTAAAAAATGGTTGAAAGGGGATGTCTTCGGATGGTTAGAACTATATTCATTCATCTGGCATGAACTTCAACTTTTTAAGATATGCATTTTGTGCTTGTGTAGTTGTGTCACTATTGTTCTACTCTTGTCCTGATTTTTTGTTTACCATAGGTGATAGATTCACATGAGAGGACTAACATGCAAGGTTTTTTTTTATTGAGCGCTTCTAACAACTTAAGAGCAAAGGTTGCTTAGAGAAACTAGTCTATAGCTAAGCAAGTGATGTACATCTGTTTTTCCTGCTTTTCATAAGTTAGTAATGTGAGAGTTGCATATGTGGAAAACAATATTGGACTTGAAATTATAGACGCCTTAATATGTTGGGATTCATTGTAATGCAATCATGAGCATGCTGAAAGCCAATGATTATTTGGCAGATGCATTTATCTAGGCAAATGTATTGTGGGTAGTCGATTTTCTCTTGTCATGAGCTCCTTTTTGGTTTGATGTTTTCTATAACTGTCTATCCTGTGTGAAGTGTTATGGTTTTCCAGTGATCTTATCAGTTTCCTTGCAAAGTGTTAACATGCTCTGCTGTTTTCTTTTTGCCTTTTCTTCTTAAGGAATGTGATAAAGATGTCACGGAGTTTCCCAATTTCAATTTTAATGTCTCCCATCATGGCGATTATGTGGCAATTGCATCAGAACCACTATGCCTTGTGGGGTTGGATATTGTTTCTTGCACTTTTCCGTGGAAAGAAACAGTTCCTGAATTCATTCAAAACTTCTCATCATATTTCTCAAGACTGGAGTGGGATTTTATAATAGGTGCAGGCAATGAAGAACAAATTTTGGTTGAATTTTACAGGTAGTGTGGTCATCTACCTATAATAATCAGGATAAGTCATTCAATCACCCTCTTCGTCTGTGGTTCAAAGGCGATTACTCATAATTTCTTGAAATTTATTGCTTGAAATTGGGCCTTGTGCTATTCTTGTGCCTCGATGAGACAATTCAGAAAATATAAAATGGGATTGACATGGATGATGGTCTGTGCAACTTATTATTGACAAATAAGAACAGTAAAACACTATACTTTTATGGCCTTCCCTTCCCCTTTCAGTGAGGAAAACACAATGTTGATTGTATCCTTGAATAATGTCCTTAAAGATGCAGTTGATAGCACGTGCATAGGGCATAATATTTACAATTACTTGTGTCTAATAGCAAGATTGAACATATTTGTGCCCCATCAGAGATCCGGGATTTGCTGCTAATACTTTTACAGCAGCAGAAAATGTCAACTGGTTGTCAGATTATTATCAGTTTGTGTGCTAATTTGGTGTGGAACAACAGATCGAAAAGTGAATAGCACTAGCTCTGCTCTTCCTTAAATTTCAATTTATTGACTATGAAGGTTACTATCTATTCTTATAGCCAATACTGGGTAAGATTTGTATGGACGGATTATCCAGTTACTTTTTCATAGTAACACTTCAAGGGAGGATTGGCTGTAAATGGATAGTGTGTGGTGACAATGGAAATTGGCAGCATTTAGAGGACACCTTTCTTCTGCTCTTGGCTTCTTTACGTCTGCATCTGTTGTTGCATGTGTATCCTTCATGTACTCTATTCCATAGTACTGCTTGTAGTGGTTTTTGTCATGGTCTAGGTGAACCATTTTGTCTCTCTTTTCTCTATGTAATTAAGGCCTCTCAAGTTGGCCCATCACCCTCGAAATAAACCTTTCCCTTCATCGACAAGTTAATGAAGCCTATGGATTGCATATATAGAAGGAAAATGTCATCTTCTTTAGGTTCACATTTTTCAGAATTGTCGGATCATTTATAAGTAGAATATTTCTATGACCTCAGCATTTGGACTTCATTTTTTTGAAGTTGTTGGCCTTTGTCATGATTGATAAATTGCATGACATCACAAATACTTAAAAGACTGAAGTTGTTGTGGAACAATGTGAAATGGATTTACCTATTGAACTCCCCCTTCATGCAGCGGGCAGTTAAACAAAGAAAGCTTGAAACATGTGAACCTTTAAGATATGTACAGTTCAAACTCCTACTCATAAAGAGGGGGGTGCAAGGAATGGAACATGGAGTCTCTTGCTCCCATAAAATGAGAAGTTGGGTGGGAGTTTAGCTATTATAGAACTTCTGTGTTCATTGTTACAATGATGACCCTATCCAACTTAAGTCAACCTATTTGGATAACAAACTCTAAGAAGGAATTTGTCAGATATGATTTGAGGAAAGACCTGGGAAATAGAACAAATGAAATATTCATGGTGATCTCTAGGCTAGTAATGGTTTTCCCGTGGATGTAGTGATTTTCATTTGCATTGCATTTGGCATAGCGTCGGGATTTTGAACCACTTCTTTACTGGTAATATTCGGCTTGTGACTTCTGCAGATATTGGTGCTTGAAGGAGGCATATGTCAAAGCCATTGGCAGTGGGTTGGCATGTGGCTTGGATAGAGTCGAGTTTCACCACACTGGTTGGACAAACATAAGTGTCAAAATCAACGGAACCTTTTCCCCGCACTGGAAGTTTTGGCTCCTTGATTTGGGAGAAAAACATTATGTCAGTCTCTCTCTCTCTCTCTCTCTTGCACACGCACAAAAATCTCTGCCATTAGCTAATATTTGCTTCGGTCTGCCTACTGACTTATGACTGTTGTCATGAAATATTGGATAGGACATTACTTCTTGCTGTGTAGATTAACAGAATGTTGTCTCTAAACTCTTTAAAGTCCTGTTTTATGACAATTGAATTACTCTTATCCCTGTGTGCTACTTCTGCTGAATATTCTGGTTAGAATTTTGTGGACACCTCTTGTATTTTAGTGGAATTTGATTGAAGCCCCTTGTACTTCAAACGTAGTTCTGTAGCCCATAACATTTTTTAAAAGGTCAATCGGATTTACTGTATATTTTTTGTAAAGTATGAGCGCATACTTTGTGCCTTGTGACACAGCAAAAATTCCTTCCATCTTCTCTGCCATTGCAGATATCCATCGCAAGGGGTCACCCAAGATCAGCAACCGAAAGCTACAAGAGCACGTTGAAAAGAGCAGAATTTTCTGAGGATGAGTATCTTGCCGGTTTCCATCTTCCAGATGTTAGTTTCGTCTTGCAAACAGTGGAACAGCTCATCTCGATTCTACAGGATGCCAAGAAAGCCCGAACTCCTGAAGGGGGCGCAATGCAGCATTAGCTAGCTGGAGATGGCAGCAGAACCCAAAATAGGAGTAAAATTTCAAGAGCCTTGTTTATATATCTGTACTGTATGCACGTAAATTGCTATTGGGTTGAGGTTGAAGAAGCGCATTCTATCTGTTTTGGTAAATGAAGAAATGTGCTGTCACAAATTGAAGCAGGAGTGCCAAGGAAAAGGACCAATCATCTATATATATATCATCAACCTCGTCATGAGGAATCTCTTTACGTACAAAGGCTTATCTGCCCAGCATTTTGTAGGACGCAAGTGTAAGAGAGTATCTATATCTAGAATGAATTCAAAGAAACAAATGAAATGGGATAAAAATCGAGGTATACGCCATTTCATCGCTTTTAACTCGGGCAATTTTTCGACCTATTTATAAGTAACTCTGCTCTGCGCACAAGCCGATGCGCGGCGATCGTCCGTGTATTTACAAAAAAGATGTTAGACGACCGGAAATGAAGTTCAATTTACAGCTCTTCGTCTCCTTGGACGTCGTACGAATCGTCGATGTCCAGAGCGACGACTTTCGAAGCACTCATCTTGGCTGAGCTCGACCGAACGTTGAATGGAACTCGGGCATAGCTCGGCACGACCCCGCACACGTCCTCCTCCTTCTTCAGATCAGCCGGAGGCAGGAAACAGTCCATCGACAGCCCTTTGATGTTGAAGTCCACCTCCTCAATGGCCCAAACCTCTTCCATCCGCGTCCTGGAATGGCTCTCCTTGTTCTCGCCGAACCTAAACAAGGACACCGACGTCCTCCCGGCATGAGCGATGTTTATGCCGTCGATGGTCCGGTAGTCCTGGATCAGAGACTCCATGGTGGTCTCCCAGAGGACGCTCTCGGAGCTCGTCGACTTGATCCTCAGGAGGTGAGAGTCTTCCAACTGGACCAAGAGGCCGGTCCTCTGGCTGAAGTAGCCCCACAGCGTGTGCCGGATTATCTCAACGTTGCTGCTGCTCCTGGCTCTCAGCGTGTAAGGCTCGGCTTCAAGCTTGAGGACGAAGCAGTCCTCGTTGTTGATCGCCTTCTCGCCGATGCAGACCGAGTTCGAGAACAAGTCCGACGTGGACCTTGGGTCGAGACCCTGCTCATAATTCAAGTCTTCTCGTGAGTAATTTGTTCAATTCAATGTGTAAGTTTTACTAGGAAACCTTAACATCATCATCAAAAGAAATCAGGCGAAATCAGGATCAAAATTTTGCTTGTTAGGCGGGAATTGGTTCCTACAATGGGGCCCAATTGGGCACACTTTAAGGCAATCAAATGTGCAAATTTCCAAAGTCTAATATGAACCCAAGAAGGTGGGTTTGGTCGGAAAATTCCCCACTTCGTGGCTTTCAGGCATGATTTGCTAGGAGGCTTGACCTGACATCCTTTGACTTGTGATATTTTCCATGAATTGTACGTGAGAACATCGACTTCTATTTGGTTAGGTAGGATCAAAGTCAACGCTGGGGCCGTGTGGCATTTCCCATTGGAAGCGCCGAAAATTCGCATGAGTTACGCGTTAATTGGCAGAGCCTCTCGTCAAAAGAAAGATGGGTTATTCCCAAATAGATGCTCCTAATAAAGGTCCCACGGGTGCGAAAAAGATTTGATACCTCTTGCCCAAGTTTAATTTTAAAGCATCTAAGGAATATGAAATCTGCCCTGATATCTTAACCGATCCAAAAGTAACATTTGAATTGAAGATCGAAATTTCGAATTCACCTTAACTTTTTAGCAGCTGAATCTGAAAGAAATCTTCGTCCTATCTTTAGGTGTATCTAATTCAACCGCAAGATATTACATCTTTTAGAATATATTTGACGTGGGATAAAGTCGACATAAAAGAAAAAGAAAATTTTCTCATCGCTTAAAGCAAATAAATGGATTTTCCAAAGCAAATTCAATTTCTTTCTCACCGTATGAGAGTAACATTGGCTATTTTCCTTTTTTTTCTTTTTTTAAGTGCCAGTTGAAAAGTCGTTTAAGGTTAATGACCGAAAAGAAAAGTCGTCTAAGGAAAAAAAAGAAAAAGAAAAAGAAAGAAGGAACGAAATTTGAGGAGCAGGTGGTAGCGAATACCTGCAAGAACCGGCGGAGAGGCCGGGGCGGCCCGCGGGAGGCATGGGAGTGGTGCCACGGCGTCTGCCGCCACGCCACCTTGCCGTCGCTGCCGGCGCTGATCTTGTAGCCGGAGACCACCAGCTCGAGGCACCACAGCTCCGGCCTCTTCTGCCACAGCACGAACCCGCCCACCTCCCCGGCCCCGTGCCTCGTGCTCTTCACCGTCGCCACCGCCGCCTTCGCCCTGCCCTCCTCGCCGGAGCACAGCTCCGACACCGCCATCCTCACTTTCCCCATGGCGTACATGCTCTCCACCGCGCCCAGCGCCTGCTCGCCGCCGGACGCCGCCACGTACTGCTGCACTATGTACTTCGCCATCGACGCTTCCTATAATTAATTCGGAAAACGGAGAAACATGGAAGTCAAAACATATTGCTCCCCTGGTATACAATGAGACCCATAAATTTATACCATATATCATGTGAAATTTCACGTTAAATTTCTGTTCTTGACACGAAGTGGTAATAAAAACTCGATCTTTAATGGAAGGAAACGGATGCGACTCACGATGGGGTGATCCTTGATGTGGGCGGCGAAGGGGGCGTCGGGGTGGTCGCGGGGGCTTATGGGGAGAGGGACCAGCGGGGCGCCGACGACGCCGAGGAGGAGCTGGACCTCCGCGCTCCGGCCCCCGCCGAGGAGGGTGGCCAGCGCCGGAGCGGGCTTGTTGTGGCCCGACGACCACATCCAGGACTTCATGTGGGCCCAGGGACGGTTGGAGGACTTGCTGGCGGGGGCGAACATCTCCTCCGGGATCGGGACCTCGAGCACGGTCTCGAGCCCGTCTTCCCGCTCGTAGTTCGGACACAGCTTCCTCATCAACACACGAGTCAAACTGACACAAAGAGAGAGAGAGAGAGAGAGAGAGAGAGAGAGAGTCTTTGTGGGTAGTGAGAGGAATTTGCAGGGTGAATAAGAGGAGAGGGGGAAGAGAGAGAGGACGTGGAAGGGAAGGGAAAAAGGTTGGGGGGTTTAGAGTGAGAAGATGGTGAGGCGGAGAGAGAGAGAAAGAGAGGGATTGCACCAACCGACCATGGCCCTCCCCGAACGTGCCGAGCTTCAGTTTATGTCGTGTTGGCACGCTCTTTGCAGACACAACTTAATTCTCTCTCTCTCTCTCTCTAATAGTTAATTGATTAATTGAGATTAATCAAAGAATGGGATTAATGAATGATGCATGAGCTGAATTTAATTCGAAAACCCAGATAAATCCAAGTTCATGTGAAACTGAAGCTCTTGCATAGGCTCAGTTCTGGTTATGTCCTCGGTCGGTTGACGAATCATGTTCTGTCAATATCTGCTGTTTCACAAATTTTTATTTTCTCTCAGTTTGGTTTCATTGAGCAAGTACTAACATTAAAATAATCTCTTATGCCGGCAGGGTTAAGCATCGAGGTAGATATAGGATTCATTACGGAACATGATATCTCGCATTCGATCTTTCCACCGATGACATTTTACGAGAACTGGTTGCGTATTTATTCGTGTGTGTTCTCGTGATTTGATTAATCTATTCGAGAGATGAAGATAATTTACTTTTTCCAGCAATTAGATTACACTTAACGAAGGGTATCTCTTTTTATATCTTACCTTAGTTTAAAGTCATTCGTATCTTTCCTTAAGTTCTAAAATTTGAATTATTGTTATCCATTATGATGGGTAAGTCAAATTAGTGAAGTCACATTTATGGGGATTCTAAAGTGGTCACGATGGAAATTTCCGAGAATTTGATTGAATATTAGACTTTCTAGATGAGAGAATTAAGACTCAAGAGGTCTCTCCATATACACATGCAAACGGAACTCCCGAGAGTTTAAGCCAAGAAGGGATGGGACTATTTTTGCCCCGTAATTAACTTTTTTTTGCCATACCATTTTAAGTAAACCATGCAATGAACATTTATAAATAGCCAAACGTAAGTTTTAATAAACATAGACATCTAGCAAAATTATCATGGAACACGCTTTTCTAATTTCCTCACTCGACCTAAATTTAGAAAAAAAAAATGAATATCTTTATTTTGTGTATGACTCTCTCGTGCTAAAAATGGTATTTTTATTTGCTCTTGTGTTATTTATTTATTTTTTATTTATTGTGTTTTTCAATAAAAGGCAGGTATTTTATTTTTCAGCGAATACTTTTGTGGTGGAGGACATGTTGAGTTTACTTAGACAGATGTGGTTTCAAGCAATTGCCTAATTTGCAAATCCACTTGTATCTTTTATCGAAGATTTATTCCCTCAAAGCGAGGGGTCTTGAGATGGTGAAACGTTACCGACCCCCCCCCCCCAAAAAAAAAAAAAAAAGATGGTGAAAAGTTTGTTTCTCCTAATGTACTTTCTCCAACTGTTTAAAATAGTAATTATCTCCGTGATTATATCCGTGATCATATCTATTAAGATCGATCAAATTTTTTCTCACAATATGTACTTAATTAATATCTTAGGACTCTCGTTTGCACAAACT
Organism: Eucalyptus grandis; assembly: GCF_016545825.1. NCBI lineage: Eukaryota > Viridiplantae > Streptophyta > Magnoliopsida > Myrtales > Myrtaceae > Eucalyptus > Eucalyptus grandis. The sequence goes on along the minus strand of NC_052612.1, from coordinate 42,933,995 downwards.
CTCATAAAGCATTCTTAGAAGACAAATAATTCGATAACTTTGGTCATTACTTTCAATCTCAAGTGAACATAATCTTGTAGGAAAAAAGTAGGGCCGTCATCGGATCGTAAATGGTCCGATCCCAAACAACTCATCTAATCCCTTTTCCGTACCCACCCATTTACATGCAAATATCTTTTTTCAGGAAAAGATCACATCTTGACTATGTGAGGTTAGAGAAGAAGGAAAAACAAGCGGTCAATTTTGGATGGTCACTTTGAAATCTTGAGAGACTTTGGACTCTCATTAACATGATTATCAGCAACAAAAAAAGAAAATCTTAGAAGATATAAAAGTCAATAACTCTGGCCACAACCTTCAATCTGGAATGAACATAATCGCATAAGAAAAATTAAGGTTGTCAAATGATTGGATCGGATCGGATCGGATTTATAAATCGATCCATTTAACTCGTTCCCGTGCCCAAGCCATTTAAATACAAAACAAATATCTTTTTTCCCAGAGAAGATCACATCTTGACTATGTGAGGTTTGAGGAGAAGGAAAAACCAAGCGGCCAATTTGAGATGGTCTTTTTGAAACACTTCATCTTGAGAAACTTTGGACTCTTATTAACACAACTGTCAAAAAAAAAATCTTAAAAGATAAATAATTCAATAACTCTGGTCACGGCCTTCAATCTGGAGTGAACATAATCTCATAGGAAAAAGTAAGGTTGTCAAATGGGTGGATAAGATCGAATTGAAAAATCGACACATTTAACCCGTTCCCGTGCCTGACCCATTTACATGCATAATACAAATATCTTTTTTCTTGATGAAGATAGCATCTTGACTACGAGAGGTTAGAGGAGAAGAAAAAACCAAGCGGCCAACTTAGGATGTTGACTTTGAAACATTTTATCTTGAGCGACTTAGGGCTCTCATTAATACAATCATCAAAAAAATAGTTTTTGATAAATAATCCGATAACTCTGGTCACAGCTTTCAATCTCGAGTAAACATAGTCTCATAGAAAAAAGTAGGGTCGTCAAATAGGTGGATCAGATCGGGACAATGACACATATAATCCATTCTCGTGCCCGACCCGTTTACATACAAATACAAATATCATTTTTTCCCAGAGAAGATAGCATCCTGACTACGTGAGGTTAGGGGAGAAGAAAAAATCAAATGGCGGATGTCGGATGGTGATTTTTTTTTTGTTTGTTTTTTTTTTCCAAATATGGTGACTTTGAAACGCTTTTATCATGAGAGACCTTTTACGGAGAGTTTCCCACGGAAAATCCGACTTTTCCTATAATCAGGAGGCGCATTAAACGCGATTAATTCCAAAGCTCATCAAAAAAGTCAGGGCGTACACACGCACCGGCTCCCGTCGTGGTTGAAGTTTGCTTTTGTCTCTCTCTGAAATTAGTTGTAGTTCGGACACGACTACACGCCTACAAAGTTTGATTTATTTTTACCAATTCAACAAACATTAGATGCTTCTTCCCTTGACTTATTGCCATGGGACATTTAGGGTTCCCATGTAGAAAGGATTAAAGATAATGCATAAGAAAAAAAGGGGGGGGGCGCTTAATTCCCTAAAAAAATCACTATTTTAAGTCTAATCCTAATTTTGCCTCGAACATTTTTCTTTTTAGTCTTAAAAAGAAAATTATGAACTCTCACTAGTCACTATAGTCCCAAATCCACCCCTACGTCCAAAAGTTGTCATTAGCTTCCTCAAAACCATCAACTTTAGGGCCAACTAACGGTTCATTATCGAAACTCATGCCTTGTGTCTTTTCTAGTACTCTCATTCTCGTACGAAAACAACAACAGCCTCGTGATATTGATTACCTTTAAAGAAATCTAACGATGATTTTTGGATGTGAGGTAAAGTAGGAAATAAAGTGAAAGTTGGTGATTTTTCTTTGTGTTAGATCAAAAAAGGGTTTGAGGCAAAATTGCAATTGGACCAATTGAGATTTTTTTTTTGGTGGAGAATCAGGCCAAATTAAAAGTGACTTGATTTGCAAAAGGAGCCTATATAACTTTTCATTGCAATAAACAAATGCATAAAAGAATATTAAAAACCACTCACAGAAAATGGGATGAGTCACCAAAAATAATTTAAAGCTCTTTTCTTTTTCGTCGTAATCGAGTAAATCTTAAAGTTCGTAAATCATAATTGGATTCGAAATGAATGAAGGAAGCACAAAGTATGAGGTGGGGGTGGGCAGGGGGATGGTGTATGTTACCTTGGACAGTGGCATATCATATCCAAACCCCCACCAAATTACTTTATTAAAGACAGAAAAAAGGAAAAAAAAACCATCGAACGAAAAAGAAAATAACAGCTAAAAACAATTAAAATAAAAATATCAGTCGACTTTTTGCCTTTCTCAAAAAGAAAAAGCAACGAATTCGACGACAGATCGAAATGTCGGCGGCCGTAGCCGGAGCGTGCGGCCCGGTTCGGTGGTTGGGGCCATGGACAGGCACTCGATTGCGGTGCCTCTCGTCCGTAGGATTATCTTCAATAAATTAAATGCTAATTTGTCGTTTACTTAGGGGAAAAAATGGAAATAATAAAAAAAAAGAATAATCTTTGCCAAGTTTTCAAAGGTGTTTGATTAAAGTGCCGAACGGAGGTTTCGCCTCCACCGAATTTTAATTGAAGTGAGGACAAAGGAGGGTCGAGTGATTGATGTCGCCAATCATGCCATGCACGTTGGGGGTATATTCAGTTCGTCCTCTTTTTTTTTTTTTTTTTTTTTTTCTATTTCCTTTGGTGTTTGCTTAGTTTACACATTTTATTTTAATATTCTCAATCGCTATATATATATATATATATATATATATATATATATATATATATATATATATATATATATATATATATTTATTTATTTATTTATTTATTTATATGCAAGCATGGATACTTTTGATTTGGGATTGACTATTAGTGGAGTCGTGAAATAATAAAGATTGCCAATTATAGATTTCTTTATAGTTTCATCTTGGCATTGAATTGGTCATGTGGGTTGAATTGTGCTAGCAAAGTCTTCGATTTCGCAAGAAAGTTCGTAAATCTACACGTTGCTCTCATTGATAGGGAAATTTTTTTACTTTTGGTCATACATTGATAGGAAATTGATGATTACCCATATGCACAAAACAAGTTGAAGGTATATTTGTCGTTATGCTTCGTCACTCATTGAAAAATGACCCGAGAATCCAGTTTACATGAAGGGTACGGCTTCACATTGATTTCTTTGTCCTTTCTTGTGGTTTGAGAATGGGTGCACAAAGAACATAATGTGATTTCCTCTTGCAATTTCAATGACTTAAGTTACTTTGTTACAAAACATCAAATACATATGTGCGTGAGTCATGTTTGGTCAAATGGATTGTAAGTGAATATTCTCTTGGCAAGTTAAGAATGTCATGATAAAAACGGGAGAAAGGAGGAAAATTCTCACTCTAAGGTCATAATCTTCAAAGGTACAGCTAACTACATGACACCTACATCATAACCCAACCCAATCACCTACCACTTAATACGAAAGGATTACCAAAAACAGATCACAATAACGCAAAACCCCGGCACCACATATTTTATTACCAGAAACTTTTGAATTGGACATTCGATGTAATGTTTTTTATTCTTGCTTACAAAGGGTATGGCCATTCCATACTTTAATTTTCGTATAAAGATCAAACGAAGTATGTCATAGAGGAGGCGAAGTCAAATGCCTCGGATTTTCGTTCATTCAACAGATTACTTCGAGGGATGCTGTTGCTGACCGTTCGAAGCAACACAACTGGACAAGCAAGATTGGGTCTTAAGGTTATATCCATTCGCCATCGATTTATACAATCTTCAAATGGCAACTTGTGTCTTAAGATAAATCTGTTTTGTAAATCACAAGGCTGATCAACTAGGGAGGGTGAGTTTGACTTGGGGTCGTGGAAATGCGACAATAGGGGAAAATTGCATGTTATGGACCTACTGTGCGACGGTCATTTAATTCACCCTTTACATCTCCTTATTTCAAAACCTATATTTTGTATCCCCTATTTTTCAAAACATAAAATTATGAACAGACATCAAAAAAAAAAAAAAAAAAAAAACTCATACATTTTGCATCATGGAAGAACTAAATGTTACTTATAGAGATGAGAATGCAAACCGTCTGTCTTTCTTTTCGAAATCCGAGAGGTACAAACTACAAAGTGTAAGAATTCAAACCCAAAGTTGAGAGAATGTTTTCTATACTTTTCTATAAAAATAAATTAGGATTAGCGATCGATATATCTAACTATTTATATATATATATATATATATATATATATATAATAGTATGGTCTGAATGTCCCGTGATGCTTCACATGGCATTATGTCGCATAGCAATGGTCACTGATAAAAAGATAATTCTACTTCATCTGAAAAGTTGGGACAACAACACGTGGACGGGCATATGGAGAAAAGGTTAATTTAATGAACCAATCATTCATTCATCGAAATAAATTGAATTATCAGTAGCCTGTGTGATACAGTTTATATGCCCCACGAGGCCTGCACGTACGTGCATCGATTAATAAAGCGAGTAATGCCAAAACAAGAATTTTCTCTTTTTTTCCCTCTTCCTGGTGAAATAAACAAAAAATGACTCAAATAATTCTTAAACTTTGACGTAATATACAATGTGGTTTATTTTACTCAATGTCATCATTGAACCGTAGCTCAATATATACATGTGATTCTTGAATTTTCAATTTGTTTAATTTGATTTCTGAACTTTTGGTATATGTTTAAATTAATTCTTGAATTATATGAAAATTTTAATATCGTCTCTGAATTTGAACTAATGGAAGGATAATATCGATCATTTTCATATAATTTATGGACTAAATTGGACAAATACAAAAAATTTACAAACCACATTGAATAAATTAAAAATTTATGGGTCACATTTGCGCATTAAACTAAAGTTTAGGATCATTTGTGTCATTATCTCTATAATAAAATGTAACTTTTTTGCATTGTCATTCTGTTTTATTATCACTCCACAATCCAATTTTGCCCAATCTATAAAGTTACAAAATGAATTAACTTAAGTGGTATAGCGGAATTTGGACTTGAGAACCGCCCTGGGGTGGGAGATTTCGTACTTGCCTTCCCCAGCCTCTCAGTCGGTAAAACATCGACAGAGAATTTGGGGGGCTTATGGTGGTGAATGTAAACACCATGTCTAGAGCAATCCAGGCTACGACTAGGCTGGCATGGGATAACCAATCCCTGTCCCTCGCCTATCGTGAATAAGTGAGGGTGAAATACCCTCTGTTGGCTGAACATGCCTTACGGCACTGTTCCATAACCAACAGGTTCGGTCAGTACCCTCGGTTTACGGACCTGACCAGGTCCTTAAACTGCTCCCCTAGTAATGACGAGGTATCCTTGGGAAGACTTTCCTTGGTGTGGTACCAGCTGAACAAGGCAGGGTTGCCCTATCCTTACAGGGGCCCCCGACCATAAAAAATTAAGGAGGGTAAAGGCAGCTCCCACGCCTAAAAAAATATAGTGGCTGGGATAATATCTCATAAAACTTGGACCTGAGCAAGTCCTTAAATTACTCATGGAGGTAAAGGCGGGAGAACCGCCCTGGGGTGGGTGACCCCGTACTTGAATCCCATCCTCTCGGCCGGATGGTTAGATATAGGCCGAGAATTTGGGGGTCCATAGATAGTGAAGGTGGGTAACCAATTCTAGAAACACTGCGTTTGTGGAAACACAGGCTATGACTGGGCTAGCATGGGGTAACCAATCCCTGTCCCTTGCCCGGCATGATATGGAGTGGGTGAAAATCCCACAGCTGATAAGCCATGCCTAACGGCACAATTCTATAACCAATTGGGCTAATTAGTTCTCCCGGTTATAGAACTGTGCCGTATGATGAGATGCGTCGTGTTTATTTAAACAGTACCTACATAAATAATTGAATCGTATGTGTCCTTCGAAAGTATGATTCCAAGTCATCTCATGACCAGAAAGGTTGCCTCTGCATGTAACTAGACTCAGCTGTAACCTTGTACTGCACCGGTTCTCATTTCAATAGGGTGCAATATCGATCATGCGGGACGACTCCGCAAATCCAAAATTTATGGACATGCTTCGAAAGATACTGGCGGGAAAGCAAAATCTACCAGCATATTTCAAAAAATTACCGTCACCTATATTTATAACAGGTCACAAATTTGCAGAACATTCGATGAAGCATTCGCCAAGGGAAGTAGAGAGCATAAAGGCTCAACGTTATGGCCACACCACAGGCATGTCAGGATGACAAACAGGCCTTGATGTAGTAAATGCATGCACAATAACGAGATGTACAGAAGGAACAAAATGTCCTAACTCCAGGACAATCGGCGGGACTGCAATCAAATATACTCTCGAGCAGTGACCTGAACACGCAACAAGATATCGCGGCTTCTTGTATGTAATGACTCAAGATCGTATTGCCACTGGTGCTGTGATGAGGAAGAGCATTTGATCGAATGGCACCCAAATGCAACTTTAAAATGCAGTGATGAATAAGCAAACATCATTGACCTAAGGATGAAGATGTTTAACGATGTTAAGGATGGACTTGCTGTTGCATTCATTTGTAAGTATGCATCAAATATTAACTCCAAACATGTCGGCATTTTCCCACGACAGTAACTGTGCTCATGTAGGAAATGGAGCAGAAGACCGACATCATTCTGAACGTTGGCCATCTATATGGTACTTGCTGCAGTCTAAAGCAATAAGCATGGGAAGCAGTAAACTGAAATTTCAAAACTGTCTATCAGTCACAGAAAAGAGTGGGAAAATTCTCTCGTCAGGCCAAACACCTTCCCATTTCTATTTGAGTAACGACGATATACTAAGTTTTTCTGTTATGGAGTTCCTAAAGAAGCAGAACTTCTGCGAGCAGAGAGAAAACTAAAATCAGAGAAACATCAGGATATAAAACAGGTGCAAATCACATAGAACTACCAAAAATATATCATGTTTCGTTCACACAGATCAAAGCATCGACAATAGAACTTGCTTTACATGACAGTCGGTTGAACATGAGACATAAGTGGGTATATATTATCACGGTAAATGAAGCTCGCTCCGGATGATATAGCACATTTGACAAGACGTACTAAGAATGTAGCTGAATGAATGCTTCAAGTGGTGGCATGTGTACCTTCATCTTCGGCAACACACAGAATCATGTCATTTGTCCCTAATTAAGAGGGTATGTTGAAGTGGAATAGCCAAGAGATAACAAAAGCAAAGACCATGCAAGCAAGGAGAAAGTTCAGAAAGCGGTGGCCCTGCCAGAAGTTCCTTGTCTCTGTGGGTTGCACAGGCGGCGGAGCAGTCACTGCTGGGGTGGTGGCTGCATCACTTGCCTCGTTCCACTGCTCCATCAACTCAGCCTCATTAGCACCAGTCACGTTACGTGCAGTCGATCCACAGATCTCACAAACTCTGAGATTTGAATAGCGATTGGTCAAACCAGGAGAAAAATAGCTGGAATAATTCTGAAGGAAGCATAACCAGCAGTTCTTATAGCACAATAGCGGCATTGATACAAAACAGTAAGAAAGCTGAGACTCAAAGTAGTGATGAAGGGATTCATGGATTCTTCTAGTAGGGGCAATGCCCTTATCTTAATGATGAATGTTGTACTTGAATGCTGCTCAAAAACCTTTTTCTCAACCTACAACAATTTGCAGAGCACACACATGGCTATAAATTGTCTAGAAGATGAGGATGTTAATGTTGGACTAGTCCTCATTCACTCACTAGCAAAATGCCTATCAAAAATGTATTTTAGACGAGCTTGGCACCTTCCTGGGAATATGAACATATGGCTGGCCATATATCTTGAGGTTGGAGTGAAGAACCTGCTTTACTTGAGTCAATAGTTAAACATGTCAACTGGAGAGCTTCGCACTTTTAGTGCCAGATTATTGATGAAATTTTTACTCAAATTCTCCAATTTCAGCATGGCAAACAAAATGATGCAGATGCATTTGTTGATGCCTAGACCCTCTCCTAACTAGGTCTTTGATACTTTTTTTCTTGAGCAGAGACTTTCACTGAAGAGAACTTTTTCTTCATAAAGCATTCTTTGTTCTTTGTTTTAAGCAGGGAAAAGGTTAATGCACGATTCTCGTTTTGGCTGCTACCACACACATCAATCTTCCAAGAAAAGCCCAATAATAGCAATTATTGTGAGTTCCGTCAAAAGAAGACTGCAAAAGAGGTCCTCTGGAGAAGCAAAAGATTTGAGATTTAGCAAACATACAAATTACTTCTCTTAAAGAAGTTCCTTAAGTCAGAAGGCGAAACCCTCTGGTTAAAAAAGAGAACTAATTACAGTTATTTGCAACTCAAAATTGGATCGCACCACAAAAATTCTTAAGAGAAATTGAAAGATTTTTCGACTAGATGACCATCATTCTAGCTTAAGGATGATATTTTGAAAGTAAGTCAGCATAGATAAAGGTATAATAGCTGGTGTAAGTACAGATTTTACTGCATTAGTTCAATGAACCAAGTTTGATGAAGTTAACAAGTGAGAACTCAACACGCTTGAGTTTGTTGAAACAAACAAAATGTGGAAATAAGCTCTACATTGCATCTCACTAAAACGAGGTGTTATAAATTTCTGGCTCAAAGAGGAAGAGAAAGAAGTCGGCCTTTATAGTGCTAAAGGAATGAAATACATTAGTGCAGGCATCACTAATTCAAACAATTTAGCAGGTTCTCCATCAATACTTATCTCTAATTACAGGTCATCTAAGAATGACAAAAACTTAATTGTTCATACCTGACTGAGCATGACCAAAGGTCTATTACAAGACCCAGGTACTTCAAAGTCAATTTGATAAAAAATTGAGTATGGTCACAAACACTTCTGGCACTTCCAGTTATAACTTACTCGAGACTTGAGAAGAAAGATTTGCTCTTTAAAATAGGATTCCTTTGAATCAGTTATCCTACCAGGGAAGGTTCCTTTAGAACTTGATTTATGCAGAGTTTCAACAACACATCACAGTTTTTATCTGAACCTTGGTGGTGGTCTAGCTAAAACTATGCTGGAAGAATACGGTTACTCTGCCACGATTCAAGGATTATAAGATGATCGTCTGATGTATTTTGCCAGGGAACTTTGAGAAATTGTTCAAATAAATATCAGTTAACAATGACGTATTAAAGAAAAACCTTCATAGGAAGCTTAAAACTGCACCAAATGAGTAATCAAGAAATCCATTAAATTGGGGTGGCAAAGCAAAGAACATACTCTTATATGAGCTTGCATGTTGCAGAAAATGTACAAAACATGCTTTCATTTTGTCCGATTCAACATTCTTGTTTTGGCATCATCTTTTCATTCACATTCATGTTCTTACATTCTAACATAAGGTCGGTCAGTCCCCAGCATGGTATCAAGTATTACCACGCTTTTGTGATGAAGGGAAGCCTAAATATAGAAGGTCATTGCACCTAGAGGTCATAACCAGAAAGAGAACCTCCTTGCAACACAACCCCATTATCCAGAATTAAACAAATGCATAAACCATCTCCTGCGTTACCAGCAGCCAACACATGACTCAGACTCACATTGAAGACTCTAAAACAGGCATAATTAATCATAATTCAGAAATAAAGGCTTCCACTTCAAGAACATAAACGAGGGAAACTACCCGAAAAAAGAGGAGAAAAATCAAGTCTCTTTTAATGCACTTACTTGTTACCCTTTATCTTGAACCAAGCCTCAGCACAGAGCTTATGGGCAGCAGCCAAGTCATCCTTGCAAGAACAGCCCAACTCAATGGCCACCCCAGATTCTTGATTTGTGGCATCCAAGCTCAGATGGCAAATCCTGCAATCTCTCTCCACGTTTGCCAAATGCGCCTTGATCTCGGGACCCCCATCCTCAAGATCCACCCCCACAGAGCACTCTGATGCAGAGGACGACCTGTCTTTCTCAGATGCAGCACCGACACCTTCAATCTCAGAGCCAGACTCATTGGAGCAGCAAGCTCTCTGCTCCTCATCTGAAATGTGACACTCTTGGACCTCAACAACGTGGCACTTCGGCAAATTTGACATTGTCAAGGGCCAGATAGAGATTCTTCATGTATATGGGTAGGTGAGGCGGAGATCATCAATGACAATGCCCAAAGGTCGAAGAAGAAAAAATGGGTCTTGTATATGTTCTTTTCAAGATTTGAGCAAAATGGGTTTTGTAGGTGAGTAGCTGCCGGGTGATCTCCTCTTTCCTCTCTCCCTACATGGGGACGAGAGAGCAAGATGAAGAGTGATTATGACGTGAAACAATACAGTAATCCAAGGAAGAAGAGAACAGGGAGCATCAAAAAAGGCCATTTTTTTTTGGTTTTAATGTACTTTTCCTCTCCCTCTCTCTCTCTCTCTTCAGAATTTTACCGCGAGAGGGGAAACATGGCAGAGCTAAATCATATTGAGTAGGGAGAGGAGAAAGAAACAGTATAAAGCAGGTGAAGATTTTGATTGAAATGACCTCCAAAGACCTGTCCTTTTGGCGGAATACTGCTTAATTATATTCAGTCCAAAGCAGATTTTTGTTTGTCCCCGTCACTGCTCCTGCTTTAAGGTTTGGTATCACAGTACTTTGTTGCTTCAGTGATCCGACAGGCGCCTAGGAGGGTCTTTCCTCTTCGTTCTCTTTTCTTTTCACTCTCTATTCCTAAAAGTCAAAACTATCCTCGAGCTCTGACTCGTGCGAGGGTACTAACTGCGACAGGAGAGCTCGACGAGAGGGTGATTTCGGAATGTCGAGACATGACCAGTGTCGAGAACCCCTTTTCATTGTAGAACCAGCCTCAAGATTTCAACTCGAATTCAAGTTCAAGTCTTGGAGAATGAGTTTGCCTTGCCTTTAGGAAAAGGCAAAGTATCATTACACATACTGTACACCCCGGCAGCATCACCTTATCATTTATCATTGCCAATGATCTCTTCTTTAAAAAGAAATCTTTTTTTAATCCTCAGCAACTGAAGAAGAGAGAGAGAGAGAGAGGGGGGGGAAATGATTTGTGCCGATGGGAATTTAATTAGGCTTTCCGATTTTTGTAGTTGTAACGACAATGAAGTGATATTATTCATGCATTGGCATCGCGTTTGAAATTTACTAAAATAATTATTAACGTTGGATGTCAACTGAGTAAAGATGTTTTCTTTATTTTGTTGGAAGATTCAACTATGGCTGCTTAAAAACAACTCTAGCCTGACAAAAGAGGCCTGCTAGGGAACACAGTAAAGCTCACCGACAGAGCAGCACCAACTTATTATGTCATGCTGCAAAAAGCTACAAAAGAGGATCCAGGATTTGACAGATTTAGCTGATCAAGCACTACATATCTGAGAAAATATTGAGTACATCTAACGTTCCAACGCGGCAAATAAAAAGGCGATAGGGGATGACACGAGGATTATTTTGAAATTTTTTTGGATTGAGTGACTTTTAGGCTATGTTTGTTTGCGTTTTTTTTTTTTTTTTTTTTTTTAAATACTTTTTCTATTTTTTTGTTCTTTTGTTCCCGAAACAAAAAAGAAAATGAAATAAAAAACACAAAATTTGTGTTTCTTATTTCTGAAACACATCCGAAAAACACTTTATATTTTTTTTCTTTTTCTTCTTATTTTCTTCTTCTTTTTCTTTCGCGGTCGCCGGCCTCGGCCTCGGCCATGGCGCGGCGACCGGCCGATGAGGGCCGGCGGCCTTGCCCGGCCACGGCGAGGCTCGTCGGCCCCCTCGCCGTCCTCGTGAGGCCAACCTCGCGCCGGCCCGGGCGAGCTCGATCTCGCCAGATCCGGCGAGGCCGAGCTCGCCTCGCCCGGCGGTCGGCGAGTCGCGTCACTGGCGGTGGCCCGGCGAGGCCGCGCCTCGCCGACCTGGGCTGGGCGAGCTCGGCCTCGCCGGATCGGGCGAGGCCGCCGGCCCTCGTCGGCCGGTCGCCAGGCCATGGCGAGGCCGGCGACCAGCCAAAAGAAGAAAAAAAGAAAAAAGGAAAAAGAAAAAAGAAAAAGGAAAAATAAGAAAAAAAATAGAAAAAATAAAAGAAATAAAAAAATTATAAAAATTTACCAAACGTGTTTCGTTTATCTTTTATTTAGAACAAGTTTACCAAATGCATTTTTTGTTCAAAAATTGTTCCCGGAACGTAAACACTTTTTTCTATTTCATTCCTTGGAACAATTTTTAAACAAACGCAAACAAACGCACTTAAGGTGTGCATGGAAACGTTTCTTAGAAACGTTTCGGAACACTTCGTACGGAAAGTGTTCCCAGGAACAAAAAAAAAAGAACTGCGTTTCTGTTCTTTTTTTGTTTTTTGTTTTCGAACGAAATAAGAACAAAAAAAAAACAACAATTTGTTGTTTCTTGCTCCAGAAACATTTCTTGAAGAAACATTTCTCTTCTCTCTCTTCTTCTTCTCTTCTTCTTTTCTTCTTTTTTTCTTCTTTTTTTCTTTCGCCGGTCGCCGGCCTCGGCCATGGCCGGCGACCGGCCGTCAAGGCTCGGCGTTGCCGCGCGGGCGAGGCCGAGCCTCGCCATGGTCGGGCGAGGCCCGGCCCCGTCGGCCGCCGATCCGGAGGCCGTGACCGGCCGAAAAAAAATAAAAAATAAAAAATAAAATAAAAATGTTTAAAAAATTAAAAGAAACAAAAAAGAATAAAATTTACCAAACGTGTTTCTATTCATTTTTATTCCCGGACCAAACGTTACCAAGCGCGTTCTTAGGAAGCGTATGATAACTAGTAATTTCTTTTTCATAAATAATATTTTTATTCCAAACTTGTTTTCAAAATAAAAATCCGTTTGATAAAATCATTTTATTATTTTATTTTTGAAATAGATTTTTGTTCTAAAAATAGATTTAGAATAGAAATTAGAACTAAAAATTTTCTACTTCTCTATTTTTGTTTGGTAAGGAATTATCTACTTCCTTATTTCTGAAATAAAAATGAGAAAACATTGTGTCCTCCATTCATCGCCGCTGACCACCGTTCGCCGATTGTCGGTCGTTATCAAATAAATTTTTATTTTTAAAGTAAAAATTTATATCGTTTTTAAACAATTATTTTTACTTAAAAATTTATCTAGAAATAAAAATAAAAATTCTATTTTTATTCCAAATATCAATTTCTACTCGGTTCGCGCCCTTAGGTTTCTTTCTTCTGAGTCTCTTTCTTAGCGCCTCTCTCACTCTACCCTCCCTCTCTCACGCGAACTCCTAGGCTGCGCATGACAAAATTTCTGAAACAGAAATTGATTTCTAGCCAGAAATCAATTTCTTAATTTCTATTCCCCGGACAAGTTTCTAAGCAAAGAAACCCGTTTGATAACGACTCAAAATTTCTATTTCAAACAGAAACCGTTTGATAACGAGAATAAAATTTCTATTTCTAGGAATAGAAATTGATTAGATAACAACATAGGAAATCCTCAAAGACAAAATAATAGTCGAAATAATACTAAAACAATATAGGAAATCCTCAAATACAAAATAATAGTCAAAATAATACTAATACATTACAAAAGTTGAAAATACAATTTCATGGAATTTTCAGCATATTATTATCCATTGCCATTTTATTAGCAATTGTTTTCCTAAGTGTATTTATTTGGTTTCCCTCATTGGTCAATGTATTGTTTGCAAACTCATCCTGCGTAGGTTCAGACTAGTATTGCGGAAGCATGAATATGGGTGCCATCAATGGCGCCTATACAGCCTTGTCATTTTATAAAAAAAACTAGTATTATACAAGATTATTAACAAAATAAAATTAATAATGTAAAGGAATATATAAGAATTCTACCTTAAAGTAACGTTTATGGTTATGAATCAATCGGGGGAAGGTTAATTTATTTTGATTCTCAAATTGAATCAGTTCAGTTGCTCATCCCTAATTTCTTTATTATTGCTCAATGAACCTTTAATGGCCTTTGCATAGCAAAGAGAGAGATTTTCTTGAATCTCTTGCCTTTGAATTCAAATCTAAGAGGAAAGAGTTCCATTGTTTTTAAGTAAGCATTTAAGAACTTTGGTCATTTTTTAAAATTGGGGACCCATTCAAATGCCTTTCATCCTAAAGAGGAAGTTATAAAAAAAATTGAAAAAAAAAAAAAAAAACATGAGCAAAATAAGAAAAAGAAAATTAGCAATAATTTGTAAAGTTATGGTTATGAGTGAATTAAGTTAGCAAGAAAGCATAAGGTTATTTATATGGTTTCATTTTAGTTTCTGATTTTTATTTTAGAAACTGAGAAGTTAAAAATTTTAGCTTTTAATTTATTCAATTCTCTATTTTGGAATGAAATTTGTTTTAAATAGAATAAATCAAATGCGTTACCAAACCATTTTTATTTTCAAACCAGGTTAGGAGAACAGAGAAATAGAGAAACAGAGAAATCGAGAAATAGAAATTTTGTCATGCGCACTAATCTCTCTATGCCTTCCCTCTTTCCGACCGGCAAACCACCAACGGCAACCGACGAACCACCGCACCGGACCGACGAGAGGACCGCGACCTCCCTCTCTCTGTGCCCTCCCTCTTTCCGACCGGCGAACCATCGCATGGGACCGGCGAGAGAACCGCGAGCAACCTTTTTCCGACCGGCGAACCACCGCGAGCAAATCAGACCGTGGCTTTGCCTGGGTTTTTTTTCTTTTTTTTCTTTTTTTTTAAAGGCTGAGGGGGTTGGGCTTCTTTATTTGTGCTGGCCAGACGACGGAGAAGGCGATCATCAGAAAGGAGAAGCACCTGGCCGGCGATTCGCGAGAAACCTCTCTCCGGGTCTCCGTCTCCTTCGCGGCCAGGTAGACGTCGTCCATCTCTATCTCTCTCTTTCTGGTGTCACGGATTCTTCTTCCTTATTTCTGTTCTATGTTGATGAACAAGTGTACTCTAGCTTGATGATGCATCATGGGGAGGTTCGTTTCATGAGATTGACATTAAGCTACAGTGGTGCGGGGTTGTTCGTAGTGGGATGTGCGTCTCTTGTGCCGAACAGAGTGTTGGGTCGTGCCTTGGAAGCTTAAAAGATGAACTTTAGTTGTTTTCTTGTTCTGATTATGGTATTAGTCTGTGATATCACAAGTTCATTGGATGTTGTGATTGAAGTTTCGGTGTCGGGTTATGTTAATATTGGAAGGGTTCATACTTTGTGTTAGTTTTTGTTCACACATTGGATTCTCTTTGTGGTGGGTTTGCAGCTTTGGTTCGACCACTTGGCTGGGACGTGCTTGAGGGGCTTTGATCAACTCGATTCTTGCTCTGCTGGCCATCCTCTGAGAAAAAAGACGGCTCGTAATTAGTTGTTTCTTTGCTTTGTAATGGACCAAGAGTCCCAAGTGGATGAGGACTTCCCCCTCTTCCGGAAATGCTCCAAACAACCTAGAGTGCCACCGCCATCATCAATAGCTACTTCCTCCTCCTCCGGTCTTGCAGCTGAGACGTCAATAAAGCAAGTGGAGAAAGTGAAGGAGGATACTAGCCTTACTAGCACTGTGCCAGGGGATCCCGTGACGTTTGGAGATTTAGGGTTGGCTGAGTGGGCAGTGCAGACATGCAAAGAGCTGGGAATGCGCAAGCCAACTCCCGTCCAGGCTCACTGCGTCCCACAAATCCTGGCCGGTCGAGACGTTCTAGGCTTGGCCCAGACTGGCTCTGGAAAGACGGCTGCCTTTGCACTGCCCATTCTCCACCGCCTGTCTCTTGACCCCTATGGCATATTCGCCCTCGTTATCACTCCCACCAGGTTTGATTGTCTCGTCTTCATTTTTTTTTTTTTTTACCTGTAAAGTTGTATGTATATGTTTTTTAAAGCTCTGAGTATTAGGGAATTGGCTTATCAGCTGGCAGAGCAGTTCAGGGCGTTGGGGTCGTGCCTACACCTGAGGTGTACTGTGATAGTGGGCGGGATGGACATGTTGACCCAGGCCCAGAGTCTGATGAAAAGGCCTCACGTTGTCATCTCCACCCCAGGCAGGATTAAGGTCTTGCTTGATGAGAATCCTGACATCCTTCCTCTTTTCTCCAACACCAAGGTAAACCTCCCCTTTATATATTAGTTAGAAATGCCATGATCAGTGTGTTGATAAGATAACATTCACAGCCTAGCTGTATGATTGGAATATCTCAATGCGCAAGTTGAATTTTCTTTCTTCGTGACTGTACCTCCTGTGGAAAGACTAGTTTATATGGTTGTTACTAGATGCATTCTTGCGAAGCTATTTGTGATTAAGCATTTAAAGAGTTTTGATTTCAAATGCATATTTGATTAGCATTGAAATCCTCCCCTGAAAACTACTTATGATGCCAGAGAAGTAGTAGTTAACTAGTCATTCTTATTTTGTTCTTACATGCTTTCACGATGCAGAACTTGGAACTTACTATCTCGGCTATCAGTGTTTTAGCCATTGGATTGCTTTACAATACAAAGAACCACTCAAATACTGCTTTGTGTTGCTTAAGTTTTGGGATTTTTCTCTTTTCATTTTTGATTTGAATCCAGAATTCATTTTAGAAGTGCACATCTCATAGTTCTCTGTTAAAGACATAGTAAGATCTATTAAACCAGGTCATGCATGGTATTGTGGCACTGAAAAGAAACTTCTCCCAGGATCTGAAGAAATCATCTTGATATGTTGCTATTTGTTTGCTTCAGTTCCTAGTTTTGGATGAAGCGGATAGAGTGTTGGATGTTGGTTTTGAAGAGGAGCTTAGAGTAGTCTTTCAATGTTTGCCAAAGAAACGGCAGACCCTGTTATTTTCTGCTACAATTACCAGTGATCTCCAGACGTTACTTGAGCTTTCTTCAAATAAGCCTTTCTTTTATGAGGCATATGAAGGTTTCAAGACTGTTGACACTCTCAAGCAGCAGTATGTATTCATCCCCAAAAATGTCAAGGATGTCTATTTATTTCACGTTTTGTCCAAAATGGAAGACATGGGTATCCGCTCGGTCATGATATTTGTCTCCACCTGCAGGTATTTATGGGTTTTCTCAACCTTCACTATGTGTGATGTGTGATCTTAGCATGCATTTATCATCTTTACTCACAATCCATAATTGTTTGAATCTTTTTATTCTCGCCTGCCTGATTTTCCGAACACTTGGGTTGTCTTTTTCTAGTTCTCTACATCTGTAGGAAATATTAAAATATGTGGTAAGTTTTTGCTCATTTTGATACAGTTATTTAACTGTGATGTCTGATCATTTCTGTGTTTGACCTATCCAAATGATCCTTATTGTTTTAGTAGACAGACTAGACTAATGGCCTTACTCTTTTCACCTTTGATAACTTAAATTATCTTAGCGATATAGTTGTATTGGCACAGCTTCTTTTAGCATGAGAATTGAATTTTAGTATATTTCTGCAGTTTATACTTGCAATCTTTTTAGAGCACAGGAATTTTTTGTTGTCTTTATTATATTGCTGAAAGTTAAAGTCCACCCATCTGGTCCATATACTCTGTCTAAACTGTAATAATTTTTTATCTGTTTGTTAATTAGTTAATCTAAATTGTTAGATGCCAATGTCGTTAAACTGTCGTAGTGGAAGTAAGGCTGGCGGTTAATTTATAAACTTAGCTGATTTAGTTAAATTCTTGTTAAGAATAAAATATGCAATACATTTCTATATCTGTAGAATTGTGCTACCCATAAATGTAAATTCCAGCTCAACCAATGTGTTAGGTAGGTGTGGCTATTCTTGACATGACATGCATAAAGTTAGTGTGTTTGAATTTATCTTAATAAAGTTCCTGTCATAATTAACCTGCTTGACAAGATTGATGGATTGATGTCGGCTAATCTGAGTGCTGACAAACAGTGGCTGGGGCGGTGGCAGTGGACTGTGGAGGCTGCAGCTTGGAATGGCTAGGGTTTTGTAATTGGTAGCTTTTGTTTTTAAAGAGTGGGAAGTTTAGAGTTATGGTTAGGGCAATTTGGGGAAAAAGGGGTGATTTGGTAGATAATTAAAGGATGCCAACTGATGTTAGATGCAGCTTGGTATCAAGGGTGAAAACTCTGGATGCAAAGTGGTATTTTTAAAAATAGAAGAGGAAAGTGGTCAGACAGAAAAAAGTGAGGATGGTATTTGGTATCTCCCCTTTAACAATGTACCTTAAATTGAACGGTGGAATGTAATCTTGGACATGAATCACCACCCTTAAATTGGTGTTTAGGTGCTAGAAAATTATTCACGTTGTGGGTTTTGAGTCTTCTGCACAATTTCACACTACATGGGTAAAACTATGAAAGATTTGTGGTATAAATAATTTATTTGCTATCATTATTCTGAAGAGCTGCCTTACTCCAAGGGTTGAGCATTGGGCGATCACCTGGCCAGGGGAGGGTCCAAGACCCTGCTCCACCACAAGACCTTTAGATTTTTGAAGTGCCCCTGTCTGGTTGAACTGTTTTGTCTGTTTGAACCGCGTCAACTCTGTTTTAACATATAACAGAACCTCATCTGACCAGGTTCTGTATCAGGTATCAGTAACTAGTTGATGTGGACAAGTCGTGAGAGTATTGGTGGATCCTTGTCATTGGTTTTGACAATATTATGGCATGCTTTGTTGGTGGTGAATTTTGTGTGTTTATGCTTTCTTATTGGTGTAGAGAAGAAATTTACTTGGTTTCAATGAGATTTTCATTGGACTAATAGTAACTGTCTTGATTGGTGATGTCGAGTAGAAGTTGTCACCTTCTAAGTTTGTTGCTGGAAGAACTTGATCAAGAAGCTGCAGCATTGCATTCTTTAAAATCCCAGAATTTAAGGCTTTCTGCTCTACATCATTTCAAATCTGGCCAAGTTCCTATATTACTTGCAACTGATGTTGCAAGTCGTGGCCTGGATATACCGACTGTTGATCTCGTCATCAACTATGACATCCCACAGTATGTTATTTTGTGGCATGCTTTTCTGTAATAAGTTTTTCTGCTAAATATTTCTGAAGTAACAAAGTTATCGGTTGCTGGTAGGTTTCCTCGAGATTATGTCCATCGTGTTGGCCGTACCGCAAGAGCAGGCAGAGGAGGGTTAGCTATTAGTTTTGTTACCCAGGTATATAGCAAATAAGGGATGATGCTTGTAACATCATCCTTTGCTCTCTCTCCCCCTCCCCCCTCTTCTTTTCTTCTCTTCTCTTCATGTACACATGTAGGTATATACATACAGGCATGGTATGATTGTGCACTTGCCTCTCATCCACCCAGCCCAACACGGGCTCTAAATGTAGCATACTTATGCATCTCCGATTATGTGTTTGTGCTTCTGTTTGAGCAGATAGCATATTGAGTGCCTTCGGCATTTCTAATGTTCGAACTTTCTGTTCCATGATATTTGTAATATAGTTTTTCTGACCTTTTCACCTGGGAACACTGGTTCTGTAGGATGACATTACATTGATTCAAGAAATTGAGGCTGTTCTTGGTAGACAACTTGAGAAGTTTGACTGTAAAGAGAATGACGTGCTTTCGGACATTACAAAGGTATGTTGCTCTGAAATACCATTCGGTGTTGATGATGACTTAGATGTGCAAAAATTGATTGCTAGATGATTCATGCATTTTACTTTCATAGGATTGCTTGTCCACATGTCCCCGTTTTTGTAAATCTTGCAGTCATTACTGTTGGTTTCCTGGGTATAATCATAAAGGAATGACAAGCCATTTTGTGAATGGTGTCAGCCAGATGTTACAGCATGCTCTGATTTTTTTTTTATCTTATGTATTTCTGTCCGTTTGTTTGAGTGCTGATATTCCAGCGCTTTAGTGTATATATTATTAAAGTGGATAATCAATAGTGAATTTGGTCTTTGCTAGATATTACTGAGATAATCTTTGCAAATCAAAGGCTTCAACAGAATTTACTTGAGGTGTATTTTGAAGATATGGCATTCCCTTTACTGTTGTTTCTTTATTGCCTTCAATCAGTAACGGAATAGCTTACACCAAGATATAATATACTTTTGGTAACAACTAATGAACTTTTACCTGTGTGATCAAATGTGGTTTTTATTAATTTAACTTGTTAATAATTCTTTGTACTAGGTATACAAGGCCAGACGAGTGGCTTCAATGAAAATGATGGATGATGGCTTTGAGGAGAAGGTGAAAGAACGTAAAAAGCAGAAACGTAATACAATGGCTCAGAAGGGGTTATTGAATAAGAGGAGTAACAAGAGAAAACGAAGGTCGAACACCTCGTGATATTTTGACGTCCAATAGTTCTTTTTGTCACCAAAAGCAAAGGTGCAGCGGGCCCTTGGACAATGCAATCATGTGTAGGAGCTGCATTTTGTCCGAACGGTTTCGATGAGTTTTATCTAGTATAGTCTGTAAACTATACATACCAAAGTAGTAAATTCAGTATCGAAAGACAAGACTCCTTTGTACATGTTCTATGTTTTCTTAATGTTAAGAGGAAAAGGGGTTTTGACCAAAATGGATTGTGTTTATGAAGTGAAATCTTCCAAAAAAAATTGAGTTTTTCAGTAATCAAGTGACTGGGTATCCTCAATTTCTTGGAGGTTGGGACACCTGGAGTGCCATAACTTGGCACGGAGGGACATTTAAAGTGCCATAACTTTAAAATGGTACACTTAAGTGCCAATATCGGAGTAAAATAGGACACGTGTCAATATCGGAGTAAAATGGGACACTTAAAGTGTCACTCCGGCGAAAATCCATGACGTGGCAATTTTCCGGCGAGTTTGGTCCAAAACGGCGTCGTTTTGCACGGCGCGTGGCGGAGAAAATGAAAAAACGACACCATTTCGTGTCGACGTGTAAATAATAATATAAAAATTAATTAAATTAGATTTAAAATTAATTTTATTTAAAATATTCAAAAAAATTAAAAAAAGAGAAATTTTAAATTTTTTTTAAAAATTAAGAAAAAAAGTGGGGAGGGGAGGTCGAACGGACGGCTGAGGGCTAAGCCCTCGCCGCCGCCGCCCTCCCCGCCGTCACCGAGAAGGGCCGACGAAGGGGGAGGGTCGGCCGGGGTCGCCAACCCCGGCCGACTAACGGTGAGGGCTGCGAGCCCTCGCCGGATCGCGGCGAGGGCCGCGACCCTCGCCCCAAATTTGGGCGAGGGCTCGCGAGCCGGCGATCACGGCCGACCCTCCCCACTTCGTCGCCGGCCCTTCCCGGTAGTGGCGGGGAGGCGGCGAGGAGGGCCGGCGACGAAGTGGGGAGGGTCGGCCGGGGTCGCGGGCCCGGCTAGGGGCCGGTGAGGGCTTGCGAGCCCGCCCGCATTTGGGGCGAGGGTCGCGGCCCTCACCGCGATTCGGCGAGGGCTCGCAGCCTTCACGTCGGTTGGCGACCCCGGCCGACCCTCGCCCTTCCGTCGTCGGCCCTTCCCGGCGACGGCGGGAGGCGGCGACGGCGAGGGCTCGCCCTCAGCCACCCGTTGGATCTCCCCCACTCTTTTTTTTTTTTTTTTTTTTTTTTTAAATTTTTAATTTTTAAAATTTTTAATTTTTTTTAATATTTTAAATAAAATTAAGTTTAAATTTAATTTAATTAATTTTTATATTATTATTTACACGTCAAACGCGAAACGGCGTCGTTTTTGCATTTTCTCCGCCACGTCAGCGTGCAAAATGATGCCGTTTTGGACCAAACTCGCCGGAAAGTTGCCACGTCAGCCATTTGGCTGGATTTTCGCCGGAGTGGCACTTTAAGTGTCCTATTTAACTTCGAAACTAGCACTCAAATGTACCATTTTGAAGTTATGGCACTTAAGTGTCGCCCGGTGCCAAGTTATGGCACTTGGGCTGTACTTCTGACTAATTTCTTGAGTCATTTTGGGTAACTGTGAGTTCTTTTTGAGTCTTTGAGTAAATGATTCAATTTTGAAGGGACAATGCTAGACTTATCTCAACTAGTTTATAATGAATGTGTTGGATTTTTGTTGGTTTTCAAAATATGATTCACTTATGTGAATGGCATTTATAGTTTGTAACATCACTTTTACTATCTGTAACGTCAGACCGTAGGGTAGCACGTATGTGGTTTACTGTAGTATTGCACTTACAAAATTTGAAGCTCACCTTTTCTATAACATCTATGTTTATAGTGAAAGAAGAAGGTGTAGACCTCAATTCTCAAACAAAAGTGAATATTTATGTCTAGCTCCCTCTTTTGATATGGTTTTTTCATTGAATTTTTGATGTGTCCTGTCTACAGTGTGAACTGTTTGCTCCTCATAGGTAAGGTTATCCTTTAGTGTTAAAGGTGCATAATTTAACACTTCTCTGAGTTCGGGGCATATTTTCTCAACATGGAACATGGAAATTTTTTGGACATCAAATAAGGCCGGTGGCAAGGTGAACTGATAAGCAAGTTCAATGATTCTCTACATGATATGAAAGTTGAGCACTCTCTTTTGGAATTGGTTTTTGGGATCTGTATACTTACTACTCTATATCTCAGGCATATGAGTTACGTTTCACCTATTCATGTCTGGTCATTTAATTTTAAAAAGGCATTTGGATTTTATGCACATTTTTACGTGCACAATGGGGAAAAGGTTTCTGAGCAGTGAAATTGCGATTGACTTCATTTAACAGAATGAATTTATGCAGTTTGTATCTACGCGGTCTTAATTAGATTGCCTTAATGTTTTGTGACCATTGATACATGAAATCATTTCTTTCAAGAAGAATGGAAGGAACTCACCGGGGTTTCCGTCTTGCTTTGCTCTTTTGCAGAGAGAAGGAACCCCTAAATCTTAATACACGAGACAAACCCTAACTAAAAACGAAAAAAAGAAGAAAAAAAAAAGAGACAAATTTAATCTTTACATTAACTGAAGTTTTGAAGGCATGGTCGCCACCCATATTAAAAGGGACATATTTCATGGTTTTCATCGCTGGCAAACCTTATATATAGTGAACGAATAGACTCGGGAAATAGTACAGCAAAGAGCTAATAAAATCATTCTTTCCGAAAAAGAGACCTACCCAGCTTTTTCTCTTGTCGTCCTCTTTGCGATTGCTCTGAAATCAACACGAGCTATCCGGGAAATTGAATGTGAGGTCTTTGACCACACCTAGGGGACTCCGGACACCCGGTTCGAGAGATAGGTCGGGACAGAGTACGGTGCGGACGCTTTGCTAGCTGCCACCGAGTTTGTCCTCAAGACATTCGGTTAAAGCGAGACCGCTACATATCTTTAGTACATAAAACAGCTCATTTTCGTTTGTCCTCTTCGCTGCAAGGTTTGGTAAGACAGTCTTTTATTGCATCAATGACTGCCCAGGCTGAGGGGAGAGTTTTCCCTTTTTTTCTCAGAAAGTAGAAACCGTCCTCGAGTTTTGGTTGGTGCAGGAGATTTAAGGCTATGTTTAATTGAGCAGGATAAAACTCCAAATATAATAATTTTTATTCTATTCAGTATTTGGAGTAATACAAAATGTGGACATGACTCAATATAACTCGAATATGGTCTAGATTAAAAGATCCTCAACCTTTAGGAACTTCATCATCCAAATTAGAGTCCGACCCGACCAAAAAAAAGAATAAAAAATTAAGAGTCCGACGCCTCCTCCAATAAGAAGATGGTCTGATGAAGGTGGTCGCCGGGGTGATAGAGCTCAACCACGTCACCGAATATAACTTGGAAGGGTGTCGGAGCACAGCGAATATGGATGGTGGATTGTGGAAGGATGAATAGTTTTCCACACTTTCATGATTTTTATTTTTAATTTTAATGCTGCAAATTAAACATTCATTTCGATAATATTTATTTAAGTCCATGTTATTTCCAGCGTAAACAAACATTAGATGAGATATTTAAAATCCTATTCTATTTAACATTATCTTATCCAGTGCAAATATCGGAGGGTCAAATGCAACTAAGAGTTTCAACAAACTTAAGACTAATGAGCTATTGAGGTTTGCGACTGGTGTGTAAGTATGTTGAAGCCAAATATGCCACGAATAATGTGATGCCAAGGGCTAGGAACATCAGCAACCAAAACTTAGGATCCTTTCTAAGTTCTTGGTAGTGGTTCATAGAATGTCTTGACAACAATGGATATAAGCATGCCGAAAATTGGAAATATCATGATACTAGCAACTGCAACGACAGTTCCAAATAGCAAGATAGGAACTTCTGATTTGTTGAGACGAGCAAGCCGGCATAGTGAAACCTTTGGCGCTTTTTCTGTGCTCCCAGGAGGAGCCGGGGATTGTGGGCCAACCGGTACCAAAGGAGACTGAGAGCGAGTGGCTGCTGCTATCTCCTACAGATGATCCCCGACTAGTGGATCGTTTGTACAACATCCTCCGACTGGATTGTGTTAAATTTAGTGATTTCTAACCTGTTTTGGGCATCTGGCGCTTGTTTAGATTCTCTGTTCACTTTCCTGCAAGAGTATTAGTTGAGAATATGCATCATTTGGATCTTTGAGCAGTTCAGAGTGTGAACCTGGATAGTTTTAGAGAAGCATCAATAGTCATGATATACTTGTGCATACTAGGAATAATAGTTGCTTAGCTCAATCCACAATTCCATTGTTTATTTCATGTAGATTGCGACCTACCTTTCTCCACCATTTTTCCACGTTGAATAATGGCAATCATAACTGCATTCCTAACAATGCTCAAAACGGTGGGCAACAACGACAGTTGTGCGGTTGCCCATAATCCTGTCCAAGGCCTCTTGGACTGTCCTCTCAGATTCCACATCGAGGGCACTTGTGGCTTCATCAAGGAGCAAAATACGAGGGTCTTTAAGAACCGCTCTTGCTATGGCTACTCTTTGCTTCTGCCCACCAGGCAACCGAGTCCCACGTTCACCATTCATAGTGTCCAAGCCCTAAATGTCAAAAGTTCAAAAATCATGAGGCAGTAAGATTGAGAGTGCGAGAAAAAGACAATTACAGTCTGGCCAGAGAAAAGAAAAGAGCTGATTCATCGATCTTGGAGGAGCATAATCTTTATACCGGTGGCAACTTGTCCATGAACTTGGTAGCATTCACAAGTTCTATAGCAGCTTTGATCTCTTCAGGCGTGGCGCCTTCCTTTCCATATGCAATATTGTCCTTGATGCTGCCTGTGAATAACACGGGCTCCTGGCTGACAAGCCCGATTTTGCTCCTGCTCCATTTGAGCTGAAACTCTTTTAAGATTGATCCCATCAATTAGTAGTTCACCAGCTTGTGGATCGTAGAACCTCTCTATCTGACTGATCACTGTGGACTTCCCTCTTCCGCTATGTCCCACCAAAGCGGCAGTTGTACCACTCGGGATGCTAAGAGAGAACCCATTGAATATTTTGTTCATTGTGCCTGGCTGGGTAACTGAAATAACATCCTTCAACTCTATATCTCCACGAATGTCATCTAGTTTCTTTCCCTTGGTATCAAAAGAATTGATCTCCGGCTTCCTGTGGATTATCTCCAACATCTTATATCCAGCAGCTTGGCCATCTGCAAATGCACTCACGCATGGAGAAGCCTGCCCAAGAGACCTAATGAACATCCCCACCAAGCCCCAAAAAATGAGGGGAAAAAGAAAGAAAATCCATGATTTGGCTTTCTAAATTTCTCTAGGGTTTAATGAGGAATTGAACCAAGAGATCTCAGATCAAAAGGAAAAAGGACAGTTGGAGCGCAACTCACAGAAGTTGGAGCACAACTCACAGGATACCATTCACGACTGCCATGATCACATTAATCACTGTGCCCCCATCATATCCCTTGTCTAATATCAACTTTGCGCTGTGCCATATCGCCCAAAGCATAACCGCCGAAGGTGATAAGTAGGACTGTTCCAAGACCTAATCCAGTCGCCAGACCTTTGTGGACACCTGATCTGTATGCTCAATTCTGTGTGAAGCTACGTCAGTGCAACATACTCTTCTGATCAAACCAATCGTCTGCTCCACAACATTTGCTGCCTTTGCATCCGCACTTTGCCCGCCAGATGCCTTCTTTGAAATGATGAGTGACCTAGCTCCACCCACAATCATTAGCAAAGGAATCATAATTAGCACGACCAGGGTCAATTGCCACCCGTTGATAAATGCTATCACAAAACCTCTGGCAAATGTCGACATGAGCTGTATGAACTTCCCTACCTGCACGAATCTAGCAATCCGTCAAAATCCAGGATGGAAAAGTTTATACTAAGTGCGCCAGACAAAATGCTCAATTCTTTTCACAATTAGTATGCCGGTAGAAGGAAAGTATGACCTTTTCACCCATGGCATTCTGGATGAGGATTGTGTCGCCTGACATTCTGCTGATGATCTCTCCGGTGTAAGTGCCCTCATCAAAGAAGGCGACATCTTGTCTCAATATAGTTTGCAAAAACAGGGCCTTTATTCTCGCAGCCCATCGCTCACCAGTGACCATCCAGCAAGACACCACTGACCAAATGAAAGGAAGAAGGAAGACTAAATTTTCTCATTTCCTAAGGTAAATAATTCGACTCCGAACTAAAAGAAAGTCGAGACTCAAGATGCACTCACGTAAAGGCCCATTCTCCACATCCGAGCGCCAGATAGACAAACCTCTGAGCTATCTGAATGTTTCACAAACAATCTAATCAGTTAATTCACAATCTCAACACGAGCACTCCGAAAGAAATTTCCTTTTCTAGAGAAGAGTTTCTCTGTAAAAATCCACCAAGTCCACATTGGCAAAGCTTTTACCTTGGGCACAAGATCTACAATGTCACTGTCAGCCTGGTTCTTGCCGAACTATCGATCAGCTCTCCGAACAATTGGGTCATAAAGGGCAGAGAAAAGCCATTCCCGATTGCGCCTATCAACCCAACAACCATTGATAGTATATCAGTAGAATCTGCAAATGAGAACAGCTTGTAGAATGGGACCGCATTCATTTCCTCATCTCCCTTGCTCTTGTGGGAGTCCTGCTCATTCTCATTCACGGTTATGGCCATGCTGCTGTACCCGGGACGCAGATCTCTTATGCGTGAATATCTAGAATAGGCAACTTGTATTCCAAGCCAAAGGAGTACAATTATCGGGCTAGCTGGGAAAGACAGTTGCAGGACGGTCAAGCACAAATGGATCAATAAAAAGAAACTGTACTGCAGTCAATTTTCTCAAATCTAAAAGCAACTAAAGACAAAACTACTCTGAGCAATCATCCGAGAAATGTACAGCATCTTCTCGTGGAATTTGAATGGATTAGCTTTTAAGCAACCAAGATCTGAGACAACCTTTCAACCATAAAGGGCAAAGCTACAGATATGAAAGACCGCCGATCGTGGGGACTGCAGTTCGAAGAGTTTTTATCTCATTGGTAAAGCACCCTTCCAGAAATCAACTAGAATAAGGACTTTCTTTGTGCAGGTCTTGACTTTCCGTTTTGGTCGTGGCGAAGATATGGTTTACATGTTATTTTGACTCTTAGTAATTTTCCTATCTTGAAAAATAATACACACAAAAATTACATTGCGTAATAGATTAGATTTTGTTTTGTATTTGAGAATTTCACTTTAGGATCACATAATATTTTAGATGAAATTCTATGAAGATTTAGTTTAGTTTATTTCTTGGAATAGATTAGTTGACTTTCCAATTTAGATATTTTACTATTCTAATTTTAATAAAATAGAAAGTAACATGCATATTCATATAGAATAAGTTGCATTTCATGCCATATCATATTGCCACATCATGCCACATCACCAATGCCATGTTTTAAACGTGCATTGAAGTCTCCCAGACATATATTTGCGGTCGAATTAAAAATCATAAGGCTTACAATATTGTAATTAAACTCAAACAAAATCATGGAATCAATTGACTCCTTTTGAAGTGCTATATGGAGAAATTGATGTTCTAAAGACTACAACAAAATCAAGGTTATTCATATCAGCTACTGACCTTTCTAGGAGGGGGGAAACGAGTAATAGCAATTAAGGGTCTGTATGGCAACGTTCCTATTTCTCTTGTTTTGTTCTTTTATTCCTCAAAATAAAGAAGAATAGAAATCCATTCGATAACGTTAATTAATTTTTCTATTTCCCTGAATAGAAAAGTGGCAAAGGAATATAATTTAAACAAAAATAAAAAGTATAAAAAAGTAACTTTCGGAACAATTTTTAGAAATAAGTCATTTTGTTTCTTTTCTTCTTCTTCCTCATCGCCCACCGTTGTCCACCACCCCCTGCATATCACCTCTTGCTGTCCTCCGCTGCCGATCACCGCCCTTCGCTGCCACTCAATGACCAACTAGAGGAGGAAGAAGAAGAGAGGGAAAAAAGAAAAGAAGCAAAATCTAAAAAAAAAAAAAAATTATTAAAAAATTTAAAGAAATTCTATATCACAAAAGAACTTATAGGTCATATCAAATGTATTCTTGTTCTTTTCTATTCCAAAAATAAAAATTTTGTATAATTACCAAACATGTTATTTTACTAAAAATTGTTTTAGAGAATAAAAATATAAAATAATTATTTCTTAAAAAAAATTGTTCTCGAGAATAGAGATGTTATCATATGTACCATAAGTGCCTCACAAACAAAAGCCATTGTAGCTTTATACTCCTACGAGAATTATCAAAGTTTCCTCCCATGCTTTGCAAATTATACATAATCCTCGGCATGCAAGGGCATGCACAAGCATGTGTGCCGGAATATGGCATACGGAAGTAACTGTGAAATCATTTAATTTTCATCCTCATGCAAAGTTTTCACTACTGGCTTTGTCAACTCTATAGTCAATACATTCAATGATTTTCTTATAGCACCATAGAAAAGCAGGAAGTTCCTATCTTCAAAGATAATACATGACGATCTTTCTCCAACCATTTGTGCTCATGGACTTAACTTTCACAAGTATCGTCATGAATATCGTCTCTTAGAGTTGGTGAAGTAACGACAAGATCTGTATCATTTATGCTAGAACGTTTCCCTTAATTTGGTCTTAGGATTTTTCTTTCGATAACTAGAAAAGTTATAGGCAAGGGAATAATTTTTTTTTTTTTTTTGTCGGTCCTACTCTACTTCTATTCTAACTCTCACTCTCAAATTTTTGTCATACCTTATTGTAGGGTGTAGAAGTCAAAATTCATACTTAAAGCTAAACCGTCCCCACCCCAACCTCTTTGAGAAAGTGGCCATTGAGGGTAAACTAATGAGTACACTTTTGTACAAAAGCTTCATGCGAATGGTAGCAATAACTGTAGTGCCATTGGCAAGATGAACAAAGTAAAGATTTGATCTTTATTTATTTCTATTGGTAGGAGTGGAGTACACCACATGATTCTAAACGCATAGCAGTGACAAGGCGACATACTTCAACATAATACCTCCTCCAAGTTTATTTAGTTGTCCCTTTCTCTGTCATCTCTCCTCAAACTGTCGGATGTAGATCCATAGTAAAATAATGAGGGTTACGCTTCTGACTTTGTGTTAATCTCCAAAGCCGAGAACGAAATGCTAGACATGGAAAAAAAAAAAAAGAAGAAGAAAAAGGGAACTCCGAGTCAAGACATGGGATTAGGCTAAATCACCATACTGGCTAGTTTAGATCAGGGCAAGATGAAAGCCGGTTCCTCAGCGGTACTGGGAGACTTCCTAGGCGGGAGGCTTCTTTAGGGGTTTTGGGTCGCCAATTCTACAACTCAGGCTTCTTAAGAGGCGTAATGGGGGGAACTGCTGGCTCTATTGGACCGCTAGGCTTCTCCATACCAGGCGAAGGCTCTTACTCGACCTTTTCTGAGGCGTCTACAAATCGCAAGGAGGCAACGGGAGAGGGATGGGGGTGGTGCACTGGTGGTGACACACAAGAAGGGTGAATGCAAAACAATCTCCAGGATAATACAAAATCTCTCTGATAATAAGGAAAAAGACTCAAATGTTAGAAATGGCACAATGTCGAATCAAGAATAGAAGGCTTCATTCACTGATTGTTGCAAAAACTTAAACTATTAGATGAAACCATGTTTTATTATTTAAAAAATTCAACACTTCTCTTCCCGCTTAGTTTGATCTTTTCACATAGTACTAAGTGTTGACATATATTATTAGGGAGGCAAATGAAAGCTAAAAAGATTCGAATTGAGAACCTTCTGATAACTATACGTGTCATCAGCCTATTTGCAAGCTTTATTAGATAAATATTTTAAGATAATATCTCAGATAAGATATGTATAATCAAAGTAAGATATACATGCAATATCTGTGCAATGTATGTGCAATTGTAAATCAAGTTTTTAATAGTTCGCTTAATGTGCCAATATCTCAATATTAGACTCTGAAATCCATATTTACTATTGGTAAAAATAAGTTAGTTGTAGTTGTCACAACCAAATCTTTCCAAACATTACAAGATTAATGATGCTAATTTTTTTTTAATTGGATATATTTTGGACTCATGCTACATCAGGGTGTCTTCATGGTAATTACCACTCTCATTTTCGTTTGAACCTCATTTAAGCTTTTATTGAGGAAGAGAAACTAGATGCCTTAAATGTGCCGTATTGCATGGCATCTTCAGAGGAAGTTCGAGGCATAGTTGATGAAGAAGGATCCTTCAAGATCAAACGTCCGAAGATAATGGAGATCGATAGAACCTTATTGGACGAGGATGCTCATGGTAGAGGAAGAAAGATTGCTACACATGCTAGGTCCTTTATCATTTCCATAATCTCGCACTATCTTGGTGAGGAGATCATGGATGAGCTCTAAAAAATAAACAGCTAAGAAACAATCAATTTGTTTACCATAAACCAACAAGTCAATATTTAGGATGCTTGATGAGGCTAGATCACATATATTTAGGGGTGTAATAGAATTAGTCAAGCATCACTTAAAATTTGTAGAGGATGATGATAGGTGCATTTTGTAATTTATAGGATTCATTGAATGAATGTATCTGTCAAGACAATCAGTATTCCTTGCCAAAAATGAAGTATAGGCATGTGACAAATTCATTCTCTAAGCAAAAGAATACTATATGGTCTTGATAAAAGACCCAGACATGATCCCCATTAATTAAAATCAAATCGAGTTTAGTTTCTTACCTAAAATGATTAATCTACTAAGGCACTCACTAAAGTATTAAAACTATATATGTGCTACAAAAAGAAACTTAAATAAATCTAATGTCAAATTCACGCAAGTAGGTCAAGATTTCTATTTCCAACCATTTCCTGATTTTTTTTTTATTTTCGATTTTTAATTAAAAAAATATATTTTTACTTTCTTAAGTCCAGAAATGGGGACTCTAGGGCCCGGCCCGAATGCAGGTCTGACCAGCATGGGCCTCGTGGGTCCGGGTTACAGAAGGCGCCAAGGCCTAAAAACAAAAATGGGCTTATTTGCTCAAGCCCTAATTCATCCAACTTAGACGAAACCCAGATTTTTCCTAAATATAACCTCGCCCTCTTTCCTATTGTGGCTGAAATTAGCCTGGGGCCCCAAATAAACTAAATAAGCCCACGCTCAACAAAGAAACCGCCTAAGCCCCACTTTTGTCACATTTATATGGAAAAATTATCCAAAAAGTGATAAACCTATTATACTTTTGTCAATTTAGTTATAAACCTTTCAACGTATTGTCAATTGAGTTCATCCAACCAATTTTGACTAAAATTTGTTGACTTAAACGCTGACCGTAAGTAGCATGGCTAGCATTAATGTGGGCTAAATAAAAACATACAAAATAAATAAAAATTCAAAAAACTATTTAAAAATTTAATAAAATTTGTTTATGTTAGCATCAATCGTGTCACGTAAGATGATCGATGTTTACATTGGCGAATTTTATTCAAAATTTGCCAGATGAACTTAATTACCAAAAAATAAAAATATTTATGATTCAAATGGCAAAATAAAAAGATTTAGATTGAATTGACAAAATTACAATAGATTTAAGATTTTTTGGACAATTTTCCTTGTTCCTTTTTCATGCATTGCCCATTACCATCTTGTACAAAGCAAAACAAGGGCACACAAGATGAGACATAGGAACATGAATGCCATGTTCCTCGAAGCGTCCACATACGTCCGTCACCGGACCACCATCCACCAACATCCATCACTAACCACAACCTTGACCCATTGCCGGAGAATAAATTCACCTCCGATGACCACCACCTTGCTGGCCACCAATACCTGGCCACCTCCATCTCTGAGCGCCATATTCGAACACAAGATTTTAGTATCACCTAATGGTTCCAGATAGTATCTTACCCTAGATAGTTAAATTTCAATATATATGTATTTTTAATTTTGAATTTCAATTAGAAATATCAGAAATATCATCTTAGAATAAATTTGATTCTATTCTAGGATATATTGGATGTTTAAATTAGGATATTTAATTAAGTTTGAATTTTAATGAAAAATACTAAAAATGTCATGTGCATGTCACATAGAATTAGGCTCATAAAATGCGTGTTGTTTAGTAATTGCATGCTAGGTTCATTTAATTATATTGCATGTCATGTAAAATAATTTAATTAGATTGTATGTCATATTAGAGTATTCGAGTCGCGTGTCAATTTTTTCTATTATTAGAAATTGTATGTTTATGTCATATTAGAAATTGAATGTCCAGGTTCATTTACTTAGGGAATTGCATGCCATAGTAGAATAGTATATTTAATTATCATCACAATTAGGAAATTTAGATAAGTTTTGTCACATATCATGTCAAATTAATAGCGCGCATTGCATATAGCTTAATTTTCGTTAGAAAAAAAAAAACCCAAAAAAGATTTTAATGGAATACTTACCCTTACAAGTTTTTCATTGCTTTTGATTATTGGATGATCACCTCACATGTTGGTGAATAGACTTAAAATCAATCCAAGTTGTCTGTCAAACAATTTTTTAAATAAAAGAAAAATGTATCAAAAAGATGTTGGAATAATCTAACATGATTAAGTTATCGAATCCATAATCTTGTATATATCTCAATACTTTGCTCAACATTCTAATCTACACACAAAAAAATAGATTAGTGGCGACTAATTGTCATTTATTAATATGGACTTGGGAGAGCCCAAACTAAGTTTAGACTTTTATCAGTTAAATCCTAGATGGTTCACTTTAAGTGTAAGTTGGCGACTGTAACTTTCCTCCCAAGACACGAAGTATCAATAATTTGAATAGACTATTTATGATTCCAATAGAATGGTTGAGTCTCTCTCTCAAAAATCAATAATGGCACTCGTTTTGGCGGATGACCAATTACAGCGACCAATCGGCGGGAGGCAAAACATTGCCCATGGTGACTGCAAATTAGCCGCACATCAGTTTTTGGCATAGACCATACGTGATTTTCCAGAACCATTAGAAAAACTTTCACTCCTCCTATTGAATGAGCTTGGCATATGAGAATACATAAAAGAAGACTCCAGTGAATCCAATAATGGTGCATAGATGAACAAACCAATCTTGGACATGAAATAATCATGAATCAAGCACAAAAACCATTCTGTCGACTAAGATAACTGCACGTCATTCCTTTGATGTAATTTACCCGATTCATGTACATCCTCTGAAGTAAAACACATATATCTCCATGTTTATAACTGATGAAAAGCCATTCTAGATAATCTATTGACAAAACAAGATTCCCGGATTTTATGCATCAAACCTCAGGTAGGCAAATATGGAGCTCGTCCATTCAAAATCTCATCTTCCTCCCCATATCATACTACCAAAAGATAAAGGAAGACTGAATGTCAGCTTAAACTATTAACCTTGGATGGCACAGCAAAAGACTGGCTCACATCTGGTTAGCAATGTCCGTCTCATGGCAACTTGTTCTTTCCCTCCTGGAAGCACGTATGCTCAGTCTTTTTATTCGGCTCAAATAAACCCAAGTATGATGAATTAGTGTCTCGCAATCTCCGGAATTCACCTGTCTCCGGTATTTGAGAGCCACCATTGACGAGGCCGGTCTTAATCCAGGCAGTATTGTTCAAGTCTAGGGCCACAGACATCAGGTCTAGGGTTGAATAGGAGGGAGGTTCCTCATAGTCAACAAAGTCAGGCCCTAACAACGAACTTTTGGAATGGAAACCCGTAGGAGAAGCACAGCAACCATAGCCACAATGCGGAGGTATCTTAGGATCGCTATGAACATCATCAAGAAAATTGTGGACCCCAAGCTCTGTTTTAAAGGTCAACATCGAAGGTCCTTGAGCATGGATTTCCTTTGAAAATCCTGAGCCAGTTGAGGAGCTTTTTTCTGGTTTGTAAATCCTAAATGCGCTGACCCGTGGCTGTGGACGAGAAACTGTGTTCTGTGTTTTTTCAGCAACAGAAAGACCATCCATTCTTTGTGCTTCGGTTTCATTCTGCTTCAGTCCATTCTCGACGGCAATCTCTGTTCCATCTCGTGGCCTGTTTGATTGACTATCCCCTGCAGACAGGGTCTCTTCCGAAGATGCATTGGTTTCCACAGGCCAGCTCTCCTCCATCATATCTGTATGTCTGGTTTTGGACCTCCCAAGCCATATACCCTTGCGCCTTAATGTAGAATTCCAATGATTCTTGATTGCATTATCTGTTCTACCAGGCAGGAGCTTTGCTATAGCTGCCCATTTGTTTCCGTGCATAGCATGGGCTTTAATTATGATAAGGTCCTCCTCATCTGCAGGAAGAGACGAAGAGTTAACAACCATCTATTAAACTGTTGATAAAATGTAACAAGGCAAGACAAATCTAACAAATTTGGCTCAGCAGCAGCTTCAACAATATTTTTGATATTCTGAGTAGTGAGGGGAAATAGAAGCAAGGCCCTTGTTTCGAAATTACAGAAAACTGACTTTAGAAATTAGTCGCCCAATGAATTATGCCACCAGCACCTTCGGCAATTTTTTCGACACTCTACATCATAGTAACAGGCCTCTAGTTCTGTAATTACCAGATCTTGACTTAGCCCTCATCCTTAAAACAAAGTAGCATTGCAAAAAAAGTCACATTAGCACCAGGCAAAAGCTACAGATGTCAAACAGTTCCCCCAAATGCAGATCGGATCTCACCCTTGTTCGCGCATTTTTGATGTCAAATTTGCAAAAATTTCAAAAGAGTGACTTGAGGGTCAAAAAAGCTAATTGCCACTTGGCAATAGAAAAATTAAATCCAAGAGAAGCAAGTATAAAGATGACATGAAATTTATGCGTGTTAGTATTTAAAAAGATGTGAAGCAGTGAGAAGCAAAAACAATTAAATCAAATTCCAGAAACAGATAAGATATTCAAGATCATAAAAGATGAGATGCGGCTAAATGGCAACAGGCAAGCTCCAAAACAAACAAACAACATAGCTAAGGATATGATAGTATTCAAGGCTTCCAAGTCATCAGAAAAGTACAGAACAGCCAAACTAAGTTACCCAGGACAGGTTCAGGATAACATGATCTTTCTGCACAACTCTCTCAAGTAGATTAGGTCCAGCGGACATTCATATACTCAGCACTCCTGCGTTTTAAAGGTGCACTGAAGTCTTCCGGACATATATTTGCAGTCCAATTAAAAATCATAAAGCTCAGAATATTGTAGCTATACTCGAACAAAATCATGGAATCATCTGACTCCTTTTGAAGTGCTATATGGAGAAGATGATGTTCTACAGACTTCAGCAATATCATGGTAATTCATATCAGCTGCCGACCTTTTTTGGGAGGAAAAAAACCAAGTAACAGCAATTAGGTGCCTAGCTAAACAAAAGCCATTGCAGCTTATACTCCTACAAGAATTATCAAAGTTTCCTCCATTGCTTTGCACATTATATATAATCCCCAGCATGCACGGACACGCACGAGCATGTATGCCAGAATATGGCATATGGAAGTAACTTTAAAATCATTTGGTTTTCATTCTCATGCAAAGTTCTCAATACTAGCTCTGCCAACTCTACAATCACAGTATAAATTCAGTCATTTTCTTATAGCACCACAGCAAAGCTTGAAGTTCCCTATCTTCAAAGATAATACATGACATGACAATCCTCGGCATGCATACGACACATGCTCACGTGGGCACACAAACACACAAGCACATGCACAGCCCGCCACACGCCCATGCCGGCAGTCGCGCACCCATGTACATGTATGTGACGTATGACAATGACCTGTATAATTGCACGAATTTCCTTCTCGTGTAAGATATTAAGCTTAGATTCCACCACATTCTCACGAATCAATTAACTAAGTTCCAATTTTCATTTCGAAGCAAGCAGCAACAGCATTTCCTCAAAGAACTCCAATCCAGCTACAAATCCCCCGCGCACGGGCAATATGCATCAGCAATCAATCAACACCAACCAAAACGACTCAACAGTTTCGACTCTTCGAATCGATTGCGGACACATCGACCGCGCATTAGTACTGACACAGCAAACGAAAACCTCGCCGTTCACCACCAAACACCAGCACATAAACAACAGTTCGACGACGGCTCAAAGGAGTGTGATAAGAAAGAAGATGAAGTCATCACCAGTGAACGGCTTGCGCTTGACGCTAGGATCGAGCTGATTACACCATCGGAGCCGGCACGACTTGCCGGAGCGCCCGGGGATGCCGCGCGCGATCAAGCTCCAATTCCTCGCCCCGAACTTAGCCACGAGTCCAGTCAGCACCGCGTCCTCCTCCGGCGACCACGGCCCCCTCACCCTGCTCCCGGCTGCTCCGCCACCGCCGCCGCCGCCGCCCCCGCCGCAGTCGGCGACCGGCATTTCTTCGTCCGCCGCGAGCTGCCGATCGTCCTCCTCCTTCAAGTTGACGTCCGCGTCCATCGCGGTCGCGCGGTCTTCCCCGTCGCCGTCGCCGTCGTCGTCGATGCTCGATTTGGTACTGCCGACTGGCTTCATCGCCGCCTGCTTCTTCTTCTCTCCAGGAATGATAATTTCTGCTCGTTTTCTTTTTTATATTTTTGAATTATTTTTTTTTCCTTTTGCGCTTCGAAATTGATCTTTTAAAATTCGCTTCGGTGCCTTTCGAGTGAGAAAGTGTACCTGCCAAAACTAACTGCGGAAACGGGACGGGAGTGGGGTCACGTTTTCCGTTCTTCCGCTTCTTCCGAGTCGGTTTGTTTACAAAATGACCCTCACGTCCCTGCTTAACAATTTCTTTTCCCAAATAAAAAGAAGAAGAGATTTTTCGTTTTTTCATATACGAGGCCAGTAAATATTTTATAGAAGGCTTAGGAACATCAAAATGTCGAGGTTCAAATTTCAGTTGACTTCTGAATGAAATATCTCATCTTAGTAAGTTCATTTGTTAAATTTTGATCGTTTATATATTAGATTTAGCGAAGTTGGAGATGGACTCGCAAACTTGATTTGCAACATTTTCTTGGAAAATCTTGCACCACTACACACTGATCAAGGCGTCCAGGCTTTGTGTTTGAATAGATTCTCCGATACTTAAGTTTAGCACTATATGAGCTTTAGATAGATAAGGGGTGTATCCTTACAGAGAAAAGGCGAGAGAAAATACTTGAGGGATTGTCAGATTGTATTGCTTTTGGGGATG
Source organism: Eucalyptus grandis (assembly GCF_016545825.1). Classification (NCBI taxonomy): domain Eukaryota; kingdom Viridiplantae; phylum Streptophyta; class Magnoliopsida; order Myrtales; family Myrtaceae; genus Eucalyptus; species Eucalyptus grandis. The sequence continues at coordinate 42,896,422 of NC_052612.1, read as the reverse complement.
ACAGGTTGAGCAAGGGTATAAAAAATGACATTCCAAGTTAGGTTACCACCTTAGTAGTGCTTTCACTTGAGCATACTTAACGTAGAAATTTTAAAGCTAAGTATTATTATTACTTCAAAAGTCGCCTTTGTTAGTTAATTCCAACTTTCACACACATACCCACACATATCTCAAAGTTGCTCACACATACACACACACGATCCCAAAGTTGTTTGCCATGTTCGATTTATTCTTGTCCTCTTTCGTTATCTTAGAAGCATGTTAAGAACCACTTCTTATTCAGACCCTCTAACTCTGACATCTACTCCTTGCCCTCCTTCACTCAAGGTATTTACCCAGTCTTTTAAGTACTGGTAGCATAATTATATATGCCATCAACTTCTCTGTTTAAATGTTGTGTTGCTCTCCCTATTCTCTCTTGGCATCACTGTTACATTGCATGATCCTCTTTTATATTTATACTATTTTAAAGGGAGAGATGAAGGGGCGGTCTCTCACAAAATAGTCCATTTTAAGTTCACTCAACTTTCCTAGATTTTTTTTTTTATCAAAAAGAAACAAAAACTTTTCTAGATTCTACTTTCTTCTTAACTTCAACATATTTTTTACGCTAATTTTCTTTATTGTTTAATGAAAATATTACCTGAATTTCCATTTACCAGCATCATTAAACATGCATGCATTGGAATCAGTTCTATGCTCAGGGATCGCAAGCATGTAATATCGTTCAGAACCATGGGCATTTTGTGGGGCTGTTCATGGAATTCTCCCGTGACCAAAATTACGGAAGCTTGCCAACCTCAATTGAATGTCGAGACTCGAGAACGAAAGAGAAATGCGAGGAGGAGATCCAAAAATGCCCCTGAAACTGTGGCTTTCCACGAGCAAAGACCCTGAGGCGATTGTCGCAAGTATATGCATATTTTGGTGGCGGTTTCTAATTGACGAATGAAGACCATGAAAATCGCTATGGCATTTAAATTTTGAGAGGGTGACGGATCAATGTTCAGCAATCCTGTATTTGCCCTCGATCTCAATGTGGCTACTCATGGAAACGAGTTGATTGAAAGATTCAGCAATTGAGTCCAGTATTCGACATCGATATTCATTTGGGAGAGCTTTCATGAACAAGCCCATGAATTCTCCCTCGAGCTGACCTGAGCAGCTAGGGCCCTCCCTCCATCTTGTGGCATGTGCCATGGAGGACTCATCCTCCTCCGTTTCTGTACGAACTTGGTAAGCCTGCGAAAGGACTTTTGGGCTAGAAGTGCCGGCATACTCATCGCATTCGGGCGGTTTGTACTCCTCCTGGATCTCGACAGTGACATAGCTAGGCAGACGGAGCCTTACTGCTAGCGAACCTTACAACTGGCTTAGCTTCTCCATGACCTTTGCAAAGTGTTCGTCTTGCTACTCCTTTGGCTCAACAATATGCACCATAGGAGTGGCTTTGTCAACAGTGACTTGAGGTGAACCTCTAGTTAACTTGGGGGTCTCAACTTTAACAACTACGCCCCCATGCTGTCGTTGGTGGATAATAACACTACTTCACCTTGTGATAGAGTAGCCACAGACTTGAGCTTAGTCTAAAGAGATTCCGCTTGCTTCGAGAGTTGCTGAAGAACAGTGAGGACTTGCTTCATGTCATTTTGAATATGTTAGTTCAACACTTTGCTTTGATCGGTCATTTTTGCTTATGGCCACATGCGAATAACTGATAGTTGGCGGCTCATATTCACCTAATAAGAAAACATAGCATAATGAGTATATGTCGTCGAAATGATTAGTCGATGACTCAGTTTAGTTGTCCTTTTTTTTTTCAATCATTTTTTCATTTTTTTCCTCTTTTCTTTTCACGCTTTATTTACTTGGGAAAACAATGACTTATGACATGCTTAGGAAAATAAAGACATGAATTGGAAGTAATTTTCTAAAAAAAAAAATTCTTCTTTTCTTTTCTTCTTTAAAAAGACTCAATGACTTTTACTTTCAAATTAAAATGACCATAGTGTTAAATCTACAACTAACCTAGACTAATCATGGACCAAACAATATATACAGGAAAATAAGTAAATTGCAAAGTGTAGGATAGAATACTTACTCCACCCAAAATTCGATTGGCAATCATATAGACATGTGCATGAAAGTGAGGCTCAATTTTTATTTAGACATGTGCATGAAAGTGAGGCTCAATTTTTATTTAGACAATCATATGAAAATCTTACAAATGCGGTCTCTTGGACAAAGATAAATACTTAAGCTCGGAGAAAAGAAAGAGTGTGTTCGTGTGGCCAAAGTTGTATTTTTTTTTTTTTTTTAATATCATCCTAAAGTATCATGTTGCAGCCACGTTGTTGTTAGGTCCTCTTAACTTCGGCTCAATCATATGAAAATCTTACAATCATGCGGTCTCTTGGACAAAGATAAATACTTAAGACACCAAGAAAGAAATTTCGGAGAAAAGAAATGCAACATCTATAGTGTAGTCTCGTGTCCAAAGTTGTATTTTTTTTTTTTTAATATCATCCTAAAGTATCATGTTGCAGCCTAGGTCCAATAGCATGGTTGTTTGAGCAATAATGTAGTGCTGAAGTATTAAAGAATGCATAATAGTCGAAACAAAAATGTGCAAAAAAAACTACCTAGCATTCGTCTCTGAGAACATTCAGAACCCTATTGTAAAGCCCTAACTTGTTCAATTTTGAGTACAATATTTTTATTAGAGATTTTCATTTTTTTTAGACAATGCTAATCTTGAGATGTTTATCAAAATCCTAGACTATGTGAATTCCAATTTACGAAATTTAAAACTAATTGTAAACTTGAGTTAACACTAAATCTAGGAAAACTACTCATAATTTAATTTATAAAATTTTCTCTGACTTTTTAATTTTGGAAATTTTTAAAATAATTTTTTATTTGTTAATGTCTTTTTTTTTTTTTTTTTAAGGACTCGGGCTGGGCTGCTAAGCCCAATCCGAATATAGATCGCTGCTGGTCTCCTGGTTGGGCCATAAACACCGAAAGCTTAGAGAATGGAATGGGCTTAACTGAATCAAGCCCAATTCGGCTACAACAAGACCAAGTCCAGGCCCACTTCAGTTAGAATTATCAAACCCAAGTTTGAAAATAACCCACAACTCAGTCCAAGCTCATCCAAGCCAAAACCCAAATATATATATATATATATATAACGAGCCCAAGTCTCAAGAAACAAATCAAGCCCAGACTCATTATGAAGAGAGTCTGCCCAAACGTCTCTAAACCCACGGCGATGACTTTATCTCTTACAATCGAAACCAAAACTCGGCTCACCAAAATCGGATGCCACGAAAGACAAGGCGGCTGCAGGCTCGGCGGTGCCGGCTAGGGGGACGCCGGTTTGTGTCGAGGATGGCCGAACGACACTCAGCCGGGGCGAAATTTCGGCTCTCTCACTTTCGGTCCCTCAATCTCTCTAGGACCTCTCAATCTCATCCTCTCCGCTCTCTTTCCACCCTTCTGTCTCTCAGCCCCTCTTTGCAATTTAAACCCTGGTCGGCGGGGGTGCATCTCTCCCACCGCCGCCAACTTGTCGCAATTGGCCTGATCCCCGACCCTAGGATCGCACTGCAACCTGCTTTGCCGTTGTCTTGCGTCGGCCAGGCGAAATGGAAAATCAACCAGGCCACGCGGGAAAATAAAAAGAAAAAGAAAAAGAGAGAGAGACTTGGCCAGGCCCATCTAGAGAAAGGAAATAGGGGACTTGGTCGGCCAGCCCCGTCTTTTTTTTTTTAAAATAATAATAATAACAAATTTATTTTTAAAAAATATTTTTTAATAAATTTTATTATTATTAATGCAAATGCTCCTGGTAACTATATGTTGTGCAATTTAATTGAAATTATTTTTGTTTATAGGTTAAAAGTTAATCTCTAGTTTTCTATGTAATTAAACTCTATATGAGTAGTCAAAATTTGGGTGTCAATGGGATATAAGTCGAAAACGTGAACGAAACACGTTTTTGTTGCTTTTCACATCACGATGAGGTGGAACTGAGGTTGGCGAAAATGGACAATTTCTTATTATGGACAAACAAGAATAGAAATACGGCGAGTCACTTTGTGATCAACCTCATTGCGTGTGCGTTATGCTCCATTAGAGTACACGTATCCAGTTCTTCCAGTAGGCCTCTTTTCTCCATTCATTTAACAATCTCCAACCTATTTTTTTCCCTCCCCATCATAGGCACGAAGAATCCCTTGATTTATTGTTTGTGTTTTCATTTCGTGTATACGAATATTAGGTTTCCCGATTGTTTTGTCATCTCTTGTATACAAATCCTACCCCGCGAAGGAGCTTGCAGTTCTCAATTCATAAGAGTAAAACATTTCTTAAATAAATAATCTGTTAGAGATATTTAAATATTTTCATAGGAGATTTTCCTATATTAGAGATAATTATAGTATTTATATTGATTATCCATCTCTCTTGAGCTTGCACATATGTCGCATATATGTTGTACCCATATCTCCATTTAATTGTGCATATATTGATTGAAATATTATTTTAAAATAGTTATCTAGTAAAGCCTATGAATAGATTATTGTATTCTTCATTAATATACATACCAAATTATACAAAAATTCCACAACTCTATTTTTCGCATTATTCTCATTTCAATCATTAGAAGGAAATTTGCATTTATTCATGAAATAAATCCATTTATCAAAATAAAAGCTCTATATATGGATCAACGCTTGATCACGCGGGTGCAATAAGTATCAATATACTTCCTCAGATAGAAATCTCTAGCAGAGTAAAATTTTTCATTGATGTGCATCAAGGGATTGGCCCCCTTTCCACCTTAAACGATCAAAAGTAAAGAGTGATCAAACTCTATTGAGTACTTTTTCAAGGAATCGGGGTATAGGTATCAGTTCGCTCTAATATGCTAGCACTGTTTCTCAATTCAATTCAATTGTACCGTTTTTGTCATTGCATTATGAATCTTTTTCTTTCTTATCAGAGACAAAGAATTTGTCGTTTGCCTCTATCCTGTCTTTGTCCTATCCCTCCTCGTGCAACTGCCTTCCCCCCCTGAAACTCTCGTCCCTCCCCCACAGCCTCCTCACGGGTACGAAGACTCCCTTCATTTCTTGCTTGTCTTTTCATTTCTTGCACACGGATCCTACATTCCCCGCTTGTTTTTTCATCTCTTGTGCACAAGTTGTACGCCTGGAGGAGCATTTCTTAAATACGCAATCTGTTAGAAATATTTATATATTTATATATGAGATTTTTCTATGTTAGAGACAATTATGATATTTATATTGATTATTCATATCTTTCAAAATTACATATATGTTTTACGTATGTTGCACGTATCTCCCTTCAATTGTGCATATCTTGATTTTTAATATTATTATCGGCGATACCATTTCTAACGTTTGAGTCTTTTTCTTTATTATTAGAGGCACGAAGATTTTATATTATTGCTAGACATTATTTTTGTATTCCACCTCCTTGTGTGCCGCCACCGCCACCACCCCCACCTGAAGGGCTCGTCCCTCTACCGCTGCCTCCTCCTCGTGGTCATGTGCAAAAGAGGGACTCCCCTGGACTCAATAGCACAACCTCGGGTGCTTCACTAATGTAGAATCCGAGCAACATCGGTGAAGAAAGCTTCCAACCTCCTCCCAAAAAGGTATGCAAGGGATTGTGAAATGTTGGATTCTCTACCCTGTTTTAGGACTGATTTGCAAGGTTTAAGCTTAAGGAATTGCTAATGCCGATGTCTTGTGTAATACTCTAATGCGTGCACAAGAAAACCAATGAGAGAATGCTGAGGCGTGACACTGACTTGAAAAGATTAATTTGGATTTTTTTAAATCATGATTTCACATGCATATGTAACTTAGACAATGAACTTGTCACATGCCTATAGTTCATTTTTGGCAAGATATACTGATTGTCTTGATAGATACATCCATTCGATGAATCCTACAATTTACAAAATGCATCTATTATCATCCTCTATAAATATTAAGTGATGCTCGACTAATTCTATTACACTCCTAAATATATGTGATCTCTAGCCTCACCAAGCATTCTAAATATCAACTTGCGAGTTGGTTTATGGATAAACAAATTGATTGTTTCTTAGTTGTTTATTTTTCAAAGCTCATCCATGATCTCCTTGCTCAAGAATATGGTACATATATCTCATTATGATTGTGCATATCTTGTTTGAGATATTATCATAAAATAATTATCTAAAAAAGCCTATAAATAGGTCGATGACACATATAACGTTATCAGAAGATCCTGAGTTCGAATCTTTTCAAGCTTCATTTGCCTCTCCAATTACATATGTCAACGTTTAGTACTAGATGAAAATACCAAACTAAGCGGGAAGGAAAGTATTATAATATTTAAATAATAAATTATGGTTTCATTTAACAGTTTAAGTTTTTGCAACAATCATCGTCCTACTGAATCTCACAAATTTGATTTTCAAATTCGTGTCCTCATCATGAAGTTTCATCATAGAAGCCAATAAGAAGCGGTAGCTTGATCATGTCGCGCATACAAGGTTTTCGGTTACCTCCAAGCCATGGAAGAGACAGGAGAGCCCCATTTTCCTTTTGGGCGATGGTGGAAAGCGAGCCTTTGAAAACAATGTGTGCTCATTTTAGGACCAGGCAAAGCAAAGATCTTCGTTATTGAACGTATCAATCGTAGGAGCATCATGATTTGGGCTACCACGAACTCCGACAATGACAGTTATTTTCAACATCGTTCGGAAGAAAAGGTTGTCTAGAAGTTGTGTCATTTTAATTTAAATCTAAAGCTCATCTTAGCCCCTTTTATTCTGGGGTGACAAAGGGATCGTACCGTTCAAGTTCTTTCTTCTCTTCGTTACCTAAAATATTGGATATAGTTGGATTAATCTACAAATTTGCCATGTTAAATGATACGTCAGACGGCAAACGGAAAATTAAAGAAGGGAATCCTATTCAACAAGCGATTAGAGCTTGTTACACGCGTCCGTAGATGTGTATCTCAAAGGTACCTAGCGTGATCAAAACTCTATACGTGCCAAAGACACGAAAATGATTCTCCAACGTGAGTGCACAGTCTCGAAATCTTTCATGTGTTCCTAAAAAAAGTTGGAAAGACTGACGAAGAAGCAAGCTCGCCCCATTGGACCATCACCAGCAAAAGGGGAACAAGAGTGGCTCCTCCAAAAAAAAAGAGATGTGCATGCCTAGTTTCCAACCAAACAAAGTGAACAATGACGCAAGTTCTTCTGCTACCCAAAATTTGTGACTCGCCAAGCCACATTTACCACCAATTAGTCCCTCTCCATAGGACCACAATGCCATTGCCAAAGCAGTTTCACCAAAGGGTCGGTTCCCCTTTTGGGGGGAAGATAGAAACCAACAAAGATTTAAAGGTGCGATCATACATCTTTCAAACTCTTTATCTTTCTCTTTTCTTTTTAGCTTTATCACGCTGACGATGATATTTTTCACCAGCCATTTGATGTTGAAAAAGATGAAAGTAATAGTACCATAAGAAGATAGCAATTATCTAGAGAAGGTCAAAGGATGTTGGACTTTCATGGGTTATGATTAAAGAAGACAGGCACATGGAACGGGGATGGTGGACGATGCCATTATTCCTAATCATGGTGTTAAAAAGCAGAGATGCCCATCTTAGCAGGGCGTTTACATTGCAAAGCCGTTGGATTGGAATGTACGAAAGGGATCTTTTAATTAATGTGCCAGCTTGAGTCGCCTTCAAAAGTTCCCCTTCTTAATGTTATCTTTTCCACTTGGACGGAAACTTACACTAATTCCTTCATGTAGGTACACCGATTAGAGTAAGGAAAGAGATCATAAAGCAACATGCCGTATGCAGGAGCCCCAGCTTCAATCACGGAAAAAGGACCCGCCAGATTATTTTCTGATTATGAACATAAATACCACTAAATAAATCTCCAAATCTTGCTTAAACAGAGTGTATATTTCTTGCTCGAAGGCTCGATCGAATTGTCGAAACCAAGCATCATCTTATGGACATATCTTGAGACTTAGTCCGCTTCGACAGTAACCTAGCATATAAGTACAGTGGGGAGATTGCTTACGATGCTCACAATATGATTAATCGAGTGTTCAAAAAGCACTTTGTAGAATATGTCATTATTGCCTTACAACACAGGTGAAGCCATACACATCATACTTGAATGAGTTATTAAGTTGTGGGGTATGAAAAGATGTCCTTAGCCGGCCTAATTTGAAATTGTCCTTGACGTAGCAAACTTGAAAGCCCTTCCTAAATTGAATGCATGTGACATTGAAAACCATGTGCTAGCTAAGAAGAAAACAACAGGTGAGTACCTTTCGGACCTGAAATTGCTAACTGTGCAAATAATAATAACACAGCTGGGGCATTTTATCTTTATCTTTCAGTCTTAAAAGAATGAGGACAAATTTGAAGATTTTCATGGAAATATAAGTTTTGAATTTGGAAGACGAACAGTATATATAAAAAGGTATATAACTAATCAGGGGTAATGATGTAGTGGAAACATCTAATAGAGAATCCTCTGCTTCTAAAAATAAAATTTAAAAAATCTCTTTATGTACTGCAAATAGTGACAAGCATGACAAGGAAATCATGTACCCATCAAGTGCCATTCATTAAAATCTCCTCACACTGGCTTGGCATATCTGTAATGCTTTTGACTCAGCATCATCAGAGGGCTGTTGTTGCCAACCACTCACTCTCTCTCTCTCTCTCTCTCTTCAACCCCCAAGAGAGCTTCATTAGAATTTTAATTTTTTTTTATAGAAGTTTTGGCCGACTTCGTTGGGGGTAAATAACAGATAATCACCTCGAATGGATGAACGTAGACCTATGTAGTAGCTCATCAATCTGATAAAGCCAGTATCGAGCACCTAATACTTATATAAATGTTCGTTCTTTCACTGTTGAGCCAACCTGGTTATTGTTATTTTTTGCCTTTCATAGCATCGGAGTGGAAGATAACTCTTGTTCTATGCACAGAGAAAAGATTTGAGCTCTAAGTTCCAACCACAATTCCATGTGAATCAGTAATGCAAAAGGAGGAGAAAAAGAGACATCTTACATAGTCGGTTTTGTTTTTCTTTTGCAAAGTTTTCCAGCTAGGATCTTTCAGGAATATTAACTGTTTGGCTACCTGCAGCTAAGTCACTCATAATGATGAACGGAGCACTGAATGTTTTTTTCAATAATACAGAATGATGCCAGCAGGACTGTGGTCCAATCACGCCCCGAAAAATATTCAATCGAGAATGAAAGGTATTAGCTGTTTGTTTGGGACCACCAGTAGAAGATTTCAATGGAAAAACCCATAATTAGTTGAAATAGCAACGAGCAAAAGCACGATGTAATCAGAATGATGCAATTGACATTCATTACAGCTGTTGTGGGAACAGACACATTTCAACCTACTTTAAGGGTCTTTTCCTATTCTTTGACGGGGTGGAAATTCTCAAGACACTCTTTCGTTGGGATCGTTTATCTCATGCTGTGAATGTGAGATTCTCCTGCATTTTCACAGGACAGAATTGTATGTGTGTGCGTCTGTGTGTGTGTGAGAGAGAGAGAAACTAGAAAGATGCTATTGAAATGGGCACATACAAGTGGCAAGTTCACCAAGAAAGTCCTTTGTGTCCTATCAGATGGGATACAAGTTCTGGGTGGGAATTGCTTTCGTGTCGTGCAAAGAAGGGACACATGTAGTAAGAGCTCTTGCACACTTGGGTTGAGAAGGACGTGAACCAAAGAAGCAACCAAACCTTTACTTTCATATCACATCACACACACACACACACACACACACACAAACACACAAACAAAACACTATTAGCGTCAGAGCCAGCCACATTTTACCCACTACCCACCCAACTATATCTGGGCAAGAGAAGGGTAAAAACATAATATGTGGTGGGGTCTATATAAGCACCAGAGAGAGAGAGAGAGAGAGAGAGAGAGAGAGAGGCTATGGGCTGTGACTGTGGGCCCATGTTTGCTTCACTAGTGTGGACAAGATCTGGCACCATTCATCATGTTTATCAGGAGTCAATGTAATCCTCCTTGCACTGAGGGCTACTGAGATCAAAATGGCCATCAAATGGCTGAGATTGAATTTTGAATGGAAAGAAAAGCCAACAGATGCTGCCACTGTTGAATGTTGGTTCCATATTCCTTTGACATCATAAGGAAAAGAAAAAGGGACTAGTTCTGATGGGTCATTCGCACAGGACTAGTCCTTCAAGCATTTCACGAAAGTTTGTGGTGAAAAATTGGAAAAAAGTAGTAGCGCGAGAAAATTTCATCCCATCCAATTCAAGTAACGGGTAAAGGCAAACACTATAATATGTCAGAAATTATAAGAGACTGACAGTCCCTGATTGACAATAATTCCTGTGGAGAAAGTTCCTGCAAGGATACAACTGGAGCTTTTCCTCTTGCAGCTGCCACATTATGCAGTACATTCTACTTGAAGCTGCATCAGTATTGTTTTCAGTGTAATGCACCTTTAATTATGTATGCCAGTGAAAGGTTATGAAAGGTCACTGTTGGAATTATTTAGTACCATTAGTCTGGTGAAGAGGCCTTGCACTAGCCCTAGAAAACTGCCGAATCCAGTTGGGTCTTTTTCCTTCTTCTTTTTATGCCTCTATTTTTTGTTGATGAAACTGCCTTCCCTTATGAATGATGGCGATGGAATGCACTCAATAATAATATTTAAGGGGCATAATTCATCCAGAAAAAAAGTCTTCATGTTCCATATGATAATAAGAAGAGTTTACTGCCATCTTTTGCTAGGTTCTCTATGAATTTGGCTTGGCTTTGGTTGGCTCTTCTTATGTAGGAACATTAAAACCCTCTTTTGAATTTTGGTGTATAATTTCTCTTCCTCTCTCTCCTAGTTACAAGTACTCTACATGAATATTGATTACTAAAGTGAAGTATTAAGGAACATCCAACTAAGTATGGCCCCAATCAAGAGTTAACCGGTCTTGGCTCGGCCCTCGAACCTGGCCAACAGGATTACATTGTGATATATATCAAACTTAAGAACTTAGACTTCTTTATGCATGGAACTCGAATCATCTCGTCAACCAACTAATCCCGCAGGTCCATCATCCCATAGAAATCAACTCGATTTAGACTCTGTTTATTTTAATCCTTGTCTTCCAATCCTCCGAATCTATCACAAATCAAGAACTTAGCTAGAACCAATAATGCAATGACGCCACAAAATGATAGCGGGTCAGTCAACAATCAGATTTAAGTACTAAGTATAGAGTTTTCTAGACAATCGATAGCCCGGCTACTATTATCATTATTCAACGAACAATGTCACTAATTTCACCTTAATTCCATGTGGTCATGGCGTGACCTAGCATATTTAAATGCTTAGTCGTAATGTCATCACTAATCCAATGTAAGCTGACACCTATACTTGACTCCATGTTAGTGCACGAGACCCTACTTAGACCCATGTGCACCACCCCATTAGGGTTGATCTTATAAGAATTTTTTAAAAATAATTAGCATATTTGAATATAAACCACCCCTCCAAAAAAAAACAAAAAACAAAAAGAGATATTCGCATATCAGCACTTTTTTTTCTTCTTCTCAAATTTCGTTTCCTTTTAAAATTTTGATTGCGGCTATAGACAATTTCACATATAGAAAATGCCCCAAAACTGGACCTTTCTTCCCCCTTCGCAGACACATATCCAGGAAAACTTCTTCAAAGATCATTAATTTCTAATCCGTAATTATCAAGCAGGAAGGAAATACTTCTTTATTTCGCCGAGATGCACTGTAAAATAACAGGAAAAAAAGTGCATATTGATCTCTTTCGTCAATCCCAATCCCTGGATGAGTGTAGATTTTTGCCCCTCCCTCCCTCTCCCCCCCTCTCTCTCTCTCTCTAGATGTGCTCATTTAAGTTTCCAAGGCGGATAGTTTACTCAATCTGACCGGATTTATTTAACAACTTAATTATATGTCATTGCAACTTTGACCGGGAAGGGTTGAGTTCAAGTCCCCACAGTCCAAAGCGGATCGCTTTGGATCCGCCGAACGATTTTTATTTTATTTTAACTATAGGGTGTCAATCATATGATCATATCATTGACCGATTTGTATATTAAACCTAGTTTTGAAAAAGTTGTGAATGAATGAGAGATGCAATCCGGCTTAATTGATTATCTTCGTGCGTTTATATATCAAGTCGCTTTTGATCATTTTACACGAGCGATGGTTAAACAAGATATTCATTGATTTAACGACTCCATTGTGACAAGCAAATCGCCACGAGCATCGGGGCTATCATCGAAATCGACAAGAGAGAGCGCGTCTAACTTGCGCCACTAATCAAAAATCATGTAAAGGAAATGACTTGGTTGTTAGATCTGTGAGTGAATGAATGAATGATGCGTATGAGAATGTGTTCCTTGTGAAATAAGCATAAAGGAGGGTTTGGTGGGTGAAAGGAAGGAGGGAACATGGGTTGGACCACAAAACTTTAATGGAAAAAAAGGACACACGCTAGATTAAATCTTTATGCAATTTAATTTAATTTAATTTCTATTTTCTGAATATTGTTATCCAACTTGTTGGGGATTTTCCAAGAAGAGATTGGCTGACCCACTCATTTTGAAAACTTTTGTCCATGTGTTTGGTTAAATAGAGAATGGGGTCTACAAGAAAATTTAACAAAAGAAAAATCTCTCCAAAACTCCTTGAGATCATCATCTCATCTTTCAAAAAAAGAATACAAAAGTTATTTTTTTATTTTTTTATTTTTTTTTTGCAAGGGGTTAGAATATATTGAAATAAAAAAAAAGGAGGAAAATCTTCTTTAGCCCTTTTTTTTCGCTAGGGAAAAAATAAAGGAAAAAATATCATCTTTGTAGCCATTGGTACAGCATTTTTCTCTTTTATATTGAGAGCCTCACTCCAATCCCACCTTGCCAAACTTTGTTCAAACGAGAGAGAGAGAGAGAGAGAGAGAGATGGGTTCCTACTGCAACTGAAGGAGGCATCCAAAGGGATCGCATTGATCCCATCTCTGCACTAACGAACACCTCCCGCATATTTGGATTTTGGATCATGCTATCCCTTTGGATACCTCCTTTAGTGGCTTCAAATTTGATGATCTTCTCGTCGAGAATTGATCCGGCGACTCATGCATCACCAGGAAAGCTTGCCGGAGAAAAGGCCCAGAGAAGACCGAGTGAAGCCGTGCAATGCGAAAAATGAGGAATTCAAGTAAGTTGAGGTTGATGAAGACCTTCCCAATTGACTTCCATATCATGGCTTGAGCTGTTACCAAATACCACCCATTTGAATTGCTTATATAAGATGTGATACTGTGCACGAATTCTGATCTGGGCTTACTTTCTGATATGGACATGTTATTTTTCAGGCATTAGTTCCACTTGTAGGGAAGTAGGTATTGGGTATGTTCATGGATGTTCTTTCTTTTTCTTGGTTTTTTTATCTGCTGGAAAGCAAAAATCGGTCTCTTGGAAGCTGAAAATTATATTGATCATGAACAGAAGATATCTCTTAGATTATAAGGCTTTGGCCATAGAAGAAAGAGATATTTGACCAACAAAAATCGCTTTGCTTCTGTTTTTACTTTCTAACTACTGAGCTTAATAGTCTTTTAAAATCGTCATGGATCATCAAGGAATTTTTATATCGAAGAACTTTTCCTAAGCAATTTAAAACTGAAGCATACTTTGATAGTTTGGTTTATCCATATTTGCAATTAAAACAGTAACTTAGCATAGGTGAAGTGTTCGGATATTATGCTGATGTCCCACTTACCTGGCATTTACTTATTTACTGTGTCAAAATTGGTGAATGAATCAGTACACATGTTGCTTGCTCAAAACACGTGTGAAATGTTTTGCTCATTTCAATCTATACTGATTCGTGCACAAAAATGGAGTCTGTAGACTGGGGAAATGGAGTAGCTTCTGATGGCAACAGTGGTAATAATTTCTATCTATGTTTTGCTCAGTAAAACCGCCATTTGAGAATAATCTCATCTACGGATGCTTCTGGCAATTGATTTGATTTATCTCGCTCCTTTGATAATGCCCTTCTCTTCCAATAATCTTTTTGAGTGATGCAAGTAATCAAGATGTGCCATGTCCGGATGATTTTTCTTCAAAGGCTGTTTAAGAACTAATGCGCGCTTCAGTTATATGCTTCTCTGATTTGTGATACCAATGCAAGATCAGTGAATTATTTCTGTGTGATCATTTTCTTTTACTGTGAATACAATGAATGTCGACCATTTTGAGTTACATACGTTGAAATTTGTTTGCAATCTCTCTTGTGATAATTTCCAGATGAATTGGGGTGGTGCCTTGACAACTTCAGCAGCATCTTGCATGTCACAAAACCTCATGGAAGTTACAATTTGAGACTAACATGGTACACAATCAATTACAGTATGCACGAAACACACGGAGTCATCCACGTCCTTTTAAGTGAGAGTTAGTGACAGATCCATTGTTATTAAAATGAGATTAGCTGAACCTTTTAGCTGAGTCCATATGAGTTTGCACAGGGCAAAAAAGAAGCACCATAAGCTCAGATGGGCGTGGAAGGAGCAGAGGAGGAGGCTAAACCCTAGAAGTGGATCATGCATTTTCTGGATAGACCAAATTAAATTGAACTGTTTCTATTCTTTGCTTCCTCGAGAAATTTGCTATATCCACGAGAATTGAATCACGCAGTCCTTCACGACAGAATAATACAGCTTGAATCTAGAGCTTCAAACCCACACGCTTTATGAGGCAGTAATCAGAATCCAAAGCAAATGAGAAGTGTCACTAAAGGATCTCTTTTATTCTTCCAAAGTTGGGACCTCACAATGAGGAATCATGCACATGATGAGCGCTCAAAAGATAAAATAAAAGGAATAAACTCTCCTTCAAACCACGTCTCTATGAATAAAAGCATTTTTCAAGGGCATGCATTTTGTTGCGCCTCTCTCATCACATGCCTCCAACATTCTATTCTATGTATGATTCCTTTCCTCACATGGTACCAACCTTCTCTCTAGTACTCAATGCCTTGAGGCTTCTCTTTACCATAAATGTTTATTGGACTAGATATCTCGTAAAGAAACATCAGGGTATGCTTTCATTAGAAAATACACACAAAGCCATTATCTGAGTGTGGTTGGCATTACTAATTGTAAAATATAAGATTATAATCTCTCTCTCTCTCTCTCTCTCTCTCTCTCTCTCTCTTCATCCTTCAAGATATTCCTCTTTGAGTGGGATCTCATGGGCATGAGAAAATCAAGTTATACCACATGATAATGCTTTGAGAAAACTTAGCATATGCTTGAATCTCAATCTAGATGAGTGCAAACATTCATAGCATTTTTCCATTAATTCACTTAATTTATTCATATGAAAACATGGGTTCCACTTCCCCATCATCCTGCGATTTTCCATTGTTGTTGGATTAGATATCTGCACAGAAAGGTCATCAAAGCTTGAAACGAAATAAATGCAATTGGGGAAAAAAGAGCACTCAAAAAATGGGTCCAAGCGAGAGGAATTTTTTGGCACTAGATGGTACAGACTGTCTTCAACACCCCACATATCAATTCTAAGATGTCTCCTCCTTGGACTACAAAAACTTTAGGGAAGGACATGGGGAAGATGACAAAGAAGAAACCTCACAGGCTCACGGAGAGAAAGAGAGAGAGAGAGATTATGATATTTCAACTGCACGAGGGATTGGAATTGCCCCCTTCTAATGGGACCCCAATTCCTTGACCTTACCTCCTTCCTATTCCAACTTCAAAATTCTCTCTTACCCAACTAGATCCTTCCCCGTTCCCAGTACTAGTCACTCACTCTCTCTCTCTCTCTCTCAACTATGAGAGACTATTGAGGCTTTGCTTTCTCTTTTTTCAATCTCAAATTCAGTTTCAGCCACAAATTGAACATCAGGTGGATTTTGATTGTGATGCACTGTTGAGTGTTTTGGGACCTTATCATGATGCGCTCTGGCGCCGATTACCTTTCTGTTTTACAAGAAACAATATGTTCTTTGCTTGGTGTTTTAGTCATTAATGTGATATTTCTATTGTGATAGGTATTTTTTTTTCGGTCTTTTGATTTCATTCGTCTTACATATAATAGGGATTTAGAGAATACAATGAAATCTCTATTCTTGGTGTATTTGAACTTTATATTCAAACATCAATTCAAGTAAGAAAAATCTACCAAATATTATCTATTCGGTGATTTCTAGAGAAGAATTGGACCAGTATTATTTGGTATGAAGATTATGTGCATCATTGTCTCTAGACTTGAAAGAGATGTAGCAAGGGCATCACCCGATTGGGTGGGGGAGAATGGCATGGCCCAAGAAAATGACATGATCTAGATGTTTTTTGAATGAAGGATCGTGATTGATCCATGAAGAACGGGCAAATTGCAAAGCTCCTAGTCATAGAATTTATTTTGTATTATAGAATACTCCAGGAGGCAAACAATGCTGTAAATAAATACTCTTGTAATAAATGTAGGTAGCTAGGAGATGCCATCTATATCGTTAGATTGAGGAGAGATCTATGATTACGTTGAACCTAATACATATAGGGGCTCATCCCCTCATTTGTATGCATCTATTTTGTTGCATAGGTAACGAAACACTAATTCCGTCTACCTAACCTTAGTGGAACGCTAAATTCCTCTACCAATGACAAGTAGGGGGACAATTTCGGAGATGTTGGCCGAACTATTTGGTCCATTTACATTTAAGCAAATTCTGGCCAGAAAAAAGAAGTGTTGGGATTTAATTTAACAAGAACCCTAATCTCACTTTGATCCTCATGTTCACTAATGTTGACAACAGAAACACGCAGAATTGAGTCCCCATTATCGAACACAGATCCTTTATAGAATTTCCCAAATATATGGCCAATTTTGACTATGTTGTGCACCATATGTTATATTCTGGCCACCTTTTTTCCCCAGTCATAATCATTTTAATGGAACAAGCTCAAATGTCAAGGCTCGAGAGTCAACAGAGCCCACCAAGCATTATTATGTCTGAATAGATTGCAAAGATTCATCGGATCCTACCTTTCTTTCCTTCTTTTTAATTGGTGGTCACAATACCCACAATGAAGAAGACCCTGTTTGGTAATTGACAAATTAGTAAAAATTTATATTCTAGTAGTTTTGAAATAGAATCGTGTTTGATAAAATTTTTGTTTTCAATGACAAATTTCTATATTTTGTTTTTGTTTCGGAAGTAGATTTGGAACAAAATCAAGAATAATAATAATAAAAAAAAATTGATTCTTGTTCCAGAACAATTCTAGAATCAAGCCCATATTTTCTCTTTTTATTTTCTTTTTTCTTGTTCTTCTTCCATTTTCTTCTTCTTCATCAATTGCCACTGCCGTGGTTGTTGCAGCCGCCGCCCACCGTCATCGATTGTCGGCAACCGGTTCGGGCGGGCTCGCTAGCGAGGCTCGGCCTCGCCAAATCCCACCGGCGGCTGGGCGAGCGGGGGCCTTGCCGGTGGCTAGGTGGGACTCGCCGAGCCTTGGTTTGTTGCCAATGAGGGCCGGCCTCGCCGAGGGCTGATGATGCTCTGGTGAGATCACCGACCCTCGTCTGGCTAGTCGCTGGTCATCCCAAGGCTGGTGACCGACCACTTGAAGAAGAAGAATAGGAGAAAGAAAGGAAAAAAAAAATGAAAAAGTTAAAATGATTTGGAGTAAAAATTTTGAGTACGGTACCAAACATAATTCTATTCTAGGAATTAAAATTTTGGACGATTCCAAACGAGCTTAAAATCTTAGAAATTGTTCTCGAGAACAAAATAAAAAAGAATAATTTTTTATTAAAAATTGTTTCCGGAAATAGAAGCGTTATCAAACGCGTCCAAAGCCACCTAATTTCCAACCAAAATTACATCAATTCAATATGTCCTCGTTCTCTATGTGTACAATTCGGAAAGCCTGAAAATGAAACCGAAAGGATACTGTATAATATATGCACGAGTAACCGACCAAAAGAAATTGGGTAGCTTCCTTGTCAAAGAATTCTTCTCTTCTTCATCCCCAGCTTGAATGGAAAAATTTGAACTCTACAAATGTACAACAATAGCTCCAGGCTTTGGAAATTTCAATCTTCTCAATCTCAAAAACTAGTTTTGTCATGGAGTTTAGACTTGTCGCAGATGCAACCAGGGAAAGGGTTTGCATAGAAATTCTCTTCCAATTTGAAAGATTGTCCTGATTGCCGACGGGATGGTAATCCCACACGGTCCTCATGTGACTTCTTCACTTGCCATGAGAAATCATCCCAAGATATCAGGCCCCCATCCAAATCATCAATTAACTTCACAAATTTTTGTCTGCCAAAACAATCGAAACGACAAATCAAGGCTTGCAATTTCTTTAGACTGAAATAACTTGAAATTATTGATTCAAAAGGAAAAAGAAGGAAATTCACGATACATAAATAAGATAGACCTTATAATTGTCCCACTTCCAGTCAATATTATAATTGAGTCTGCCTCTAACTAACACAAAACTTGATCTAAGATTATCAATTGTCGGTTGTCATAAAAAAAAAAAAGAACGCATTATGTTAAGGTTGAACAAATGACATGCCATAGAAACTTATGAAACATTGCCAGTCTTTACACGTCTTTTTAAACTTACTTGTTAGGACTGATTGTCTTCCTGAATCCTTCGAATCTCCTATGACCTTCCACTGCCTTAGCCATGTTGCCTTCATAAGTGTGAACAAAAACATCACTTTCCACTGCCACAATGAAGTCCAATGCCGCAAGCTTATTTTGGCGGTGCTTAAATTGCCGCAAATCTTCTTCCGTGAACAAATTGGAATGCGTGTAGATGTTCGGGTACTTGGATCGAAGCGGACCGATCCCATTTTGACCGTATGTCTTCCCAGCAACAATATATATCTTGGTAGACGAAGGGAAGCCAAGCGCCCCAAGGAAAACTGCGCTCTCCCTTGGGGTCATCGGGCACTCACCCTGGAGCCGCTTCTCTGTGCCATTGATTATCTTTTCCCTCCAATGACGAGTGTTATTTCTCATTAGCTCGAGCTCATTGCTCTCGGCTGCGCTAAGACTGTGGTTGCATCCTGTAAACGCAAGCATGTCTTTTTCATATCTGTAGTGTTGTGATTATACTCGTAGTCAATTGATTTAGTAGTGGAAAGTCATTAGAAAAGGACAAGACGAAGTGATGATTTTCCCTAGAAAACTATGTCTCTGTAGTACCTTAAATGAAGAGCAAGGTATGGTTCATCATTTTCTCTAAGTCTGCCAATTAACTTCTTAGCAAGCTCTTCGATTCCATCCTCATATCTAAGCGCCTCGTACATTGCCCGGCACCGTAGTCTTTGGATTGATCCGGCCAGGCCGTTGTTGACAAGGCGAGAGTCGGTCTGAGTGAACCTGATTACTTTGCGGCGCTTCAATATCTCAGCTATCTTTCTATAGTAACTAGGCTGCAAGCACGGTGTTAATCACTTCTTAGATGTAAATGGGTATATGAGTGAAAACATGATCTCTAGTCAATGTAAACAGTAGGGCCGAAATCTTACCTTTGACCAGGAAATTGGGGGTTTCTTGAGTGGGGTCACTGATGCAAGTTTTGGTGGGAGAGATTCTACAATATTGATATCATCTTTCAGGACATCCATGAAATGCCTCCAGTTGAACAAATCTTTGAACCCACTGAATCATCAAGGATGGCATTGGAATCAATTAATCGGCACATGAACATACATATATAACGAAAGAAAAATAAAAAAAGCAATCTCATTATATAGTCTTGGGGTATTGGAATGAAATCATCAATGCATACCTTGTATCTGTCCAATAGGAAGTAACATCCAGATGAGGCAGCACAAGGGTGGCATTCATAATCTTAGCGATCGCAACCATGTCGCTTATCTGCGATAACAACAGGTACACAACCGAGATTTTATAGCTGTTGAAATTAAGTCCAGATGTATAATACGAAGCCCTTTTTATTGTTAAGGAAACTTACTCCTATTTTCATTTGATTCAATCCCCCGTTCGCGTGGACTAAGATATACCCATTCGTCGGGTTCGCTGGACCTAAAAAGGGAAAATAAAACAGATTCTGAATCACGTATGATATCACTTTCCTTTCTGCAATCGATTGCATTAAACTAGAATGGAAGAAAGACCGTCAAACCTGTCTCGTGCCTTGAACGATTGATACATTTGTAGTATCTATTGATCACAACTGGCTGCTTCCAGAGTGTGGATGTCTGAAAGGCAAGAAACTTGGGATCAGTTGGCAGTTACTGAGGTAATTGAATCTTGAGCAAAAATATGTCAAGCGAAATATGATCCTTGTTGGCCCTAGAGTAAATTTCGACCTTGCAAAGCGTTTGGCGAAAGATATCAAGGTTAGAAGTTCAAACACTAAAATTAGCTTAAAAAATCCTGAAAGGTCCTTATAACAAAGATAATGCGAAGTAATTTAATCATACTTGTTATGATATCTTCATCTCAATCAAATCTAAAAAATTCACAATTAGGTTCGCAGTATTTCAGAAGAAGCTTCTATGACGCTTCATGTCCTTCGATCACAATATGACAAATTTGTTAACCAGACGTAGTCTGCAGACTCATCATTGAAGACGGATAGTCGCCAGAATGCAACTTTTCCCCTTGATTTTTATGGTGAGAATCCAGGTCTGAAACTTACCAAAAGGAAAATTTCTTATGGCCCAAATGGAAATAGCCAGTGCTTGTGTTAAGATACTTTTGACCTCGCTCAGACAGAAATAACGAGCGTGTGCAGAATATAAGCACAGGGACGTGATTGCCCATTTCATGCACGCAGTAGACGATCGTAGAATTACAACGAGGGGAAAAAGGAAACTTATGGATGATAGGTCTAAGAATATACACCTGAACTTAGCTCGAGATAGATTAAGTCAGCGATATGAGATAAATTTGAAAAGTATGCACATAACCTGAACAACTTACACACAGAAGATCAATATGCATTCGTTTGCGTGTGCACGCCCGTGAATATATCGCAAGCAAAGGGCATTGCACGGGGCATATCTAAGAAGAGGATCTTACTTCGGAATTGTCCGACGACCCTTTGTCATAGTCGACCACACCGGTGTTGCGATTTCCGACGCCTGGGTGGTTAAGAACCTCAATCTGACTCAATCTGCTTATCATCACGATCTTGGAAAGAAACCAGAAACTAAGCATCGCCGTCACCGCCATGATCAGAAGAACTCGCCCAAGAAAACGGCGCGCTCTTCTGTGAATGAACATCGTCGACTTCGGCACATCGGGTTGATTCTCTAATGATTCGAACGCTCTTCTTCTTGTCATGGATGGAACCTGAAAATTTAGATAGAGAAAGAAGGAGAGGGCATGATAAAAAAAAAAATTGTTTTATTTATAGTAGAGGAGGAAAGATTGGAGCTATGAGAGAGGTCAGGGATTTTTCTTGAACTCTTTCTCTGGCTCTTGATGCTTGTACAGTTTTTGGTATAACGGGAGAGCGCGATGTGAGGATGAGCAAATTTTGTGGTTTCGAAGGGGGAAATGGTTTTCAACAAGAATTGCTAATCGTTGATTTTGAATTTATACTGAAAATGATTTTTTTTTTTATGTGTTTGTATTTAAATAAGATTTTATCATGCGATCTTCGACTTAAATTGAAATTACAGCAAACTGACCTTGAGTAGAATTGGAATTCTAGTCTAAATTAAGAACTAGCATATAAATGCACAGACAATAAAGAAAAAGTCGATAAAACTAATTTATACTATCAAATTTATAGAATCTAATACTAACTAACTTTATAAGCAAAGAAACATCATATGAAAAAGTAATTTCACTCGGCAGGAAGTTCTCATTCTTAAAGTCTTTATGTGTAACAATTTTTATATATCTTCAACATATGTAGTGTGCGCACATGTTGCAAATCTCAAGAATTTGACATTGAGAATAATCTAAAATTTACCTTGCGAGAGAATGAAAATATGAAATAATGAATTTTTTAATTCATAGCAATTCTTTTCAATTTCTACACATATCTTCCCAATCCAACTAACAATTCAAATGAGCGTATAGATGTTGGTTAATGGAGATTTTTTCAAGTTTTTATGGCTGATATTGTAGATCAATGTCTAGTTTAAAATATGTTTCTTATGAATAATGGAAGAAGGAAGTTATGATCAATAAACTATCATTTAATTTGTGCGACATCTCCCTATTTACCCTTGTATTTGATTTATTCATCAAGATGACATTTACGGGACTTAGGATTCCCAAAAAATTGGGAGGTTAGAACTTTTTTTGTGGACCACATTAACACCATTGACAAAAAAGGAAAAAAAAAACAACGAAATAATGATACAACTTCTACAATTTATACCATATTATCTGTCTATATTGCATATAAAGTAAACTTTCAACTTTGATGTGCACCCTTCAAATGACCAAAATAACCTTATTCGCAATATGAAGTACCGAAAGAGAAAATCAATTATTAAATATGAAAATTTGGATATTCATAAATAAGTACTTAACAGATCTTATTTTAAGATAATGTATTGTGTTAGATTTTGTTTTAATAATCTATTTTACCCATAGCCATTCATACGTTATTTTCATATTTATTTATGTTTAAATAAAAAAAGAAATTATTTACATAACCAAACAACTCCTAAACTTTGGTATTCAAAATTTATTTATGGGTTTCCAAAATGTAGATTTTGTTTTCATGAACAAAGTAAGCATTTCATTCATAGAAAAGTGATAATTTAAACAAAAATATGCAAAGTATAACAAAAAAAATTTAGTATAAAGGAAGTCTCATTCTCATAGATTTAAACATTAATCTCTATAAAATTCTTTGAAAAAACCATAAGAAAGATGGACATAGAATATAATATTTAAAAAAATTTGAACAAAATTTTAGAAATCTTGCCAAGATAATTATAGAACACTGAAGATATTCATGAAACGGGAAGATGTCTCTTATTCAATTTTTCATCACTAAACTTATGCTTTTTTCTAATTTAAATTTCTTTTATTGCTTAAAAAATATAAGTGAAGAAGAATGTCTTTATTATTAAGGATAGAATTTTGTTATTATTTCGAACTTAAACTTGGTTGGTTAATTGCTCATTTAATTTAAACAAAGCCAAAGTTTCAACTTACATCTTATTTCTACTTTGTATTCTTGAACTTGGCAGTTTGATGATTGCTTGCTTAATTTAAATTTTGATGTTAATTTTAATTGGATATCAAGATTGGCATGTTGAGCTATGACAATTTCTTACCTAAATTGAAATCTTTTCTGCAAGCCTAGAAGGTGTTTGAAGAAATACCCAACAGGTTTTATTTCATCCTTGATAGGAAAAAAAGAAAAGAAAATAGTAAAATTAGACCTAAAATGGCATATTAGTAATTTTTGACATACTTAAGTGCAATTTTGTAAATTTGCAGAATTGGGAGGACTCTTTTAACAGTGATATCTAATTGTTTTAAGTATTAGTTAGTGGGTTATTATGTTAGATTAATTGTAAGATATCAAACCCATTCAAAATGACTAGATTTGAAGCTTTACGGTAAATTTGTAATTTCATCAAACTAGGGGACTACTATGCAAAAACTGGAAATTTTGGGCATTGTTCATAGCATTTGAAATTTTATGATAATAGGTAGTTAATTTATTTTTACAAATGATTGCTTAAACTAAACAATTTATACAACTAGTCAAAATTAGACTTAATTGCACAATTAATTTTAAAATGGTATGTTTTGGTAATTTCATAAAATTTGCGGAGTGATTATATTGTAAGTGGTATTCATAAGTTTAATTAAAATGGCTTGATTAAGTGAAGATTGGAAGTTAGTGTACATTTGTAAAATGAAAAAATTTGTTGGGGCAATTATATAATTCTGAAAATATGGAATTATAGGAAATTAGATTTAGTTTTGATGACTAGGGTGCATTTAATCAAGGCGTGGGTTTAGAAATGAAAATTATATTGGTTACTTGAGTTATAGAAATGTTGATTGTCCAAGAAAAATTCATCTCAATGAATTATGAATTTGCAAAAGTTCTATATTAAATGTTGATAGCATGATATTTAGAGGGTGAAGATTTATATGTTGAAGTGCACTTAATAATTTTATTAGCACTGTTTACACAGAAAATGCCAAGTGAGTTTGTAAAAATTCATGGCATTTGTTATGTAGTCATGATTTGTACGTGATGATGTTATTTATTGAATGATGAAAGTTTTATGATTGGGTTTGCAAATGATAGCAAAAATGAGCATTTGGTTTCATTATTGGTATGGGAAATGCCAAAAAGATTAAAATGATGTTATTTGCATTGTATGATCGAACATGCAGCTATTATTTTGTAATAACTTGTATGCATTTATGACTTTAGGAAAAAACAAATGTTCTAATGTCTACGACGAGTCTCTACAAAGTTGAAATGACATGAATTTTTATGATTCATACACAAAATTATATAGCTTGTACAACCTATGATATAATATCATGAAATAACCATCATCACATGTATGTACAGTGATGTATTTATCTTTATTGATGTAGAGGACACCTGTATTAGATGGGCTAAGAGGTGTGGCAAGGAAGTGGTTATGATTTCATCTCCATGAGTTGATGGTGATGATTCATCATTAGTTAAGATGGGTCATGACTAGTGGCAATTAGGAAATAGTTACTTACTTGTGTATATTGGTGAGCTATTATATATTATTTGCGCATCATGAAATAGCCTATATGTGTATATTTGAGTGTTAAACTAAATATCAGACCATGACTTCTATTATAATTTGTTGCATACATCATAATGGCTTACATCTTAAATGAACTTAAAAATATGTTTCAAAATTATAAATAAATATTTGCTATTAAAGTAAGTTGATCTTCTTATCACTGAAAGGAGCAAGTGATTGGGAAATTGACATGATCGAGTACTATGTAAAATATCTTTTATGCATATATGATGGAATATTAGATTCTTGATATTTATGAATCTATGTTATGAATGGTCAAATATGTTAAATTGCAATTGCATTACAAGTAGTTGAATCATGTAGAATACATGTTGTATTCCTCAAATGGTCAAATGATTCCATTATGAGTATGTAAAAAATTTAAAATGAGGTTAATATAGGTTGCACCCTTGTCAAATGAGGGATTGGCATTTTCAATTTTAAATTAAGTTTTAGCCATGAATTAAAGATCAGGTAGATGTTGATTATGATGTGTTGTTGAGTGTTTTGAGACCTTGCTACGATGCACTCTTACTCCAATTACCTTTCTCTTTTACGATAAAATACATTCTTTGCTCGATGTTTTGGTCGCTTATGAGATATATCTAATATGATAGGTATGTTTTATGGTCTTTCGATTTTGTTCGTCTTATGCATAATAGAGATTTAGAGAACACAATGAAATCTTCATTCTTGGTGCATTCCAACCTCATATTCAAACATTACATCAAGTAAGAAGAATCCATCGAATAGTATCCGGTTGGTGATTTCAAGAGAAGAATTGGACCATTATTATATGATATGAAGATTATGTGTGTCACTTGTCCCTAGACTTGAAAGAGATGCAACAGGGTCTTGCTTGATTAGGTGAGAGAGAATGTCATGGCTCAAGGAAATGACACAATCTCGAGGTTTGTTGAATGAAGGACCGTAATCAATCTATGAAAAATGGGTTGACCTCAAAGATACTGAGTCCTATAGTTTTCTTGTGTATTATAGAATACTTCCGAAGGCGGGCGATGTTGTAAATGTACACTTATATTACAAATGCAGGTCGTCAAGTAGGTAGAGAAATACAATTTCTACCTTTAGATTAAGAAGGGATTTATGGTTACAATCGAACCTATATTTATATATATACTTATACTTATATATATATATATATATATATATATATATATTTATATGGGCTCATACCTCATTTGTATCCATCTCATTTGTTGCATAGGTAATGCAACCTAAATCAATTCCATGAAAGTGGGGGGACAAAATTGAAGATCCAATTGTTTCATATATCTATTAGGCAACAAAGCCATAGCAAATTTTGGCCAAAAAAATGTATTGGGGTTTAATCTAAGAAGAACCTTAATGTCACGATTTGTTGCTTTTTTGTTGACAACAAAAACACCGAGAATTGAGTCACCCCATTATCTCCCTATGATCAAAACACAGAGATACTCCATAAAATTCTTGAGAAAGATGGTCAATTTTGACTAAGTTGTTCACCATATATTATATTCTAGCCACATCATTGCTGAAAACTAAACAACAATGTTATTGTTGAACTTGCGCTAGAAAACAATGTGCTCTTTTGTAAATAAAAATCGTTGACTTCGACACATTGGATGATTCTATAGTGATTCAAATGCTCTTCTTCTTGTTATGGATGGAACTTGAAAACTTAGGAAGTAAAAGTAGGAGGGGGTGTGATAAAAAAAAAAAAAAATGGAATTTGCTTTTATTTATAGAAGAAGAAAATTTTGAGACATGAAGTTGGAATGTTACAAATTTTCTCCAACTCTTTTTGGGCACGCCGGTGTGAGGAAGACCAAACTTGTGGTTTTGTAAGGGAAAGAGATTTCAACAAGATTTGCTAATTGTTGATTTTGAATTTATACTGGAAAATATTTTTTTTCCCTAGGTGTTTGTATATGGCTAGATTATACCATGCAATCTTTGATTTAGGGTGCGTTTGGATTTGGCCTTTGTAAGGCACTTTAGGCTCCTAAAGCCCTTTGGGCTAAAAATGGGTGTTTGGCAAAAACATTCACAAGTGTCTTTAGCTGAAAACCTGCATTTCGAAGGCTGAAATGCCTTGGGCATTTCAGCTTTCTCGGTAAGCTGGTGGAGGGTTTAATGAATTTTATTCGTTTGCCATGGTTGCCCTCATAACTTAAACGAAATTCCAAGTTTAACCTTCCGAAAACCCTAGATCTACGCACACGCTTTCCTCTTCCATTCCTTACCCACCCGCAAGTCTTTTCTTCTTCTCTCTCAAATCCACAAGCCTGACCGGCGTCGTCTTCTTCTCTCTCAAATCCACGAGCACGCACCAAGAATCGTCATTCGGAGCTAAACTCCGTGGAGGTCCGGTCTTTAGGTGAGTTGGGAATTTCATCTTGTAGTGCCCGAGCATGTTCCCTTTTCCTTGTTCATGTGTTCATCGATTTGGGTTTCTTTCTCGGATGTGTTTTTTAGCTCGCTTGCAAGCTCTCTGTTTGGGTGTTGTGGGAAAATGCAGAGAAAACTAGGGAAGGATTTTGGGTGTTGTGGGAAAGTCATTGAATTTGTTAATATATCTCTTTTATATATACATCTTAGTGCAAATATATATAAAAAAAAAGTCATTGAATTTGTTAATATATCTCTTTTATATATACATCTTAGTGCAAATATATATAAAAAAAGTCATTGAATTTGTTAATATATCTCTTTTATATATACATCTCAATGCAAATATATAAAAAAAAAGTCATTGAATTTGTTAATATATCTCTTTTATATATAAATCTCAATGCAAAAAAAGAAAAGAAAAAGAAGTCATTATTTTCGTTTTCAATTTAAAAAATAAAATTAAAAACTTAAATTGGTTTCGCTAAGGGACTTTACAAATATAAGTGTTTACCAAACAGCATTTCCCAAAGTTGCATTTCAAGGCGCTTTTCAATTATACTTTACCAAAGCAGTTTTTACATTTCATCAAAACTCTTTAGACCAAAGGCTTTTGCATTTCCTTAAAGGCTTTTCCCAAAAGCTTTCCCAAACGCAGCCTTAAATTGAAATTGTAGCATACTGACTTTATAAGAAAAAAATCTTATAAAAATTTATTTCACTCGGTAGGAAATTTCCATTCTTAAAATCTTTATGCACAATAACATCTATTATATATGTTTAACATATGCAATGTGTGTGTGCAATTCTTCTCAAGAATATGACATTGAATGAGGAAAATTGTTCTTATTATTAACAATTAAATTTTGTTATTTTTATTTGAATTGTTTTCATTTGAGACTTGCTAAAAGGAAAAATATATTTACATTAAACATTGTTGTTGTCATCTTTAGATTCTTGTCAAGTGACCTTGGAGTACTTTTTTGACAATATTTTTAAGAGTGATCTATGCCCGGACATGTTATTTAATGGTAAAATATATTTTGCTAACTCATTTTTCCAAGCACTGAAAATGATTAAAAGGTGGAAAATGCTTTTCAAAAAATTGCAGACTTTCACGAAATAACCGAACTTGAAGCTTGGATTTTTTTTTCTTATTGCCTCCTTGTGTTTTTCTTTTCTTTTCTGCTTTTCATTATTTTTAATTTTATGGGCCAAGTCCAAGACGCCTTAGGCATGGCGAATTTGTCAACGCTCAGATTTAACTCTTCTCTATAAAAGCACGAATAAGAGAAAATCAGTTATTTATTGTGGAACAAATCTCTTACTTTCGAAGCTTTAATCGATTAATCTAAAATTATAGGTAATAAGGACTTTCTAATTATAAGAAAAAAACACTGCCTTCGGAAATAATTTCTTGTGTTAATTTATATTTTTTTAAATATTTTATATGTAGTCATCCACACGGTGTTCTCATGTTTCTTTTTGCTTTCCTAAGTAAAACTAAGAAATTTTTATGTAACCAAACGGCCCATAATCTTTTATATTCAATACCTATTGCTGACTTTTGAAAACGTAAAAAAGAGAGGAATTTTTTTTTTCTTATGAACATATAAGCGTCCAATTCACGAGATCACATAACAAGATCAATATGAAATTATTATTTAGACAAATATCATGCAAAGTATACAAAAATTTCCGCCCAGAGGAAGTCTCATTCTCATAGATTTAAATATTAATATTTTTCGTATTCTTTTTGAAAAACATAAGAAAGATGCACCATGTCGGCTATTTTCTTAGCAAAAATTTAATGGAAAAATCTTGTCACAATAATCATATAGAAACATAAAATAGTCGTGGAAGGGAGATATAACTTACAATTCGCTCTTTTTTCTTTTAACTTTTCAATCATTGAACTTATGCATTCTTTTAAATTTTAAATTGTTTTTATTGCTTGAAAAATACGAGTGAAGAAAAATGTTCTCATTAGTAACGATTGAATTTTATGAGTAAAGAGTGCCGGTCGGGCACTTGATAAGAAGCATTAATCAGACTCTGAATTTTTTTGTGTTCATTCAAGACATGCTCAAAAAAGAATATATTTTTAATGTGCAATATTTATTAAGGTGCATAGGAAATTGTTCGTTCTATCTTTATATACTTATCAAGTGATCTTCTAGAACTTTTTGACTCGGTATTTAACAGTAATATATACTTTAAAATATGATACGACGTCGAAATTTTTTTTCATTAGCTCATTTCCTTAGGAAATTCAGTCGAAATTTATAAAATCTTTTCCGGAAAGACGGAGCTGAAACTTCCAATTTTTCTATTATCTCCCCCCCCTCTCTCTCCCAATGTTTTAATTTCTGGATTTGCTATATCCACCCGAGTTCTTGGCCCATTTTACCTTTTACATATGGGCCAAAGCCCAATAAGGAGCCCTAGACCATGGCCCAAATAGATCCCGGGCGTAACTCCCTATAAAAGCGTGAGTTGGAGCTAGGGTTTTGAGGATCCTCTTGCATCGGCGTCGTCACTCACTCGGTCAAGCGGGGAAGGCGGAGGAGCGCAGGCAGCCTCGAGCGACGGAGAAGCGGCCATGGTGAAGGGACGCCAGGGAGAGAGAGTCAGGTCTGCGATCCGCGTCTCCGCTCGCGCTTTGCTCTAGTCGTCGTCTTCTTCCATTGCTAAGTGATGCCAATTCGTTCGTTTTCTCTCCATTTGATTGCAGGCTCTACGTGAGAGGCACCGTCCTCGGGTACAAGAGGTGCGTGCGCCCTGTTTCTCATCGATTCTTAGTACCTCTTGTTGCTCTGTTCTTCTACGTGAGTAGAGATGTGGGTTCAATCGAGTTTGGCTTTCTCGTGCTGTTGGATAGGCTTTCGATTATTTCGTAGTGGAGCCTTGGTTTAGGTTTGAGCTTTCGGTGACGGCTTGCTTGATTTCCCCATGTGATTGAAGCTGATTTCATGGGGAAGTGTCTCTAGAGGAGTTTGGGTCCCTTAGCTGAATTAGCTGAGTATCTGCGTAGGAAGGACTTGTTGTTGATGTGATTTGTTGTAGTTTTGGGTGGAATCTATTGGCGGGTTTAGATGTGAGGGAAAGGGGAAAGAATTCGTGTTAGCTTTTATGAAGTACAAGTTATTGGGTCTGTGGCTATACTTTGTGTATTTCCTTTCTGTTGAGGTAGTTGAAATTTCTCTTGTTGAAACAGGTCGAAGTCTAACCAGTACCCGAATACGTCTTTGATCCAAATTGAGGGAGTCAACACCCAAGAGGAGGTAGCATGGTACGCTGGTAAGCGCATGGCCTACATATACAAGGCGAAGGTGAAGAAGAATGGATCGCACTATCGATGCATTTGGGGGAAAGTTATCAGGCCTCATGGTAACAGCGGTGTCGTCCGTGCCAAGTTCAAGTCGAACTTGCCTCCCAAATCCATGGTAGAGTAGATAATAGAACCTTTTAGGAGCATTGTATATTATGGACGTCTTTAGCTCGTGTATTGATTTTTCTATCTTTTACAGGGAGCTAGGGTAAGGGTTTTCATGTATCCCAGCAACATATGAGGTATGTGTGCTTTAAATGATGTTTTTTTTTTCTTTTTAAGAGCAATTATCTTTTCTGTGGTTCATCATTAGTTGTTCGATTTCGAAAATATTGCCAGTCATGTTTGCGATCTGTTGCCTTTTCTCTTAGTTTCCATATTTAGTTGTTTGTAACTTCATTGACCACTTACTGTGAACCTTGTAATAACTGTCCCTGTCATTGCAATGACTGAGCTTGAGGTTGCTTCATCTTCTTTCCACTTCAAAGAATAAGCTGTTGATATTTTAATAAGTTGAGCAAATGATTGGCATACCAATAATTGTATGTTATGTTTCCCAGTTGATTGCTGTAAGGGTGTTTTTGGTTGAACAAATAATCTCTTCACACCTTCTGAATGCTTCATTCTATGAGGGAAATGAATAGCTTCTTTTAGCCATGTTTACTCATCTCC
Source organism: Eucalyptus grandis (assembly GCF_016545825.1). NCBI lineage: Eukaryota > Viridiplantae > Streptophyta > Magnoliopsida > Myrtales > Myrtaceae > Eucalyptus > Eucalyptus grandis. The sequence continues at coordinate 42,865,117 of NC_052612.1, read as the reverse complement.
AACCATTTATCGTCAAGTTTGCAATGTTTCTATGCGAAGTCAATTGTCAAGTATCCTCTGTTAAGTCATATGTTTCTTTTAATGGTGATGTCCTAAATTATGTTAGGTCATTGGCAACCCACTGTTGGGCTTCTCTTGCTCATTGTTCTTGTGCACATATTAATTCTCCCTTTCTACATCACCTTGGTTGTCTGAAATGATTAGTGGTCCTAAGTTGTGTTGATATTTTGAAGCAATAGTATTTATTATCTGCATCCTTCTTTCGCAAACAAAAATATAGCCTTTCTTACTTTCTAACTATTTTTTTGGGTGCTTTTGCAGCTTCTGGGTTCGGTTGGTCCCTTGTTGGCTTGAGAGAGGATCTACTTTTTTGTTTTCTTTGAGAGCAAGCTTAGATTATTCTGTAGCAACACTGAAAAAACTTCTGCCAATTGCCCGCGTTTGCTTAAAATCTGCAATCAGTACTTCTGTGAATCATGAGCCTACTTTTGGGATTTGCTTTCCTCTTTCGCCTGGTTGCCCATATTTGGTACTTGTATCTGGTGATTTTTTTTGTGGTTCTCACTGTGCATGATAGATCGGGAGTTGAGCTGGAGATGATCGCTCTGCTCAGTTATTCATGAGCTTTTTCTACGAGGATCGATGAACCAAAGGTTATTGCGCTGAACGAATGTTAAATTATCTATCGCAATTGGCACAGAGTGATTCTTGATCACCTATTTGTCCGTCTGGCATGCGGTCGATCATCAGTCCTATTATGTTGAAATGTACAAAACTAGCAACAATTCAAATTAGAGGGAGTGCTGAAGGATATGCCTGAGTTTCCATCCCCATATGATCAACCGTTGTTATGAAACGAGCCAGTTTTTTCCCCTAGTTGCTAAATTGAGTGGCCGCTAAAGTTAGATTAATGCTCCGCAGCTTCAAAACGATGCGACTTTATTTTAGCAAGAGATTATGTCAAGCCCTTACCGGCATGGCCGATGCTGCTGAGTTCTCTACAATTTCTTATCTGGGACGCTGAGATGTTCGCTGTCAATGCCCATAGCCTTAATCTCGAAATCGGCAGTCTCGTCTTGGTCTTTGTTTCATAAATAACAACGAAATGATCTTTGTAACCAACAGTATACACACCATGGTAGAGCAAACCAAAGTTGGGTAATTTCACTGTTGCAAGCACTGGAACGGTGGAGCTTACGAGTAATGATGTTTCGCTGGCATGTCTGGGACTTTGCTCTTGAATTACCAATGAACACGTCCATATCATAAATGGTTTCACTCGTCCTTCTTCTTACCAGGGCTCACAAATATAAAAGTGATGGTGTTGCCATCACTGCCGTTGCCGGTGCACTTGAGCATCCTGGCCATGTTGCCGAGGTGCATGCCCTATGGTTAGAATTGAGGTGATGGCCTAGGGCGAGAACCCAGTCACCCAAGCAGTTGATGAGGTCAACTTGACTGATTCGAGGACCTTCTTCAGGAGAACCCCCTTGCCCTAGTCTAAGCTCCTGCATGGCTTTTGGGGGACTTTGATCAGATTAGATCGATCGATCTTCGATGCCAGAAACTAGGAGGGTGCAACCAAATTGGTTCCACTCGGGAATTGGATTGGGTTGTCTGAGAACTAGTTCCTGTTGGAATCGGTTTAGGAATAGGTTCCAAATTTTTGGAATCGATTTTCGGTTCAGGAACAAGTTTCGAGTGAATACCTATTCAAGAAATAGACTAGACCGCCTTGTTTTGGAACCAATTTTATAATTTTATAAAAAAAATCAAAATCCCAAGTTCTTGTCCCTCTAAATTCTAAACTCAATACTCTTTTGTCTTTTGTCCTTTCTCGGATCCTCAGAACTTCTCTCCCAAATTTTTATAGATAAATGAGAAATTGAGTTTTTATAATTCATGTTTTCTGTTATGTATTTAAAATTTTTATTGTTTATAATTATACATGATTATGTGTTCATCTTATGGATTATTTTTTTTTTTTGGTGAATTAGAATTTTTATTGTTCATTTTTTACTTTGAATCATTTTGTTACTCATAACGTCAAATGATTTTTCTGTAAAAAATGAACCCAAAGAAGGAACAAAAAAATAAAACGGTTTCCGTGTAGACCTAAAAATTGGAGGAAAAAACATGATAGGTTCTAGAGCTAGTTCTAGGCAAATGGGATAGGTTTCGAGTTTTAGTACTGGAATGCCACCTATTTTAAAAGCGATCATCCCTTAGGAACTTTTTAGAGAGGGGGGGAGTCAAACTCAGGAAAATGGCGCCGAGAGAGTGGGTTACTTGCCCTCGGCCCATATAGAAATCTTCTTCACGGCCCAGTTGCGCATCGGCCTCTTGCTTCGGTTCCAACTCAAAGCTCACAGTCGCCCTCCGTCTCGCTCGTTCGCTCGCTCTCCCGCTAAATCGATTCGAGCTCCAGTTCCCTCCCTCAAATCCCTCTGCGAAATTGCCGAATTGAAGTCGGCCGATCCTCCGCCCGCCCGCTAGCTGCCCGCGACCACGCGGCATGAATCCGGCCGCGCCTCCCGCCTCCTCGAGTTCGCCGGCGGCTCTCCGCGGCCGTCTCCTCCAGTAAAGCTCCGACGCCGAGCTCTCCGTTCGTCAGCGCTTTCGACTGCCGCGTCGCGTTCGACTCATCGCGAGTTCTTTTTCTTGTCGGTTTTCAGGTTATCGGATTCGATCCTGTCGTCCCTGTCGGAGGCACGCGAGGCGCCCCCGGAGCACTCGAGCGTCTCCGTCAAGTCCATGCTCGAGTCTCTTCTCCAGCGCGAGGCCGCCGCGGCTCGAAGCCCTAGCGTCGGTGAGCGCGAGCTCCGCGCTTCGGTCAGGGACCTCGCTCTGGCCTGCGCGCTTCTGGTCGCCGCGCGGTGCTCGAAGCACGATTTGCTCTCGTGGATAACGCGAGACCTCTCGGCGCTCGCGGGTTCGGCATTCGGCGACCTCGCGGAAGCTTGTGCTGGTTATTTCGGAGAGGACGGTGCGAGGAGAGCTGGTGAGATGGGGATTGATTATGGCTCCGGAGTTTCGGCGGAGACGAGGTTGGTGATCGAGTTGATGCCTGAGGTGTTGCCTTTGTTGAAGGAAAGGATTAAGGAGAGCTCGATCGATGAGTCCGACGAAGCCTTTGCTGCGTCGGCGAAGGTCCCTGTTGGTTATGCCATTGTGGCTGCTCATCAGCTTAGATGGTTTGTTACTCAGGTTTGAGGTGATTTGTTCTTATGTTTGTTGATGGCCTCCATAATGTTGAGTATTTTCGTGAGTTTATGATCGTTACTTGTTCTTGTCTTCATGCGCCTGTAGGTTGATCATCCTTATATGGGAAAGCTGTGTAATTTGGTGATTCCTTGTGCTCTAACCGCACTCGATCACTGGTCACCTATTGTCAAAGTATGTACTTCTTCCATGCATTTTATCCTCACTTTTGATGATTTATGGTGGCATTAATCTTGTTTCCTAATTGACAGACTTGATTGATGTTTGAAGTTTTCTTTTTTCTTTTCAATTTTTATTTTGGGAGATTCATTTATGCTTTATCGAATTGCAAAATTAAAAGTAATCAAAGCTGCTCAAGTCATGGATGCAGAGCTTTTGAAAGTCTTTTCTGTTGCTTACCTTCAGGGTCAGGGCATGATTAGCTTCACACATCTTGCGAAAAATGTGAATACTGCTGAGCTTGGTTGGTACAAAGATCCAATTCTCGATGCATGCTGCCAAAACATTGCTTCTGATGATGATATTTGGCACCCTGCGGTTGAGATGTCGGTTCTTCTAGTGACCAGTACTCAACGAGACAACCCTCGAAGCCCTTGGTAAAATTTTTCTTCTTTATGTCACATGGTTAAAGAACATGCCAGAAAGTTATTTGAAAAGAATTTCTCATCATTGGGAGTTAATATAATGTGATAATCATATAACGTACTGAGAGTTTGGGCCACATATTTTTGTGTAGATTGTGTTCAGTGGGGATAAAAGAAGTCCTTTTCCTGTGGAAACTAAAAATTTAAGAGGCTTTTATGATCATAGGAAAGCAACCCATGTTGGAAGCTGTCTCCTAGACTCCTATCATATTTACCTTGAGGACAAGTACATTTTCGAGATTGTGGAAATTGGATCTCTTAGGCATAATACATACTACTTTGAATCAATAAAATGCTCAGAATCTTATCAAGTGTTCAGATTGTTGCATGTAATTTCTTTTCAGTTATTCGAGAGTTGTACGTTCATTAGTAGTTCATCAATTCAATTTTCTGGTAGGTTTGAGAGATTACTGAATGAGATGTTAAGTCATTTGGAGCGCCAACCAAGGAATAAGGAGCGTCGCATAGCCTGGCTGAGTTGATTGAGCCACTCCTCAATGTTGTTGGTCTTGTGTTATTAGCTCATTTTAGACGCCTTTTTCCTCTACTCTTTCAGTGGATGCATGCTGATGACGATGAGACTGTTCTACTGGTAAGAAACATAGATGCTTATATGAGTATAATGGATTTCTTTTGGGAGTCTAATTTGGCCAAAAAACTGGAAATCAGTGATTATTGTCCCGGCACTTTCTGTTCACTGGCGTGGCATGTGAGTTTCTGCTCTCCTTTAACTTGTTTGACTATGGTGAATCATTTCTTGCAAAATCTGGTAATAATATTTTCTTAAATTTTATAAGCATTTTGAGGACCATATTGCGCTTCGTGTGGTTTATGTATCTGCCATCAAGAGGACAATGCTGGATTTTCAAACCTTCAAATTGCGTTAAAGCTCAGACATGTCTTTTTCTTTTTATAAGTGCCCCATTAAAATTTAATTGTTCTACTAGGTTTTACTGATCCTTTCTTTGACAAAGTCAATGAGTTACTGACCAAGAAATGATTCTATGAATGATGATTGGCTAATTGGTCATAATGATATCGTATAGCCATCCTTCTCAGCACGGCACCTGGCTTACTAAACTGTAAATATGCTCTGACTTGCTAACTAGGTTAGTAGAGATTTAAATTAATCACCCATGGAAAAGTGCTGATGTTACGCAGTTCAATATTTTTCCTTGTTTTCTTAATTTTTGATGCATCATTCCGCTGTCAACACATCTTTCACTTCACTATAGAATTTTCATTCTCTTCCTGCACAGGTTCTTCAGAGGGCTCATACAATTATGAGGCTAACGTGGATAAGGAACACGCCATTTGTTGAAAGGTAAATTACGACTTGTTTGATTAACCTCATATAAGCAGTGGAGATGCTTTGGCTTCTATGAGCAGCTCTTTTGCGTATTATATATTTAGGTTTACAATGAAAAATGAAGGATGAACCTAATTGATCTGTATGTGAATGTATTTGGATGCCGTTTCTGGAATCATGCTAACGAACTTAAAGATGAATAGCAACTGTCTGCTTCATGCATAAACCTTGGAGGTGTTAGTGTGGATTCTTCTTTTTCGAGAGATTGTTTTATGCGTTATATTGCCCTTTCCTTTTTTCCATTTTCGTTATTTCTTCTTTGGGATTATTAGGAAGTTGACCTTTTTCATCAATTTCCTCCTGAGCAGACTTTTGTCCTTCTTTACCCCTGGAAATTTTCGATGCACTTAAGTGTGGGAGAACTATCTTTTGCCCTTCGTCTGAGCTTTGCAATGTGGACGTTTCTATAGGATCGAGTATTTGCCCATGGATTTCCTTGGTGTTTTCTCATAAATTATTCCCTTATTGCTTCTAGATTAGTGGATGAACTTCTTGTATTATACAAGGAGGCGGCATTGAGAAGAAAGCGAGAAGAAATAAGGACACACATTCTACAGATACTGCTCTTGCTTCAACAGTAAGGATTGCTTATTTTCCCCCTCATAGATAACCTTGACAGAGATTCATGCTTAGCTTTCTATGTCTTTGTGGATGCAAAGATGCAAGGACATGCAGTTTGAAGCAGCCTGGGACAAGCACAGGAATGATCCAAACTTGGCAAAGCTTGGCTCATCTCTGAGCGGAACACAGCAACGTGTGGTTGACTCTGGCTCTACTACTGCTGTGTCTGAGTAGCAAATCAACAGAGCTTTCAACATGTTATTTTTTGCAAGGTCAAACTAGACATATGGCAGAACTCTTATTTTTCTCAATCTAGATGAAGTGGGATAACATAAGCTGTTGTATATGAATCATGAAATTTTTGGTTGACCATCTGATGCAGGTAATGCAATGATTAAGTCAATGAGAAGTTTTGAGTTCAGATCCGTGATAACCAATGCAATCAGATGAGGTTGGGCCTCTTTCATCTTCACCTTTCTTGCCCTACCCGGTTTTGTCCCAATTTATTCATTCGGTTTTTATTTTCCTTGTCTTCTGGTGGTTTTTTGGCATGCTATGGTCACCAGTAAGGTATCAATGGATCTCCTTCAGATACATCTGCAGCCACAGCTGCGTTTTGAGCTGATGGTGCTAGATGTCACCCACGATTGGCCACAAATACATATCAGATTACGTGGCCTAGTATGCTCATGATGCCAATCACTGTTTATGTGTAAATCGCTAGTTCTCACATGTTCATATGTGCACTTGCATTGTTCTTGGACAAGGTGGTCTTACACAAGAACCAATTCCGATGCTCAAGTTGCCAATGTTGCGTTTCAGTACTATATATATATATATTGGTTTTCACCAGTCAATATGGAATCTTCTTTTTTAAGTAGTTAGCTCCAGAAAAACTGATTCAAGACGAGAATACCTGGCTTTACAAGCCTTTCTCTTTGGGTGTCAACAGGATGTCTAGGCTCTTTAAGCACCCAACTAATCTCGATCTGGTGTGACAATCTTCCCAAAGTTTATGGCAATTTTGGAATAGCAGAGAAAATTAGTAGTGGAGTTTGATGCATCGCTTCTGCGCTTTTGTTGGTTATTCCTCTTTTGTCTAGGGAAGTATCTTCTGTAAGTCTTATATTCTAGTAAAGGAGCGGAATGATGCTGATACTGAGAGCCCGAGACAAAAGGAAGTTCAGACTCTTGACAAGCTTAATTACTTTTTTACAGCTTCAGGCTCGATAGAAGCTCCAGATATGTTCAGCATAAGCCCACTTCTTGACAACCGTTTTGAATGTTTAGTTGGCTAAAATGCATACCTTAGTGAAGATACAAGCGAAGTTCATTTTGCGGGTGGTGCATATGAACCTGCAATGGCTGCCAAGCTCAATTGAATACATTGTGCCTATTTATATGTCCCAGCATAAAGATCAATAATCTTTGTATGACAGAAATTATTAATGCAAATCCAAGTTTCAATTCTCATCCTCATGGCCTCTAAGAATTTGATCATATTTCCTAGTGGATATACCCTATGTGAGGGTGTTTCCTATTAGATATGCCCTTACAAATTTTATAAATTTGTCCGAAACACTGTAAGTTAGGGAATCAGCGTCGGGTAGGAAGCAAATCCTCTGGTGTCTTGTTTCGCCTGCTACCGCTGGATAATTAAATTCTTTAAATTCATTCAGGCATGATGTAATCGTGTATCTTTATAGGCAGACAAGCATGAACACTACAAAATCATCTGGTTATTTTAATGAGACTTTGTCTTGATGTTGCTTTCCTAGTATGCTTGCTTTGCTCTATGTTGCTACTAGGAGTGACTTCTTGTGTATGTAGTTTTATAAGGAAAGAGATCTTATGATGTATATATATACCTATCATGGGTATTTCAGCTTTACCACTCTCAAGAGGGAACCAGAACATAGGAGTTGGTTGAAGGAGAGATACCGGGGAAAATCTTGAAGAATTCCACTGGGTATGGCCCTTTTTATAGGGGCGGCCGTAATGTGGTTCGTCGGCGACGGCAGGGGAACGGCCGCTTGATGCACGGCGGAGCAGCAACGAGCGCGGGGAGAGAGAAATGTTTAGATTCAAATTTTCAAGAGGAAAGAAATGGAGACGACAGAGGAACGAACGGGGCTTCTCTTTCCTTCGTTTGAGAAAGAAAACAAAAGCTTAAGCCGCAATAAATGCTCTGATAGGAGAGAGAGCGTGCAGGCTAGGAGGAGAGAGGGCTCGGTAGGCTAGGAGGAGGAGAGAGAGGGGAAGAAGGCAGAAGGCACCAAGTGGGCCCACCGCTCCACATGGCACTTCGTGAGTGGCCGGGGACCACGCTGACGTGGAGGTCCCGGACCACCCAATATTTTCTCGCAGCACAGGCCAATGCCTCGGAAGTTTCAGGCCTACGTTGTGTAGCTCGAGGCCGAAGTTGTGCGACGTTCTGCTTACACTGCATTGTCTCACGGGCATCAACAAAGCATCTGCTTCCAGGGTTGCCACGGCGTTTAGAAGCGCCATAAGGGTACTGCCCCCATTTCCCAAAAGGATAGAGGGCGAAAGGCATGCACGAAGACAAAGTTCCAAGGCATTCAAATTTTAGCTCGTCAGGTCAGATTTAGAGTCAGTTGCCTAGGCCCGTTCATTGAGAAGACATAAACTAGGTAAGCTGGGCGGGCCGTACCTATATCTAAATTTGGGCTGAAATCTAAGAAGGGAAGACTTCCGGGTAGGCTTCACGCCATTTTCCTACTGTGCTTCGTCACTCTCTCCGTCCTCGAACTTAAAAAACTGCGAGCGAATACTTCAGGGTTTTCTCAGTCGACTGTCGCAGAGAGGGATAGCGAGCGAGCGAGAGAGCGAAGCGAGAGAGAGGGGAATCCAAGCCGAGAGCTGGTGGAAGTTAACTGGGGCAGAGCGACGCGAAATCAATGGCTCTGAAGCATCTGTGGGTTCTCTACAGGTTGCCCCGCAACCCCAAGCCCTGAACATCAAGAAAATCGAGATGGCATCATAGTACGGGTTTTGTGCCGAATCTCGATGGGTGGTTGGTCGAGGACATTTTGGAGCTTTTCTGGGTTTTTTCCTCTAGAAGCTTCTCTTTCCTATCCCCTCCAACATTGTCTGTTCATCTCTTCACAAACCCGCCTCCCAACGCCATTACATTTCGTCCCCTATTATTATTATTATTTTAGCCTTTTTCTTCTCTTCTTTCTCAAGGAAAATCGGTTCCGGAGATGGTTTTGGGCAAACGGTGGTGCAGTCTACGCTTTGCTGAGTCACTGTTTGAGCATTCCTTCGTTTTGATTCCATTGTATGAGCATTTTTCGCTTCTCTGTCGTGCGATAAAAGCGCAAAAGAACAGAGGGCTTTGAAGTGTTTATTCAAGTACTGTCCTTTTTCAGGATTCAGCAAGTCAAGATCTATCTAATACCCCTAAAACATGAAAACTGAAATAACAGTAACTAATCAACTTAGAACATGTCGCAGACCTACATTTCCAAACAAGGAACTGAGGAAATAGTAAAGCAATCAACTCTTGCTCTTCCCATGTTGCTCAATTTCTCCATCGCCTCTAGCGGAATCCCATTTTGTTGACTCTCTCTTTCAGCGAACGCAATCTTCTCACCACATCACTTATCTTCATTCTCTTTTGTGGCAGCTCTGCAGAGCAGGCAACTCCAATTTCAAATATCATCACCAAGCACTCTTGAACATGAGCACTGATGCCTTTTTTATTGCTCAGAGTGTCTGCAATTGATGATTCCTCTGTCTCACAAAATAGGAGCTGCTGATCTGTTATCTCTGCCACCCTTTCTGGCAAAGCCGCTGCACAGTAATCGTGAAGGTTCAAAGCATCCTTAAACATGTCATGGGTGGGTCTCTTTCCTGTAAAAATCTCCAGCAGCAGGACTCCGTAGCTGTACATGTCGCCATCTTTGGACACTTCGCTTCCCATTCCATACTCTGCAGTTGAATTTTACTTGACACATGAGATGATATGGGCAAATCATCAGGAGAAGGAAGAGGATGCACGTATAAAGGCAAGGGAAAAAAATTATTGAAGGGCGGCAATTAAGAAATCTGGTTGATAATGGCAAGTTACACAGCACGTTAAGCATGATTTTTTGAAGTCAGATTTTCTATTCATACAACCTTGGTACTTTTACGAATAGAATATACAATTGAATCAAATGGATGACAAAAAAGAAAAAAAAAATGAACCGAACCGAACTACCCTGTTAAGTTACTATGGTTCTCTTAGTTTTGTAAGGCATAAAAAAGTTGACCGAGATGAACGAGTCTGACCTGTCTGCATGACTAGTGGCGATGTTTCAAACAAGAAATTCCCTACATGCATTATCAAGGAAAGACCTTATAGGATAAGAATTAATATTGGATATATTGCAAGTATACATACCTGGAGGAGCATAGCCAATGGTTCCTCTAAGTCCAATTGAGCTGGTTTGACTCACTGGCAAATCACCGATGGTGTTTGGGAATATCCTAGCCAAGCCAAAGTCACCGACATGTCCATTCATTTGGGCATCGAGTAGAATGTTGCTCGGTTTGAGGTCACAATGGATCACCTCCATTTGGCACTGATGATGGAGATAATCCACTGTGCATGCTACATCAAAAGCAATGTTTAGTCTTTGAACAAAAGTTAATTCATGCCTTGGCGTCCCATTTGGTGCAAGATACTGATGCAACCACTCCTCCAAGCTATCGTTTTCCATGAACTCGTAGACCAAAGCCTTAAACTCATTGCCCTGGAAATCGACACTGGAACAAGCTGTTAGAATCTTAACAAGGTTCCGATGCCTTATGTTTTTTAGGACTTCGCACTCTGCCGCGAAACTTTTGGATGCTCCTCGTTGCTTCAAGTTAAAAACCTTAACTGCCACTATTTTGTTTTCATCTGCTAGGTTCCCTTTATACACGGACCCGAAACCACCCATTCCGATGAAATTGCTAGAGCTGAATCCATCTGTTGCTTTAACTAAGTCTTCATAAGACACTTGCTGAAATCCCCCTATTGATGGAGTCTCTAGAGGAGCCTCACTTTTCTTCCTCCTCAGCCAATAAAACGTCATCAGTAGCAACAGAAGAATGAGCGCCGCTACTATCCCACATGTAACTGTAATGATAACGGAACGGGAGATAGATGATCCACGTTTTCCCTTGCTCGTCGAACAACTTGGCAAATCTAGGATTGACATACCGCCACAGAGTTTATCGTTTCCTTTGAGCGAAGTTGCGCTCGTGTTCAGGAACACCCCTTTGCTCGGTACCTCACCCTCAAAGTTGTTGAAAGATAGATTCAGGTACTGCAATTGAAATTTCTCCAAGAATGTCGGAACAGGGCCAGACAAATTATTACTCGAGAGGTCTATGTACTGAAGACCATTCAAGGAACTCAAGAATGACGAGACATTCCCTTCAAATAGATTATTTTGCATGTGAAGCTCCACCAAACTAGTGCACCTACCGAGGCTACTAGGGATTTTTCCCGATAGTTTGTTGCCATGTACGTCTAATTTGGCTAAGTTGTTCAATTTACCAATTTCTTCTGGTAAGGAACCACTCAATTGGTTTTCGGATAGATCAAAATAGATAGACAGGGAAAATATAGTGAAAGCTTGAGATGGTATAATTCCACTAAGATCATTTTGCGAAAGGTCAATCCCTAACAAGTTTTGGCATTTCCTAATACTCGGAGGAATGCTCCCTTGTAAATTGTTCCCATTCAAGGAGAGTTTGATTAGCTCCGTCAGGTTCCCTATTGTGGAAGGGATATTCCCGGTGAGTTTGTTCATAGAAGCAGCAAACTTCTTCAGCTTGATGAGATTTCCAATGGTATCGGGAATGCTGCTTGTGAACTTGTTAAAGCTTATGTCCAACATTTCTAGGCCACGCAAGTTTCCAATGCTTGGAGGGATATTTCCAAACAATCGATTCATCTCGAATGACATTACACTCAAATGGGAAGATAAGTTGCCTATGGATTTAGGCAAAGTACCTTCGAAATTGTTGCCACCGATTGCCAGGAGCTCTAGGCTAGTAGAATTGATCGATTCAAAGAATTTAAGGTCAAGTTGCGCTCCGCTACCTAGGTAGTTGGCCGAAGTACTTATCCTCTTAAGCTGATTTAGCTTTTCCATGGTAGGCACGTTTCCAGAAAATTTATTTAACGGGATTACTAGGTCCATTAAGTTAGTGGCATTTGCAATGGAAGCAGGAATTGGCCCAGTAAATTGATTGTCCGCGACACTTAACACAACAAGATTACGAAGAGTGATACCTAAATCTGAAGGAAGACTCCTTCAAGTTGGTTTTGGGAAAATGAAAGGTATGAAGGGAAGATATGTTGAAGATGGAGGAAGGGAGAGTGCCAGAGAGTCCATTAAAACCAAAATAAAGATCCTCCAAATTTTGCAAACGGCCTAATGAGGCCGGAACTCTTCCCACAAAGTCATTAGACGATGCCGAGATAAACACCAGAGATGTGAGGTTCCCGAAATTCTTCGGGATGTTTCCCGAGAGATTGTTCCAATGTATAGATAATCCCATTAGCTTTGATAAAGAAGCAATTGATATTGGAACTTCACCAACTAGCATATTATAGCCCATTCGCAAAACTTCAAGATTAATGCAGCCTGAGATGTTGGCAGGAATTTGATCGGAGAATGTGTTGTTCTCTAGGTTTAAGTATTTGAGTCTATACAACTTACCGATCTCTGGGGGGATTTCGCCAACAAAAGTGTTGTTTTTGATGTCCAATTTCTGGAGAAAGGTCAGGTTTCCTATAAAAGGAGATAGCGACCCTACGAGATTCATAGATGAAAGCATCAAATGGATTACCCTCGGATGCCGACGGCCACATGTGATCCCGTGCCACTGGCAAAAATGGATAGAGTCATTCCACGTCCTGAAGACCCCGAATGGATCGCCGGATATCTTATCCTTGAATTGGAGCAATGCATCTCGGTTGGTTTTGTTGGTTGTAGGAATCAAGATTGCTCTACAGTAAGGCAGTGGCACCACCAATGTAACGAAAGAAAGTAGACAGAGAGAAGTGATTGAGAAGGACATGAAATAACTCATGCTTGCAAGTTTTTTGGTTCCTCACACTTCGATAACTATCTATCAAGAAATGGATGGAGTTCTTGGCCATAGCCCTCAGCTGCTAGATGTTCATTAAAAACATGGTCATCCCACTTAGCATCCTACTCTTGGCATGATGAGCGGAAGACTCATAAAGCAGAAAGACTCATAAAGCAAAGCATATCTGAGTCATTTGCTTTATGAGTCTTCCGCTAATCATGCCCAGAGTAAGATTACGAGTGGGATGGCTATGTTTTAGTTCTTCTGATAAGCATATGAAAGTCCTTTGCTTTATGAGTCTTCCTGCTTTCTTCTACAGAAGACTCATAAAGCATATGAGTCTGAGTCCTTTGCTTTATGAGTCTTCCGCTCATCATGCCGAGAGCAGGATTACAACTAGGATGGCTATGTTTTAAGTTCTTCTAATAAGCATGTGATGGCCATGTTAGGTGTCCTAAATGTATGCAATAGTCTAAAAGCACCACTCACCTAGAAATATCCAAACCTAACAATGTGTAACTAAAAGAGCCGACGATCTTGCAATTCTATCAATTAAATGAGAATCAACCTTAAAGCCAAGTAAATACTACAACTACGAATCGGCTAAACGTTACCTAAATGCTAACAAAACGACTCCTATGCGCTAACAAATCGCTCACCCGAAATGATTATACAAACCTAAACAAGACGTGAAACTTGACCTCAAAACCGTAAAATTTTGCTCCAACTAAACCGTTGTGCCAAAACGACTCACGTCAAAACTCATAGCTCCATGACACCAAAAACCATAATTTCCATGAAGTCCCGAAGCTCCACAACTCAAAAAACGGATTACATGGCTCAAATTTCTGAAAGTTCCGAATTTAAGCACCAAATCTGGAAACTACTCCAATCAGACGAACAAGGGGAGCAAGCACTTACCGGACATTGTGATACGCAGCGGAGTCAGGCTTGATGAGGTGTCCATGACTTGTACGCACAAAGCCTTTTCTCTTGTCTTTTTCTTATTCTTCTTTCCTCTTCTTTCTTTTCCTTTCTCTTCTTTTTCCTTCTTTTCCTGAAAGCCCTCGATCTCCGCTCTTAAGCTGAGCGTCCACTTCCTCTTTTTGATTTCTTTTGTTGACTTTCAAATTTCTTTTTTTCTTTTATGATTTAAAGTGGGTCCCACCACCTTATTTTTTGACCTAGTCAAAATCTCAAATATTAATATATGAGTCTTAGTCTCTTGCTTTGCAAGTCTTTAGAAGACTCAAAAAACATATGAGTCTTGGTCCTTTACTTTACGAGTTTTCCACATCATGCCAAGAGTAGGATTGTGAGTAGGATGATCATGTTTCAGTCCTCTGGTAAGCATGTGATAACCATGTTGAGCGGCTTAAAAGTCGCAATGAACTATAGGAGCGGGTGGTTGAAGTGCATGTGTTTTTTCTATTGCTCTGATTCACGAATCTTTCATAAATCTCTTGGCCCAAAAGAAGTCCTGATAGCAAGTCTTGGGCACCAAAAGCATTGGCTGGTAATAAGTAAAAGCAAAAAAAAAAAAAAAAAAAAAAAACTAAGGGCTAATATCATGAAAAGCCCCAAACTAGTATACCTAAGACAAATTTAATCCAAACTAATTTCTTGACCATCAAAAATCCTAAACTGGTATATTGGTGACAAATTTACCTTCCGTTGTGAAATACTACTCTTAGTATCAGATGTTAGGAAATATTTGTAAAGAGTTTTGCAGACATAATATTTTCTATTTTTCCATAATTTTGCACCTCCAGCATTCCCCCTCTTACCTGGTTCCTGCTTTTCCTTGAACTCTTTGTGGGCAATTTGTCACTCCACTGGTTCACTTAGTTCGATGTATTCATTAACCAGGTGCTTTGGTCTGTAGCAGCAAATTCATTCCTGGTCATAGCAATGGTTGCTAGTACCTTCGTGTGCCTTGTCCATCTAGCGATGGGCTTGTTCATACTTGTTTTGCTTCATGCTTTCTGCTGTCGTAGTGGCCTATGCAGGTGTGTAATTTGTTCTGACATGTCCTTCACATGTTGGAAGATTTCAGCACACAAATAAGAATGTCTAAAGCAAAAGCAAAAGCAAAGAGACTAACTGTTTAAGATATTCATGGAAATTGTGGAATGTTCTTTATTGGTATTACTGCACTTAAGCGATTATCATAGCAAAAATGCCCTTCTCTGTACACGTGGGAGAACTTACCGTGGGTCCTTTGTATGATGACATTTCATAAACAGCTAGTTTCAACTACCCAAGTGGAGCTATGTATGTAACATTTACAAACGTTATCTGTAATTTTCAGCGTTGCCTTTGTCGAATATCAGTGTGCAGAGTGATATAATTACATTGCATTTAGGTCTCCTCTGAAAGACCTGTCACAGTTCAATTCATGAAGTAATTTAACGTGTAATGTGCAAGAAGATAATATTTGCTAAATGTAATGAAAAGGCCCTTGCGTACTTCAATATGGGGCTAGCTCGAGAACAAGTCCACGAAATTTATGTAATCCAAAAATCAAGGACCAATTTAATGAAGACAGCCCAGTGTTGCATCATTGCATGATACTTTTGTCCTTGAACATGCCTGTTTTCTTTTCTATTATTTAAAGGGGGAAAAAGCAGTTGTTCTGCTTGCTAATCCATGCGTAGAAGAACAGCAGCGCCTGTCGAGTTCTCACCAAGGAAAGTTAGTATGGTCCCATAATTGGCTTTTTAGTCGTCCTACAGCTCTGAGTAGTACATAATGCCGATTATCAGTTCACATACATGGTCTAGCATTACACATACATGGTCTACAAGGAATTGTAGCATTATATCCATTTTCTTTTGTCTCATTGTGGCAAGTCAAAGAGTTGCTCCATTGTTTCTGTAACAACGTTTTCATGGCTTCATTTCGAGGTCATACACAAAGGATGGATTTTTCAGAATATAAAAAGGTTGTCAGTGAAAGGCCTTCCCATTTTTCTGTTGATTCTGATCATAAAATGAGGCATTCCTTTTTGGGAGACAACTACTTTAGTAGTCCGGAATCGGCCAGCAGTTTTGCAGACACGCAAGTAGACATCTTCCATCACCGGCATGGCTCGCTGATGTTACATCTTCTGGCGGCACTCATGTTTGTCCCATCACTTGCATCCTGGTGGTATGTATATACACAATCCCTTAAAGATTTTAACACAATAATGCTCCCGTATCTTGGTTCATGCTTTGACATTTTCATACAGAGGATCGGGACGGGTCAGAGCTTCCCATGGTTGCTTGATTCAGTTCTTTGCATCTGCGTCATCCTTCATGGTATTTGCAATGAAGCCCGACTCGGCCTTCTTTTTTTCCCTCATCAAGCATCCTCGGCATGGAATTGAAAATATATTATATCTACCAGTTTGCTGGGGTTTATTCTTTTCTCTCTGGTCTGGCCTTGGCTCCTCACAGAGTTCTCTACGCACCGGCCATGGTAGGATTTCTTTCATCGGTGTTGAATGTCTTACAAAAGAGAAGCAGAGAAAAGGAGAAGCACACGTAAAAAGGAGAAAGCATTCTAACAGACACTGAGAAAATGTCAACTAAAGCTGTAAGCTTCACAGTTTCTCATGGTATGTGTGAATAACCATGAATTTTACAGGGGAAGGCTTAAATTACTGCACCTTGTTGAATGTAATATCCTCTGTGAGAAAGAGGTCAGTAGAAAGAAGTCATTCTTCAGCCTTTGCCTAGTGGTAATCCTCTAAATGTTGTGTGTATGTATTGCTTATATAATACTATCGAAGAGGTCAACAAAGATGGGATCATTGTCAGCTTTTGCGAATGAAAACGTTGAAGCACTGTCTTCTGGGCATCTGCAACTCAAGTCAGATGGAACTTGAAGGAAAAATATCATGTGGTGTGGCGTGGATTAGGTGAACAAATCTCAGCCCTTATTTTGAGAACACATAAGCCCTCCACCGAGTATGTTTCAATCAATTAATTTTTTTTCCTTCCTGTTTATATAGAAGTGCATTGAGAGGACTCAGAATCTTAGACAACTGTCTAAGTCTCCAGTATCAGCCTCCACCAGCTTCTCTCAAATGCCTCCTTTCTATCCCTGTGACATCTCTCTCTCTCTCTCTCTCACTCTCTCTTAAAATGACTGTCTTGGTAGTGGAGAGAGATGGGGATTGGTTGGTTGAAGTGGTCAAAACGAAGTTCTTCCCCCGAGGAAACACTATCAGTGATGATCGTTGAAGTGGTCAAAAGGCTGTTTAACTTCCCCTTTGAATCTGAGGGGAAAGAATTACCCAGCCTCGTATCGAAGTCCAAAGAAGAAAAGTAGAAGTATAATCGAGTCATCTTCCGGTTCTATCAAAGACAAACAATGAAGTTTTCAGAGAGGAGGAACTAATACTGAATGGTTCACAATGATTGCACGATTCCCATGTCGTCCATGAAGTCCAAATGTTTGGTACCTATTGTTTAACATCAGCTGCAATTCTGTCATTTGTGCTTTTCTCCTTTCATCCGAACGGAAGTAAACAATAAAAAGAGAATATATAGAGATTTGAATTTATTAAGATGTGAGAAGCCCGAAAAACAAATCCAACATATGTAATGCACACAAAGGAAGCACCAAACACCATAATCTCTTCCCTATTTCTACACATAGGAATGGAATACAACAACACAAGGTCAAATCTGAGAAATCGTACATGCCGAGGAAAAATTTAGTTGCGGTGATAAGAGAGCATGATCGACAGGAGTGCAGCCAAGCAGGCGAATGACGTGGTGCTAAAGAAGGAAGGAGTGAAAGCAGCAGCAGAACTGCCCCCTGGAGCCGATGCTGGCATGTGGGTGGATGGCGCCGGTGAGTGGACGATGGGCGAGGCCGCTAGCTTGTGGTTGTGCATGTGAGGGGACAGTGCAGGCGAGTGGCCCTCGCTGGAATCTGCTCGAGTGCCGCTCGCCAATGCCATCACCAGGAGGATCATGCAAAGCGAAGCAGACCTAAGCGCCATTGGTGAGACTGAGAGAGCAGGCAGACTTGCACACAAACTTCCTCTCGTCTGTCTGGTCTTGTGGAACTTGACAACTTTTTAAAGGCTTGAGAGTGCTAGCCGAGGCCCCAACCCGGGTAGTTCTTTGCATAGCTCGTTCAACTTTCCAAGCTGAGGTCTCAAAAGCCGACCCATGAAGTCTCTGCTATGTAAAAAAAAAAAAAAAGAATGTCTGATAAGTAGTCATATGAAGATTATTGGAAGATCCCCCTTCATTTTACCATGAGTTTCATCTAGGCTTAGTCTCATAGACTAAATCAATCATATGACATATGCTTTAAATCAATTAGTGTTTACGTTGCAGCACATCGAGAGTACATGACGTATGACATGAGCCTGGTAATCTTTCTCATTCCGATTGACTTGGTTCGCTACATTATCTATAAACTACTTCTACACTGAAACTCTCTGTTTACCGCCATCAATACTCATCCTGAATGGCACTGGTAGACACAGTCGAATTGGACAAGCCATGATGGGTAGTTGAGCTCAAACCTGTCGAGTATATTACTCGAGTTTGAAAAGGGTACAGTTTTTAACCGAGGAATGAGTCGTTAGTCCGTCATAGGCATCTCTGTCCAGTAAAGTTCCATGAACAATAGTTGCAGCATATAGAAATGATATCTCAGGCTTGATCCTGTACTTGGACATATAGAAAAGGAGAGAGGAGTTGGTAACTTCAACAAACCACAAGTTGGATCAGCACATAGGAGTTGGAAGAGCTGTACTTATGCTAAATCTCTTGAAAAATTAGTTTAATAATGCCTTAGATAATCAGGCAAAGGCGATAAACTATTGGATCTTTGTACTACTTGGCATATCATAACTTTAGTCGTCTGCAAATGATGTTAAAAGACCGTTTGGTACTGAGAGCAAATGCTTCCTTTAAACGTGCACAGGTCACCGGGACAATAATCTCATCAAAGCTGAGATTTCCTCAACTATAAAAATCGTCTTTGATGCGGGATTTTCAAACCGGTGTGGACAAGACGAGGGAATTCGCTCGGAAGCGCTTCCATTTCGAGCGATTTGGCATGGATGTCATGCGACTTCTGAGGAAGCCGGTGCGATGGTGAGAGTCATAAAAAGAAGAATGAAAAATCAGTAAGGTTATTTCGATTGATGTGATTTGCGCGTTGTGGTCGATAAGATCACCATGGAAATCTCTCTCACGGGTTGCATTCCTATCGGACCAATTTCACTTTTTCCGAAGTCAGGTTCAGCTAAAAAAGAATTGGAAACGTGGCCAGGTTACTCAAGAAGCATGGCGGATTGCACCGTGGCTGTGTTTAATCATGTGTCCGTGTATATGCGAACTTGGACGACACATTGTCAACAATAAATCATCTTAGGTCGAGCCAGGACCGTAACCGGCCATGGTGGAGCAAGGTTTGCGAGCGACACTGACGGCCATGGACCGCTGGATCTGGAGAGCCAGCAGCGTCGCCGGCATGTCACCAACCATGGCGGCTCGTCCGAGGTCGAGTGTCTGACTTTGGAGGAACGAGGAAGATGAAGCCAGGACAGAATAATTCCACGTCACAGAAGAAAATCCACGTCAGCAGCTAGGCTGACGTGGCTTGGGGCAACGCACGAGACAAAGGATGAAATCGGTTATAACGACGGAGACCCCAAGTTTGCATGGGACTGCGAGAGAGAGCGCCGCTGTTAACTGAATCCTCCCGCCAATTTCAACCGCCGTCATCTTCTTCTTCGACCTCTGCTCAAACCTCTCTCTCTCTCTCTCTCTTTCTCTCTCTATGCACAGAGACCCTCTCGTAAAAACGACCCTCCTCCTCTCCTCCCTCTCTCTCCTCTGCCCTCCCCCCCCACCATCCGCGTCACCTACTCCCCAGCCAACTCCACCGCTGCCCCGGACCGCCCCAGATCAGTAGGTGCTCCTATTCTACCGTCAAAATTGAGATGACTTAACGAAAACGACGTATGGGAAATTGGGGTCAATGAACTCGGTTTGATGCCAAGTGAAGTCCATTGGGGCACCATATCTAATCATGGGAAAGGCAAGTGAAATCGGCGTAACTACTAATCTGAATGAGAATAATCAACCACGAGTGAGCATAAAACTCAGCAAGCAAACCGTTAACCAGTCTATACTACATAAATCAATCATTGCACATGCGAGAAACTCCAAATATAAAATATGTGAGATCTTTTTAAAATCAACTTGTTTGAGAACCTTTTTCAAAATCAAAAGAGCAGGTCGGAAAATATTTTCTTTGAAATCAATAAACTAGTAAATTTCAAATAGAATTTGAATATGCCAACAATCATATTTTTCTAAAAACTTAACCGCACCATCTTTCAAGGGAACCCCGTTACTCCCTTAGGCATCCCGCACCCATTCGATATCACAATGATATCCTAAGAAGTACCGACACTCTCTCGAAAGCATTTGTGTTGTGTCCGACACTTCAACACGTGTCCGACACGCGGTCAACGAGTATCGGGAAATTCGACACGTGGTCAACTTTTCCTGACACGTGAGTCCGAAATTCTAACACGCGATTCCGATATGCATGGGGTCAATTTTAATAATTTTCAATATTTGAGGGGTCAAAATATAAATATATGAAAAAATAATGAAAATAATAAAAATAAAGGGGAAAAAGAAAATTCTCACTCTCAAGTGAGATTCGTCCCAGTGGCCACCTTTCCATCATGGAATGGGGAGGTGAGGGGTTCAAATCCCCATCCTATCAGGGGGATGGGGTGGGGATGCATAAGTTTCAGGAGTGGGTTTCGACTCCCACGCCCTGCAAGAGGCAGGGCAAAAGTTTGAGAGTGAGTGTATAGTAGGAATAGAGTATGACTAACAAAAAAAATAAAAATTTCTCACTTATAAGTTTTGACCTTCCCGTGATTGACGATGGAACGCCCCACTTCTCGCTGACGTTGCTCCTACTTGAAGTTGTGATTTTTTTTTTTTTTTGCTTCTTTTCGCCTCTCACAGGCGTCGCCTGCGAGTTATCTCTTTTGGTCTATGTCATTGGCTTGTGAGTTATCTCTCACATTTTCCATAGTGAATTTAGCTATTTCATTTTCTTTTGGTTGTACTTCGAGAGTTTTTATCTTGGATTTTCATTTTTCTTGAACCTTGTTTTGCAGAGGAGCTCCAAGCTAGTCTATATCATGAATTCCGAACTCTGTCTGGAACTATAAGAAATCTCACTAATCTCCAATGAGTGTGCGAAAACAAGACATGTTCCTTCAAATTTACTCTTTTGTGTTTGCAATTTTTGAATTTCTATTTAATTTTTTTCAAATTAAAACGATTAATGATACTAACAAATGTTGGATTAATGTTTTTAGTATAAATTAATTATATGCTCTTTTTATTTTTATTTTTTGTATTTATATATGAAAATATATATTTAATATATAACGTGTCGGAACGTGTCGAAATTCTCTATTTTTTTAGAAATGACATGGCGGCGTGTTGTGTCATGTTGTGTCGCGTGTACGTGTCGGTGCTATATAGATGATATCTAAGGGAACCATGTTACACTCCACGCATTTGAAGTAATCTAGTTACCCCTCCAGACATCTCGCACCTATTTCAATATCACAAGGACATCCGGGGACCTTGTTACCCCCAAGCATCTGAGGGAATTGTGTTACACCTCTTAGGCATTCCTACTACAATCCAGGGCATTGTCGTCATAAGAACCGATGGCATTCAGCACACACTCATACCATCGTGCAACAATTCAATTAAAAAATGCCATTCACTTTGTTAATGCACAAGAAACACTCAATTTCAAAACCAACCATATTTTATCCATTTATAAATCATAGAAATGGTACAAAATAGTTAGTCGGCATTGCCAATCTAAAAAGACAAGTTGCAAAAGGAATTTATCCAAAATCCGAAAATCGTCCCAAAAGGGCAGTTTGTACACCATTATAAATCACTAGCATTAGCTAAGTAAATCAGTTCTAAAAATTACAAAAATCTAACACGATGTAGATGAGACCCAGAAGGACATTTCTTGTATAGAACTCGAAAGCCAGTTCGCCTCGTACGACCCTCAACAATCCGAATCAGCCGGGCCAAAGGGGGGCACATTTCCGAGCCAGAACAGACATGGAAATGGGTGTTCCGCGAGTTTAAATGAGTTCCAAAATTGTAGAAAAATTACAGCTTATGTTTTAAGATGTTATCTATAAATTTTATTGGGAATACTTGTCCAAATTTCTTGTTGAAAATTCTGTGGAAAAATAAAACCATGCAAGGGTCAGTGCCAGTGTTCAAAAGACTAATTTGAAACTTGTATGCTTTTCAAATATAAAATAGTCATATGAAGTTTGAAAAATCCGAAATTAAAAAAATTTATAGAACAAGGTATAAGGTGCAAATTTCATGAAGAAAACCTCATGAAATTTGTACTACATAAACCGGTACAAAATTGAAAAAACTGTGGGTATAAGTGACCTGAACCTGTAAAAAGCAACGTCCCCAGGTTTCGTCCACAATTCATGTCATTCAACCTCGAACACACATAAATCTCACCGACTAGCGCCTCAACAACACATTCACGAACTCAATAAACCATAGAATCAACAATGCTAGATACGTCCGTCTTCCGAAATCGTCGATTAACACGAACATATATGAAATCAACGGAAAACCACGGAAATCCAAGGAATTCAACCTCACTGAGTAACAATCAACCTATATAGCACAGAATGGAGGACAATCTATTTGCCTCGAGTCCTAAGTGTGTTGTTGCGGCTAGACAGGGTCAGAAAATCCCGATTCATGGCCTGTTCTCTAACGGTCCGAGTCAGGTTGAGGCGACAACACGGGCGACACGAGCAGCTGGTTGGACGAGGGTGCGTTGGCTGGCGAGTTTGAATGGACAGTGAGGCTCGGTGTTGCGCAAGCAGGGTGTGCGAACAGAGAGGGTGGTGCAGCGGTGATTGAGGAAGAAGAAGACGTAGAGGTTGAGTAGAGGTTCAGGCCGTGTAAATGGATCGGAAGGAGGAGCGACTGCCTTCTTTATACTTCGGCTCCCTTCTTGGGAGAATTACCAAAAAAGTCCTAAATCTATTGTAATTGTGCAGATTCAGTCCTAATTTTTTTTTTTTTTTTTTTTTTTTGCCAATTTAGTCCTAAACCTTTTATAGTTGTGCCAATTCAGTCCATCCGGCCAAAATTGGCCGGCCGACGCTGACGTGGATGCCGGCCGTTCGACGAACGCTGACGTAGCATTTTTTAAATATAATTTTTTATTTTTTCGAATTTTAAATATTCTTTAGAATTTTTAATTTTTTTTTTCCATCTTCTCCTTCCCGGCCGGCCATTGGAGAGAAAGAGAGAGGTTGCTTGCTGAGAGAAACTGGAGACAAACGAGAGGATGATGATTTCTGGCCGAGGAGACCTTTGGGGGTGAGAAGCTGGTGAGAGTAGAACATTCTTCTTGCTTGCACCGCCTGGAACTTTCACAGAAGAGGGAAAGCTTGAAGGAAATATAGGGAGCGCTCACTGATGGAAAGCAAAGGGGGCTCACTGGTTTTGGGAATCGCAGAAGGCTGCATCAAAACGTTCTGGGGTTCTTTGGAAGCTCTCCTCACACAGAGACGGGGTGGGGCATCATTTCTTTCTTGGCTGAAACCATATCGCAAGGGGAGAGAGGAACGCTTTGAGGAAGAAGAGATTTCAGAGGAGAAGGGAGAGGCGAAAGGAAAGAAAGAGAGCGGGGGCTTTTCTTTTTCTGGGAGCGCCGCTCCTTCTCCTCAGATAGACTCGACCAAGCCACCTCGACCATCTCCATCCTTCTTCCCATCTCTCACCACTCTCAGTGCGGCCGCCCCGAAGAACGTTCTCTCGGGTTCAATCCTCGGCCGTAAATCCTCCTCTCCGCCGGAAATCTTCCCCCCACCGGCGTGCCATGTGGTTCAAGGCCACCCTAGTCAGTTCGTCTCTGTGATTTGTAGTTCACTGGTGATTATATGCTTGCTAGAAAGCCAAGCATGGAAGAAATTAATCTCATGTAAAGATTTTCCGTTGATTGTTGCGATTGCCAGAGTAAGCGTCCGGAGTTGGTGACCGTCGATTGGAGCAGGTGACCGCCAGTTGGTGTTGGTTTGGTGGCGATGTGTATGCTGGATACTACGCATATAGAGGTTGATTTGTCACCAAAAATTTTGGTTCGATTAAGTTGCAGAAGGAATAGAGAGATTCGGGGAAGAAGGTGGCGCAAGGTTGAAGAAGAAGGTGCAGGGCAAAAAGACAAAACAAGGAAGAAGACAAAGGGGAAAGAATAAAGAAATTAAGAAAATCATTTAAAAAAGAATTAAAAAATTCAAAAAAATATTTAAAAATTAAAAAAAAATTAAAAAATACCACGTCAGCGTTCGCTGGATGGCTGGTGTCCACGTCAACACCGGCCGGTCAATTTTGGCCGGATGGACTGAATTGGTACAATTATAAAAGGTTTAGGACTAAATCGGCCTAAATAAAAAGTTTAGGACTGAATTGGCACAATTGCAATAGGTTTAGGATTTTTTTGGTAATTCTCCCCTCCCTTCTCCTTCCACCGCTTGAGCTGGTCATCCCTCTTCTTGCGATCGTTCGCTTGACTCGGCAGCGGCCAGTTGCGACAGCTGGGAAGGATGTGGCGTCGCAAGGTGAGGACGAGAGGCTGTGGTTCGCGCGGCAAGGTGGCCTCACACGGTGACGTGTTGCTGACCTAGCGCCAAGTGGTGAGGTGGTGTCACTTGGAGGGCTGAGAATCTGAGATGGCACGGTGGTGCTAGCGTGTTGCTGAAGGAAAGCTAGATGGTGATGACGAGGCGATAAGGTGTTGTGGTGATGACTAGACGGCGCGGCTAATGTGACACTGCTTGCGGCTGTGCGGTAAGGGGCACGGTTGGAAGGGAGAGGCCACGGCATCGGATTGCAAACGTTAGCATTTTCAACGTTCAAGTTTCGTATGCGTTCGAGCATTGAACTTGTTCAATATGCCCTTAGCTTAACTTGAAAGCTTAGGCTCGATTGACTAAAGCATTTACCAACTTTGGTTATCAATGTGCCCTTATACAACACACATTTACTTATCATCGATCGAATGGCTAAGTCTTCCAAGACCATGATTATGGTGTCACAACATATGAGTCTTAGTCCTTGTTTTTCATGAGTCTTCTGCAAAAGACTCATAATGCGCGAGTCTTGATCCTTTGCTTTATGAGTCTTCCGCATCATGCCAAGATTACAATTGTGACTGGAATGGATATGTTTCAATCCTCTAATAAGCATGCGATAACCATGTTGGGTGTCCTAAATGTATGCAATAATCTAAAAGTACCACTTATCTATAAATACCCAAACCTAACATCACGAAATTAAAAGAGTTGACAATCTCGCAATCTTATCAATTAAATAAGAGTCGACCTTAAAACTAAGTAAAATACTACGACAATTATCAATCGGCAAACGTCACCTAATGCTAACAAATCGCTCACCCAAAATAATTACACAAATCGAAATGCGACGTGAAATCGTCATTGAAACTCTAAACCCTAAAATTTTGCTTCGACTAAATCATTGTGCAAAAACAACTCACGTCAAAACTCATGGCTCTATGACACAAAAATCACAATTTCCATAAAGTTCAAGCTCCACAACTCAAAAACGGATTACATGGCTCAAATTTCCCAAAATTTTGAATTTAAGCACTAAATCCAAAAACTACTTTGATCAGATGAACTAGGGGCACGAGTACTTACCCGAACGTTATGATAGGTGGTTGAGTTGGCTCGGCAAGGTGTCCGTGACTTGTACGGACAAAGCCCTTTCTCTTTTCTCTTTTTCCCCTTCTTCTTTCCCCTTCTTTTCCGAAAGCACTCGGTCTCTCCCTCACAAACTAAGCGTCCACTTCCTCTTTTTGCTTTCATTTGTTGACTTTTCAAACTTCTTTCCTTTCTTTTATTGTTTTAAAGTGGGTCTCGCCACCTTATTTTTCGACCTAGTCAAAATCTCAAATATTAAAATATGAGTATCAGTCCTTTGCTTTGCGAGTATTCTGGGGAAGAAAGCCAGCATTATGCATCTGCTGAGCATGTCCTACGCAGCACAGGCCAATGCCTCGGAAGTTTCAGGCCTACGTTGTGTAGCTCGAGGCCGAAGTTGTGCGACGTTCTGCTTACGCTGCGACGTCTCACGGGCATCAACGAAGCCTCTGCTTCCAGGGTTGCCACGGTACTTCGGAGCGCCATAAGGGTACTGCCCCCTTTTCCCAAAAGGATAGAGGGCGAAAGGCATGCACGAAGACAAAATTCCAAGGCATTCAAATTTTAGCTCGTCAGGTCAGATTTAGAGTCAGTTGCCTAGGCCCGTTCATTGAGAAGACATAAGCTGGGTAAGCTGGGCGGGCCGTACCTATATCTAAATTTGGGCTGAAATCTAAGAAGGGAAGACTTCCGGGTAGGCTTCACGCCGTTTTCCTACTGTGCTTCGTCACTCTCTCCGTCCCCGAACTTACAAAACTGCGAGCGAATACTTCAGGGTTTTCTCAGTCGACTATCGCAGAGAGAGATAGCGAGCGAGCGAGAGAGCGAATCGAGAGAGAGGGGAATCAAAGCCGAGAGCTGGTGGAAGTTAACTGGGGCGGAGCGACGCGAAATCAATGGCTCGAGAGTGCGTTTGGTTCAAAGATTTGGAAAGCCGTTGGAAAAACGCAAAGCGGTTTAGCTTTAAAGCCTCGAGGGAAATGCAAAGATTTTGGTAAATTCTGCTTTGAAAAACAACTTTGAGACGAATCTTTGTTTGGTAGAAAACACATTTACAAAGCCCATTTGGTGATTTATCTAAATATTTTAATTTTTATTTGTTCAAAATTAAAAAATAATGTTTGCGACTTTTTTTAATTTATATTTGACAATCATGTTAAAGATATTGTGTAAACAATTTTATTTATATTAAAATTTCTTTTTTTTTTTGCTAAAAATATCAAATGGAAAAAAATTACATACTCTCTTTCTAAATTACAAGAAGAATATTTTAATTACAATAAAAATATAATAACATATGTTTTAAAGAAAGAAGCTCATTATTCTTAAAACCATAGAATTGCTTCGTATCGTTGAGGTATAAACTTATTATGCAAAAACAAAGAAGGTTGAAGATATTGATTTACATCTAAACTATGAGCATCACTACATTTTGCATCGGATGCTTTCGAGAAACCCCAATTGAATGAATAGTTGGCAAAATGAGTTAATGTTTTGATCCTCAGTGCCGTAACATGACCCCAGGTTTTCCCTAAGTAACTCTAGCAAAAACCTTTGGAAATTGGATTTGCCATGGTTATCGTGGATCCTTTTGGCCTGTTCTTTTGCTTAGCATGCTAAATCCAGACGTGCGACAAAGTGATTGAATTAATTTGCAATCTTACTCATCTGCAATGGGAGCCTCAACTGTCAATTTGCGCAAGGAACAATCTAAGACAAAGTGAAATCATACACAGGAGTAGAGTAACTCAAAAACCGCACTAAACCACATTATTATGATCCATACTTAACTCTGGAATCTTAAATACAAATCCAAAGCTCAACTCATAAGGAAAATAAGGGCAAGCAAAGCTATTCTCTGCACTGAGCAAGGAGCAGGTGCAATAATTGACACAGGGCTTTCATTCCTCCTGGACTTGCAGACTACTCTGCCTCCATGGACGAGGACAGGGACTTTCTGGTGAACCGGGTTGAGCCGCAGAAGTAGAGCGCTCTTGTTGAGGATGTTTTCTTCGATGCAGTTGTAGGTTATGCCCTTGAGCTTCACTACCCTCCGCACGAACGCACGAAGGGGCTGACCCAGAGCCCCAAAAGCTCTACTTCCTGTGGATTTGCCATTCGAGCGTCCCAGGAGAAGACTGGTTTTTCCGTGAGCTACAAACTTGACAAACCACAGGCCCTTCCGAAAAATCATACAGCATCCCATACCCAATCTAATGCCTTCCAAATCATAAACTCTTACCCATGAACATCATCAGAGATCTTAAGAAAATCGTGCATAAGCACTCACTGACAAACCGCAACCAAAGAGGCTGACCACGGTCACGGTCCTCCAATGCTCTCCGCACACCAGACTACCCTCGCCGACGCCGCCAGTCACCGAATTCACGAAGTTCCACTGCAGCAGCCGAGTCAAAACTCCCATTCCATCTCTCTGCTGCGCGGACCCGCTCGTCTTACTCATCTTCACGGCCTTCAGCGGCTCCCTCCTCTTGACCACCCTAATGTCGACACCCACATTCTCATCCTCTCCTCGGCAGCTCAACTCCACTGCCACGGTATCCAGTGGCGCCGGCATCGCGACCATCAGCTGCGATTGCAACCTCAGCACCACCTGATCCTCGTCGTCGCCCGCCGTCCAGTCGAGCTCGATCCTCCCGGGCCCCTGCCTCCTGATCCCGCGGCGACATTGACCCCAGCGACGACCCCGACCCCGATCCCGACGACGCTGTCGACGAGACCGACGCGCGCGTCGGATCCTCGACGCCGGCGTGGCCCGGATCCTCCCCGGCGCCGTACGCGAGCGCGAGGTGGAAGCTCTCGGACGTCTGGTTCCATCCCACCCAAGACATTCCTGATCGGGGATCCGCCAGCCTCGCGCGCCGCTCACCGGCCTCTCGGTCGATCGATCGCGGCGGTCGTCGTCGTCGGCGGCGGCGGATCGGAGGACGGCAGTCGAGCTCGTAGTCGTCACGATGGAGAGAGCGATGGGGAAGGGTGCGGAGCGTGGGGGAGGGTGTGGAGAGAACGCCAGGGTTTTAGTTCTCAAAATGGACAAAATTGGTTTTCCAATAAAATTTTGAGGTAAAATAGTAACTTACTAACTTTCATTAAATGACCCTTCAAGATTCTCATGGTTGGCTTTCACCCGAAAGCCCTTGAGAATAATTCCAAACACCCAAATTTTTTCTCCACGTGGGAACTTTAAATGTTCAACCAAACGCACTCTGAAGCATCTGTGGGTTCTCGTTGCCCCGCAACCCCAAGCCCTGAACATCAAGAAAATCGAGATGGCATCATAGTACGGGTTTTGTGCCGAATCTCAATGGGTGGTTGGTCGAGGACATTTTGGAGCTTTTCTGGGTTTTTTTCCTCTAGAAGCTTCTCTTTCCTCTCCCTCCAACATTGTCTGTTCATCTCTTCACAAACCCGCCTCCCTACATTACATTTTGTCTTCTTTCTCAAGGAAAATCGGTTTGCTGAGTCACTGTTTGAGCATTTTGATTCCACAGTGTGAGCAGTTTTTGCTTCTCTGTCGTGTGATAAAAGCGCGAAAGAACAGAGGGCTTTGAAGTGTTTATTCTAGTACTGTCCTTTTTCAGGATTCAGCAAGTCAAGCTCTATCTAATGCCCCTAAAACATGAACCTGAAATAACAGTAACTAATCAACTTAGAACATGTCACAGACCTACATTTCCAAACAAGGAACTGAGGAAACAGTAAAGCAATCAACTCTTTCTCTTCCTATGTTGCTCAATTTCTCCATCGCCTCTAGCGGAATCCCATTTTGTTGACTCTCTCTTTCAGCGAACGCAATCTTCTCACCACATCACTTATCTTCATTCTCTCTCGTGGCAGCTCTGCAGAGCAGGCAACACCAATTTCAAATATCATCACCAAGCACTCTTGAACATGAGCACTTACGCTTTTTTGATTGCTCAAAGTGTCTGCAATTGATGATTCTTCTGCCTCACAAAATCGGAGCTGCTGATCTGCTATCTCTGCCACCCTTTCTGGCAAAGCTGCTGCGCAGTAATCGTGAAGGTTCAAAGCATCCTTAAACATGTCATGGGTGGGTCTCTTTCCTGTAAAAATCTCCAGCAGCAGGACTCCGTAGCTATACATGTCGCCATCTTTGGACACTTCGCTTCCCATTCCATACTCTGCAGTTGAATTTTACTTGACACATGAGATGATATGGGCAAATCATCAGGACAAGGAATAGGATGCACGTATAGAGGCAAGGGAAAAAATTATTGAAGGGCAGCAATTAAGAAAACTGGTTGATAATGGCAAGTTATGCAGCACGTTAAGCATGATTTTTTGAAGTCAGATTTTCTATTCATACAACCTTGGTACTTTTACGAATAGAATGTACAATTGAATCAAATGGATGGCAAAAAAGTTGAACCGAACCGAACTACTCTGTTAAGTTACTATGGTTCTCTTAGTTTTGTAAGGCACAAGAAAGTTAGCTGAGATGAACGAGTCTAACCTGTCTGCATGACTAGTGGCGATGTTTTAGACAACAAATTCCCTACATGCATTATCAAGGAAAGAGCCTATAGGATGAGAATTAATATTGGATATATTGCAAGTATACATACCTGGAGGAGCATAGCCAATGGTTCCTCTAAGTCCAATTGAGCTTGTTTGACTCACTGGCAAATCACCAATGGTGTTTGGGAATATCCTAGCCAAGCCGAAGTCACCGACATGTCCATTCATTTGGGCATCTAGCAAAATGTTGCTCGGTTTGAGGTCACAATGAATTACCTCCATTTGGCACTGATGATGGAGATAATCCACTGCCCATGCTACGTCGAAAGCAATGTTTAGTCTCTGAACAAAAGTTAATCCATGCCTTGGCGTCCCATTTGGTGCAAGATACGGATGCAACCACTCCTCCAAGCTATCGTTTTCCATGAACTCGTAGACCAAAGCCTTAAACTCATTGCCCTGGAAATCGACACTGGAACAAGCTGTTAAAATCTTAACAAGGTTCCGATGCCTTATGTTTTTTAGGACTTCGCACTCTGCCGTGAAACTTTTGGATGCTCCTCGTTGCTTCAGGTTAAAAACCTTAACAGCCACTATTTTGTTTTCATCTGCTAGGTTCCCTTTATAGACGGAGCCGAAACCACCCATTCTGATCAAATTGCTAGAGCTGAACCCGTCTGTTGCTTTGACTAAGTCTTTGTAAGACACTTGCCGAAATCCCCCTATTGATGGAGTCTCTAGAGCAGCCTCACTTTTCTTCCTCCTCGGCCAATAAAACATCATCAGCAGCAACAAGAGAATCAGTGCCGCTACTATCCCACATGTAACTGCAATGATAACGTAAGGAGAGGTAGATGATCCGTGTTTCCACTTGCTCATCGAGCAACTTGGCAAATCTAGGATTGACATACCGCCACAGAGCTTATCGTTTCCTTCGAGTGAAGTCGCGCTCGTGTTCAAGAACACCCCTTTGCTTGGTACCTCACCCTCAAAATTGTTGAAAGATAGATTCAGGTACTGCAATTGAAATTTCTCCAAGAATATCGGAACAGGGCCGGAGAAATTATTACTTGAGAGATCTATGTATTGAAGACCATTCAAGGAACTCAAGAATGATGAGATATTCCCTTCAAATAGATTATTTTGCATGTGAAGCTCCATCAAGCTAGTGCATCTACCGAGGCTACTAGGGATTTTTCCCGATAGTTTATTGCCATGTACATCTAATATGGCTAAGTTGTTCAATTTACCGATTTCTTCTGTTAAGGAACCACTCAATTGGTTTTTGGATATATCAAAATAGATAGATAGGGAAGAGATAGTGAAAGCTTGAAATGGTATAATTCCACTCAGATCATTCTGCGAAAGGTCAATCCCTAACAACTTTTGGCATCTCCCAATACTCAAAGGAATCCTCCCTTGTAAATTGTTCCCATTCAAGGAGAGTTCGATTAGCTCCGTCAAGTTCCCTATCGTGGAAGGAATATTCCCAGTGAGTTTATTCATATGAGCACCAAACCGCTTCAGCTTGATGAGATTTCCAATGGTATTAGGAATACTGCCCGTGAAGTCGTTATTGTCTATGCGCAACCGTTCTAGGCCACGCAAGTTTCCAATGCTTGGAGGGATATTTCCAAACAATCGATTCATCTCGAATGACATTACACTCAAATGGGAAGATAAGTTGCCTATGGATTTAGGCAAAGTACCTTCGAAATTGTTGCCACCGATTGCCAGGAGCTCCAGGCTAGTAGAATTGATCGATTCAAAGAATTTCAGGTCAAGTTGCGCTCCGCTACCTAGGTAGTTGGCCGAAGTACTTATCCTCTTAAGCTGATTTAGCTTTTCCATGGTAGGCACGTTTCCAGAAAATTTATTTAACGGGATTACTAGGTTCATTAAGTTAGTGGCATTTGAAATGGAAGCAGGAATTGGCCCAGTAAATTGATTGTCCGCGACACTTAACTCAACAAGATTACGAAGAGTGATACCTAAATCTGAAGGAAGACTCCCTTCAAGTTGGTTTTGGGGAAAATGAAAGGTATGAAGGGAAGATATGTTGAAGATGGAGGAAGGGAGAGTGCCAGAGAGTCCATTAAAACCAAAATAAAGATCCTCCAAATTTTGCAAACGGCCTAATGAGGCCGGAACTCTTCCCACAAAGTCATTACACAATGCCGAGATACCCTCCAGAGATGTGAGGTTCCCGAAGAATTTCGGGATGTTTCCAGAGAGATTGTTCCAATGTATACATAATACCATTAGCTTCGATAAAGAAGCAATTGATATCGGAACTTTACCAACTAGCATATTATAGCCCAATCTCAAAGCTTCAAGATTAATACAACCTGAGATGTTGGCAGGAATTTGATCGGAGAATGTGTTGTTCTCTAGGTTTAAGTATTTGAGTCTATACAACTTACCGATCTCTGGGGGGATTTCGCCAACAAAAGTGTTGTTTTTGATGCACAATTTCTGGAGAAAGGTAAGGTTTCCAATAAAAGGAGATAGCGACCCTACGAGATTCATAGATGAAAGCATCAAATGGATTACCCTCGGATGCCGACGGCCACATGTGATCCCGTGCCACTGGCAAAAATGGATAGAGTCATTCCACGTCCTGAAGACCCCGAATGGATCGCCGGATATCTTATCCTTGAATTGGAGCAATGCATCTCGGTCGGTTTTGTTGGTTGTAGGAATCAAGATTGCTCTACAATAAGGCATTGGCACCACCAATGTAAGGAAAGAAAGTAGATAGAGAGAAGTGATTGAGAAGGACATGAAAGAACTCATGCTTGCAAGTTTTTTGGTCCCTCACACCGAAAACTGTCTATCAAGAAATGGATGGAGTTCTTGCCATAGCCCCCAGCTGCTAGATGTTTATTAAAAACATGGTCGTCCCACTTAGAATCCTACTCTTGGCATGATGAGCGGAAGACTCATAAAGTAATCTTACTCTCGACATGATGAGCGGAAGACTCATAAAGTAATCTTACTCTTGACATGATAAGCGGAAGACTCATAAAGCAAAGGAGTAAGATTATGACTGGGATGGCTATGTTTTAGTTCTTTTGATAAGCATGATAAAGTCCTTTGCTTTATGAGTCTTCCGCTCATCATGCCGAGAGCAGGATTACAACTAGGATGGCTATGTTTTAAGTTCTTCTAATAAGAATGCGATGGCCATGTTGGGTGTCCTAAATGTATGCAATAGTCTAAAAGCACCACTCACCTAGAAATATCCAAACCTAACAATGCGTAACTAAACGAGCCGATGATCTTGCAATTCTATCAATTAAACGAGAATCAACCTTAAAACCAAGTAAACTACTACAACTACGAATCGGCTAAACGTTACCTAAATGCTAACAAAACGACTCATATGTGCTAACAAATCGCTCACCCGAAATGATTACACAAACCTAAATAGGACATGAAACTTGACCTCAAAACCTTAAAATTTTGCTCCGACTAAACCGTTGCGCCAAAACGACTCACGTCAAAACTCATAGCTCCATGACACCAAAAACCATCATTTCCATGAAGTCCCAAAGCTCCACAACTCAAAAACGGATTACATGGCTCAAATTTCCCAAAGTTTCGAATTTAAGCACCAATTTTGGAAACTACTCCGATCAGATGAACAAGGGGAGCAAGCACTTACCGGACATTGCGATACGCAGTAGAGTCAGGCTCGGTGAGGTGTCCGTAACTTGTATGCACAAAGCTTTTTCTCTTCTATCTTTTTCTTTATCTTTCCACTTCTTTCTTTTCCTTTCTCTTCTTCTTCCTTCTTTTCCTGAAAGCCCTCGATCCCTCCCTCTTAAGCTCAGCGTCCACTTCCTCTTTTGCTTTCTTTTGTTGACTTTTCAAATTTCTTTTTTTCTTTTATGCTTTAAAGTGGGTCCCACCACCTTATTTTTTGACCTAGTCAAAATCTCAAATATTAAAATATGAGTCTTAGTCTCTTGCTTTGCGAGTCTTCAGAAGACTCAAAAAGCGTATGAGTCCCAGTCCTTTACTTTACGAGTTTTCCACGTCATGCCAAGAGTAGGATTGTGAGTGGGATGACCATATTTCAGTCCTCTGGTAAGCATGTGATAACCATGTTGAGTGTCTTAAAAGTCGCAATGAACTGGAGGAGCGTTTGGTTGAAGTGCACGTGATTTTTCTATTGCTTTGATTCACGAATCTTTCATAAATCTCTTGGCCCAAAAAAAGTATTGATAGCAAGTCTTGGGCACCAAAAACATTGGTTGGTAATAAGAAAAAAAAAACTAAGGGCTAATATCACGAAAAGCCTCAAACTAGTACACCTATGACAAATTTATTCAAAACTAATTTTTTGACCATAAAAAACCCTAAACCAGTACATTAGTGACAAATTTACCCTCTATTGTGAAATATACTCTCAGTATCAGATGTTGGGCAATTTTTGCAAAGAGTTCTGTAGACATAATATTTGCTATTTTTCCATAATTTTGCACCTCCAGCATTCCCCCTCTTACCTGGTTCCTGCTTTTCCTTGAACTCTTTGTGGGCATTTTGTCACTCCACTGGTTCACTTAGTTCCATGTATCCATTAACCAGGTGCTTTGGTCTGTAGCAGCAAATTCATTCCTAGTCATAGCAATGGTTGCTAGTACCTTCGTGTGCCTTGTCCATCTTGCGATGGGCTTGTTCATACTTGTTTTGCTTCATGCTTTCTGCTGTCATAGTGGCCTATGCAGGTGTGTAATTTGTTCTGACATGTCCTTCACATGTTGGAAGATATCAGCACACAAATAAGAATGTCTAAAGCAAAAGCAAAGAGACTTAATGTGCGACATCATGAAATTTGATCCCGTTTCGATAAAGTGAAATGAACATTTCGTCGATGTACCTATAGTCCTTTTCTCCGAGCGTGATCACTCACGAGTTAACTAACCTATTGGGTGAAGCCGTTAAGGGATGTATCCGCGGAAAAAATCCCTAAAAGTTACTAAATTGGTTGGATTGGACAAAAATCACGTTCGATTGATTCTAACCATGAAATTTAAATTGGTTTCGGGAATCGAATATTCGAGCGTGTCACAATTCATTTTTAGGACCGTCTTATCGTCCGTCAAATTATTGATGAGTCTGAAATTTGAAGAAAGAAATTATTGGAGGAAAAATCGAAGACCAAAAGAAAATAGAAATGGAAAAGGAAAGAGAAAAAGGAATATAAGAATAATGTTATTATTTTATTCCTTTTTCTTCTTTTCCCTCTCTCTCTCTCCTCTCTCCTCTCCCCTCCCCCTCGTGCGATTTGCCCCCTCTGCCGAATGCCTTGCTGTTTTTCACTTTCCCTCCTTCACTTTTCACCTTTTGACTTTTCAACACTTATCCTTTATCTTCTCTCTCTCTCTTACCTCTCATCTCTCCTTCTCTCTCGCTCGACACGCTCTTCCTCCCCCTCTCTGTTCGTGCGAAGCCAGTGGACGGAAGCAGCAGCCAGCCGCCCGTCGCCGCCGCACCGGAGCCGGATCGCCCGCGCGCCCGCCGCTCGCCGCCGTCCGCACCGCCCGCGCACGCCGCGTGTTCCGCCGGCCGTCCCTCGCGCCCAGGCGTGCTCCCTCGCGCGATCCAGCTCTGCTCAGCCCCTGTTCCGCCCTTGTCCGGCCACCTCCGGCCGCCGTTCGACCCCGCCGGACCCCCGGCGTCCCCCTCACCTTCCGCCGGCCTCCCCTCGCCGTCTTGGCCACCGGAGCAGCTCCGGCCAGCCCAACTCAGCAAGTTGCCGAGTGGGTATCCAGCCCGTTCGTGGGCCGTTTTGGGCCGTTTCCGGGCCCCGAACCCAAGCCGTGCTTTGGGAAGAATCGTTCCTCGCGTCGCCCTCGTCGGATTGATCCGATTTGCGCGCGATTTGATGAGTAATCTCACTAATCCGGATTAGTTGGCTAATTATGCTTAAAGTTTGTTTAGTTTTAATTAATTATGTTTAAGTTGTTAGATTAGAATAAATTAACAATTATTAGTCAATTGTGATGTAAATTAGACAAATTGATTGTGCAATTAGCAAGTAGACGTAGTCTACTATTTATTGAAAGCATTTCGGGATTTTTCCCGACCCTTAGTGGGCTTCTGATTAGGCTTTTCGGGCCTAAGTGGAATTTTTGATATTTAAATATTATTTTTCGGAATTAAATTAATTAATTAATTAATTTCCAAAAATTCAATTGAGATGACTAGTGACCGGAATATTATGCTGATGACCGTGGTGACTCGTTTATTTAATCGGGCTTTATTTTGAGTTAAATTGAATTTTCAATATTAATTATTTAATTTTCAAAATTAATTAATTATTTATTTATTTTCCAAAAATTCAATCTGGGATGGCCCGTGACCGGAATATTATGCTGATGATCGTGGTGAAGTCCGTTTATTTAATTGGGCCTTATTTTGAGCTAAATGGAATTTTTAATATTTATTAATTAATTTTCGAAATCAATTAATTAATTAATTATTTTTGGGAAATTAAGATTGAGATGGCCGGCGACCGAAATCTCGTGCTGATTGTCGTGGCGCAATCCATTTATTTATTTGAGCTTTGAATTGTGCCAAATTGAATTGAATGTGGAATTTAGGATATATTCCTAAATTGTTGTGGTTAATTATTTCAATGAGAAATCGTTGAGTATTGATTGTCGATATCGAAAGTGGTCGAGTGGGACCGTAAAGCCATTGAATATCGAAAGTGGTCGAGTGGGACCGTAAAGCAATTGAATATCGAAAGTGGTCGAGTGGGATCGTAAAGCCATTGAATTTCGAAAGTGGTCGAGTGGGACCGTAAAGCCATTGAATATCGAAAGTGGTCGAGTGGGACCGTAAAGCCATTAAATATCGAATGTTGTCGAGTGGGATTGTGTCTTCCACCTTTGCTTAAGATGTGATTTGAGGATCGTGATTCGTAATTGGGGATTGAGATGGAATAATCGAATCGACCTAGAAATGGTCTGACTGACATGTAATCGACTAAGTCGATTGAACTGTGATTTGACTGATTGTGCATGGAGATATATGAAGTAGCTGTATATAACCTTGAATTGCAGGTTGAGACTGATGCCAAGGTACGTCTTCTGCCCTGTGCGTGTATAGGCAGCCTATAGTATAATAGTTTACTAATCGGACCTTAGTGGGGTAGAACTCGCTGAGACATAGTCTCATCCCGGTTTGGGAAAACATTTCAGGATCCGATGAGAAGCTGAAGAGGAGGAGTCTGAGAATGAGAACTTGGAGGTGAAACCTGAGGAGAAGGATTTTGGAAGAAGAAGATAATCCCGAGAGGGGCCTTGAGTACGGCCCGGATGGACTGAGAGTCTATCTTCTTTTGAGAATTCCATTTTGAAGTGAATAGTTATGAAGTGGTTTCTGTTTTGTATAAAAGTTTGGTTATAATTTTCAATATGAAAAATATGGCTCTGCTTTTCTATCCCATTGTTTTATTGTCTGGGGATTTATAACTGCTTCCGCATGTGCATTATAATTGAAAGGGTCGGCGATACATTGTCCTGAGATATCGCATTTTAAAATTGGCCAAGTAGAAGGATGTGTGCGTGCCCGAGGATCGGGGCGTGACACTTAATTGTGGAATGTTCTTTATTGGTATTACTGCACTTAAGATATTATCATTGCAAAAATTCCCTTCTCTGTACACGTGGGAGAACTTACCATGGGTCCTTTGTATGATGACATTTCATAAATAGCTAGTTTCAACTACCCAAGTGGAGCTATGTATGTAACATTTACAAACGTTATCTGTAATTTTCAGCGTTGCCTTTGTAGAATATCAGTATGCAGAGTGATATAATTACACTGCATTTACGGTTCAATTCATGAAGTAATTTAACGTGTAGTGTGCAAGAAGATAATATTTGCTAAATGTAATGAAAAGGGCCTTGCGTACTTCAATATGGAGCTAACTTGAGAACAAGTCCACGGAATTTATGTAATCCAAAAATTAAGGAGCAATTTAATGAAGACAGCCCGGTGTTGCATCATTGCATGATACTTTTGTCCTTGAACATGCCTGTTTTCTTTTCTATTATTTAAAGGGGGAAAAAGCAGTTGTTCTGCTTGCTAATCCATGCATAGAAGTACAGCAGCGCCTGTCGAGTTCTCACCAAGGAAAGTTAGTATAGTCCCATAATTGGCTTTTTAGTCGTCCTACAGCTCTGAGTAGTACATAATGCCGATTATCAGTTCACATACATGGTCTAGCATTACACATACATGGTCTACAACGAAATGTAGCATTATATTCATTTTCTTTTGTCTCATTGTGGCAAGTCAAAGAGTTGCTCCATTGTTTCTGCAACAACGTTTTCATGGCTTCATTTCGAGGTCATACACAAAGGATGGGCTTTTCAGAATATAAAAAGGTTGTCAGTGAAAGGCCTTCCCATTTTTCTGTTGATTCTGATCATAAAATGTGGCATTCCTTTTTGGGAGACAACTACTTTAGTAGTCCGGAATCGGCCAGCAGTTTTGCAGACACGCAAGTAGACATCTTCCATCACCGGCATGGCTCGCTGATGTTACATCTTCTGGCGGCACTCATGTTTGTCCCATCACTTGCAGCCTGGTGGTATGTATATATACAATCCCTTTAAAGATTTTAAAAACACTATAATGCTTCGGTATCTTGGTTCATGCTTTGACATTTTCATACAGAGGATCGGGACGGGTCAGAGCTTTCCATGGTTGCTTGATTCAGTTCTTTGCATCTGCGTCATCCTTCATGGTATTTGCAATGAAGCCCGACTCGGCCTTCTTTTTTTCCCTCATCAAGCATCCTCGGCATGGAATTGAAAATCTATTATATCTACCAGTTTGCTGGGGTTTATTCTTTTCTCTCTGGTCTGGCCTTGGCTCCTCACAGAGTTCTCTACGCACCGGCCATGGTAGGATTTCTTTCATCGGTGTTGAATGTCTTACAAAAGAGAAGCAGAGAAAAAGGAGAAGCACACGTAAAAAGGAGAAAGCATTCTAACAGACACTGAGAAAATGTCAACTAAAGCTGTAAGCTTCACAGTTTCTCATGGTATGTGTGAATAACCATGAATTTTACAGGGGAAGGCTTAATTTACTGCACCTTGTTGAATGTAATATCTTCTGTGAGAAAGAGGTCAGTAGAAAGAAGTCATTCTTCAGCCTTTGCCTATTGGTACTCCTCTAAATGTTGTGTGTATGTATTGCTTGTATAATACTATTGAAGAGGTCAACAAAGATGGGATCATTGTCAACTTTTGCCAATGAAAACGTTGAAGCACTGTCTTCTGGGCATCTGCAACTAAAGTCAGATGGAACTTGAAGGTAAAATATCATGTGGTGCGGCGTGGATTAGGTAAACAAATCTCAGCCCTGATTTTAAGAACACATAAGCCCTCCACCGAGTATGTTTCAATCAGTTAATTTTTTTTTCCTTCCTGTTTATATAGAAGTGCATTGAGAGGACTCAGAATCTTAGACAACTGTCTAAGTCTCCAGTATCAGCCTCCACCAGCTTCTCTCAAATGCCTCCTTTCTATCCCTGCGACATCCCTCTCTCTCTCTCTCTCTCTCTCTCTCTCTTAAAATGACTCTGTCTTGGTAGTGGAGAGAGATGGGGATGAGTTGGTTGAAGTGGTCAAAACGAAGTTCTTCCCCCGAGTAAACACCGTCAGTGATGATGGTTGAAGTGGTCAAAAGGCTGTTTAACTTCCCCTTTGAATCTGAGAGGAAAGAATTACCCAGCCTCGTATCGAAGTCCAAAGAAGAAAGGTAGAAGTGTAATCGAGTCA
Source organism: Eucalyptus grandis (assembly GCF_016545825.1). Classification (NCBI taxonomy): domain Eukaryota; kingdom Viridiplantae; phylum Streptophyta; class Magnoliopsida; order Myrtales; family Myrtaceae; genus Eucalyptus; species Eucalyptus grandis. Next base: position 42,825,130 of record NC_052612.1, on the reverse strand, counting down.
TCTTCCGGTTCTATATAGACAAACAATGAAGTTTTCACAGAGGAGGGACTAATACTGAATGGTTCACAATGATTGCACGATTCCCATGTCGTCCATGAAGTCCAAATGTTTGGTACCTATTGTTTAACATCAGCTGAAATTCTGTCATTTGTGCTTTTCTCCTTTCATCCGAACGGAAGTAAACAAAAGAGAGAGAGAATATATAGAGATTTGAATTTATTAAGATGTGAGAAGCCCGAAAAACAAATCCAACATATGTAACGCACACAAAGGAAGCACCGAACCCCATAATCTCTTCACTATTTCTACACATAGGAATGGAATACAACAACACAAAGGTCAAATCTGAGAAATCGTACATGCCGAGGAAAAATTTAGTGGTGGTAAGAAGAGAGCATGATCGGTAGGAGCGCAGCCAAGCAGGCGACGAATGCGATGCCAAAGAAGGAAGGAGTGAAGCAGCATCAGAACTTCCCCCCGGAGCTGGGGCAGGCACGTGCGTGGATGGCGCCGGTGAGTGGACGACGGGCGAGGCCGCTAGCTCATGGTTGTGCACGTGAGGGGACGGTGCAGGCGAGTGGCCCTTGTGGGAATCTGCTCGAGTGCCGCTCGCCAATGCCATCACCAGGAGGATCATGCAAAGCGAAGCAGACCTTAGCGCCATTGGTGAGACTGAGAGAGCAGGCAGACTTGCACACAAACTTCCTCTCGTCTGTCTGGTCTTGTGGAACTTGACAGCTTTTTAAAGGCTTGAGAGTGCTAGTCGAGGTCCCAACCTGGGTAGTTCTTTGCATAGCTGGTTCAACTTTCCAAGCTGAGGTCTCAATAGGCGACCCATGAAGTCTCTGCTATGTATTAAAATAAATAAATAAAAAAAGAACGTCTGATAAGTAGTCATATGAAGATTATTGGAAGATCCCCCTTCATTTTACCATGAGTTTCATCTAGGCTTAGTCTCATAGACTAAATCAACCATATGACATATGCTTTAAATCAATTAGTGTTCACGTTGCAGCACATCGAGAGTACATGACGTATGACATGAGCCTGGTAATCTTTCTCATTCCAATTGACTTGGTTCGCTACATTATCTGTAAACTACTTCTACACCGAAACTCTCTGTTTACCGCCATCAATACTCATCCTGAATGGCACCGGTAGACACGGTTGAATTAGACAAGCCATGATGGGTACTCAAACCTGTCGAGTATATTACTCGAGTTTGAAAAGGGTACAGTTTTTAACCGAGGAATGAGTCGTTAGTCCGTCATAGGCATCTCTGTCCAGTAAAGTTCCATGAACAATAGTTGCAGCATATAGAAATGATATCTCAGTTTTGATCCTGTACTTGGACATATAGAAAATGAGAGAGGAGTCGGTACTTCAACAAACCACAAGTTGGATCAGAACATGGGAGTTGAAGAGCTGTACTTGTTGCGATAGGGCGAGCGATCAAACAATAATACAGACAGAGAAGAAAATAAATTAGACACCGGATTTACGTGATTTAGTCGTAAAGACCTACGTCCACGGGGAGAGTAACAACGAATTTCACTATAGATCAAGCGATAGAAGGAGATTACACACTCGAGTCACTCAAACACTCTCTCGGTGTTTTCCAAGCCCCAATTATACCCAACAACACATATAGTGTTTAGCCCCGAAATTCCTCAAAAAATAATCTCTCAATCTCACGAAGGAATTACACGCAAATCTTACCACAATATTTAAATCGGCTATAAACACTAATCTTTCTTGGATGTAATTCATGGACAAGAATGACAAAGAAAATCCCTTCCAAGCACTCGACGACAAGACGGCGCTTCAAGACCAATTCTTCATGATCAACAACAGAACACCAAGCACTCACGCGGCGCTTCAAGACAATTTGTGATCCACACCTACCACCCACGGCCACAAGTCTATATATAAGTGAAACCCTTATTATTTTGCTAACTTCTCATAGGATTTTGTTTCCTATCTTGCCCGATTTTATCTAAAACATATATCTGTATATTTTAAACAAAATCCAAATCCAAGTGAAAGTTGGACTTTCCTCTTTCAGTGGCCAAACTCTCCAACACAAATTTGAATTTTGAGAAGTTGATCTTCAGATCTTCTTTGCTCGATTTCGAATGTTTGCAATATATCCAATTCAGAATATTCGTAATTTCATATTGGGCTCAAACTCAAGACATATTTTAACAGTACTTATGCTAAGTCTCTCGAAAAATTAGTTTAATAATGCCTTAAATAATCAGGCAAAGGCGATAAACTATTGGATCTTTGCACTACTTGGCATATCATAACTTTAGTCGTCTGTAAATGATGTTAAAAGACTTTGGTATTGAGAGCAAATGCTTCCTTGAAACATGCACAGATCACCGGGACAATAATCTCATCAAAGTTGAGATTTCCTCAACTATAAAAATCATCTTTGATGCAGAATTTTCAAACTAGTGTAGACAAGACGAGGAAGATCGCTTGGAAGCACTTCCATTTTGAGCGATTTGGCATGGATGTCATGCGACTTTTGAGGAAGCCGGTGCGATGGTAAGAGTCATAAAAAGAAGAATGAAAAATCAGTAAGGTTATTTTTGTGACGACCCAGACCTGGGGCAGTACTGAGGGACGGACTAAGATCGCCTTGGCAGTACGCGGGCGAGGCTAAGGGCATTTCTCCTATCCCACATCGCTAAGGGGGAGTCCTTGGAGCCTTTATAAGGCTTGGGTCTCTTAATATGTGTGACGCGTTTTAAAACCGTGAGGGAAAAGACCGTGGCTGGGATGGTAGTTCGTCCGCGCTAGGGTGGGTGACCCAAAGCGGACAATATCACACAGTGGGGGCCTGGGTCCTTACAAATGGTATCGAGCCGACTCCGCAGGCGTGTGGAGCCACAGCGAGGGCGCTGTGCCTTAAGGGGGGCAGAATGTGATGACCCATACCTGGGGCAGTACGGAGGGACGGACTAAGATCGTCTCGGCAGTACGCGGGCAAGGCTAAGAGCATTTCTCCTGTCCCACATCACTTAGGGGAGAGTCTTGGGAGCCTTTATAAGACTTGGGTCCCTTAATATGTGTGAAGTGTTTTAAAACCGTGAGGGAAAAGACTGTGGCTGGGATGGCGGTTCATCCGCGCTAGGGCGGGTGACCCAAAGCGGACAATATTACACAGTGGGGCCCGGGTCCTTACAATTTTGATTGATGTGATTTGCGCGTTGTGGTCGATAAGATCACCATGGAAATCTCTCTCACGAGTTGCATTCCTATCGGACCAATTTCACTTTTTCCGAAGTCAGGTTCAGCTAAAAAAGGAATTGGAAACGTGGCCAGGTTACTCAAGAATTATGGTGGATTGCACTGTGGCTATGTGTTTAATCATGTGTCCGTGTATATGCGAACTTGGACGACACATTGTCAACAATAAATCATCTTAGGTCGAGCCAGGAGCGTAACCGGCCATCGTGGAGCAAGGTTTGCGAGCGACACTGAAGGCCATGGACCGCCGGATCTGGAGAGCCAACAACGTCGCCGGCATGTCATCGACCGTGGCGGCTCATCCGAGGTCAAGTGTCTGACTTTGGAGGAACAAGGAAGATGAAGCTAGGACAGAATAATTCCACGTCACAGAAGAAAATCCACGTCAGCAGCTAGGCTAACATGGCTTGGGGCAACGCACGAGGCAAAGATGAAATCGGTTATATAACGACGGAGACCCCAAGTTTGCATGGGACTGCGAGAGAGAGCGCCGCTGCTAATTGTATCCTCCCGCCAATTTCAACCGCCGTCATCTTCTTCTTCAACCTCTGCTCAAACACCTCTCTCTCTCTCTCTCTCTCTCTCTCTCTCTCTCTCTCTCCACAGAGACCTTCTCCTCTCCTCCCATGTCTCCCTCTCATAAAATGACCCTCCTCCTCCTGTTATAGCTGATACAATCAACTAATACTGTCACACCCCAAAACTACAAAGAATGGGGATGACACGGCCGTCCTTCCACACGAAAGATAGATAGATAGATATATATATATATATATATATATATATATATATATATCAAACCATATATACATATAAGATAGACCAACAGATTGGTTGCAATTCAGAGTTTCTATAATCCGCCAAAAAGAAATATACAATTAGAACTCAAACAATCCAACCACTAGTAAGGAATGTGCACCACTTACTTTGGCCATACCCAAAAATAAAACTCCCCAAAAGTTTCCCACCGACGGTGCTCTCGTTCTATTCGCTGCTAACCGAGGAACCTGAAAGATTAAAGGAGGAGTGGAATGAGCAACCACAGCTCAATGATAGAGCATATCTTCTAAGCAGATTGAACAACTACTATACATGTGTACAAAGTAATACCAAATTTCATAACGCCAACTCAATATATAAAATACATATCAAATCATATAAGAGTTATTTCTTATCATCAAAGCTTTATACTAATATGGAAAAACTCATTTAAATCACCATCAAAAGTCAAGTATCAATGGTTAAGTCCATTGAATAATCTCCATCAAATATTACATCAATGGTTCATCCATTGACTAATCTATTGCTCAATAACTAACCATGGTCACAACATAACGCCTGGTGACAAGGTGACCAAGATTCTCCCTTTGACAAGGTCTCCATCTACAAAGCCGATGGCTGGGCCCAAAAGGATATCCTAAACTTGGTATGCATACCCCAAAAACCCCTCATTGGGTTCAGTCATATTGAGTATAAATAACCATCTTCTAATACCGAAAATCCAATTCAGAAATCAATATCTTAAATCAAACAAATAACATTTGCAGCATAGCCCATCATCCATTTCATATCAATTTCTCAAATCATTATAAACCTTTCCATAAAACAATGGCAAAGCAATTTCATATATATATATATATATTTCTCCACTTACTTTGTATAACACAATTTTCAAATATTCATAATCAACCAAAGAGTAGCAATTGCTCGATCTAGCTTTTATGCAATAAAAATGCTCTCCTCAATTCAATGTATATACATATATACTTCAAGACATGAATTTTTCAAAACCAAAGAAGATATAGTACCACTCACCTCGTCGTCTATGACCAAACGACGAACGATACTCGTATCGTTGAACTCAAAGCCTTATCAAATAATCGAGGAATAATGTTAAAATCTAATAAAACTCTTATCTTAACTACTAAATGAATAACTTATGCCTTAACTCTAACAAAATGACTTCTACGCGCTAACAAATCGCATAACCAAGGTGATTGTTCAAGCCGTTCGCAACACGGAGTTTAAGTGCAAAACTTGATCACGCCTTAACTTTCTCCTCCGAACCCTGATCCAAACCTATTTATAGTCAATAGAGAGCCCTGGACACATATTATGAGAATCCCAACTTCACTGTCCCAAAGTCAAACCGAAAGGTGACAAAATACAGGCCCAAAGCTGCTGGACGCGTACTGTTCACTGCGCGCGGGAAACTTTAAAATTTTGTTTCTTGTTCAAATCATGATTCGTAAAATCTTACAGCTCCACAACACCCTAAACTATCATTCATACAAAAATACGCAGCTCAACGACTCCAAAATCGGACTTTGCCACTTGATTTTCCAACAATTATGAATTTGAGCCCTAAACCCAAAAATTACTTCAATTGGACGAACGAGGGGCCTGATCTCTTCTTGGGTGCTGCGTTATGGAGTTGAGTTGGCTTGGCGAGGCATCCGTGGCGTGCACATGCCAAAACCCCTTTTCTTTCTCCCCCTTTCTCTTATTCTTCTTCTTCTTCTTCTTCTTATTCTTTTTCTTTCCTTTCTGGTCGAGGGACTCTCAGCCTCTATTTAGCCGAGCCCTCTCCCCTCTCCTTTTTGCTTTATTGACTTTTCAAATTCGTTTTCTTTTTCTTCTTTTGGGGCCCACAAGCCTAATATTACATTCTACCCTCCTTAAAAAAAAATTTTGTCCTCGAAATTTACATATACTTCAATTATGAAACAAGTGAGGGTATTTGTGTCTTGCCTCATCCTCGAGTTCCCAAGTAGCCTCTCTCTCAGTGTGGTTTTGCCATTGTATTTTCACATAAGGAATAGTTTGTCGCCGTAATATCTGATCCTTTTTAACGACAATGCGAATAGGCTGCTCTTCATATGTCAAGTTCTCTCGTAATCTCAATGGAGTAAAGTCTAGCACATACTCAGGATTTGGTACATATTTCCGCAACAAAGAAACATGGAACACATTATGGACACCTGATAGCGCCGGTGGCAACGCCAATTTATAAGCGACTTCACCAATTTTCTCTAAGATCAAGAATGGTCCCATGTATCTTGGACTTAACTTCCCACGTGTGTCGAATCTCATCACACCCTTCGTAGGAGAAACTTTTAAGAATACGTGATCTCCCACATTAAATTCTAACTTGCGTCTTTTCAGATCCGCATAACTTTTTTGACGACTTTGAGCCATTCTGAGACGTTCCCGGACCAGCCTAACTTTCTCTTCTGACTGTTGAATGAACTCGGGGCCAGTTAGTCTTTCTCACCAACGTCGTCCCAATAAATAGGACTTCTGCATTTTCGGCCATATAAAGCTTCAAAGGGTGCCATCTTAATGCTGGAGTGATAACTGTTGTTATAAGAAAATTTTGCCAAATGTAGATGTTCATCTCAAGAACCGCTGAAGTCAATGATGCATGATCTCAATATATCCTCTAATATTTGGGTCATTCTCTCTGACTATCCATCTGTTTGTGGATGAAAAGCTGTACTCAAGTTGAGTTCAGTGCTCGATGCTCCTTGCAAACTCTTCCAAAAGTTAGACACAAACCTAGGATCCCTATTAGAAACAATGCTTACTGGAACTCCATGAAGCTTCACTATCTCATTCACATATTGCTTTGCCATATCTTCCATTGAAAGGCCAAATCGATATGACAAAAAGTGAGCAAACTTAGTCAATCGATCAATAATCACCCATATAGCATTCTTACCACTTGGCGTCCTCAGTAGACCAACTACAAAGTCCATGGCAATATGCTCCCACTTCCATTTAGGTATCTCTAGAGGTTGCAACTGTCCACCTGGTTTCTGATGCTCAATTTTTACTTGCTGGCAAACTAAATATTGATCAACAAATTTTGTAATATCCTTTTTCATGTTGATCCACCAAATTTTTTTTCTCTCAAGTCTCTATACATTTTAGTGCTTTCCGGATGAATTGAAAATCTAGTGCTGTGAGCTTCTTGCAGGATCTCTTTTTCAGCTTTAACTCCTCAGGAACACATAGTCGCCCACGAAACCTCAAGGATCCATCTACATGTAAACTAAAATCCCCTTGTCTTCCAGCTTCCACATCTTCTCTAAATTTTTGTAATTGCGGATCTTCATTCCGTTTAGCCTTAATTCTGTCAATCAACGTAGGTTGTACTTGAAGGTTAGCTAACTGAGCACCAAGCTGATGCACCAATACCTCCAAGTCTAACTTCCTCATATCTTCAAGAATGGGTGTCTGAGAAGTGAGCAAAGTTGCCATATTTCCAAAGGATTTACGACTCAAAGCATCCGCTACCACATTAGCCTTACTCGGATGGTAATTAATGGACAAGTCATAATCCTTCAAAAGTTCTAGCCATCTTCTTTGCCTCATGTTCAGTTCTTTTTGGGTAAATATATACTTTAGACTCTTGTGATCGGTAAAGACTTCACATTTTTCACCATACAAATAGTGCCGCCATATCTTCAAGGCAAACACAACCGCCACTAACTCCAAATCATGAGTGGGGGTAGTTCTTCTCATGTAATTTTAATTGTCTAGAAGCGTAGGCAACAACTTTGCTATTTTGCATAAGAACACAACCCAAACCTTCTTTGGATGCATCACAGTAGATCACGAAGCCGCCACTTCTAGAAGGTAGAGTTAGAATAGGAGCCGAAACCAGCTGTCTCTTCAATTCTTGAAAACTGCATTCACATTGGTCTGACCATTCAAATTTAACTTTCTTTTGAGTTAGACGAGTAAGTGGACTAGGAATCTTTGAGAATCCCTCTACAAATCGCCTATAGTAGCCAACTAGCCCAAGAAAACTTCTCACTTCTGTAACATTAGTTGAACGATTCCACATAACAACTGCTTCAACCTTCTTTGGATCCACTAATATGCCATCCTTCGAGATCACATGACCCAAGAATTCTATATGATCAAGCCAGAAATCACACTTACTAAATTTGGCATACAACTTCTTTTCATGCAAAGTCCGCAAGACAAACCTCAAGTGTTGTTCGTGTTCCTCTAAACTCTTCGAATACACTAGGATGTCATCAATAAACACCACAATAAATTTATCTAGATATTCCCTGAACACTGTGTTCATCAAGTCCATGAAGGCCGCAAGCGCATTTGTTAGTCCAAAAGGCATGACGAGAAATTCATAATGGCCATACCTTGTTCTGAAAGCGGTTTTAGGCACATCATCTATCTTTATCTTCAACTAATGATACCCATAACGAAGGTCGATCTTGGAAAATACCTGAGCTCCCTGAAGTTGATCAAATAGATCATCAATCCGGGGCAAAGGATATTTGTTTTTGACTGTTATCTTGTTAAGCTCTCGGTAATCTATGCAAAGCCGCATACTACCATCCTTCTTTTTCACAAATAGAATAGGAGCTCCCCAAGGCGAAACACTGGGTCTGATGAAACCCTTATCCAAAAGCTCTTGCAGCTGCGTTTCAATTCTTTCAATTCAGTGGGTGCCATTCGATATGATGCCTTAGAGATTGGTGCTGTACCGGGCATTAATTCAATACAAAACTCGATTTCTCTATCAAGAGGCAAGTATGGTAGATCCTCAGGAAACACACTTGGAAACTCTCTAATAACAGGAACATCTTCCAACTTCACTACAACCTTACTTATGTCTTTTACACAAGCTAAATAACCACAACAACCCTTTCTCAAAAGTTTCCTCGCTTGCTAGGCCGAGATCAACCTTGGAAAAGTGTTTTGACAAATTCCCAAAAAAGAGAATTCGGGTTGATTCGGAAGTCTAAATATCACTTTCTTTGAAAAACAATCGACAGTAGCACGATAGGTAGATAACCTATCCATCCCTATAATAACATCAAAATCTCGAATATTTAACTCCACTAGATTCACAGGCATTTCAACATTACTAATCCGAATCAAACATCTCTTGAACACATGATGAGCAACTAAGAAATCGCCAGTAGGAGTATCAACACACAATTCACATTCAAGAGGGTCAGGCAACACATCAAGCTTCTTTGCAAATTCAGTTGAAATGAAGAAGTGTGTAGCACCAGGACCAAATAACGCATAAGCACATTGCAGGCAATAGAAATATTACCTGCAACAACTGTGCTAGATGTTGCCGCATCCTCCTTTGTCATCACAAAAACTTTCCCACTTGTACTTTGTCTTTGTTGGTTCTCTTGGGGCCTACCAACCAAAGGGGTATTCCTCCGCATGGAACAATGGTGTGATAGGTGCCTTTGTCATCCACATAGATAACATGATCTATTGTCAATAGGAGCATTCCTTTGTGTAGGACAATCTCGCTGCATGTGTCCCGCTTTCCCACATAAGAAGCATACTCCATTTTTTCTGATGACACTCACCGCGATGATAACTTCCACATGTATTGTAGGGGCCCTGGTTACTCGGATTTCTTAACTGTCCTGGCCGACTGAAACCTCTTCACCTTCCACTACCATCAGTATGGCTACCTTGTACATTTGTGGGCTTAAACCTTTTGGGCTGAGGTGCTCTTTATGTGCCGTGCTTCAGAATGCTTTGTTCTACCTTGATTGCTCGCTCTAGCACATCCTTATAGGTTGTTAACACGAAAGGTGCAAGTGCAGAATTAATTTCAGGTCGGAGCCCTCCTAGAAAATGGTCGGCCTTATCTTCCTCATTTGCTACCAAGTGCTATGCAAATTTACTCAACTGATTAAATCGGACTGAATACTCCAAAACCGTGGAGTCACCCTGAGATATATGTACAAAATCACCCTTCATCTTTGCTTGGAATAACTTTGGGAAGAATTGAGCATTGAACGCCTTTTTAAAGTCCTCCTAGGATATAATAACATCCCTACCTCCAAGACTTGGCTTCATTCCATCCCACCAAAACTCTGCTTCACCTTCTAGGTATTGGGTGGCAAATTTAACTTTCCGATCCTCGAGAACCTCTTCAGCTTCAAAGATCCCATCAATCTTTTTAATCCAACACTCAGCCGCAAGAGGATTAGCTTTCCCATCAAAAGTGGGTGGTTTCGCCTTTCTAAATTGGGCAAAAGTGCCTGAGCCAGTCGCTCCATCTCCAGTTAATTCTTTTGCTTGGCGATACCAATGGATCATTGCTCGTTCAAATTCAGTTGAACGGGTTGGCTCTTGATTATCTTCTCTGACTTCACGCAAGTCAAGACTCCTATTAAAGCGGTCCTCAAGTCTCCTTCTCAACGACGTACCTCGAGAAGCTTGAGGCATGTCTCTAGCATCAGGATTAGCGACTTGTTTGCCTTTGCTGCTCCTACGAAGCGAGGCAAGAGTCTTGGAGTCGACACGCATGATCACCTGAATCCAAGAATGAAACTACACCTTAGAATCTAAAAGACTAACGCAAAAATAAAATCTATCACACAACCTCACAACGTCCCATAACAACATCCAAAAAGATCAAAACTTAGGCTCTGATACCAAAAGATGTCACACCCCAAAACTACAAAGAATGGGGATGACACGGCCGTCCTTCCACACGAAAGACGCAGCCTCAAACACAACCAACAACCTGATATCAACTTATATCAAACCATATATACATAACAAATAGACCAACATATTGGTTGCAACATCAGAGTTTCTATAATCCACCAAAAAGAAATATACAATTAGAACTCAAACAATCCAACCACTAGCAAGGAATGTGCACCACTTCCTTTGGCCATACCCAAAAATAGAACTCCCCACAGGTTTCCCACCAACGGCGCTCTCATTCTATTAGCCGCTAACCGAGGAACCTGAAAGATTAAAGGAGGAGTGGAATGAGCAACCATAGCTCAGTGATAGTACATATTTTCTAAGCAGATCGAACAACTACTATACATGTGTACAAAGTAATACCAAATTTCATAACGCCAACTCAATATATAAAATATATATCAAATCATATAAGAGTTATTTCTTATCATCAAAGCTTTATACTAATATGGAAAAACTCATTTAAATCACCATCAAAAGTCAAGTATCAATGGTCAAGTCTATTGAATAATATCTATCAAATGTTACATCAATGGTCCATCCATTGACTAATCTATTGCTCAATAACTAACCATGGTCACGACACAACACCTGGTGACAAGGCGACCAAGATTCTCCCCTTGGCAAGGTCTCCACTTACAAAGCCGATGGCTGGACCTAGAAGGATATCCTAAACCTGGTATGCATATTCCAAAACCCCTCATTGGGTTCACAATCATATTGAGCATAAATAACTATCCTCCAATACCAGAAACCAATCCAGAAATCAATATCTTAAATCAAACAAATAACATTTGCAACATAGCCTATCATCCATTTCATATCAATTTCTCAAATCATTATAAACATTTCCATAAATCAATCGCAAAGCAATTTCATATATATATATATATATATATATATATATTTCTCAACTTACTTTGTATAACACACTTTTCAAACATTCATAATCAACCAAAGAGTAGCAATTGCTTGATCTGGCTTTTATGCAATAAAAATGCTCTCCTCAATTCAATGTATATACATATGTACTTCAAGACATGAATTTTTCAAAACCAAATAAGATATAGTACCACTCACCTCGTCGTCTATGACCAAATGACGAACGATACTCGTATCGTTGAACTCAAGGCCCTATCAAATAATCGAGGTATAATGTTAAAATCTAATAAAACTCTTATCTTAACTACGAAATGAATAACTTATGCCTTAACTCTAACAAAATGACTTCTACGAGCTAACAAATCACATAACCAAGGGGATTGTTCAAGCAGTTCACAACACGGAGTTTAAGTGCAAAACTTGATCACGCCTTAACTTTCTCCTTCGAACCCCGATCCAAACCTATTTATAGTCAATAGAGAGACCTTGACACATATTACGATAATCCCAACTTCACCGTCCCAAAATCAAACCGAAAGGTGACAAAATACAGGCCCAAAGCTACTGGACGCGTACTGTTCACTGCGCGCGGGAAACTTTGAAACTTTGTTTCGGACAAACCACAAGTTCAAATCACGATCCGTAAAATCTCACGGCTCCACAACACCCTAAACTATCATTCCTACAAAAATACGCTACTCAACGACTCCAAAATGGGACTTCACCACTTGATTTTCCAACAATTCCGAATTTGAGCCCTAAACCCAAAATTTACTTCAATTGGATGAACAATGGGCCTAATCTCTTACTGGGTGCTGCGTTATGGAGTCGAGTTGGCTTGGCGAGGAATCCGTGGCGTGCACGTGCCAAAACCTCTTTTCTTTCTCCCCTTTCTCTTCTTCTTCTTCTTCTTCTTCTTCTTCTTCTTTCTGGTCGAGGGACTCTCAGCCTCTATTTAGCCGAGCCCTCTCCCTCTCCTTTTTGCTTTATTGACTTTTCAACTTCTTTTTCTTTTTCTTCTTTTGGGGCCCACAAGCCTAATATTACAAATGGAAAATTCCAAATAAGGACCCGAAATGAATCTATTTTTTCAAATAAAAACCCAAAGTGAACTTTGTGTTAAATAAGGACCGAAGTGGACCCATTATTTCAAAGAAGGGCCTGAAGTGAATTTTATGTCAAATAATGACTTGAAGTGATCAAGTTAATCTCTATTAAGGACCTTAGCTCACCGGCAGACATTTTCCATCGATTATAATAGGGGCAATTTTGTCAGAAATTTGTGATTGGAAAAACATGGAAAATTCTAAATTAATTAAGTTTAGGTTATTCATTTAGGTGTTTAAATTTTCTTATTTCTTCTCCCTCGCTATTCCTCAACCAAATTGCTACCCGGTCGTCGTCGTGACTCGATTCTTGTCGCTCTTTGCCTTGCTCGACCGACGGAGAATATGGGTCTCTGCAAACAAAGAAAGAAGCATATGGTTTTCTTCTTGTTTTTTAATTCGTGCCTCAACCGGCGGAGAATTTGGGTCTTCGACTTTGCGAAGGATAGGTACAAGGAATGGGGAGAACTTCGGTCTTTGACTTTGCAGAGGACAGGTACAAGGAACAGGGAGACCATAGAAAACCTAGGGTTGTTTTTTGTTTCTGTTTTAGGATTTGTTAATTTTCCTTATATTTTTTTTGGATAAAATTGCCCAAACTCCAATTGTCAGAAATGTCACATGCTTGATAGCCGGCGAATATTTGGCTGACCAGCAAGCTCAGGTTCTTATTTGGAATTAATTCAACCACTTCGGTTCTTATTTGAGACAATGGGTTCACTTTAGGTCTTTATCTGATACAAAGTTAATTTTGGGTCCTCATTTGAGAAAATTGGTCCACTTCGGATCCTTATTTGGAATTTTTCCTATTACAAATACTCACAAACTTCTTGTTACAAAGAGAAGGAATGAGAAGAAACATTGAACTTTATTCATTATGTAAAAAAAACTATCAAGTACAAGCTAAATAAGAACCTGTTTTGAAACCGCACACAAACATGCAAAACATGACTGCATACAAACGTGCAAAACATAACCGCACACAAACGTGTAATACAGACTTGTTCCATTTCCTAGAAAATAACTAACAAACCAACCGCCTAACAAATAAACTTGACTGAATAATAAATAAAATGACAGAATATCAGCAGCAGCATTGAAAGACAGCTCCAACACCTCCTCCTCTCCTCCCTTGCCTTCCTCTCTCTCCTCCCCTCCGCCCTCCGATCCCTCACCACCACCATTGGCGTCACCTACTCACCTACCAACTCCACCGCCGCCTTGGACCACGTCGCCGCCCGTTGTCTCCGCCCTCAGGATCCCCCGTCCGCCTCCTCGACCCCACCCTGCGGCTCCTCTGGGCCTTCCTCTAGTCCAACACCTCCCTCCTCCTCTCCGTCCCCAACGCCCTCGTCCCCTCCCTCGTTGCTAACCGCTCCGTCACCCTCTCCTGGCTCTACCGCCACGCCGTCCCCTTCTACCCTCGTGCTCGGGTCTCGGCAATCTCCGTCGGCAGCAATGTCCTCGACTCGCACCCCAACTACGCCGGCCTCCTCGTCCCCGCCCTCCGCAACTTCCAGTCCACGCTCCGAGATCTCGGCATTCGTGACGTCGCTGTCTCCACCACCTTCTCATTTGTCAATGTGATGACGACCACGTTCCCACCATCTGCGGCCCGGTTCCCTGATTCTACACATAAGAATGAAATACGACAACACAATGTCGAATCTAAGAAAATCTTATCTCTTTTGCATTAATGCGTCAAGCACGTGCTTGGGATCTCGATTCACCTATTCCTTCAATACCGAGAGCAGTTCAATCAAACTTGAGGATGTCCTTTCCAGCTTTGCTCCTGATTGTTGTGCCAATCTTGATTGCCTTGCTACTCTCCCTGCTAATTGACCAATCAGTTCCTCCACTTAGCTTTATCATCATCTAAACTCTTTGCTACGTACTTGCAAATGGGTCATGATAATCTTTCTATCGATCTCCCAATTGGTATTCTATGTGGTTACTGTCATGCGGATTTTTGTCAAGACAAGGTTTGTCATCATCTAGTTCATTTGATGAGATGGCATAACTTCTGGTGTACAATTTAGCAGATATTTCAGAGTCTTCTTTGGAGTAGGTACCTATACATATCATGTTAAAATGAAGAAAGAAGAGCCATCAAGTACCCCAGCTCATCCTTTTGAGTTGTGGCTCGCAAGTTGAGTGGCCTTATCAGGACCATAGGATGAGAGCCCCCCTGAAATAGCAATTAGCTGTGATTTGTTCTCAGGTCTCCAGACATTCTTATGAATTTAGAGTGAACATAATGTATGTGACGTTCAGTGTTGCATGTATCATTAGAGGCTTTTGTTAATTTGGAGATTTTGTAGATGTTGAATGAAGGTAAAACTGCAGGTGGCAATTCAGGGAGTGGGTTGAGCTATTCCGTCAATTTAATAATCTTTCTTCCGGTTTCTTCTCATTGAAGGTAATATTCACTTCCCTATGTAACTGCAATGATAACGTAATGGGAGGTAGATGATCTGCATTTTCCTTTGCTCGTCGAACAAGTTGGCAAATCTAGGATCGGTATACCAGCATAGAGCTTATCATTTCCTTTGAGCGAGGTCGCGCTCGTGTTTTGGAACACTCGTTTGCTTGGTACCTCACCCTTGAAGTTGTTGAAAGATAGATTCGGGTACTGCAATTAAAATTTCTCCAGGAACGACGGAACAGGGCCAGAGAAATTATTACTCGAGAGATCTATGTGCTAAAGACCATTCGAGGAACTCGAGAATGAAGAGATATTCCCTTCAAATATATTATTTTGCATGTGAATCTCCACCAAGCTAGTCCATCACCGAGCCTACTAGGGATTTTTCTTGATAGCTTGTTGCCATGTATGCCTAATTTGGTTGAGTTGTTCAATTTACCAATTTCTTTAGGTAAGGAACTACTCAATTGTTTTCAGATAGACGAAGATAGATAGAAAGGGAAGAGATAGTGAAAGCTTGAGACGGTATGATTCCAATTAGATTATGCTGCAAAAGCTCAAACCCTACCAAGTGTTGGCATTTCCCAACACTCGAAGGAATGCTCCATTGTAAATTGTTCCCATTCAAGATGAGTTCCACTGGCTTCGTCAGGTTCCCAATCGTGAAAGGGATAATCTCGATGAGTTTGTTCATATCATCATGAAACTTCTTCAGCTCGATGAGATTTCCAATGATATTGGGAATGATGCCCGTGAACTTGTTTTCACCGAGCCTACTAGGGATTTTTCTTGATAGCTTGTTGCCATGTATGCCTAATTTGGTTGAGTTGTTCAATTTACCAATTTCTTTAGGTAAGGAACTACTCAATTGTTTTCAGATAGACGAAGATAGATAGAAAGGGAAGAGATAGTGAAAGCTTGAGATGGTATGATTCCAATTAGATTATGCTGCAAAAGCTCAAACCCTACCAAGTGTTGGCATTTCCCAACACTCGAAGGAATGCTCCATTGTAAATTGTTCCCATTCAAGATGAGTTCCACTGGCTTCGTCAGGTTCCCAATCGTGAAAGGGATAATCTCGATGAGTTTGTTCATATCATCATGAAACTTCTTCAGCTCGATGAGATTTCCAATGATATTGGGAATGATGCCCGTGAACTTGTTTTCACCCATTTCCAACAGTTCTAGTTTGCGCAAATTTCCAATGCTTGAAGAGATCATTCCAAACAATCAATTGGCTTTAATCGAGACTCAACTGGGAGGATAAGTTGCCTATGGATTCAAGCAAAGTACCTCTGAAATTGTTGTCATTGATTGCCAAGACCCTTAGTTTGGTAGAATTGATCACTTAGAGGAATTTTTGGTCACTTTGTGCTCCACTACCTAGCTGGTTGTACGCAATACTGATCCACTGCAGCTGATTTAGCTTTTCCACAGTAGGCACGTTTCCAAAAAAATTGTTTGCCGGGATTGATAGCTACATTAAGTTAGTGGCATTTGATATGGAAGCAGGAATTTGGCTAGTAAATTGATTGATCCTGACATTAAAGTCAACAAGATTAGGAAGAGTGACGCTTAAATCTGGAGGAAGACTCCCTTCAAGTTGGTTTGTGGGAAACTCAGAGCCAACAAGAGAAGATGGAGGAAGGGAGAGTGCTAGAGAGTCCATTTGCACCAAGATAAAGATGCTTCAAATTCTGCAAACGACCCAATGTGGCAAGAGATGATTACCAGAGATACGAGGTTCCTGAAGAATTTAAGGAAGTTTCTAGAGAGACTGTTGGAGCATATAGAAACTCTTATTAGCTTTGACACAGAAGCAATTGCTATCGAAACTTCACCAACTAGCATATTATAGCCTAGTCTCAAAGCTTCCAAATTTTTGTAGCCCGAGATGTTGAAAGGAATTTGACCAGAGAATGAGTTGTTCACTAAGTCTAAGTATTTGAGTCTATACAAGTTATCGATTTCCAAGGGAATTTCGCTAATGAAATTGTTGTTTTTGATGTCCAATTTCTAGAGGAAGCTCAGGTTTCAATAAAAGGAGACAACAACCTTACGAGTTTCATAGATGAAAGTATCAAAAGGCTTATCCTCGGCTGTCGACGGCCACACATGATCTCATGTCACTAGTAGAAATGGACAAAGTCGTTCCAAATGCTGAAAACCCCCGAATGGATCGTCGGATATCTTATCCTTGAATTGGAGCAATGCATCTTGATCAGTTTTATTGAATCTAGGAATCGAGATTACTCTACAATAAGGCATTGGCACCACCAAAGTAATGAAAGAAAGTAGACAAAGAGAAGTGATTAAGAAGGACATGAAAGAATCATGCTTGAAAGTTTTGTAGGTCCCTCATACTCTAAACATTGTCTATGAAGAAATGGATGGAGTTTTTGGCCATAGGCCCCAACTGCTAAATATTCGTAGAAGCATGGTCATCTCACTTGGAATCGTATTTTTGGCATGATGTGGAAGACGCAAAGTATGTGAGTCTAGTCTCTTGCAAGAAAAAATAAATAAATTCTTGCGTGGTTTCGGTTTTAGACTATTGCGTGGTTTTAAGACTCTCAACATGGTCATCACACGCTTATCGAAAGAATAGAAAGATGGTCATTCCACTTAGAATTCTACTCTTGACATGATGTAGAAGACTTATAAAGCATATGTGACGACCCCAGCATGTCACTGCTAATGCGGTTACTATATTCTTCCTCTTTTTATGCATGCAGAAGCATGTATGGACAAAGAACCAACCGGGACATATAAAATTCAAAGGGGCACACACGGAAAATATGAATAGGGCGATCTCATTTTTCATTTCTATTTACATATTTTAGGTGACAAGGTTAGGTATACTGAGGGAAAACCAAAAGTGTCGTCACCCCTGACGACATCCATCCATCATCTTGTCCCAACTTGACTATCTCTATATACATGGTCACCTACCTCTCGCCTTGGGCCCATCCAAAAATCAATCTGATGTCTTCAAAATGTTCCTCCCTCCTCTTGCCTCCTACTCACTCCATCGTGCTGCTGCTATCATCGGGTCCATCGTCGCTCGAAAGTGGGAGTGGTCCCACTAAACACCCACCAACTCGGGCGTAGACAACAACAAACCTTAGGAGCACAGGATCAGTAGGTGCTCCTATTCTACCGTCAAAATTGAGATGACTTAACAAAAATGACATATGGGAAATCGAGGTCAATGAACTTGGTCTGATGCCATGTGAAGTCCACTGGGGCACCATATCTAATCATGGGAAAGGCAAGTGGAATCGGCATAACTACTAATTTGAATGAGAATAATCAACCATGAGTGAACATAAAACTCAGCAAGCAAACTGTTAAATCAGTCTATACTACATAAATCAATCACTACACGTGAGGAACTCCAAATGTAAAATATGTGAGATCCTTTTAAAATCAACTTGTTTGAAAACCTTTTTCAAAAGCAAAAGAGCATGTTGGAAAATATTTTCTCCGAAATCGATAAACTAGTAAATTTCGAACGGAATTTAAATATGCCAATAATCATATTTGCTAGAAACTTAGCCGGCACCATTTTTCGAGGGAACCCCGTTACCCCCTTAGGCATCTCGCACCCATTCATTATCACAATGATATCTAAGGGAACCGTGTTACACCCCACGCATTTGAAGTATCTAGTTACCCCTCCAGACATCTCGCACCTATTCTGATATCACAAGGACATCTAGGGACCCTTGTTACCCCTTATAAAGCACCAACACTCTTTAAGAGTCTTCGTGTTGTGTTGGACACTTCGACACGTGTCTAACACTCTTCGACACTGGTCAACACGTGTCGGAAAATCCGACACTTAGTCAACTTTCTCGACACTCTCCGACACTCGAGTTGGAATTCGACAACCGAGTTTCCTACACATGATTTCAATATCGATGTCAATTTTAAAAATTCAATAAATGAGATATGAATATATATGTGAAAAAATAAAACACAATAATAAAAATAATAAATGGAAAAAGAAGAAAACCTAGTTTTTTCTTCTCTTCAGAACTCCCACTTCCCGTGATACACAATTCATCTCTTAAGTTTTTTTTTCTTCTCTTTCAACATATCTAACATGCAAGTCTAGAATATGGATTGCTTGTTTTTTCTCCAAGTTTTATGAATTATTAAAATAGAGTTAAATTTGTCAAATTAAAACAATCAATATTATTTATTTATTTATGAATTTGATTCAAATTAATTTGATTGAAATAATTATAAAAATGATAATTTATGATGTATATATAAAAATATAGATTTAATATGCAACATGTCCAACGTGTGAGAATTCTCTGTTTTTGAGAAACGATGTGTCGCCATGTCATGTCGTGTCGTGTCGCATGTCACATATCGGTATCGGTGCTACTTAGTTTACCCCAGGCATCCGAGGGAACTATGTTACACCCCTCAGGCATTCCTACCCCTCAGGCATTCCTACTACAATCCAGGGCATCGTTGTCATAAGAACAGATGGCATTCGCCACACGCTCATACCATGATGCAACAATTCAATTAAAAAATGTCATTCACTTTGCTAATGCACAGGAAACACTCAATTTCAAAACGAACCATATTTTATGCATTTATAAATCATAGAAATGGTACAAAATAGTTAGTCAGCATTGTCAATCTAAAAAGACAAGTTGCAAAAGGAATTTATCCAAAATCCCAAAATCGACCCAAAAGGGCAGTTTACACACCTTTATAAATCACTAGCATTAGCTAAGTAAATTAGTTCTAAAAATTACAAAAATCTAACACGATGTAAATGAGACCTAGAAGGAAATTTCTCATAAAGAACTCGAAAGCCAATTCGCCTCATACGACCCTCAACAATCTGAATCAGCCGAGCCAAAAGGGGGGCAGATTTCCGAGCCAGAATAGACATGGAAATGGGCGTTCCGCACGCAAGTTTAAATGAGTTCTAAAAATCATAGAAAAATTACAGCTTATGTTTTAAGATGTTATCTATAAATTTTATGGGAATACTTGTCCAAGTTTCTTGTTGAAAATTCTGTGGAAAAATAAAACCATACAAGGGTCAGCGCCAATGTTCAAAAGACTAATTTGAAACTTGTATGCTTTTCAAATATAAAATCGTCATATGAAGTTTGAAAAATCCGAAATTAAAATATATTATAGAATCACGTATAAGGTGAAACTTTCATGAAGAAACCTCACGAATTTGTACTACATAAACCGGTATAAAATTGACAAAACTATGGGTATAAGTGACCTGAACCTGTAAAAAGCAACATCCCCGGGTCTCATCCACAATTCATGTCATTCAACCTCAAACACACATAAATGTCAACAACTAGCGCCTCAACAACACATTCACGAACTCAATAAACCATAGACTCAACAATGCTAGCAATGTACGTCTTCCGAAATCGTCGATTAACATGAATATATATGAAATCAACGGAAAACCGCGGAAATCCAAGGAATTCAACCTCGCTGAGCAACAATCAACCTATATAGCACAGAATGAAGGACAATCTATTTGCCTCGAGTCCTAAGTGTGTTGTTGCGGCTAGACAGGGTCAGAAAATCCCGATTCACGGCCTGTTCTCTAACGGTCCAAGTCAGGTTGATGCGACAACACGGGCGACGCGAGCAACTGGTTGGACGAGGGTGTGTTGGCTGGCGAGTTCGAACGGACGATGAGGCTCAGTGTTGCGCAAGCAGAGTGTGCGAATAGAGAGGGTGGTGCAGCGGTGATTGAGGAAGAAGAAGACGTAGAGGTTGAGTAGAGGTTCAGGCCGTGTAAATGGAGAGGAAGGAGGAGCGACTGCCTTCTTTATACTTCGGCTCCCTTCTCCTTCCACCGCTTGAGCTGGTCATCCCTCTTCTTGCGATCATTCACTTGACTCGGCAGCAGCAGGTTGCGACAGCTGGGAAGGATGTGGCGTCGCAAGGTGAGGACAAGAGGCTGTGGTTCGCGCGGCAAGGTGGCCTGACACTGTGACGTGTTGCTAACCTTGTGCCAAGTGGTGAGGTGGTGTCACTTGGAGGGATGAGATGGCACGGTGGTGCTGGCGTGTTGCTGAAGTAAAGCTAGATGGTGATGACGAGGCGATAAGGTGTCGTGGTGATGACTAGACCGCGTGGCTGATGTGACAGTGCTTGTGGCTAGGGGTGAGCATGGTCCGGGTTGAGCCAGTCCACCTTCAATCCTAGGACCAATCCGCACAGTGTTGGTCCTCAATTTTTGGGACCGATGACCGATCCTATTGAACTTGGGACCGAGAACCATACCGACCCAATGGATTTGGTCCCGGTTCCAAGGTCAACCCACTGATAATTTTTTATTTCATTTTTGTACTCCTTAAAAAAGCGATTGAGGACCGACCGACCCAATGGGTTCGGTCCGGTTTCAAGATCAACCCAGGACTAATCAATACTTTTGTATTTCATTTTTTTGTACTCCTTAAAAGGACCGTACCAACCCAGTGAATTCGATGATGAGCAATGTTAGCTAAGAAAAGCAAGCGGTGAGGGTTAAGTGGGGTAAGCGTTGAACATAATGAATATCAAATGTCGAGCGGGGAGCAACAAGCCAAACGAGCATCGAGCGGCATGAGTGACCCAAAGCGAGCAAGGCGAGTGTCGAGTGGTGAGCAGAGAAGTTGGTTTTTTTTTAGCAAATTGAAGACTAAAAGGGCAAATAAGATAGAAGAGAACGAATACTAGAGGAGGATGCCATGAGATGCCTTTTTGGACGCCGTGAGAACTCCTCACAAAAACATTTTCCTCCTTCGTAAATTATGACTATTAACACCGTAAAAAACATTAAAAACCTAAGTTATTAAAGAACGTAAAATTACTTAAACTCTTCACTAAATAGATGTTTAATGTTGCTGACGTCATTTTTTAAAAAGTTTTCTCTATATAAAAAAAATTATAAATAATATATAGTCAGGGTTGATCTAGATTAGACGGATCTAACCAAGGACCGACCCGCATAATACTGGGTCCAGGAATTCTAGGACAATAATCGATCCAGTCTCCTTGAGAACCAGACTAGGATCGGCAAGGTTGGGCCGGTCCAGGGTTGACCTTAAACTGATGCTCACCCATACTTGTGGCGATGCGGTAAGGGGCACGATGGGAAGGGAGAGGCCATGGCATCGGATTGCAAACATTAGCTTTTTCAACCTTCAAGTTTCGTATGCGTTCGAGCATTGAACTAGTTCAATATGCCCTTAACTTAACTTGAAAGCTTAGGCTCGATTGACTAAAGCATTTACCAACTTCGGTTATCGAATGTGCCCTCCTATGACACACATTTACTTATCATCGATCGAATGGCTAAGTCTTCCAAGGCCATGATTAGGGTGTCACGACATTTACTCATAATGCATGAGTCTTAGTTCTTTGCTTTATGAGTCTTCCGCATCATGCCAAGATTAGGATTGCAACCGGGACTTATATGTTTCAGTCCTCTAATAAGCATGTGATAATCATGTTGGGCGTCCTAAATGTATGCAATAATCTAAAAATACCACTTATCTAGAAATACCCAAACCTAACAACACAAAATTAAAAGAGCCGACAATCTCGCAATCCTATCAATTAAAAAAGAATCGACCTTAAAGCTAAGTAAAATACTACGACAATTATGAATTGGCTAAACGTCACCTAATGCTAATAAATCGTTCACCCAAAACGATTACACAAATCGAAACGCAACGTGAAACTCGTCCTTGAAACCCTAAACCCTAAAATTTCGCTTCGACTAAACCATTGCGCAAAAACAACTCATGTCAAAACTCACGACTCTACGACACCAAAAACCACAATTTCCATGAAGTCTTGAAGCTCCACAACTAAAAAAAAAAAACAGATTACATGGCTCAAAATTTCCAAAATTTTGAATTTAAGCACTAAATCTGAAAACTACTTTGATCAGACGAACGAGGGGCACGAGTACTTACTAAACGTTGCAATACATAATTGAGTTGGCTCGGCGAGGTGTCCATGACTTGTACGTGCAAAGCCCTTTCTCTTTTCTCTTTTTCCCCTTCTTTATTTCCCTTTATCTTCTTTTCCCCGAAACACTCGGTCTCTCCATCATAAGCTAAGCGTCCACTTCCTCTTTTTGCTTTCATTTGTTGACTTCTCAAACTTCTTTCCTTTCTTTTATTTTTTTTTAAAGTGGGTCTCACCACCTTATTTTTTGATCTAGTCAAAATCTCAAATATTAAAATATGAGTATCAGTCCTTTGCTTTGCGAGTATTCTGCGGAAGAAAGCCAGCGTTATGCATCTGTTGAGCATGTCCTACGCGGCACAGGCCAATGCCTCGGAAGTTTCAGGCATACGTTGTGTAGCTCGAGGCCGAAGTTGTGCGACGTTCTGCTTACGCTGCAATGTCTCACGGGCATCAACAAAGCATCTGTTTCCAGGGTTGCCACGGCACTTCGGAGCGCCATAAGGGTATTGCCCCCATTTCCCAAAAGGATAGAGGGCGAAAGGCATGTACGAAGACAAAGTTCCAAGGCATTCAAATTTTAGCTCGTTGGGTCAGATTTAGAGTCAGTTGCCTAGGCCCGTTCATTGAGAAGACATAAGCTGGGTAAGCTGGGCGGGCCGTACCTATATCTAAATTTGGGCTGAAATCTAAGAAGGGAAGACTTCCGGGTAGGCTTCACGCCATTTTTCTACTGTGCTTCGTCACTCTCTCCGTCCTCGAACTTACAAAACTACGAGCGAATGCTCCTGGGTTTTCTCAGTCGACTGTCGCAGAGAGAGATAGCGAGCGAGCGAGCGAGCGAGAGAGCGAGCGAGCGAGAAAGCGAAGCGAGAGAGAGGGGAATCAAAGCCGAGAGCTGGTGGAAGTTAACTGGGGCAGAGCGACGCGAAATCAATGGCTCTGAAGCATCTGTGGGTTCTCTATAGGTTGCCTCGCAACCCCAAGCACTGAACATCAAGAAAATCGAGATGGCATCATAGTACGAGTTTTGTGCCGAATCTCAATGGGTGGTTGGTCGAGGACATTTTGGAGCTTTTCTGGGTCTATTCCTCTAGAAGCTTCTCTTTCCTCTCCCTCCAACATTGTCTATTCATCTCTTCACAAACCCGCCTCCCAATGCCATTACATTTCGTCCCCTATCATCACCATCATCATTATTATTATTATTATTATTATTATTATTATTATTATTATTATTATTATTATTATTATTATTATTATTATTATTATTATTATTATTATAGCCTTTTTTTTTTGTGACCCAGAACCACCGTCGGTGGCAGCCGACGGCATAAACCTGGGGCGGACTGAACCACCACCACAGACCCAGCCGCAGGTGAGTCGCGCGAATGCGACACCTCTGGGATTCGAACTCCTCCCCTTCGTGAGGGGGAGAGAGCCCAAAGCCAGCTGTGCCACCGTGGGCAGTCACGCGAATGCGACACCTCTCTTCTTTCTCAAGGAAAATCGATTTCGGAGATGGTTTTGGACAAACAGTAGTGCAATCTACGCTTTGCTGAGTCACTGTTTGAGCATTCCTTGTTTTGATTCCATAGTATGAGCAGTTTTTGCTTCTCTGTCATGTGATAAAAGCGCAAAGAAACGAGAGGGCTTTGAAGTGTTTACTAAAGCACTTTGTCCTTTTCAGGATTCAGCAAGTCAAGATCTATCTAATACCCCTAAAACATGAAACTGAAATAATAGTAACTAATCAACTTAGAACATGTCGCAGACCTACATTTCCAAACAAGGAACGAGGAAATAGTAAAGCAATCAACTCTTGCTCTTCCCATGTTGCTCAATTTCTCCATCGCCTCTAGCGGAATCCCATTTTGTTGACTCTCTCTTTCAGCGAGCGCAATCTTATCACCACATCACTTATCTTCATTCTCTCTCGTGGCAGCTCTGCAGAGCAGGCAACTCCAATTTCAAATATCATCATGAAGCACTCTTGAGCATGAGCACTTATGCTTTTTTTAGTGCTCAGAGTGTCTGCAATTGATGATTCCTCTATCTCACAAAATAGGAGTTGCTGATCTGCTATCTCTGCCACCCTTGATATTGCTAGTATAAACACCTAGAGGGGGGGTGAATAGGCGCACAAACAATTTTTCTTGAATACGGAAGCAATTCTTGACAGATTGAAATACGATTGAAGTAAAGAGAGTAAGGAAGAGAAAATTAAACACAGGATTTATAGTGGTTCGGATTATTCTAATCCTACGTCCACTCTTCCGCACCGACAGCCCACCGGCTGGATTTCACTATAATCAAAAGAGAAGTTACAGCACAGCTTTGCCTTGATTCCACAAAGTGTAGATGTTCTACCACACCTCCTCAAGGTCTCTTACAAGTATAGACTCTCTTTTGTATACAAGTATTCGCTCAAGAGATTTATCTAAACAAATGGGAGCTTCAGACTTTGGAATTTTTCTATCGCGCACCTCTTTAAAACAACTAAGAACATCTTCCTTATATACTCCTTTATGCCATCATACCCGTTGGCACTTACCAAAGGAATTCCTCCAATCTAACCGTTGGACAGAATCAATTAGGAAGATTGTTCGAGTTATTAAAGGAACATGTTGATAGCCCATCAATCTGTTCGCCCATACAATCGGGATCTCGGTTTCCATAAGTAGAACCTTCCAATAATATATAGACAACCATCGAATCTTCAGTCATTGAATCAATCTTGATCAATCAAAGGATTCGATATGTCTTCTCCAGCCATGAGATCTTCTCCAGATGATAAGGTTAAATCCGAACACACCACTTAGTTACGGATAACCTTTCTTCAACGGATTCGAGATGTCAATGAGGATAGACTTTGAGTCTTGAGTACGGCTGTCCGGAAGTCTTCGGACTTTAAGCGACGAGTCGCGAGACTTTCGAGACTAGACCGAAGGATACGTTTTGTCAACTTCAAAACTCTTCATGAGGATTTCTCCAACAATCTCCCCCTTTTTGATGGTGACAAAACCTTCCCGCAGATTTGGATAACTTTGACCCGCAAATCATTTCTCAAACACATATGCATATCTTATTGACATAAATGGCTAATAGAATAACACTAGATTCTGCAACCACAGAAAATAAGTTAGTCCAATATATAACTAAGCCATTCATAAGATATCAATATTGATAAATAGAAGCAGTCAAGTTAAATCCAAGTCTAGGCATCCAGACACAAAATAAAGTCAAGGTCTGTCAAAAACAAACAGACAGTTTAAACATAATCCATCAAAATGAAACGATTGAAAGTTTTGTTTTTCAAATCATGATGCATCTCTCCCCCTTTTTGTCAACATTTAAAAAGGATGAGATGAAATCAAGATTGCTTGGGAACGCGGACAAGCTGGAAATCTTCCATAGGCGAACAATGCCTTCCGGCCTCTTAAAGTCTTCCTTCATTTTGTACAACCTCCTCACTCTTGGCATTGGCCTGATTCGAATAGAGAGGGCTTGCATCTTTTCATTTAATGAACAGGAAGAAGCTTGACCTTCATTCTTCAAGCTTTGAACTTCGCATCCCAAGGCATATATCGACCTTTCATCTCCAATAGAATATCCATAATTCTGCGAAAATCTGCTCCATGATCAGTCTGAGTACTTGCTTCTGCTCGATCTGATGGAGTACAAGCAGACGATGGTGGATCAGCATAATCTCGCAGGTTTGGCGATGAAGCTTCATGACCTTCTTCTGGAAATTGAGATGCATAAACATCTTCTGGGTCTGCAAGCGAACGACTGACTCCTTCACTTTCACCTGGAAATGAAGATGTCACTCCTTTCTCCTAAACTCCCCCTGTTTTCATGCCTACAGGTGGAGAAGAGATTCCCTCAGTTTCTCCTTCTCTTCCTTCTTCTTCAAGTCTTTCTTGCTCTGCTTCTCGTTCTGTTTCTCTTTCTCCTTCTTCCTTCTCCTTTGCTTCTCTTTCTTCTTCCTCTTTCTCTGCTTCTTTCGTCTTTTGTTCCGATTCTTTCTGTGGAACAGGACGACTTAAGTTCTTTAAAGCCATTGCAGAGATGGTGATGTCATCATCATCATCTTCATCCTCAACAAGGAGAACTCTTCTTTTCTTTGATGGAGCAGCCATGGGCTCCTTCCCTTTTCTCTTAGCAGCAGAAGAGAGTTGATGAGACTTGGCAGGAGTCTTGAATTTCTCCAATTCCTTGCTCAGTTCTTTCAGACGCATTTTAGTCACCATTTTCAGTCCTACCACCATTTGATCGCATGATCGAACACAAAGGATTTGTGGAGGCTGAATATTTAAATGTCTGAATAACTTCGTAACAAGGCTTGGATAAGGGAGTTGACCTCTGTCCTTCATCACTGCTCTATACATGTGAAACATGATAGTATGAGGGAGAGAAAACTTCTTTCCACAGAGGATGGCATACATCAGCTTTGCCTCAGAGCTTGAAACATCAGTTTTGGAAGTTGATTTTGGCCGAAGGCAATTAATCACAGTTTTGTGAAGCAGGATGTTGAATGCATTCATCCTTGAGTAGGTGATCTTCTCTTCTGTTCTCCTGTCCTTCACCAGTTCAAGAGTGGCCCGAGCAATGGAAACCTTAATCGGTTGATATCTCCCTCTCTCAACTTCTAACACATCGGCCAAAGCATATCCATATCGACAACATAGTCTTGATCTTTGACACTGAAGGAAAATCTATTCGCATCTAAAAAGCTAAGATTTGAATAGAAATACGCAGTCAGTTCAGCATAAGCCTCTGTTGAGTCAGAACATAACTTTTCCAATTGAAGATAATTGAACTTTTCCCTCAAGTTCACTTTCACGGCATCCGAAAATCAAAGTCCACACTTCTAGGGTTTATTACCCCACGCTTCAGCAATTTCGAGTACAGATCCTTTTGTTCCTTTGATCTGAACAAATCTCCCCTTTTTCCTTGAATTTCAGCCGCAATTCCCATTTTCGGTTGAAATAATTTGAACATATTGTCATCATCATTGCCATCTACGAGGATTTGGCCCCGATCACGAGGATCACTTGGGATATTCGCAAGGGTTTCCTCAGCCACCCCTTTACGAGCGATTCACAAACTTTCCATTCTTTTCGAAAGATATATTCGTTCCTATATCCTTTTTCTTTAACAAAACTATCAATATAGTTCAAAGGAGTACGAATTCCTTTTAAAGCACGATATAACTTGTAGATAAAAGCAGGCTTTTGAGTTCTTACGGGGTCTGCTTCCTCGATGATTTCTTCCTGTTGAATAACGTCTTGAGGACTAGATAATGGAGAGTGACGCTGCTGAGAATGTTGTGGGCTCGGATGCTGATCTGGAGAAACTTCATCTTCTGTAAGATCAAAGTGAGTAGGCCCTTCACCCATTCTCTGTGGTCCCCTGCTTGCGATTCTTGAGGACTTTCTTGAAAACGACATCTTTCTCGATCCTTTGGAAGATTTCTTGCTTGAATTTCACAGAAAAGATGACAACTTTTTAAGATTGAACGAAGGAGACAATCGGAAGTGGAGGATCGAAGTTTTCTAGGGTTTTGAGAGTAAAGTGAATAGAAAGGTGAAGAGTAATCGATAGTGTTCGTTCGGTTAAAAAGAGAAGAAAACGAATCGTCACAAAGGAAATAAAATATGCCTTTTCAAAATAACCGCCTTTATCCGGTAAAATAGCTATTTCAAAAGTAACTTCCTTTTTGAAAATGAATTGTTGCAAAATTTACGGTTAATAAATATAGCAACAATTTAAACAGAGTACGATGATCGTACATTTTCAAGATAAGATTGAGAGAGAAAGACTTACGGTCGAAGGTTGAGACAAGGCGTAGATAAGGTCTTATAAGCCTCGAGTCACGAAGGTCTTTAGACTTTGATATCCTCATATTTCAAAATGTTGAGTCCGGTCCGTATAGACTCAAATTGATTTTTGTCCAAAGGCTTTGTGAGTATATCGGCCAGTTGATTCTTTGAGTCAACAAATTGAATTGAGACATCTCCATTTTGAACGTGATCTCTAATGAAGTGATGTCGAATCTCTATATGCTTTGCTCTTGAGTGGAGAATTGGATTTTTGGTGAGATTGATAGCACTGGTGTTGTCACAATTAATCTCTGTGCATGAGTCTTCAATTTCAAAATCTCTTAGCTGTTGTTTTATCCATAGAATTTGCGAACAGCAGCTTCCAAGAGCTACATACTCTGCTTCTGTTGTTGAAAGGGACACAGTACTTTGCTTCCTAGAAAACCAAGACACATTATGCTTCCAAGCAGCGGCAAGTTCTGAAGTGCTCTTTCTATCAACTCGCAACCGGCCAGATCTGCGTCGAATAACCCGGAAGATTAAAGTCTCCTTCTTAGGATACCAAAGACCGATGCTTGATGATGAAGCGACGTATTTGATGATGCGTTTCGCAGCACTGAGATGAGATTCTCTAGGATCTGATTGAAACCTTGCACATATGCAAACACTTAACAAAATATCAGGTCTAGAAACAGTAAGATAAAGAAGTGATCCGATAATGCTCCTGTACAGCTTTTGATCAACTTTCTTTCCTTCTTCATCTTTGTCTATCTTTAAAGAACTTGACATTGGTATGTCGACCTTTTTGCAATTCTCCGGTCCAAACCTTTTGACAAGATCATTAACATATTTTTCTTGAAAAATAAAAGTTCCTTCTTTCAATTGCTTTATTTGAAGACCAAGAAAGAATGTTAATTCTCCCATCATACTCATTTCAAACTCCTCCCGCATAGACTTTGAAAATTTCTTGCACTGAGACTTTCATTAGATGATCCAAAAATGATATCATCTACATATATTTGAACAAGTAAGAAACTTTTGTTTTCCTTTTTGATAAATAAAGTCGTATCTACTTTACCTTTGACAAAACCATTTTGTAAAAGGAAATTACTTAACTTTGTCGTACCAAGCTCGAGGTGCTTGCTTTAAACCATACAAAGCCTTTTTCAGTCGAAGGCGAGTCGGCTTCTTTGGGTCTTCAAACCCTGGCGATTGTTCCACATAAACTTCCTCATGGATAAATCCATTCAGAAATGCGCTTTTGACGTCCATTTGGAATAACCTGAAATTCTTATAACAAGCAAACGCAAGTAATAGACGAATAGCTTCTAACCTTACTACTGGAGCGTAAGTCTCATCATAGTCTATTCCTTCTTCTTGCGTATATCCCTTGGCCACGAGTCTTGCTTTATTTCGTACGACTTTTCCTTTCTCGTTCATCTTGTTTCTGAACACCCATTTGGCTCCAATAACAGTTTTACCTTTTGGTTTGGATGTCAATTCCCAGACATCATTTATGCTGAATTGTCTGAGCTCTTCTTGCATAGCTTCAATCCAGCTTTCATCAGATAAAGCTTCTTACGTGCTTTTTGGTTCAATTTCAGAAACAAGAGCCACAAAGCACTAGACTCTTCTCGCCTTTTGGATCAGTGCGAATTCCTTCATTCATTTCACCAATTATAAGATCTTTGGGATGACTGGATTTATGCTTCCAGTTACTTGTTGATTTTTCTGGTTGATGATCTCTTTCTTTATTTGGATCTTCACTAACAACCCGATGCTGGTTTTCGAGTCGAGATGCTTCTTGAGATGTAGACTTTGGTGGGTGCGGAGCGAGGTTCGGACTCTTCTTGATGAGTCGACTTGATTCATCTTGCGTTGAGTCTTGAAATTTGACATTCATTGACTCCTCTACTGAGGTGACTCTTCTTGTTATAGATTCGTAAGCTTTGCTTGAAGTAGAATATCCAAGGAAGATACCTTCATCTGATCTTTCTTCAAACTTACCAACACGATCTTTTGCATTTTTCAATATGAAACATTTGCAACCAAATACATGAAAGTATGAAACAATATGCTTCTTTTCTTTGAATAACTCATAAGGGGTTTTTCGAAGAATAGATCTTAAGAAGACTCTATTGATGATATAGCAAGCTGTTGAAACTTGACTTCAGCCCAAAATCGAGAAGAAATTTTACTTTCAATTAAAAGAGTTCTAGCCATTTCTTGAAGAGATCTGTTCTTTCTTTCCACAACTCCATTTTGCTGAGGAGTATATAGAGAGGAAAACACATGCTTACAACCAGATTCATCACATAATTTTGTAAAATCTTGATTTTCAAATTCACCTCCATGATCTGATTTTATACAAGAGATTACACATCCCTTTTCATTTTGAACCTTTTTAGCAAATTTTTCAAAATACGAAAAGGTTTCGGACTTTCTTGAAAGGAAATATACCCAAGTAAAACGGGAGTAATCATCAACAATTACTAGGCAATACTTCTTACCCCCAATACTACGAGTTGGTTGGTCCGAAGAGATCCATATGCAGCAACTGCAGAACATGATTAGTCGAGACATGATTTATTGGCTTAAAAGAATTTCTTACCTGCTTTCCCAGAATACATGGAGTGCATGAATCAGTCTTTTGGTATGGCAATTTTGGTAGACCTCGAACAAGCTGCTTTGATGAGATTTTGGCTAATTGCTTCATGTTGACATGACCAAGCTTTTTGTGCCATAAGCTTGCTTCGTCTTGAATTGAGATAAGACATTGCGATTCATTTGGTTTCACATCCAGAAGATAGATGTTTCCATGTCTTCGACCCAGAAAAGATTGAGTAGAGTCTTTCGACTCAACAAGTCCCTTCTTGAAAGAAGATCTTGAAACCAAAAGTATCACATAATTGACTAATGCTTTGAGAAGATTGTAATTGAGTCCTTCCACCAACGAAACATTACTTATTGTGAGAGTCCCAATTTTCACGGTTCCAAAACCCACAATACTTCCTTTGTTGTTTCCTCCAAATGAAACTTTTCCACCATTTACTTGAGCAAGCTTTATAAAGCAATTTGAGTCTCCTGTCATGTGTCTTGAGCAACCGCTGTCAAGATACCACTTTACCTGTTTCTTGATGGAGACCTGCATTTAATAAAGAGTCTCAAGCTTTCTTTGGTACCCAAACTTTCTTGGGTCCTTTGGTGTTAGTAAGATAAACAGTATTAGCCCATACTCTTTTAATAGGTTTCCATACCAAAGGACACTCTTTTTCAAAGTGTTCCTTACTGTCGCACTTAGAACATCCGAGAGAATTTCTCCCTACGGGTTTTACAAAGACTTTCTTAAAATGATTTTTGTAAACTTCACTCGAAAGCCTTTTCTTAATTCTTTCTTTTACTTTAGGAAAATCAATCAATGGAATTGTTTCTTCTGTCATACCTAGACCAGACTTATTGAAGTAAGGTCTTTGTGCTGAAAGAATTTTCTCAAGTTTTTCAGACCCTATTGAAAATTTCTTTGATATATTTGATAAGTCTGTTTTCAAGAAAACATTTTCTTTTAAAAGATTTCCTTCTTTTTCTTTAAGATTCGAAACAGACAAGTCTAAGCTTTTAACTCTTTCTGTTAAAACATTTTCCTTTTGTTTTAGAGCTAAGTTCTCCCTTTTTAATTTGGAAATACTTTTGAGAGAAGTCTTAAGACTTAAGCATAGTTCATCAATATATTTAGAAACTTTGACAGGAATCTTAAAATTACTTGCCTCAAATTCACTGTCTGAGTCTGATCCTGAGTCTGATCCAGAGTCTGAGTCTGATCGTGCCATCAGACATAGATTTGCATATTCATTATCACTTTCTTCACACTCAGTATCACTCCAGGTTTCAGCTTTGAGAGCTTTTCGAAACTTTTCAGCTTTTCCTTTCTTCTTCTTCAAAGAGGACGGTTGGGTCTCGATGTGTCCCTTCTTCTTGCATTCAAAGCGGACTACATCTTTATTTGGTTCCTCATCATCAACAGACTTGGCGCTGTCTTTGAAAGCCTGGTTTCTTTGAGTTGAACCTTCTCCCTTTTCTATTTAGTTTTCTGAATCTTCTTATCATGAGAGCAAGCTCCTCATCGTCCATATCATCTTCGAGAATGTAACATCGGAATCATCATTTGATTTTAATGCAATGGATTTCTTACCTCTTGGATCTTCTTCTTCATTGATCCTTTCCACTTCATAGGACTGAAGCGTTCCAATAAGCTCATCACAGACAAAGTGGCATAATTCTCTGCGTCTCTCTTATCGAAGTCTTTATGTGATTCCAATCCTTGGAGAGTCCACGCAGAAGCTTGTTTACCTTCATGGGATCAGAAGTTGGTTGACCTTGATTTTCAAGACCATTCACAATATCTGTAAAACGACTAAACATATCAGATATTGATTCTCCTAGTTTCATTCTAAAGGCTTCATATTGACCGAGAAGAATGTTGATTCTTGTTTCCTTCACTCGTCTGTTCCTTCATAGGTGATATGCAATCTGTCCCAAACTTCTTTTTTCTTTGTACCACAAGAAGATATTCTATTATACTCGATTGGTGATAAAGCACAATATAAAGAGTAAATTGCTTTTGCATCGAGTGTTTGTCTTTTGGTTATTTCTTCTGAGACAATCCATTTGGATTCTTCAAGTATCTTTTCCTCTTTCAAAGACTAGTGCGGTGGTAGGAATTATTCCTTTTCTACAACATCCCATTCCAGAGGATCCTTTGATCGTAGGAAAGCTTTCATCTTGTTCTTCCAGATGTTGTAATCCTTTCCATCAAAGTAAGGTGGTCTGGTATTGCTTTGCCCTTCCATCAGCCCTGGTGCTAGCATACTAGCCATGGATCTTTTACTATGAAGTAAAACACTTCAAATAAAGTAAGTACATGTGCTCGATACCAATTGATATTACTAGTATAAACACCTAGAGGGGGGGTGAATAGGCGCACAAACAATTTTTCTTGAATACGGAAGCAATTCTTGACAGATTGAAATACGATTGAAGTAAAGAGAGTAAGGAAGAGAAAATTAAACACAGGATTTATAGTGGTTCGGATTATTCCAATCCTACGTCCACTCTTCCGACGACAGCCCACCGGCTGGATTTCACTATAATCAAAAGAGAAGTTACAGCACAGCTTTGCCTTGATTCCACAGTGTAGATGTTCTACCACACCTCCTCAAGGTCTCTTACAAGTATAGACTCTCTTTTGTATACAAGTATTCGCTCAAGAGATTTATCTAAACAAATGGGAGCTTCGGACTTTGGAATTTTTCTATCGCGCACCTCTTTAAAACAACTAAGAACATCTTCCTTATATACTCCTTTATGCCATCATACCCGTTGGCACTTACCAAAGGAATTCCTCCAATCTAACCGTTGGACAGAATCAATTAGGAAGATTGTTCGAGTTATTAAAGGAACATGTTGATAGCCCATCAATCCTGTTCGCCCATACAATCAGGATCTCGGTTTCCATAAGTAGAACCTTCCAATAATATATAGACAACCATCGAATCTTCAGTCATTGAATCAATCTTGATCAATCAAAGGATTTCGATATGTCTTCTCCAGCCATGAGATCTTCTCCAGATGATAAGGTTAAATCCCGAACACACCACTTAGTTCGGATAACCTTTCTTCAACGGATTCGAGACTGTCAATGAGGATAGACTTTGAGTCTTGAGTACGGCTGTCCAGGAAGTCTTCAGACTTTAACCGATGAGTCGCAGACTTTCGAGACTAGACCGAAGGATACGTTTTGTCAACTTCAAAACTCTTCATGAGGATTTCTCCAACAACCCTTTCTGGCAAAGCTGCTGCGCAGTAATCGTGAAGGTTCAAAGCATCCTTAAACATGTCATGGGTGGGTCTTTTTCCTGTAAAAATCTCTAGCAGCAAGACTCCGTAGCTGTATATGTCGCCATCTTTGGACACTTCGCTTCCCATTCCATACTCTGCAGTTGAATTTTACTTGACACATGAGACGATATGGGCAAATCATTAGGAGAAGGAAGAGGATGCACGTATAGGGGCAAGGGAAAACATTATTGAAGGGCAGCAATTAAGAAATCTGGTTGATAATGGCAAGTTACACAACACGTTAAGCATGATTTTTTGAAGTCAGATTTTCTATTCATACAACCTTGGTACTTTTACGAATAGAATGTACAATTGAATCAAATGGATGACAAAAAAGAAAAAAAAAATGAACTGAACCGAACTACTCTATTAAGTTACTATGGTTCTCTTAGTTTTGTAAGGCATAGGAAAGTTAGCCGAGATGAACGAGTCTAACCTGTTTGCATGACTAGTGGCAGTGTTTTAGACAAGAAATTCCCTACATGCATTATCAAGGAAAGACCTTAAAAGATAAGAATTAATATTGGATATATTGCAAGTATACATACCTGGAGGAGCATAGCCAATGGTTCCTCTAAGTCCAATTGAGCTGGTTTGACTCACTAGCAAATCACCAATGGCGTTTGGGAATATCTTAGCCAAGCCAAAGTCACTGACATGTCCATTCATTTGGGCATCCAGTAGAATGTTGCTCGGTTTGAGGTCACAATGGATCACCTCCATTTGGCACTGATGATGGAGATAATCTACTGCGCATGCTACGTCGAAAGCAATGTTTAGTCTTTGAACAAAAGTTAATTCATGCCTTGGCGTCCCATTTGGTGCAAGATACGGATGCAACCACTCCTCCAAGCTATCATTTTCCATGAAATCATAGACCAAAGCCTTAAACTCATTGCCCTGGAAATCGACACTAGAACAAGCTGTTAGAATCTTAACAAGGTTCCGATGCCTTATGTTTTTGAGGACTTCGCACTCTGCCGTGAAACTTTTGGATGCTCCTTGTTGCTTCAAGTTAAAAACCTTCACTGCCACTATTTTGTTTTCATCTGCTAGGTTCCCTTTATACACGGAGCCGAAACCACCCATTCCGATAAAATTGCTAGAGCTGAATCCGTCTGTTGCTTTGACTAAGTCTTCATAAGACACTTGCTGAAATCCCCTTATCGATGGAGTCTCTAGAGGAGCCTCACTTTTCTTCCTCCTCAACCAATAAAACGTCATCAGTAGCACTAGAGGAATGAGCGCCGCTACTATCCCACATGTAACAATAATGATAACGGAACGGGAGATAGATGATCCATGTTTTCCCTTGCTCGTCGAACAACTTGGCAAATCTAGGATTGACATACCGCCACAGAGTTTATCGTTTCCTTTGAGCGAAGTTGCGCTCGTGTTCAGGAACACCCCTTTGCTCAGTACCTCACCCTCGAAGTTGTTGAAAGATAGATTCAGGTACTGCAATTGAAATTTCTCCAAGAATGTCGGAACAAGGCCAGAAAAATTATTACTCGAGAGGTCTAGGTACTGAAGACCATTCAAGGACCTCAAGAATGACGAGATATTCCCTTCAAATAGATTATTTTGCATGTGAAGCTCCACCAAGTTAGTGCATCTACCGAGGCTACTAGGGATTTTTCCCGATAGTTTGTTGCCATGTACGTCTAATTTGGCTAAGTTGTTCAATTTACCAATTTCTTCTGGTAAGGAACCACTCAATTGGTTTTCGGATAGATCAAAATAGATAGACAGGAAAATATAGTGAAAGCTTGAGATGGTATAATTCCACTAAGATCATTTTGCGAAAGGTCAATCCCTAACAAGTTTTGGCATTTCCTAATACTCGGAGGAATGCTCCCTTGTAAATTGTTCCCTTTCAAGGAGAGTTCGATTAGCTCCGTCAAGTTCCCTATCGTGGAAGGGATATTCCTGGTGAGTTTGTTCATATGAGCACGAAACCGCTTCAGCTTGATGAGATTTCCAATGGTATCAGGAATATTGCCCGTGAACTTGTTATTGTCTATGCGCAATAATTCTAGGCCACGCAAGTTTCCAATGCTTGGAGGGATATTTCCAGACAATTGATTGTACTCCATCGACATTATACTCAACTGGGAAGAGAAGTTGCCTATGGATTCAGGCAACGTACCTTCGAAATTGTTGCCACCGATTGCCAGGAGATTCAAGCTAGTAGAATTGATCGATTCAAGGAATTTCATGTCAACTTGCGGTCCACTACCTAGGTAGTTGATCGAAGCACTTATCCTCTGCAGCCAATTTAGCTTTTCCACGGTAGGCATATTTCCAGAAAATTTGTTTAACGGGATTACTAGCTCCATTAAGTTAGTGGCATTTGAAATGGAAGCAGGAATTGGCCCAGTAAATTGATTGTCCGCGACACTTAACTCAACAAGATTACGAAGAGTGATACCTAAATCTGGAGGAAGACTCCCTTCAAGTTGGTTTTGGGGAAAGTGAAAGGTATGAAGGGAAGATATGTTGAAGATGGAGGAAGGGAGAGTGCCAGAGAGTCCATTTGCACCAAGATAAAGACCCTCCAAATTTTGCAAACGGCCTAATGAGGCAGGAACTCTTCCCACAAAGTAATTAGACGATGCCGAGATAACCTCTAGAGATGTGAGGTTCCCGAAGAATTTTGGGGATGTTTCCAGACAGATTATTCCAATGTATAGTTAATACCATTAGCTTCGATAAAGAAGCAATTGATATTGGAACTTCACCAACTAGCATATTAAAGCCTAGTTGCAAAACTTCAAGATTAATGCAACCTGAGATGTTGGCAGGAATTTGACTGGAGAATGAGTTGTTCAATAGGTATAAGTTTTTGAGTCTATACAGGTTACCGATCTCCGGGGGGATTTCGCCAACAAAAGTGTTGTTTTTGATGTCCAATTTCTGGAGAAAGCTTACGTTTCCAATAAAAGGAGATAGCGACCCTACGAGATTCATCGATGAAAGCATCAAATGGATTACCCTCAGATGCCGACGGCCACATGTGATCCCATGCCAGTGGCAAAATGGATAGAGTCATTCCATGAGTTGAAAACCCCGAATGGATCTCCGAATATCTTATCTTTGAATTGGAGCAATGCATCTCGGTCAGTTTTGTTGGTTCTAGGAATCGAGATTGCTCTACAGTAAGGCAGTGGCACCACCAATGTAACGAAAGAAAGTAGACAGAGAGAAGTGATTGAGAAGGACATGAAAGAACTCATGCTTGCAAGTTTTTGGTCCCTCACACTTTGAACCCTATTTATTTAGAAATGGATGGAGTTCTTGACCACAGCCTTCAGCTACTAGATGTTCATTAGAAACATGGTCATCCCACTTGGAATCCTACTCTTGACATGATGTGGAGGAAGACTCATAAAGTGTCACACCCCGAAACTATCATGAATGGGGGATGACACAACCGTCTTTCCACCTAAAGGACGCAACCTTAAAGCTCCCAAAATCCAATTCCTAAAAGTCTCCTCGCCGATATCGCTCTCGTACTACTCATCGTTAGCTGAGGAACTTGAAAAAAATTGAAAAATAGATGGGTGAGCAATTATAGTTCAGTGAGTAGTGCATCTCTTCTAAGTATATCGAGCACCCAATATATATATTTATAAACTAAACCACAACTTTTTTAACTCAAATCCATAATATAACAAATATAAAATAAGATAATAAGTCACATATGCTTTAACATAATAGCAAAAATATTCATTTCACAAAAATATCATAACAAACATCATTGTCAAATACATTGATCAATCTCATTAATTCACACGTTAATTGTTCATTCCATTGGTTAATCTCATGTCACTTTAATGGTCTATTCCATTGATCCATCTCATATGAAATCACATGTCGATAGTCCATTTCAATGACTAAACTCAAATCATGTGCCAATGGTCCAGTCCATTGACTAATACGTTGCTTAATATCAAACCATGATCATGATTCAAAGCCTAATGATAATGCGACCGAGATTCCCCCTTTGGCAAGATCTCCACTTATTATTAGCCGGTGGCTCGGCCCTCAAAGATATTCTAAACTAGTATGTGCATACTCACAAACCCCTCACTAGGCTCACAACGATATTGAGCATTAATATCAATCTACAACATCCTCCACAATCCATAAAAGCCAAATCCAAAAATCATTTCATATATTACAATATATTTCACAAATCAACCACATGATCTTTCGCAACTCAATTCATATGCTAGAAATATTTTTTGTAAAATATTTCTCAAATCATTTTAGAACTCATCTCATAAACCAGTTTTACAAATTGAATCAAATCAAATGCATGTCAAAAAACTTATTACAAATCAATATCTATATGACATTCCATAAACGATCTCAAAGTCGAGCTTTTCATAAAAGGTACCCTTTCCTTAATTTAGGGGGGGGGAATGATGACCTTCACCGGATGGTATCATAAATCAATACGAATTGCCTTATTCAAGGCTCTCCAACTCGCTCATACATAGTTGGCTATGATTCACCTTGTATGAGTCAGCTAGATCAGCCACAGCCTTGTAAGTACGCCGCCCACGAGAAGAAGTCTCACTAGGGCTCCCCTCTTGAGACAACTTCATTCATGTCCCCTGCGTGAAAGCCAGGGCATATTAGCTACTCTCCCCCCCTTAATCTGAATATATTTCATAAGATCCTCTGGGGTTAGGAATGGCGCGCATATGAGGTGGCTAATCCAGACCAGGTTCGAGAGGGGAAGGTAAAAGTGGAAGTTTTGGTGAATATTGCCGTTAAATCTAAGAAAGCGCTAAGAGCTGATTTCACAGATCCAAAACATGTAATATTTCTCAACTTCGTTCATTAAATAGAATATATATTTCTACCAAAAAGTTCTCACACTATTTTCAAATACCAAAACTTAATAAGTGTCTGATTCAAATTTTATGCAACAAACATACTTATTCATAACTCATAAAATATCAAATTCTTATCAGTTTAAATACCTGAGCTTATAAATTTTTAGAAGAGATAGCACCACTCACTTGAGAAAGCCAAAAATCAACATATTCGGTTACTCGAGCCAACACATTCGTATTCCTATCAATTAATCGAAAATGATATCAAAACCAAGTAGTATGCTACTCTCCAACTAATGACTATTTGTTACCCCTCGTGGGGAGGGCTCGAGAGGAGGGAATAAATTTAGGGGTATTGCATAAATGACGGACTTAAGGTCCATGATTAGGTGTGGACTCTCACAATCCCATACCTCGCGTGAAATTGGAGCATTCTTAAGAATTTCGTTAAAATGAATCGCCACTAGCCTATTGGGGTCGGCTAGAAACCAAGTGAGACACAAGAATATGCCACACTTTCTACGCAACCAGAGAATCTAAGGTTAGGGACTTGATTACACTAATTAACCAATTAGTGCTATTTCGGTACCTAATATTGTTCATTTTGGAAAAATATTATTTTCAGGTAATTTGGATTGATTTTTACACCTATGCACTAACATGCGAAGTGATCATGCGAATACGCAATCATTAAAGTAACAATCATAACTACCAAAATCCTAATTGCAGTAAAATTGAGCACATGCAATTAAACATAATAAGATATTGCCGTGACCTACCCTCGGGGGGAAGGAACA
This sequence comes from Eucalyptus grandis, assembly GCF_016545825.1. Classification (NCBI taxonomy): domain Eukaryota; kingdom Viridiplantae; phylum Streptophyta; class Magnoliopsida; order Myrtales; family Myrtaceae; genus Eucalyptus; species Eucalyptus grandis. The sequence continues at coordinate 42,784,618 of NC_052612.1, read as the reverse complement.
AGTTTAGGGGTATTGCCTAAAGAATAGGTTTATAGCCCTTAATTAGGCACGGACTCTCCCAAGCACATACCCCGCGTAACATTAGAATATTTTAAGAATTTTATAAAAAGGAGTCACCACTAGTCTATTGGGGTCGGTTAGAAACCAAGTAAGGCACAGGAGTATGCCACACTTCCTACGCAACCAGAGAATCTAAGGTCGAGAACTTGATTATACTAATTGACCAATTAGTGTCCTTTGGTACATAATCTTGTTCATTTAAAAAAAATGATTTTTATCAAGCAGTTTGAATTGATTTTATACCTATCCACTAACATGTGATGTGATCATGCAAGTGCGCAATCATTAAAATAATAATCATAGCTACTAAGATTCTAATTGCAGTAAAATTAAATGCAAATAATTAAACATAATTAGATATGCAAATTAAACATGCGATATAATCAAAATACGAGCAAATAAATGCCTAATTACATTAAGAAGGCAAAACATAACAATTCTAACCAAATTCTACATTTTTGGATTTTCGAATTTTTTTAATTTTTTAATTTTTTTAATGTTTTTAATGTTTTTAATTATTTTTAAAAATTTTAATTAATTTTTTTAATTTTTAAATTAAAAAAATTAATTTAAAAATAATAATAATTTTTCTACCGGACGGGTCGGGTCGGTCGACCCGACCGGTTCGGCCCGGGTCGGCGGGGATCGGGTCCGGTCGGTCCGATTGGGGGCGGGTCGGTCGACCCGCCCGAAAAGGTTGGGCCCGACCGGCGAGCCCAATCCCTCTTTTGCAACAATGGGCCCACAAAGAGACCCGTAGCCTAAAACACCCGGGCCCGATCCCGATTATTCAATATCCTACCGGCTCGTGACCCGCGCCCGACCCGGCTCCTAAACCGCAACCCGATTCCTAAGAAAACCTACCCGGCTCGTGACCCGCGCCCGACCCGGCTCCTAAACCGCAACCCGATTCCTAAGAAAACCTACCCGGATCCGACCCGGCTTCTTTCGCGGACCCGACTGGAGCCCTCGAGTCCGGGCGATCCGCGGCGCCAAGGGTTGGCTGGAACGTCGACGGCGGTGACACGGCGGACGGCGGCTAGAGCTCCGGGTGGAGAAAGCGGTGGCGACGACTCGTCTGGCGGCTGCCGGCTTCTCGAAAAGGAGACGGTGACGGAGAGCCTCACTGATACAGCAAAGAACGGCGTTGGGGATGGCGGGACGGCACGGTTCGGCGTAGGGACGGCGTTGGGTGACGGCGGCAACGGCGAGAACGGCGACGGCCAGCCTCTCTCTCAAGATCTAGCTTGCTCGGGCAACAACGGCGTCGCTCGGGGGAATGACTCGGACCGGTGTGCGGGGACGAGCGGATCGCGGCTGGTGCAGCAAGGTGGCAAAGCGGCTTCGCGGGTTCTTTGGTGTCGCGAGGGGCCGAGCAGCGACGGCCGGCGGCTCGGGCAGTAAGGGACGCCGGGTCGGAGGCTCAGGCGTGGGCGGAGACGCTGGTGGTCAGAGATCGGACAGAGCAGGGAGGCCGACGGGAGACGACCGGTTGCTGGCATTGGGTTGCAGGCGGAAAGGCGGCCAGGAGCAGCAGCGCAGAGGCGTCAGGTCGTTGCGGGTCGGCCCGGGAGACCGCAGGCGAAGGCATGGCAGAGGGGGCTCGGCGGACGCGGGATCTGCGGAGGTTGCGGGTGAGGCGGAGCAGATTCGGGTCGGCGCTAGGCGGTCGCGGACGGGCGCGGAGCAACGGTGGTTAGCGGTTTAGCCGCCGGCGTCGGGTGGAGGCGCGGTGGCCGGCGCGGGGCTGGTGGTTGTCGGCAAGGCGGCAGCTCGGCCTCTCTCGGTCCCCTCTCTCTCTCCTTCCCCCGATCCTCCCTTTCTTCCTTCGTTCTCGTCTTTTTTTCTTGGTCGATGCTATGCCTCTGCTCTCTGCTGTCTCTCCTCAGTTCCCCACGCCTGCCCTGCTACTGCTTTTTGCTTTCTGCAGGTTTCGCGTGGAGATAGGCTGGAGGGGGACGACCAACCGTGGTGGGCCGAGCTACACGCGAGAGAGAGGGGAAAGAGGAGGGCCGGGTTTGGCCAAGGTAAGATTCGGCTCGACCCGGCCCCTCACGCATTCCTTTTTTTTTTTTTTGTTTTTTTTTTAGCAACAAATTCCTACTTTGTATGCGATAAGTTTTAAGTAAAATGACAAAATTCAAGTGTCCATGAGATATGCAAGTTAAACAAGCGATATAATCAATATACGAGCAAATAAATGCCTAATTATACTAAAAATACAAGACATGGCAATTCCTAACAAAACCCTATATTTTTTAATTCTAAATTATTTTTGAAAAATAATATAATAATATATTTAGAAAATCGGCCTGATCGGGTTGGGTCCAATTTGACCCGACCCATACTTGACCTGGTGAGGCGAGTTTGTCAAACCCGCCCAAGTTCCGCCCAGTTGGGAACGACCTAGGCGACCCGGCCGATCGGGCCAGACAGCCCAAGCCCATATGGGACTAGGCCGCGCGGAAGCCCAGCCGAGTTGGGCTTGATGCACGAGCCCGATCTGGTATAATTTTTTTTTTTTTTTTTTTTAAAAGGCCCACAAGCCCACGTGCTAAAACCAGCCCAAACTCAACTCAAGTATGCCCGGCCTAATACGCCTAAAACCCTACTCGGTTGATTGGACCCGACTCGACCCACTTCAAGACCAAACCCTACCCGGTTTGGAGGCTTCGCCCAACCCGATTCGACCTCTTCTCTCTCCTACTCCTTCGCGGCGCCGACGAGCAACGGTCGAGATGTCACCAGGCGGACAAGCAGTGACGGCGACGCGGCAGGTGGCGGCAGCGAGGTGGCGGGCGGCAACGACAGCGTCGGGCGCAGCGATCGATGCTACAATGACAGAGTTTGGCGCAGCGACGGTGTCAAGTAGAATGGCGGCACGGCTCGAGATGGCTAGTCAAACGGCAATGATGGCCGGCCCAAGGCCATGGCGGAGATCAGATGCGGAGATGGCGTCGGGGGATGATCGGAACGGTATGGCTCGACGTGGGGACGATGTCGGGCCGTGTCGACGGCGCCGCTTCTTCCCGATTTCTCTCCCTCTCTCCGGTTTTCCTTTTCTCCGTCCGCTTCAGATCTGGGTTTTGGGGAGACAATGGCGGTCGACGTCGGTCAGCGGCGGGCGGCAAGAGGAACGGCGACGACAAGCCTTCTCCAACTCCCTCTTCCCTCCGTTCTCCCCATTTTTCTCTACTTTTTTTTTCCTCCCCTGTTCCTCTTCTCCGTCGCTGCTTTCTCCTCTCCTCTGTCTCCGCCTTCTTTTCGTTTTTTGGCTTTTGCAAGTCTCCCTGCATGCGAGGATGGAAGGAGGAGGAGAAGACTAGGGCCGGCGGGGAAGGAAAGAAAAAGGTGGGCTAGGCCAAGGCTGGATCCGGTCCAACCCGGCCCCTTCCACTTTTTTTTTCTTTTTTTTTAAGATTAATTAATTAGTTATTTTTTAAATTTTTAAATTTTTTTCCTTTTTTATATATTTGAAAACACCAATTAGGTGTCAACACTACTAAATTATGCTTATTCATCGATAAAATGACACTTACAAAGGCTAATAAATCGCATATCCAAAGCAATTATTTAAGCCATATGCAATGTGGAACTTGAGCATGAAACTTGGTCATATCATAAATTTCTTCACTAAACCCCATTTCAAGCATACTTATAGTCAATGGAAAACCCTTCTAACATATTACAAGAACCCCAATTTAGCCAACCTGAAATCAAGCCGAAAATCAACAAAATATGACCCTAAAGTCCAAGTCGCATACTGTTCATTACATGCGATAAACTTCAAAATTTTATTTCGGGCAAAACATAAGCTCAAATCACAATCCGTAAAATTCTACGACTCCACAACACCCTAAACTATCATTTTTATAAAAATACACGACTCAACAACTCAAAAATCATACTTTGCTGCTCGATTTTCCCAAAACTCCGAATTTCAAGCCTTAAGTCTGAAATTACTCCAATTGAATGAATAGGGGGGCATGAGTACTTACTAGGCAATACATACATTACACAGTTGAGGTGGTTTGGCGAGGCTCCCATAGCGAGAACGCATGAAACCCTCTTTTCTTCCTTTCCATCTTCTCCTTCTCCTTCTCCTTTCTTTCCTTTCTTTCCCTTGCACAAGCTCTTTGGTCTCCCTTTCTCTCTCTCATTCTTTTCCCTTCTCTATTTCCCTTTTTATTTCCTCATTTTTCCTTTTCTTTCTTTCTTTTCTTTTATTTCTTCTTTTTCTTCCTCTCTCCCGAAGACTCTTGGCCTCTCCCCCTCATTCTTCTTCTCTTCTTTTCTTCTTCCTTTGACCATTCAACCTTCTCTCTCTCTCTTTTGACTAAGTCAAAACCCATATTTTACATAAAGCATATGAGTTTTAGTTTTTTTCTTTATGAGTCTTCCGTAGAAAACTCATAAAGCATATGAGTCCAAGTCATTTGCTTTATAAGTCTTCCGCTCATCATGCCGAGAGTAGGATTGCAACTGGGATGGCTAAGTTTCAGTTCTTCTGATAGGCAAATGATGACCACGTTGGCCGTCCTAAATGTATGCAATAGTCTAAAAGCACTATTCACCTAGAAATGCCCAAACCTAACAACGCGTAACTAAAAGAGTCGACAATCTTGCAATCTTATCAATTAAACAAAAATTGACCTTAAAACCAAGTAAAATATTACAACTACGAATTGGCTAAACATTATCTAAATGCTAACAAAATGACTCATGTGCGCTAACAAATCACTCACTCGAAATAATTACACAAACCTACATATGATGCGAAAGTCGGCCTCAAAACCCTAAAATTTCACTCCAACTAAACCGTTGCGCCAAAACGACTAACATCAAAATTCACAGCTCCACGACACCAAAAACCACCATTCCCATGAAGTCTCGAAGCTTCACAACTCAAAAAACGGATTACATGGCTCAAATTTCCCAAAATTCCGAATTTAAGCACTAAATCTAGAACCTATTCTGATCGGATGAATGAGGAGAGCAAGCACTTAATGAACGTTGCGATACGTAGTGGAGTTAGGCTCGGCAAGGTGTCCATGGCTTGTACGCACAAAGCCTTTTCTCTTTCCTCTTTTCCTTCTTCTCTCCTCTTTTTCTTTCCCTTTCTCTTATTTTTCCTTCTTTTCCCGAAAGCCCTCGACCTCTTCTCTTAAGCTAAGCGTCCACTTCCTTTTTTCCTTTCTTGTTTCTTTTGTTGACTTTTCAAACTTCTTTTATTTCTTTTCTTTTATGCTTTAAAGTGAGTCCCACCACCTTATTTTTTGACCTAGTCAAAATCTCAAATATTAAAATATGAGTCTAATTCCTTTGCTTTGCGAGTCTTTAGAAGATTCAAAAGGTATATGAGTCTTGGTCCTTTGCTTTATGAGTTTTCCGCATCATGTCAAGAGTAGGATTGTGAGTAGGATGACTGTATTTTAGTCCTCTAGTAAGTGTGTGATGATCATGTTGAGTGTCTTTAAAGTCACAATGAACTATAGGAGCGGGTGGTTCATGTGCATGTGATTTTTCTATTGCTCTGATTCATGAATCTTTCATAATCTCTTGGCCCAAAAGAAGTTCCGATGGCAAGTCTTGGGCACCAAAAGCATTGGTTGGTAATAAGTATAAAAATAAAAATAAAAAATAAAAACTAAGGGCTAATATCACAAAAAGCCCCAAACTAGTACAGCTATAATAAATTTATTTCAAACTAATTTTTTGACTACCAAAAACTCTAAACTGGTTTATTTATAACAAATTTACCCTCCATTATGAAATACCACTTTCAGTATCAGATGTCAGGCAATTCTTGTAAAGAGTTTTACAGACATATAATTTGCTATTTTTCCATAATTTTGCACCTCCAGCATTCCCCCTCTTGCTTGGTTCCTGCTTTTCCTTGAACTCTTTGTGGGCATTTTGTCACTCCACTGGTTCACTTAGTTCCATGTATTCATTAACCAGGGCCTTGGTGTGTAGCAGCAAATTCATTCCTGGTCATAGCAATGGTTGCTAGTACCTTCGTGTGCCTTGTCCATCTAGCGATGGGCTTGTTCATACTTTGTCTTGCTTCATGCTTTCTGATGACGTAGTGGCCTATGCAAGTGTGTAATTTATTCTGACACGTCCTTTACATGTTGGAAGATATCAGCACACAAATAAGAATGTCTAAAGCAAAAGCAACGGGACTAACTGTTGAGATATTCACGGAAATTGGAATGTTCTCCATTGGTATTACAGCACTTAAGCGATTATCATTGCAAAAATTCCCTTCTTTGTACACGTGGGAGAACTTACCATGGGTCCTTCGTATGATGACATTTCATAAACAGCTAGTTTCAACTACCCGAGTGGAGCTATGCATGTAACATTTACCAATGTTATCTGTAATTTTCAGCGTCGCCATAGTCAAATATCAGTGTGTAGAGTGATATAATTACACTGCATTTAGGTCTCCTCTGAAAGATGTGTCACAGTTCAATTGATGAAGTAATTTAACGTGTAGTGTGCAGGCAGATAATATTTGTCAAGTGTAATGAAAAGGGCATTGTGTACTTAATTATGGGGCTAGCTTGAGAACAAGTCCGTGAAATTTATGTAATCCAAAAATTAAGGAGCAATTTAATGAAGACAGCCCAGTGTTGCATGATTGCATGATACGTTTGTCCTGAACATGCCTCTGTTCTTTTCTATTATTTAAAGAGGGAAAACACAGTCGATCTGCTTGCTAGTCCATATATAGAATTACAGCAGTGCCTATCAAGTTTTCACCCAGGAAAGTTCGTAAGTATGGTCCCATAATTGGCTTTTTAGTCGTCCTTCAGCTCTGAGGAGTGCATAATGCCTATAATGATTGCTTCCAGTTCACTGACATGGTCTACAAGGAAATGTAGCATTATATTCATTTTCTTTTGTCTCATTGTGGCAAGTCAAAGAATTGCTCCATTGTTTCTGTAACACTTATTTTATGGCTTCATGTTGCAGTCATACACAAAGGATGGATTTTTCAGAATATAAATAGGATGTCAGTGAAAGGCTTTCCCCTTTTTTTTGTTGATTCTGATCATAAATCGAGGGATTCCTTTTTGGGAGACAACTACTCTAGCAGTCCGAATCAGCCAGAAGTTTTGCAGACGCGCAGTTAGACTTCTTCCATCAGCGGCATGGCTTGCTGATGTTACAGCTTTTGGCGGCGCTCATGTTTGTCCCGTCACTTGCAGCCTGGTGGCGGGTATATACCTATTGCCTTAAAAGATTTTGAAAACACTATAATGCTCCTGTATCTTGGTTCATGCTTTGGCCTTTTCGTACAGAGGATTGGACAGGTTAGTACTTTCCCATGGTTGCTTGACTCATTTCTTTGCATCTGCATCATCCTTCATGGTACTAGCAATCCGAAGCCTGACTCGACTTTCTTCTCTTTTCCCTCATCAAGCATCCTCGGCACGGAATTGAAAATCGGTTACATCTACCAGTTCGCTGGGGTTTATTCTTTTCTCTCAGGTCTGGCCTTGGCTCCTTATAGAGTTCTCTACGCCACAACCATGGTAGGTAGGGTTTCTTTTATCGGTGTTGAATGTCTTATAGAAGAGAAGCAGGGAAAAAGGAGAAGCACATGTAGAAAGGAGAAAGCAGTCTCACAGACACTGAGAAAATGTCAACTAAAACTGTAAGCTTCACAGTTTCTCATGGTTTGTGTGAATAACCATGAATTTTACAGGGGAAGGCTTAATTTGCTGCTTCTTGTTGAGGGTAATATCTTCCGTGAAAAAGAGGTCAATAGAAAGAAGTCACTCTTTAGCCTTTGCCTAGTGGCACTACTCTAAATATTTTGTGTAGGTAGTGCTTATATAATACTATTGAAGAGGTCAACAAAGATGGGACCATTATTAGCTTTTGTTTATGAAAATGTTCAAACAGTCTTCTGGGCATTCAGATGGAACTTGAAGGTAAAATATTATATGGTGTGATATGGATTAGGTGAACAAATCTCAACCCTGATTTTAAGAACATAGAAGCCCTCCACCAAGTATGTTTTGATCAATTAATTTTTTCCCATTCATGTTAGATAAGTACAATGAGAGGACTCATAAACTTAAGACAACTCTCTAAGTCTCCTAGGCCCCGTTTGGTTCAGCTTTCCCAAAGGGCTTTGAGCCCCCAAAGTGAGAGTGCTAGTATGTGCACCTAGAGGGGGTGAATAGGTGCGAAAACAAATTTTGCAAAATACAATGTAGAACTTTGCTTTTAACCTGAGTCTATCTAACAATAGACTTTGCAGAGGAAATCATATTCTAACAAATAGAGTTACGAACAAAGTAAAAGAGTTTAGGAAAGAGAATAAGAACACAAGGTTTATAGTGGTTCGGCTTAATCCAAGCCTACGTCCACTCTCCCACACTGACAGCCTACCGGCTGGATTTCACTATGAATCAAAAGAGTAGTTACAGTATCACGTCCTTGGTCCACAGTGTAGAGACTCTGCTACACTTCCTCAAGGTCTCACAAATGTCTAAACTCTCTTTTAAGTACAAATTTTTGCTCAACAGTTGAATCAGTAAAGAGTAAAAAGTTTTAGACTTTGGAATTTTTCTATCGCACACACACTCAAATAACTAGAGCATCTTCCTTATATACTCCTCCATGCCTTCATATTCGTTGGCACCTTCCAAAGGAGTTATTACAATCTACCCGTTGGACATAATCAATTAGGGAGATCTCGAGTTACTTAAGGAATGTAAAGATAGCCCACCAATCCTACTCGCCCATACAATCAGGATCTAAGTTTTCATAAGTAGAACCTTCCAAGTATACTTCACCAATCAACGGATCCAAATTATCCGAATTAAATTCAAAACGAATAAGAGATCTTCAGATGCTATCTCCAGTTGTGAGAACTTATTTAACCGCTCGAATCAAATCCTTAAAGAAATACTTGATTCTGGATAAGTTTTCTTCATCGGTCTAGAAATTGTCAATGAGGGCAGACTTTAAATCTTGAGTTTGGTGGTCTGGCGGTTTTCAGACTTTGACGAAAGAGTTTGCAAGTCTTCAGACTAGACTGATTGAAACGTTTTGTTAGCTTAAAAACAATTAAGGAAGTTTTCTCCAACAATCTCCCCATTTCTGATGGTGACAAAACTTTCCTGCAGATTTAGATATATTTGACTTGCAAGACAATACTCAAGCAAAAATTGATATCTCATAAAAGATAAATGGATAAAGATAGTATCGAATTTGCATCCACAGGAAATGAGTTAGTCTTGAAAAAAAAAACAACAACAACTATCTTTACCATGACTACCAAATACCAAATACCAACAATGCTTAAGATACTGCAAGCATTAAACATCAACACACCATCCAAATCAGTCAATCACAACCAAACAAAAGTAAAGTCAAAGTCAAATCAAATCAAGTCTGCTCAAATCTGCATTTTATCCCCCTTTTTGTCATCAGCAAAAAGTGGAGATAAAAACACAAACAATTGAAAAGAGTTGTTTGAAATTAGGCTGCTTGGGGATGCGAACAAGTTGGAAATCCCCCATTGACTTGTTTGTGTCTTCAAGCTTCTGCAAAGACTCCTTTAGTTGCTGAATATATGTTCCCTTTGCATGTTCCTGCTTGAGAGAGTGAATCTGTTCTTGAAGAGAGTCTATAGATGCCTTGAAGACAATCGTCACGTTCTTCATTTCAAACTCGAATGCATATTGATGTCCCTTTAGTTCTAAAAGAAGTTCCATCACTCGCTGAAAATCTCCGAGTTATCTATAGCGAGCTAGGACCAGCCGAATCAGGTACAAGAGTTTGAACATAAGGGGGAACATCAGAGGTTCGATCGCCATGAGTAGGAGTGTATGCCTCAAAGTCTGCTTTAGGAAAATGAGAGGCATAGACCTCTTCTGGGTCTGGTGGAGATCTACTAACATCACTTGTAAAAATGGGTGAAGAAGTACCTCAATTTTTAGCATCTCCCCCTGTTTTCATGCTTCTGGGTGGAGAGATATGATCTTCTTCAATTTCTGCTTCAACACTGTAATGATGTTCTTCTCCAGACTTCTCACTCCTAGTCTTCTTCGAGTCAACGAGATGTAGCCAATGTTGGTTCGGCGCGACTCCTTCCTTCTTCACTGGATCTTCTTTCTTGGTCTTCTCTTTCTTCTTTTCTTCCTTCCTTCTTCTCTTCTTTCTTATCTTCTCTATGTTCCTTCTCGTTCTCTGATCTCTGTAGGACTTACAAAACTCTGTAGATTCCTTAGTGCAAGAGCGGAGATAGTGAGATCATCATCATCATCTTCTTCTTCATCTTCTAAGATAAGAGATCTCCTCTTCTTTGCGGGTGCTGACATAGGCTCATTGCCTTTTTGTTTCTTCGCAGCAGAGTCTTGCTTTGCCTTCACAGGGGACTTTTCCTTAAAATGCTCCAGCTTCATACTTAGTTCTGTCAATCTCATCTTAGAAACCATTTTCAGTCCAATAACCATTGGATCTATGGTTCTGGCACAAAGTGGTGCAAGAAGTTTGATCTTGAAGTACTTAAACAGTTTTGAGACGAGAGCCGAGTAGGGAAGTTGTCCTTTGTCTTTCTCCACTATTCTGTACATGTGCATAAGAATCGTGTGGGGAAGAGAGAACTTACAGCTAGAGATAATGGCATGCATGAGCTTGGCTTTAGAACGAGACACGTATGTTTTTGAAGTAGACTTTGGCTTGATACAATTTATCACTACCTTGTGAAGAAGAGTGTTGTAGGCATTCATTCTTGAGTAAGAAATCTTGCCTTCAACCATTCTGTCATTGACAATGGATAAGGTAGCCTAGGCATGAGATACACCAATTGGTTGGAATCTCCCTCTTTCCACACCAATTAAATCAGCCAACATGTCCACATCAACAATAAATACTTCGTCCCTCATAGAAAAGCTAAATTTATTCGCATCTATGAAAGACAGATTTGAATAAAAATAAGCAGTTGGTTCGGGATGAGCAACGGTTGTTTCCGTGCAAAAACGTTCGAGTTGAAGCAAGCCAAACTTTTCCCTCATATTTATCTTCAAAGAGTCAAGAAAATCAAAATCTACACTCCCGGGATGCATAACCCCTATTTTCAGTAAACTCAAGTAAGATTTTTTGTGACCCTTAGAACGAAATAAATATGTCCTGTCTTCACCAACATTCGCAACAATGCCCATTCTAGGCTGAAAGTTAAAGAACATTTTTTCATCGTCGTCCATCTCCTCCGGCTGACCAATTCTTGAATCACTAGGAAAATTTTCAAAAGACCATTGTGCCAATCCTTGAGGCGAAATACCTAGTCTTTCCATAGTGTTCGAGAAAAAAAGGTTTCATTTACGTACCCATGCGTTTTTAGAAATTCATCGATCAAGTTCATAGTAGAACCACCCTTCTTCAAATTTGAATACAGTCTGTAGATAAATTGGGGGTTTTTGAGATCTTATTGGTTCAATGTCCTCAAGAACTTTTTCTTGTTCTTGCTGTAGAGGAGGATCTTGTGTAGCTTGATGGCATAGTTGAGATTGTTGTCTTGGTTGTTGTGATTGGTGTTGAGGGGAATCTTCTTCTTCGGTCAAGTCGAAGTGCGTAGGTCTCTCTCGCATACATTGTGGTCCCCGATTCGCGATCCTCAAAGACTTTCTTTGGAAAGACATTGTCAATGTTTAGGAGGATTTACCGAACTTGCTCTTTCGAAAAGGTTAAAGCTTTTTGATAAAACTCAAGTAGAGGAGAAAAGGTAAGATCACAGTATTCTAGGGTTTCAAAGAGAGCGTAAATTAAGAAGACGAGTTTTGACAGTATATAAGGCAGGTGTACGAAGCGTTGCAAAAGGAAAAATAGAAAATGCATTTTCAAAAATAACTGCCTTTTGAAAATAAATAACTGTCATTTTAAAAGGTAATTTCTTTTTCAAAAAGGAATGAATGTTGTAATTACAAAAATTTGGAAATATAACATCAATCAATTACAAATTAATAGACACATGTACCTTTTCTCGTTTTTATCCAAACGATCAATTTCTAAAATTAAATTAACTTACGTCGTAATTCTCGATCTTAAGTCGAGCATATTCAGACTTTTATCCCTAAGTCTGAGCTTCTTCAGACTTTAAGATATTAAGTCTGGACCGAACAGACTCAAATAGACTTTTCTCCAGTGGCTTTGTGAATATGTCCGCCAGTTGATTCTTCGAGTCAATGAATTGAATCAATACTTCTCCATTTTGAACATGGTCTCTAATAAAATGATGTCGAATCTCAATATGCTTTGCTCTTGAATGAAGAATTGGATTCTTGGTAAGATTAATCGCGCTGGTGTTGTCACATTTGATCTCGGTGCATGAGTCTTCGATTCCAAAGTCTCTTAGTTGTTGTTTTATCCATAAAATTTGAGAACAACAACTTCCAAGAGCCACATATTCTGCTTCTGCTGTTGAAAGAGTTACAGTGCTTTGCTTCCTTGAAAACCAAGATACTGTCCTGTTACTAAGCAATTGACAAGTGCCCGAGATGCTCTTTCTATCAACTCTGCATCCCGTTAGATCTATGTCTGAGTATCTAAGAAGAGTAAAGTCTCATTCTTTAGGATACCATAGACCTAATTTAAAGGTTGTTGCAACGTATTTGATGATGCGTTTAGCAGCACTTAGATGAAATTCTTTGGGATTTGATTGAAATCTGGCACAAATGCAAACACTAAACAAAATGTTAAGTCTAGAGGCAGTAAGATAAAGAAGTGAATCAATGATACTCTTGTACAGCTTCTGGTCAACTTTCTTTCCTCCTTCATCTTTGTCCAGCTTCGAAAAATTTGACATTGGTATATCAGTCTTTTTGCAATTCTCCAAATCGAACTTTTTAACAAGTTCTTTAGCATATTTTTCTTGGTGAATGAAAGTCCCTTCCTTCAATTGTTTTACTTGAAGTCCGAAAAAGAATGATAGTTCACCCATCATACTCATCTCAAATTCATCCTGCATAGACTCAGAGAATTTCTTGCACAGATTTTCGTTAAGTGATCCAAAAATAATATCATCAACATAGATTTGAACAAGTAAAAAGCTTTTACTCTCTCTTTTAATTAACCGAGTAGTGTCAACTTTACCTTTAATAAAGCCATTTTGGATTAAAAACTTACTTAACCTATCGTACCAAGCTCGAGGTGCTTGCTTTAAACCATATAGCACCTTTTTCAGTCTGTATACAGAGTCTTGTTTCCTTGGGTCTTCGAAACCAGGAGGTTGTTTCACATAGACTTCCTCTTAGATAAATCCATTTAGGAATGTACTTTTGACGTCCATTTGGAATAACCTAAAATTCTTATAACAAGCAAAAGCAAGTAATGGTCTAATTGCTTATAACCTTGCTACTGGTGCGTAAGTCTCATCATAGTTTATCCCTTCTTCTTGTGTATATCCTTTGGCCACGAGTCTTGCTTGGTTCTTGATCACTTTTCCTTTCTCGTCCACTTTGCTCCTGAAAACCCATTTAACTCCAATAATAGATTTACCTTTTGGTTTATGAATTAATTCACAAACATTGTTAATGCTGAACTATCTGAGTTCTTCTTGCATAGCCTCAATCCAGCTTTCATCAGCCAAGGCTTCTTCTATACTTTTGGGTTCAATTTCATAGATAAGTGCTAAAGCACTAGACTCTTCTCGCCTTTTGGATTTGGTATGAATTCCCTCATCAATGTTGCCAATAATGAGTTCTCTGGAATGACTAGATTTATGCTTCCAGTTGTTGGTCAGTCTAACAGATTGTTGCTCCTCTTTTTCAGTTGATTCTTCAACATTCGTTCGATGTTTTTCTTATGGAGTCTGAGCTGCTTCAGGGGAAATAGTCTTTGTAGAGTCTGGAGCAGGTTTAGATTCTTCGATCTAAGTATGAATCGATTGATTTTGCAGAAAGTCTTGAAATTTGATATTCATTGACTCTTCCACAGATTGAATCTTCTTGTTGTAAACTCTATAAGCTTTGCTGGTGATTGAATATCCAAGGAAGATTCCTTCGTTTGATTTTTCTTCAAACTTACCAATTCGATCATTTGCATTTTTCAATATAAAACATTTGTAACCAAACACATGAAAATAGGAAACAATTGGCTTCTTTCCTTTGAACAACTTATAAGGAGTTTTCTCCAGAATAGACCTTAAGAAGACTCTATTAATAATATAATATGCTATAGAAACTGTTTCAGCCCAAAAACAAGAAGAAATGTTGTTTTCAATTAAAAGTGTTCTAACCATTTCTTGCAACAATCTATTCTTCCTTTCCACAACTCCATTCTGTTAAGAAGTGTATGGAGAAGAAAACATATGTTGAAAACAAGATTCATCACAGAATTTAGCAAAGTCTTGATTTTCAAACTCACCTCCATGGTCTGTCCGTATGCCTAAAATAACATACCCTTTTTCATTCTGGACTTTCTTAGCAAACTTTAAAAAATAAGATAAGGTTTCAGACTTACTTGCAAGAAAGTATACCCAAATAAATTGTGAATAATCATCACTATTACTAGGCAATATTTCTTTCCACCAATGCTTTGAGTTCTAATTGGTCCAAAGAGATCCATATATAGGAGCTGCAGCACACGATTAGTGGAAACTTGATTTATTGGTTTGAAATAACATATAGCCTATTTTCCCAACACACATGGTATGCATAACTCAGATTTTTGGTATGTCAGGTTGGGTAGTCCACGAACGAGCTTCTTTGAAGAGATCTTGACAATTTGCTTCATGTTGATATGACCAAGTTTTCGATGCCAGAGATTAGCTTCCTCTTGAATTGAGATTAGACATTGAGATTTTTCTGGTTTGATATCCAAAAGATAGATGTTTCCATGTCTTCGTCCCGTGAAAGTCTGAGAGAAATCTTTACTAGTTCCTGAGCATATTCCTTCTTGAAAATTGATTTTGAAACCAGTGTCGCATAGTTGACTGATACTCAGCAAGTTGTAATTGAGTCATTCTACCAAGGAGACGTTGATTGTGAGACTTCCAATTCTTACTGTTCCACAACCAACAATTTTTCATTTATTATTTCCACCAAAAGAGACTTTTCCTCCATTTGTTTGGATGAGCTTTATAAAACAACTTGAATCTCATGTTATATGTTTTGAGCATCCACTATCCAAGTACCATTTGACATTTTTTCTTGATAGTGACCTGCATTTAGAAAAGAAACTCAAGCTTTCTTTGGTACCCACACTTTCTTGGGTCCAATTGAGTTAGTGCAATATACTGTCTTTGCCCAAACCTTCTTAACAGCTTTCCAAACCACGGGACGTTCTTTCTCAAAGTGTTTTGAGCCGTTGCACTTATAACATTTAAGAGCACTACGGCCAACAGGTTTTACAAAGACTTTTTAAAAATGATTTCTATAAAAGACATTTGTGGGTCTTTGTTTGATTCTTTCATTTACTTTTGGAAAATCAATTAGAGGAATGGTTTGAAGTCATTCCCAAGCCTGATTTGTTAAAGTAAGGTCTTTGTGCTGAAAGAATCTTCTCCAATTTCTCAGATCCTATAGAAAACCTTTTTGAAATACTTGAGATATCATTTTTCAAAAGTGTGTTTTCTTTTGAAAGAGTCTGCATTTTCTTTAAAAGTAATAAATTTTTTGTCTAAATTTTCGACATTTTCTTTCAAAACAATATCATGTTGCTTCAATGTATGATTTTCCCTTTTTAGTTCGGAAATCCTCTCAAGAGAGGTTTTGAGACTAAGACACAATTTATCAATATATTTAGAAGCTTTAGTAGGAATTTTTAAATTACTTACCTCGATTTCACTGTCTGAGTCTGAGTCTGTCTCAGAGTCTGAATCTTATTCTGATTTTTCCATTAAACAAATATTGGCATAATCATCATCACTCTCTTCGCATTCTGTATCACTCCAAGTTTTTGCTTTGAGTGTCTTTCTGTATTTTTCAGCTTTTCCTTTCTTTTTCTTCAGCAAGGGACAGTCGGGTCTGATGTGTCCCTTTTTCTTGCATTCAAAACAAATCACATCTTTATTGGATTCATCGTCCTCAGCTGATTTATTTTGAAACTTTTGAGAGCTTTGTTTCTTCTAATTGAATCTTCTTCCATTTTTGTTCAGTTTTCTAAACCTTCTTATCATGAGAGCAAGCTCTTCATCGTCCATATCATCTTCAGAATCTGTAACATCAGAATCATCATTAGATTTTAAAGCAATAGATTTTTTTACCTTTGGGGTCTTCATCTTCATTGATTTGCTCCACTTCATAAGACTGAAGAGTGCCAACCAATTCATCAACTGAGAGTGGCATGATCCTTTGTGTTTCTCTTATTGAGGTCTTTACGTGATTCCAATATTTGGAATGTCCACGCAGCAGTTTATTAACCTTCATGGGTCCTGAGATTGGTTGACCTTGATACTCAAGACCATTCACGATTTCTATAAAACGACTAAACATGTCAATGATAGATTTTCTTATTTTCATATTGATTGAGCAGAATATTGATTCTTGTTTCTTTCACTCGATCGATTCCTTCATAGGTGATGTGCAGCCTATCCCAGGACTTCTTTAGCTATTTCACAAGAAGATATTATGTTATATTCAGCAGGAGATAAAGCATAATATAAGGAGTAAATTGCTTTTGCATCAAGAGCTTGTCTCTTGGTTATTTGTTCTTGAGTTATCTCGCTAGCCTCTGCAACTTCTTTTCCCCTTTCTGAGACTGTTGTAGCTTTAGGAATGATTCCTTTGTCTACCAAATCCCATTCCAGAGGATCTTTCGATCTTATGAATGTTTTCATCTTGTTTTTCCATATGTTATATTTCTTTCCATCAAAATAAGGCGGTCTGGTGTTGCTTTGCCCTTTAACCAAACCTAGAGCCAACATATTAGCCATGGATCGTTATCTCTGAAGTAAAAATACTTCAATCTAAATGAGTACTCAGGCTCTGATAGCAATTGAGAGTGCTAGTATGTGCACCTAGAAAGGGGTGAATAGGTGCGAAAACAAATTTTGCAAAATACAGTGTAGAACTTTGCTTTTAACCTGAGTCTATCTAACAATAGACTTTGTAGAGGAAATAGATTCTAACAAATAGAGTTACGAACAAAGTAAAAGAGTTCGGGAAGAGAATAAGAACACAAGGTTTATAGTGGTTCGGCTTAATCCAAGCCTACATCCACTCTCCCGCACTAACAGCCCACTAGCTGAATTTCACTATGAATCAAAAGAGTAGTTACAATATCATGTCATTGGTTCCATAGTATAGAGACTCTACAACACTTCCTCAATGTCTCACAAATGTCTAAACTCTCTTTTGAGTACAAATTTTCGCTCAACAGTTGAATCAGTAAAAAAAAAAAAAAAGAACTTCAGACTTTGAAATTTTTCTATCGCACACACACTAAAATAACTAAAGCATCTTCCTTATATACTCCTCCATGCCTTCATATCCGTTAGCACCTTCCAAAGGAGTTCTTCCAATCTACTCGTTGGATAGAATCAATTAGGGAGATCTTGAGTTACTTAAGGAATGTGAAGATAGCCCACCAATCCTGCTCGCCCATACAATCATGATCTAGGTTTACATAAGTAGAACCTTCCAAGTATACTTCACCAATCAACGGATCCAAATTATCCGAATTGAATTCAAAACGAATAAGAGATCTTCAGATGTTATCTCCAGCTGTGAGAACTTCTTTAACCACTCGAATCAAATCCTTAAAGAAATATTCAATTATGGATAAGTTTCTTTGTCGGTCTAGAGATCACAATGAAGGCGACTTTAAATCTTGAGTCCGGTGGTCGGCAATCTTCAGACTTTGACGAAAGAGTCCGCAAGTCTTCAGATTAAACTGATGAAAACATTTTGTCAGCTTCAAAATAATTAAGGAAGTTTTCTCCAACACAAAGCCCCTTGGGAAAATTTAAGGGTGTTTGGTTTAGCATTTGAAGGCTCCTTGGCAAAATTCTTGCCTTTGAAATGCTGAAAGCCCAAAGGTAGGGACTTGCTTGTCAAATGCCGCCTATGACATCTCTCTCTCTCTCTCTCTCTCTCTCTCTCTCTCTCTCTCTCTCTCAAGAGTAACATGACTGTTTCTTGGCAGTGGAGAGAGATGGGGGTTGGTTGGGTGAAGCGGTCAAAATGAGGTTCCTCCCTTGAATAAACGCCATCGGTGATGAAGGCTAATTGAGATTGCGTTTCCTAGTGTCTACCCATAAGGCTGTTTAATTTGCCCTTAGAATCTGAGGGAAAAGAATTACCCAGCCTCATATTAAAGTCCAAAGAAGAAAAGTAGATGTATAATCGAGTCATCTTCTGGTTCTATTGAAGACAAACAATGCAGTTTTCACAGAGGGGGAACCAGTACTCACTGGTTCACAATGTTTGCACGATTCACATGTCGTCCCTGAAGCCCAAATTTTCAGTACCTATTGTTTAACATCAGCTGAAATTCTGTCATTTGTGCTTTTCTCCTTTCATCCGAAGCAAAAACCGAATTACTCCATAACCCTTTGGATGGTCTATAATTGGAGAAAACCAGAAACCATACCATGTTAAATGGCCACAGAGGCATTGATCTAGTTCACAATTTCATAGTCATTAACTTAATTTGTGTCGGTTAGTGTTAATTTCATTGAAGGAAGAAAAGTTGCAGCAAACCTTGACTGTCTCTTTTATCTTCTGTACTGCAAGTATCTTTCAATTAAAAAAAAAGTTACAGTGTGCATAACATTATTCATTACGATCTCTCTGCTCAAGCATACCATCATTCACTTCCCTTGTTTTTTCCCAATCCCATTGAATTAGAAGGTCGCAGCTCATTGGAATTTTGTGCAGTACAAGCTTTGTGCATTGATCTGAAAATGTTTATTTCATTCGTCAGCTTAAGATCCCAGGTTTTCTTTATTATTTTCGCTCTTCAACTGGTGTAACATAACCGACGGTGACAAAGGTTCGGCTTTCTCAGAAAAAAACAAGAAATACCCTTGCAAATAATCTGATTCTTCACGAAATCATGAGACGGAAGTAAACAAAAAATGAGATAATATAATAGAGATTTGAATTTCTTAGGAAGTGAGAAGCTCGAAAAACAAATCCAACTATGTAACGCACACAAAGGAAGCACCAAACACCACCAATCTCTTCCCTGATTCTACACATAAGAATGAAATACGACAACACAATGTCGAATCTAAGAAATTGTACATGCCGAGGAAAAACTTAATAGTGGTAAGAAGAGAGCACGATCGGGAGGAGTGCAGCCAAGCAGGCGAATGATGCGGTGCCCAAGAAGGAAGGAGTGAAAGCAGCAGCAGCAGAGCTTCCCCCCAGAGCTGGTGCAGGCATGTCGGCGGATGGTGCTGGCGAGTGGACGACAGGCGAGGCCGCCAGCTTGTAGTTGTGCATGTGAGGGGACGGTGCAGGCGAGCGGCCCTCGTGGGAATCCGCTCGAGCGCCGCTCACCAATGCCATCACCAGGAGGATCATGCAAAGCGAAGCAGACCTAAGTGCCATTGTTGAGACTGAGAGAGCAGACAGACTATTTGCACACAAACTTCCTCTCTTGTCTGTCTGGTCTTGTGGAACTTGCTAGCTTTTTAAAGGCCTGAGAGTGCTAGTCAAGGCTCCAGCCTGAGCAGTTCTTTGTATGGCTGGTTCAAGTTTCCAAGTTGCGGTCTCTATAGGCGGCCAATGAATTCTGCTATGTAATAAACCAAAAAAAAAAAAAATTTAAACAAATTGTACGGTAAATAGTCATATGTAGATTATT